>NC_090706.1:12505000-13755000 GCF_040954835.1 Lepisosteus oculatus | reverse complement strand
GTCCCGTGAGCTGGAGGTGCTGAAGCTGGAGCTGATCCCCGAGACCAGGCTGACCGCACAGGTGTCCCGCATGACCGCACTCCGGTACGGGACTGAGTGAGTGTGAGAGTGAGTGTGAGTGTGTGAGTGTGATTGTGTGTGTGTTAGTAAAACATTGTGCGAGAAAGAGTGTGTAAGAGTGAAAGTGTGTGTGAGTATGCATGTGTGCGTGTGAGTGTGTGAGTCAGTGAGAGTGTGAGTGAGTATGAGTGAGTGTGATTGTGTTTGAGTGTATGAGAGTGTGAGAGAGTATGAGTGTGTCAGTGAGAGTGTGAAAGAGTGTGTGAGCGTGTGATAACCAGGATAACTGCTGGTGTTCCGCTCTCTCCCCCCAGAGAGCTGCACCTGTACCACTGCCCCGCCCGGCTGGACCCGGAGTCGCTGCGCGTCCTGCGGGACCGCCTGGAGTCGCTGCACCTGCGCGTGGCCGAGGCGGCGGAGATCCCGGGCTGGGCCTACGCCCTGCGCGGCCTGCGCGAGCTGCACCTGGCGGGCGGGCTGGCCGGCGGGCTGGGCTGCCTGCGCGAGCTGCGCCAGCTGCGCATGCTGTCGCTGCGGGGCGGCCTGCGGCGGGTGCCGGGGGAGCTGGGCGAGCTGGCGGGCAGCCTGGCCCGGCTGGAGGTCCACAACGAGGGCACGCGGCTGCTGGCGCTGGGCGGCCTGCGCAGGCTGGGTAGCGGGCTGGCGGAGCTGGCGCTGCGGCGCTGCGAGCTGGAGCACGTGCCCGCCGCCGTGCTCTCGCTGACCGGCCTGCACAGCCTGGACCTGTCCGGCAACGCCCTCCGCGGCCTGGACGAGCTGCTGGGCCTGGCGCAGCTGCGCCGCCTGACCGCGCTGAGGCTCGCCCGCAACCGCATCCCGGCGCTGCCGCCCGCCGTGGGCCTGCTGCGCGGCCTGGAGCTGCTGGACCTGTCCCACAACCGGCTGCAGGCGCTGCCCCCCGCCCTCTTCACCCTGCGCCGGCTGCGCTGCCTGCAGCTGGCCGGCAACCTGCTGGGGGCCCTGCCCGCAGAGGTGGGCGGGCTGCCGCTGCTCTCCGAGCTGGACCTGGGCGGGAACAGGCTGGAGTCGCTGCCCCCGGAGCTGTTCTCCGGCTGCCTGCGCCTGCGCCGCCTCTGCGCCGCCCGCAACGCCCTCGCCGCCCTGCCGCCCGGCCTGCGCCACCTGGCCCGGCTGGCGCACCTGGACCTGCGCGGGAACAGCCTGGACGCGCTGCCGGCCGAGCTGGGCCGCTGCGCCAGCCTGAGGCGGGCGGGGCTGCTGGTGGAGGACTGGCTGTTCGACACGCTACCCCCCGGCGTCCGTGACGCCCTCCAGAGGCCGGAGAGCGCCCCCAGCGGCACGCCAGAGGCTCCGCCCGCCACCGTCCTCGTCCCCGAGCTCAGCCCCTCCTGGGCGCTGGAGTCGCAGATATAGGTCCGGATCCGGCCCGGGTCTTCTCTTCCGCCTGCAGGAAGGTCAAAGGTGAAAGGTCATGTGAAGCCCGCAGCGGACTGGCGCAGGTGCGGAGTGTAAACCGTGTTCACCCCCTCCCTCCGCGGGACTGGGAACTGGGCCGGTGTCCCCAGTACACATCGTGCTCCACGGCCTCCAGGTCGTGTTGCCATTTGGGCGCGGCTGCGGAGAGGATCGTGTGTAACTTGAAGGGGCACTGCCAGGTGGACACCCCAGGGAAAGCCCGCCCTGAGTCTCTCCAGAGTCCGTCCGCAGCACCGGAATCAGCAGCTCCGGGCTAATCCCGATCAGAGTGAGAATGAAATCCCAGTGCTGGAAACAGCGGGAGTGACTCCGCCCTGATCGGCCTGCCCACCGCAGTCTGGAGACACCGGGACTAGCTCAGTCGTGGTCACTTGAACTTCACTGACAATCCTCAGGCGTGTGTCAGAGCTGTGTGCACTGTAGCGCCCCCCGGCTGTGAGGGACAGGAGGCGCTTTCCTAATAAACCTCTTCAGCTCACACCTGCTTTTTCATCGGCTTTGTCATCTGGGGAGTCCTTGGTGCGGGATCTGGGTAATGGAGCTCCCAGCAGCCAGCAGGAATAGGGGTGTTTTAAGGGAAAATACATTTCATTTCTGACCAAGAGCACGAGATTGGAGCACAGCACTGGAGCACAGCAGATGTAATCTTCTCTGTAATCAGCTCTCAGACACTTCACCACAGCAAAATCAAGACACATAAACAATGAATTAGGACTAGGTTATAACCTGTAGCCCACTGTGGGCATCTTATACACACACTCTCACAAATACACTAATGCATACTCACACACACTAATGCACACATCAACACACTTATGCACACACACACATTCTTATAAACACACTAATGCACACTCACACTCATTAATACACACACTCTTATAAACACACTGATGCACACTCACACACAGTCAAACACATGCACACACTCTTATAAACACACTAATGCACACTCATACACTCATAAACACACTAATGCACACACATCAACACACTAATGCACATTTACACACACTCAAACAGACTAATGCACACGCGAGCTCACACACATATTCTCCCTCTCAGGTCAGCATGTGCTCTGGGAAAAACCCATACACAGGTGAAACACTCAAGCACACACCCTGTGATTATCGGGGACGGGCAGACATTACTCCTGTGCCCTCAGCACTGCCCCCCAGCTCTCAGTTTGCGTTCCTGAGGCCTGTGCCCCCTGTACCAAACAGCCTGGCACATCCAGACATGTCCCGCTGGGGCTGGGAGACAGAGCGACTAGCGAGGAGCTGGGGGCAGGGTGCCAGGCCGCGAGAATGTGGGTGCTCCTGCAGACAAGCCCCAAACATCCAGACTCCCTGGCAGGAGTCCGCTCTCACCTCAGGAATGCAGGTAAACACCCAGTCAAGATGGGGCAGCGTCTCCACCCCGTATGTTCTACAGCATGTCAGAGCTAGGAGTTCATCACAGACAGTAAATATGCCCCAGGAGTGCATCACAGACAGCAAATATACCCCAGGAGTGCATTACAGACAGTAAATACACCCCAGGAGTGCATCACAGACAGCAAATATACCCCAGGAGTGCATCATAGACAGCAAATATACCCCAGGAGTGCATCATAGACAGCAGATATGCCCCAGGAGTGCATTACGGACAGGAAATATACCCCAGGAGTGCATCATAGACAGCAAATATACCCCAGGAGTGCATCATAGACAGTAAATATACCCCTGGAGTGCATTACAGACAGGAAATATACCCCAGGAGTGCATTACAGACAGGAAATATACCCCAGGAGTGCATCATAGACAGTAAATACACCCCAGGAGTGAATCACAGACAGTAAATATACCCCAGGAGTGCATTACAGACAGTAAATATACCCCAGGAGTGCATCAAAGACAGGAAATATACCCCAGGAGTGCATCATAGACAGTAAATACACCCCAGGAGTGCATCATAGACAGTAAATATACCCCAGGAGTGTGTGCAGTATATTAGGTTTATATACACCAGGTGTGCAGTGTGTGCAGTATATTAGGTTTATATACACCAGGTGTGCAGTGTGTGACGTATATTAGATTTCTATAAACCAGGTGTGCAGTTTTTAACAAGGGAGAAAGCACTGGAGGATTGTCTCACAGACAGAGCAAATAGGGAATAGGGAAACAGGGAATCTGAAATCCCAACAGCCGGCGTGTGTTTGCAGGTCTATGTGTGTGTAAGTGCAACGGTATGTCTAGAAGGGGGAGTGTGCGAAAATGTGTTTGTGAAGATGTGTGTGTGTGGAGGGGTGTGTACCCCTGGTTTAAAGGCAGTCAGAGGAGGAGAGAAGCCCAGCAGAGACAGACATACAGTACACCCAGAGAGCTGAACTCAGGTAAGACTGTTTACTCACACCTGTGCCTTTACACAAGACCAGATGGCAGCACAGGAGAAAGTGATTCGTCCGGATTCTGTCTGTCTGGGGTGGACATGGAGCTCTTGATCCTGACTGGTGTGATGGGAGACTGTGAGGGGAGATCAGAGTCATTGCAGTAATGGTATGAGTAGTAACTGCTGTAGCACTTTACTGTAGACAGACTGCTGCAGGTTGGTTTAGTGTCGGTTATCTCACTGCTATGTGCTCTGTGCTTCATGCCTTGAACTCTGAGCTCTGTGCTTCATGGCGCATGCTCCAAGATGTGTGTCCCATGCTGTGTACTCTGTGCTTCAAGCCTAGTGCTCTGTCTTGTTGTGTCTCGTCCTGTATTCAGCTTCTGTACTCCAGGTGTGCAGTGTAATAGTTTTATATACAGGTGCCTCACACCCTGTGCTCTGAGCTGTGTGTTATCCTGTGTATCCTCTCTGCTTCTTGCACTGTGCACTGAGTTTTGTCCTCTGAGCTCTGTCTAGCTCTGAGCACTGTCTTGGCCCGTGTGAGTCCTGTGGGATCCAAGCTATATCTTGTCCTGTGGGATCCAAGCTATATCTTGTCCTGTGGGATCCAAGCTCCGTCTTGTCCTGTGGGATCCAAGCTATATCTTGTCCTGTGGGATCCAAGCTCCGTCTTGTCCTGTGGGATCCAAGCTATATCTTGTCCTGTGGGATCCAAGCTCCGTCTTGTCCTGTGGGATCCAAGCTATATCTTGTCCTGTGGGATCCAAGCTCCGTCTTGTCCTGTGGGATCCAAGCTCCGTCTTGTCCTGTGGGATCCAAGCTCCGTCGTCCTGTGGGATCCAAGCTCCTCTGAGCTCTGTGTGCGTGCCTTGTGTTCTGCATGGAGAGTGCAGCTCTTAGGGAAAACAGGCAGCCACTGGACTGCAGGACATTTCAGTCTGGAAGCTGCCAAACAGAACACAAGTAACGCACACTTTCATGACCTCTCGCCATGACGAGAACTAGCACCATGAACAGGGCAGTGATGTTCCCAGGAAGCCACAGTCCTCAGGCTGCTCGTCTCCCTGACCGCCTGCTGTTGTCGTGCAGGTGGTGCTCCAGAGTGATCTCGCCATGCGTGTGGTCGTTGTGCTGCTGTGTGTCCTGGGCACTGCGCTGTCAGCCTCGGTGAGTGTCTCTGTGTAGAACACGTGGGCAGACGCAGGACTGTTCACCCGAGAGGAAGCACTGAGAGACAACACATAAGTGTTTTTCATCGCCTCCTCCCTGCTCCCTTATCTTTCAGATCTTTCAGAAGAACGGTCAGCTGAGGCTGAGAAAGGTAACACTGCCCCCTTGTGGTTAAAAAGGTCCTAGCACATGCCTCTCCAGTGTAGCAGAGATACTGAAGACCTGGAACAAGTTAATTAATAATAATAATAATAATAATAATTGCTTACACTTATAAAGCGCTTTTCTGGACACTCCACTCAAAGAGCTTTACAGGTAATGGGGACTCCCCTCCACCACCACCAATGTGCAGCCCCACCTGGATGATGTGACAGCAGCCATAGTGCACCAGTACACTCACCACACACCAGCTATCAGTGGGGAGGAGAGCAGAGTGATGAAGCCAGTTCAGACATGGGGGTTATTAGGAGGCCATGATTGGTAAGGGCCAATGGGAAATTTGGCCAAGACGCCAAATTTGTGATCAGTTGCAAGTGATTTGGTCAATTAAACACTTTAGAAGTTATTTAACAGAAATAGTCAGAAATCAAGGACCAGAGTTCCTGTAATAGGGTACATACCTATTATTTGAGCAATTAATAAATTTATCTACCCAAAGATTAGAAACAGACAATTAAGGGCAACACATGAAAAAGACTGGGATCCTAGAGCCACAGGAGCGCGCGAGTGCTCAGAATCAGCCTGAAGGGGCCGCTGTGCCCAGTGAGGCCCTGCTGTGAGGGACAGATCCAGACACAAAGAGGCTTTGTGATGGACTAGAATAGAGAGCTGTGAGCCTGGCGGGGTGTTGGTTACTGGCTCTGCTGGGAGGGACAGGGAACACGGGGAGGGCACAGCATGCCTCTGCAGACCCCTACAAGACACCAGCCATGCCCACTGACAATTCCAGCAAAAACGAGCCTAGCTCTGGGGTGGGCACTGAGGCTGACCTTTCTCTCTCTCTGCTGTCTCCTGCTGTTGTGTGGCCAACAGGTCCGGACCCCCCCTGGGCAGCAGGGCTCCCCCACAGAGTCCCCGCTGCCTGGTCCCGGGGGCACCTCGAAATCCCCCACTCCAGCTCCCCCTCCTCTCTTCCCCGGCCCCACGGCACCACAGAACCCATTCATCCAGAATGAGCCTGGCCCCAATGCACCCCAATTCCCTTTCCCTGGGCCCGATGCACCCCAATTCCCCTTCCCAGGCCCCGATGCACCCCACTTCCCCTTCCCTGGCCCCATCCCAAGACTGGACACCCCACCAAGAGACCCCTCCCTCCATAACGGGCACCCCCCTCGGCCTCCCTGCACCCCACCCTTCTATAGGCCGTACTACTTCAATGCAGCACTGCCACACCCCCAGTACCTCCCTTACCCCTCCTTCATGGGCCCCCCGCCCCCCATCTTCTCAGCCTACCCCCCCTTCCCCCCAGGGCCCTTCTTCCCCGGGCACGCCCGGGCTGGGGTGGCATTGCCCCTCAACATGCCCCCGCTGCCCTCTGTGCCCAGGAGCAGGGTGAGGGCGGGCGCTGCCTCTGTCAGCCCCCCTCCCTCGCGGGCGCAGGGGGTGCGGGGTCTGTTCCCAGGGGGGGCAGGAGAAATGCGGAGCGGGGCAGGTGCTGGGAGATCGACCCTGCTGCCCCAGAGCCTGGTGAGCAACGAGAAGGGGCACAACGGGGACTCCGCACAGACCGTCTAGGTGAGAGGGCCCAGCTGGGGTGGGGCGGGGCAGGGCGGTGGGGTGGGGTAGGACAGGGTGGTGGGGTGGGGCCGGGTGGTGGGGCGGGGCAGGGCGGGGCAGGACAGGGCGGTGGGGTGGGGCCGGGTGGTGGGGTGGGGCGGTGCAGGACAGGGCGGTGGGGTGGGGCCGGGTGTTGGGGTAGGGTGGGGCGGGGCAGGACAGTGCAGTGGGGTGGGGCCGGGTGGTGGGGCGGGACAGGGCGGGGCAGGACAGGGCGGTGGGGCGGGGCAGGACAGGGCGGTGGGGTGGGGCCGGGTGGTGGGGCGGGGCAGGGCGGGGCAGGGCAGGGCGGTGGGGCGGGGCAGGACAGGGTGGTGGGGTGGGGCCGGGTGGTGGGGCGGGGCAGGGCGGGGCAGGACAGGGCGGTGGGGTGGGGCCGGGTGGTGGGGTGGGGTGGGGCGGTGCAGGACAGGGCGGTGGGGTGGGGCCGGGTGTTGGGGTAGGGTGGGGCGGGGCAGGACAGGGCAGTGGGGTGGGGCCGGGTGGTGGGGCGGGACAGGGCGGGGCAGGACAGGGCGGTGGGGCGGGGCAGGACAGGGCGGTGGGGTGGGGCCGGGTGGTGGGGCAGGGCAGGGCGGTGGGGCGGGGCAGGACAGGGCGGTGGGGCGGGGCCGGGTGGTGGGGCGGGGCAGGGTGGGGCAGGACAGGGCGGTGGGGTGGGGCCGGGTGTTGGGGTAGGGTGGGGCGGGGCAGGACAGGGCAGTGGGGTGGGGCCGGGTGGTGGGGCGGGACAGGGCGGGGCAGGACAGGGCGGTGGGGCGGGGCAGGACAGGGCGGTGGGGTGGGGCCGGGTGGTGGGGCAGGGCAGGGCGGTGGGGCGGGGCAGGACAGGGTGGTGGGGCGGGGCAGGGCGGGGCAGGACAGGGCGGTGGGGTGGGGCCGGGTGGTGGGGCAGTGTGATCAGTAGCAGCAGCAGTCTCACTAGTTCTGCTGATAGTGTTAGCAGTGCCCGTGTCTAACACTGTTGTGTCTCCTTTCACAGCTACTGACCAGCAAACAACAAGCACACTGTCATGCACACTCACACCCACACTCACTCTCACCCAGGAGCACACCCACACTCACTCTCACCCAGGAGCACACCCACACTCACACAGGTGCACACCCACACCCACACTCACACAGGTGCACACCCACACTCACTCTCACCCAGGAGCACACCCACACTCACACAGGTGCACACCCACACTCACTCTCACCCAGGAGCACACCCACACTCACACAGGTGCACACCTACACCCACACTCACACAGGTGCACACTCACACTCTTCTCCCTGCCCCGCTCACTTCCTCACTCCTCCTCAGCTATACCTGTGTACCTCTCCTCCTGACATGGGCACCAGCACCTGGGCCCGGGCTGGGCTGGGCCGGGTCAGCACTGGGATGGGAGAGTTGCTGTTGTAAGTGGTGCAGGTGGACCAGTAGGTGGTGCTCTACCTTCTGGACTCTGCCCTCTGGACAGGAATTTCCACATCAGTATTGTGGAAACTGTGCATTGTGAATGACTGTGGAACTGCTGTCCTTCTATGTAACAGATCCTGTAACTGATGAGACATTAAATCAATTAAATCAAAGTACTGCCTACTTGGTCATTTGGTCCTACTTGGCCAGCAGCCATATCACTCTGCAGCTCACAACTTGCAGCCCACTGAAGCTCAGCAGGTGTGAGCCTGGTCAGTACCTGGATGGGAGACCTCCTGGGAAAAACTAAGGTTGCTGCTGAAAGAGGTGTTAGTGGGCTAGCAGGGGGCGCTCACCCTGAGGTCCATGTGGGTCCTAATGCCCCAGTATAGTGATGGGGACACTATACTGTAAAAAGGCGAGGTCCTTCGGATGAGACGTAAAACCGAGGTCCTGACTCTCTGTGGTCATTAAAAATCCCAGGGTGTTTCTCAAAAAGAGTAGGGGTGTAACCCCGGCATCCTGGCCAAATTTCCCATTGGCTCTTACCAATCATGGCCTCCTAATAATCCCCCTCTATGAATTGGCTTCATTACTCTGCTCTCCTTCCCACTGATAGCTGGTGTGTGGTGAGTGTACTGGTGCACTATGGCTGCCATTGCATCATCCAGGTGGGGCTGCACATTGGTGGTGGTGGAGGGGAGTCCCCATTACCTGTAAAGCGCTTTGAGTGGAGTGTCCAGAAAAGCGCTATATAAGTGTAAGCAATTATTATTATTATATTTAAGATCTTGGGATACTTTTGTTTGTAAGGGGATTGTCCTGCATCAGTCCCACTCTGGGCTCGAACAGACTGGCCTCCCTGCTGACCCCTTAACCTGCCTGGAGCAGGAGCACAGGTCACTCCCACCCCTGGCCTCTGGACAGCGGGGTGAAGTGGGTTCCGTCTTATTCCGAAGGGCTTTGGGATCCTTTGAGATGAAACGTGCTGTACAAAGGCAGTTATTTTAGAATTGTTAATATTGTAAATAAGGCTTGTGGGGATCTGGAAGAAATTGTCACCAAGTTATTGATCCTGATCCTAGGATCAATTAACTCCTCTATTGTAATAGTTCTAATGCACAGCTCTCATATACCCTGGATCTTAACCACCGGACCAGCTGTCCCCCTGCTGTGACAGTCCCGTATCTTAACCACTGGACAAGTTCATTAATAAAATAATCGTCCCCTTAACAATTATTGTATAAATACCAGAAAGGTCGCTTAATCTAGACTCTTATTTTTCTAACTAGTTAAAGTTTAAAGTAAGTTATTCCACGTGTGACAACTATGAACTTCGCAAAGCCGAAGACGAAAACCCTCCTCTCATTTCATTTCCCGGTGGAACGGCATTTGTGTCTCCTTCCGAGCGGGCAAAGAAGAACCCGCCTCTTACCCCAACAATCAAACCAATCCGATAGGAGTACTTCCGTGATGGACACATGAATAAGCCAATAGAAAGGGGCTACGGAGAGTTTTCATGTGATTGAAGATCACTTTAGCCAATAGGAGCCTCAGCTGGCCCGGAGGCGGTAGTTCCGGATGCTTGTATAAACCAAGCGGCCTTGCCATGTGTGTTGTTTCAGCGGCGGATTGAGGCTGTTTGGGGTTTGAGCTGAGAGGTGAGAAACGGGAAATTCGGGGTTTAGTTTGTTCCAAGTCGCAGTTTTTCGTTTTGCTGGGGTTGTGGTGTCTCTGGGATTTATTTAGGAGGAGGGTAATTGAAATTTTATTGCGGCACTAGTCCACGAATCGTTGTGTTTTTCTGTGCGAGTCGGTGAGAAAGGAGGGGGGACGGCAGTTCGGTTTGCCGGCTTCATTGAGTCCGGTACCTGCTTTTCCGTCCGGGCCGAGCCGGGCCGGGCGGGTCGTTCGCAGGAGGGCCGGGGACAGCCGTGAGCAGCCCCGCTGTCGGGGCAGGCCGGCGGGCCGGTGTTGCGGGCCGGCGGAAGGAGCAGACCCGACCTCCCATTGTTCGCTGCGGAGCGTCATGGCAGCTGCAGCCCGGCCGAGCGCTTGCTGTTGTCCCGGGCTCGCCTGCCGCTGCCGACCAGCTGCTGTTTCTCCTCCTCCTTCTCCTTGAAAGGTGACTTGTTCCCGGCGGCGTTGCTCGCCTGCTGCGGGGTGAACAGTGCTTCTGGACGCGTTGCTCCGGGGTCTGGGCCGAGATGCCGAACCGGGTCAGGGGTTGTGACCTCCCGGCGCCGGTGACCTGTGGCTTTTAGCTACAACGTGTTTTGGCGTTTCCGAAAGTCCGTCGTGCGAAGTCGACTTTTGCTACTTAAAACTTTGCCTTTCGTGTTTGAAAGGAACGCTTTAGCAAGAGGTTTTTTCTTTCTTCCACGCGTTGCCTTTTCTTTTTAAGGGCGCATTTCTCATTGGTTAGATAAGTATTTGTTTTTTTCCGCGCTCGGGCCTTCGCGGCCCGCTTTCAGTCTTTGTTCGGTTCGGGCAGAGGGCACTTCCTCCCCCGGTCGGGGCGCTCAGGAAAGAGCGGTGCTCGGGCTGCGGCCTGTCGCTTTGTGCCCTCGCCCGGGCCGAGCGGCTCTGCCGTTTTAGAGCCTTTCCTTCGCTTCTGAAACGCGCTGCTGGGGAAGGGTTTATCTGTCCAGGCGTTTCGAGTATCGGTCTTCAGCGCTCGCAGTGGTGTTGAAATCGAAACCCTCCGCGGGCGGGAGGGCGACGGCTGGTGACCTGTCCGGGGGGTCCTGATACTTGTTCTGCAGAAAGTGCTGGACAGGCAGTCAGCCCTCAAATAACCGCCAAGTGAGACTGCTGACGCTGTTGGACGGGTTTTAGACTGTGTAGGGGTCAAGTATAGCCGGCCGGCAGCGCTCTCGTGTGCTGTGTAGACGGGGTGCACTGAGTGGCTTTCAGTGTCTTGAGAGATGGAGGCCTCTCCTCGCTGGGGCTCAGTGTGTGTCTTGAGCGTGGTGTGGGGATGATGAGGTCTTCTCCTCTCGGTGTGTGTCTTGAGCGTGGTGTGGGGATGATGAGGTCTTCTCCTCGCTGGAGTGCCTGCTCTCAGGTGTGGGGCTCTGCTCTAACGATCTCCTCGCTTGCTGCCCCCTCCCCCCCAGCATGGCAGAGAACGACGTTGAGAATGAGCTGCTGGACTACGAGGAGGATGAGGAGCCGCAGACCGCGCCGGAGAGCGCCGCGCCTGCCGGCAAGAAGGAGGTGAAGGGCTCCTACGTCTCCATCCACAGCTCCGGCTTCCGGGACTTCCTGCTGAAGCCCGAGCTGCTGCGGGCCATTGTGGACTGCGGCTTCGAGCACCCCTCCGAGGGTGAGTGCGCCGCCCCGCTCCGCGGCTGGGGGGGGGGTGGGGGGATTGTGAATCCCGCGGATCCAGGTGACCCGTCTCTCGTCCTTGCCTCTCCCAGTGCAGCACGAGTGCATCCCGCAGGCGATCCTGGGCATGGACATCCTGTGCCAGGCGAAGTCGGGCATGGGCAAGACGGCCGTGTTCGTGCTGGCCACCCTGCAGCAGATCGAGCCTGTGGACGGACAGGTAGGTGTCCCGGGCCGGCTGTCCGTGTGGCCACGAGGCGGCCAAGAGGAGCTGGTCTTCACTTGCAAACCACTGCAGGGGAGCAGGCCAGTGCACCTCTCCACCAGACTCTGTCAGGGCTCGGGTTGGAGACGCAGGCAGCCAGATCACTGGCTGCAAACAGCCGTTTAAGCCACTTCTGTACCAGGAGTGTTTGCAGTAGAGCAGTGTTAAGAGTAAATGGTGCTTCACGTCCACTGCACTTCCTAAATCTAAGAATTACCACCTGGATGATGCTTCAAAGCACCAAGAGGCTACAAAAACATTAGGTAGTCACTCATTCTGAGTGCTGTTACTCTTATCCTCTTAGGTAGTAGGCACCAGTATCCTCTGTCATTGTGTTGACAGCATGTGCTAGAAACTATACATAAAAAAAATAGATAAGGAGAACCCAGTAAAACAACACACAAAAGGATATACTTTTTCATTAATTTATTGATCAAAATGATCCAACATCAAATGTCTTTGTCAGAAGAGGTACGAACCTATGCTTTCAGTTACTGGTGTGACCCCTTTAAGCAGCAGTGACTTCAACCAAACGTTCAGGGTAACTGTTGATCGGTTCCGCACATCGGCTTGGAGGAATTTTGGCCCATTCCTCCTTACAGAACTGCTTCATCTCAGTGATGTTGGCGGACCCGCTTCAGGTCCTGCCACAACAATTCTATTGGATTAAGGTCTGGACCAAAGTCCAGACCTTAATCCGATAGAATTGTCAAAACGCAAAATTTCTTCTGCTTCAACCATTCTTTGGTTGGGTGACTTGTGTATTTAGGGTCGTTGTCTTGCTGCAAGACCCACCTTCTGTAGAGCTTCAGTTCACGGACGGACATGATGTTTCTCGTTTAAGCCAAAAAGTTATTTTCGACTCATCCGTCCACAGAACATTCTTCCAGTAGTTTTCTGGCTCACCCAGGTGGTCTTTAGCGAACTTTGAACGGGCAGCAATGTTCTTCTTGAAGAGTAGTGGCTTCCTCCTTGCTGTCCTCCCATGCACACTATTCTCGTTCAGCGTTTGCCTGCTGGTGGACTCAGGAACACTGACATTAGCCAGTGTAAGAGAGGCCTGCAGATCCTTGGGCGTTACTCTGTTCGTTGTGATCTCCTGGAATATTAGACGCTTTGCTCTTGGAGTGATTTTTGTTGGATGACCACTCCTGGGGAGAGCAACAATGGTGTAAATTTTCTCCATTTGTACGCTATCTGCCTAACAGTGGATTGGTGAAGCCCAAGGTCTTTAGAAATAGTTTTGTAACCTTTCCCAGCGTGATGAGCATCGAGAACTCTTTTTCTGAGGTCCTCGGAAATCTCCTGTGATCGAGGCCTGGCATGCATTCACAAACCTGTCTGGTGAAGACCAGACTTTGGTCGTGAAGACTCAGGTTTTTTTAAATAGGGCGCAGCCGCCCAAACTCACACCTGATTGTCATCCCATTGATTGACACTCCTGACTAATTATCCCCTTAACTGAGCTGATAATCCTAGAGATTCACATACTTTTTCTGACAAAGACATTTAATGTTGGATCATTTTGATCAATAAATGAATGGAAAAGTATATCCTTTTGTGTGTTATTGGCTTCTCCTTATCTATTTTTATGACTTGGATGAAGATCTGATCACATTTTAGGTGCAGAAATTCTAAAGGGTTCACAAACTTTCTAGCACCACTGTATGTGCGAACATCTCGTTTTTCTGCACCAAAGTTTTGTTTTGCATCAGTTGTATCCATCTGTAAAGTCGACTGGATGGTTTGTGTACTCGGAGTACGTGTCGCACAGACTTTAGCGGCTCAGTGAGGCGAAAGGAAGATTTCCGCAGCACATAGACAGGGAAGCACGTTCTGACAGGCCGGTTCTGTGATTATAGCAGTGACTTCAGTGGTGGTCGGCCATGATCGGCTCCCCCGTCAGGAGGCTGGTGAGGGCCGTGGCGGCCCCCGCGCCCAAGTGTCCGCGGCCATGTTGACGGTGTCCCCTTCTGTCCCCAGGTGGCGGTGCTGGTGATGTGCCACACGCGGGAGCTGGCCTTCCAGATCAGCAAGGAGTACGAGCGCTTCTCCAAGTACATGCCCACCGTCAAGGCGGCCGTGTTCTTCGGGGGGCTGTCCATCAAGAAGGACGAGGAGGTCCTGAAGAAGAACTGCCCGCACATCGTGGTGGGCACGCCGGGGCGCATCCTGGCGCTGGTCCGCAACAAGACGCTCAGCCTGAAGAACGTCAAGCACTTCGTCCTGGACGAGTGTGACAAGATGCTGGAGCAGCTGGGTGAGTGCCGGGGTCGCAGTGGGGTCAGCCACGATGGTGGGAGAAGCGCACACCCCTCTCCACTGGGGAGTTCTGCCGGTGTTTTGCCCCCCAGTTACGTGTCTGAAGGAAGTCTGCAAGCCCGGGCCTTTGATAGCTGTCCCTGAAGTGGCATGTTGCTGTCGTGTGTAGGATTTTGAAGGGGAAGGGCCCTTCTCCTGGATACGACCAGGAATCCAGCTCGCTTTCTGTTGCGCTTCTAGTCTCCTGTTTGTCTGAAGTCCAGGGTTATGGATAGGGTGCCCACCCATTAAATAATCCAGGACGGGACACTCCTGCCTGGACAGGAGCCTTCATGCCGATTGGAAGTCACCCCGGACGTGGGGGCGCCCTGAATCGTGGGAATTGGTTCTCTCGGCCCACAGAGACCTCGGCTCCCTTTTGTGTTTCTTAACATTGGTTAGCTGTTGGAAACTTGGAGCATCCCATTGACAACAGACACCTGAGCATGCTACACTAATCTATAGCCTGGCTTGGGATTGCAGTCTCCCCCCCGCCCTTCCCAGAGGGATTTAGGAGAGGTGCAGGTACTCCTGGGGATGAGGGGACAAAATGTCCTTCGAGCTCGCTCTGCTCGCAGTCCTGTGCGACCCTCTGGTGGTTGCGGTGGGCGTTGCACTCTGCTTACCTCTCCCTGCCTGTGTGCGTCTGTGCTGCAGATATGAGGCGGGACGTCCAGGACATCTTCCGGCTGACGCCTCACGAGAAGCAGTGCATGATGTTCAGCGCCACGCTCAGCAAGGAGATCCGGCCCGTCTGCCGGAAATTCATGCAGGATGTGAGTGGGGTTGGGGGAGAGGGTGGGCCCGCAGGTCGGGTTGGGTGATCCTGATGGTCCTGCTGTGTGGGAGTGATTGTTGGCAGTGTGTGAGGTGTTGAGGAGTCAGTATTGCAGCCTGGCCACTTCCCTCTGGTTGACCTGCTGCAGCAGCAGCAGCTCAGGCGCTTGAACCTGCAGCCCCCAGGTGACGGCACAGCCCCTTGTGCTAACCTGTGCTCTCGCCTGCCCAGCCCATGGAGGTGTTCGTGGACGACGAGACCAAGCTCACCCTGCACGGCCTGCAGCAGTACTACTGCAAGCTGAAGGACAGCGAGAAGAACCGCAAGCTCTTCGACCTGCTGGACGTGCTGGAGTTCAACCAGGTACTGCAGAGCCGGTCCGGCCCGGAGCCCCGGGGGATTCTGTCTCCGATTGCCCTGCGGTCCAGCTGGGCTGCTTTGGGGCCCCTTCTCGAGCTCTGAACTGGGCAGGAGGGTTCATGGACTGGGGCGCCTTGGCTCAGGCTCATGGTTACCCCACGGGTCACCAGGCCTGAGGCTCAGGCCCTGAACCATCCTGCCCTGCGAGACTGGGGGGGGGACTCGATGCGGGGGGTGCCATTGGGGTAAAAACTGCCCTGGGAGGTACCCCTCTCTGAGCTGAGCGTATCCCTCTCTCTGCGTGGCAGGTGGTGATCTTTGTGAAGTCGGTCCAGCGCTGTGTGGCCCTCTCGCAGCTGCTGGTGGAGCAGAACTTCCCTGCCATCGCCATCCACAGGGGCATGGCCCAGGAGGAGAGGTGAGGCCCGTTCCCAGCTCTGGGATTTACTGACCTTCGCCTGCGTGTGTCGGGGACCGCCGTCAGGAGGGGCCCAGTACAGCTGTCCGAAGGCTGGCACCTCCTTGTGCTCCGTGCTGGAGGCTGGGCCTTGGGCTGCGGTTGTCCCGGTGAGGTCGGGTGGCGGATCCAGGAGGTTCCAGGGCTACAGCGAGAGGCCCTGGCTTGGCCTCACTGGGGACACAGAAACCCTTAGGCCCTCATTCCCAGGAGTTTGGGGGTCCTCAATGTTAATAATGCATTGACTCCATGTGCTTCACAAAAAAATGAGGCCAAAATGGTGCTGTGGCTCGGTGGCTGGAAGGTTGCCGGTTCGTATTCTGCGGCAGACAGAGGAATCCTACTCCATTGGGCCCCTGAGTAAGGCCCTTAACCCCAGCTGCTTCAGGAGCACCGTATAAGTGGCTGACCCTGCGCTTTGACCCCAAGCTTCTCTCATTGGAGAGCAAGTTGGGGTATGCGAAAAGACAAATTCCTAATACACTAAATTGTATATGGCCAATAAAGTGATCTTATCTTAAAGTAGAAGTCAAGGAGCTTGACAACTAAGAAGCAAAAGATTGGTAATTTATCCTTGAAGCAGAGGGGCTTGCTGGTGGAGACGGGTGTTAACGTCCTTTTAAAGGTTTCAGAGTTAGGAGCAGAGAACAAAGGTCACCACAGCTGGTATACAGATAGTTTGTGGGCCCTGGAGCAGATTAAACTGACCTGAACTTAAAGACCAGGATGGAGTCTGAGAGTGGTCAGGAAGGTAGAAGGGAACCTTTGTCTTGTACAGCCTTATTGTCTGGGAGCAGTACTGCTGGATGGGCAGCCAGTGCAGCTGTGCTAGAACAGAGGTGATGGTGATCTGGAGAAGTAGTAATTTTAATTAATGAGCCTGAGGGCAGACCACAGGACTAGTCCTGCAGGTGGTGATCTGGATAATGGAGAGAACCCTTGTCCCCATGCCCCCTGCAGGCTGTCCCGCTATCAGCAGTTTAAGGACTTCCAGCGGCGGATCCTGGTGGCCACCAACCTGTTTGGCCGCGGGATGGACATCGAGAGGGTCAACATCGTCTTCAACTACGACATGCCGGAGGACTCGGACACCTACCTGCACAGGGTGAGCGCGGTGGGGGTTTGGGCGTCCGATCTTCGTCCTGGGGCATCAGTGGGTGTTCCAGCTGCCCCCAAGGGCAGGGCGAGGGTCAGCTGGACCAGTCACGCCTATTAAACGAGCCGATTGAGGTGGTTATGAGCGGAGTGGAAACCTGCAGGTGATTTTACCCCCCCCCCACTGTGAAATGACAAGAGGTGGGAGAAAATGGATGGGTTTGTCTGAGCAGTTCCTGCTTCTCCCCACCAGGTGGCGCGTGCGGGCCGGTTCGGGACGAAGGGCCTGGCCGTCACCTTTGTGTCAGACGAGACCGACGCCAAGACCCTGAACGATGTGCAGGACCGCTTCGAGGTCAACGTGGCCGAGCTGCCCGAGGAGATCGACATCTCCACCTACAGTGAGTGTCCGCTCGCCCGCGGCCGGGACCGCCGCTGCACCAGGCCTCGCCCGCCCGCGCTGTAACGCTCTCTCCCCGCCGTGTCTCCGCAGTCGAGCAGTCCAGATGAGCCCCTGCTCCTGTGAGGGTCTCCCCAGGACCACCTCCGTTTCTGAAGAACCTCTGAATGTGTTTTACTCTCCTCCCTCCTCCCTCGCTCCCCTCTGACTTCACCAGCGCTGGGGTGGGGGGTGTACGCAGTTTTAATTTTTTTTTAATCGCACTCGTTTTGTTTCCATGAGATTAAAACTGTTTTTTATATGACATGGGTTTACTGTATTGTTTTATTGCCATGTGAAGGCAGGGCTGGTTTCTGGGTGCCTTTCTGTCTCGAGCTACAGCTCAAGATGCGTCTCTTTCATTAAAGCTTTGAGAGAGGTTTGTTTTTAGAGAGGAGCTTTATCGGGTCGCCTGATGCGTTTGTCCAGGAGCTCCTGTGGGCTGAGTTTGGGCCAAGGATCTGAAGTTGTGTGTTGATGGTTGGGGCTACAGTGGTAGAGGGGTGGGGGGCTGTGCTTGGAGCTCTGGACAGGGCAAAGTGTGGCTCAAGTGAGAAGCAGAGGCCGTTTCAGTGGGGGGTGGGATCCTGGGAAGGGGCAGCCCGGGCTGGAGTTTCCTGGGACAAGCTTATTGCCTCTAGGGGGCGCCCCTGTGTGCCGACACGCGCACGCATCTTCTCCGCTGGGTGTCCAGCAGCTGAAGGAGAAAATAGATGTAAGTGAGCTAAAGGTCACCAGTGTCTTGCGATCTTGTAGAAAATAGGGGCTTCTATAAATTCCCCTTTCCTGAAATTGCACAGGGTGCAAACTGAGCCAGGGCTGCGCCAGCGCGGAGCCTCTTAGCCAGGTGTCCGGTATCTGGAGTCTCCTTTCTTCCCGTTCAAACTTAGAAACGGGTCCTGGAAGAGTTTCCTGCGATGGAGGCGAGCTGTTAAAATAGAGCTGGCAGTCCGGCCAGATTACTTGCCAGCTGCTCAGGGTTAAAGCGACACCAATGGCCAGAGTCAAGACGCTGCTCCCTTCTCAAAGAGTTGAAAAGGGCCTTACTGTATGTTTAACTTTATGTTCACATGTAACCTTCACACAGAAGCTCCGATGGGCTGGAGGTGTCATATTACCCTTCTGCTGAGATCCAACTGGCTGGAGGTGTCATGTTAGTGTATAATCTGTCCTGAGCTCCGATTGGATGGAGGTGTGCTCATGCCGTATGACTTATATTGCCCTTGGCCTGAGCTCCGATTGCCCGGAAGTGTACTTGTCTCAGATCTATACTGCCCTCATTCTGAGCTCTGATTGGCTGGAGGAGTCCTGTTGGGGCACTGCGTGCCTCTCCTGGGGTTGATGGTGCTGAAAGTGTGAGGCTGAGTCCCCCACTTCTACGTGTCCAGTTTGGACCACAGCCTGGCCTGGGAAGAGAGGCCCTACTCCTGCTGTCCTCCTTTAATCAAAAACAAAACCACGCCAATGATCAGACCAACTATAAAATTTATTGTTCAACAATTTCAAAAAACTATTATACAGCATACTACCGTAGGGAAACAAAACTAGGCTCCACTTAAGAGGCACAGAAGCCTGTGCACCTGAGAGGAGGATCTCTCCTGTGACTGACCAGTCCCTGGGACGGTTTGACAGTGGGGTCACTGCAGCACAGGTTCCAGGACCCAGGACACTCTTGCAAGGTTAATTAAGGACAGAATCGTCGCACAGCGACAACTCCACTGGTCTCTCGGCCAACATCAAGGCATCTTCACAAGTTTCCTCTGTCGGCAGCAGACGGACGCACACAGTACAGACAGCTACGCTTCGCAATAACCCAGGAGACAGACAAACACGCTCCCACTTGTCTGCCTGCTGTAACACACAAGGCGGCTGCCTCCCGAATCCAGACTGCAGCTCTGGGGCTGGTTGAGAAACGAGCCCGGTCCGGAGGCGCGGGAGGCAGGGCGATCCGATCCGGAGCGGCAGGAAGGAGGAAGGATTCGAGACTGACCACTCTCGTCCAGCGCAGTGTCTCCCGGCACGGGGAGGGGCGCTAGCTGCGGCGGACCCCCCCGCGCGGTATCATCCTTCGGCCCGGCGTGGAAGCGGATCAGAACAGCAGTGTTCGGATCACCGAGGCAGTCATGAGATGCAGGCAGAGCCGAGCGGACAACGGGGCCGTGGCCGGGCCCCGACTGCCGTCCGGTGGGCTCCGTCCCCCTGTCCCTGCAGAACCGGCGCCACACGGCCCGGGTCCGGTGAGGCGTGGATTAGTCGGCGAACTTGTGCGTGTCCCCCTGCAGCCAGTGCCGGGGCCGCAGGGCCACGTCGTTCAGGGGGCCGCACTCGAAGCTGCACTTGCAGGACTGCACCATCATGACCGCCCTCTCGAAGCGCTCGCCGTCCGGGCAGACGAAGAGCACGGCCAGCGTCCGCGTGCGCTGAGGGGCGCAGCACCGCCCGTCCACGCACTGACCACACTGATTGGGCCAGAAGAGACGGGCACTGCGGCATCCAGCGTAGGACAGCCTGAGGGGCTCTGGGGCCTTCTGGGTACGAGTGCATTTCTTCCCTTTCTAAACAGAGAGAGAGAGGGGGGTTCATACAGACACACTGACTGGACACTACAGTACATTAACACTGCACTGAGAGAGAGGGGTTCATACAGACACACTGACTGACTGGACACTACAGTACATTAACACTGCACTGAGAGAGCGAGTGGATAAAATTGCACATTAACATAACACTCCAGAGAGGGAGACAGATTAATATAGACACACCAGCTCCCTGGCTGTATGGACACAGCAGGACGTGATGGGGGAGGGAGTCTTTATTTACTCAGGGCAGTCATTTACAGACCAGACTGCACCCTTGGATCACACAGTTGCCTGATCCCTGTCGATATCAAACACCTGCTGGGAGATTCAGTAGAACCTGTCTATATAATTGATCTCATTAACAATTGCATGTAGGATTCTCTGCCTGGGGGATTTTAAAGTCCAATTAGCCAATTAATAGATCAATGAAGTAATCAGCTCAGCACGAACAATATCCAGGAGGTACTGAGGTCCAGAAGAGCACTTGTGATCTGGGGTAGTGCCATCACCAGAACCGCTCCGGGGGCAGCCCCCCGCGGCTGGCTCTGCTCCCTGTGGCTCGTACCTGGAGAGGGGCCAGCCTCTGCCCGCAGGGCCGGACGCTGCACAGCCGGGCCTCGCGGTCCAGCTTGCACTGCGCGTTGTCGTTGGTGATGCGCGAGGACACGCCCATGCCGCAGGTGCGCGAGCACGGGGACCAGTCGGTCGTCTGGACGACGCAGCGGCGGACAGGTGACCAGCCCCCTGCTGACCTCCAGGCTGGGAGAGGGAGAGGGAGCTTAGTTTGATACCATATAAACACTCTTATAGCTTTCAATCGCCCCAGTCCCTTCCCTCTCCTTCTGCTCCTCCTCTGGCCTCCCCTCCTGCCCCTCCTCCCTCCTCCCTCCTCCTGCCCCTTCTCCTGCCTCTTCCCCTCTCTCCTGCCCCTCACCCCTCCCCGCTCCCCCTCTCTCCTGCCCCTCCCTCCTGCCCCTCCCCCTCCCTCCTGCCCTCCCCCTTTCTCCTGCCCCTCCCCCTCCCCTTCCTGCTCCCCCTTTCTCCTGCCCCTCCCCCTCTCTCCTGCCCCTCCCCCTCCCCTTCCTGCTCCCCCTTTCTCCTGCCCCTCCCCCTCTCTCCTGCCCCTCCCCCTCCCCTTCCTGCTCCCCCTCTCTCTTGCCCTCCCCCTCTGTCCTGCCCCTCTCTCGTGCCCTCCCCCTCTGTCCTGCCCCTTCCTCCTGACCCTCCCCCTCCCCTTCCTGCTCCCCCTCTCTCCTGCCCCTCCCCCCTCCTCCTGCCCCTTCCTCCTCCCCTCCCCCTCTCTCCTGCCCCTCCCCCTCCCCTTCCTGCTCCCCCTCTCTCCTCCTGCCTCCTCCCCTCTTCCCTTTTCCCCCTCCCCTCTTCCCTCCTCCTATTCCCCCTCCCCTCCTCTCCCTGCTCTGTACCTGCCAGGTGTTTGTATCCAGGGTGCTTCTCACTCGACTTCCCCACTTCCAGCAGCTCGTTCCCCTCTCGCTCGTCCCCGCTGGTGCCCAGGCTCTTGTGGGGGTGCACTTTTGTTTTTGGTTTCCATTTCACCCCCTCTTGGCAGACAAGAGTGTGGCAGCAGTGCCCGGGCAGCTTGACAAGGCGGGGAGTGGGGCAGGAGGGTGAGGAGAGGGGCAATTCAATGGGGCAGAGGGGCACACAACCCACTGCCCCGTCGATACAGCTGCACTGGTGCTTACAGCTGGGCTGGAAACTCTCCCCATTCTGGTAGATTCGGCCATTGTACTCACAGGTCCGGCCCTCCAGCTTAGCTGCAGAGAGACACTGGGGTTAATACAGACAGTCCTGTACACTACCACTGAGAGAGAGACAGACACTGGGGTTAATACAGACAGTCCTGTACACTACCACTGAGAGAGAGACACTGGGGTTAATACAGACAGTCCTGTACACTACCACTGAGAGAGAGACAGACACTGGGGTTAATACAGACAGTCCTGTACACTACCACTGAGAGAGAGAGACACTGGGGTTAATACAGACAGTCCTGTACACTACCACTGAGAGAGAGAGACACTGGGGTTAATACAGACAGTCCTGTACACTACCACTGAGAGAGAGAGAGAGAGACACTGGGGTTAATACAGACAGTCCTGTACACTACCACTGAGAGAGAGAGACACTGGGGTTAATACAGACAGTCCTGTACACTACCGCTGAGAGAGAGAGAGACACTGGGGTTAATACAGACAGTCCTGTACACTACCACTGAGAGAGAGACAGACACTGGGGTTAATACAGACAGTCCTGTACACTACCACTGAGAGAGAGACAGACACTGGGGTTAATACAGACAGTCCTGTACACTACCACTGAGAGAGAGACAGACACTGGGGTTAATACAGACAGTCCTGTACACTACCACTGAGAGAGAGACAGACACTGGGGTTAATACAGACAGTCCTGTACACTACCACTGAGAGAGAGAGACACTGGGGTTAATACAGACAGTCCTGTACACTACCACTGAGAGAGAGAGACACTGGGGTTAATACAGACAGTCCTGTACACTACCACTGAGAGAGAGAGACACTGGGGTTAATACAGACAGTCCTGTACACTACCACTGAGAGAGAGAGACACTGGGGTTAATACAGACAGTCCTGTACACTACCACTGAGAGAGAGAGACACTGGGGTTAATACAGACAGTCCTGTACACTACCACTGAGAGAGAGAGACACTGGGGTTAATACAGACAGTCCTGTACACTACCACTGAGAGAGAGACAGACACTGGGGTTAATACAGACAGTCCTGTACACTACCACTGAGAGAGAGAGAGACACTGGGGTTAATACAGACAGTCCTGTACACTACCACTGAGAGAGAGAGACACTGGGGTTGATAAAGTTGTGTTCTCAGGAAATGTGAGGTGAACAGACCTGAGACAGACACTTCAGTGACCCAGGGTTATTGAACAATTGCTCCTTGTCGTCATACACACTTCAATGCAACTGACATTAGATGTCATGTTCTATGTATTATACAGTGTGATATTATAATGACAATTTCAGATGGGAATCAGTTTCACTAGCGGAACTGGTTTTCCTGCACCAGACAGCCCCCTCCCCCACACAGTAATGTGTCTGACAGGCTGGGTGACATTCCTGTACACTGAGCTCATGACTACCTGCACAACAGGACACCCACATGGACACACAGACAGGTCACCAGACCCCTTCACAGACCCAGACCCAGACGTGCTGAAGACAATCACTAATTAATGCAGAGCAGCAGGAATACAGATTCGTCTTCTCATCGGTGTTTAACTGACCTCCTCCTGAACCTTTGTGTGAATCTCTATAACGAGAGAAGGAACAGGAGAGAGACACTCTATCCTGTGTTTTTGTGAACTACTCTATTATTAGAGCTCGGAGGAACTCGGGGCTCGTTCACAATGTGGCTGTGGTCCCAGTCCACCTCCCCAGTGCCCCCTGTGGGCCAAGCCCTAGTTGTCGAGCCGCCCCCCAGCACATTCTCACAGCGAGGGCAGACTTGTGTCCACGTGTGCATCTGTCTGTTATTGCTGTTAAATGAGCAGGATTCATTCATTTCCTAACGAGCTAATTAATCAGCGTTCCCTGTATGTCGGCATATCCGAATCAGCAGTGCTCACCTGCTGCGTGACCAATGGAGGTTCACAAATCACATGACGGTGATTTTGTTTTAACCAAAATCTAATTGAACTAAATGTTTTAAAAAGTTCAATCTCACATCTTTTCAAATTTGAATGCTTTAGGCCCCGGGTTCAGTTCCAGACCTGTCTGTATGGAGTTTGTACGTTCTCCTCAGGTCCACATGGGGTTCCTCCCACAGTCCAAAGACACACTGCCGGGTTAGTTGGCTTCTGGGGAATCTTGCCCTGGTGCGTGTGTGTGTGTGTGTGTGTGTCTGTCTGTGTGCCCTGCGATGGAAAGACGTCCTGTCCGGGGTGTATCCTGCCTTGCGCCTGTTGCTTGCGAAATATCGCTTTCGATTTTAATATGGTTTTGCTGACACTACTTGTTAACTCTGCACGCAGATCACATCGGAACATTTCTGCGGTGAAATGTCTGCTGCACAACCTGTATTTAATCGCTTCTACATTCCTTTACATTATTCATTAAGGAGTCTAGTGAGCAGGAAGGGCTGCATCACGTGGCAATTTGTGGGAACGCGAGTTGCATCAACATGGCGACTTACAGTACTTTCACAAAGTTCACAATTCTGTGCTTAATTCAAAATTTCTCTTTTTTTTTCCCCCTATAACTTCAGTGAATTTATTTTGTTACCGAGATTTAATAACCTGTCTGGGAAAATGGGACTACAGTTCCGCTTGAAGTAATGGATCGATGTAACTGAAGGTTCAATTAAAGACACCAGGAGAGGTGCATCACCACCCTACCTCTGCAGATGCCATGCGCCCCCTGCAGGTCATTGCCGTAGTTGCACTCCAGGCCCTTGTGGTGGTCGCAGGGCAGGCCGGGGCCACAGTCCTCGTTCAGCTGGCGCGCACACACCTTACAGCACCCACAGCCATCCGGCACAGAGCTTACTCCGGGTGGGCAGCGTGGAGGGGTGCCTGGGCACAGACACACAGCTGGACACTGACCGCTCACCTGTATTCAGGGAGAGAGAGAGAGATGAGTACAGTTACAGTCAGTCTGCCCGACACTGACCGCTCACCTGTATCCAGGGAGAGAGAGAGAGATGAGTATAGTCACAGTCAGACTGCTGGACACTGACCACACACCTGTGTCCAGGGAGAGAGTACAGTCACAGTCAGACTGCTGGACACTGACCACACACCTGTGTCCAGGGAGAGAGAGATGAGTACAGTTACAGTCAGTCTGCCCGACACTGACCGCTCACCTGTATCCAGGGAGAGAGAGAGAGATGAGTATAGTCACAGTCAGACTGCTGGACACTGACCACACACCTGTGTCCAGGGAGAGAGTACAGTCACAGTCAGACTGCTGGACACTGACCACACACCTGTGTCCAGGGAGAGAGAGATGAGTACAGTTACAGTCAGACTGCTGGACACTGACCACACACCTGTGTCCAGGGAGAGAGAGAGAGATGAGTACAGTTACAGTCAGACTGCTGGACACTGACCACACACCTGTGTCCAGGGAGAGAGAGAGAGATGAGTACAGTTACAGTCAGACTGCTGGACACTGACCACACACCTGTGTCCAGGGAGAGAGTACAGTCACAGTCAGACTGCTGGACACTGACCACACACCTGTGTCCAGGGAGAGAGAGATGAGTACAGTTACAGTCAGACTGCTGGACACTGACCACACACCTGTGTCCAGGGAGAGAGAGAGAGATGAGTACAGTTACAGTCAGACTGCTGGACACTGACCACACACCTGTGTCCAGGGAGAGAGAGAGAGATGAGTACAGTTACAATCAGACTGCTGGACACTGACCACACACCTGTGTCCAGGGAGAGAGTACAGTCACAGTCAGACTGCTGGACACTGACCACACACCTGTGTCCAGGGAGAGAGAGAGAGAGATGAGTACAGTCACAGTCAGACTGCTGGACACTGACCACACACCTGTGTCCAGGGAGAGAGAGAGAGAGATGAGTACAGTCACAGTCAGACTGCTGGACACTGACCACACACCTGTGTCCAGGGAGAGAGAGAGAGATGAGTACAGTTACAGTCAGACTGCTGGACACTGACCACACACCTGTGTCCAGGGAGAGAGAGAGAGATGAGTACAGTTACAGTCAGACTGCTGGACACTGACCACACACCTGTGTCCAGGGAGAGTACAGTCACAGTCAGACTGTGTCCAGGGAGAGTACAGTCACAGTCAGACTGCTGGACACTGACCACACACCTGTGTCCAGGGAGAGAGAGAGAGATGAGTACAGTCACAGTCAGACTGCTGGACACTGACCACACACCTGTGTCCAGGGAGAGAGTACAGTCACAGTCAGACTGCTGGACACTGACCACACACCTGTGTCCAGGGAGAGAGAGATGAGTACAGTTACAGTCAGACTGCTGGACACTGACCACACACCTGTGTCCAGGGAGAGAGAGAGAGATGAGTACAGTTACAGTCAGACTGCTGGACACTGACCACACACCTGTGTCCAGGGAGAGAGAGAGAGATGAGTACAGTCACAGTCAGTCTGCTGGACACTGACCACACACCTGTGTCCAGGGAGAGAGAGATGAGTACAGTCACAGTCAGACTGCTGGACACTGACCACACACCTGTGTCCAGGGAGAGAGTACAGTCACAGTCAGACTGCTGGACACTGACCACACACCTGTGTCCAGGGAGAGAGAGATGAGTACAGTTACAGTCAGACTGCTGGACACTGACCACACACCTGTGTCCAGGGAGAGAGACAGAGATGAGTACAGTTACAGTCAGACTGCTGGACACTGACCACACACCTGTGTCCAGGGAGAGAGAGAGAGATGAGTACAGTTACAATCAGACTGCTGGACACTGACCACACACCTGTGTCCAGGGAGAGAGTACAGTCACAGTCAGACTGCTGGACACTGACCACACACCTGTGTCCAGGGAGAGAGAGATGAGTACAGTTACAGTCAGACTGCTGGACACTGACCACACACCTGTGTCCAGGGAGAGAGAGAGAGAGATGAGTACAGTCACAGTCAGACTGCTGGACACTGACCACACACCTGTGTCCAGGGAGAGAGAGAGAGATGAGTACAGTTACAGTCAGACTGCTGGACACTGACCACACACCTGTGTCCAGGGAGAGAGAGAGAGATGAGTACAGTTACAGTCAGACTGCTGGACACTGACCACACACCTGTGTCCAGGGAGAGTACAGTCACAGTCAGACTGTGTCCAGGGAGAGTACAGTCACAGTCAGACTGCTGGACACTGACCACACACCTGTGTCCAGGGAGAGAGAGAGAGATGAGTACAGTCACAGTCAGACTGCTGGACACTGACCACACACCTGTGTCCAGGGAGAGAGTACAGTCACAGTCAGACTGCTGGACACTGACCACACACCTGTGTCCAGGGAGAGAGAGATGAGTACAGTTACAGTCAGACTGCTGGACACTGACCACACACCTGTGTCCAGGGAGAGAGAGAGAGATGAGTACAGTTACAGTCAGACTGCTGGACACTGACCACACACCTGTGTCCAGGGAGAGAGAGAGAGATGAGTACAGTCACAGTCAGTCTGCTGGACACTGACCACACACCTGTGTCCAGGGAGAGAGAGATGAGTACAGTCACAGTCAGACTGCTGGACACTGACCACACACCTGTGTCCAGGGAGAGAGTACAGTCACAGTCAGACTGCTGGACACTGACCACACACCTGTGTCCAGGGAGAGAGAGATGAGTACAGTTACAGTCAGACTGCTGGACACTGACCACACACCTGTGTCCAGGGAGAGAGAGATGAGTACAGTTACAGTCAGACTGCTGGACACTGACCACACACCTGTGTCCAGGGAGAGAGACAGAGATGAGTACAGTTACAGTCAGACTGCTGGACACTGACCACACACCTGTGTCCAGGGAGAGAGACAGAGATGAGTACAGTCACAGTCAGACTGCTGGACACTGACCACACACCTGTGTCCAGGGAGAGAGTACAGTCACAGTCAGACGGCAGTATAGGGCAGTGTGGGGTCTGAGGGGCAGTAAGGGGCCGTACGGGGCTGTGTGGTGGCTGTGGGGCAGCACGGGGCAGTAACCTCGGGGTTAACCCTTTCCTGGCGGTGACGAGTTTGAAACCGACCACGAACCACGAGCTGAGGCAAATAACGGCGAAATAGCAACAGGAAAAAGAGAGCAAACGACAAATAAAATTTAAAAGCAGACAAAGTCGTGGTAAAATATGACTGGAGAAGCGGATGTGCTAAAACCAACAGAAATGATTAGACAATCAAGTCCTGTGAGCGGCACGCGACGTCTGCTCAGCCCGACAACACCTCCGGCCGCGCCGCTTGCTGGACTGTCTCTTGTAGAACAAAAATAGTCAACTTACCAAACAGGCACTCGCAACTGTCAAAAGAGCCACGTAGAATATTTTCTCCATTGTGGTTTATTAAAATAAATAAAAATAAAAATGTAAATCAATGGTACTTATAACAAACTGACTTTCTACTGAAACCAGCGTCTACTATTTTCGTGGATCCGTGGTTGCCGGAAAATCAATCTCTCTATATAGATAATCTTGCAACAGTTTACAGTCCAAAATAGGTTCCCCCACAACAACAATATCGTCTTTCAGCGCGCACTACCCCGCCTACTGTCAGGTCTCTGCTGCTGGAAAAGCTCGCAGCAGCTTTATATACTGCCCTCGTGCTGTCCCCAGCTGCCCCGCCTACCGCTAGGCAGCCCGCCAATGGCCATGCAGAAGGCCGGCCAATACACGCGCCAAGAAGGCGTGTCTGGGAGGGGTCGGGGACTCCAAAGTGGACAGCAGGCCAGAGGGGCGTGGTCAAGGGAATGAATGCAGTCATTCATAAATTTAGGAGTTACTACATTCCACAGAAGTCCGATCGAAGGTGTTTGTCTAGTTTTCGACAGGAGAAAAACATTGTTTCTACTTTATAGGTGAGTGAAAGTGCACATCATTCAACCAACAGCCCTCTGAGCACCACGATAAGGATACACGTCTGGTAGAGAAATAAATATCAGTGTGATACAGCAGCATCCAAAACAAAATACAACCAAAAGTGTAACGAATCAAAGAGCGCAACAACAGCTACGCCCCCTTCCTCTCAGCTCCTCTCCCTCTCTCCCTCCTCTCTCTCCCTCTCTGAATGCACACAGACCCTGTCCCTGAGACAGCGGTATGTGAGGAATGTTCTGGGAAGAGGGAGGTGAGATCGCCCAGCCACCACAGGTCAGCACCTTCAGGAAACACGCTGCCTGACTGCCCCTGTATTCTCTGCTGCAGACACAGACGCTTGCTCACGCACTCACATGGCTGTGACCTGCAGCCCAGCGTGGACAGTCATACACACAGGGAGTTTGGTATAACCATGTGGCCCAAACTGCACACACTTCGAGACTCACCTCGCTCTGTACATATCAGACTGACAGGCTCAGGTCTCTCTGCAATAATCAGACACACTGACAGACTCAGGTCTCTCTGGAATGACGCAGACACACTGACAAGCTCAGGTCTCTCTACAATGACTCAGACACACTGACAGATTCTGGTCTCTCTACAATCCCTCAGACACACTGACAGACTCAGGTCTCTCTGGAATGACGCAGACACACTGACAAGCTCAGGTCTCTCTACAATGACTCAGACACACTGACAGACTCTGGTCTCTCTACAATCCCTCAGACACACTGACAGACTCAGGTCTCTCTGGAATGACACAGACACACTGACAGACTCTGGTCTCTCTACAATGACTCAGACACACTGGCAGACTCAGGTCTCTCTGCAATGACTCAGGCAGACTGACAGACTCAGGTCTCTCTGCAATGACTCAGGCAGACTGACAGACTCAGGTCTCTCTGCAATAATCAGACAGGCTGACAGGCTCAGGTCTCTGCAATAATCAGACAGACTGACAGACTCAGGTCTCTCTGCAATGACTCAGGCAGACTGACAGACTCAGGTCTCTCTGCAATAATCAGACAGACTGACAGGCTCAGGTCTCTCTACAATGACTCAGACACACTGACAGACTCAGGTCTCTCTGCAATAATCAGACAGACTGACAGGCTCAGGTCTCTCTGCAATGACTCAGGCAGACTGACAGACTCAGGTCTCTCTGCAATAATCAGACAGACTGACAGGCTCAGGTCTCTCTGCAATGACTCAGGCAGACTGACAGACTCAGGTCTCTCTGCAATAATCAGACAGACTGACAGGCTCAGGTCTCTCGTTCATTAAGTGCTCCGTCTGTTCAGGCCACAGACCGAGCGATATCACTGAGTCTGGTAAGGGACACTCTCCCTCTCTGAAGGGAGAGATTGGAGGGGGAAAACCGAAAGAAAATGTTTTTTTCTATGTCTTCTACACAAATAAATACACACAGAGAAGAGAAAGTTATCATCAGTTTTTACTCACAAGAAAAGGGAAGAATTACATTCAGAACATAGTGATGGGGCAGGAAGATGCACAGGGAGGGAGATGTTGAACAGATAGAGCCAGAAAAACAGGAGAAAGAAAATGGAGGGTTAGTGGGGGAGAGGGATCTGTAGAAGCTGTGGATTATTTTAACCTCACCCTCCCAACCTTCCTCTCTGTTGCCATGGCTGTGGGTGTCCAGAGCAACACAAAGGCATCTGCTGTCATTGTTCGAGTGCAACTAGAGTGCCCAGAGAGTCCCTGCTTGCTACCGGAGCAAACCGCTCTGATCACTGGTGTTGTTGTCATTACCAGTATGGCACGCAGGAGGGAGACAGGCAATGGGTCTGTGGGGTAGAACTGCAAGAGATACCTCAGTGTGGAGCAATACTCACAAGTGCAGGGCTATGCTCAGGAGTGCAGGCTGATTTTCAGGGGTGACGTGTGGTACTCAGTGTGGAGTGGTACTCGGGAGTGCAGGGTGATACTCAGGAGTGTAGAGTAGTACGTAGGGGTGCAGGGTGATACTCAAGAGTGTGGAGTGGTACTCAGGAGTGCAGGGTGATACCCAGGAGTGTAGAGTGATATTCAACAGGATAGAGTGATACATAGGAGTGCAGAGACATACTCAGGAGTGTGGAGAGACTCTCATGGAGAGCAGGACAGTGAGGAATACAGGAGACAGAGGGAGAGAGAGCAGAACAGTGAGGAATACAGGAGACAGAGAGAGACAGAGAGAGCAGGACAGTGAGGAATACAGGAGACAGAGAGAGAGGATTTACTTTGGCAACACTGATTGTACCCATCAGTCATGCTAATAAAGCACCTTGAATTGAATTGAATTGAGAGAGCAGGACAGTGAGGAATAGAGGAGACAGAGAGAGACAGAGAGAGACAGAGAGAGCAGGACAGTGAGGAATACAGGAGACAGAGAGAGCAGAACAATGAGAAATACAGGAGACAGAGAGAGAGCAGGACAGTGAGGAATACAGGAGACAGAGGGAGACAGAGAGAGACAGAGAGAGCAGAACAGTGAGAAATACAGGAGACAGAGAGAGAGAGAGCAGGACAGTGAGGAATACAGGAGACAGAGGGAGGGAGAGGGAGAGAGAGTACATGCCGTTCCAAAACAGGAGAACAAGGGAGGGAATGAATAAAAGACACAGTAGATGGAGGGAGGGAGGAATGTGCTACTTCCAGGGTTATTTTTAAAGCAGCACAGGAACTCCAGTGATTGCTGCCCAAACAGAAGCCCAGTAAGGAACAGAGACGATCTCTCAGCCTGCACAGAACAGCAAGGAGAGAGGGGAGTGAGACTGGGACACAGTGAGGAGAGATGGAGTGAGACTGGGACACAGCGAGGAGAGAGGGGAGTGAGACTGGGACACAGTGAGGAGAGATGGAGTGAGACTGGGACACAGCGAGGAGAGATGGAGTGAGACTGGGACATAGCGAGGAGAGATGGAGTGAGACTGGGACACAGCGAGGAGAGATGGAGTGAGACTGGGACACAGGGAGGAGAGATGGAGTGAGACTGGGACATAGCGAGGAGAGATGGAGTGAGACTGGGACACAGTGAGGAGAGAGGGGAGTGAGACTGGGACACAGCGAGGAGAGATGGAGTGAGACTGGGACACAGTGAGGAGAGAGGGGAGTGATACTGGGACACAGCGAGGAGAGATGGAGTGAGACAGGGACACAGCGAGGAGAGATGGAGTGAGACTGGGACACAGGGAGGAGAGATGGAGTGAGACAGGGACACAGTGAGGAGAGAGGGGAGTGAGACTGGGACACAGCGAGGAGAGAGGGGAGTGAGACTGGGACACAGCGAGGAGAGATGGAGTGAGACTGGGACATAGCGAGGAGAGATGGAGTGAGACTGGGACACAGCGAGGAGAGATGGAGTGAGACTGGGACACAGGGAGGAGAGATGGAGTGAGACAGGGACACAGTGAGGAGAGAGGGGAGTGAGACTGGGACACAGCGAGGAGAGAGGGGAGTGAGACTGGGACACAGCGAGGAGAGATGGAGTGAGACTGGGACACAGCGAGGAGAGAGGGGAGTGAGACTGGGACACAGCGAGGAGAGAGGGGAGTGAGACTGGGACACAGGGAGGAGAGATGGAGTGAGACTGGGACATAGCGAGGAGAGATGGAGTGAGACTGGGACACAGCGAGGAGAGAGGGGAGTGAGACTGGGACACAGGGAGGAGAGATGGAGTGAGACTGGGACATAGCGAGGAGAGAGGGGAGTGAGACTGGGACACAGGGAGGAGAGATGGAGTGAGACTGGGACATAGCGAGGAGAGAGGGGAGTGATACTGGGACACAGCGAGGAGAGAGGGGAGTGAGACTGGGACACAGCGAGGAGAGATGGAGTGAGACAGGGACACAGCGAGGAGAGATGGAGTGAGACTGGGACACAGCGAGGAGAGATGGAGTGAGACAGGGACACAGCGAGGAGAGATGGAGTGAGACTGGGACACAGCGAGGAGAGATGGAGTGAGACTGGGACACAGCGAGGAGAGAGGGGAGTGAGACTGGGACACAGCAAGGAGAGAGGGGAGTGAGACTGGGACACAGCGAGGAGAGAGGGGAGTGAGACTGGGACACAGCGCGGAGAGATGGAGTGAGACTGGGACACAGCGAGGAGAGATGGAGTGAGACTGGGACACAGCGAGGAGAGATGGAGTGAGACTGGGACACAGTGAGGAGAGAGGGGAGTGAGACTGGGACACAGTGAGGAGAGATGGAGTGAGACAGGGACACACTGGGAGTGAGAGGGGAGTGAGACAGGCATACACTGGGAGTGACCCCATCTGTGCTGTCTGGGCTGTAGGGGCTCATCTCAGACTGGGAGCCCAGCTGTGATCTCTGGGCTGTAGGGGCTCATCTCAGACTGGGAGCCCAGCTGTGATCTCTGGGCTGTAGGGGCTCATCTCAGACTGGGAGCCCAGCTGTGATCTCTGGGCTGTAGGGGCTCATCTCAGACTGGGAGCCCAGCTGTGATCTCTGGGCTGTAGGGGCTCATCTCAGACTGGGAGCCCAGCTGTGATCTCTGGGCTGTAGGGGCTCATCTCAGACTGGGAGCCCAGCTGTGCTGTCTGGGCTGTAGGGGCTCATCTCAGACTGGGAGCCCAGCTGTGATCTCTGGGCTGTAGGGGCTCATCTCAGATCTTGGGGATCTTTGTGTGGAAATAGGAGCCATAAGAACCTTCCTCTTTCTCCTCTTGGGTCTCTGCAGTTCCACTGTCCTGCTCCATGATGTGACACACACTCCCGGAATTGGGACTCAGAGTTTGGGAGGGATGTGGTGAAACCTTTCCCCAGCCCTCGACTCCGATTCTGCGCTCCCTGGCCTGGGATAGTGTTTACCTCCCAGCACAGAGACGGGCCTTGTTCTTTCCCCTCATGGGAAGCTCAAACATCCCAAATATCCCAAAAATTTCCTCTGGTTTTGGGTGAAAAAACTGCTCCTACAGTGGCCCAGAGCAGGTAAGATCCAGATGAGTCGTCTTTCAGCAGTGTGCTGCTCTCTGCTGGGGTCTGTGTATCAGGGCTATACAGTATAACAGGGCTGTGTATCAGGTCTGTATCAGGATTATGTAACAGGTTTGTATTTCATGGCTGTGTATAAGGGATATACAGTGTATCATTGACTGTATAGCAGGGCTATGTGTGTGGATTTGACTGTAACTTAATTCAGCCTTTGACAGAAGGTAGACTATTTAGTTAGAACTATTACATTGTTTAAGATCTAGACACCAGGAATGGGAGGTCTGCTGTACATGCTGTGTTATAGAGTCAGGGCTCCCTCTACTGGCTTAACATCAACAGTGAATCCTGTCCTGTACTTCTGTGAGTACTGACTGAGCATTCCCTTGGCACAACACTAAGCACAAAACAGAGCAGACACAAACACAGCATTGCTGCACCTGGTAAAATTAAGGCCTTTCTTTCTGCATATTACCTCACCCACTGGAAACACAAACTCAACACCCACTGGACACACACAACACACTGGACAATACTTCCTCACCCACTGGACACACAAACTCAACTGCTACAGGACCCTAAAAAGACAAGACAAACTAGCTAAATAACTGACCAGAGAGAGAGAGACTCACTGCAAGAAATACACCACAATCAGACACACGAGCCAGAGAGTGTGAGGGACAGAGAGAGTGTGATGTGCTGTGATGAGTGTGATGTTCTGTGATGAGTGTGATGGGAGAGAGTGTGATGTTCTGTGATGAGAGAGAGTGTGATGTGAAAGATTTGATGTGTCTATATAATAAATGTTTGTAGATGCTGTGTTAATTGTACATGCTTTAGCAATACTGAAATTCAATGGTCATGCCAATAAAGCTTGAATTGAATTGAGAGTGTGAGGGAGAAGGGGTGTGACACTCTTCAGAAACAGGAAAGATGGGGTGGGAGGCTCTTTTAAACTGTGAAACAGGTGCCTGTTACAATCACAACAGCAACAGGCAGACAGCGGCCACTCCGGTTGCGCCCACCCGGATGGAGGCGGTTGCCCCTGGCGCACCGTGTCCTCTGGTCCACACAGAGAGGGCGGGTGGATGGGGAGGGGCTGGAGCCGAAGCGGAGTCGCGGCGTTGTCAAGGAAACGTGCAGTTATGGTATCCCGTGGTAAACGTTTAAGCAGGCCCACGGTGACACGTCCACACAGGAAGCCCATGCCCTTCACAGCTCCTGCAGGCTGCGTGCTGCAGTAATAACACGACACGCAGCGCCTATTCCTCCGGAGAGAGGAACACTCTCGTCCAGCACAACACAGAAGGAAGGGCGAGGAAGCTGGAGGAGAGGATCCTTGAGAACCTCAGAGGAAGCTTGAAGATCGACGTAGCTGGGAAACAGCAGAAACCTCAGGAGCAGTCTTTAAGCGTCAGACCCTAGTGGTCTTCCGGTTGTTCTGCCCACGAGCAGGTGACGCGCACAGGCCCCTCCCCTCCCCTGGCCTGCCCCCGCCCACGAGCCGTCAGCTGCTCGCGCTGCGGTCAGGTGACGCCGAGCCCTGTCATATGACCCCGCGCCTCTGGCTGGGGGCTGCAGTTTGAAGATGGCAGCTGGCGCTGCGAGTGTCCTTCTGCTCCTGCTGCTGGTCACCGGGACTCGGGGCTTCCCTGCCCGCTCGCCGAGACACGACCCTCCGGGCTGCGGCTACCAGGTGATGATGGGAGAGAGGGGAGCTCAGCCGCCGCGCTTAGCGAGATGAAGGCTGTCCTTTCTCGGACGGTGTTTGCGCTGGGAGCTCATTACATGAAGAGTAAAACGCAAACGATTAGTGCTTCTTAAATTAACGATGGTTTACGGCTCTCGGTGTGATCGGAATTGTTCGGAATTGCTCTCGGGCTCTCGGTTGTTACAGTGCTGCTGGGACAGTAATAGCGGGGTTCCCCTCCGCAGGACCTCCGGGCTGGGAGAGCCCCCTGTGTGGGCCTCCGCCCCCGGGGAGGCGCTGCGGAGCTGGGAGTCGTGGGGACCCCAGCCTTCTGTCCAGGGCCCTGGTGAGCTGGGAGCTCAGAGAGGGGGGTGATTCTGGCCTGTGTTGGGGTAACCCTGGCGTCTCTCTGCTCTGTGTGCAGTCCTGCCCTGCTACCCGGCCCTCCATGCTGAACGTGCACCTGGTGCCCCACACGCACGACGACGTGGGCTGGCTCAAGACTGTGGACCAGTACTACTACGGAGGTGAGGGGGTGCCGGTGTGGAGCTGGGGTCGTTCTGGGTCTTGCCCGGCTGGGGGCTCTCTCTCCCCTGCTCGCCCGTGCGTCCCTGTGGCGGCGGGTTCGGGCCTGGGTGGGGGCCGGGAGGCTGCAGTGTGATCGCAGCTCAGACAGTGCAGCTGCAGTCTGTTGCCCCACTCTGAGCTGCCAGATAAGAGCAGAGATAGGAGGACCGATAGGAGCTCCAGTTCCTCTTCTCTGCGGGTGTTGGGACTGCACATTTAAAAACCCCGAAAACGGAAGGAAGAAAAGTGGAGAGAGAACCGCTCATCAGCCCCAGCCCAGTTTCTGATGGGCTTTGTGTCTCTGGCCCGTCTGGGTCGAACGCGATCTCTAGGCGCTGAATCTCCCCTGAGCGCGGGAGAATGGGGGGGCTCTGTGGGGTTGGGGGGACTGTGCCCAGCAGTGAGGGGCCTGGGGCCCCTGCTGGATGCTATAGGCGAATTCGGAGGGATTCCTCATTACGCTAAGGGTGGTGGGTGACTGGAGTAAGTTGCCCGGGTCAGTAACCTGTGGTCCTCTCTCGTGCCCAGCGCGGAATGACATCCAGCACGCCGGCGTGCAGTACATCCTGGACTCGGTGATCGAGCAGCTGCTCGCCGACCCCCGGCGCCGCTTCATCTACGTGGAGACGGCCTTCTTCTACCGCTGGTGGAGACAGCAGGGCGCCCAGATGCGCGCCACGGTGACGCAGCTCGTGCAGCAGGGTGAGGGAGCGCAGCGGTCTGAGTGTGGCCCTGCGCAGGCGTGCGAGAGAGAGAGAGTGAGCGCAGCGGTCTGAGTGTGGCCCTGCGCAGGCGTGCGAGAGAGAGAGAGTGAGCGCAGCGGTCTGAGTGTGGCCCTGCGCAGGCGTGCGAGAGAGAGAGAGTGAGCGCAGCGGTCTGAGTGTGGCCCTGCGCAGGCGTGCGAGAGAGAGAGAGTCCAACAACTACCGGGGCATCTGTGTGAACAGTAACCTGGGGAAGGTATTCTGCAGTATCCTAAATACACGAATACTGGCCTTCCTTACCGAACACAATGTCCTGAGTAAAAGTCAGATTGGCTTCTTGCCAGATCACCGCACATCTGATCACATTTACACCCTACACACACTGATAGACAAACACGTCCACCAAAAACACAAAGGAAAAATTTTTGCCTGCTTTGTCGATTTCAAAAAAGCATTTGACTCGATTTGGCATGAGAGATTGTTTTATAAACTACTCCAAAGTGGCATAGGGGGCAAAGTGTACGACATCATTAAATCAATGTATTCAGAGAGCAAATGTGCAGTGAAAATTGGAAACAAAAGGACTAAATTCTTCACCCAAGGCCGCGGGGTGAGACAGGGCTGCAGCCTGAGCCCAACACTGTTCAATATCTATATCAATGAATTAGCAGGAATGTTGGAGCAGTCTGCAGCTCCTGGTCTTACACTACACGACACAGAAATCAAGTTCCTGCTCTACGCAGATGACCTGGTCCTGCTGTCGCCCACAGAACAGGGGCTGCAGCAGAACCTGGCACTGCTGGAGCAGTACTGTCAGACCTGGGCACTGACAGTCAATCTGGACAAGACCAGAGTTATGGTTTTCCAGAAGAAAGCCAGACCTCAGGGAAACAGGTACAAATTCACACTGAACAACAACACATTGGAGCACACATCCAGCTACACATATCTCGGTCTCACCATCAGCTCTTCCGGGAGTTTTGACCTGGCAGTGAAGGCACTGAGGGAGAAGGCACTCAGGGCTTTCTACGCAATAAGAAGGAGGCTCTTCAACATCAACCCACCAACAAGAATCTGGCTCCAAATATTTGAAAGTGTAATCCAACCCATTGCCCTATACGGCAGTGAAGTTTGGGGTCCCCTCACAGACCAGGATTACACCCAATGGGACAAACACCCCACAGAAACTCTGCACATGGAGATCTGTAGAATCATCCTCCGTGTGCAGAGAAAAACTCCTAACAACGGGTGCAGGGCCGAATTAGGCCAGTACCCACTATTGATAAACATACAGAAAAGAATATTAAAGTATTGGCTACACCTAAAAAACAGCGACCAAAATTCCTACCACCACAAAGCCCTGCTGAGCCAAGAGCTGAGCCCAAAACAGAGCCCCCTGAGCCAGCTGGTCCTGAGGCTCACCGACCTGAGCCACACCAACACTAACCAGCCTCAGGACAGCACTGCTAGAGCACCACAACCCAGACTCAACCACATCACAGCACAGATCAAACAGCAATATCTCACACACTGGGACACACACACACAAACACAACATAAACTGGAATGTTACAGAACCTTAAACAGACAATACACACTAGCTGAATATTTGACCAAAATAAAAAATAACAAACAGAAACAGACCCTGACGAAGTACAGGCTCAGTGACCACAACCTGGCCATAGAAACTGGGCGACACAGGCAGACCTGGCTGCCCAGAGAGGACAGGCTGTGCTCCCACTGCCAGCAGGGAGAAATAGAGACAGAGGTGCACTTCCTACTGCACTGTGACAGATACTCTGGGATTAGAGAAACATTCTTCCCGAAATTCAGAAATCTAATCCCAGAGTTCCCACACCTGCCAAAACCACAACAGGTCCCAATCCTACTGGGAGAGGGAGGAGGGAACTCAGTTGATCTGGCAGCCCAGTATGTGATCTCCTGTCACAGCCTGAGGAACAGTGAGTCCGTCTCCCAATAATGCTCCAGCTGCCTACAGTATGTCAATATTATATAATATGTCTTTGTTGTAAATGTCTGTAACATGTCTGTAGATTTTATTTTACTTCTATTTTTTGTTTTGTTCTATGTTAATTTTATTATTTTTATTTGCTTTGGCAACACTGATTGTACCCATCGGTCATGCTAATAAAGCACCTTGAATTGAATTGAATTGAGTGAGCGCAGCGGTCTGAGTGTGGCCCTGTGCAGGCGTGCGAGAGAGAGAGAGTGAGCGCAGCGGTCTGAGTGTGGCCCTGCGCAGGCGTGCGAGAGAGAGAGAGTGAGCGCAGCGGTCTGAGTGTGGCCCTGCGCAGGCGTGCGAGAGAGAGAGAGTGAGCGCAGCGGTCTGAGTGTGGCCCTGCGCAGGCGTGCGAGAGAGAGAGAGTGAGCGCAGCGGTCTGAGTGTGGCCCTGCGCAGGCGTTCGAGAGAGAGAGAGTGAGCGCGGCGGTCTGAGTGTGGCCCTGGGCAGGCGTGCGAGAGAGAGAGAGCGAGCGCGGCGGTCTGAGTGTGGCCCTGCGCCGGCGTGCGAGAGAGAGAGAGCGAGCGCGGCGGTCTGAGTGTGGCCCTGCGCCGGCGTGCGAGAGAGAGAGAGCGAGCGCGGCGGTCTGAGTGTGGCCCTGCGCCGGCGTGCGAGAGAGAGAGAGCGAGCGCGGCGGTCTGAGTGTGGCCCTGTGTCTGTGTGCAGGCCGACTGGAGTTCGTCAACGGCGGCTGGTGCATGAACGACGAGGCCTCGACACACTACAGTGCCATCATTGACCAGATGACCCTGGGCCTGCGCTTCCTGAACGACACCTTCGGCCCGTGCGGGCGCCCGCGTGTAGCCTGGCACATCGACCCCTTCGGGCACTCCCGGGAGCAGGCCTCGCTGTTCGCGCAGGTACCGGGCGGGGGCCCCTGAGCCCCTGACGCACCCATCTTCTGCTCTCGCTGTCCCCTTCCCTCTGTAATCCAGTGTGCTTGTCCCCCTCCCTCTCCCAGATGGGGTTTGACGGGTTTTTCTTCGGCCGGCTGGACTACCAGGACAAGCGCAGGCGGATGAAGGACAAGGAGATGGAGCTGCTGTGGAGGGCGAGCGAGAGCCTGCAGCCACCTGGCGCCGACCTCTTCACAGGTACTGGGCCTTCACCTTTCACCTTTCACCTCTCACCTCTGGGTGTGCTCTGACCCCCCTTTTAATTTCATATAGATTCTTTGTCTAATAGTTTTTATGTTCTGTCATATGTTTGATGTTATTTTTAAAGCAAGGCAGCTTCAAGAATAGGATGTAACTGTAGCGAGTATCTCAAATGGTTTCCTGTGACAGACAACGCCTCAGTGAAATCTAACAAACAGCTCCTTTTAGGAAGTCTAACTTCCTCTCTTTGCTTCTCTGAGTTTGCTTTCTGCTTGACAAAGCGGTATAAAATATGGTTCTTTCTAAACGGCTCTTTAGTTGAGAACAGGACTGTCCTGGGCTCTGCTCTTCATGTACATCAGTGAAGGGTAGATCACTTCCTCAATCGAATCCTGATCTCCTGTGCATGTATCCCTAACACCTAACACCTCTCTCTGGGGGTGCTCTGCCCCTGCCCCCCTCCACTCCAGGTGTGCTGCCCAATGGCTATAACCCACCCGCTGGGTTCTGCTGGGACCAGTCCTGTTCTGACCCGCCTATCCAGGATGACCCGCAGCTGGAAGACTACAACGCGGACATAGTGGTGAAGAACTTCCTGGATGTGGCTCACAACCAGGCCAGTACTGCCGAAGTCCGGTGGACCTCTGTCGGATACACTCATGAGTTCTGAAGGCCGCTGCCATTTGATGATGCAGTAAGAAGTGTGTATTGTTGGATGCATCGGGAGAAGTGAAACTGTGCTGGCAGCTGGCTCTGGGCTACATTCTGGATTGGGATGCCTTCTGTGTGAAGTTTGCATGTTCTCTATGCGTCTTTAGGGGCTTTCTCTGGCTGCTCCTCCAGGTGACAAGCTGGCTGAGTTAACTGGGGTCTCTGAACTGCCCCTGGTGTGCCCTGTGCAGGACTGGCATCTCATCTGGTGGAGGAGGTCTTGTCTTGCCTTGGGCTCTGGACCGCTTGGCTTTTAGGGATCTGCAGCTTTCTGATCTTGACTCGATTTCATTTCACTCAAAAGATCACCTGACCCCCCCCCCCCCCGAGCTGTCCACCCAGCGCTGGTCTGCCAGGAGTTAGATACAGATCTCCGATAAAGTCACACATGTACGCTGACACACACAGTCACACACGCTCCCTGTCCAGTCTGCGTGACTCTCTCTTGTGTCTCAGGCTGAGATGTACAAGACCAATCACATCATCATGACGATGGGCTCGGACTTCCAGTACGAGAACGCCAACCTCTGGTACAAGAACCTGGACAAGCTGATCCGCTACGTCAATGTGCAGGTCAGCCACTGGGGGGCAGTGTGGGCTCAAGCTCATCCCTGACTCCGTTCCTGTACCCACAATCCAGCCTGGGTCTTCCCTGTGACCTCCACCCCCCCACGCTTGTGGGTGCTTCACTGTTTATTAGCGTTTAGACAATTGGTTATCGATCAGCATGAATTCACTGATTGCTCCATGTTGGATTACTGGTGCATATCTCACTTGTTGGTCTGGCAACGTCAGTGCCAGTTATAACAGGCTGGGCAGATTAGTGGAAATATGTAGCAAAGCAACTGGGGCAAATCAAATCAACTTGCATACCTGCTACAAACGGAGAGTTGTAATAAAGGCCGAGAGCATTATGGTGAGTGTGTCTCGCACCCTCCATAGTGAATTCACACTCTGTGTCCCTAGGTGTAATGGAACTAGGCTTGGGGCATCTGTCGTCCCCGCTGAAGTATGTCTCAAACAGTGTAGAGCAGTTCTCTTGTCTCCTGCGGCACTCTTGTACTTGTCGTGTTGGATGGGACTGTGCCGGAGGGTGACTGGTTCTTCGCCGCGTGGCGCTCCTGACTCCTGCCCTGTGTGTGTGTGTGACCTGCAGCAGTCCGTGGGCAGCAACGTCAACGTCCTCTACTCCACCCCCTCCTGCTACCTGCAGGAGCTGCACCGGGCCAACCTCAGCTGGTGAGTGCGTCCGCGCGCCCGCCCCGCTGCCCGACCCGCTGCCCGCGCCTCGCCCGGGGCAGAGGACACCCGCTCACGGCCTGTCGCCCCCTGCAGGTCGGTGAAGAGGGACGACTTCTTCCCCTACGCCGACGGGGCGTACAACTTCTGGACGGGGTACTTCACCAGCCGGCCGGCCCTCAAGCGCTACGAGCGGCTGAGCAACAACGTCCTGCAGGTCGGCACGCGCGCACGCACACACACGCGCCGGCGAACGCGCGTGCAGGGATCCGCCGGTCCGGTGACGTGACGCTGTGTGTTTCAGGCCTGCAATCAGCTGGAGGTCCTGGGGGGTCCGTCGTCACGCAAGGGTCCTTACGGCGACGGCGACAGCGACGCGCTCAGTGAGTCATCGTGCGTGTGCGTGTGCGCGTGCGTGTGTGTGCACGTCTCCGAGACGGGTGTGCTCTGTGTGGTAATTGGCCGCCTCCCGCTTGATCCCGAGTGTTGATTGGCAGGGGAGGCGATGGCTGTGGCCCAGCACCACGACGCTGTGTCGGGGACGGAGAAGCAGCATGTCGCCAACGACTACGCCCGCAGACTGGCCATGGGCTGGGCTCGCTGCCAGGTAGCCTGTCTCTCTCCATCGCTGTCCCCGCGTGATTGTATCTACATCAACAGACACACTGTCTGTTCCTCAGGCTGGGACAGGAGATCACACGCTGTATTATTATTATTATTCAACTCTCTGGACAGCCAGGTCTGCCTGTGCTCAGTATCTATGGCCAGCTTGTGGTCACTGTGCCTGTACTTCGTCAGAGTCTTTTTTCTTTGCTGTTTCTTACCCTGGTTGGTTACTCAGCTAGTGTGTATTCTCTGTTTAAGGTCCTGTAGTATTCCAGTGTTGCTTGGTTTGTGTTGTGATTTGGGTTTGAGCTGTGCTGTCCTGAGGCTGGTTGGTGTCAGTGAGCTTCAGAACCAGCTGACTCTGGGGGCTCTCCTCTGGGCTCAGCAGGGCCTTGTGGTGGAAGGAGTTCTGGTCACTGTTTCTCAGGTGTAACCAGTGTTTGATTGCTGTCTGCTCTCTGTTTCAGGTGCTGGTCAGTAACTCTCTCTCCGCCCTGAGTCGGTCAGTCACCCCTCGTTTCTACTGCGAGAATCTCAACATCAGCGTGTGTCCTGCCTCCGAGAACAACTCGCAGGTAACCCAGGCTGTGGTAGCGTTCCAGCCCACAGGATGTGCATCGTGGCTGCGTGGACAGACTGACCCTCCCCTCTCTCTCCCCTCTTGTCTGTCCCAGTTCTCCGTCACCATCTACAATCCCCTGGCTCGCTCTGTCAGCTGGACAGTGCGGCTCCCGGTCAACGGCACCGGGTACAGAGTCACTGACCCCAGGGGCCAGGCTGTGGACACGCAGGTGAGAGTGTGTGTGTGAGACAGTGTCTGGACAGCGGCACTGACTCTCCTCCTCTCGCTCAGGTGTGTGTGTCTGGACAGCGGCACTGACTCTCCTCCTCTCGCTCAGGTGTGTGTGTGTGTGTCTGGACAGCGGCACTGACTCTCCTCCTCTCGCTCAGGTGTGTGTGTGTGTGGACAGCGGCACTGACTCTCCTCCTCCCGGTCAGGTGTGTGTGTCTGGACAGCGGCACTGACTCTCCTCCTCTCGCTCAGGTGTGTGTGTGTGGACAGCGGCACTGACTCTCCTCCTCTCGCTCAGGTGTGTGTGTGTGTGTGTGTGTGTGTGTGTGTGTGTCTGGACAGCGGCACTGACTCTCCTCCTCTCGCTCAGGTGTGTGTGTGTGTGTGTGTGTGTCTGGACAGCGGCACTGACTCTCCTCCTCTCGCTCAGGTGTGTGTGTGTGTGTGTGTGTGTGTGTGTGTGTCTGGACAGCGGCACTGACTCTCCTCCTCTCGCTCAGGTGTGTGTGTGTGTGTGTGTGTGTGTGTGGACAGCGGCACTGACTCTCCTCCTCTCGCTCAGGTGTGTGTGTGTGTGTGTGGACAGCGGCACTGACTCTCCTCCTCTCGCTCAGGTGTGTGTGTGTGTGTGTGTGTGGACAGCGGCACTGACTCTCCTCCTCTCGCTCAGGTGTGTGTGTGTGTGTGGACAGCGGCACTGACTCTCCTCCTCTCGCTCAGGTGTGTGTGTGTGTGTGTGTGTGTGTGTGGACAGCAGCACTGACTCTCCTCCTCTCGCTCAGGTGGTGCCAGTGTCCCCGTTCACGCGTGCTGTGCGGAGGGACAGGGGGTACGCCGTCAATGAGCTTCTGTTCCAGGTGGGAGCTCCTCCCCTGGGCTTCAGCACCTACTCCGTCTCCCTGCTGCTGGGGAGCAGGCGGCACCCCCACACTCCGCGCCCCGGGACCCCTCCCTCCATCCAGAATGAGGTCAGTGTGCCGCCCCGCTGCGTGCTCCTCTCCCCCGTCCGGTAGTGTCTCACCCCTCCTCACCCCTCTCTCTGCTGCAGTTCCTCAAGGTGACCTTCGACCCTCACACCGGCATGCTGAGCAGCATCAGTAACCTGGAGACCAAGCAGACGCTGGAGCTCAGCCAGGGCTTCTACTGGTCTGTCTGTCCTACCTGCCTGCCTGACTGTCTGTCTCTCTGGAGCTCAGCCAGGGCTTCTACTGGTCTGTCTGTCCTACCTACCTGCCTGCCTGACTGTCTGTCTCTCTGGAGCTCAGCCAGGGCTTCTACTGGTCTGTCTGTCCTACCTACCTGCCTGCCTGACTGTCTGTCTCTCTGGAGCTCAGCCAGGGCTTCTACTGGTCTGTCTGTCCTACCTACCTGCCTGCCTGACTGTCTGTCTCTCTGGAGCTCAGCCAGGGCTTCTACTGGTCTGTCTGTCCTACCTACCTGCCTGCCTGACTGTCTGTCTCTCTGGAGCTCAGCCAGGGCTTCTACTGGTCTGTCTGTCTTACCTACCTGCCTGCCTGCCTGTCTGTCTCTCTGGAGCTCAGCCAGGGCTTCTACTGGTCTGTCTGTCTTACCTGCCTGCCTGTCTGTCTGTCTGGAGCTCAACCAGGGCTTCTACTGGTCTGCCTGCCTGCCTGCCATTCTGCCTCTCTGGAGTTCAGCCAGGGCTTCTACTGGTCTGTCTGTCTTACCTACCTGTCTGTCTGGAGCTCAGCCAGGGGTTCTACTGGTCTGTCTGTCTGTCTGTCTGTCTGACCCGTCTGCCTGCCTGCAGGTACAATGCGAGCTCTGGGAATGAAGACAGCCCCCAGACCTCAGGTGCCTACATATTCAGACCCAACTCCTCCACACCTTTCGCCCTCTGCCACAGGGCACGGGCACGCACTCTGCAGGTAGGACCCTCGTGACCCCCACACACTGAACACGTCACATGCAGAGCCGGGGGCAGACACGGCCTCCTGCCCTGTGGGCCGGCGCCCCTCGGCCTAGTCGATTCTGAGTGGAAGAGCTGTCCAGCTGGAGCTGTGTGGCTGTGCTGCCCCCTCCTGGGCGCGGGGGGCCTTGTTGCTTGCTGGGGGCTGCTGGGACGGGCTAGCCGTCACGCTGCTCTGGGTGCACCGTCGTCACATGAGCAGACATGGCTCGGTCAGGCCTGGGAGCAGGGTGCACTCGGGGGCTGTGATGTTGGGGGACCGAATGCCGTCCTGTGCGGGCTGGTCACTGCCTCCTCTGCTCCAGACCCCCCTGCTGACGGAGGTGTACCAGGAGTTCAGCCCCTGGGTGTCCCAGGTGGTGCGGCTGTCCCGAGGGCAGAGGCAGCTGGAGCTGGAGTGGACTGTGGGGCCCATCCCTGTGGAGTGAGTCTCCTCCGCCCTCCTCGCTCTCTCTGTCTGTCCTCTTCCTCTTCCTCCTCCGTCTCTCATCCTCCTCGACCCTGCTCTCTCACAGGGACGGCCTGGGGAAAGAGGTGATCACGCGATTCGACTCCCCCATGAACACCTCCGGGCTCTTCTACACCGACTCCAATGGCCGGGAGATCCTGGAGCGCAGGTGAGCCGCTGGGCCGAGCCGGACTGGGCTGGTGCACCCTTGGCCCTCGGGGGGACTGCGATGGATTGTGTGCGCCCCCTGGTGGACAGCAGTGAATCTGCGCCCTCGGCAGTAGAGCAGTCTCTTCATTCCTGGTGTTTCCTGATTTCTGCTTGCGGGCTTCCTCTGTGTTAACGCTCCTGATGTTGTTGCAGGAGGGATTTCCGCCCCACCTGGGACCTGAAACAGACTGAGCCAGTTGCTGGAAACTACTACCCTGTCAACACCCGCATCTACATGAAGGTCATCTGCCTGCCTGCCTGCCTGCCTGCCTGCTGTTACCTGTCTCTCTCTCAATTCAATTCAATTCAGTTTCAATTCAAGGAGCTTTATTAGCATGACCCATGGGTACAATCAGTGTTGCCAAAGCAAATAATAAAAATAATAAAATTAACATGGAACAAAACACAAAATAAAAGTAAAATACAATCTACAGACATTTACAACAGAGACATGTCATAAAATATGTACATATACTGTAAACCTATGGAGCATTATTGGGAGACGGGCTCACTGTTCCTCAGGCTGTGACAGGAGATCACATACTGGGCTGCCAGTTCAACTGAGTTCCCTCCCTCTCTCTCATGTCCTCACCCTGTCTCTCTCACTGTCTGCCTCTCTCTGGCTCAACCTCGTCCTCTGTGCCTGTCTCTCTCTCTCTGCAGGACAAGCAGTCCCAGCTGACCGTGCTGACTGATCGATCCCTAGGGGGCAGCAGTATCCGGGACGGGTCTCTGGAGCTCATGGTGAGACTACCCCCTCCCGCCTCCTGTCCCCCTCTCGCTCTGTAGACCCCTGTTTCTTCAGCTCGCCCCCTCTCTCTGTGTATGAACCCCTATGTCTCTCGCAGCTGCACAGGCGCTTGCTGTACGACGATTTCCGGGGTGTGGGGGAGCCCCTCTCGGAGCCGGGCGATTATTACGACGGACTGGTGGTGAGAGGGAAGCTGCTGGTGTCGCTGACCCCCCCTGGGACTGCGGCCGACACCCACCGCCCCGAGGCAGAGAGACAGGCCCTGCAGCCCCTGCTATCACTGCAGCCCGGGGAGAGCGAGACAGGCACCCTGCTTGAGGTGAGACAGGGGGAGAGAGAGAGAGACGGGCACCCTGCTTGAGGTGAGACAGGGGGAGAGAGAGAGAGACGGGCACCCTGCTTGAGGTGAGACAGGGAGAGAGAGAGAGAGACGGGCACCCTGCTTGAGGTGAGACAGGGAGAGAGAGAGAGAGACGGGCACCCTGCTTGAGGTGAGACAGGGAGAGAGAGAGAGAGACGGGCACCCTGCTTGAGGTGAGACAGGGAGAGAGAGAGAGAGACGGGCACCCTGCTTGAGGTGAGACAGGGAGAGAGAGAGAGAGACGGGCACCCTGCTTGAGGTGAGACAGGGAGAGAGAGAGAGAGACGGGCACCCTGCTTGAGGTGAGAGAAGGGGGGTGACGGAGGGAGTGAAAAAGAGTTCGTCTCGGCGGTCTTGTACACCTTGTCACTGTACGGCAATGTTTTCTAGCAGAAGGGTCTGATTTTTTTTTGTATGTTTTTACATTTTCTGTTAAACTCTCCCCTCAGTTCTCAGGGCTTCAAGCTGAGCTGCCCCCTGCTGTCCACCTGCTGACAGTGTCCCAGTGGGACAGCGACTCGGTACTGGTCAGGCTGGAGCACCAGTTTGAGAAGGGAGACAGCCAGACCCACTCCCAGCCCGTCACTGTGGACCTGCAGGTAAGTGCCCCGCCGCTGTGCGGGTGGAGTTTGTGAGCACGCAGGCTGTTGCTCAGAGCTGTGGTCTTGTAGCGGAGAGCAGGCTGGAGGGAAAGTCCTCCTGTCCTGATCCCTTCTGGATCGAGGCAGGACTTGGGGAAGCAGCAGGGTCATCGCCCACAGGAGGGAGGGAATGGGATTCTGAACCAGGACGGTCATGGCTAATCATATCCCTGACTCCCTCGCTCTCTTCCCCCAGAAACTCTTCTCCACGCTGGAGGTGGTGGGCGTGTCCGAGATGAGCCTGGCAGCCAATCAGTGGAAAGAGGATATGAGGCGTCTGGACTGGCGGGGTGATGCAGGTGGGCCAATCTCCTGTTCTGTACTGCACAACGCAGCCCAGCAGCAGCTACGCATTTGAAGTATGTGATTGGCCTTTGCAAGTCATGTGCTTAGTACTGAAGCTGTGATTGGCTGGCTCTTTCAGAGTGGGAGCCCCTGCATGGCAGGCCTGGAGACCCCTCAGCGGCAGTGGTCAGGCTTCAGCCAATGGAGATCCGGACCTTCCTGCTGAGAGTGAGACTGCGATAGCCAATTGCTGGAGATCAATAACCACTAATCAATCTGTGAAGACAAATCCCTCCTTGTTCACTCCAGTTCTGTCTCTCCTTAGCTGAGAGCTCCTGCACTGTGTACGAGGGGTGATTTTTATTGTCTGTCTCTTAGACCAATGTGCCTTTTTTATATTACAAATCCAGAGAGAAATCTCACAACTGTTGTTGTTGCTGTAAAACATGCTGGGAATAAGATTGCTCTGAGCAAACAAAATAAAAATTCTGTTTCATTTAGAGTGGGAGGAGCTGGTGTTGTACTAGCATTGATGAGGGAGGAACAGAGCCTGTGTGTGTTTCTTACCCACTGAGGTGTGTGTGTCATACCAGCGGTGTGGAGGGATGGACAAACCCAGCTCAGTGGGTTTGTCCGTCCCTCCACATGTGCACACGCACAAACGCACAGTTTGTGTTGTAGCAGCGCTGTGGACGAGAGCGCACACAGTGTATTTGTGTTGTACGAGTGCTGTGGAGGGACAGACAGATTGTTCCAGCACCGAGAGTAGAGAAAGACTGAGGGAGTGATGGGCACAGCGAACGGAGACTTGCACAAAGCACACTAGGTGCCTGGAGTACACGTGTGTAAGCTGCTCCCTGCAGCCTCTCAGAGAGGGAGAATCGGGCTCCTGAAGGAGAGCAGGGACGCGGAGAGACCGCTGGACTGTTATTCTGAGCTCAGGCAGTGTGTAGCCCTGACACCCCCGAAGGGCAGCATATGAGAGGTCATAAGGCTCCCCTGTTCGCTTGGTGGGGATGAGCTGACTGCTCAGAGGGCATATATAGATATTTGCACATTTTTACAACCAAGACGTTCAATTAAAAAGCTGTTGCCTGGCAGCAGGAATGATGAGGACACAAGCGCCGCCGCTGTAGGGCGAATATAGCGCCCAGGTGGCCATTCCCTGGTCTCGGGCCCCCAGACAGACGGACACGGACACAGAGGGAGTAGCACAGTCTTTATTGAGCTCGCTTACAGTTAAAAACTCTGAGGCCTCACTCCCACACAAAGCTGCGCCACTCAAGGTCACTGCCCCCTGCAGCCGTTAATTAGTTAATTGGGTGGTGTCAAGCAGTGGAGTGGGCCGATTGGTAACCCCTCCCTCCTGGCGCTGTCACTCGGACTTCTCCCCGGCCGCGCTCTGCCCCTGCTGGTCGACGTGGGAATAGCAGCACTGCTCCCCTTGCGTGCAGGTGCCCTGGGACAAGGCGAGAGTGAGAGAGTGTGGGAGGAATGGGAGTGGGGTCCTCACCTGGTGGAACCTCTTGCAGAGGAAGCTCTTCAGGGCTGGTGTGAGAGTGGGCGTGGGTGTGGGGTCCTCACCTGGTGGAACCTCTTGCAGAGGAAGCTCTTCAGGGCTGGTGTGGGAGTGGGCGTGGGTGTGGGAGTGGGAGTGGGGTCCTCACCTGGTGGAACCTCTTCAGGGCTGGTGTGAGAGTGGGTGTGGGAGTGGGGTCCTCACCTGGTGAAACCTCTTGCAGGGGAAGCTCTTCAGGGCTGGTGTGGGAGTGGGAGTGGGGTCCTCACCTGGTGGAACCTCTTCAGGGGTGGTGCGAGAGTGGGTGTGGGTGTGGGGTCCTCACCTGGTGGAACCTCTTGCAGAGGAAGCTCTTCAGGGCTGGTGTGGGAGTGGGAGTGGGGTCCTCACCTGGCAGAACCTCTTGCAAGGGAAGCTCTTCAGGGCTGGTGTGAGAGTGGGTGTGGGAGTGGGAGTGGGGTCCTCACCTGGCGGAACCTCTTGCAGGGGAAGCTCTTCAGGGCTGGTGTGGGAGTGGGAGTGGGTGTGGGAGTGGGGTCCTCACCTGGCGGAACCTCTTGCAGGGGAAGCTCTTCAGGGCTGGTGTGAGTGGGTGTGGGAGTGGGTGTGGGAGTGGGTGTGGGGTCCTCACCTGGCGGAACCTCTTGCAGGGGAAGCTCTTCAGGGCTGGTGTCTCCGCACTGCGGTTCTTCCTCTTGTTCTGTAGCTGCTTCCTGCGCTGCTCCAGAGCTTCCGACAGCCCCCCCCTGAGGGACAGGCAGACCGAGGGTCAGGGACAGAGAGTCACAGACGGCTCAGAGAGACGGGACAGGGACAGAGAGAAAGAGTCACAAGCGGCTCAGAGAGGGACAGAGAGATGGGACAGGGAGAGAGAGAGTCACAGATGGCTCAGAGAGGGACAGAGAGACGGGACAGGGAGAGAGAGAGTCACAGATGGCTCAGAGAGGGACAGGGGGAGAGTCAGAGAAGGACAGGGAGAGGGACAATTGGACTGCAGGGTGAGGCCGAGTAGGAAATAACTGAGAAACGGAACTAACAGCTTGACTGTCCTGTCAGGACCTCCCAGACTCATCCAGCCCTGGGCTGAACCAGAGCGTGACCCCCGTGACCCTCTCTCTCATTGGCTACAGCCCTGTGTCCCCCACCGTGACTGGCTGCTCACCCTGCCTTGGCCCGGGCCTTAGGCCCCCAGTTGGCCTGGGGGTTCTCCTGGAATCGGGTCAGGTGACGACGGCGAGACTGGGGGTTCGCATCCTCCCGCACGGTGAAGCAGGCCTGCAGACTGGGACAGGAGAGGCAGGACAGCGAGTGAGACAGCAGTGAGGCAGGGCAGGGAGAGAGAGAGGAGAGGGAGGCAGGACAGCGAGTGAGAGAGCAGTGAGGCAGGGCAGGGAGAGAGAGAGGAGAGTGAGGCAGGACAGCGAGTGAGCAGTGAGGCAGGACAGCGAGTGAGAGAGCAGTGAGGCAGGGCAGGGAGAGAGAGAGGAGAGGGAGGTAGGACAGCGAGTGAGAGAGCAGTGAGGCAGGGCAGGGAGAGAGAGAGGAGAGGGAGGCAGGACAGCGAGTGAGAGAGCAGTGAGGCAGGGCGGGGAGAGAGAGAGGAGAGTGAGGTAGGACAGCGAGTGAGAGAGCAGTGAGGCAGGGCGGGGAGAGAGAGAGGAGAGGGAGGCAGGACAGCGAGTGAGAGAGCAGTGAGGCAGGGCAGGGAGAGAGAGAGGAGAGTGAGGCAGGACAGCGAGTGAGAGAGCAGTGAGGCAGGGCGGGGAGAGAGAGAGGAGAGGGAGGCAGGACAGCGAGTGAGAGCAGTGAGGCAGGGCAGGGAGAGAGAGAGGAGAGTGAGGCAGGACAGCGAGTGAGAGAGCAGTGAGGCAGGGCGGGGAGAGAGAGAGGAGAGGGAGGCAGGACAGCGAGTGAGAGAGCAGTGAGGCAGGGCAGGGAGAGAGAGAGGAGAGTGAGGCAGGGCGCGGAGAGAGAGGAGAGTGAAGGCAGGGTGGGGAGTGGGAGAGAGGAGTAAGGCAGGACGATCCTCAGTCCAGCACGCTGGACAGTCCGTCTGAACTCACACTGGCGCAGTGGACAGGATGTGGAAGGCGGGGCTCGTCTCTGACAGCTTCTCTCTCTTCACTGGGTTCATTTTCTCCTGCAGCGCACAGAACAGACACTGCTGTTACTGGGGCCGCATGTGTCAATACTGCGTCACAGTGTACTGTGCACCACACCACAATACACACTGTATACTGAACACCCTGTACATGTACTACACACTGTACACTCGATAATGCACACTGTATACTGCACACTGTCCAGACTCTAGACCGTACACACCACACACTACACACTTTCTACATGACTCAAACTCATTGGATATAGTGCACAATATACACACACTGTATGCCACACTTGTGAGCACTGTGCAGATACTGTACTATGCAGACACCCTCCCTCCCTTGTTCGCACCCAGCATCTCATGATGTCCCAGAGTGCACTGGCAGGGGCGTCAGTCTTCAGAGCATTCTTGCACGCGTGGGACAGCGACACCCTGTGTCCAGCGTGGAGTAGGGCCGACCTGAGAGACGGGGAGAGAGGTCAGTACTCAGCACCCTGAGGAAGGTACTGTACCCCGAGAGTGTGGGCTGGGCAGGACCCACACTACCTGGCCTGCAGCAGTGAAGGGGTGTTGTAGTGTGTGTATGTTGTGTTGTTCTGCAGTGTGTTACCTGGCCTGCAGCAGTGAAGGGGTGTTGCAGTGCACCGTGCTGCTCAGACTGTCCAAGGTGTAATACAAGGGCACATCCTCCAGCTCCTGAAACACACAACTGTGTCACTACTACAGCACATAGTGTACAGCCTTGGCACACTGACCTCTGACCTCTATCCAGCACCGCACTGACCTCAGTGATCACGCTCAAAATTCCCTCGATGCGGCGGGACGTCGCAAATCTGGATGGGTTCGCCGACACTGCAGACAGAACCTTCTGGACAAACTCTGGACTGTGGATCGGCTCAGCCCAGATAGGCCCCCCCAGCTAGAGGGAGAGGGGAGAATCAAGACACCTCACAGACGGAACCCCCAGGGACACAGCCACTGTGACTCTGAACAAAAACAGTGGAGAAGCGTGCATGCACACAGACACACGCTTGCACACAGGCGCACGCTCGCTCGCACACTTACATGGTGCTTGTAGCCGCAGTGCTCACAGTTCGGGCCGACAGGAGGCCCTGAGGCAGCAGAGTACTTCATTCTGCGAGAGAGACAGTCCGCCCAGTGTCATTAAGAGGATTTATTTTTCTTATTCTACTAAAGCTGAACATACTTAGCTTTTCTGGCTCTAGATTTTTACAGTTCAGCAGAAATGTACTTAATTAACCGATTTTTCAGTGTGATGTAGAACTTCTGAATTGCAGGGGAGACAGGGGGAGACGGGTATCTTACTGGTTGCCCTGGCTCGTCCTCTTTCCCAGCCTCTGCAGATGGAAGGAACCACAGCCAGTGCAGTTGTACACCAGAGCCTGTTTACTGCAACACAACAACACAATGTCATCCTCATTCGTCACCAGAGCCTGTTCACTGCACCACAACACCACGCCATCCTCATTTATCACAGAGCCTGTTTACTGCACCACAACAACACGCCATCCTCATTTATCACAAAGCCTGTTTACTGCACCGGAACAACACGCCATCCTCATTCCTCATAGAGCCTGTTTACTGCACCAACAACACGCCATCCTCATTCCTCACAGAGCCTGTTTACTGCACCAACAACACGCCATCCTCATTCCTCACAGAGCCTGTTTACTGCACCAACAACACGCCATCCTCATTCCTCACAGAGCCTGTTTACTGCACCACAACAACACGCCATCCTCATTCCTCACAGAGCCTGTTTACTGCACCACAACACCACGCCATCCTCATTCCTCAAAGAGCCTGTTTACTGCACCACAGCACCACGCCATCCTCATTCCTCACAGAGCCTGTTTACTGCACTACAACACCATCCTCATTCCTCACAGAGCCTGTTTACTGCACCACAACACCACGCCATCCTCATTCCTCACAGAGCCTGTTTACTGCACTACAACACCACACCATCCTCATTCCTCACAGAGCCTGTTTACTGCACTACAACACCACACCATCCTCATTCCTCACAGAGCCTGTTTACTGCACCACAACACCATCCTCATTCCTCACAGAGCCCGTTTACTGCACCACAACACCACGCCATCCTCATTCCTCACAGAGCCTGTTTACTGCACCACAACACCACACCATCCTCATTCCTCACAGAGCCTGTTTACTGCACCACAACACCATCCTCATTCCTCACAGAGCCTGTTTACTGCACCACAACACCACGCCATCCTCATTCCTCACAGAGCCTGTTTACTGCACTACAACACCACACCATCCTCATTCCTCACAGAGCCTGTTTACTGCACCACAACACCATCCTCATTCCTCACAGAGCCTGTTTACTGCACCACAGCACCACACCATCCTCATTCCTCACAGAGCCTGTTTACTGCACCACCACGCCATCCTCATTCCTCACAGAGCCCGTTTACTGCACCACAACACCACGCCATCCTCATTCCTCACAGAGCCTGTTTACTGCACCACAACACCACGCCATCCTCATTCCTCACAGAGCCTGTTTACTGCACCACAACACCACGCCATCCTCATTCCTCACAGAGCCTGTTTACTGCACCACAACACCACGCCATCCTCATTCCTCACAGAGCCTGTTTACTGCACCACAACACCACGCCATCCTCATTCCTCACAGAGCCTGTTTACTGCACCACAACACCACGCCATCCTCATTCCTCACAGAGCCTGTTTACTGCACCACAACACCATCCTCATTCCTCACAGAGCCTGTTTACTGCACCACAACACCATCCTCATTCCTCACAGAGCCTGTTTACTGCACCACAACAACACACCATCCTCATTCCTCACAGAGCCTGTTTACTGCACCACAACACCACACCATCCTCATTCCTCACAGAGCCTGTTTACTGCACCACAACACCACGCCATCCTCATTCCTCACAGAGCCTGTTTACTGCACCACAACACCACGCCATCCTCATTCCTCACAGAGCCTGTTTACTGCACCACAACACCACGCCATCCTCATTCCTCACAGAGCCTGTTTACTGCACCACAACACCACACCATCCTCATTCCTCACAGAGCCTGTTTACTGCACCACAACACCACACCATCCTCGTTCCTCACAGAGCCTGTTTACTGCACCACAACACCACGCCATCCTCATTCCTCACAGAGCCTGTTTACTGCACCACAACACCACGCCATCCTCATTCCACACAGAGCCTGTTTGCTGCAGCACAGTCTGCGTGTGCGGGGTACCTGGCCGAGCTCTTGACCCTGGCCTGCCCCGTGCGCACCCTGACGAACACTCGGATGTAGAAGTCCACGCTGACACTCAGCAGGGGCTCGATGAAGCGCTGGTACACTCCGGCCCTCTGGTCCAGGCTGTGCAGGATGATCCGCAGGGCCTGAGGACACACGGATACTGTGACACAACACAGCACAATGCCATGACACACTGTGACACACAGCACATCACCGTGACACACTGACACTGTGACACACAGCACAATGCTGTGACGCACTGATACGTGGTACGGTAACACACACAGCACTGTGACACTAACGTCTGTTACGCTAACTAACACAGTCAATTAAAGCATGCTGTAAGCACAGACAAGACACTTTCCAATTTTTAAGCGTCGACGAGCCCATTGCTCACCATCTCATGGCAGTACTTGGCCTTGATGGACACAGAGCCGTATTTACTGTAGCAGGTCTCCCCGCAGTTCCCCGCCATCACCGCCATGTCAGTGCAGGTCACGCACAGCAGCCCTGAGAGGGAGAGGGCAACTGGGGTCAGCTTGCCAGCACGGGGCGTGCAAGCTTACTACACAAGCACAGGTCCAGCCTGCAGTGTTTCAGCAGATCAGTCACTAGCAGCCTGATGTCAGCACTGCTGACTAGGGAAAGCCTTCAGCCCACCCTGTGCCACAAACACAGGAGGACACTTCCAGCAGGAACTCCAGCCTGTACCATGTGGCTAAACCCCTAAAGCAACTACAGCAGTAAGAATCTCCACAATCCTTAAACACACTGATGACCATTGCCGTCAGAGGCGATGGTCATTATTGTGACATTACTGGTGTTACACTTGTCACCAGTGCAGCAGGGGCCTGATCACCAGTCTGCTCCTGGCAAGATTGGGGACGACTCCCTGGCACATCGATACCAGAGAGTGACCCAGGCCCGGTCCGGTTCCAGAGATGGCCTACATCTGGGTCTGCCCAGGGTCCAGCTGGAATGTAACAGTGAGAGACAGGGAGCGAGACGGAGCGACCTCTGACCTCCCTCGCTCACGGCCTGCACGGCAGCATCCAGGAAGGGGGCAGGGCTGCCATAGGGGTCGAGGTCAATAACATCATAGCGCTCCTTCCGCCCGCGCGCCTCGTACATCAGCATGCTGGGAAAACAGGAGAGGACGGTACTGACTAACACTAAAAAAAACAGCAGAACAGAGCTGCAGGAAATACTGTGTAGAGTCACCGTCCAGCCCGTACTGTACTGTGACTCTAAATGGTATTTACTGCAGCTCACACAGTAAACACTAACGTACTGGACTGTGACTCTACACAGTATTTACTTACTCACACAGTACAGTAACAGTGTACAGAGCAGTCAAGGTACCTGGCATCGCGGTGGCTGGGCGTCACCAGGTGTGACACACTGTTGTGCAGGGCGTTGCGGGCGATGAGGTTGACAGCGCGAGAGGAGCAGTCGTTGGCCGTCACGCTGCGCAACCCTGGCACCTCCAGGGCGAAACGCACTGAGCGCAGGCCGGATGCGGCCAGACCTTCCAAAACCCTGAGGCCATCCTGAGACGAGAGAGACTCTCAGACATGCGGGCAGACAGAGAATCTCAGACTCCACAGATCTGGCTACAGGCCCCGCCCCACCACTCTCCAGGTCTGGCTACAGGCCCTGTCCAACCACAGGTCTATGTACAGGCCCCGCCCCACCACTCTACAGGTCTGGCTACAGGCCCCGCCCCACCACTCTACAGGTCTGGCTACAGGCCCCGCCCCACCACTCTACAGGTCTGGCTACAGGCCCCGCCCCACCACTCTACAGGTCTGGCTACAGGTCCCGCCCCCTACTATACAGATCTGGCTACAGGCCCCGCCCCACCACTCTCCAGGTCTGGCTACAGGCCCCGCCCCACCACTCTCCAGATCTGGCTACAGGCCCCGCCCCACCACTCTACAGGTCTGGCTACATGCCCCGCCCCACCACTCTACAGGTCTGGCTACAGGCCCCGCCCCACCACTCTACAGGTCTGGCTACATGCCCCGCCCCACCACTCTCCAGGTCTGGCTACAGGCCCCGCCCCACCACTCTCCAGGTCTGGCTACAGGCCCCGTCCAACCACATATCTATGTACAGGCCCCGCCCCACCACTCTCCATGTCTGGCTACAGGCTCTGTCCTGTTTTGCTGGAGGTCTGGCTACAGGCCCTGCCCCGCTGCTGGTCTGGCTACAGCCCTATAAATCTACCTCACAGCACTCCCCCACCACCGCAGTCCTGGCCTCCCCCTGGCTCGCGCCGTCCTCCGCCAGGTGCACGACCACACGGCTCTCCTCTCCCGGCACCTCCACGCGCACGCCGCGAGCCGACAGCTGCTCCCGCACGAACTCGGTGAGGACCGCGCAGCTGGGAGGACAGACAAGACAGGCGGGGGCTCAACACGCAGACGGGGCCGCAGGAGCGCAGGAGATCGGCACCGTGGGTGAAACCGGGGTGGCGTCACCGTCGGCCTGCACTCACGTCAAGTCCCTGTTGAACTCCTGCACAGGGTTGTAGAAAACCTCATTGGCACTGGGGAACAGAATGGAGGCTTTTCCTTCCTTGATGACTGTCTCTCCGGGCAACAGCCCGGGCTCCGCATCCATGGGTGTGTCCTGGGTGGGCGGGGCAGACCCCGGCTCTGTTTTCGCTGTGCCACTGTGGACGGGTGTGGCCCATCTCGAGTGGGCGAGGTCCTTTTCCAGCCCGCTCCCCAGTCCGGCCGGAGAGTGCCCTTCCTCCGGCGGGACTGGCGTGGGCGTGGCCGCTGCCACGGAGGGGCAGTCCGCGGAGCCGTCCAGTGGCGCTGCGTGGGGGCCGCCCTGGGAGCCCGGGCGGTCGGACTGAGGGTCCATACTCACCAGCCTCCTCTGGGCAGCGACGGGCGTCGCAGCACAGCGCCTCACTGTGGGCAGGGGCAGACGCAGGGCAGCACAGCGGAGCACAGGGCCCACCAGCATGGAGCGGCGCCTGAAAATCACACAGGAGCGCGCGTCAGCCCGTCCTGGGAACACCCTGTGTGGACGCAGCCTCTGGGCCTCTATCGAGAGGAGGGGTCTGCTCCAATTTGACTCCGAGCCGCCCTCAGGCCTGCCCGAGAGTCAGGGGAAGGATTCAGACACACAGCCTGTGACCCTCGCACGCAGACTTACACAGGGCGGAGCCATGCCTGGGCAGACACACCCACCATGAGCAAAATCCGACAGAAGGCAAGAGATCAGCCACAATCCAACAGCCCAGAGCAGGCCGTCCAGCCCCGCTGGCCTGTTTGACACAGAGCAGCTAGTGGATCACCTGGCTGACGACTGAAAGAAACCAAGATATCAGCTCCAGAGCACGGGAGGGCAGGCAGTACCACACTCCCACCACCCTTTGGGTAAAGAGGTGCCTCCTGCTCTCTGGCTTTTAAACCCACTTCCTCACAGGTTCCACTGGTGCCGTCAAAACCACAAAGTCCCTGACCCGGGCACGCACTGAGAAACGTGACTCTCGCACGCCAAAGGCTCGCCCCCCTCCCCCACAGTCAGTTACAGTGCAACCCCCCCGACACACGCGCAGAGACACAGACACGACACGAACGGCGCGTTTCTGCACAGCAGAATCACCCTGTGCGACACTCACCCCACTCACACAGCAGCTTCACAGCTATCGGTTTGAAGCGGTCTGTACAAAACTGCCCGTCTCTACAAAAGATGTCACCAAAGTCCGAGTTTAAGCTCTTTCGGTTTTGAGTCCCAGAGTAAAGACGCAGTAACAACAAGCCGCACGCTCTCACATGGAAGCAGTCGCGTGAAGATTGCAACTACGGAAGCCCACACGGATTAAGAAACGCGAGAGACGCGATGCTCGTCTTTTGGGGCGCGTCTCGCAGAGCAGACTGGCGAATCGCCTTGATGTTTCACCAGAAAGCTGATTCTGGTTTGCACATTGCCTGTTGTTGTTGTGCATCTTGCCTGTTGTCTCTTTCTTTTCATATACAATTGTATTGTTGTTGTTGTTGTTGTTGTTGTTGTTGTTGTTGTTGTTTTTACTGCTTACCGTCTGAGAGCTAGCTAAATAGCCATTCGTTTGACATATATACCTGTATATGAGTATAATGACAATAAACTCGAACTTGATTCCCGGAATAGTCGGGCTGTCCGGAGCCTACGTCCTGCCGGCACGAAGCTTGAGAAGCCAGAGAAACGCCCCACAAGACTTAGGGAGAACGTGCAAACTCCACACCAAAGGCACCTCAGTCCACCATGAGCTATGACCCCACGTGCCACCATACTGCCCCTTACAACTTATCACTGTTCATAGACTGTACAACACTGTCCAGCTCTTAATGGATGAATGACAGTCACGCACTGTGTAAGCGACACTGACTGAGAGACACAGTACAGTGACACACTGCGGTGGCACACTGCAGTTACACTCTAACAAACTGCGATGATTGAAACACTGCAGTATCATGCTGCTCTAATGCACTACACTGACACACAACAGCACAGTGACACACTGCAGTGACAATGACCAACATACTACAGTGACACGCAACACTACATTGATAACAACAGTGCAGTGACACACTACAGCTACACACCACAGTGACAATGACCAACATACTACAGTGACACTACACTAACACACTAAAGTGACACGCAACACTACATTGACACACAACAGTGCAGTGACACACTACAGCCACACACCGCAGTGACAATGACTGACGTGCTACAGTGACACACAACAACACAGTGACACCCTGTGGTGACACACTGACTGACCAGGAAGCTGGGGTTTCGAGTACGTCCTCTCAAGGTTTGAACTGGACACTCTGGACATTCCTCTTCTTCAGAACCACAGGGACTGATCCACTCAGGACAGACTGGACACAGCGAGCCTGTCTGTGGACACTAACCTTCTTCAGAACCGCAGGGACTGACCACAGCCGAGACACACTGGACACTGGACACAGCGAACCTGTCTGTGGACACTGACCTGCTTCAGAACCGCAGGGACTGATCCACTCAGGACAGACTGGACACAGCGAGCCTGTCTGTGGACACTGACCTTCTTCAGAACCGCAGGGACTGACCACAGCCGAGACACACTGGACACAGCGAACCTGTCTGTGGACACTGACCTGCTTCAGAACCGCAGGGACTGATTCACTCAGGACAGACTGGACACAGCGAGCCTGTCTGTGGACACTGACCTTCTTCAGAACCACAGGGACTGACCACAGCCGAGACACGCTGGACACTGGAGACAGCGAGCCTTTCTGTGGACACTGACCTTCTTCAGAACCACAGGGACTGATCACAGCCGAGACACACTGGACACTGGACACGGCGAGCCTGTCTGTGGACACTGACCTGCTTCAGAACCGCAGGGACTGATCCACTCAGGACACACTGGACACAGCGAGCCTGTCTGTGGACACTGGCCTTCTTCAGAACCAAAGGGACTGACCACAGCCGAGACACACTGGACACTGGACACGGTGAGCCTGTCTGTGGACACTGACCTGCTTCAGAACCCCAGGGACTGATCCACTCAGGACACACTGGACACAGCGAGCCTGTCTGTGGACACTGACCTTCTTTATACAAGACTTACTTTAAATAATAATAATAATAATAATAATAATAATAATAATAATAATAATAATACTTTAAATGAATGGAGTTAGAGAAAAAGACGCGGTAGGTTTGCACCTTTAAGTAAATTGAAAAAACCTTCCAAGGTGTTTGAAAAGAACAGCCCGTCTCTATGTAAAGTGGCCCCTTTTCCCTTTTATTACCATTCTTTTTTTTAATAATAACACAACTTCACAACTCCGAGCAAATGACATCCCCGGGGCTGCCGGAGCCCAGACACCAGCTGCGTCGCCGACACGGGTGGGGCCGTCGCGCGCGGCTTGTGTGTGTGTGTGTGGGGAGGGGGCACGCGGGCCCGGGCCCGTGCGGGGAGGCGTTTCCACGCGGAGGCGGCCGTGCGGTCCTGCGATCGGTGGCTCTGCGCTCGGCTCCCCCTGGGAGAGTGTTTGCCCTCGATAACTCTGCGCTCGGCGGCTCGCCTGTGCTCACAATGAATGGCTGCCTGTAGCGAGAGAGAGAGAGAGAAAGCCTCTGACTCCTCCATTGAAACACTTTCCAACAGCTTACAGTGAGGGGGTGAGTTTTTCCCGGCGCCACGCCGCTCGATCGGGGTCGCTGAGGGCAGGGGGGCCCGTGGGGCGGGTGTGGGCAGCCCGCCCGACCCCGGCGGCTCGCCCTTTGGGGAGAAATCGGTGCTCTTCGGAGCGGTTTTGGGGGGTTATTGTTTTTGGGAAGGTGTGCGATGGGGGATGGGCTGGCAGGAACGGCACCAGCCAAACTTTAACCACTTCAGTGGCGAAAAACACAGCCCGCTGCTCCGGGCCAGCGGCTCCGGCGCGATCGCGCAACTTTGTTGTCGGGAGCAGCTCGCACCCGCCGCCGTGTCCCCCGGGCGGCCGGGGGAGAGAAAGTGGAGAGCCCGGGCGAGGATCGGGAGGCTGGCACTGCGCGCATCCCGGAGTGGCGACAAGTGGTTAAAAGTCGTGTCTTGGCTAGCGGCTGCTCACCTCCCTCCCCTCTCCCCTCTCCCCGTTCTGCTCTCGTCTGGCTCGTCCCCGGTAGCTCCGTCTGTCCCGAGCTGACCTGTTGATGTCTGGGAGGATGGCGGGTCTGATTTATTATTTTTGGGGGGGGGGGGGTGCGTGTGTGGATGCAGGTAAACTGCCCCCCCCCAAACCCACCCCGATCTGAGCCCCCCCCCCCACACACACACCACCACTACCACCACCACGACCACCGCCGCCGCAAAAACACACACACACACACACCTCCCCCACCACACCACCTTAGCCCCCCCTCGCAAACAAAAGCCGGGGCGATCTCTGTGCCAGCCGCTGAAGCCGGAGCCGAGCGCGTCGGTCCGTCCCGCCGCTCTAGGCCCGAGGAGGCGGCGCTCGGCGCTGGCACACACACACCGGGCGACTGCGGCTGCCTCTCGCCTCTCGGCCCCGGCCGGGGCGACACGGCTGGCCGGGGGTCGGTTTTTCTGTTTTTGTTCCGCGGCTTCCCTGCCCACCACCTCGGCCGGGCAGAGAGGATGGCACTCGGGGGCTCTGCCCGACTGCCGCCCCCGGCCCCGGGACCCGCTCCCGGGGTGGAACTGCGTTTCGCCCGTCCTTCCTCCCGATGCCCCGTTTTCTCGCCTCTTTTCCGGTTTCTCCCTCTCCGTGCTCCCCGATTAAAAAAAAAATAAAAATAAAAATGAAATGATCGCATCGCCGTGTCGCTACTGCAGAACCATCCTGTCCCACGGTTCTCCACGCGTGACAAGACGGCGGTACGGGCGGGCTCGGGCTGTTTCTCTCGGTCGTGCGCGAGCGGAGCCCACGAAGACGGGGCGGGCATGTTTTGAACCGAGGATCGGACACGGGGTCCGACGAGCTAAGATCGCTCAAATTAGGGCAAACGGAACAGGCTTCACGTGAACCAGGAAATGAGCAGGTCTGCGGTGAAGGAAACGCTTTTCTGAGGGTTGAAGCTGGCAGGCGGCGGGGTTAGGTTACTGTGAGAGAGGGTGGACTGCCAGTCCAACTCCCGAGCGACAGGCAGGCCCGGACACACACAGGTGGTACCGACTCTTTCAGCTGTCCGGGACGTCTTGAGAATTCTGTAGACCACCCACGTCCTGGAGAAAACTCCGTTTCCAGGAACTTCGACACGAATCGAAATGAGTCGGTTGTTATTTCACGGACGTGGTTATTACTGTAGATAAATGCTGATTTGAGAAATAGGTCTGAACACCTCGGAGTCCGCTTGATTTTGGGGAGTGCAAGTCAAGTCACTGTATGACCTGACATGACCTTGTTCCACTTCCTCCGTCTTCTCCTAAATGTCATCTCCTTTTCAGTTTTTCTCAGACCTTTTCTGTCTCCCACCCTCTCTGGACCTGTGTGTCTGTATCTGTCTATCTCTCTCTTCCCCAGTGTCTGGGGCTGTCTGTCTGTATCTGTCTCTCTCTCTCTCTTCCCCAGTGTCTGGGGCTGTCTGTCTGTATCTGTCTCTCTCTCTCTCTCTTCCCCAGTGTCTGGGGCTGTCTGTCTGTATCTGTCTCTCTCTCTCTCTTCCCCAGTGTCTGGGGCTGTCTGTCTGTATCTGTCTCTCTCTCTCTCTTCCCCAGTGCCTGGGGCTGTCTGTCTGTATCTGTCTCTCTCTCTTCCCCAGTGTCTGGAGCTGTCTGTCTGTATCTGTCTCTCTCTCTTCCCCAGTGTCTGGAGCTGTCTGTCTGTATCTGTCTCTCTCTCTCCCCCCCCAGTGTCTGGGGCTGTCTGTCTGTATCTGTCTCTCTCTCCCCCCCCAGTGTCTGGGGCTGTCTGTCTGTATCTGTCTCTCTCTCTCCCCCCCCAGTGTCTGGGGCTGTCTGTCTGTATCTGTCTCTCTCTCTCCCCCCCCAGTGTCTGGGGCTGTCTGTCTGTATCTGTCTCTCTCTCTCCCCCCCCAGTGTCTGGGGCTGTCTGTCTGTATCTGTCTCTCTCTCTCCCCCCCCAGTGTCTGGGACTGTCTGTCTGTATCTGTCTCTCTCTCTCCCCCCCCAGTGTCTGGGACTGTCTGTCTGTATCTGTCTCTCTCTCTCCCCCCCCAGTGTCTGGGGCTGTCTGTCTGTATCTGTCTCTCTCTCTCCCCCCCAGTGTCTGGGGCTGTCTGTCTGTATCTGTCTCTCTCTCTCCCCCCCCAGTGTCTGGGGCTGTCTGTCTGTATCTGTCTCTCTCTCTCCCCCCCCAGTGTCTGGGGCTGTCTGTCTGTATCTGTCTCTCTCTCTCCCCCCCCAGTGTCTGGGGCTGTCTGTCTGTATCTGTCTCTCTCTCTCCCCCCCCAGTGTCTGGGGCTGTCTGTCTGTATCTGTCTCTCTCTCTCCCCCCCCAGTGTCTGGGACTGTCTGTCTGTATCTGTCTCTCTCTCTCCCCCCCCCAGTGTCTGGGACTGTGTCTGTATCTGTCTCTCTCTCTCCCCCCCCCAGTGTCTGGGACTGTGTCTGTATCTGTCTCTCTCTCTCCCCCCCCAGTGTCTGGGGCTGTCTGTCTGTATCTCTCTCCCCCAGTGTCTGGGACTGTCTGTCTGGTGCTGTCAGTCTGTCTCTATCTCTCAGTGCTTGGGGCTGTCTGTCTGTATCTGTCTCTCTCTCTCTCTCCACCAGTGCCCGGGGCTTTCTGTCTGTATATGTCTGTCTGTCTCTCTCCCAGTGCCTGGGGCTGTCTGTCTGTATCTGTCTGTCTCTCTTCCAGTGCCCAGTGCTGTCTGTCTGTCTCTCTTCCAGTGCCCGGGGCTGTTTGTCTGTATCTGTCTGTCTGTCTCTCTTCCAGTGCCTGGGGCTGTCTGTCTGTACAAATTGAATTGACTAAAATATTTAAATCTTCTAAAGAAAGAACACTTTGTCACTGTGTGTCAGTGGTGGGGATGGACTGAGGTACATGGTTATCTCACACAGTAGCCCAACTTTCCTGCTCTGCTGCTGTTATACTTGAACATTAACAGAATGAATTTGGTGAATCAGTGTGTCCAGTATTGGTTTACTGCACTACAGCTGTGAAAGTGGTTTAGTTTCACTTCACCAAGCAACTGTAATAATGCCAGCTGGCTATAGGTCTGTGTTTGAGGCCCAGTGTGCGCTGGAGGTCAGAGGTCAGTCTGGGGCCAGTGCATGTTGGGAAATACACGCCGGGTCAGAGTACTAATTGAAAATACTGGATATTCCAGGTGATTTTGCAGAGGGCTACTCTGGATTGTTGACAACACTAGAAAAATAAAGGATACAAAGATCAGCCATTAATGATGCATATGAAGAGTATTTTACATGATTGTAGTTTCGGAAGTGTGGCTTGATTTTATTGTAAGATAAAAAAATGTAAAAAAAAATGCACTCCAGTTATATTGATAGCTCTCACATGTAATCAGGTTCACGTGTTTAATTTTCACTGAGCACAAGGTGAATTTATTCACAGTCTTACTTGAACACCATGTGTTAAATTAAGGTTTATGTAATATTTTAACGAACTGATTAAGTGTTGTGAAAGCTTTGTACTTCATTTGGTGAAAAGTAACCTCTCTCTCAGCACAGTGTTAATGTACTGTAGTGTCCAGTCAGTGTGTCTGTATGAACCCCTCTCTCTCAGCACAGTGTTAATGTACTGTAGTGTCCAGTCAGTCAGTGTGTCTGTATGAACCCCTCTCTCTCACTGCAGTGTTAATGTACTGTAGTGTCCAGTCAGTCAGTGTGTCTGTATGAACCCCTCTCTCTCAGTGCAGTGTTAATGTACTGTAGTGTCCAGTCAGTGTGTCTGTATGGACCCCTCTCTCTCAGTGCAGTGTTAATGTACTGTAGTGTCCAGTCAGTGTGTCTGTATGAACCCCTCTCTCTCAGTGCAGTGTTAATGTACTGTAGTGTCCAGTCAGTCAGTGTGTCTGTATGAACCCCTCTCTCTCACTGCAGTGTTAATGTACTGTAGTGTCCAGTCAGTGTGTCTGTATGGACCCCTCTCTCTCAGTGCAGTGTTAATGTACTGTAGTGTCCAGTCAGTGTGTCTGTATGAACCCCTCTCTCTCAGTGCAGTGTTAATGTACTGTAGTGTCCAGTCAGTCAGTGTGTCTGTATGAACCCCTCTCTCTCAGTGCAGTGTTAATGTACTGTAGTGTCCAGTCAGTGTGTCTGTATGAACCCCTCTCTCTCAGTGCAGTGTTAATGTACTGTAGTGTCCAGTCAGTGTGTCTGTATGAACCCTCTCTCTCTCTCTCTCTCTCTCTCTCTCTCTCTCTGTGTGTGTTTGCAGACACTGTGGTGTTGGGCGTAGCGCCATGGCTCAGACGCTGCAGATGGCGATTCCCAACTTCGGCAACAACATCCTGGAGTGTCTGAATGAGCAGCGGCTGCAGGGGCTGTACTGCGACGTGTCCGTGGTGGTGAAGGGGCACTCCTTCAAGGCCCACCGGGCGGTGCTGGCGGCCAGCAGCTCCTACTTCCGGGACCTCTTCAACACGGGGGGCAAGAGTTCGGTGGTGGAGCTGCCCTCGGCCGTGCAGCCCCAGAGCTTCCAGCAGATCCTGGCCTTCTGCTACACCGGCCGGCTCAGCATGAACGTGGGCGACCAGTTCCTGCTCATGTACACGGCCGGCTTCCTGCAGATCCAGCAGATCATGGAGAAGGGCACCGAGTTCTTCCTCAAGGTCAGCTCCCCCAGCTGCGACTCGCAGGGCCTGCACGCCGAGGAGACGCCCCCCTCCGAGCCCCAGAGCCCCGTCACCCAGACCTCGGCGGGCGGCGGAGGGGGGGGCGGGGGCGGGGCGGCCGCCGGGGGGGGCGCCGCGGCGGGGCGGCCCTCCCCCTGCCTCACGGCCCTGCCCCTGGTGTCCCGCGTCAAGATGGAGCAGCAGGAGGCCTCGTCTTACTCGGTGGTCTGCACCCCCGTGGCCAAGCGGCTGTGGGAGGGGGGCAACCGCGAGGCCGGCGGGGGCTCGGGCGGGGGGGGCGGGGGGGGCATGAGGAAGGCGGCCCGCTTCTCCCAGGAGGCGGGCCGGGGCGGCGCCATCCAGACCCAGGGGGCGGCCGGCGGCGGGGGACAGGGGGGGGCCGGCGGCGGCCACGCGGGGGGCAACACCAGCTCCTCCACCACCACCACCACCACCACCACCACCCCCAACAACAACAGCAACAACAGCGCCTCCGAGGGCACCAGCCCCGGCACGCTGAGCGCCTACACCAGCGACTCCCCCAACTCCTACCACGACGAGGATGAGGAGGAGGAGGGCGGCGAGGAGGGCACGGAGGAGCAGTACCGGCAGATCTGCAACATGTACACCATGTACAGCATGCTGAACGTGGGCCCCGCAGGTGAGACGGGAGACGGGAGACGGGAGACGGGAGACGGGAGACGGGAGACGGGAGACGGGAGACGGGAGACGGGAGACGGGAGACGGGAGAGGGGAGACGGGAGAGAGGGGAGAGGGGGCGCTCACGCTGGGCTCGCGGTGTCTGACTGTCGCCTCCTGTCTCCCTGCGCTCAGCTGGTGAGCGGGTGGACGCTCTGCCGGACCACCTGACGTCTGACACCCGGAATCGGATGCGCGTGCGGCAGGACCTGGCTTCGCTGCCCGCTGAGCTCATCACACAGATCGGCAACCGCTGCCACCCCAAACTGTATGAGGAGGGGGACCCTGCTGAGAAACTGGAGCTCGTCACAGGTCAGACACACCTACAAGCTACAGTCCCAGTGCAGTAGAACAGTCCTGTTACAATAGGAGCTACAGTCCCAGTGCAGTAGAACAGTCCTGTTACAGTAGGAGCTACAGTCCCAGTGCAGTAGAACAGTCCTGTTACAGTAGGAGCTACAGTCCCAGTGCAGTAGAACAGTCCTGTTACAATAGGAGCTACAGTCCCAGTGCAGTAGAACTGTCCTGTTACAATAGGGGCTACAGTCCCAGTGCAGGAGGACAGTCCTGTTACAATAGGAGCTACAGTCCCAGTGCAGTAGAACAGTCCTGTTACAATAGGAGCTACAGTCCCAGTGCAGTAGAACTGTCCTGTTACAATAGGGGCTACAGTCCCAGTGCAGTAGAACAGTCCTGTTACAATAGGAGCTACAGTCCCAGTGCAGTAGAACAGTCCTGTTACAATAGGAGCTACAGTCCCAGTGCAGTAGAACAGTCCTGTTACAATAGGAGCTACAGTCCCAGTGCAGTAGAACAGTCCTGTTACAATAGGGGCTACAGTCCCAGTGCAGTAGAACAGTCCTGTTACAATAGGGGCTACAGTCCCAGTGCAGTAGAACAGTCCTGTTACAATAGGGGCTACAGTCCCAGTGCAGTAGAACAGTCCTGTTACAATAGGGGCTACAGTCCCAGTGCAGTAGAACAGTCCTGTTACAATAGGAGCTACAGTCCCAGTGCAGTAGAACAGTCCTGTTACAATAGGAGCTACAGTCCCAGTGCAGTAGAACAGTCCTGTTACAATAGGAGCTACAGTCCCAGTGCAGTAGAACAGTCCTGTTACAATAGGGGCTACAGTCCCAGTGCAGTAGAACAGTCCTGTTACAATAGGGGCTACAGTCCCAGTGCAGTAGAACAGTCCTGTTACAATAGGGGCTACAGTCCCAGTGCAGTAGAACAGTCCTGTTACAGTAGGGGCTACAGTCCCAGTGCAGTAGAACAGTCCTGTTACAATAGGAGCTACAGTCCCAGTGCAGTAGAACAGTCCTGTTACAATAGGGGCTACAGTCCCAGTGCAGTAGAACAGTCCTGTTACAATAGGGGCTACAGTCCCAGTGCAGTAGAACAGTCCTGTTACAATAGAAGCTACAGTCCCAGTGCAGTAGAACAGTCCTGTTACAGTAGGGGCTACAGTCCCAGTGCAGTAGAACAGTCCTGTTACAATAGGAGCTACAGTCCCAGTGCAGTAGAACAGTCCTGTTACAATAGGAGCTACAGTCCCAGTGCAGTAGAACAGTCCTGTTACAATAGAAGCTACAGTCCCAGTGCAGTAGAACAGTCCTGTTACAATAGGGGCTACAGTCCCAGTGCAGTAGAACAGTCCTGTTACAGTAGAAGCTACAGTCCCAGTGCAGTAGAACAGTCCTGTTACAGTAGGGGCTACAGTCCCAGTGCAGTAGAACAGTCCTGTTACAATAGGAGCTACAGTCCCAGTGCAGTAGAACAGTCCTGTTACAATAGGAGCTACAGTCCCAGTGCAGTAGAACAGTCCTGTTACAATAGGGGCTACAGTCCCAGTGCAGTAGAACAGAAGGGGCTACATGGGCTAGGAAGCTTTGCGTCACTCCCAGATGATCCACAGTTCCCAGGTATTAATTATTTTTATGATTATATAGCGCTTTTCTGGACACTCCACTCAAAGCACTTTACTGGTAATGGGGACTCCCCTCCACCACCAGAATGCTCACCACACACCAGCTCTCTGTGGGGAGGAGAACAGAGTGATGAGGCCAGTTCATAGATGGGGATTATTAAGAGGCCATGATTTTTAAAGACCGGGGGGAAATTAGGCCAGGACACCGGGGTAACACCCCTAATCTTTTCAAGAAACACCCTGGGATTTCTAATGACCACAGAGAGTCAGGACCGTGGTTATAAGTCTCATCTGAAGGACGGCAGCTTTTTTTTTTTTACAGTATATTGTCCCCATCACTATACTGGAGCATTAGGACCCACACAGACAGCAGGGTGAGCGCCCCCTGCTGGCCCCACTAACACCTCTACCAGCAGGTACTGGCCAGACTCACACCTGCTGAGCTCCAGTGGGTTTCCAGTTGTGAGCTGTGTGTGGCCCAGTGTGCTCTGTGAGTTGATCCCTGCTTCTTGGTGCTGCAGGAACCAGCGTGTTCATCACCCGGGCCCAGCTGATGAACTGCCACGTCAGCGCGGGCACGCGGCACAAGGTGCTGCTGCGGAGACTGCTGGCCTCCTTCTTCGACAGGTGAGCTCCTACAGCTGCAGTCATGGTGACGGCTCGACAGGCGACTGTAGCCATGGTAACTGCTCGACAGGCGTCCGCGGTCACGGTGATGGTGACGGCTTGACAGGCGTCCGCGGTCACGGTGACGGCCCGACAGGCGACTAGCCATTGTAACTGCTCGACAAGCACAGAGATGGCTTGACAGGCGCCCGCGGTCACGGTGACGGCTCGACAGGCGACTGTAGCCATTGTAACTGCTCGACAAGCAGAGAGACGGCTCGACAGGCGTCCGCGGTCACGGTGACGGCTCAACAGGCGACTGTAGCCATTGTAACTGCTCGACGGTCACGGTGACGGCTCGACAGGCGCCCGAGGTCACGGTGATGGCTCGACAGGCGCCCGCGGTCACGGTGACGGCTCGACAGGAGACTGTAGCCATAGTAACTGCTTGACAAGCAGAGAGACAGCTCGACAGGCGTCCGCGGTCACGGTGACGGCTCGACAGGCGTCCGCGGTCACGGTGACGGCTCGACAGGCGTCCGCGGTCACGGTGACGGCTCGACAGGCGTCCGCGGTCACGGTGACGGCTCGACAGGCGTCCGCGGTCACGGTGACGGCTCGACAGGCGTCCGCGGTCACGGTGACGGCTCGACAGGCGTCCGCGGTCACGGTGACGGCTCGACAGGCGACTGTAGCCATTGTAACTGCTCGACAAGCAGAGAGACGGCTCGACAGGCGTCCGCGGTCGCCGTGACGGCTCGACAGGCGACTGTAGCCATTGTAACTGCTCGACAAGCAGAGAGACGGCTCGACAGGCGTCCGCGGTCGCCGTGACGGCTCGACAGGCGACTGTAGCCATTGTAACTGCTCGACAAGCAGAGAGACGGCTCGACAGGCGTCCGCGGTCGCGGAGACGTCTCGACAGGCGACTGTAGCCATTGTAACTGCTCGACAAGCCCAGAGATGGCTCGACAGGTGTCAGGCGACAGGCGACAGAACAATTTTGTTTCATGTGAATGATCATCATGTGTGTTGCACGCTGTGTTGTTGCTCTGTGATGGCTTTCCAAGCTTGATTTTGAACCCCTGTCCCCGCAGGAACACTCTGGCCAACAGCTGTGGGACCGGGATCCGCTCGTCCACCAACGACCCGAGCCGCAAGCCGCTGGACAGCCGCGTGCTGCACGCGGTCAAGTGTGAGTGACTCGTGTTTACACCGATCTTCAGCATCACCGACAGGCAGACCTGGCCCTGCTAGCAATACCAACTAGTTACAGCAGGGGGCACTGTTTGTTCCTGAAGCCCTGCATATCAGTGGAAATGAGTTAAGACAGCGCTGGGGCCCTGGGTTCAGGAGCTTGTCCTCCTCGTACTCGCTTAGGTTTCCTCCCACAGTCCAAACACATGCTGGCAGCTTAAGGGGCTTCTGGGAAAACTGGCCCTGGTGTGAGTGTGTGTCTGTGTGCCTCGTGACGGTGTGGTGCCCCGTCCAGGGTGTACCCTGCCTTGTGCCCGTTGCATGCTGGGCTAGACTCGGCTCCGCCAAGACCCCGAGTTGCAAGAAGTGGATAGAAACGCTTGGTCTTCAGTCAAAGGGGGCCGTCTGGGTGGGCTTTTCTCACTGCGACCTCCTCCTGTCTCGCCAGTCTACTGCCAGAACTTCGCCCCCAGCTTCAAGGAGAGCGAGATGAACGCCATCGCGGCGGACATGTGCACCAACGCGCGGCGCGTCGTGCGGAAGAGCTGGATCCCCAAGCTGAAGATGCTGATGGCGGAGGGCGAGCCGTACCCCAACTTCCTGCCGGACAGCGTGAAGATGGAGGCGGACGGGCTGGGCGCGGAGCACGGCTTCGAGGGGGGCGGCCTGGAGGCCACGGCCCCCAGCGAGGGGGGCGGCTCCAGCGAGGCCCTGCAGGGGGGGGCCGGAGACAGCAGCACTTTGTTTTAGTAAGTGACCCCCCCCCACCCCCCCCGCCAACTCCAGGTGTCACCCACAGTTCAGCTCTGGAAGAGTTGGGGGGGGGCGTATCGAGAGGCAGGGGGTTATGGGAAAGGGGGTAGCTGCGGTACAGCAAACGAGAGGTTAATGCACCCTTTCAGCGCAAGAAAGGCCCCTTGCCCACCTCATCTGCTCTTAAGTTTGCTTTTAATTTAAACTCCTGGTCCGGGCCGGTCGGGTCCGGTCCGCCTACCCTGGGGAAGAGCTGCGATCACGGCCTGCGATTCGAATCCAGACCTCTTCTCCGAGTCGAAGAAACACATTCCCCACTCGAGGCCAGGGAGAGCGCGGGGGAGTCTGCACGTTGCTCTGAAACACTGTCCTGATTCTTGAATGTATTTGACGGCAGTATTGGCTGCGCTGGCCAGCCGCCCTGACGTGACGGGCGGATTCGTGTCCGTCAGTCTGTGTCACGGCCGTTCCAGTCGCCCCCCCACTCGCCCCTCCTCTGAATTCTGGGTGGCACGTTCTGACCAGAACATTGACCATTTCTCTTCTTTTAATTACTTTGTTGTTTTTTTTTTCTTTTATACAAAATTGTGTTTTGGGCTTAATTCTCTTGTGCGTAAGCAACATGCCAAGAACCCGGAGACAGAGGAGCAAGTTACTGAAGACACGGGGAGAGAGAAAAGACTGTCGGATATTTTTTAGAATATATATATAATTATATACCTGCGTCTCTGTGCGTGCGTATATAGAGAGAAAGAGAGGGATTGTTTTAAAATCTCGTTTTCAGACTGAATTGTTTGTGAAGGTAATTCCCACTAAAGTTTATGAGAAAATGACGAAAAAAGAATATTTTTGCATTTGCAGATCTATCCAAATGTTCCTTTTTGTTTGTGTGTCCCGTGGCGTGTCCGTTTCTGCCCCAGGCTCACTGGGCAGCAGCTGCTTTTAGTTCAGAACAGGCCCCCTGTCCCGCCGGCCTCCCCCCCCCCTCAGGGTTTGGGGGTGCGGGGGTGTCCCACGGGGCATGGCCAGGATGTGGGCGCGCGCGGGCGTGTGTGGGTCGGGGTGCCACACACCAGTACGAGCCTGACATGCAGGAGGGGCTGGGAGGTCAGAGGTCAGAGGGCAGCTGGAATCAGGGAGGGGGTGGAGTACAGTGGGGAAAATACTCGGGTGTCCGAGAAACGTTCTCTTACTGCAGTTTCAGAGGAACGACAGTCATTTTCCCCCTGTGGGGTCAAGTGGCTTTGCTGAAAGGCAGCCTTGGCTCTGAAGGGCGATAGAAGGAGGGGGTCACGCTTGTAAGAAACTCGTTCAACCCTGCGAGAAAAACGAGTTTGCTCTCCTTGAGAGATTAAGAAGTTAAAAAAGCAGTTGCACTAGAGCTGCCGCCCCCTTGTGGCTGGGAGGTACAATCACAGCGCTACCGATGGCCTGGTGCTGGCCCCCTGGCCTTGACTGGGGCAGCGTGTCTCTGGGTTATCGGGTAGCTGCCGTGCCGGGGGGAGGGGGTGTCATCAGCTGTGTCTGGGGTCCTCCCAGGTCCCAGCATGTGAGCTGGGGGAGGGGCTGTGGGTTCAGAGCTGCCAGCTGTCCGCTAGGCGCTAGGTAGACAACTTCCTCTGGTCCAGTTTCACCAGAAGCAGGAGAGGAGAAAATTTGCACACTTTTAAAACGTGTTTCAATGCTGCCTTAATGAAAGAGTTTGTGCCTGGGAGTTGGAGAGACAGGAGCAGGTGTGGGAGTCTGGGGGTGTGTCTGTTGTCTGTTGGCGGTGCATGTGTTAGGCTCTGAGTGTGTGTGCGGACACACAAACACAACTAATGACCGCAAGGAGAAGTTTGAGAGAGACAAACCCGAGTGTGTGTGTAATGGCCTGACATCTGGGTGCCTGACTGGAGCTCTGTGTGGACGTGTGTGTGTGTCCATTGTGTGACTGGGGCTCTGTGTGGACATGTGTGTGTCCAGTGTGTGACTGGGGCTCTGTGTGAACGTGTGTGTGACTGGGGCTCTGTGTGAACGTGTGTGTGTTCAGTGTGTGACTGGGGCTCTGTGTGGAAGTGTGTGTGTGTCCACTGTCTGACTGCTGAGGGCTCTGTGTGTGTGTCCACTGTCTGACTGCTGAGGGCTCTGTGTGTGGACGTGTGTGTGTGTGTGTCCACTGTCTGACTGCTGAGGGCTCTGTGTGTGGACGTGTGTGTGTGTGTCCACTGTCTGACTGCTGAGGGCTCTGTGTGTGAACGTGTGTGTGTGTGTCCACTGTCCGACTGCTCTGTGTGTGGATGTGTGTGTGTGTCCACTGTCTGACTGCTGAGGGCTTTGTGAGGACGTGTGTGTGTGTGTCCACTGTCTGACTGCTGAGGGCTTTGTGAGGATGTGTGTGCGTGTGTCCACTGTCCGACTGCTGAGGGCTCTGTGTGTGTGTCCACTGTCTGACTGCTGAGGGCTCTGTGTGTGTGTCCACTGTCTGACTGCTGAGGGCTCTGAGGACGTGCGTGTGTCCAGTGTGTGACTGGGGCTCTTTGAGGATGTGTGTTGTGTCAAGCAGGCCTGGGGTGAGTCTGTGGAGTCCTGTGAGGCCCTCTGCAGAGTCTGTGTTTATCTGCACCTTCTGTAAAGTGATTGTTCCATGTTTCAGAGGCTGGGCTTTCTTGGAATGTAAGCAGTGCCGTCTTTCTGAGTCAAAGTGATTCCTAATGTAAATATTAGCAAGACTGTCTTACTGATACTGTTTTTATTGTTGTTTTCTGTCAGAGAACTGTGTTAATTGAAAATGTAACAGATTGCCAAGAGTTTGACGCTGACTGTCAGGTGTGGAGCACTGGGCCCAGCCTGGAGCAGAGAGAGAGACAGGGCCTGTCAGGTGTGGAGCACTGGGCCCAGCCTGAATCAGAGAGTGACAGGGCCAGTCTGCGGTAGAGAGAGACAGGGCCTGTCAGGTGTGGAGCACTGGGCCCAGCCTGAAGCAGAGAGAGAGACAGGGCCTGTCAGGTGTGGAGCACTGGGTCAGTGTGCAGTAGAGAGAGAGACAGGGCCTGTCAGGTGTGGAGCACTGGGTCAGTGTGCAGTAGAGAGAAAGACAGGGCCTGTCAGGTGTGGAGCACTGGGCCCTGTAATAAGAGTCTAGGCAGGACAGACACAGCTCAGACAGAACAGTGAAGGGATATTTTCTCGGTGTGATGTTCTTCTCGGTGTGTAACAGCGTGTTGGTGTAGATTTCAAAGTGGCAGTTTGGTTTGTGATGTCTTTCTCCCTCCAGGGTAGAGGGACTAACTGCTGTTGCCTTACTGTTGCTCATCGGTGTCTGTCAGCAGTCTGGTGGCTATCGCTGATGTGCCGTTGACAGATGCACACAGGAAGTGTGGAGCTGTGGGTGCTCCCAGGGTCACAGCTCTGTGGGGAGATACTGGTCTCTGGAACAGCAGAGCGGGCGTCTCTTGTCTCTTCTTCCGGTTTTTATTTTTCCTTTTTCGAAGTACCGTAGTATTAGGCTGTAAAAAAACATACTACTAATCCATGATTAACCAGTAGAGTTGCCCATAGTGAGGTGTGCGGTGGCGGGGAAGAGGACGGGATTGTGGACATGGTGGAGGGCAGTACAGGCCCCAGTCGGACTCCACCCCGAATGCACGAGCGAAGGTGGAGGTGACACCAGAGGGGGCCGCTCGGCCGCCACTCCAGTCCCAGCACCCTCCTGGGGGCGAGATCTCTCTGGCACAGGCCAGGCCTCGGCACACGGCCCCCAGGCCCCCATCGGCCCTCCCGCTCTCCAGTCCCCTGCCGCTTTAGGGCTGAAAATTTTTTGCAAAGTTCCCACCCACCCAGGCCGGGGGGGCGTGGGGTCTGTGTGCCTGGAGTGGGGGGCCCAAGCCCGCTGTCGCAGTGCACAGCCACCAGGGGGCGGGCGTGCACAGCCGGCCCCTGCCTGGCTGTGGCATCCCCCCACGGCTCTGGAGCCTTCCGGGAGAGCTCTCCCCTTTCCCGTCATTCCAAGGGCCGTGCACGTTGTATCCCGGCCAGAGTCGGTGTGGGACGAGGAGTTTTTCCGGCTTGTTGTTTCGGACCGAGCCGCGGGGCCGTCTGGGGTCCCCCGGGAGGGGCGGGGGCGTGCTGGGAGCCGAGGGAGACGAGAGGAGCTCTGTTCGCCCCCCTTCGGTCCGGGAGCTCCTCTTCCTTGCCTCCAGCCCCCGGCTGGCGGGAGGGGTTCGCTCAGCCAGAAGCGGGGTGTCTTGAGGGAAGGAGAGCGGGCCTATCCGCTCTCCCCCAGGGGCCGAGCCCCTGCCCCTCCCAGCAGTGCAGCAGGGGCCAGCAGGTCCTTTCACTCTATATATACTGTATATTATACATAGAAGCACTAATGAAGTTTGATTGTTAGTTGTGCACTCACAGCATGAGGTATTAATCCAGAAGCGCTTTCCAGACCAACGCAGTAGCCTCTACTGATGTCAAAGCCCCCCCGCTGTGAATCCTGTAACGCCAGTGTTTATTCTGTGTTCAAAGTGCCAATAACTTTGTGAATTCCTAACTGTGACCCAATAATAAAGATAATTGCACATTAACTACTGTAAAAAAAAAATCTGAATATCTTAATAAAAAGTTTGTAACAAAAAAAAAAAGGGGGGTGTCCTGCTCTTTCTACCGCCGCTGCAGGGGCAGAGGGGCGTGGGAGAGGAGCGTGCCCGTTTCGCCCACTGCGGTGGAAAGGGCTGCTGGGGAAATGGAGCTGGATCTTTCTCTGAAGCCCCTGGCTTGCCCAGGCCCGTCGGGATCGGTCCAGCGCTTGAAGAGAAACGAGCCTGGACTCCTCCATGCGTCACACCACCGCGCGTGAAGTCACCCATCCAAGCCCTGTCCGCAGGGGCCAGACGCCGTCGAGAAAGAGCTTGGACGCGCACGCGCAGACCCCTGCGCCACGGTCAGGGCCCGCGGTTCATGGTAAAGGTGCAGTACATTTGGCACGTGTCATGAGAGGGGATGTTTAGAATGCTGGAGTGAAGTGTGACCCCCCTGTTTAAGCTGTACCCCCCAAAAGTACTCAACAGCCTCCCACACCCCCCTTATGCAAACACACGGCACTTCAAAAACAACTGTACAGCTGTATTGACAAGATCAAGGTGTATTATAAAAGAGTCCTGTAATAAAAGATATCTTACAAATATAAAACCGTAAATACATTTCTGGAGACCAGAAATCTTCTCTGCCTAGGGCACAGCAGAGTGCAGTACCATCAGCACAGCCCAGGGCCCTCTGCAGAGCTGTGTCCACTCAACACAGCCCAGGGCCCTCTGCAGAGCTGTGTCCTGTTAGCAGAACCCAGGCCCATTAATCAGAAAAGCCCGCTAAACACCTGTCAGACAGCAGCACACAGCAGCCATCTGCCCTCTTTTAAAAAGCGGGCCTGTCTGGACCCGCCCTACATCTGCAGCAACTGTGTACGTAGGGACTCAGGCACTCACCCCAGGAGATCTCCCCCAGGACTGTTAATCACAGCCCTTAATTAAACTCAACTGTCAGATCGGGCCTTTTGCCCACACTCCCAAAGGGCCGGCCCAGATCCACAGAGCCCTTCGCAGGCAGGAAATGGGGTGGGAGAGTCCCGAGGATCCGCGGTGTTGCTCCATAAGGATTCGGGGAGGGGGTACCCCAACAGCATGGCGGCTGAGCTGGTTCCAGGACGAGGGAACCTGCCAGCTAACAGCTGTGGAACAGCAGCACTGCGGCTTCAGCTCTGTCGAGGCTCAAGTAAGTGGCTATAAAACATTCAAATTTACAGGTAACCTGCAGCTAGTTCAGCAAAGCACTGGGGGTAAGAGGACTCACCGCCGGGACTGGGCTGCATGAGAGGTCAGGGAGACTGTGAGGTCAGGGTGGGGTGACCTGCTGGTACCTCTCCCATCTCGCCTTGGAGACACTGGGGCTTCCCAAGGGGAGGGCAACAGGCTTGCTGGCAGCGAAAGAGTTAATCAGAAGGATCACTCCAAGCAGCACCTCGTTATTGATCCCACAACCCTCGGGGGATTCCGGGTCCAATCCGGGTACCCACAGAGTGGTCCAGCTGCAACAGACCATTCTACTTGTGCTTGGGGTCAGTGACCCTTGACCCTCAACCCTCATCCAATGGCATCCTAAAATCACTTCTGGTCTGGAAACAGAGAGAGAGAGCTGCCCTGGTCGAGGGCACACAGACACAGAAGCGCTGAAGCTAAAACCATCTAAAAAAAGCAGGCGCCCAGCTGGACGAATGCACTGATAGGACCCAGAGTCCCAGGGGTGGAGGGAGAGACGGAGGAGGGGGTGAAGGAAAAGGAGCGCCCATCTTCTCAGCCTGTCCATCGCTGCCTGGTCTCAGGAGGGAGTGGGGAGGTCAGGGATCAAAGTGCGAAGATCAGGATGAGAACGATGAGCACAGTCACCACCAGAACCCCAATAGCGCACCACTGTCGCCGGCCTGACAGACAAAGGGACAGATAGGACATGGTGAGGGAGAGAGACTGACAGGACACACTGAGTGAGAGAGACGAACTCACAGACAGGACACACTGTGAGAGAGACAGACTCACAGACTCCAACTCGGTGACAGACACACACACTGTGAGAGAGACAGACTCACAGACTCCGACTCGGTGACAGACACACACACACTGTGAGAGAGACAGACTCACAGACTCCGACTCGGCCACAGACAGGACACACCGTGAGAGACAGACTCACTGCTAGTCATGTGAGAGACTTTCTCCATCTTCTTCAGCACAGAGTTCATCCGGGAGCTGGTGTGATCCATTTCCTCAGCAAACTCACCCAGCATCCTGCAGAAACCACATGGTTCAGCTGTGCCTCGGCACACAGACTACAGTCTGCACAGACGCACACACATGGACTATAGCCCAAACACACACAGACTACAGTCTGCACAGACGCACACACATGGACTATAGCCCAAACACACACAGACTACAGCCTGCACAGACGCACACACATGGACTATAGCCCAAACACACAGAATACAGCCTGCACAGACGCACACACATGGATTATAGCCCAAACACACAGACTACAGCCTGCACAGACGCACACACATGGACTATAGCCCAAACACACACAGACTACAGCCTGCACAGACGCACACACATGGACTATAGCCCAAACACACAGACTACAGCCTGCACAGACGCACACACATGGACTATAGCCCAAACACACACAGACTACAGCCTGCACAGACGCACACACATGGACTATAGCCCAAACACTCACAGACTACAGCCTGCACAGATGCACACACATGGACTATAGCCCAAACACACAGACTACAGCCTACACAGACGCACACACATGGACTATAGCCCAAACACACAGACTACAGCCTGCACAGACGAACACACATGGCCTATAGCCTAAACACACAGACTACAGCCTGCACAGACGAACACACATGGACTATAGCCCAAACACTCACAGACTACAGCCTGCACAGATGCACACACATGGACTATAGCCCAAACACACAGACTACAGCCTGCACAGACGCACACACATGGACTATAGCCCAAACACTCACAGACTACAGCCTGCACAGACGCACACACATGGACTATAGCCTAAACACACAGACTACAGCCTGCACAGACGCACACACATGGACTATAGCCCAAACACTCACAGACTACAGCCTGCACAGACGCACACACATGGACTATAGCCCAAACACACAGACTACAGCCTGCACAGACGCACACACATGGACTATAGCCCAAACACACAGACTAAAGCCTGCACAGACGCACACACATGGACTATAGCCCAAACACACAGACTACAGCCTGCACAGACGCACACACATGGACTATAGCCCAAACACACACAGACTACAGCCTGCACAGACGCACACACATGGACTATAGCCCAAACACACACAGACTACAGCCTGCACAGACGCACACACATGGACTACAGCCCGCACACACACAGCCTACAAGAAGACACACACACACAAGTGCACGCGTGCAGCACACACAGACACATGCACAGACACGCACGCCTGCACATGTACACCCCTGTACACATGAGCAGAAAGAAAGCCCAGGGCCCCACGCTGCTGTCCTGTGGTGATTTCAGCTGCATTTCAGTTACAGATTTTGGGATGAAAGCTTCTGCATCTTTAACTCTGCTGCACCCCACATTGTGCAGAGGTGCCCTGTGCAGTGCCTCAATAACCACCCCCAACCACTGCACCCCCTACAGGACAGCTGCTGCCATGACTCGCGCCGCTGCCGCGGAGACCGTGCCGCTCGCTCACAGGGCCTGCTCCTCCAGCTCGTCCCCGAGCCGTCCCGACATGTCCTTCAGCACCCGGATGCTGCCCGACACCAGCTCCAGCTGCGTGTCCTGGTCCTGCATGATGAGCTGGGAGAGGGACAGGCAGTGAGCAGTGTGGCGCCGGGGGGCTGCCCTGGCCGCTGCCCCGCCGACGTGCCCACCTGCTGCTGTGCCTGCTGCTCCTCCAGGTACAGGGAGTTTGCTGACACAAGGTCTGAATGGAGACCTCCCCGAGGACCAGGAACCCCCAGGAGAGCCTGAGAGAGAGGGGTTCATACAGACACACTGACTGGACACTCCAGTACATTAACACTGCACTGAGAGAGAGGGGTTCATACAGACACACTGACTGACTGGACACTACAGTACATTAACACTGCACTGAGAGAGAGGGGTTCATACAGACACACTGACTGACTGGACACTACAGTACATTAACACTGCACTGAGAGAGAGGGGTTCATACAGACACACTGACTGACTGGACACTACAGTACATTAACACTGTGCTGAGAGAGAGGTTTTTCATACTGACATACTGACTGACTGGACACTACAGTACATTAACACTGCACTGAGAGAGAGGGGTTCATACAGACACACTGACTGGACACTACAGTACATTAACACTGCACTGAGAGGGTTCATACAGACACACTGACTGACTGGACACTACAGTACATTAACACTAGTTTCTTTGGGACAGATGAGAAGGTCTGGGAGACAGCAAACTACAGAGTGTGACAGAGTACAATGTGATGTAAGACAGCTCTCTCTGTCCTCACTGACCTGTCGACTCCTCCTCTCGGTCTGTGCCTGGGCTTCAGGGCTGGACAAGTGCTCCTTCATCTCCTGTACGACAGACACAGAGTCACATACTGCTTGTGTAATACACACTGGACAGGCACTTAAAACACAGAGACACAGACAGACGGCGCTCACACACAAGCACACAGACACAGACAGACGGTGCTCACACACAAGCACAGAGACACAGACACAGACAGACTGCGCTCACACACAAGCACACAGACACAGACAGACGGCGCTCACACACAAGCACAGAGACACAGACACAGACAGACGGCGCTCACACACAAGCACAGAGACACAGACAGACGGTGCTCACACACAAGCACAGAGACACGTGGCACCTGCACAGCTTGTCGGGTCCTGTCAACAAAGTCTTTTCGGCCCTGAAGCTCTTGCTCCTCCAGGCGGAACTTGCTCGGGTTCGACTCCACGATGGCTGAGAGGCTAAGGACATGGGCTGACCTGGAGAGAGGCACTGTGGCTGCCAGTCTCACACACTCACAAACAGTCCCCACTCTCCTCTGTCAGTCTCTCCCGCCCTAGCTCACTGGATACTCAGAAGCTAATTGATCCCTTTCTTGAAAGAATTGGCTTCATGTCCCCCTGTCTCCCTCTCCCTCCTCCCAATCTCTCCTCCTGCCCCTGTTTCTCTGTCTCTCTCTCCCTCCTCCCAATCTCTCCTCCTGCCCCTGTTTCTCTGTCTCTCTCTCCCTCCTCCCAATCTCTCCTCCTGCCCCTGTGTCTCCCTGTCTCCCTCTCCCTCCTCCCAATCTCTCCACCCGCCCGTGTGTCTCCCTGTCTCTCTCTCCCTCCTCCCAATCTCCCCTCCTGCCCGTGTGTCTCCCTGTCTCTCTCTCCCTCCTCCCAATCTCTCCACCCGCCCCTGTGTCTCCCTGTCTCCCTCTCCCTCCTCCCAATCTCTCCACCCGCCCCTGTGTCTCCCTGTCTCCCTCTCCCTCCTCCCAATCTCTCCTCCTGCCCCTGTGTCTCCCTGTCTCCCTCTCCCTCCTCCCAATCTTTCCACCCGCCCGTGTCTCCCTGTCTCCCTCTCCCTCCTCCCAATCTCTCCCACACCCCTGTGTCTCCCTGTCTCTCCCTCCTCCCACACCTGTCTCCCTGTCTCTCCTCCCAGTCTCTCCCTCCACCCCTTCCCCCCATTTCTCCCTGAGGATACAGATGGTCTCCTGCAGGTCCTCCAGGTCCCAGTCTATGCCCCTCAGGCTGTTCCTCAGCTCGTTGGCACTCCAGTCCATCTCATCCCGACTGACCAGCGTCTCCCCCTGGAGCAGCTCCTCCCAGCGTGCATACAGCCCCTGCGCCCGGGACAGGGCCTTCTGCACCTCCCTGACAGCACAGCGACACACCTCCAGTTACACTCCTGCACCTCCTTGACAGCACAGCGACACACCTCCAGTTATACTCCTGCACCTCCCTGACAGCACAGCGACACACCTCCAGTTACACTCTTGCACCTCCCTGACAGCACAGCGACACACCTCCAGTTACACTCCTGCACCTCCCTGACAGCACAGCGACACACCTCCAGTTACACTCCTGCACCTCCCTGACAGCACAGCGACACACCTCCAGTTACACTCCTGCACCTCCCTGACAGCACAGCGACACACCTCCAGTTACACTCCTGCACCTCCCTGACAGCACAGCGACACACCTCCAGTTACACTCCTGCACCTCCCTGACAGCACAGCGACACACCTCCAGTTACACTCCTGCACCTCCCTGACAGCACAGCGACACACCTCCAGTTATACTCCTGCACCTCCCTGACAGCACAGCGACACACCTCCAGTTACACTCCTGCACCTCCCTGACAGCACAGCGACACACCTCCAGTTACACTCCTGCACCTCCCTGACAGCACAGTGACACACCTCCAGTTACACTCCTGCACCCGGGACAGGGCCTTCTGCACCTCCCTGACAGCACAGCAAGACACTCGTTGCCTACACCCTGACTGCCTGATACACCCTGACTGCCTGACACACTCGCTGCCTGACACACTCGCTGCCTACACCCAGACTGCCTGACACACTCGCTGCCTGACACACTCGCTATCTACACCCTGACTGCCTGACACACTCGCTGCCTACACCCGGACTGCCTGACACACTCGCTGCCTGACACACTCGCTGCCTACACCCGGACTGCCTGACACACTCGCTGCCTACACCCGGACTGCCTGACACACTCGCTGCCTACACCCGGACTGCCTGACACACTCGCTATCTACACCCTGACTGCCTGACACACTCGCTGCCTACACGAGTGTTGTTTTGTTGCCTACACCCTTACTGCCTGATACACCCTGACTGCCTGACACACTCGCTGCCTGACACACTCGCTATCTACACCCGGACTGCCTGACACACTCGCTACCTACACCCGGACTGCCTGACACACTCGCTATCTACACCCGGACTGCCTGACACACTCGCTGCCTACACCCGGACTGCCTGACACACTCGCTGCCTACACCCTGAGTGCCTGACACACTCGCTGCTTACACCCTGAGTGCCTGACACACTCGCTGCCTACACCCTGAGTGCCTGACACACTCGCTATCTACACCCTGACTGCCTGACACACTCGCTACCTACACCCCGATTGCTTGACACACTCGCTGCTTACACCCTGAGTGCCTGACACACTCGCTGCCTACACCCTGGCTGACCGGCGCGTCACAGACACGCTGATACAGGACTGGGGCTCTCAACACCCCGCCTGCTCAGTTCGCCGAAACACTAACTGTCCCGCCAGCGAGCGCCCCGTGTCTAGGAAAAACCAGTGTCATTACTGTTAGCGCCTACACTGTGTACGTATACATTCATGTTTTACTCGTGTAAACTCACCCCTTCACCACGAAGAACGGGTCCTCCAGCGACATGTCGTCAGCGACAGTCTGAGAGACCCAGCACACACTTCCCTCCTCCAGCTCTTTCTCCCCCGCCACTCCTCCATCACATGACCAGGGCCTGCGCACTTCACTCTTGTCACATGACGCTTAGAAGAATTCACCCCTGTCACATGACGGTGGCGCTATAATGATGGTTTCATATGAACCAAAACCGTAATGACGTCAGGAATAGAGTGTCACACTTTCTTACACGCAGGTTAGCTTACTTAAAATATCTGCAAACCTGGCTAGCGGAGTCACATTTATACATTTAATAAGTTTCCGCTCCAGGTCCAGTACCAGTTATGAGTTATTTACAGCAGCAGTAACACACACGAGGGACAGGGAGCTCACGGCCGCTGCCTCGCCTCAGGCGCCTCCCATATTTGGGCAAAGGAAGCGGGCGCAGCCGGCGACAGCGCCATATAAGGAGGCGAGAGCTGACGCTCCCTCCCCGCCCCGCCCCTTCCAGCCCGCTGCTGCTGAATTAGGTAAGCAGGGAAGTACGGCCGCCTTGCGTCACGGCTTTTCCACTGCGCGGGACCCGGGAGCCCGGAAGCGCCTTGTATGGGCGTACGGGGGCGACGTCACCAAGGAAATACCCCCCGGGGAATAACGAGCCGGGAGAGGGGGGCGGTTAGATCCGACATCTGTACAGCAGGCACAGAGCCCAGATCCACCCCAGCCACCTCCGGCACGGTGCCGGTTCACAAAGCCGCGACACGGCGCACAGCAGTGTACGCACGCCGTCCACAGACACGCGGGTGCGAGACGTGTCAGTATGTGTGTCCCACACGCAACATCCCCGCAGAATTCCTGTAGGAGACCCGCAGAGGCTCATCCACACTGCGCTAACCTCCAGCGTGCAGAGGTCACAAAGCCCGCGTCTATGCACGGGATACAACTGCATTATTATTATTATTATTTTATTATTATTACGTAGCCCAGATGTCAAGAGTCCCTCCGGACAGGAAACACCAGGGGGGTGTGGCGGCCGGCACCTGTCAATCAAGGGGCCCTGTAGGCGTCGATTGGCGAAGACAGCGCCTGTGACGTCAGCGAGGCTACATAAGAGCGCCCTGCTCAGCCTACCAGCGTACTCGTAAGAGGTGACAACAGCTGGGCCACAGGCGAGCTGACAGCGCGCACCCGAGCCCAGCACTCCCTGAGCCACACGGCACGTCCGCCGCCCGCCCGCCCGCCCGCCCGCCAGAGAGGCAGAATGGAGATGACCTGCGACGCGAAGAGGATCGTGGCCGTGTCCCTGGGCAAGCTCTACAGCTCCCGCAGTCAGCGTGGCGGCTGCCGCCTGCACCGCAGCCTGCTGCTGTCCCTGGTCGTGCGCTCCGCCCGGGAGATCTACCACGCCTGCAGCGCGCAGGCCGCCGCGGCCGTCCCGGGGCAGGAGCGCATGGACACGGGCAGCCCGCCCGCCGGGGCCCCGGCGCCCCCTGGCCGGCCGCTGGCGCCAAGGCTGGAGAACACCAGCGCGGCGCAGGGCGGGGAGCCCCGGGCTCCGTACGGCAGCGACGGCCCTTCGGACAAGGAGAACTGCAGCCCCGTCGGCCAGCGCCGGCTGACGCGGAAGCGCCCGGGAACGACCGCCGCCGAGCCCGAGTTCCTGCCCAGCAAGAGGGCGCGGATGGAGGCGGCCGGCGAAGAGCAGCCGCCCAGCCGGCTCGCTGCGCTCCGGTGCCACCGCGCCGGAGAGACCCTGAGCGCCATGCCGCTGTCCCGGGCCATCGTGGCCTTCTGAGCGCCCACGGAGGACACGGACATGGACACTGACCGACACGCCGGCGAGGCGACAAGCGCCGACCGGCAGGCTCCGAGGGGGCCGCGGACGGGGGCTGACGGACCGAATGTCGGCCCTTCGCGGGCTGATTCCGCCCGGGACTGACCCAGCGGGTCCGAACCTGCCGCGCTCTCTCCGGCAGCTGTGTGCGGGGAGGGGATCCCGCAGAAAATCGGCTCTGGACAACTTCCGGACACGGAGGAGAGTTGCCAGCGAGAGGGACTGTTGGAACACTGTTTGAAGGGAGCGAGTCTGGCGATGAGCGCGCGGGGAGGGCAGTGCGTCATCAGTCATGGGACTCGCGCCGCAGCGGCATTCCAAGCCGGTCGCGTGACTCGGGAAGTCGCACGCGGCTTGAGGCGGTTCCGTCCGACTGACAGCTGGACCGCGGGAGATGGATCTCGCTGTAACCGCTCAAAGCGCTTGACTGTGAGCACTGGGGGTATGGGGACCCCCTCAGTCACGCGTGTAATGCGTGTACACTGTCGCGGTCGTGTACCGTATTGGTCTGTATACAGTCCTGCATCAGCGCGCCCACCGGAGCTGTGGGGACACTTGAAGAGTAGAGGGTGGGGTGGGGGTTCTCCACTCGTGAAAGTGACCTGACTTCATCCTGGGGGGGATGTGATAGGGCTGTAAGACTCAAGAGACGCCTTGAGGCGTTGTGTGTGTGTGTAGGGGAGGGGTTGATTATTTTAACTTGTGTGAAATCCAAGCTGCTTCTGTGTGTACAGAGTTATTGGCTCATAACTCAGTGTGTACATATGTCCTTAAGTTATTAATAAATATCTGAATCAAAACAACGCCTTCTTGTCCTGTCTTCACTGCGAGCAGAGCATGTGCCTGTGGTAAACATGTTGACACGTTCGAGATCAGGAAGTGGTTTGCTAAACTCCTGGACTGTGCTTTTACCCTGATCTCACTGGGCTTTACTGTACTGCACTGTGCTTTTACCCTGATCTCACTGGGCTTTACTGCACTGGACTGTGCGTTCGTGAAGCTGTGTCAGTGGGATGCTGTACCAGCTGTTCCTGTGTGGGTCGGTGTCCCAGGGGGCATGTAGTGTAAGTAAAAATAATGCAGAAGGAGACACCCTCTCAAGGGAAATGACTCGTCTCCACCCAGCAGCCTCCAGAGTTTGCTCTGGTCTCTTGTCACCTTGTGTGGAGTCTGGGGGAGCAGAGAACAGTCACTGTACCACATTGTAACTAAGTCATTGTGTATGAGTGTGTCTGTGGGAGTCACTGTGAACCGGTGTGTGCCACAGTGTAGCTGTGAGTCATTGTGTATGAGTGTGTGCCAGCACAAGTCACTGTGAACCGGTGTGTGCCACAGTGTAGCTGTGAGTCATTGTGTATGAGTGTGTGCCAGCACAAGTCACTGTGAACCGGTGTGTGCCACAGTGTAGATGTGAGTCATTGTGTATGAGTGTGTGCCAGCACAAGTCACTGTGAACTGGTGTGTGCCACAGTGTAGCTATGAGTCATTGTGAACCGGTGTAGCAGTGTAAATCGGTGTAATCAGTGAGTCAGCCTAGTGAGTCAGGTAGTACTAGTGTGAGTTATTGTGAAAGTGTGTACCAGTGTGTGTCTTTGTGTAACAGTGTGGTTCAGTGTGAGTGGGGCTAGCCACCCACACTGCTGGTGTCTGGGAGTCCAGGAAACAGGAAGTGTGGTGGGCGGGAGGAATGTGGGACAGGAAGCAGGAGGCGTGGTGGGCGGGAGGAATGTGGGGACAGGAAGCGTATCTCCTCAACAGGGGGAGGAGGAGGGACAGGCGGGCAGCTAACAGCTGGGCCCCTCTGGGCAGGGGAGCTGAGGTGAGCTTGCCGTTCAGCACAGGAAGAGAAGGGAGACACAGACAGACAGGAGTGTGCATTCTCTCTGATTTTATTCAGGTTCATTAGGAAGATTCTGTTTGGAATTACAAAATGCACTGGTAGAAAGAGCAGAGAGAGGTCTCATAGCCAGAGTAGGGAACAGCTCTGTGGAGGGTCTGTTCTGAAATCGTTTTTTAGCGTTTGACATTGTCTCATCTCACCCAGTTCAGTAACAGCTCTGAATATAAACAAACAAACTTTCCATTAATTAATTCATTTACCAAAGTTTTTTTTTCAGTTTTTCTGTTTGTTTTTAAAAATAGAAGAGAAAAAGAAACACATTGCTTTAAAAACATCTATCGCTATATATATATACTTGTCCTGAAGATGACATTATAACCCATATTGTAGCATGCACATTGCACATGCAGTTTTGTAAGTAAATACTTTTTTTTCTTTTTGTCATTTAGTTTTAATTCTTTTTTTTTTAATTCCATAGCGGCTCCTACATTTGTAATTAATGAATTGATTAATTTTTCGTCAGTGGATGTGTGAATGGTGATGCAGTCTGGGAATGCAGTGAAACAGACAGACGTGACCTCGTGACCCCGAGCTCTGTGACATCACCAGCCCCTCACACATGCGCGCTCACGCACACACCTGCGCGGACACACTCTCCCTCTTTCACTCCCCTGTTCCTGGAGGTCCGAGCTGCTCTCCCCTTCTTCAGGCCTTCAGGGTGTGGGGGGTCTCTGTACTCCGTTGCCTGTGAGCGTCTGGGGGTCGGGAGTTAGTGTGGCTCAAGAATCGGGGTGTGGAGAAACAGTAGTCTTTGCCCCTCGAATTCGGGGACCCTGCGAGCCCCACGCACAGGATACGGGTCGAGGGAGCTGGTGCAGAGGTCAGAGGTCAGAGTGCAATGCTCCGCTGCTCCTGTCTCAGTTGCCGCCCTTATATCCCCCACTCCTGGGCTTAACACAGCACTCGCTCACGTCCTGCCTTAACCCGGGGCCCAACACAGCGCCCCCTGGTGCCTGTGCCTCTAATGGCACCTGCAGGCACTCCGGGGAGGGGGGTTGGTGGGCTCTGATGGACGCAGGTGGAGGAATCGGGTCCCCTGGGCGTTCCCCCTGTGTCAGACAGGAGGTGATGACACTGGATGACAATGTCGTTCCAGATTGTGTCGCGTGTGCCCAACGATATCCCGAGCTCCAGCGACTTTCCTTATCCATGACAGGCCTCAGACAGGTGGCAGCTGAGAGGCGGCTCGTAACCCCTGACCTCTGTGTGTCTGAGACAGTGTCCCTCCTCACTGAACCGGTAACTCCTGACAGACAGCTGAGGGGTCCTGACAAGGCCAGTGACTCATGTACAAACCTGGAACCTGAAGGAGCCCAGGCTGTTTGTTCTGGTCAGAGTTTGAGTGTGTGATATAAGAAAACTACAGTGCTGTCAGATGGGGATTTTTTGATTAGTATTTAGATAGTGATTTTATTCCTATCCTTATTCTTCTAATGTCAGACAGACATTTATTATGGTCTGATTCTCTAATGCCCTATCACCCCTCAGGTGGCATTATGACTGTGTCAATCATACTGTAAAAGATTGATAGAGCTCAGTGTGACAGTATCAATCTTTTACTGTCAGTGTGATACAGTGTTAGTCTGTCAGTGTGATAGAGTTCAGTATTACACAGTGTTAGTGTCAGTCTGTCAGTGTGATAGAGTTCAGTATTACACAGTGTTAGTGTCAGTCCTTGTGATAGAGTTCAGTATGACAGTGTCAGTCTGTGAGTGTGATAGAGTCAGTATGATAGAGTTCACACAGAGTGCCCCAGTGTCCGTGTGAGACGGGGCACTGGGAGAGTGAGACTGGGCAGTACAGGAGGAGAGGGACTTCTGGAGAGAGTGAGAGTTTCACACGCTTGGAGAGAGAGAGACAGTGCTATAGCCAATGTGCTCTGTTCTGGGGTGACAGTGCTGTCTGCAGGGGCCTCAGATCAGCCCTTTAACCCTCTTAAAGAGTAACTCTGATGGCTGTTATTAATTAGGGACGGAGTGAGGACTAACAGCAGGGCTTGTGTGGCAGTTAGCATGCAGCTTCACTTTCAGGGTTAGCGTCACAGCTCAGGGTAGTGTTTTCTGAAGAGGTAGACAGGTTTTAGGCAGATGATGAGTGGTGCTTCCACACTAAAGAGAGGAAGGTGGCAGTTGCGATAGAGAGGTGGGCGCATACAGGTATGATAGAGCAGGAGGCACACAGTGCTGGTAGAGATAGACAGGTGTGTTTGAGGTGCACAGTTAGGTGGAGACTGACTGGCAAGGTAGTTAGAAGTGTCCATGATACACAGGTGTGTCAAAGACAGACAGGGAGAGAGAGAGGTGTGACAGAGACAGACAGGTTTGACAGACAGGTAGAGACAGACAGGTATGACAGAGGCAGACAGGTGTGACAGACAGGTAGAGAGAGACAGGTGTGTCAGAAACAGACAGGTGTTACAGACAGATAGGTGTGACAGAGACAGATAGGGGAAGTAGAGACAGACAGACAGAGCTCACACACAAGCAAAGAGACACAGACAGACGGCAGAGACAGACAGGTGTAACAAAGGCAGACAGGTGTAACCGAGACAGATAGGGGTAGCAGAGACAGACAGGTATGACAGAGACAGATAGGGGAAGTAGAGACAGACAGTATGTAACTGGAGTGGGGAACCTCAACACTCATCCCTGAGGGCAAAAAAGCTGTTAATGACATTGCGAATTATTCGCTTCACTCTGTACTGCATGTGATTCCTCACAGCAGACTGAGACTCATGAAAAGGTAGCTACACTCACTGGCCACTAGGGGGCAGCACCCAGATACCCATCGGAGCTGCAGGTAGCTAATTGCTCAGGCCCGCTCTCTGCCTTGTGGGACACCTGTACCTGGGCTGGGTCAGTTCCGCTTCCAGCGGTCACTCACTGAGACTGCGGACCGGATCAGAACTCTCTCGAGACCAGCAGTCCCCAGAACGGACCTAAGGGCCGCATCCCAGCAGGGTTTTTGAGAATCAGGCCCAGAGCCAGTGAGTGAAGAGCCCTTCAGCTGCGTGCAACTCTACTCTTGAGCAGGTCGGCCACTCACTGGCCCTCAGTGCAGCTGCCCTCCTGTGGTCACTGGAGGGATAACGGGTACGGGCGGAGAGTGGGATTGTGGATGCACTGCTTCCCTGGCTGAGACAGAGTGATAGTGTGGCGTGATGGAGCACAGAGACGAGGCAGCAGACAGAATGGAACAGCACAGACACAGCGCTTGTTTCTGGAGGTTTATGGGTGACGTATACAGGACGCACAGGAGACAGACAGGATGTTACAGAGCAGGAGACGGTGGAGGCCGCAAGTGGCTCAGCGCAGCCCCCTGCCTCACAGAGCCACACCCAGCACCCCCCCTCCTCCCCCGGGGACCCCAACCCACTGGCTGTTTCACTGTAACTGAGACCGAGAGACGGAGAGAGGGAGGAGAGATAGAGGGAAGAGGAGGGAGAGAGGAGTGAAGGGAGTGAGAGAGAGAGGAGGGAGAGAGAGAAAGGAATGATGTGGAGGGACAGAGGGAGGAGTCGGAGAGAGTGATGAGAGAGAGAAAAAGCAGAGAGGAGGGAGAAAGAGACACAGAGAGAGGGAGGAGGGAGAGGAGGAAGAGATGGAGGAGAGAGAGAGATGGAGGAGAGAGAGAGGAGGGACAGACAGAAAGGGTCCTGGTAGTTTCTCTGCACAGCAACAGGCTGACACACAGGCTCTCTCTCCACACACGCACACACACACACACACACACACTGCCTGTTCCACTGGCTCCCAGCCCCTGACCCCCGGGCTGCAGTGATTCCAGAGAGAGTGGGAGAGCAGCACCCTTACAGCGCAGAAAGGAACTTCAGAAAACAGGCTGGCAGTTCTGGAAAATCAGACAGGCTTGTGTTGCATTTTCATGCTAATGAATTTCAGAATAATAATACTATAAAAATACTTGGTAATGAATGTACACGTTCTGTATCATCTTATTAGGTTCGCTGCTCAGTGGCAGAAGATTTGGCAACTGGATCCCCTTTCTGCCATTTTGGCTCCAGCTGCTCCTCTGTTGTAATACTTCAGAATCCCTCTCTCTGAGCCAAAATGGCATCAGTCGCTGACACGTCCCCTCTCAATTCCATACACTGGTGACTACTGAGCAGTCTGTAGGACGTTCCTCTTAGTGGGAGATCCCATCTCTCCAGCTGTGCTCCCCAGGGACTCAGTGTCCCATCCTGCCCCTGTACTTTGACCTGTGTCCTGTCACACAGGAGATGGACAGGAAGATGACACCCCCCTAGCCCCTAAAAGTTAAGCTCTCCCAGTCCTCCTCAGAAAGTGAAATGCATAACAGGACAGTACCAATTCACCCTGTGAGCGTTGGGGTGGGGGGTGGTGGGTGGTGTCAGGGGTGTGAGAGGGTCAGTCAGAGTTAGGGAGGTGAGGAACTAGAGGTGATATAACATATACTCTCATACCCTCTTTTCTCTCTGTCTCCTGTCTGTTTTTTATCTTGTGTTTGTTTTAAGAAGTCAAGAGCCCTGAGTGTCTCCACCAGTCCTGAAGTTCTCGGGCTGTCCTGCTTTCTTGTGGACTGAACCAGCCAATAGATTGACCAAACAACAGATTAACCAGACAACAGGGTAACCAGCCAACAGACTGACCAGACAACAGATTAACCAGACAACAGGTTAACCAGTCAACAGATTAACCAGACAAGCAGATTAACCAGACAACAGGTTAACCAGACAACAGTTTAACCAGCCAACAGATTGACCATACAACAGGTTAACCAGCCAACAGATTGACCAGGCAATCAGGTTAACCAGACAAAACAACCAGATTAACCATGTGTGGTTAAGCAGACAGTGGGTTCCACCTGATGATCAGGTTAACCAGACAGCAGGTTAACCAGATGACAGTTTAGCCAGCCATCAGGTTCGCAGACCTCCTCAGCACTTCCCTCAGTTTGACAAGGCGCTGTCTCGAAGAACCGGCTGACGCAGTGTTTGCTTCATGAACACTGCCGCAGGGTCGGGAGGCTGCACACAGCGCAGTCCAGCTGTGAACAGATGTGGTCCGACACAGAGGAGAGGGCAACAGCTGGCTGGCGGGGCACAGCACCCCCCTGATAACGGCAATGTGAGCCCAGCGCACAGGCCAGCCACGCCCCCCGGGGCAGGCCAGCGGGAGGGATGGGGAAGTGTGGCGCCAGATGGCAGTGTGCGTTTCTGGCCTTTGCCACACTGGAGCTCCAGGGAGACAGCGGTCCCACAATGCCCCTGTCACAACCCAAGGCCAGGGCTCATTCAGCCGGAACCTGGCCCGACCGTACCCGACCCCCAGGACCGGCACACCATTCTTGACAGAATCCCCCTCAGTGGCAACACACAGACACAGAGACAACTCGAAGAAGAACAAGACAAACCGTGAAATGTATCTACACAGGTTCATGCTCTCATCGTTATTCCTGCTGGCATTAACGGATTCTCTCTCTCCACCCCCTCTCTCTTTGCAGGAAGCCCATGAAAAACTGGAAGCACAGGTTGTTCTGGATGTCCGATTCACACCCCCTGGCCCACAGCGCTGTGTCTGGGTGTTTGGCTTTGGGGTTAGTCAGCCCCTCATGCTCTGCTCTCAGGGCCTGAGCGCTGGGCTGCTCTAGGTGCTGTGGACAGCAGTCACTCACTGTCTCTCACAAAGCAGGCTGCAGTCTGCAGAGCCCCTCAGTCCACAGTCTCCCCTCAGTCCAGTCTGTCCTCAGTCTCTCCTCAGTTCAGTCCGTTCTCAGTCTGTCCTCTCTCCAGTCTCCCCTCAGTCTCTCCTCAGTTCAGTCCGTTCTCTGTCCAGTCTCCCCTCAGTCTCTCCTCAGTTCAGTCCGTTCTCTGTCCAGTCTCCCCTCAGTCTCTCCTCAGTTCAGTCCGTTCTCTGTCCAGTCTCCCCTCAGTCTCTCCTCAGTTCAGTCCGTTCTCTGTCCAGTTTCCCCTCAGTCTCTCCTCAGTTCAGTCCGTTCTCTGTCCAGTCTCCCCTCAGTCTCTCCTCAGTTCAGTCCGTTCTCTGTCCAGTCTCCCCTCAGTCTCGTCCGTTCTCTGTCCAGTCTCCCCTCAGTCTCTCCTCAGTTCAGTCCGTTCTCAGTCTGTCCTCTCTCCAGTCTCCCCTCAGTCTCTCCTCAGTTCAGTCCGTTCTCAGTCTGTCCTCTCTCCAGTCTCCCCTCAGTCTCTCCTCAGTTCAGTCCGTTCTCAGTCTGTCCTCTGTCCAGTCTCCCCTCAGTCTCTCCTCAGTTCAGTCTGTTCTCAGTCTGTCCTCAGTCTGTTCTAATATTGAAGGGTTTAAAACTGAGGCTCAGTATTAAGGGGTTTAATACTGAAGAGGTTTATTACTGAGAGGTTCAATATTGAAGAGATTTATTACTGAGGGGTTCAATATTGAAGAGATTTGTTACTGAGGGGTTCAACACTGAAGAGGTTTATTTCTGAGGGGTTCAATATTGAAGAGATTACTGAGGGGTTCAATATTGAAAAGGTTTAATTCTGAGGGGTTCAATATTGAAGAGGTTTAATTCTGAGGGGTTCAATATTGAAGAGGTTTAGTACTGAGGGGTTCAATATTGAAGAGATTACTGAGGGGTTCAACACTGAAGAGGTTTATTTCTGAGGGGCTCAATATTGAAGAGATTACTGAGGGGTTCAATATTGAAGAGGTTTAATTCTGAGGGGTTCAGTATTGAAGAGGTTTATTACTGAGGGGGTTTGACTTTCAGGGCTTTCCTGCCAGCAGCTGTAGAGGCCAGAGATGTGGCAGCTCGAGGCCCTGTTTCACCCCCATGACCCACAGCGAGAGAGGGGAGCCGCGAGAGAGAACTCCAGCAGACCCGCCAGTCGACGCCCCCCCACCCCCCCAGCCCCCCAGCCGGCCCGGACCTTGTGTCCCGTCCTCATGCAGGAACCCACTGGGATTCGACTCTGGGAAGTCCCAAGCAGCCTGAACAGTAGCAACAGAATAACAAAGCAAGCAAATGTTTGGAGGAGGAGGAGGAGGAGGAGGAGGAGGGAGCCCTGAAGAAGACGGCGCCCTGGCCGCCGGCGCGGGGGTCATCCTCGGTGCCCGCGCTCACACTGTGGCCCTTGTCCTCCCAGGTGGACGCAGATGATAAAACTCATCGATATAGGCCAGCGTGGCCACTCTGGTCCCGGCCGCCGCAGCTGGGCTCCTGGGGGGCGGAGTGCCCCCCTCTCTTCTCCTCTTCGTCTGGTTCCGTGCAGCGACCCCCCCCCGCCCCCAAACCCACTCTGAGCAGCAGAAGAAAGAAACATGCCTGGTCGGCCCGCCCCCCTCCTGTCCACTTCCTGTCCGCCGGAGCGGGCGGCGCGGGCGACGGCGGACGTCCCCCCCGGGAGTCTGTGGCGTGGCGGGCCGCTAGCACCAGTCGTCCTCGTCCGTCTCGCTGCAGGGTTCGTGCAGACCCTTCCGGGGGGCCCCCCGCGGCGGGGGCTTGTGGGGCGTCCCGTGGTGCGGCGAGGGCGAGGAGGACCGGTATCCGTTGGGCAGCCGGCGGGGGGCGCAGTGCCGCGGCGGGGGGGAGCAGGCGGAGGCCGGCCGGCCTGGGGGGCCGCGGCGGTGAGTCCTGGGCGAGCGGGGGTGGGGGTTGCCCCCCGGGGTCCCCGGCTCGTAGGAGGGGGGGTCGTAATCGTAGTCCTGGTGGTAGAAGCAGCCGTCGTCCTCCAGCCCGTCCGGCGAGCCGGACCAGCGCGCGTGCCGGGGCCCGCGGGGCGAGCCGCCGGGGCGCTCGGGGCGCTCGGGGCGCTCGGGGGGCTCGTGCCCCGGCGGGGAGAAGCGCCGGGACGCCGGGGTGGGGACCCGGCCGGAGTGGGGGTGCGGGGGCCCCAACGGGGGGGTGCCCACGGCCTTACGGACCACGGGGGAGTAGGTGACGTGGGGGCGGGGGGTGGCGGGGGTCTGGGGGAGCTGCCTGCGGCCGCGACGGGGGGTGCTGGTGCCCGAGGTCGAAGGGACGGGGCTCCCACTCACCGAACTACTGCCCTACATGAAAACCAAACAGAGCAAATCAAAGAAGGACAACACCATTAACGAGGAAGGGAGGCCGGCCGGCACGCAGAGCCCAGGAGGAACAGACAGCAAACACAGCGACAGGCACAGACAGGAGAGACAGAGAAGTGAAGAGAGATTGATGAGTCTCGCTGTCCAGCGGGCTGGCTCACACGCACGCGCACACACACACACGCGCGCGCGCACACACGGACACGCGCACACACACACACACACACACTCCAGCTGTCTCCCAGCTCTGTCCAGCCAGACACTGCCAGTCTGTGGCTGAGTGACGGCTCCACTCCCACATCACTGAGAGCCTCCTGCAGTCCAGTCTGTCCTCAGTGTCCCCTCTGTCCTCAGTCTGTCTTCAGTCTCTCCTCTGTCCTCAGTCTGTCTTCAGTCTCCCCTCTTTCCTCAGTCTGTCTTCAGTCTCTCCTCTGTCCTCAGTCTGTCTTCAGTCTCTCCTCAGTCTCCCCTCTGTCCTCAGTCTGTCTTCAGTCTCTCCTCAGTCCAGTCTGTCTTCAGTCCAGTCTGTCCTCAGTCTGTCTTCAGTCTCTCCTCAGTCCAGTCTGTCCTCAGTCTCACCTCTGTCCTCAGTCTCTCCTCAGTCCAGTCTGTTCTCAGTCTCTCCTCTGTCCTCAGTCTGTCCTCAGTCTGTCTTCAGTCTCTCCTCAGTTCAGTCTGTCTTCAGTCTCTCCTCTGTCCTCAGTCTGTCCTCAGTCTCCCCTCTGTCCTCAGTCTGTCTTCAGTCTCTCCTCAGTCCAGTCTGTCTTCAGTCTCCCCCCGCGTCCTCAGTCTCTCCTCTGTCCTCAGTCTGTCTTCAGTCTCCAGTCTGTCTGTCCTCACTGCTCATTGACAGACTGGAGTCAGGACTCTAGTTAATACTGAAGGGCTTTAACACTGGGAGAGTCCAGAGCAGCTGGAGCCTGAGCTGGGCCACGGGATCACTGTGTGGATCGCTGCCACAGGCGGACAGTGTCTTTGCGGCCCAGAACACTGGGATCTGCACCTGGCCATGCTGGGAGTCCACCACACACACTGTATATACAACTATACAAATATATATACACTTCAGCCCTGCACATGTTTATATGTATGTTTTCTTCTGGCAAAATAAGAAACCGCTGATAAAGTGAAGAAGCAGCTATCATACAACTAAGCAAAAGTGCAGTTGCAATAATGGGCATGCAAGCACAGGCCCTAGCCCAGCTCAGTCTGAGACCGCCCCCTAGTGTCCTTATCCTGTCAGACAGCCTGGTCACTCCTACTGGACCAGCGTAGGAGGCAGAGGGACTGGCCCCTTCCTCCAAAACTCACCCCCTAACTGAACTGTGAACCCCACTGCTCTCACAGCAGAGTGAGCGCCCCCTGCAGGAGGGGCACAGCTCTCACTGACAGCACTGCAGGCTCACAGCAGAGTGAGCGCCCCCTGCAGGAGGGGCACAGCTCTCACTGACAGCACTGCAAGCTCACAGCAGAGTGAGCGCCCCCTGCAGGAGGGGCACAGCTCTCACTGACAGCACTGCAGGCTCACAGCAGAGTGAGCGCCCCCTGCAGGAGGGACACAGCTCTCACTGACAGCATTGCATCTACCCAAAATCAGTGGTGCTGCCTGCTGCTCAGTGAAATCCACTAATACCCTAAGTCAGATCTCCAAACACCCCCTGGCACTGTTTGATCCACCTGAAGCCCCCATAAAGGGTACCAGTGTGTGAGTATGCCAGTGCCAGTGTACTGCTGTGCCTTGTGTGCCAGTGTACCAGTGTGCCAATGTCCCATGTGCATGTGTAATAATGTCCTAAACCTGGTATACCAGTGTGCCAGTGTGCTGGTGTGCCAGGGTACCGTGGGCCTGTGTAACAGAACTAGTGAGCCAGTGTGCCAGTGTCCCTGTGACCGGTGTGCCAGTGCTAGTGTCCCCATGTCCTTGTGACCAGTGTGCCAGTGTCCCCGTGACCGTGGGCCAGTGTCCCAGTGTCCCCACGTCCCCGTGCCCGGTGTGCCTGGAGGGAAGGGCCCACCTGTCTGTGTGGCCGGCAGTCCCGGCCCTCGCTGGGCGAGCGCGACCAGCGCCGGTCCCGTGTCCTGTGGCCGTGCTCGGGCCGCTCGGGGCCGCAGCGCTCCTCCTCCAGCGAGCCGTGGTGGTGGTGGTGGTGGTGGTGGTGCCGGCGGTCCTTGGGCCGGCCGCGCTCCCGCTCGCGCTCGCGCTCCCGCTCCTTCTCCTTGGGCGGCAGGTCGCCGGACTGCGTCGTGGTGCTGAGGTCCGTGCCGAGCCCTGCCGGGTCAGAACGGGTCACGGCTGGCTCGGCACCCCGCACGCACCCTCCCCGACCCAATTCCAGCTCCCTAACTTTCCACACCTCCGCTCCCCAATCCCACCCCTGGAGCCCGACCTTTCCAGATCCGGTAGCATCCTGCTCCTCCCTCATGCATGTTTTCCCTAAAATAAGATTAGCTTTTCCTTAATCCGGCTGCCTGCCGCTCCTCAATCACGGTTTCCCCTGTGAAACTCCTGTTTTTCACCTACCCAGTCCGTCCCACTGGCCAGTCCCAGCTCCCTTTCCCAGCACGCGCCTGGCCCAGCTCCCTTTCCCAGCACGCGCCAGTCCCAGCTCCCTTTCCCAGCACGCGCCAGTCCCAGCTCCCTTTCCCAGCACGCGCCTGTCCCAGCTCCCTTTCCCAGCACGCGCCTGTCCCAGCTCCCTTTCCCAGCACGCGCCAGTCCCAGCTCCCTTTCCCAGCACGCCTCTGTCCCAGCTCCCTTTCCCAGCACGCGCCTGTCCCAGCTCCCTTTCCCAGCACGCGCCTGTCCCAGCTCCCTTTCCCAGCACGCGCCAGTCCCAGCTCCCTTTCCCAGCACGCGCCTGTCCCTGCTCCCTTTCCCAGCACGCGCCAGTCCCAGCTCCCTTTCCCAGCACGCGCCTGTCCCTGCTCCCTTTCCCAGGATGCGCCTGGCCCAGCTCCCTTTCCCAGCACGCGCCTGTCCCAGCTCCCTTTCCCAGCACGCGCCTGTCCCAGCTCCCTTTCCCAGCACGCGCCAGTGCCAGCTCCCTTTCCCAGCACGCCCCTGTCCCAGCTCCCTTTCCCAGCACGCGCCTGGCCCAGCTCCCTTTCCCAGCACGCGCCAGTCCCAGCTCCCTTTCCCAGCACGCGCCTGTCCCAGCTCCCTTTCCCAGCACGCGCCAGTCCCAGCTCCCTTTCCCAGCACGCGCCTGTCCCTGCTCCCTTTCCCAGGATGCGCCTGGCCCAGCTCCCTTTCCCAGCACGCGCCTGTCCCAGCTCCCTTTCCCAGCACGCGCCAGTCCCAGCTCCCTTTCCCAGCACGCGCCTGTCCCTGCTCCCTTTCCCAGCACGCGCCTGTCCCAGCTCCCTTTCCCAGCACGCGCCTGTCCCAGCTCCCTTTCCCAGCACGCCTCTGTCCCAGCTCCCTTTCCCAGCACGGGCCTGTCCCAGCTCCCTTTCCCAGCACGCCTCTGTCCCAGCTCCCTTTCCCAGCACGGGCCTGTCCCAGCTCCCTTTCCCAGCACGCGCCTGTCCCTTCTCCCTTTCCCAGCACGCGCCTGTCCCAGCTCCCTTTCCCAGCACGCGCCTGTCCCAGCTCCCTTTCCCAGCACGCGCCTGGCCCAGCTCCCTTTCCCAGCACGCGCCTGTCCCAGCTCCCTTTCCCAGCACGCGCCTGTCCCTGCTCCCTTTCCCAGCACGCGCCTGTCCCAGCTCCCTTTCCCAGCACGCGCCTGTCCCAGCTCCCTTTCCCAGCACGCGCCTGGCCCAGCTCCCTTTCCCAGCACGCGCCTGTCCCAGCTCCCTTTCCCAGCACGCGCCTGTCCCAGCTCCCTTTCCCAGCACGCGCCTGGCCCAGCTCCCTTTCCCAGCACGCGCCTGTCCCAGCTCCCTTTCCCAGCACGCGCCTGTCCCAGCTCCCTTTCCCAGCACGCGCCTGTCCCAGCTCCCTTTCCCAGCACGCGCCTGTCCCAGCTCCCTTTCCCAGCCATTCCTCGTCCACACCCCCCCCCACTCCAGAAGGAGCCCCAGCTGTCCTCCTGACCTGTGTCGGCGTCCGTGTAGCGGCTCAGCGACCTCTCGGAGGCGCGGTGGCTGCGCTCCCTGCGCCGGTGCCCGTGCCGCTGGCTCTCCTCGGGGATGACGCGCTCCAGGGAGTAGTCGTCCAGCCGCAGGCCCCGCGAGCGCCCGTGGCCCAGCGAGGACGCCGACCGCTTCATGGGGCTGGCGTCGGCGATGGTCTGCGGGACAGAGCGAGGCGGGGGTCTGTCTCCGTCGGGCCGGGGCGACGCGGGACCCGAGAGACGGTCAGACCGGGAGGGGGACCCTGGCGCCCCCTCCCCTGCTCTCTCACACTGCCCCCAAAGGGCTGATCGCAGGCCATGCCCCAGCATGCACCCCTGTCTTACCTGTGCTGCCTGCTCTGCCCGGGCGCCCCTGTACCCCCCCCCCCCAGAGCCCCAAGCACCCCCCCAGTCTGCAGGATGAGGGGGCCCCCTGGTGGTGAGAAAGGAGCACTGCGCCTGCCATGCAGAGCCAGCACTTGGTCCCGACAGTCTGGCGCAGGGGCAGGAGAGGGGGTGTCTAACAGAATGATGGAAAGGGGCTTCTGACAAGGAGGAGCTGTCCTGGGGCCTCCCTGGGATCTGGCGGGACGTCCGGATGACCCCTGACACACATCTGTATTCCTGCCTCTGTGGGGACCCAGGTCTCTACTCACCCGAACCAGTGTGCATGCGTGTCCATTTAAAGATCCCCCACACTGTACCCGAGGGGCCGCTTTCTCAAACTGACCCCACACTCACACACGCCCATGCACACACACACACTCACGCACACACATTGAGGCAAGCACAGACAGGAGAGGACGAGCAGAGTGGACAGACAGAGTGGACGAGCAGAGTGGACAGACAGAGAGAGGACAGGGGTGAACGAGGAGAGGGGACAGACAGAGAGAGGACAAGGTTGGACGAGCAGAGAGGACAGACAGAGAGAGGACATGCACAGACATGCAGAGTGAACAGAGAGAGAGGACAGGGGTTGACGAGCAGAGTGAATAGAGAGAGAGGACATGGTTGGAGGAGCAGAGTGGACGAGCAGAGTGGACAGACAGAGAGAGGACAGGGGTGGACGAGCAGAGGGGACGGACAGAGAGAGGACAGGGGTAGACGAGCAGAGTGGACAGAGAGAGAGGACAAGGGTGGACGAACAGAGTGGACAGACAGAGAGGACTAGCATGGAGGTGCAGAGTGGACAGACAGAGAGGACAGGGGTGGACGAGCACAGGGGACAGACAGAGATGGGAAATACATGCAGAGCGCTGACAGCGAGAGAAGGCTGAAGGAAATGAAGGAGGAAGGGAAGAGCGAGACAGGGTACATACACTGAGGTTATTCCCGCGTGGTCTGCCTTTCCTCCGCTGGCAAGAGTCAGACACCAGGTTCACACACACGAAGTCACAGGACACGGAGAGAGACAGGAGAGAGAGACAAGGGAGAGAGAGACAAGGGAGAGAGACAAGGGATAGAGACAGGGGATAGAGAGACAGGGGGAGACAGGGAGGGAGACGGGAGGGAGACGGGAGAGAGACAGGGAGAGAGACAGGGAGAGAGAGACAGGGGAGAGACGGGAGAGAGAGACAGGGGAGAGACGGGAGAGAGAGACAGGAGGGAGAAGGGAGAGAGACAGGGAGAGAGAGACAGGAGAGAGAGACGAGGGAGAAAGAGACACGGGCGAAACAGGGAGAGAGAGACGGGGAGAGAGACAGGAGAGAGAGACAAGGGAAGAGAGAGACAGGGAGAGAGACGGGAGGGAGACGGGAGAGAGACAGGGGAGAGACGGGAGAGAGAGAGACAGGAGAAAGAGACAGGAGAGAGACAGGAGAGAGAGAAGGGAGAGAAAGACAGGGGAGAGATGTGAGAGAGAGACAGGAGAGAGAGACGGGGAAACAGGGAGAGAGATGGGAGGGAGAGACGGGAGAGAGAGACGGGAGAGAGAGACACGAGAGAGACAGGAGGGAGAGACGGGAGAGAGAGACAGGAGAGAGAGACATGGAGAGAGAGACAGGGAGACAGGGAGAAAGACGGGAGAGAGAGACGGGAGAGAGACGGGAGGGAGACGGGAGAGAGAGACGGGAGAGAGACGGGAGAGAGAGAGACAGGAGAGAGACGGGGAGAGAGAAAGGGAGAGACGAGGAGAGAGACAGGGGAGAGAGACGGGGGAGAGAGACAGGGGAGAGAGAGACAGGGAGAGACAGGGGGAGAGAGAGACGGGGGATAGAGATGGGGGGATGGACAGGTGGAGAAAGATAGAGGGAGAGGGAAGAGAGAGGGCAGATGGTTGGAAGTGATATAGAAGGAGAGGTTAAAAGGTGCAGAGACAGGAGAAGTGGGGAGGAAAGAGGGAAGGGAGGAGTAGAGGAGAAAAACAATAAAAAACAAACAAAATAGAGACAGAAGAAAGAAGGAAGAGAAGAGCAGAGAAGAGACCCCAGTTAGACACTAAGCAGCAGAGTGACAGACAGAACAGAGCTCAGAGCTACACACTTACCAGCAGGTGTGGACACAGTGGGGACAGGGGCACCTGGCCCAGGCCACAGATCACAGAGCAAGACCACACAGGCTGTGGCACAGAGCACAGGGAGGAACGACACACTGAGACACTGAGCAACACTCACACTGCACCCACAGGCACACACAAACACACACTGCACACAAACACTCACACTGCACCCACAGGCACACACACTGCACACACACTGCACACATAAACACTCACACTGCACACACTGCACACACTGCACACACTGCACACATAAATACTCACACTGCACCCACAGGCACACACACTGCACACACTGCACACACTGCACACACTGCACACATAAATACTCACACTGCACCCACAGGCACACACACTGCACACACACTGCACACACTGCACACACTGCACACATAAACACTCACACTGCACCCACAGGCACACACACTGCACACACTGCACACAAACACTCACACTGCACCCACAGGCACACACACTGCACACACACTGCACACACACTGCACACATAAACACTCACACTGCACACACTGCACACACACTGCACACACTGCACACATAAATACTCACACTGCACCCACAGGCACACACACTGCACATACTGCACACATAAATACTCACACTGCACCCACAGGCACACACACTGCACACACTGCACACACACTGCACACATAAACACTCACACTGCACCCACAGGCACACACACTGCACACACTGCACACAAACACTCACACTGCACACACTGCACACATAAATACTCACACTGCACCCACAGGCACACACACTGCACACACTGCACACACACTGCACACATAAACACTCACACTGCACCCACAGGCACACACACTGCACACACTGCACACAAACACTCACACTGCACCCACAGGCACACACACAAACACACACTGCACACACACTGCACACATAAACACTCACACTGCACCCACAGGCACACACACAAACACACACTGCACACACACTGCACACATAAACATTCACACTGCACCCACAGGCACACACACAAACACACACACACACACTGCACACATAAACACTCACACCGCACCCACAGGCACACACACAAACACACACTGCACACACACTGCACACATAAACACTCACACTGCACCCACAGGCACACACACAAACACACACTGCACACATAAACATTCACACTGCACCCACAGGCACACACACAAACACACAAGGCACACATAAACACTCACACTGCAAATACAGTCACACCACACACATAAACACTCACACTGCACACACAAACACACTGCATACACAAACAGTCACACTGCATACACACACTGCACCCACAGGCACACACTGCACAAATAAAGACTCACGCTGCACCCACAGACACAAACAAACACATGAATACACTGCATACACAAACAGTCACACTGCACACATAAACACTCAGGCTGCACACACTGCACCCACATAAAAATGTCACATATACAGTCACACAGCACATACAAACACACATTGCACACACAACACATTGCACAAACACACACTGCACACACACTCACACTGCACAAACAGACACACATAAACACATAAACACTCACTGCACACTTAAACACCCACATTGCACACACAAACGCACACTGCACACTCACACTGCACACACTGCACCCACAAACACACACTCACACTGCACACAAAAATACTAACACTGAACCCACAAATATTCACACTGCACACACTTACTAAATACACCCACAAACACCCGCACTACACGCACTAACATACACAATGCACAAACTCATGAGGCTCACATACTTACATATACACACAAAAACTCTGCTTGAACACACACTCCTGCAGGCACCTTTCACTCACTTGCACATTCATTCATTCCCCTTTCTGTGCACACTCACTCACACCCCTGTCTGTGCACATACTCACACACTCACTCACACCCCTGTGTGTGCACACACTCACGCACTCACTCACTCCCCTGTCTGTGCACATACTCACACATTCACTCATTCCCCTGTCTGTGCACACACTCACACACTCACTCACTCCCCTGTCTGTGCACATACTCACACATTCACTCATTCCCCTGTCTGTGCACACACTCACACACTCACTCATTCCCCTGTCTGTGCACACACTCACACACTCACTCTCTCCTTGTCTGTGCACATACTCACACACTTACTCATTCCCCTGTCTGTGTGCACACTCACACACTCTCTTACTCCCCTGTCTGTGCACACACTCACACACTCACTCGCCTGTCTGTGCACACTCACACACTTGTAAGGTCACGTGACCTCTGCTGCGACAGGTACTAATTTCTGGGGCCAGAGCAGCGGATGGAAACCAGGTGTGTGAGGTAAGAGCAGGACAGCTTGAAACAAAGACCTTCACCTGTGAGGAGCCAAGCTAGGGGCGCAGAGGAGCTCAGGAGGAGAGGAGGAGAGGGGAGAGAGGAGGGGAAAGAGGAGAGTAGAGAGAAGAGGAGCGGGGAGGAGAGGAGAAAAAGGAGGAGAGAGTAAAGAGGAAAAGAGAGAGGAGAGAGGGGAGGAGAGGAGAGGGGAGGGGAGAGAGCAGGAGAGGGGAGGGGAGGAGAGGAGGAGAGGGGAGGGGAGGAGAGGAGAGGAGAGGAGAGAGCTTCCACATGTTGTGTAGGTGCACGGTTCGAGGGGTGCACTGGCGCCCACTGGAGGGTGAGAGAGAGAGCGCGCTCGAGCGATGGCCATGGGTGAACAACAGCTATAACACACAGGCGATGAGATCCTGAGGTCGATGAGGAGGAGGAAGAGGAAGAGCTCTGCCGCAGACAGAAGGGCTATCCGGTCTGCCTTCAGCACACCTGAGCACCTCGGGGCGACCCGACCGGGTCCCGGTAACGCGAAGGGGGGACCCCGGGGGGGGAAGCTGGACACAGACCGATAGGGAGAAGTTCCTGGGGTGGGACAGAGGGACAGGGGTTCGAGGAGCGGACTTGGAGAACAAACCTGGGGTGGCCTCTGAACCCCGATACGGGGCGGCCCTCTCTCCATCTCCACTGCGCGACCCGGACCTTCTGAAGGGCAGATCAGATAGCGCGAGCTGGGGAGGAGGAGGAGGAGGAGGAGGAGGGATGCGGGTGCGAGAGGATGAAGGTGCTCACTTGGTTGTCTGCAGGAAGTCGCGGCATGGAAGCTGCCCTCCCGTGCCCTTCCACTGGGGGGCGGCGCTCAGTGTCGGAGAGCACGTCGCGCCCCATCTGCCTCATCTCTACCGACTGCAAAACACAGGGAGATCAGCGTCACCACCTCCGGGGTACACACTGACGCAGCACCCCGACACACGGGGGCGGGCTCCGGCAACGTCTCCGCTGTCGCCCCTGGGCTGTGAGCTCGAGCACTGCTGGGGGAACCCTGTAATGGACCGGCGCCCCCTCCTGGGGGAGGTCTCTAGGCTCGGGCGCGAACGTCCGCAGGCCACTTGAACTAACGAGTAGATTCCTGCAGAGCCTTAAATCCCAGGACCACCAGACGCAGAAGCGACAGAAAGTGATTTGGGGTATCTTTCAGTAGCATGGATCAGCTCTCATCATGGAGAGTGTCTGTGGATCAGTACTGGGGTATCACTGGGGACAGAGTGTCTGTGGATCAGTACCGGGGTGTCACTGGGGACAGAGTGTCTGTGGATCAGTACTGGGTGTCACTGGAGACAGAGTGTGTCTGTGGATCAGTACTGGGTGTCACTGGGGACAGAGTGTGTCTGTGGATCAGTATTGGGGTGTCACTGGAGACAGAGTGTCTGTGGATCAGTATTGGGGTGTCACTGGAGACAGAGTGTCTGTGGATCAGTATCGGGGTGTCACTGGGGACAGAGTGTCTGTGGATCTGTATTGGGGTGTCACTGAGGACAGAGTGTCTGTGGATCAGTACTGGGTGTCACTGGGGACAGAGTGTCTGTGGATCAGTACTGGGTTGTCACTGGGGACAGAGTGTCTGTGGATCAGTATTGGGGTATCACTGGAGACAGAGTGTGTCTGTGAATCAGTACTGGGGTATCAGTGGGGACAGAATGTCTGTGGATCAGGACTGGGTGTCACTAGGGACAGAGTGTCTGTGGATCAGTATCGGGGTGTCACTGGAGACAGAGTGTCTTTGGATCAGCATTGGGGTGTCACTGAGGACAGAGTGTCTGTGGATCAGTACTGGGCTATCACTGGGGACAGAGTGTGTCTGTGGATCAGTACTGGGTGTCACTGGGGACAGAGTGTCTGTGGATCAGTATCGGGGTGTCACTGGAGACAGAGTGTCTTTGGATCAGTATTGGGGTGCCACTGAGGACAGAGTGTCTGTGGATCAGTACTGGGTATCACTGGGGACAGAGTGTGTCTGTGGATCAGTACTGGGTGTCACTGGGGACAGAGTGTCTGTGGATCAGTACTGTGGTATCACTGGGGACAGAGTGTGTCTGTGGATCAGTACTGGGATATCACTGGGGACAGAGTGTGTCTGTGGATCAGTACTGGGATATCACTGGAGACAGAGTGTGTCTGTGGGGTGTCTGTGGATCAGTTTTGGGGTGTCTTTAAGTCCGTGGTGGTGCAGATGTTACGAGCTGCAGGTGGGGCAGCAGTAGAGCCTTGGGGGGCCTTCTTTGCGATTCTGCTTGTAGCTTGTTCTCGGGGTGCCAATGGCGCCACCCAGCTGCTGACAACAGAGGAGCACCCCTGTTCTGAGAGAGGGCAGCCAGGGGGCTCTGGTTTTCCGAGAGAGAGCTGCGCTGGGGGGGCTACCTCCTGGACGTGCCTGTGTCGGCGGGCATGGGGCTGGGCCGGGGGAGCCCCAGCAGGGGGCGAGGAGTGGCCATGGAGTGACATGAGCTGAGGGGACAGTGGACTGGGCCCCGACTCCGAGAGTGAGCGAGTGTGAGAGTGAGAGTGAGAGTGACAGACAGAGAGAGAGACAGAGTGACGGTGAGGGTGGTGTATGGAATCCCACCGGAGTGGGTGGGGGGTGGGGAAACGGAGGGACAGGCGGCCCCTTTTCCCTGGGGGGAGGGAGCTCGGCTCTGCCAACGTCTGCCTGTGGATGGGGATGAAGCGGGGAACCAGACAGATGGAGGCGAGCAGCTCGATTCGCGGCAGGCCTGAGCGCCCCTCAGCAAAGCCCTGTCCCCCCTCCCCAGGAGAGGATTAGCGGAAGGTCTGTGTGAGTGTTTTTACAGCTCCCGTGGCCCTCTGAGCGGACGCGCCTACAGCCGTCCGTGGCTCTACCTGCGGGTTGTGCCGGCTGTTGTGCACGTCGTCGGGATGAGGCCTCTCCGGGCTCCAGCTTCCTGCCTTCTGGAACATTTCTTGCGCCCTGGCTGTCACCCACGACTGGCTCTCCGTCATCCCCCCTTGCTGGGGGCTGTGGACAAAGGGGTTGGGGGAAAGAGAAGGGGGTTAGACGGAGCCTGCACTGTCCTGCAGGGTGGCGCCACTCTCCACTGCTCCCCAGGGCAGGGATGGGGGCACTGCTGGCACTTGTCCTGAACCTGGGCCCTGTTTTTAAACTCGCGCGGCACACGCAGGCTCACACGCAAGCACACGTCTGCACTCCACAGAAAAGACTGCAAAGCAGTTCCTTTTCGTTCCCCCATTCCCGTTGTCCAGAGGCCGAGTGAGAAGACGGTGGGTTCAGGCAAGATGGCGACTCTCGTCCGAACTACATTTCCCACAAAGCTCTGGAAGGACCTGCCTTCCTTCGTCACATGATTTCAAACCAGGAAGTGGAGGTTTGCAGGGTCTGGTCTGTTTCGAGAATGGGGTTTGTCTGGCTGCGGTGCAGGTGAGCAGCATGGCTGACCAGCTATTGACAGAGCAGACTGTTCGTGACGAGCGCGTCTGTCATCGTAGCCTGCAGCAGCTGGGGGGGCTGTGTTAAGGCCCCTTTTGCTTTCTAAAGCACACCAGCTATGAAGCTGAAACACCGGGGTGGGTGAGTGTGAACCCCCAAACTCGAACCCCTCTCGAGTATGTCTGGGGGAGCCTCGAAGCGCAGCAGGCAGCTTGCCCTGAGCACCGCGCCTCCGGGGGAGCCGGATCCCAGCGGGAGCAGCTCCCCGCCTGCCGCACTCGCAGGACGGGGGGGGGACAGGAATCTAGTGGTGTAACCCCCGCGTCTTGGCCAAAATTTCCCATTGGCCCTTACCAATCATGGCCTCCTAATAACCCCCATGTCTGAACTGGCTTCATCACTCTGCTCTCCTCCCCACTGATAGCTGGTGTGTGGTGAGTGTACTGGAGCACTATGGCTGCTGTCACATCATCCAGGTGGGGCTGCACATTGGTGGTGGTGGAGGGGATCCCCAGTACCTGTAAAGCACTTTGAGTGGAGTGTCCAGAAAAGCGCTATATAAGTGTAAGTAATTATTATTATTATTATTATTATCTCCCGGGAGCTGGACCGTTGTACAGCTTCATGTCAAGAAGGAGGCTGCTGTCTCAGCTCCACGAAGCTGGCCTTCCCACCTCCAGCACGAGCAATTAAACCCTCGGCACCTGCGCCCTTCTTTCATTCCCTGGAAAGAAGCTGCTGCGGCAGAAAACTGGACAGGAGGGCCGGGGCAGCACCCCGAGATCGGGACCTGGGCACCCGGGACACAGACGGGAGAAGGCTACTTACAGGTTGCCGGAGGGGTCTTGCTGTGGTTCTGGCAGACTGTTGACTCCCTGCCCAGCGTCCTGGGGTGGGGAAGGGGGCTCCATGCGCTGAAACATTAATGGCGTTCGATTCTGTGTGAGATACAACATGGCCTACAGCTGGTATCAGACAGACTTATGGGAAATGGAGTCACAACATCCAGAGTGCAAATGGGGGCTCCGCCGGCTGCGGGGCGACCGCGGGGCCGGCCGGGAGGCACTGTGGGAACTGGGGGTCCTGCGGCGTCTGGGGTCCGCATGCAGTCCTCGCGGCCGCGCCGTCTGGAGTCCGGAAGGGGGGGGTGCCCGCTGCCCCCCGAGCAGTGCACGGACAATTGGGTGCTGGGGTGAGGGCAGCGGTGTGGCGGGTCTGGATTCACGCTTCACTCAGGTTTGGGAGTGTGGGGATCCGTGGAGGAGGAGGAGGTGGGGGAGGATACTGGCGTTCCCGGGAATGTGTGCGGGCCGTCACCTACACACCCTGGCCCGAAACAGCTCCTACCACACTGCTGGGCTGGCCTGGATCCTCAGCCAGGAGCTGCTCCTGGAGCAGGGCAGGACAGGATCACAGGCCCGTGCCAGGCAGAGCTGCGACCACAGTGGGCCAGAACTGAGCCTGCAGCGACCCGCCCTTGCAGAAATATCAGGGAGACCAGACCCTGGCTCAGTTACCAGTCCTGCTGTGCTGAACCGCAGGTGGTGCGGCCCCCCCCCCGGAGCCTGGCAGCCCCCCTGGGGGAATCAGGACCTGCCACTGCCCGCCCCTTCACCCCACTGTGCCGAAATTGTGCCCCGCCAGGGCAAACCCAAGCACACCTGCTGACCCAGACCTCTAGCAGCAAAGTGGTTAAACCAGGAGAAGAAAAAATCAAAGAAAGGAGAAAAAAGAATCTGGGACACGCCGGGAAGAGCCGGGAAAGGGCAGCACTGCCCCCTACTGGACAGGCTGAGCGATGGGGTGGGGGGCCCAATGGAAGGAGAGCTGCACAGTCCTGGAGGGGAGAGGCGCAGCATGGAGTGACCCCACTCTTAGCCGATCCCCATGCCGTTACGGAGCCCCTCATGTCCTGCCCGATCCTGATCCGTGACCCGTTCTGGGATGCCTCAGCATCTGCAAAATCGGCGTCCTGTCTTCTCACTCATCTTCTCTCTACTTCCTGTTCGGCTGCAGCTCACAGCAGGACAGGAAAGACTTGCCCTGCGTATCCCAGCTGCCCTCTGAGGGACAGATGAGACGGGTGGGGGCAGAGATGGGGGGGAGGAACAGGTAGAGGCCAGAGCCTCTGGAGGTGGGCTCCCACGCCGAGGTCAGAGGTCAGAGGTCAGAGGTCAGAGGTCAGAGGCCATTGGTCAGAGCCCGGCTGTGAGGGAGCAGCAGGGCTGAGTCTGCGTTGTCCATACTCCTGCTGCGCTGTGGTCTGAGCCAGTCAAGCTGTTGGTCTGCATCCTGACCCCAGGCCCGTGGGCTGCCACAGGAGCAGAGAGCGGGAGTCTAGCGTCCAGGGCTCGTGTCCCACAGCACTGCAGAGGCCCAGGGTTCGAGCCGCCCACCCTGGCACTCAGGTCCTTCGCTTCACAAACCTCTGTGATTAATGAGCAGAGATGCTTCATTCTTTCTCAGGGCCTCTGCTCACTGTGACACCCTAGCAGAGCACAGCTCTCCCCAAACCCGGCTGGGAACTGCTGTGTGCTGGGACCTCATTCTAACCCTGTCTGTCTGTGTATCTGCTGGGACTCACGCTAATCCCATCTGTCTGTCTGTCTGTGTGTGTTTCTGTCTGTCTGTCTGTGTGTGTTTCTGTCTGTCTGTGTCTGTGTGTCTGTGTGTGTTACTGTCTGTCTGTCTGTGTCTGTGTGTCTGTCTGTCTGTCTGTGTTTCTGTCTGTCTGTCTGTGTTTGTGTGTCTGTCTGTGTGTGTTTCTGTCTGTCTGTGTCTGTGTGTCTGTGTGTCTGTCTGTGTGTGTTACTGTCTGTCTGTCTGTCTGTCTGTGTCTATGTGTCTGTGTGTCTGTCTGTGTCTGTGTGTCTGTCTGTGTGTGTTACTGTCTGTCTGTGCGTCAGATCGTCACCCAGCTCTGCTCCGTCTGTCTTCACTGGAGCATGGCCCCACTAGCCTGTCTCTCTCCTTCTCTGGGGGTTTACAGACACACATTGCCTTGGTTTTACTCGTCAACACTGAGCTCTGTTACAGACAGTAGCCCTGTGTTTGTGTCTTTTCCAAGATTCCAGCAGCCCTGGTCGACATCATTGTAGATGAACAGTTTAACAGCGGCAGTGGCACTGCAGGCCACCATATTCTCCCCCTGCTTCTCCCCAGCCCAAAAAAACAACAGCAGCAAGCGGAGACGTTCATCCCATTTCACTTCCTGGCAGGCTTTCCAAGATCCGGCACTGAGGAGACGTGCAGATCCCGCAGTTCACAGCAGGGGGTGCTGTGCTCCAGTGGGCCCCGTAGTGACCAGTCCAGGTTGCTCGCCAGTGTGACTGATTCGGTTCATTCCAGTAATTCAGCAGTCGTATGACCTGTGGTCCGGTAGATCCACCAGAGCGGTCTCAGCTGCTGGCAGACTGACCCAGGAAAACCGGTCATTTCAGTGGAAGGTACCGGACTGTGGTGTCTGGCCGGCTGGCTAACGCCTGGCTGTTTCGACATGGCGGCCGACTGGAATATGTGAAGGCAGAATGGAGGTAGGAGCTGGTGCGCGTGACTGTGGTGGGTGTGTTAGTCTGATGGTGGCGGGTGACTTCAGGGACAGGAATGCAACACTCTTCCAGCATGAAGTTCAGGAGAGAAAGAGAAGGGGGAGAGAGGAGGGATGGAGAGAGGGGACTCCTGCAGAGCATTCAGGTGCTCCTCGACGGAAAGCTGCAGTCAGACTTGGGAGAGGGGGTGTTGCTAGTGCGACCCTTGACCCGATACAGGACCAACAGGGAAGATCGAGCAGGGGGCCTAGCATTCTCTGTTTTGGGGATTGATCTCCAACCTGTCCAATGGCCTGCAGAGCCTCTATTTCATCAGGACAGGTCAGGCTGGTCATGTGCAGAAGTGTCACGAAGTAACAAAGGTATGAAATCTTGAATCAAAGAGCCACAGGCCCAGGTCAAAGTGTGATGTCACTCTGGGTCGAAGTGTGAGGTCACTCTAGATTGAAGTGTGATGTCACTCTGGGTCAAGGTGTGATGTCACTCTGGGTTGGAGTGTGATGTCACACTGGATTGAAGTGTGATGTCACACTGGATTGAAGTGTGATGTCACTGTGGTTCAATATGTGATGTCACTCTGGATTGGAGTGTGATGTCACTGTGGTTCAATGTGTGATGCCACTCTGGCTCAAAGTGTGATGTCATACATCACAACGTCCCTGTCCTCTGCCTCCCCACCCACCTACACCCCTGCTGCACAAAGACGCACCCTTCCTCCAGAGGACTGGAGGTCATGAACAGAGACTCAGCCAGTGTTGCAGACAGTTTTGTGTGGAGTGTTGCTTTAAAACTGACGTCCTTGGTCTGGCGCCTGGGACTGCGGACCCAGACAGAGCCTCCCTCTCGGCTCCCTCCCCATCCCAAATCTGGAAGGCTGCCTCTTGAACAGGACGAATGGAGACAGGGGAATATTAGTGCTGAAGTGGGGGTTACCCCAGAGATGCTGCTAAGGCCAAGGGGGACCAAAACAGGGGTGAAAGGAGGCGTTTTTAACCCCGTCGGGTGGGGGGGTGGATCGGCGCTCTGCCTGGGTCACGCGGTCCTGCGGGCTGCCTCTCACGACGCTGCCCCAGAACAGAACGGACCCCACCAGCGGGGGGCGGGGGTCTCGGGGACACACCGACGTTACAGCAGAGGGGTAAGTGCAGCACAGGAAGACTCGTGTTGCCACAGGGGGCACCAGGAACCCAAAAGGAAGAAGAAGGCTCAGCACCTCAGATCTGGTTCTGACTCGATTCTATTTTACTTCACTTGAACGTTTCAAATCAAAGGTTTACAAACCGTCAGGCTACATATGTACAGGTTCTCAGTGGGCGGCACAGGGCGACAGGAGCCCCAGAGGGAGGCGGGCAGGAGGGAGGAGGGCTACAGTCCGGGACACAGTCATGGCAGGAGAGGGGGGAGGAATGAGGGCTGGACATCAGGGAGCTGGAAATGGAAGCACAGCAGGTTCAGAGGTGCCTGGGAGAGCTGTAACAAAGAGACGGCCCCTGGCCCTGGGTTCGACTTCCTGGCCCTGGAGCGGCTGTCACAGTTCCTCCCTCTCAGCGTCGGGCTGCTCTGGGGTTAAGATCAGGGTGAGGCTTCGCCCCAGCGATCCCACCTCTGCCCCCTAACCTGCTCATCACCCCCGTACCCCAATTCCTAAGTTCCTCTGACATTGATCCTGACTCCCAGTACTGGGCGTGACCCTGAACCCCTAATCCTCCTACAAGTCACCTCAGTCCTTATTCTAATCCAGTCCCTCACCCCCGAACTGCGCCCCTCTGCGTCAGGGAGCTTGGACTGATCCTCGGGCTGCGTGCAGGGGGCAAGGCCTGGCTGGAGTTCGGGAGCCAGGGGGCGGATGAAGCCAGGAAGCCTGCTGATCCGAGGAGAGACTGGGAATGCCGACAGGCCAAACCGAGGCCATCTCTTCTCCGGGGTGACAGCAGGGGGGCGCCGGTCCCCCGCGGTGCCTCTTCCTCCCGCTGTGATGGACACCTGTCCTACCAGCTGGGGAAAACTCCGGGATTAACAGGCTCGCACGGATCAGGGAATTCTGTCGGCAAATTGCTGGGAGAGCTGGGGTGAACTCTGCTGCAAGTGGGGTGAGCGTTTGGACTTCGGAGGGACCACTGGACGATTCGGCTGGGAGTTGGCCAGGGCAGGGGGATCCTGCTGGGACTGGGGCGGGGAATTCTGTGCCGGAAGGGAGATGGACTGTGCTGGGATCAGGCGCAACCCTCTGGGGACTGGGATGTGCTGGGAGAATCCGCTGGGATCTGGAGGGCGGGGAGTGGTCCTCTTTGTTACAGCTCTGACAGCAGGAGGAGAATTTGCTGAATGCAGTTAGCTTGTTCTGCGGCTGTGCGAGTGATCGTCGCTACGGCAGTACCTGCTCCTCCCGGAGAGCCTGCAGCTTTTTGGCCTTGCTCTGCCGGTAGTACTCCATGATCATCATGGCCGCGTAGATCTTCCCCACAGTCAGGTCCGTCGCTGCCGGGAGGAGAGACAAGTTACCCTGGACGATGACGGGGGGCGAGATGGGCCCTGGAGCAGGAGATGGGGCTGGCCGCAGCAAGGCCGCAGCCAGGCTCGGGCACCAAGTGCCACACTGGGACTCCCGCTGCCAGGATTTACCAGCACTGTGACTGGGCAGTGGGCAGTGAGGTGGGCAGTGGGCAGTGGGCAGTGAGCAGTGAGATGTGAGCAGTGAGCAGTGAGCAGTGAGCAGTGGGCAGTGAGCAGTGAGCAGTGGGCAGTGAGATGTGGGCAGTGGGCAGTGAGCAGTGAGCAGTGGGCAGTGAGCAGTGGGCAGTGAGATGTGGGCAGTGGGCAGTGAGCAGTGAGCAGTGGGCAGTGAGCAGTGGGCAGTGAGATGTGAGCAGTGAGCAGTGAGCAGTGAGCAGTGGGCAGTGAGCAGTGGGCAGTGGGCAGTGAGATGTGGGCAGTGGGCAGTGAGCAGTGACCAGTGAGATGTGAGCAGTGAGCAGTGAGCAGTGGGCAGTGAGATGTGAGCAGTGAGCAGTGAGATGTGGGCAGTGGATAGTGGGCAGTGGGCAGTGAGATGTGGGCAGTGGGCAGTGAGATGTGGGCAGTGGATAGTGGGCAGTGGGCAGTGAGATGTGGGCAGTGGGCAGTGAGATGTGGGCAGTGACCAGTGAGATGTGGGCAGTGGATAGTGGGCAGTGGGCAGTGAGATGTGGGCAGTGACCAGTGAGATGTGAGCAGTGGGAAGTGAGCAGTGAGATGTGGACAGTGGGCAGTGGGCACTGAGATGTGGGCAGTGAGCAGTGAGATGTGGGCAGTGACCAGTGAGATGTGGGCAGTGACCAGTGAGATGTGGGCAGTGGGCAGTGAGATGTGGACAGTGGGCAGTGGGCACTGAGATGTGGGCAGTGAGCAGTGAGATGTGGGCAGTGGATAGTGGGCAGTGGGCAGTGAGATGTGGGCAGTGAGATGTGGGCAGTGACCAGTGAGATGTGGGCAGTGGGCAGTGAGATGTGGGCAGTGGGCAGTGAGATGTGGGCAGTGGGCAGTGAGATGTGGACAGTGGGCAGTGAGATGTGGGCAGTGACCAGTGAGATGTGGGCAGTGGGCAGTGAGATGTGGGCAGTGAGCAGTGAGATGTGGGCAGTGGGCAGTGAGATGTGGGCAGTGGGCAGTGAGATGTGGGCAGTGAGCAGTGAGATGTGGGCAGTGGGCAGTGAGATGTGGGCAGTGGGCAGTGAGCAGTGAGATATGGACAGTGGATAGTGGACAGTGGGCAGTGAGATGTGGGCAGTGGGCAGTGAGATGTGGGCAGTGGGCAGTGAGATGTGGGCAGTGGGCAGTGACCAGTGAGATGTGGGCAGTGAGATGTGGGCAGTGGGCAGTGAGATGTGGGCAGTGGGCAGTGAGATGTGGACAGTGGGCAGTGAGATGTGGGCAGTGACCAGTGAGATGTGGGCAGTGGGCAGTGAGATGTGGGCAGTGACCAGTGAGATGTGGGCAGTGAGCAGTGAGATGTGGGCAGTGGGCAGTGAGCAGTGAGATATGGACAGTGGGCAGTGAGCAGTGACCAGTGAGATGTGGACAGTGGGCAGTGAGATGTGGGCAGTGAGCAGTGAGATGTGGGCAGTGGGCAGTGAGATGTGGGCAGTGAGCAGTGAGATGTGGGCAGTGGGCAGTGAGATGTGGGCAGTGACCAGTGAGATGTGGGCAGTGAGCAGTGAGATGTGGGCAGTGACCAGTGAGATGTGGGCAGTGGGCAGTGAGATGTGGGCAGTGAGCGGTGAGCAGCAGAAACTGCTCTCTCTACCGAAGGGTGATACAGTGTCCTGGGAACTTACACTTGTGAGGAGTGACAAGCAGATCCAGGGTCTTCTGTGACAGGTTGGGCCAGATGGCTGACATCTCCTTTCTCAGCTCTGCGTCCATCTGGTGCTTGTCTGCACCTCCTGGGAACAAGACACACATAAAGCACACATAAACACACACAGACACACAAACTCACATCCACAATCACAGATACACACACGGACATACACAGCATAACAAAAATGGACACAGGCAGACACACAAACACACACCGATGCACACAGCATGACACCCGGACACAGACACATCCAGAGACATCCAGAGACAGGTGAACCCAGACAGACACAGACAGACACAGGCGGACACAGGCGGACACAGGCGGACAGACAGGGAATTTGCATTGAGTGATTTAAACAAACTGCAGCTGCTTCTCTGTCCAGAAGTGCTCTTCCACTGAGCCAGGCTCGAACCCGGGGCTCGCCTGGGTGCCCTGCTCACGCCCCTCACCCTCCCCAGGCCCGGAGAGGCCCCGGCTCCCATACCCTTGGCGATCTTGATGTCCAGCGCCGTGCGGATTAAGGCCATGAGGGTGGAATTGAAGTGCACCGTGTTGTCGTCGGCGACGGGCAGGTCCATGCGTAGCAGCCGCTGTGGGGAGCACAGCAGAGCAGGTGAGAGAGGGGCGTGTCCGGGGTGGGGCTGCACGTCCGGAACCTCCGGGGGGGGGGGTGGGCAGTGGGGGGGTGGGGAGGGGGAGGGGCGCTCTGTTGGACACCGGCCTGCTCTGCTGACTCGAGACTCTGCCCGGATTCTCCAACATGCCAACATGGAAATATCCCTGTCGGGCACGGAGATCCCGCAGTTCACCAGGCCTCGCCTTGGCACAGATCAGTCCACAAGCGCCCAGCAGGGGCGACAGGCGCAGGGGCAGTAAACACCAACCTGATTGGCAACCGATACCGATGTGACACGTGTCTGTTTTGATTGCGGTGCTTTTCCGACGTGCTTGCTTTTCAATTTGGAATTGGGGCACGTGTCCCCCCCGTGCACAGTTGTGCACGGCCACCGTGCCTCCCCATGCTCCACTGGTGGGTGGAGACCAACCTCACAGACTCGCAGTGCTGAGGCCGTAGCTACAGAGCGCCCCCTGGTGGAGGTCCGCTGGTCTCACAGAATTCAGCTTGACCACAGCGATCACTTCGACCCGCCGATAAGTAAGCAAACAGGCCCAGTGACAGGGTGTGGGGTGGGGGGAGCCACTGCGTTTGTTTCCTTAGTTATCGGACGGCTGCTCCTGGGAAGGGCTGAGCATTCGCGAGCCGCGGAGGGCCGAGCTCGCTGGGCACACAAGCGCCATCGCCATCGCCGCTGGACAGGACACCCCAGCCGTGCAGACACACCCGTGCACAGTCACATGCAGCATGCAGAGCCAAGCAGCACGCGTCACAGGACGAGCAGCCGTGCAGCGGACGCCGCGGTATTCCCGGTGTCGATGCGCTGTCCCGTCGCCGAGACTCCTAGCTGTGCTATAGACGTGTCTCTCAGTGCAGTGGTGCAAGTCTACAGGCTACGCTACAGGCACGGGGCCGTGGGGTGGCGGCAGGGGGGTAACTATCAAACACAGAGAGAGAGACGGCATGGCGGGGGTTCGGGGTGCAGGACAGGGGGTGTCTGACGTTGTTAGAGGGGTTTCGAAGAAAAAGGGCAAAAGATTGAGAGGATAGTGGAGTCAGTGTGCAAGAGAACCACTGTCCCAGATAGAGATACAGGGTGTGAGGATACAGGGGTCACTGTCCCACATAAAGATACAGGGTGTGAGGATACAGGGGTCACTGTCCCAGATAGAGATACAGGGTGTGAGGATACAGGGGTCACTGTCCCAGATAGAGATACAGGGTGTGAGGATACAGGGGTCACTGTCCCACATAGAGATACAGGGTGTGAGGATACAGGAGTCACTGTCCCAGATAGAGATACAGGGTGTGAGGATACAGGGGTCACTGTCCCAGATAGAGATACAGGGTGTGAGGATACAGGGGTCACTGTCCCAGATAGAGATACAGGGTGTGAGGATACAGGGGGTCACTGTCCCACATAGAGATACAGGGTGTGAGGATACAGGGGTCACTGTCCCACATAGAGATACAGGGTGTGAGGATACAGGAGTCACTGTCCCAGATAGAGATACAGGGTGTGAGGATACAGGGGCCACTGTCCCAGATAGAGATACAGGGTGTGAGGATACAGGGGTCACTGTCCCAGATAGAGATACAGGGTGTGAGGATACAGGAGTCACTGTCCCACATAGAGATACAGGGTGTGAGGATACAGGAGTCACTGTCCCAGATAGAGATACAGGGTGTGAGGATACAGGGGTCACTGTCCCAGATAGAGATACAGGGTGTGAGGATACAGGGGGTCACTGTCCCACATAGAGATACAGGGTGTGAGGATACAGGGGTCACTGTCCCAGATAGAGATACAGGGTATGAGGATACAGGGGTCACTGTCCCAGATAGAGATACAGGGTGTGAGGATACAGGGGTCACTGTCCCAGATAGAGATACAGGGTGTGAGGATACAGGGGTCACTGTCCCAGACAGAGCTCCACTGACAGAGAAACAGGAGTTTAGATCTATAGCACAGCTCACCTGCAGCAGGTTAAACTACTGGGAGCCAGACTGGAGCAACCAGTAAGAACAGGTGATCTTAAATACAGACCAGCCTGTGAGTGGTTTTTAAATCGTTTCACTTTCTCTTCCTTGACGGTGAATAGGGGCAGGGGGAGACTGGGGCAGCAGGCTCATGGGGCAGGAGGGGCAGACAGAGAGATGGGGGTGGGAGGGTATGACTGTAGGGTGAGCCGCTAGTCTGGCTGCCCACAGTGTGTCTTTACAGGGGCAGACAGCTCCTAACTTATAACATCAGCCTACTCTGGAACCCTGGTCCGGTGGATCAGGAGATCCAGGTTCGAACCGTGGTACAGGCCACGTGACTCCGGTGGATCAGGAGATCCAGGGTCGAACCCTGGACCAGGCCACATGACCCCGGCGGATCAGGAGATCCAGGGTTGAACCCTGGTCCAGACAGGAGCTGCTCTCTCTCTCTGGAGCCAGGCTTTGAGCTGACGGCACCATTCTCTCGGAGGAGCCAGCGAAGGTCAGGGCGGCCGGCCTGTGGGCGCGCAGATGGGCACAGCACAGGGCTGCCCAGCTGCATGAGTCGGGTCTGAACTGAGCCAGGCCAGCAGGACCACCAGAGCCCGGCCTCTCCCCAGTCCAAACCAGGACTCTGAATGCTGAGCGGGTCTCTCTTCCCGCACCCACCTGTAGGGGGTAGCCCTCTCCAGGACTGGCACCTGACAGCCAGGGTGGACTAAACTGGGCAGGAATCCCGAAGAGGTGGGTATGGGGGGGCCTGTGTGTGTGTGTGTGTGTGTGTGTGTGTGCGTGCGCGTTGCTAAAAGATCGAGAGGAAGAGCTGCCCCAGAGAGGGCCAGGCGGATGGAGAGAGGAAGAGGAGGGAGAGAGGAGAGCGCGGAGGACAGAGGGCGACAGGAGGGGCAGGGGGGGCGGACAGTGAGTCTCCATCAGCCACGAAACCGACAGGCACGGCGAGAGTGACAGAGGGCGAGCACGGGTGCGAGGTGGAGATGACTGAGCCAGGGTGAGAGTGGGCATGCACTAGAGGAGGAACAGGTCGCTGGGCACAGTACGTTAGAGAGGAGGGACCGGAAACAGACTAGAACTGCATTGACAGAGAGAAACAGAGGACAGGTGGAAAAGTTAGTGGCAGTTTTTGTATTGGACTGTCCTTTGCGTAAATGGAGAGGTAATTTCACCATGGATCTTATTTGTTTTTTTCGTTGCTTTTATCGTTGTCCTTCTATGAATGGCAGTGAAACCATTAACAATCTCTGTTCGTCAGTCTTCTATCGCGCTAACAAGAGAGCAGTGTGAGAGTGTGCACATGTGTACATGTCAATCCACAGGAACCAGAGCACTCCTGAGGTCAGGGATTAAACGACAAGGCTCCCCGCCTCAGATCCCACCCCACCACAGTGCCACGCCCTCCTCCTGCAAGGGTCACTATTGTGTGTGTGTAGACCTGTATGATCTGTGTGTGTGCAGAGCTGTATGACCTGTGTGTGTGTGTGTGCAGAACTGTATGATCTGCACGTGTGTGCACAGACATGTATGATCTGTGTGTGTGGAGACCTGTATGATCTGTGTGTGTGTGTGTGCACAGACCTGTATGATCTGCGTGTGTGTGTGTGCACAGACCTGTATGATCTGCGTGTGTGTGTGCAGACCTGTATGATCTGTGTGTGTGTGCAGAGCTGTATGATCTGTGTGTGTGCAGACCTGTATGATCTGTGTGTGTGCAGACCTGTATGATCTGCACGTGTGTGTGAAAACCTGTATGATCTGCGTGTGTGTGTGTGCAGACCTGTATGATCTGTGCATGTGTGCAGACCTATAGATCTGCGCATGTGTGTGCAGAGCTGTATGATCTGTGTCTGTGCGTTCAGAGCTGTATGATCTGTGTGTATGTGCAGACCTGTATGATCTGCGTGTGTGCAGACCTGTATGATCTGCGCATGTGTGTGTGCAGACCTGTATGATCTGTGCATGTGTGTGCAGACCTGTATGATAAGCCCGTGTGTGCAAACCTGTATGATCTATGCATGTGTTTGCACACCTGTATGATCTGCACGTGTGTGCAGACCTGTATGATCTGTGCGTGTGTGTGCAGACCTGTATGATCTGGGTGTGTGTGCAGACCTGTATGATCTGTGTGTGTGTGTGCAGACCTGTATGATTTGCCCATGTGTGTGTACAGACCTGTATGATCTGTATGTGTGTGCAGACCTGTATGATCTGCGCGTGTGTGTGTGCAGACCTGTACGATCTGAGTGTGTGTGTGTGTGCAGACCTGTTTGATCTGGGTATGTGTGTGCAGACCTGTATGATCTGCGCGTGTGTGTGTGTGCGCAGACCTGTATGATCTGCGCGTGTGTGTGCAGACCTGTATGATCTGCGCGTGTGTGTGTGTGCGCAGACCTGTATGATCTGCGCGTGTGTGTGCAGACCCGTATGATCTGCCCGTGTGTGTCAACCTGTATGATCTGTGTGTGTGCAGACCTGTATGATCTGTGTGTGTGTGTGTGCAGACCTGTATGATCTGCCCGTGTGTGTGCAGACCTGTATGATCTGCCCGTGTGTGTCAACCCGTATGATCTGTGTGTGTGCAGACCTGTATGATCTGTGTGTGTGTGCAGACCTGTATGATCTGCCCGTGTGTGTGCAGACCTGTATGATCTGCCCGTGTGTGTGTAGACCTGTATGATCTGTGCATGTGTGCAGACCTGTATGATCTGTGTGCGTGTGTGCAGACCTGTATGATCTGTGTGTGTGTGTGTGTGCAGACCTGTATGATCTGCCCGTGTGTGTGTAGACCTGTATGATCTGCGCATGTGTGCAGGACTGTATGATCTGTGTGCGTGTGTGCAGACCTGTATGATCTGTGTTTGTATTTGCAGACCTGTATGATCTGTGTGTGTGTGCAGACCTGTATGATCTGCGCGTGTGCAGACCTGTATGATCTGTGTGTGTGTGTGTGTGTGTGTGTGTGTGTGTGTGTGTGTGTGTGTGTGTGTGCGTGCAGACCTGTATGATCTGTGTGTGTGTGTGTGTGTGTGCAGACCTGTATGATCTGCGTGCGTGTGTGCAGACCTGTATGATCTGCGCGTGTCTGCAGACCTGTATGATCTGTGTGTGTGTGTGCAGACCTGTATGATCTGTGTGTGTGTGCAGACCTGTATGATCTGCACGTGTATGCAGACCTGTATGATCTGCGCGTGTGCAGACCTGTATGATCTGTGTGTGTGTGTGTGTGTGTGTGCGTGTGTGTGCGTGTGTGTGTGCAGACCTGTATGATCTGTGTGTGTGTGTGTGTGTGTGTGCAGACCTGTATGATCTGCGTGCGTGTGTGCAGACCTGTATGATCTGCGCGTGTCTGCAGACCTGTATGATCTGCGCGTGTCTGCAGACCTGTATGATCTGTGTGTGTGTCTGCAGACCTGTATGATCTGTGTGTGTGTGCAGACCTGTACGATCTGCGCGTGTGTGCAGACCTGTATGATCTGTGTGTGTGCAGACCTGTATGATCTGTGTGTGTGTGTGTGTGTGTGTGTGTGTGTGCAGACCTGTATGATCTGTGTGTGTGTGTGCAGACCAGTATGATCTGTGTGCGTGTGTGCAGACCTGTATGATCTGTGTGTGTGTGTGCAGACCTGTACGATCTGCGCGTGTGTGCAGACCTGTATGATCTGTGTGTGTGTGTGTGTGTGTGTGCGTGCAGACCTGTATGATCTGTGTGTGTGCAGACCTGTATGATCTGTGTGTGTGTGCAGACCTGTATGATCTGTGTGTGTGTGTGTGTGTGTGTGTGTGTGTGTGTGTGTGTGCAGACCTGTTGCAAAGAGGAGAAACGAGGTAAGGGGAGGTGAGTGCCACACAGCAGGGGTCCCTTTCACCCCGAGTCACTCCACTGCCCCTGTGGATTCTTGACCTCTGACCCCTACAGCTCCCACCCCAGAGCGCTCCCCTCCAAAACACCAACACTACAGAACACAGCGCTGCCAGGAAGGGACCTTCTACCTGGTATGCGACCCGGGCTGGGCATTTCTTCCCCAGGCCTAACGGCGGAGACATGTGTCTGAGCATCTCATACATATCACTGTAACTGATGCGGCCACTGGAGGGCGGTAATGAGCCAAACATTAAAAAAATACAAAAATACCACCAAAACAACAGGGAAGGTACAAGGTCCCAGGGGGCCAAATTAACAAAGATAACAGGCAAAGGAAGAAAAACAGTATGTAAATCAAAGATACGGAAAAGAAAAGTAACAAAAACAAAACAAAACAAGGTTATTTTGGGCTTGTCAGTGAGAGAAAATTGAGTTGATCTGACGTTTTCATAGATCTATAATGATAGACGTCGGTAAGTATATATATCTCAAAATATATATATATATTTGCTTGTGGTATTAGAACAATATTCTATGCAAATCCAACTCTTGCATAGAACAGCCGTGGGCTTCCACAGCAGGCAGCGCCCCCTGTGGGAGTGCGGAGGGGTGGCAGGTATTTGTCAATGCAGTTTCTGTCCCCCCAGCGAGAACAATGCACGCTCCTATCCCCGTAACGTCTAGCAAGCAGAGATGGCTGGGGCTGGCCTTTCCTGTTCGGTGGCCTAACAACATAAAAAGGTCAGTGCACTCCATGCTTCTACAGGTGACTGCATTGTCCCGCACATTCTTGGTTGTGTCAGAATGCAAGAGAAAATGGAGAGAGAAGTAAGAAAGCGACATTCATTCCGCTTCAATGCGAGCAGGTTGTAGGTTTTAGTGGAAGTCAAACCTTGCAGGCCACCCTATGAGGACATTTCTTGCCTAAGCCCAGAGGGGGGGAGATAACACGCAATAAACTGTACATATCCTTATAATGAATTCGCCCGCTGAAAGAAGAATAGAGGGAGTTAGAACAGACAGACACACAGCAGGGACAGTCGGAGAGAGAAAACACAGCAAAAGTCACACAGATTCCTTCACAGCAGTTCACCCTCCCTGGGCACGGTCCTGGCACAGGTCTGGAACTGCTCTGGAACAGTCCTGGCACAATTCCTAAGCTGATCTAGACCCCTACCCAACCCCCACCCGGAACGGTTCTAGAGCTGCCCTGCACCTGTCCTGGTCCTGCACTGGCTGCTCAAGACTACTGGGCCTGCACTGGAACTGCTCAGGGCTACTGGGCCTGTACTGGCACTGCTCAGGAACTGTTCTGGACCTGTACTGGCACTGCTTAGGAACTGTTCTGGACCTGTACTGGCACTGCTCGGGACTACTGGGCCTGTACTGGAACTGCTCAGGGCTACTGGGCCTGTACTGGCACTGCTCAGGAACTGTTCTGGACCTGTACTGGCACTGCTCGGGACTACTGGGCCTGTACTGGAACTGCTCAGGGCTACTGAACCTGTACTGGCACGGCTCAGGAACTTTTCTGGACCTTTACTGGCACTGCTCGAGACTACTGGGCCTGTACTGGCATGGCTCAGGAACTGTTCTGGACCTGTACTGGCACTGCTCGGGACTACTGGGTCTGTACTGGCACTGCTCATGAACTGTTCTGGACCCTTACTGGCACTGCTCGGGACTACTGGGCCTGTACTGGCATGGCTCAGGAACTGTTCTGGACCTGTACTGGCACTGCTCAGGACTACTGGGTCTGTACTGGCATTGCTCAGGGCTACTGGATCTGTACTGGCACTGCTCAGGAACTGTTCTGGACCTGTACTGGCACCGCTCAGGGCTACTGGGCCTGTACTGGCACGGCTCGAGAACTGTTCTGGACCTGCTCTGGTACTGCTTGGGAACTGTTCTAGCGTTGCCTGGCTCAGTTTCAGCACTCTCCTAGAACTGATTAGGCATCCCTGTTGTGGCCCTCTCCTGGCACTCTGACAGTGTTTTGGCACAGCCCTGGTAGCTTGTCCTGCCTCCTTCACTCTCTTTCTGCTCTAGGCTCTGAGCCCCCCTGCACCCCCCTCCTCTCTCCTCTCTTCCCGTCGGCCAGGCTGTGTCTTCTTCTTGCTATGGTCACTGCTGCCCCCTACTGTCCAGTCTCCAGAACAGCACCAGGACGACGGGCACTCGGCCCTGGAAATCCGATACCAGGAAACTTATCCTGTGTGTGGGGAGTTGGGGGGCAGGGGGCACAATAAGTTTGGGCGGTATGCAGATTCCAGCTGGGAGGGGGGGGTCGGTCACCACTACCAAACTGGACAGCCTGAGAGGGCAAAGGAGAAGGGGGGAAGGAGCAGTACACTGCAGACACTGTGATCCTGGCTCTCGTTGAGCCCCCACATCCAGCCACCCCACAAACTCACACACACCTGGGTGGGGAGGTTGCGATCTGGGGGACAGAAGTGGGGGTTAGGGAGGTGGCTGATGGGGGTCAGCCTCCACCCCACCTGCCAGTGGAGGTCAGCTGGCCCTTTGCCATCAGAGAAGGCACAGGCAGTCCGCTTGCAGACAGGGGGCGACACTGAGCAGAGTGCTGTTAGCCCTGGTGGCAGATGGGAAGGGTGACAGGGAGGCACAGTGGCCCTCCGAGACGGGGGAGCTTCATGGTCTTCTTCTCCAGTCACTCCGGCAGAGTCCAGCTCCGGCAGAGCCTGGCTCCACTGCGGCCATTAGTGCACAGCGGGATTGTCCTCCCACAATCCCTCACTGCGGTGCTGTGGATCGGAGAGGCCCGGGTCTGGAGCGTGTTGCCTCTGCCCCCTCCTCACAGTGGTGGCGGAGGGGGGTGGGGTACAGGTGAGTTATACAGAATAGAGGAGAAGGGCAGCGGGTTCCACTTGATACCCAGCCTCCTTTCTGCATTGCAAAACGGCGCAGTTGGCGCTGTTGGCGTCATCTCTGTCAGCCAGCTGGCTAAACAGGGCTGGAGTCGGCACAGCACCAGGCTCAAAGAGACTTTATACCACTGTGTGCCAGTGAGGCTGTGCCCATATATCACATTGTGACAGAGCAGGCGTCAGCCTGCCCATCAGTTTGCCATCGCCTGGGTCCATCAGTGTGCCAATGTGTCTGTGTTCAGGTGTGCCAGTCTGTCAGTGTGTCCATGCTCAGATGTGCCAGTCTGTTAGTGTTCAAGTGTGCCAGTCCGTCAGTGTGCCAGGCTGTCTGTGCTCAGGTGTGCCAGTCTGTCAGTGTGTCCATGCTCAGATGTGCCAGTCTGTCAGTGTTCAAGTGTGCCAGTCTGTCAGTGTTCAAGTGTGCCAGTCTGTCAGTGCTCAGGTGTGCCAGTGTGTCAGTGCTCAGGTGTGCCAGTCTGTCAGTGTTCAAGTGTGCCAGTGTGTCAGTGCTCAGGTGTGCCAGTCTGTCAGTGCTCAGGTGTGCCAGTCTGTCAGTGTTCAAGTGTGCCAGTGTGTCAGTGTTCAAGTGTGCCAGTGTGTCAGTGCTCAGGTGTGCCAGTCTGTCAGTGCTCAGGTGTGCCAGTCTGTCAGTGTTCAAGTGTGCCAGTGTGTCAGTGCTCAGGTGTGCCAGTCTGTCAGTGCTCAGGTGTGCCAGTCTGTCAGTGTTCAAGTGTGCCAGTGTGTTAGTGCTCAGGTGTGCCAGTCTGTCAGTGTTTCCGCTCAGGTGGTCGGTGCCACTCACCAGGCTGCAGGGTCGTACTCTGCCCACACCCTGACGTACTCGTCCAGGTGGTGGGGCCCCAGGATGGAGGAGTCCCGGGTCAGGTACTCGAAGTTGTCCATGATGACGGCCACGAACAGGTTCAGCATCTGCACACAGACACACGCTCACGGGCGGAACGGAGCACAGTTCCAGGACAGCACTGAGCCCTGGCATTCCTTAGACAGAGCAGACATTTCTACATCCTGCTCATCAGTCTGAATCCGACTCGTTCGCTCATCGATCAAGAGACACAGGCAGGGTGCCGACTCACCAGGAAGGAGCAGAGGAAGATGAAGGAGACGAAGTAGAAATAGGCAAACTCGTTCCCACACTCATCCGCCTGGATGCCAGAGCGGGGGTCACACGGCTTGCCGCCCAGGCAGGACAGCATGATGTCATGCCAGGCCTCACCCGTGGCACTCCTGGCACAGAGAGAGGTGGAGGGAGTTGGGGTTACTGAGAACAACAAGACCACACTCATCCTCTACCACCCTGGCACACTGACACAACAGACTGTCACACCTGAGCACTAACTCAGTGATACACTGTCACAACAGACTGGCACACCTGAGCACTGACACAGTGATACACTGACACAACAGACTGGCACACTTGAGCACTGACACAGTGATACACTGACACAACAGACTGGCACACCTGAGCACTGACACAGTGATACACTGACACTGTGATACACTGACACAACAGACTGGCACACCTGAGCACTGACACAGTGATACACTGACACAACAGACTGGCACACTTGAGCACTGACACAGTGATACACTGACACAGTGATACACTGACACAACAGACTGGCACACCTGAGCACTGACACAGTGATACACTGACACTGTGATACACTGACACAACAGACTGGCACACCTGAACACTGACACAGTGATACACTGACACAACAGACTGGCACACCTGAGCACTGACACAGTGATACACTGACACTGTGATACACTGACACAACAGACTGGCACACCTGAACACTGACACAGTGATACACTGACACAACAGACTGGCACACCTGAGCACTGACACAGTGATACACTGACACAACAGACTGGCACACCTGAGCACTGACACAGTGATACACTGACACTGTGATACACTGACACAACAGACTGGCACACCTGAGCACTGACACAGTGATACACTGTCACAACAGACTGGCACACCTGAACACTGATACAGTGATACACTGATACAACAGACTGGCACACCTGAACACTGACACAGTGATACACTGACACAACAGACTGGCACACCTGAACACTGACACAGTGATACACTGATACAACAGACTGGCACACCTGAGCACTGACACTGTGATACACTGTCACAACAGACTGGCACACCTGAGCACTGACTCAGTGATACACTGTCACAACAGACTGGCACACCTGAGCACTGACAGTGATACACTGACACAACAGACTGGCACACCTAAGCACTGACACAGTGATACACTGACACTGTGATACACTGACACAACAGACTGGCACACCTGAGCACTGACTCAGTGATACAATGTCACAACAGACTGGCACACCTGAGCACTGACAGTGATACACTGACACAACAGACTGGCACACCTAAGCACTGACACAGTGATACACTGACACTGTGATACACTGACACAACAGACTGGCACACCTGAGCACTGACAGTGATACACTGTCACAACAGACTGGCACACCTGAGCACTGACTCAGTGATACAATGTCACAACAGACTGGCACACCTGAGCACTGACAGTGATACACTGATACAACAGACTGACACAATGATACACCGACAGTGTTACACTGACACAACAGACTGACACAATGATACACTGACAGAGTGATACACTGACAAACTGACATACAGATGGAAACACTGACTGACCTGAAGAGCAGCATGAGAGCCTGGAAGAAGGTCCTGAAGTTGTTGTGCTGGTTGATGGCGCTTTCTTCATCCTCTTCATCAATTGCAATATTCCCGAACACCTGAGGACCACCATAGACTGTATATTCAGGGAACTGCACTGTACACACTGTATAATGTACAAACTGTATATACACAGTATACACACTGAACTGCACTGTAAACACTGTACAGCACACACTCTGCACTACACAGTGATACACTGACATTGTACTGCACACACTGTATACACACTGCACTGTACACACTGCACTACACTGTATACACACTGCACACTCACTGTACACACTCTGCATTACACTGTATACACACTGCACACACACTCTACTGCATACGCACTCTGCTGCGGACTGCAGTGCGCACGTACTGCACTGCAGACAGCACTGCACAGCGAACTGCATGGAAACTGTCCATACCTGTGCGACACCTTGCACACTAGGCGACGCACACACTGTCCACACACTGCACCCCGCGAACACCCTGTCCTGAAGACACTGCACACACGCTAAGCTCTCTCCCACTCACCTGCATCCCGATGATGGCGTAGATGAAGAACAGCATGGCGATAAGCAGGCAGACATAGGGCAGGGCCTGGGGAGACAGGGAGAGAGGTCAGGGGTCACGGGCGCCCCGAGGAGCAGGAGGGCGAGATGGGGAGGAGGAGGGAGGGAGCACCTTGAAGGACTGCACGAACGTCCAGAGCAGGATGCGGATGGTGTAGCCCTGGCGCAGCAGCTTGATGAGGCGCGCGGCCCGGAACAGCCGCAGGAAGCTCAGGTTGATGAAGTTGTTCTACAAACACAAGGGCGTTTAAACACAGGCGGGAGAGAGAGAGACAGAGAGGCTGCATCAGCCTACGCAACCCCACCCCCACCCCCACCCCCCCACACGCAGCAAACCCAAAGCAAAGACAGCGGACAGACACACGAGGCAGGGGAGAGAGAGGAGGAGGAGAACGCAGAGGAGGAACGAAACGAGAGACTCACCGAAACAGAACCAAAAGGAAGGGAAAGTAAAGGGAAGACAGAGGACAGAACAAAAACAAAAACACATACATCTCCCAAAAGAAGGACGAAACTGAGAAGCAAACAGAGGAGTCTCTAACCACCATCATCCAATCAGGTTAAGTAGCGTTGCGTTTTTTGAAACAACCAAATGCACTGATCTCGGAGACAAGCAGGCCACACACTATGGAGTCTGTCACGCGTGTCAGAGCCACAGACACAGGGAGGCGCCACGCCTGAGTGCCCACAGATCCCGCACATGTGCACGCGTCGCTCCGGCTCCGGCTCCGGCTCCGGCTCCGGCTCCGGGATTTACCCCACTCCGCTCCACTACTGCAGCCCCGGTCCCGGAGAGCCCCAGTCCAGAATCGCTCTGCGGTGCCCGACACCGACCCGCAGCCTGCTGGACTGGAGCCCCCCAGGGGCCCGGACCCGCCGGACTGGAGCCCCCCCCTGCACTGGGCACTACGGCTCCCGCCCGCCCTGGCTGACCGACACTCACACTGGCGCCCGGCGGAGGGGAGCGACACATGGGACTCCAGTGATCATGCGTGAGCGCCCCCTGCTGCGCGGCGAGCGGGACACACAGGGGGGGCCGGGGGAGGGGGGCATGCGGTTCCTGACAAGAGCATGCTGATCCACCAGGCTTGCACACGGCAGCGAGACGAACCGGCATGACAGCACAGCGATGCAAATATCCACACTCTGAGAGACACCCTGAGGGGCGCCAGGGTGCCAGAGAGAACAGTGTCTCAGTGTCAGAGAGTCGGGGCGCCAGGGTGCCAGAGAGAACAGTGTCTCAGTGTCAGAGAGTCGGGGCGCCAGGGTGCCAGAGAGAACAGTGTCTCAGTGTCAGAGAGTCGGGGCGCCAGGGTGCCAGAGAGAACAGTGTCTCAGTGTCAGAGAGTCGGGGCGCCAGGGTGCCAGAGAGAACAGTGTCTCAGTGTCAGAGAGTCGGGGCGCCAGGGTGCCAGAGAGAACAGTGTCTCAGAGTGTCAGAGAGTCGGGGCGCCAGGGTGCCAGAGAGAACAGTGTCTCAGAGTGTCAGAGAGTTGGGGCGCCAGGGTGCCAGAGAGAACAGTGTCTCAGTGTCAGAGAGTCGGGGCGCCAGGGTGCCAGAGAGAACAGTGTCTCAGAGTGTCAGAGAGTCGGGGCGCCAGGGTGCCAGAGAGAACAGTGTCTCAGTGTCAGAGAGTCGGGGCGCCAGGGTGCCAGAGAGAACAGTGTCTCAGTGTCAGAGAGTCGGGACGCCAGGGTGCCAGAGAGAACAGTGTCTCAGTGTCAGAGAGTCGGGGCGCCAGGGTGCCAGAGAGAACAGTGTCTCAGTGTCAGAGAGTGGGGCGCCAGGGTGCCAGAGAGAACAGTGTCTCAGTGTCAGAGAGTCGGGGCGCCAGGGTGCCAGAGAGAATAGTGTCTCAGTGTCAGAGAGTCGGGGCGCCAGGGTGCCAGAGAGAACAGTGTCTCAGTGTCAGAGAGTCGGGGCGCCAGGGTGCCAGAGAGAACAGTGTCTCAGTGTCAGAAAGTCGGGGTGCCAGGGTGCCAGAGAGAACAGTGTCTCAGTGTCAGAGAGTCGGGGTGTCTGTGTTAGAATAGAACTGTCTCAGAGTGTCAGAGAGTCGGGGTGTCTGTGTTACAATAGAACTGTCTCAGAGTGTCAGAGAGTCGGGGTGTCTGGGTTAGAATAGAACTGTCTCAGAGTGTCAGAGAGTCGGGGTGTCTGTGTTAGAATAGAAGTGTCTGGAGTGTCAGAGAGTCGGGGTGTCTGCGTTAGAATAGAAGTGTCTGGAGTGTCAGAGAGTCGGGGTGTCTGTGTTAGAATAGAAGTGTCCAGAGTGTCAGAGAGTCGGGGTGTCTGCGTTGGGATAGAACTGTCTCAGAGTGTCAGAGAGTTGGGGTGTCTGCATTGGGATAGAACTGTCTCAGAGTGTCAGAGAGTCAGGGTGTCTGTGTTAGAATAGAAGTGTCTGGAGTGTCAGAGAGTCGGGGTGTCTGTGTTAGAATAGAACTGTCTCAGAGTGTCAGAGATTCGGGGTGTCTGTGTTAGAATAGAACTGTCTCAGAGTGTCAGAGTCGGGGTGTCTGTGTTAGAATAGAAGTGTCTGGAGTGTCAGAGAGTCGGGGTGTCTGCGTTAGAATAGAAGTGTCTGGAGTGTCAGAGAGTCGGGGTGTCTGTGTTAGAATAGAACTGTCTCAGAGTGTCAGAAAGTCGGGGTGTCTGTGTTAGAATAGAAGTGTCCAGAGTGTCAGAGAGTCGGGGTGTCTGCGTTGGGATAGAACTGTCTCAGAGTGTCAGAGAGTCGGGGTGTCTGCGTTGGGATAGAACTGTCTCAGAGTGTCAGAGAGTCGGGGTGTCTGTGTTAGAATAGAAGTGTCTGGAGTGTCAGAGAGTCGGGGTGTGTGTGTTAGAATAGAACTGTCTCAGAGTGTCAGAGAGTCGGGGTGTCTGTGTTAGAATAGAACTGTCTCAGAGTGTCAGAGAGTCGGGGTGTCTGTGTTAGAATAGAACTGTCTCAGAGTGTCAGAGAGTCGGGGTGTCTGTGTTAGAATAGAACTGTCTCAGAGTGTCAGAGAGTCGGGGTGTCTGTGTTAGAATAGAAGTGTCCAGAGTGTCAGAGAGTCGGGGTGTCTGTGTTAGAATAGAACTGTCTCAGAGTGTCAGAGTCGGGGTGTCTGTGTTAGAATAGAAGTGTCTGGAGTGTCAGAGAGTCGGGGTGTCTGCGTTAGAATAGAAGTGTCCAGAGTGTCAGAGAGTCGGGGTGTCTGCGTTAGAATAGAACTGTCTCAGAGTGTCAGAGAGTCGGGGTGTCTGTGTTAGAATAGAAGTGTCTGGAGTGTCAGAGAGTCGGGGTGTCTGCGTTAGAATAGAAGTGTCCAGAGTGTCAGAGAGTCGGGGTGTCTGTGTTAGAATAGAAGTGTCTGGAGTGTCAGAGAGTCGGGGTGTCTGCGTTAGAATAGAAGTGTCCAGAGTGTCAGAGAGTCGGGGTGTCTGTGTTAGAATAGAACTGTCTCAGAGTGTCAGAGTGTCAGGGTGTCAGCGTGCCAGTGTAAAATGGAGTGTGGTTGTTAGGGTGTCAGTGTGTCCAGGTCAGAGTGTCAGGGTGTCAGTGTGCCAGTGTAAAATGGAGTGAGGTTGTTAGGGTGTCAGTGTGTCCAGGTCAGAGTGTCAGAGTGTCAGGGTGTCAGGGAGTCAGGGTGTGGATATTTCACTGTCACAGAGCCAGAGACAGGCCTGCAGTTTCAGAGCATGCACAAGAAGCTGGGCACACTCCTCATGGGAAGGGAGCCTGACTCTTTACTTCAATCCCAGCTGCACTGGAGAGGCAACTTCCCTGCTGGGTGTCACCCCTAACAGCCCACTGGCTCTCTGTGAGCTGCAGGCCTTTGTGTTTGTGTGCTGGCAGGTGTGAGTTAGTAGTTAGTTTAGATCTAGAGCACTGACCTTTTGTAATCAACAACTCTCACTGACAGCACTGCAGGCTCACAGTAGAGTGAGCGCCCCCTGCAGGAGGGGCACAGCTCTCACTGACAGCACTGCAGGCTCACAGCAGAGTGAGCGCCCCCTGCAGGAGGGGCACAGCTCTCACTGACAACACTGCAGGCCCACAGCAGAGTGAGCGCCCCCTGCAGGGCTGACACAGCTCTCACTGACAGCACTGCAGGCCCACAGCAGAGTGAGCGCCCCCTGCAGGAGGGGCACAGGTCTCACTGACAGCACTGCAGGCCCACAGCAGAGTGAGCGCCCCCTGCAGGACTGACACAGGTCTCACTGACAGCACTGCAGGCCCACAGCAGAGTGAGCGCCCCCTGCAGGACTGACACAGCTCTCACTGACAGCACTGCAGGCTCACAGCAGAGTGAGCGCCCCCTGCAGGACTGACACAGCTCTCACTGACAGCACTGCAGGCCCACAGCAGAGTGAGCGCCCCCTGCAGGACTGACACAGCTCTCACTGACAGCACTGCAGGCTCACAGCAGAGTGAGCGCCCCCTGCAGGACTGACACAGCTCTCACTGACAACACTGCAGGCCCACAGCAGAGTGAGCGCCCCCTGCAGGACTGACACAGCTCTCACTGACAGCACTGCAGGCCCACAGCAGAGTGAGCGCCCCCTGCAGGACTGACACAGCTCTCACTGACAGCACTGCAGGCCCACAGCAGAGTGAGCGCCCCCTGCAGGAGGGACACAGCTCTCACTGACAGCACTGCAGGCTCACAGCAGAGTGAGCGCCCCCTGCAGGACTGACACAGCTCTCACTGACAGCACTGCAGGCCCACAGCAGAGTGAGCGCCCCCTGCAGGACTGACACAGCTCTCACTGACAGCACTGCAGCTCCACAGCAGAGTGAGCGCCCCCTGCAGGAGGGACACAGCTCTCACTGACAGCACTGCAGGCCCACAGCAGAGTGAGCGCCCCCTGCAGGAGGGGCACAGCTCTCACTGACAGCACTGCAGGCCCACAGCAGAGTGAGCGCCCCCTGCAGGAGGGACACAGCTCTCACTGACAGCACTGCAGCTCCACAGCAGAGTGAGCGCCCCCTGCAGGAGGGACACAGCTCTCACTGACAGCACTGCAGGCTCACAAGTGCCCCAGTCAGCACATGGGGGCGCTGTGGTGCAGTGAGCAAAGGAAATCCCTCTTCGGCTAGGACATGTGGAACTCACACGGGGAAGCCCAAGAGCTCAGTTCTGATTGAGCTCCTGAATTAGACTCGCAGAGAACTGGACCGAGTGTTTTCTGGCTTAGGCAGGCATAATTACAGCGAAATACTCCCTCTATGTGTTTAGCATCTGTCTGTATTGAAACTGCAACACAGAAAAGGAAGTAGAAACAGAGAGGTGGGCTCTGTCGGACAGGCCGAGGGCAGCTCATGGTGGCGGCGAGTCTCGAAAGTGCTGCAGCAGTGAGAAAAACGCGACACAACCCAGTAGAGCAGAGTGGAGACGTCGGTGCGTGTGTGTGCGTGCGAGCGCGGGTCAGTGTGTCCTTGTGGCGCAGCTGTGACGCTGGGAGGAAGTCGGAGCAGACTGAGCACACTCAGGCAGCAGGGTCAGAGGTCAGGGGTCACGCAGACAGAAGCACATGCAGAGGGTCTAGATAAGTCAATGGTTGCATTAGGGCTACAAAAATTACAAACCAACCAGGTTCTACAGGTAGATGTTGTAGATGAATGGTTTATATTGGCATTTTTTTGGGGGGGGCAGGGGGTTTAGGGGAGGGAAGAGGGGGTTTGATTTGCAACCAGTGTGTAAAGATTAAGTTGGCATGAACACACAGACCAGTTCATGGATGGACACATGAGTTTCATAGTGCATTTTGATTGGATGAATTTATCAGAGGCGTAGGCGCCAATAAAGCACAGTTTAAAGAAAGCATGTAAAAAGATAAAACAAGAAATAAATAATCATTATAATATTACAAACTAAAAAGCGAAATAATTGCTACACTAGATGCTGTATATATAATCATCTATATATACAATAAAGTATAATTGCATGTATACATTTAGTTCTTTAACACAGGTTTAACACTGATCTCAAGAATACTGCACATGACAAGCAGCTCACACAGTGCTCAGTCACACACCAGGTGGAAACACTCAGAGAGGGACAGACGAGCTCTGCACAACTGCTCTACTGGGAAAACTGGGGCTCCCCAGAAGAGACCAAACACTCTACTGGGCCAACTGGGAACTCCAGACATAACTGCTCTTCTGGGAGAACTGGGGAACTGCAGACTGCTCTACTGGGGGAACTGGGAACTCCAGACACGACTGCTCTACTGGGAGAACTGGGGACCCCTGGGCACAACTGCTCTACTGGGGGAACTGGGGAAACACAGACAGAGCAGCTCTACTGGGAGAACTGGGGAACTGCAGACAGAACTGCTCAACTGGGGGAACTGGGCAACTCCAGACACAACTGTTCTACTGGGAGAACTGGGGAACTGCAGACTGCTCTACTGGGAGAACTGGGAATCCCCAGGAGAGACCAAACATTCTACTGGGGGAACTGGGAACTCCACACACAACTGCTCTACTGGGAGAACTGGGGAACTTCAGACACAACTGCTCTACTGGGAGAACTGGAGAACTCCAGACCGCTCTACTGGGAGAACTAAGGAACTGCAGACTGCTCTACTGTGGGAACTGGGGAATTCCAGACAGAGCTGCTCTACTGGAGGAACTGGGGAACTGCAGACTGCTCTACTGGGAGAACTGGGAAACTCCAGGCAAGAGCAGCGACCTGGCTGATGGCCGCTATCTCCTGGCCCGAAACTGGGGGGGGGTCCTGTAGAAGGATCGGGGGGTTTTCAAGGGTGTCATCATACCTCAGGCTGGGCTCAGCCAGCAGGGACACTTACATAGCCCTCTGCCCCTCTCCACACTGACACACGCACACTGCGCAGGGCACGCACACACTCCTGTGCGGGCACTTACCCCGAGCTCAGTCACTAAAATGTCTGTGATGCTGCCCAGGACTGTCACAAAATCAAAAATATTCCAGGCGTCCCGAAAATAGTTCTGTCGGGAGAGGGGTAGGGGCGAGACAGAGAGAAAGCACAACAGTGTGAGTCAGCTGTCCCGCGCAGCGCAGTGAGGGGGCCCGGCCCGGAGGACACTCACCAGGATCCCGAACGCAATGATCTTCAGCAGGCACTCCATGGAGAACAGGGTGGTGAACACGATGTTCAGGTTCTTCAGCACTGACTCGTAGGTTAAAGAGGCGCCATTGTACTGGAGGCATCGGACACAGACACAGACAGGGGAGAGAGAGGAGAGTCAGCACCCGAGCCGGCTCGGAGTCAGGGCGCGGAGCAGCGCTGCAGTGGCGAGCTGTCACCTTCATCATCAGCACGATGGTGTTGAGCGCGATCATGGCCATGATGGTGTACTCGAAGGGCGGCGAGACCACGAACTGCCACATGCGGTACTGGAAGCTCTGCTTGTTCTGCGGCATGTGGCGGGTCAGGGGCTTGGCGCTGATGGCAAAGTCAATACAGGCTCTCTGGAGAGGACAGAGCAGGGCAGTTACCACACACACACACGCACGCACATACACAGATACAGACAGATACAGATACACACACACAGACACATACACACACACGCACACACACACAGATACAGACAGATACAGATACACACACACAGACACATACACATACACACACACAAATACAGACAGATACAGATATACACACACAGACACATACACACACAAATACACACACTCAGATACACACACGGACACACGGACACACAGACACACAGACACACAGACACACAGACACACAGACACACAGACACACAGACACACAGACACATACACACACAGACACATGCAGACACATGCAGACACATACACATGCAGACACAGACACAAACACTCCACACACACACAGACACACACACCACACAGACACACAGACACACAGCAGGCAGGTTACCCTGGGGTAACCACAGACACACACAGACATGCAGACACGCAGACACGCAGATACAGGCAGACAGACAGACACACGCAGACACAGTTACATGCAGACATGCACAGACAGATACACACAGACGTGCAGACACAGATACATGCAGATACATGCAGACACGTGCAGACATGCGCAGACATGCGCAGATATGCAGACACAGATACACACAGACATGACAAACACAGATACACACAGACATGTGCAGACACAGATTCATGCAGATACACGCAGATATGTGCAGACATCTGCAGACACAGATACACGCAGACATGTGCAGGCACAGATACTCACAGATACACACAGACACACGCAGACACACGCAGACAAGCACAGGTAGGTGTCTGTGTCCTGTTTTGCCCACCTCATTCTTCTCCAGGCTGTAGTCCTCCATCATCTTGTCTCCCTGCTCCTGGAAGGTGATGATGATGAGGGCCACAAATATGTTGACGAAGAAGAAGGGGAACACCACGAAGTAGACCACGTAGAAGATGGACATCTCCATCCGGTACCCCGGACTGGGACCCTGGTTCTCATAAGTTGCATCCACTGAGTGTTTCAGCACTCTGAGGCGAGGAGAGAGAGATGGGGCGAATGGGAGGAGGAGCAAGAGAGGACAGGCAGAGAGAGACAAAGAGACAGGAGGAGACAGGGAGAGACAGGAGGAGACAGAGAGAGACAGGAGAGACAGACAGGCAGACAGACAGGAGAGACAGAGGGACAGAGAGACACAGGCAGACAGACAGGAGAGACAGAGGGACAGAGAGACACAGGCAGAGAAACAGGAGGAGGCAGAGGGACAGAGAGAGACAGGAGGTCAGTGGCTGGGCGCAGCGAGGGACGTGTCGGCTGTGTGCGCGGCGGCAGTACTCACTGAGGCCAGCCCTCGCCGGTGGAGACGGTGAAGAGCGTGAGCAGAGCCCACAGCACGTTGTCGTAGTGGAACTGGTACTTCTTCCACTCGCGGCTCTGCGCCTTCACCTCGTTGTCCCGCTCGTACACCAGGTACTCCCCCCTGTGGGCACACAGCACACATCCGGTGACTGCGGCAGTGTCATCGCTGCGGCTAACCCACACGCCCCGCGGCCTCACCACACCCTGAGGCTGCACCTCACCACACCCTGAGGCTATACCTCACCACACTGCAGCCTCACCCCGGCTACACCTCACCACACCCTGAGGCTGCACCTCATCACACTGCAGCCTCACCCCGGCTACACCTCACCACACCCTGAGGCTATACCTCACCACACCCTGAGGCTGCACCTCACCACACTGCAGCCTCACCCTGACTACACCTAACCACACCCTGAGGCTCCACCTCACCACACCCTGAGGCTGCACCTCACCACACTGCAGCCTCAACCCAGCTACACCTCACCACACCCTGAGGCTACACCTCACCACACTGCAGCCTCACCCTGGCTACACCTCACCACACCCTGAGGCTGCACCTCACCACACTGCAGCCTCACCCTGGCTACACCTAACCACACCCTGAGGCTCCACCTCACCACACCCTGAGGCTGCACCTCACCACACTGCAGCCTCACCCTGGCTACACCTAACCACACCCTGAGGCTCCACCTCACCACACTGCAGCCTCACCCCGGCTACACCTCACCACACCCTGAGGCTACACCTCACCACACCCTGAGGCTCCACCTCACCACACCCTGAGGCTGCACCTCACCACACTGCAGCCTCAACCCAGCTACACCTCACCACACCCTGAGGCTACACCTCACCACACTGCAGCCTCACCCTGGCTACACCTCACCACACCCTGAGGCTGCACCTCACCACACTGCAGCCTCACCCTGGCTACACCTAACCACACCCTGAGGCTCCACCTCACCACACCCTGAGGCTGCACCTCACCACACTGCAGCCTCACCCTGGCTACACCTAACCACACCCTGAGGCTCCACCTCACCACACTGCAGCCTCACCCCGGCTACACCTCACCACACTGCAGCCTCACCCCGGCTACACCTCACCACACCCTGAGGCTACACCTCACCACACCCTGGCTACACCTCACCACACCCTGAGGCTACACCTCACCACACCGCAGCCTCACCCTGGCTACACCTAACCACACCCTGAGGCTCCACCTCACCACACTCTGAGGCTACACCTCACCACACTGCAGCCTCACCCCGGCTACACCTCACCACACTGCAGCCTCAACCCGGCTACACCTCACCACACCCTGAGGCTACACCTCACCACACCCTGGCTACACCTCACCACACCCTGAGGCTACACCTCACCACACCGCAGCCTCACCCTGGCTACACCTCACCACACCCTGAGGCTACACCTCACCACACTGCAGCCTCACCCCGGCTACACCTCACCACACCCTGAGGCTACACCTCACCACACCCTGGCTACACCTCACCACACCCTGAGGCTACACCTCACCACACCGCAGCCTCACCCTGGCTACACCTCACCACACCCTGAGGCTACACCTCACCACACCCCGGCTACACCTCACCACACCCTGAGGCTACACCTCACCACACCCTGAGGCTACACCTCACCACACTGCGGCTACACCTCACCACACTGCAGCCTCACCCCGGCTACACCTCACCACACCCTGAGGCTACACCTCACCACACCCTGAGGCTACACCTCACCACACCGCAGCCTCACCCCGGCTACACCTCACCACACCCTGGCTACACCTCACCACACCCTGAGGCTACACCTCACCACACTGCGGCCTCACCCCGGCTACACCTCACCACACCCTGAGGCTACACCTCACCACACTGCGGCCTCACCCCGGCTACACCTCACCACACCCTGAGGCTACACCTCACCACACCCTGAGGCTACACCTCACCACACTGCGGCCTCACCCTGGCTACACCTCACCACACCCTGGCTACACCTCACCACACTGCAGCCTCACCCCGGCTACACCTCACCACACTGCAGCCTCACCCCGGCTACACCTCACCACACCCTGAGGCTACACCTCACCACACTGCAGCCTCACCCCGGCTACACCTCACCACACCCTGAGGCTACACCTCACCACACCCTGAGGCTGCACCTCACCACACTGCAGCCTCACCCTGGCTACACCTCACCACACCCTGAGGCTACACCTCACCACACCCTGAGGCTGCACCTCACCAAACTGCAGCCTCACCCCGGCTACACCTCACCACACCCTGAGGCTGCACCTCACCACACTGCAGCCTCACCCCGGCTACACCTCACCACACCGCGGCCTCACTTGGCTACACCTCCCAACTCCCCCCCACACCTCACCCCCACTACACTCCACACCCCTCACCTGCAGTCATGCTCGAACTCCTTGGACTCGTCGGTGCAGTAGAAGAAGCGGCCCTTGAAGAGCTGCACAGCCACCACGGCGAAGATGAACATGAAGAGCATGTAGACGATGAGGATGTTGAGCACATTCTTCAGGGAGTTCACCACGCAGTCAAACACCGCCTGTGGGGACGGGGACAGGGACAGGCCCGGGCACGGGGGTCAGACGCACGAGTCCACCCTGTGACACCTATAAGGCGCGGGACAGGAACATGTGTGCGCTCCGACTCGTACCTTCAGCTTGGGCAGGCGCTTGATGGTCTTGAGTGGCCTCAGCACTCGCAGGACACGCAGGGACTTGATGGTGTTGATGTCCTTCCCCTTGCTGCTCCCCCTGCAGGCCGGATGAGGAACAGCCAGTCAGGCAGGCACTGGGCTTGATGGGCGCCATACAGCGCCATCCCCTAGAGGCTGCTGGGGACACTGTCACCCTGGCGCACTACACGAGCAATGGCTTTACGTGACATGACTTCTTACAGATCCATCACTCGCCCTGCCCTGAGCTCACTCACACAGCCTCGGGCTGGCTATGTCTCCTATCACCCCTCCTCTCGCAGGGCAGCATGGGTACAGACCAGTCAGCCCTAGAGCCCGTGACCAGAGTGTTAGCCACTGTTACTGTGGAGAGAAGGCAGCTCCCTGCACTCTGCTCTCCAGATAGAGCTCCACGGGGAGGGGAGACTGGGGCTTGGGGTTCGAAAGGAGACACAGCCATGCCCTCAACACTTTAACCCCTTCATTGCTGCACACATGACTAAAACAAGATCAGATCTTGTCACCTCTTGTGGTGGCATTTCCATAGGATAAATTACGTCATATGACTCACAAAGTACTATACTGTTTTGAGAAGGGAGGTCTCAGTCTTCACTGCTCTCCCTTCATTCTCACACCTCTATAACAGCACGTCCTGTGCTGCAGCTTTAGACCTTACTTCCTGTGGTGTGATTCTCTCTGATTGCTCTATAATTCTACTTCCTTTGGTGTGATTCTCTCCGATTGCTCTATAATTCTACTTCCTGTGGTGTGATTCTCTCTGATTGCTCTATAATTTTACTTCCTGTGGTGTGATTCTCTCTCTATGCTCTATAATTCTACTTCCTGTGGTGTGATACTCCCTTGTTGCTCTATAATTCTACTTCCTGTGGTGTGATTTTCTCTGGTGGCTTTATAATTCTACTTCCTGTGCTCTAGTGTTTCCTCTGGTGCCTTGCTGCCTTCCTTCGATATTGCGGGTCCAAAACCTTACTTCCTGTGGTGTGATTCTTTCTGGTTGCCCTATAATTCTACTTCCTGTGGTGTGATTCTCTCTGGTTGCTCTATAAGTCTACTTCCTGTAGTGTGATCGTCTTTGGTTGCTCTATAATTCTACTTCCTGTGCTGTGATTCTGGCTGGTTGCTCCTGGTTTCGATGGTCAGAGCTACACATCCAGAGCCCATTGCTCTTTGCTTACTTCTAAAACATGGGCTGGTAAAAAACATGTCACAGTAAAAAAATGAAACAGATGGCCTGTGACACATGTAGGCACCCTGTGTTTGCCAAGTTTTTGCCGCTAGAGGTATTTATTGATGAGACTTTAGCAGTGCTCCAGATGGAGAGCTAATTGTGTTAGAACCAAGGATTAATTGATTAATTAATTGATTGGTTGATTTAGCCAAGAGAAAAAAAACCCACAGCAGGTAGAAATATTGGAAGATACAGTGGCAAAAGCTCTCACTGTGACTCATCTGACTCAAAACATCAGAATTGAACCAAAGACAAATTAGGAGATCCAGAGAGACAGAGAGAGAGCTTAACAGCAGGAAAGGGAACAGAGGGGGAGACAGGCCATCGTTTGTCAGACAGCATTGAGACAAGAGAGAGAGAAAGAGGAACTTTACCGCGTGCTGCTCCTGTGTGGGTGACCAGGCGGAGACAGATGAGAGAGGGTCAGTGACAGCGAGAGAGAGAGAGAGAGAGGAGGGGAGGAAACACATTGACATGAGAGAGACAGAGAGAAAGAGAGACAGGCCTGTGTGTGGAAGGCAGTCCCCTGCTGCTGGGCTCTCTGTCCCCAGCCTAGAATGACAATCGCAGCCTCAGCTCAGTCCTGCAGAGCAGGCAGGCAGGCAGGCGCGCTCGGCCAGCCATTCAGAAATACTCATGCATCTTTCAGCTTGCAGAGAACCACATCCAAACAACCAGCGAATCGGATCCGACTGTTCGGCAGCTCCTCAGCGCCCTGGCACGGTCCGCTGAGCTCCAGACGGAGGTGGCTCTCGTGGGTTGAGCTTGGGGACGAATCGATTGGCCTTGGACCAAACCTGTTACTGTCCAGACTCGTCTCTCCGGCCAGCTCCCCTGTCCCCCTGGGCCCCTGGTCCTCCATCTGCACTCGAGGGGCGAACGTGTGAATAGCACGTTTCATTCACAAGGATCTCGGTGGACCGGGCCTAGAGCAGGGCACCCGCATCCCTCCCCACTGAGGTGCAGTCCCTCCCAGGAAAAAACTGCTGCACCAGCTGGGTAAAGGGGACAGCAGAGGGGCCAGACTGATGAGGCTAAGAATGGCGTTTAGCCACGACACCAGACTCTGACAAACAGTGCCCTGGGACCTTTAATGGTCACCTCACGGCCTCCGTTTAATGTCTAATCCAAAGGAGGTTCTGAAGGAAGCTCCACAGCTGCGTGGCCCCAGTCCCTGTACTGGGACACTGGTTTAGGGGTTCTGGTCCAGCAGGATGAGGGCCACCTACTGGTCCACCAGCACCACTTACAGCAGCAAGCTGATTTTCCAAAGAGCTCCAGACCCGGGCTGGCCCTGCTGAGCCCTGCTCAGCCTCAAGGTGGAAATGCTGCTGTCAGTCTAGATAACACCGCCCATCTATTAGGTATGTATCTGCCCGTCCACCTGTCAAGCATATTTCTCATATCGAAGTCAGACCGAATCAGCTGGCGTTCAGAGCCAGCAGCCTGGCGTCACTGTCCTGATGCTTCGTCTATCGGATGCTCTCGGGAGGTCCTGGGCTCCCACGGGCTGGACATGCAGGCTGCCTCACCTGTGCGGTCGCTGTGGCCTGGGCTGTGACCGAACACGCTGCTGTGGTTAGTCCCTAACCCAGGCCCGACACGGACACAGACGCACGTACAGCCAGCAGATCCCAGTCCACATACAGCACGGAGACAGGGGAAGGAGGGGGGAGGCAGGTACCAGGCTCACAGGCAGGGGGCACCGCTGTCACCCTGGGGCACCTGCCGATCTGGGGCAGCTGTCTCGTGCCTACGTTCCTACACTCGGAGATTTCCTTTCTCTCCCCCTTTTCCTATTGCCCTCATTAAGGTGGCACATTTCTGACCCCCAGGAGACTGGCCAAGGGGGAGAGAGGGAGAAAGGGAGGGGTTTCCCTCTGGAAAACATGCCGGAGCCGATGCAGGGCGGAGTGATTCCGATTCTCGCTCCCCCAGCGGAGCCCTGAGACAGACCTATCAAACATATATAGAAATACAGAGAAAGGTATATGCAGCCTGCTTCACAAGCCCGCCCTCTGTACAAACAGCCCTGGAGCTCTCAGTATTGATGAACAGCTTCTCGTTAAGAGTATGTCTGACGATCAGCAGTACAGTAGCCGCTGGTGAAGCAGACTGTATATAGGCACACAGTATATATATACTTTATATATGCACTCTGGCCATTCTGCTGTATATACATCATATATCTTTGATAGGTGGTGAGAGATCTATTTGTCTACATACAGGGCGAAGCACACACACAAGAAACCATTCCACCTGTTACCTCCCAATCGCCCCGCCCCTGCGATATGCCCCACCCCGCGCCCCGCCCCACCCCATGCCCTGCCCCACCCCACCTGCTATGCCCCGCCCCCACACCCTGCTCCCGCCGTGCAGAGGAAAGGACAAGTGAAATACCTCGATCCCGCGCACAGCTGCTCCGACGGACATGAACAGCTAGAACAGCCCTGGGCACTAAAGGGTTACAGGTGCCTGGGGTCGTCACTCACACGGAAGGGTGCGGCGGCTCACAGCTGGGGGGGGTGGGGGGATGCTGATGGGAGTCTGGGGCGGATTGGCGCGGACTACTGCCCCGGATCCCGAATGAGGGATGGAGTGAGAGAGGGCAGGTGGACGAGAGTGCATGAGCCCAGAGGAGAGGGGTTAGAGGAGTGAGAGAGACAGGGAGAGACTGAGAGAGGAGAGGGGTTAGAGGAGTGAGAGAGACAGGGAGAGACTGAGAGAGGAGAGGGGTTAGAGGAGTGAGAGAGACAGGGAGAGACTGAGAGAGGAGAGGGGTTAGAGGAGTGAGAGAGACAGGGAGAGACTGAGAGAGGAGAGGGGTTAGAGGAGTGAGAGAGACAGGGAGAGACTGAGAGAGGAGAGGGGTTAGAGGAGTGAGAGAGACAGGGAGAGACTGACAGAAGAGGGACCAAGAGAGGAGACAGTGAAGAGGGACAGAGAGAGAAGAGACAGTGAAGAGGGACAGAGAGAGGAAACAATGCAGAGGGACAGAGAGAGAGGAGACAGTGCAAAAGGACAGAGGGAGAGGAGACAGTGCAGAGGGACAGAGAGAGGAGACAGTGCAGAGGGACAGAGAGAGAGGAGACAGTGCAAAAGGACAGAGGGAGAGGAGAAAGTGCAAAAGGACAGAGGGAGAGGAGACAGTGCAGAGGGACAGAGAGAGAGGAGACAGTGCAAAAGGACAGAGGGAGAGGAGAAAGTGCAAAAGGACAGAGGGAGAGGAGACAGTGCAGAGGGACAGAGAGAGGAGACAGTGCAGAGGGACAGAGAGAGGAGACAGTGCAGAGGGACAGAGGGAGAGGAGACAGTGCAAAAGGACAGAGGGAGAGGAGACAGTGCAGAGGGACAGAGAGAGGAGACAGTGCAGAGGGACAGAGGGAGAGGAGACAGTGCAGAGGGACAGAGAGAGGAGACAGTGCAGAGGGACAGAGGGAGAGGAGACAGTGCAGAGGGACAGAGAGAGAGGAGAAAGTGCAGAGGGACAGAGAGAGGAGACAGTGCAGAGGGACAGAGAGAGGAGACAGTGCAGAGGGACAGAGGGAGAGGAGACAGTGCAGAGGGACAGAGAGAGGAGACAGTGCAGAGGGACAGAGAGAGAGGAGACAGTGCAGAGGGACAGAGAGAGAGGAGACAGTGCAGAGGGACAGAGAGAGGAGACAGTGCAGAGGGACAGTGCAGACCGCTGGAGGATGAAGGATGAGAGAATCTGGCAGGAAGTGAGACTGAGTGATGAGAGGACGGAGCACTGGCTCCAGGGTGGCAGCGGGACAAGGCTGCACTGTGGCATGTGACCAGCAGGGGGAGACAGTGTGGGTCAGCAGGCAAGCAGAGAAGGAAGGAGGGGTTCAGGGGACACTTACGTGAAGGCGAAGGCCACCAGGGCACCACTAACCACTATAAAGTCCAGGATGTTCCACAGGTCCCGGAAATATGCCCCCTGGTGCAAAACCAGGCCCAGGTCAACCATCTGAAACAGAGACCGTCATTACAGCTGGACTCCAGTGTATCCCACATCCTGTCCACACGTCTCTCTGTCCACACTGCACACTGTTCATACTGTCCACACTTCTCTCACACTGTCCAAACTACTCACAGTCCACTCTGTCCACACTACTCACTGCCCACTCTGTCCAGACTACTCACTGTCCACACTGCGCACTGTCCAGACTACTCACTGTCCACTGTCCACACTACTCACTGCCCACTCTGTCCAGACTACTCACTGTCCACATTACTCACTTTCCACACTGCGCACTGTCCAGACTACTCACTGTCCACTGTCCACACTACTCGCTGTTCACACTGTCCACATTTCTCTCACACTACTCACTGTCCACACTGCACATTTTCCACACTGCACACTGTCCACACTGCCCACACTACTCACTGCCCACACTGTCCACTGTCCACACAAAGCTGCCTTTCTTGAAGAACAAGCTGTTGTGTCAAATGTTGTGTGTATGTTTGCCCAGGAGAGGGTGCCTCACCTTGATCACCATCTCAAAAGTGAACACTCCTGTGAAGACGTAGTCAAAATACCGCAGAACCTGCAGGCCAAACACAAAGACCTTCAGGGTACAACCCCAGCTTTACAGACATTACACACGGCAGAACAGAGGACAGTGTACGGGCAAAGGAAGACAGACAGGCAGACAGGCAGAGCTGAGGACACTGAGCCCTGAACAGTCAGATGGACTTACATTGTTGCGTGGGGAGTCGGGCTGGACTGGATCCTCAGCAGCGAGTGCGATGCTGCTCATGGCGATGACGATGAGGATGCACATCTCGAAGTAGCGCAGGTTCACAATGTAGTGACAGACCCGCCGGAATCTGGAGACAGCATAGCAGTCTGTCAGACTGCTAAAATAGGTAGCGCCCACCACTAACTGACACTGCCTACAGGCATCGCCCACCGTTACCTGACACTGCCAACAGGCACCGCCCACTGCTGACACTGCCTACAGGCATCGCCCACCGTTAACTGACACTGCCTACAGGCACCGCCCACTGCTGACACTGCCTACAGGCATCGCCCACCATTAACTGACACTGCCTACAGGCACCGCCCACTGCTGACACTGCCTACAGGCACCGCCCACTGCTGACACTGCCTACAGGCACCGCCCACTGCTGACACTGCCTACAGGCATCGCCCACTGCTGACACTGCCTACAGGCATCGCCCACCGTTAACTGACACTGCCTACAGGCATCGCCCACTGCTGACACTGCCTACAGGCATCGCCCACCTATACCTGACACTGCCTACAGGCACCGCCCACTGCTGACACTGCCTACAGGCATCGCCCACCGTTAACTGACACTGCCAACAGGCACCGCCCACTGCTGACACTGCCTACAGGCATCGCCCACCTATACCTGACACTGCCTACAGGCACCGCCCACTGCTGACACTGCCTACAGGCATCGCCCACCGTTAACTGACACTGCCAACAGGCACCGCCCACTGCTGACACTGCCTACAGGCATCGCCCACCGTTAACTGACACTGCCTACAGGCATCGCCCACTGCTGACACTGCCTACAGGCATCGCCCACCTATACCTGACACTGCCTACAGGCATCGCCCACTGCTGACACTGCCAACAGGCACCGCCCACTGCTGACACTGCCTACAGGCACCGCCCACTGCTGACACTGCCTACAGGCATCGCCCACTGCTGACACTGCCTACAGGCATCGCCCACCGTTAACTGACACTGCCAACAGGCACCGCCCACTGCTGACACTGCCTACAGGCACCGCCCACTGCTGACACTGCCTACAGGCACCGCCCACTGCTGACACTGCCTACAGGCATCGCCCACCGTTAACTGACACTGCCTACAGGCATCGCCCACTGCTGACACTGCCTACAGGCACCGCCCACTGCTGACACTGCCTACAGGCACCGCCCACTGCTGACACTGCCTACAGGCATCGCCCACCGTTAACTGACACTGCCTACAGGCATCGCCCACTGCTGACACTGCCTACAGGCACCGCCCACTGCTGACACTGCCTACAGGCATCGCCCACCGTTAACTGACACTGCCAACAGGCACCGCCCACTGCTGACACTGCCTACAGGCATCGCCCACTGCTGACACTGCCTACAGGCATCGCCCACCGTTAACTGACACTGCCTACAGGCACCGCCCACTGCTGACACTGCCTACAGGCACCGCCCACTGGTAACTGACACTGCCAACAGGCCCCGCCCACTGCTGACACTGCCTACAGGCACCGCCCACTGGTAACTGACACTGCCAACAGGCCCCGCCCACTGCTGACACTGCCTACAGGCACCGCCCACTGCTGACACTGCCAACAGGCACCGCCCACCGTTAACTGACACTGCCAACAGGCACCGCCCACTGCTGACACTGCCTACAGGCACCGCCCACTGCTGACACTGCCAACAGGCACCGCCCACCGTTAACTGACACTGCCAACAGGCATCGCCCACTGCTGACACTGCCAACAGGCACCGCCCACTGCTGACACTGCCTACAGGCACCGCCCACTGCTGACACTGCCAACAGGCACCGCCCACTGCTGACACTGCCTACAGGCACCGCCCACTGCTGACACTGCCTACAGGCATCGCCCACCATTAACTGACACTGCCTACAGGCACCGCCCACTGCTGACACTGCCTACAGGCCCCGCCCACCGTTAACTGACACTGCCTACATGCACCGCCCACTGCTGACACTGCCTACAGGCATCTCCCACAGTTAACTGACACTGCCTACATGCACCGCCCACTGCTGACACTGCCTACAGGCACCGCCCACTGCTGACACTGCCAACAGGCACCGCCCACTGCTGACACTGCCAACAGGCACCGCCCACTGCTGACACTGCCTACAGGCATCTCCCACCGTTAACTGACACTGCCAACAGGCACCGCCCACTGCTGACACTGCCTACAGGCATCTCCCACCGTTAACTGACACTGCCAACAGGCACCGCCCACTGCTGACACTGCCAACAGGCACCGCCCACTGCTGACACTGCCTACAGGCACCGCCCACTGCTGAGACTGCCAACAGGCACCGCCCACTGCTGACACTGCCTACAGGCACCGCCCACTGCTGACACTGCCTACAGGCACCGCCCACTGCTGACACTGCCAACAGGCACCGCCAACTGCTGACACTGCCTACAGGCACCGCCCACTGCTGACACTGCCAACAGGCACCGCCAACTGCTGACACTGCCTACAGGCACCGCCCACTGCTGACACTGCCTACAGGCATCGCCCACTGCTGACACTGCCTACAGGCACCGCCCACTGCTGACACTGCCTACAGGCATCGCTCACCGTTAACTGACACTGCCTACAGGTATCGCCCACTGCTGACACTGCCTACAGGCATCGCCCACCGTTAACTGACACTGCCAACAGGCACCGCCCACTGCTGACACTGCCTACAGGCACCGCCCACTGCTGACACTGCCTACAGGCACCGCCCACTGCTGACACTGCCTACAGGCATCGCCCACCGTTAACTGACACTGCCAACAGGCACCGCCCACTGCTGACACTGCCTACAGGCATCGCCCACTGCTGACACTGCCAACAGGCCCCGCCCACTGCTGACACTGCCAACAGGCACCGCCCACCGTTAACTGACACTGCCAACAGGCACCGCCCACTGCTGACACTGCCTACAGGCACCGCCCACTGCTGACACTGCCTACAGGCATCGCCCACCATTAACTGACACTGCCTACAGGCACCGCCCACTGCTGACACTGCCTACAGGCCCCGCCCACCGTTAACTGACACTGCCTACAGGCACCGCCCACTGCTGACACTGCCTACAGGCATCTCCCACCGTTAACTGACACTGCCTACATGCACCGCCCACTGCTGACACTGCCTACAGGCACCGCCCACTGCTGACACTGCCAACAGGCACCGCCCACTGCTGACACTGCCAACAGGCACCGCCCACTGCTGACACTGCCTACAGGCATCTCCCACCGTTAACTGACACTGCCAACAGGCACCGCCCACTGCTGACACTGCCTACAGGCATCTCCCACCGTTAACTGACACTGCCAACAGGCACCGCCCACTGCTGACACTGCCAACAGGCACCGCCCACTGCTGACACTGCCTACAGGCACCGCCCACTGCTGACACTGCCTACAGGCACCGCCCACTGCTGACACTGCCTACAGACATCGCCCACTGCTGACACTGCCTACAGGCACCGCCCACTGCTGACACTGCCTACAGGCATCGCTCACCGTTAACTGACAATGCCTACAGGTATCGCCCACTGCTGACACTGCCTACAGGCATCGCCCACCGTTAACTGACACTGCCAACAGGCACCGCCCACTGCTGACACTGCCTACAGGCACCGCCCACTGCTGACACTGCCTACAGGCATCGCCCACCGTTAACTGACACTGCCAACAGGCACCGCCCACTGCTGACACTGCCTACAGGCATCGCCCACTGCTGACACTGCCTACAGGCACCGCCCACTGCTGACACTGCCTACAGGCACCGCCCACTGCTGACACTGCCAACAGGCACCACCCACCGTTAACTGACACTGCCAACAGGCATCGCCCACTGCTGACACTGCCAACAGGCACCGCCCACTGCTGACACTGCCTACAGGCACCGCCCACTGCTGACACTGCCTACAGGCATCGCCCACTGCTGACACTGCCTACAGGCACCGCCCACTGGTAACTGACACTGCCAACAGGCCCCGCCCACTGCTGACACTGCCTACAGGCACCGCCCACTGCTGACACTGCCAACAGGCACCGCCCACTGCTGACACTGCCTACAGGCACCGCCCACTGCTGACACTGCCTACAGGCATCGCCCACTCCTGACACTGCCAACAGGCATCGCCCACTGCTGACACTGCCAACAGGCCCACCCTACTGGTAACTGACACTGCCAACAGGCCCCGCCCACTGCTGACACTGCCTACAGGCATCGCCCACTGCTGACACTGCCTACAGGCACCGCCCACTGCTGACACTGCCTACAGGCACCGCCCACTGCTGACACTGCCAACAGGCACCGCCCACCGTTAACTGACACTGCCAACAGGCATCGCCCACTGCTGACACTGCCAACAGGCACCGCCCACTGCTGACACTGCCTACAGGCACCGCCCACTGCTGACACTGCCTACAGGCATCGCCCACTGCTGACACTGCCTACAGGCACCGCCCACTGGTAACTGACACTGCCAACAGGCCCCGCCCACTGCTGACACTGCCTACAGGCACCGCCCACTGCTGACACTGCCTACAGGCACCGCCCACTGCTGACACTGCCAACAGGCATCGCCCACTGCTGACACTGCCAACAGGCCCACCCTACTGGTAACTGACACTGCCAACAGGCCCCGCCGACTGGTTACTGACACTGCCAACAGGCTCAGCCCACTGCTGACACTGCCCAGGCACCTCCCACCACTACCTGACACTGTTTAAGAGGCACCTCCCACCACTACCTGACACTGCCAACAGGCACCGCCCACCCCTACCTGACACGACACTGACTCACGGGTTGGTGGTGGACAGGATGAACATGGAGCTGTAAGGTGGCATGGGCTTGGGTCCATCTTCCCCTCCTTTCTCATCGTCCTCTTCCTCCTCCTTCTTCTCCTCCTCCTTCTTCGGGAGGGGCTCCGTGTTGGCATTCTTATTCTCTGCACAAGGAGAGCAACACAGGGGGCAGGTAGAAGAGGAAAAAAGCAGAGAAAGGCAGAGAGAGAGAAAAGGCACACTGATTAGCCTTTCGGAGACCCACACGCAGCCTGGGTCAGCGGCCGAGGCCCACAGAACGGGGCACTGTGGCCCGAAGACGGGCGCTGACAGGATTGGGGTTAGGGTTTCAACAGAGGAGCCAGCCAGCAGCGCAGAGGTCAAAGGTCATAGGTCATTGCCAGCCGGCCATATCCGGTTGGCATCTGACGAGCCGGGTGGGTACAGGACACGACCAAGAGCTGGCACTCCCGTTAAAGAGTAACAGAGGCTCCCTCACCCTGCAGCGTGGCGTTCTCGCTGGGGAAGACAGGCGGCATGTTCACCGCCGTGTGCTCCGGCTTCTTGGCGCTGCTCTTGGGCGCGCCGCTGGGCGTGGAGGGGGGGTTGGTGAGGATCAGGCTGCTCTCGGGCGTCTTGCCCGGGCTGCCGGCCGGGGGCTGCGGGCTGTTGGGCGTCTTGCGGTTGAGGGCGTTGTGGGTGTTGGGCAGGGCGGAGCAGGGGGGTGGGTTGGCGTGGTTGGCGGGCTTGGCGGGGCTGGGCACGGCGGAGGGGCTGTGGTTGGCGTGGTTGCGGGCGGCGGGGGGCTGCGTGGCCAGCTGGCTGTTCTTCATGTTGTCGATGTGCTCGCTGTGCTGGCTGTCCTGCCGCTGGATGGGCCGCGTGGTGGACAGGCTGGGGCCGGACGCCGGCCCGTTGCCCAGCCCCTCCCTGAGAGGGGGACAGAGAGAGACAGAGGGACACGGTCAGAGCACCGCGGGCAGCCGGCAGGCGTGTGGCGCCCCCCTCCTCCCCGGTCACTCACTTCCTCCTCCGGTGCCGGCGATCCCTCTCCCCGTCCCGGCGGCCGTCGCTGTCCATGGTGGACTGGGCGCCGTGGCGATGGCGCCTCCTCCTCTCGGCCAGGTCCGGCTGCTCGCAGTCGCCGCCCCCTCCGTCCTGCCCCCTCCCTGCTCCCCCTCTGTGCCGGCCCCCGCGGCCCCCGCCCCCTCCGTCCTCGTCCTCGGGGGCGCGGCGGTGCGGGCGGGGCCGGCGGGGCTCGGGGGCGCCCCCCTCCCCGCGGGGAGACATGCTACGCCCCTCCTTTCCCCGGCCGGCGGGGACCCTGTGCTGGTGCCGGCGATGGGGGTCCCGGGTTCTCTCCCCGGGGGAGGGTTCGGGGCAGTCGGGGTGCATGTGGTTTTGGGGGTGGGGGGGCCCGGGGTCGTGCTCCTTGCTGCTGCTGCGGCCGCCCAGCCTCCGAGTCTCCGCGGAGTCGGCGCGCTCGTACGGCCGGCCCGGCATGCCCCCCCCGCCCCCGCCGCCCCCGCCCCCGCCCCGCTCGTGGAAGCGCGCCTGCTTGCGCAGGAACTCCTCGGCCCGCTGCTGGCTGAGCCGCTGCTCCGAGCTGGTGTCACTGGGCCGGGTCTTGTTGGTGTTGTTGTTCCGGTTCTCCTGGGGGTCCACGACCAGCGGCCGGTCCAGGTGGGTCTTCATGTCTGGCCGGATGTGCCGAGAGTACGACACCTGCAGGGGGAGGAGAGGAGAGGAAGAGTCACACCCGCAGGGGGAGGAGAGGAGAGGAAGAGTCACACCTGCAGGGGGAGGAGAGGGGAGGAAGAGTCACACCCGCAGGGGGAGGAGAGGAGAGGAAGAGTCACACCTGCAGGGGGAGGAAGAGTCACACCTGCAGGGGGAGGAGAGGGGAGGAAGAGTCACACCTGCAGGGGGAGGAGAGGGGAGGAAGAGTCACACCTGCAGGGGGAGGAGAGAAGAGGAAGAGTCACACCTGCAGGGGGAGGAGAGGAGAGGAAGAGTCACACCCGCAGGGGGAGGAGAGGGGAGGAAGAGTCACACCTGCAGGGGGAAGACAGGGGAGGAAGAGTCACACTGTTGGGGGAGGAGAAAAGGAGTGCCCTCACCTTCCAGCGGTCTTCGGGGTCGAGCTCGTTATATAGCGCCTCCCGACTCGCCATCAGGTTCTGCCGGCGGATCTCACTGGTGCGCTGCTCCCACACTGACTTCACCCCTTTCTGGTTCTTCTGCTGTTCCTTCCTGCACAGGGCAGACAGTCAGGCAGCAGGTGAGAAAGGGGGGGACGTGCTGCAGAAAGCTGGGGGACGTGCCGTAGAGAAGCAGAGGCACTGTGGGACACTTACGCTGCAATGGACAGGTTTGCCGCAGACAGGGGGCTGACCTCTGCCACCTCCTTGGCTTTCTGGAGAGCGATCTTCTGATTGGTCGCCTCCTCCTCCTCCTGCTCATCCTGGTCAGAGAGGGAGAGAGAGACAATACTGTGCTTTACAGTGACTCCCAGCATCAGTCAGCCCCTTTTCTCCTCCAGGGTACAGTATACAGGACACAGTACCTCCTCCCTCAAACTGAACTATTTCACCTGCTGAGCTCCATTGACCACTTAATCCAGTATTCAGTGATCGATTCACTTGCTGAGCTCCCACAAACATTCAATCCAGTATTCAGTGATCGACTTACTTGCTGAGATCCCATGACTATTCAATTCAGTATTCAGTGATTGATTCACTTGCTGAGCTCCCATGACCATCTGATCCAGTATTCAGTGATCGATTCACTTGCTGAGCTCCCATGACCGTTTGATCCAGTATTCAATGATCGATTCATCTGCTGATCTCACATGATCATTCGATCCAGTATTCAGTGATTGATTCATCTGCTGATCTCCCATGATCATTCAATCCAGTATTCAGTGATCGACTTACTTGCTGAGATCCCATGACTATTCAATTCAGTATTCAGTGATTGATTCACTTGCTGAGCTCCCATGACCATCTGATCCAGTATTCAGTGATCGATTCACTTGCTGAGCTCCCATGACCGTTTGATCCAGTATTCAATGATCGATTCATCTGCTGATCTCACATGATCATTCGATCCAGTATTCAGTGATCGATTCATCTGCTGATCTCCCATGATCATTCAATCCAGTATTCAGTGATCGATTCACTTGCTGAGCTCCCATGACCATTTGATCCAGTTTTCAGTGATCGATTCCCCTGATGACCTCCCATGACTATTTGATCCAGTACTCGGTGATTGATTATTTGAATAAGTGATCTATACTCCTGGTCCCAGGGAGGCACAAGGTCTGCTGGTTCATCTCTGCTTCAGGTCTTAATGCCTAAATTGGTGTTACTACTCCTATTTCCTGTCCTTCAGTCATTGAGGAACGTGAGTTGTAGTTTGTTTCTGTGAGCTTGTGGGGCTGAACTGCACCAGGATGAGGAAGAATACAGAATACAACTGCCAGGAAAGCATCAACCCCTCAAAACTCATCCAGCATTAAAATCTCATTCCTGATCATGTGACCTTGCTCTCCACCTTACCAGCTTATAAACCAGGGTCACCAACACTGTGCTACAGCACCGCCCTCTACAGGTCACATCGCAAATAGCAACCGATGAGCTGCTTCGTTCTTTTGCGTTGTGAATTCTGACCCTTTTCTCAGAAAAGTTGTGGTTGTTGCAGGTGCAGTCCTTGCACTGTTTGCTTCCACTGTGTGAAATTTAAGCTGACTCGAGGAAGTTTTTAGAGCCCAATGCTCTAATCTTACCAGAACAGGCTCTATCTACATAATTGTAATGCAGTTCTTCACAGCTTCCTAATGGAGCGAAGCTGCGCTGTACCTTAGTGAGCTCCTGTGCATTGGCCAGGTTGTCGACGGCGATGGCCAGGAACACATTGAGCAGGGTGTCTGAGGTCAGGGGTCAAAGTCAACAGACATAGCACCTGAGTCTCATGCCGTTTTAAAAACCTATCCTACAACTAGGCAGTGTCACTAGTGTGTCTGAGTGTGTGTAAGTGTGTGAATCAGTGTGTTTTACTGTGTGTCTCAATCAGTGTGTTTTACTGTGAGTGTGAGTTTGCATCACTGTGTTTTACTGAGAGTCTGCCTCACAGTGTTTTACTGAGAGTGTGCATCCAAGTGTTTTACTTGACTGTGCGTGCAGTAGTGTGTTTAACTGTGTATGTGCATCATTTTGTTTTACTGAGAGTGTGCATCGCTATGCTTTACTGAGAGTGTCCATCAGTGTGTTTTACTGTGTGTGTGTTGTGTTCAGGGGATTGTGTTGTGAGTGTGTATATGAAACAGAGTGTTTAACTGTGTGTGTCTTGTGCGCTCGAGGACCGTGCTGTCAGGATACAGTTTCCAAAGAGTGTGAGCACGATGAAGTAGATGGAGAAGACCATTCCTGAGTTCACTCCGCCCTGAGACTCAATCCCGTCGTACATCACAGCATTCCAGTCCTCTCCCGTCAGGATCTGTGCACAGAGACATACAGCGGCATCACTCTGGGCAGAGTCCGTGACACACACACCCCTCCACTCCGCCCACCTCCCCCTTACCTGGAACACTGTCATTATTGCTGCAGGAAAGGTGTCAAAGTTGGTTGGAGGTGTGCCGGTGTCAAAATTGAACCTGAGCCGTGGAAAACAGAGCGAGAGACGGGATAAGAGAGAGGGAGAGGCTGGAGGACAGTGTGGGTGCAGGGGAGGCGGGGCACAGGTACGGAGAGAGACAAAGACGGGGTACTCACTGCCCCCCGAAGAGCTGCATGCCCAGCAGGGCGAAGACGACGATGAAGAGGAAGAGCAGGAACAGCAGGCTGATGATGGACTTCATGGAGTTGAGCAGAGACACCACCAGGTTCCTCAGGGAGGCCCAGTACCTGGACAGAGGGTGGAAGTGGGAGACAGTGGTGGTCAGTGGACAGAGGTCACTGGGAGAGAGAGTGGTGGTCACTGGACAGAGGTCACTGGGAGAGAGAGTGGTGGTCAGTGGACATAGAGGGCATGAAAGAAAGAGTAATGTCCAGAGCTAACAGGTACAGTTATGCAAGGTAGACATTCAGAACAGCCAACAGACTCACTTGGTGACTTTGAAGATCCTTAATAACCTGAGAGCTCGTAAGACACTGATCCCAAAGGAGGTCCCTGGCTTCACCACGGCCCAGATCACCTCAAAAATGCTGCCAACGATGACCTGGAACATGTTACAGCAAAACACTCATCCATCAGTCCTCCGCACCACAGGGACACACAATCCACAGGACACCAATGGAACACAGTAAAGCACTCACCCATCAGCTACCAATGAAAAACAGTCTTCATTACTACTTTTGTGTGGCTGTGAAAGCGCAGTGCTGTGTGTCAGAGTATGTGTGTGTGCGTTTGTAACTCACCGCACAGTCAAAGCAGTTGAACGATGAGTGGAAGTAAGGCCTGGTCCCCAGACCATACATCTTTATAAACATCTCTGACATGAAGAGTCCCAGGAAAATGAACTCCGCAAAGTCTGGAGACAGGGTGAGGAGAGAGAACTCATCAGAGCTGAGAAGACGTACTAGGCCAACAGTGAGGGTTCTAGATCAGCTGTTGAGTTTACAAATCAGGGACAAGGGTTCTAGATCAGTTGTGGTGTTCACAGATTGGGGTGAGGGGGCTAGATCGCTTGTGGAGTTCACAGATCATGGGTGAGAGTTCTAGATCAGTTTTGGAGTTCACAGATTGGGGTGAGGGGTCTAGATCACTTGTAGAGTTTGCAGGTCAGGGGTGAAACTTCTAGATCAGAGTTGGAGTTTCCAGATGAGTGTTGAAAGTTTCTAGATCAGTTCTTGAGGTTACTGGTCAGGGGTGCAAGTTCAAGGTCAAATGTGGAGTTTACAGATCAGGGGTACAGGTTCTAGATCAGTTGTGGAGTTTATAGTTCAGGCTGAGGGGTCTAGATTAGTTGTGGGGTTTACAGATCAGGGGTGAGAGGTCTCGATCAGTTGTGGGGTTTACAGATCAGGGGTGAAAAGTATAGTTTCTGATGTAGAGATTACTGATCAGGAGCAAAGGGTCTAGAGTTCCAATCATAAACACAGGGTAGAGATCGGGGAGAGTCAGTTGGACTCACAGAGGAAGTCGGACAGCAGCTTAGACTGGTTGTAGTGCACGATGGCCACACATAGCGTGTTGAGAGCCACCAGGCTGAGCACAGTCCAGTAGAAGGCCTGAGTCTTGACAATGTGGCGGATGAAGAAACGTAGCCGACGCTCCCTCTTGTGAAACGAAGAGCCCTCCAGCTTAGCGCTCTTTATACTGGCACGGGCGAAGGGCGAGCCTGGGGCAGAAGGAAGATGGGTTTAGTCTTATGGTGCACATTGAAGGGTTCAGGATGCACACTGTGATAGTGGCCCCTGCACTGTGCACTGTGTGCTGTGTTGCTTTATTTATGACCAGTTCAGTGCAAGACTGCATCAGGGCATCCCTGGGCACCAATACATTGGAGGCAACTACAGGCCAGTCTTAGTACGATCATCTGATGACCCAGGCACACTGGAGCAGGGACTGGTGGTGGGCTGGGTCAGGTCTGGGGCTGGAATGGTAGCTGTGGGGGTCAGTTTAGAGCTGGTTTGTGGGCCCCCCCCCATCGCTCACCCACAGAGGCGATGTCCCCCAGGTGGTCCTCGCCCTCCTCTGGATTCAACAGGTCCGTCTTACTCTTCTTAATGGTGGCTCTCCTCCGGGATCCTGGGGTGGCACAGGGACAGTGAGGCGCACACACACTCATGCACAATGCACATGCATTCTCAGTCACTCACACATACTCGTGCACTGTGCACATGCATTCTCACTCTCACACTTGTGCACTGTGCACATGCATTCTCACTCTCATGCTCTCACACACACATGCACTGTGCATGCACACTCTCCCTCGCACATACTCTGACACGTGCACTGTGCACACGCATTCTCACACACACATAAACTGTGCACACTCACACACTCACACACAGTCAGGGAGAGCAGAAGCTGTGAGCTAAAGCTGGAGGCCTTCTTCCTCCATGAAGCAAATGGGAGGAGGAATAAGAGACAGACAGACAGAGAAGCAGCAGCCACTCATCTCTGGATTCTGTTGATTCTGATCCGTGCCCTGGTGTGAGAAAGCCCAATACCACCCAACCCCCCCCCCCACACACACACAAGAGTAGCTGTGTGTCAGAGATACCCCTTCCCTCATCACACGTGTCAGCAGAAGGTTCAGAGAGATAGCAGATGAGCAGGTGGATCCATATATACAGGCGTGTGTATATATATCACTGCCGTGCCCCGGCGAGCAAGCACGGGCCGAAACACAGGGCACAAATACCATCGAAGGGCATCCGGTCGTCCGAATCATTCTCATCCTCCGCCAGGATCACTTCTTCTAAACAGAATGAAAGGGGTTAAATCAAATAGAGGCGTTCTGGACGAGAATACGGCTGTGTCTGTTTATGTATATACAGTATGTGTATGGGGGTGTGAATTTCTTTTTGTGTGTCACAGCTTTGAACCTGCTTTGCCGATCCACTCCATATCTGTATATATAGTGTGTATATATATGTGTGTGTGTGGCTGTGTGTATATTAGTGTATGTAAGTACTCCGTACCTGCTTTACAGATCCACTCCAAGTAGCCATTCAGCTCCCTCTCAATCTGCTGCTGCCTTCTCAGCTTGAGGAACTCACTGCGGTTCTCCACCCGCTCCCTCTCCTTGGCAAACTCCCTGTCAGAACACACACACAGTCTGATCAGCACACAGAGGAGTACTGTACACACACACAGTCTGATCAGCACACAGAGGAGTACTGTACACACACAGTCTGAGCAGCACACAGAGGAGTACTGTACACACAGTCTGATCAGCACACAGAGGAGTACTGTACACACACAGTCTGAGCAGCACACAGAGGAGTACTGTACACACAGTCTGATCAGCACACAGAGGAGTACTGTACACACACAGTCTGAGCAGCACACAGAGGAGTACTGTACACACAGTCTGAGCAGCACACAGAGGAGTACTGTACACACAGTCTGATCAGCACACAGAGGAGTACTGTACACACACACAGTCTGAGCAGCACACAGAGGAGTACTGTACACACAGTCTGAGCAGCACATAGAGGAGTACTGTACACACACACAGTCTGAGCAGCAAACAGAGGAGTATTGTACACACACACAGTCTGAGCAGCACACAGAGGAGTACTGTACACACACACACAGTCTGATCAGCACACAGAAGAGTACTATACACACAGTCTGAGCAGCACATAGAGGAGTACTGTACACACAGTCTGATCAGCACACAGAGGAGTACTGTACACACACACAGTCTGAGCAGCACACAGAGGAGTACTGTACACACACAGTCTGAGCAGCACACAGAGGAGTACTGTACACACAGTCTGAGCAGGACACAGAGGAGTACTGTACACACACAGTCTGAGCAGCACACAGAGGAGTACTTTACACACAGTCTGAGCAGCACACAGAGGAGTACTGTACACACACACACAGTCTGAGCAGCACACAGAGGAGTACTGTACACACACAGTCTGAGCAGCACACAGAGGAGTACTGTACACACAGTCTGAGCAGCACACAGAGGAGTACTGTACACACACACACAGTCTGAGCAGCACACAGAGGAGTACTGTACACACACAGTCTGAGCAGCACACAGAGGAGTACTGTACACACAGTCTGATCAGCACACAGAGGAGTACTGTACACACACACAGTCTTAGCAGCACACAGAGGAGTACTGTACACACACAGTCTGATCAGCACACAGAGGAGTACTGTACACACACAGTCTGAACAGCACACAGAGGAGTACTGTACACACACACAGTCTGAGCAGCACACAGAGGAGTACTGTACACACACACAGTCTGAGCAGCACACAGAGGAGTACTGTACACACACACACAGTCTGAGCAGCACACAGAGGAGTACTGTACACACACAGTCTGAGCAGCACACAGAGGAGTACTGTACACACACAGTCTGAGCAGCACACAGAGGAGTACTGTACACACAGTCTGATCAGCACACAGAGGAGTACTGTACACACACACAGTCTGATCAGCACACAGAGGAGTACTGTACACACAGTCTGATCAGCACACAGAGGAGTACTGTACACACACACAGTCTTAGCAGCACACAGAGGAGTACTGTACACACACAGTCTGAGCAGCACACAGAGGAGTACTGTACACACACAGTCTGAGCAGCACACAGAGGAGTACTGTACACACAGTCTGATCAGCACACAGAGGAGTACTGTACACACACACAGTCTGATCAGCACACAGAGGAGTACTGTACACACAGTCTGATCAGCACACAGATGAGTACTGTACACACACAGTCTGAGCAGCACACAGAGGAGTACTGTACACACACACACACAGTCTGAGCAGCACACAGAGGAGTACTGTACACACACACAGTCTGATCAGCACACAGAGGAGTACTGTACACACACACAGTCTGATCAGCACACAGAGGAGTACTGTACACACAGTCTGATCAGCACACAGAGGAGTACTGTACACACACACAGTCTGATCAGCACACAGAGGAGTACTGTACACACAGTCTGAGCAGCACACAGAGGAGTACTGTACACACAGTCTGAGCAGCACACAGAGAAGTACTGTACACAAACACACAGTCTGATCAGCACACAGAGGAGTACTGTACACACACACAGTCTGAGCAGCACACAGAGGAGTAGTGTACACACACACAGTCTGAGCAGCACACAGAGGAGTAGTGTACACACACACAGTCTGAGCAGCACACAGAGGAGTACTGTACACACACACAGTCTGAGCAGCACACAGAGGAGTACTGTACACACACACAGTCTGAGCAGCACACAGAGGAGTACTGTACACACACACAGTCTGATCAGCACACAGAGGAGTACTGTACACACACACAGTCTGATCAGCACACAGAGGAGTACTGTACACACACACATCGTCTGATCAGCACACAGAGGAGTACTGTACACACACACAGTCTGATCAGCACACAGAGGAGTACTGTACACACACACATCGTCTGATCAGCACACAGAGGAGTACTGTACACACACAGTCTGAGCAGCACACAGAGGAGTACTGTACACACAGTCTGATCAGCACACAGAGGAGTACTGTACACACACACAGTCTTAGCAGCACACAGAGGAGTACTTTACACACAGTCTGAGCAGCACACAGAGGAGTACTGTACACACACACAGTCTGAGCAGCAACAGGGGAGTACTGTACACACAGTCTGATCAGCACACAGATGAGTACTGTACACACACAGTCTGAGCAGCACACAGAGGAGTACTGTACACACAGTCTTAGCAGCACACAGAGGAGTACTGTACACACACACAGTCTGAGCAGCACACAGAGGAGTACTTTACACACAGTCTGAGCAACACACAGAGGAGTACTGTACACACACACAGTCTGAGCAGCACACAGAGGAGTACTGTACACACACAGTCTGAGCAGCAGAATGCACACAGACACACATGACAAGAAACCACAGAGAGCTGGAAAGACAGACAGAGAACATGAGACAGGTATGACCATTAGACAAAGACAGGAAGGGGCAGAGAGTGATAGAGACAGAGAGACAAGCAGGGACAGAGGGAGAGAGAGACACAGTCAGGGAGAGACAGAGAAGGACAGAGATTAAGATGGGCAGGGATAGATGGAGATAGAGAGACAGGCAGGGAGAGAGAGACTTACCCAGACAGCACACCCAGCACCAGGTTCAGCATGAAGAAGGAGCCGATGATGATGAGGGGGATGAAGTAAAGCCAGTTCCAGGCACTTCCTGCGGCATCATTGCTCTGGACAGACAGACAAGCAGTCATTCCACCTCACCCTCAGAACAGCGGGCTGAGAGAGCGGAGTGTTGTGTCCTACAGGTCCCTCTAAGACAGGACAATGCAGCTGCTTGGCTTGTTTCTCTGTGTCGCTCTCACGAACCTCTGCCCTGTTAACCCCGGAGACAGAGTTCACTCCCTCTCCCTGCCTGTCCACTCACTCCAAGTCAACGTCAAAGACAGGAGACAGCGAGGAGAAATAGAGACAGAGGTGCACTTCCTACTGCACTGTGACAGATACTCTGGGATTAGAGAAACATTCTTCCCTAAACTCAGAAATCTAATCCCAGAGTTCCCACACCTGCCAGAATCACAATGGGTCCCAATCCTACTGGGAGAGGGAGGAGGGAACTCAATTGAACTGGCAGCCCAGTATGTGATCTCCTGTCACAGCCTGAGGAACAGTGAGTCCGTCTCCCAATAATGCTCCATCTGTCTACAGTATATGTCAATATTTTATTATATGTTTGTGTTTTGTTCCATGTTAATTTGCTTTGGCAACACCGATTTGTACCCATCGGTCATGCTAATAAAGCACCTTGAATTGAATTGAAAAAATTGAGAAAGTAGAGAGACAGGAGAGGAGAGGGTCAGAGAGGGAGGAGAGAGGAGAGAGACAGGAGAGGAAGAGAGGGTCAGAGAGAAAGGAGAGAGACAGGAGAGGAGGAGATGGCTCTTAGAAATGGCTTACATAGTACAGCAGGTCTGTCCAGCCCTCCATTGTAATGCACTGGAACACAGTCAGCACTGCGAACAGGATGTTGTCAAACTGAGTGATGCCATAATTGGGACCGATCCAGTACTCCCTGCACTCTGTTCCGTTCGGACACAGTCGTGCAGGAGATTCCTTTCCACAGGGGAATTCCTCCCGGATCTCACCTGAGTGATTGGTACAGAGACAAGAAGAAAACAGAAAGGAAAAGGGGTTAGGAATGAGAAAAAGGACAAAAAAACTTACCTGTCTTACTGCTTTTTGCACAGCATTGATTCAATTAGGCATGAAGTACTGATTCACAAACGTCTCTAGGGGAGTGAGAGTAAACCTTACAACATCAAAGTCATTGTTCTCAGCAATCAGTAAGTTCTTTACTCAGAGTCCTGTGGTGAAACAACATTGATCAATATCTCTATCAGTGAGCTAACAGTTGTTGGAACAGTCTGAGCTCCTGGCCAACACTGATCAACATCTCTGTTAATGAGCTAACAGAGCTGTGGGAACAGTCTGAGCTCCTGGTCCAACACTGATCAACATCTCTATCAATGAGCTAACAGAGCTGTGGGAACAGTCTGAACTCCTGGTCCAACACTGATCAACATCTCTATCAATGAGCTAACAGAGCTGTGGGAACAGTCTGAACTCCTGGTCCAACACTGATCAACATCTCTATCAATGAGCTAACAGAGCTGTGGGAACAGTCTGAACTCCTGGTCCAACACTGATCAACATCTCTATCAATGAGCTAACAGAGCTGTGGGAACAGTCTGAACTCCTGGTCCAACACTGATCAACATCTCTATCAATGAGCTAACAGAGTTGTGGGAACAGTCTGAGCTCCTGGTCCAACACTCATCAACATCTCTATCAATGAGCTAACAGAGCTGTGGGAACAGTCTGAGCTCCTGGCCAACACTGATCAACATCACTATCAATGAGCTAACAGAGCTGTGGGAACAGTCTGAACTCCTGGTCCAACACTCATCAACATCTCTATCAGTGAGCTAACAGAGCTGTGGGAACAGTCTGAACTCCTGGTCCAACACTGATCAACATCTCTATCAATGAGCTAACAGAGCTGTGGGAACAGTCTGAACTCCTGGTCCAACACTGATCAACATCTCTATCAATGAGCTAACAGAGTTGTGGGAACAGTCTGAGCTCCTGGTCCAACACTCATCAACATCTCTATCAATGAGCTAACAGAGCTGTGGGAACAGTCTGAGCTCCTGGCCAACACTGATCAACATCACTATCAATGAGCTAACAGAGCTGTGGGAACAGTCTGAACTCCTGGTCCAACACTCATCAACATCTCTATCAGTCAGCTAACAGAGCTGTGGGAACAGTCTGAACTCCTGGTCCAACACTGATCAACATCTCTATCAATGAGCTAATAGAGTTGTGGGAACAGTCTGAGCTCCTGGTCCTACACTCATCAACATCTCTATCAATGAGCTAACAGAGCTGTGGGAACAGTCTGAACTCCTGGTCCAACACTGTTCAACATCTCTATCAATGAGCTAACAGAGCTGTGGGCAGCTCTCTAAAGCTGGAGCAGACAGTGCAGGGCAGGACGCAAGAGAGAGGAGAGGAGAGCTGGGTGGAGGACAGAGGGAGTGAGAGAGGAGAGAGGAGAGAGACAGGACTGCTCCAATGCCAGCATGGCAGGGCAGGACTCACCGGTGATGTTGTCGAAGCAGGTCTTGTGGAACTTGCCCATGTAGAACTCCAGGCCGATGATGGCAAACATGAGGATGGCGAAGAAGAGCAGCAGGCCGATCTGCAGCAGGGGGATCATGGCTTTCATTATCGACTTCAGCACCACCTGAAGACCTGGGGAGCAGAGGCCCAGGGGCAGAGGAGAGACAGAGAGGGGAGGAAGAGGGACACAGAGAGGGACATAGGGGAGAGAGACAGAAGGGGACAAAGACAGAGAAGGAGAGGGACAGAGGAAGAGAGACAGAAAGGGGAATGAGGAGACAGAGGAGGAGAGACAGAGAGGGGAGTGAGGGGACAGAGGGAGAGAAAGGGGGACAGCGACAGGGAGAGAGAAGGAACAGGGGAGAGACAGAGACAGAGGGACAGAGAAGGAACAGGGAGAGAGAGATTCATAGGGGGAGAGGGACAGAGAGAGAGGGACATCGAGAGGGATGGAGAGAGTGGGAGAGAGGAGATGAGGAGAAGTGTTAGGAAGAAGGAGAAAGACACTGACACACAAACACTTATAGTGTATATAGCTGCACTCCTATGTTTGAGGGGTTTATGACAGGCTAATTTTTATTTTTATTTTTATTTACTATTCCAACCTTCCTTCAATTGAACCTCGACAAGGGTTGAAACAAACAGGTTTACAAGAAGATGCCGTTGGGTCATAAGAAATGTCATTTACACCGTAAGGACATTTTCTGGGATATTGTCCCACCAACCAACCCTTCCCCCCCTCTTCCATCCCTGCTTATTCCCCTCACGTACTGGGGATCCCTGACACCAGTTTCAGGGGTCTCAGGACTCTCACAGCTCGCAGGGTCCTCAGGTCAAATTCTGCACCAGCTGTTGCCAGGATACTGTGGAGAGAGAGAAGATGGGTGTAAATGTATGATGTTAGTGCCCTATCTGTGCCCTTCACACTGTCCTGCAGTGAGCTGTATTCACACAGTCCTGCAGTGTGCTGTATTCACACTGTCCTGCAGTGAGCTGTATTCACACTGTCCTGCAGTGAGCTGTATTCTCACTGTCCTGCAGTGAGCTGTATTCTCACTGTCCTGCAGAGAGCTGTATTCACACTGTCCTGTAGTGTGCTGTATTCACACTGTCCTGTAGTAAGCTGTATTCACACTGTCCTGCAGTGAGCTGTATTCACACTGTCCTGTAGTCTGCTCTATTCACATTGTCCTGTAGTGAGCTGTATTCACATTGTCCTGTAGTGAGCTGTATTCACACTGTCCTGCAGTGAGCTGTATTCACACTGTCCTGCAGTGAGCTGTATTCACACTCCTGTAGTGAGCTGGATTCTCACTGTCCTGCAGTGAGCTGTATTCACACTGTCCTGTAGTGAGCTGTATTCACACTGTCCTGTAGTCTGCTCTATTCACATTGTCCTATAGTGAGCTGTATCCACACTGTCCTGTAGTCTGTTATATTCACAGTCCTGCAGTGAGCTGTATTCACACTGTCCTGTAGTGAGCTGTGTTCACACTGTCCTGTAGTAAGCTGTATTCTCACTGTCCTGCAGTGAGCTGTATTCACACTGTCCTGTAGTGAGCTGTGTTCACACTGTCCTGCAGTGAGCTGTATTCACACTGTCCTGCAGTGAGCTGTATTCACACTCCTGTAGTGAGCTGGATTCTCACTGTCCTGCAGTGAGCTGTATTCACACTGTCCTGTAGTGAGCTGTATTCACACTGTCCTGTCGTCTGCTCTATTCACATTGTCCTGTAGTGAGCTGTATCCACACTGTCCTGTAGTCTGTTATATTCACAGTCCTGCAGTGAGCTGTATTCACACTGTCCTGTAGTGAGCTGTGTTCACACTGTCCTGCAGTGAGCTGTATTCTCACTGTCCTGTAGTGTGCTGTATTCACACTGTCCTGCAGTGAGCTGTATTCACACTGTCCTGCAGTGTGCTGTATTCACACTGTCCTGTAGTCTGCTCTATTCACATTGTCCTGTAGTCTGCTCTATTCACAGTTCTGCAGTGAGCTGTATTCACACTGTCCTGTAGTCTGCTATATTCACAGTCCCGCAGTGAGCTGTATCCACATTGTCCTGTAGTCTGTTATATTCACAGTCCTGCAGTGAGCTGTATTCTCACTGTCCTGTAGTGTGCTGTATTCACACTGTCCTGTAGTGAGCTGTATTCACACTGTCCTGCAGTGAGTTGTATTCACACTGTCCTGCAGTGAGCTGTATTCACACTGTCCTGCAGTGTGCTGTATTCACACTGTCCTGTAGTCTGCTCTATTCACATTGTCCTGTAGTCTGCTATATTCACAGTTCTGCAGTGAGCCGTATTCACACTGTCCTGTAGTCTGCTATATTCACAGTTCTGCAGTGAGCTGTATTCACACTGTCCTGTAGTCTGCTATATTCACAGTTCTGCAGTGAGCTGTATTCACACTGTCCTGTAGTCTGCTATATTCACAGTCCTGCAGTGAGCTGTATTCACACTGTCCTGCAGAGAGCTGTATTCACACTGTCCTGCAGTGAGCTGTATTCACACTGCCCTGCAGTGAGCTGTATTCACACTGTCCTGTAGTAAGCTGTATTCTCACTGTCCTGCAGTGAGCTGTATTCACACTGTCCTGTAGTGTGCTGTATTCACACTGTCCTGCAGTGAGCTGGATTCTCACTGTCCTGCAGTGAGCTGTATTCACACTGTTCTGTAGTGTGCTCTATTCACAGTCTGTTCACTCCAGCAGTGTGTCAGTCTGTTGGCCCACTGGCCACTCTGTGCTCGACCTGCAAGATTGTTAATTTTGGTAAAAGCTCATTTGTTAGCAGCTGTGATCTACAGCCTAGCCACTCACTCAATCAATAGCTATTTAACTGCTGAACCTGGGAGGGGGTCACAACCGAAAACTTGAGTCAGCTAAAAGCAGAGACACAACAGGACGGAATTCACCCTCCCTCAATCAAGACCTGATTTCCTCATAGCTCATCAATTCCTTGCAAATGACAGATGTACCCTGGGCATTAACTGAGCAATCTGCTACACAGCTCATGCAACAGAACATAATTTGCTACACAAGACACCCCACTACACAATACAGCACCACACCAGACACCCCACTCCACACCAGACACCCCACTCCACACCAGACACCCCACTGCACACTACAGAACCACACCAGACACCCCACTGCACACTACAGAACCACACCAGACACCCCACTCCACACCAGACACCCCACTGCACACTACAGAACCACACCAGACACCCCACTCCACACCAGACACCCCACTGCACACTACAGAATCACACCAGACACCCCACTGCACACTACAGAATCACACCAGACACCCCACTCCACACCAGACACCCCACTGCACACTACAGAATCACACCAGACACCCCACTGCACACTACAGAACCACACCAGACACCCCACTGCACACCAGACACCCCACTGCACACTACAGAACCACACCAGACACTGCATTGCACACCAGACACCCCACTCCACTACTGCACTACTACACTGCTTCTGTACCAAAACTGCCCCTCCCTCCCCCACAGTCGAGAGAACGTGTTCCCCATCCTTCATACTGGCTCTTTTTGTGGTCACGGTGGAGGCTTAGGGGCTTTTCATGGAGAATTTTGTAGTCTCCTCCACTGCACCGACACAGAGTGGCCACAAGAGGGGGTGCTGCACTGACCGGAGTCCCCGCAGACAGAGAGCTGGTACAGACTGTGCTTTTGATCTTGGCCTCAGTACAGGGTCATACAGACACTGGGAATAGGCAGGTATGTCCTCAATTTCCAGACAGACACACTGGTGTCCTACGAGGAACACCTTTCAGGGTTATGGTGTTACAGCAGTTTTGTGTAACAGCTGAATTGTTAAACATGTCGCTGGTTAGATCGGCATGCACATCCTTTTCCCTGCTGGAAGTCGGATATGTCTTACTGACGCACCTAGATACTGGTGGAGCAGCTGTCTGTGGCTGCTAAGTGTGACCTTATTCACACAAAAGGGGAACCAGAACCTCTTGGTGGTTCTGTCGCCGCAGTGCTATAAAACAGCCAGATCAGATTAATATTCTTTTCCACAACAGATAGCTGCGCTCCTAAAGTCAAACGGCAGCACACAGCTCCCTGCTCCTCAAACCCACGTGGCCGAGGGCTGAATCTGGGCCGGGCCAGGCTGCACACTGGGCGGTCGGTCTGCCCTGGCCTCTCCGGCCAGCCCTGCTCCTCCTGCCCACTGTCCGACCCAACTGCCGGGTTCTCCGGTACCAGGGACAGGAACCCCAGCAGGGATGGGACAGAGCCAAGACGCTGGGAGGAGACGCGGACGGAAAGGCCCAGGCCCTGCGAGGAGCTGGACTGTAGTTCCTCACAGGCCAAAGAGCCAAGTCTGGCCCAGAGAGAGAGTCTGGAGCAGAGAGGAGTGAGAGAGGAGCGAGAGAGGAGAGAGAGGAGTGAGAGAGTCTCTCTCATTCTTCTGTCTACAGTATATGTAAATATTTTATAATATGTCATTGTTGTAAATGTCTGTAGATTTTATATTAATTTTATTTTTTGTTTTGTTTCATGTGAATTTCATTATTTTATTTGCTTTGGCAACACTGATTGTACCCATCGGTCATGCTAATAAAGCACCTTGAATTGAATTGAATTGAGAGTCTTGAGAAGAGAGGAGTGAGAGAGGAGTGAAAGAGGAGAGAGAGAGGAGTGAGAGAGGAGAGAGGGGAGAGAGAGAGGAGTAAGAGAGGAGTGAGAGAGGAGAGAGAGGAGTGAGAGAGGAGATAGGAGTGAGAGAGAGCAGTGAGCCCTGTGAGTCAGCCCTGGTCTCTCCTACAGCCCCATCGAGAGCATCTGGGGAACACAGCCACATCCAGGGAGAGAGTCCGGAGCAGAGAGGAGTGAGAGAGAGGAGTGAGAGAGGTGGGAGAGAGAGGAGTGGAAGAGAGAGGAGTGGAAGAGAGAGGAGTGAGGTGGGAGAGAAGCAGGAGGTGGGAGAGAGAGGAGTGAGCCCTGTGAGTCAGCCCTGGTCTCTCCTACAGCCCCATCGAGAGCATCTGGGGAACACAGCCACATCCAGGGAGAGAGTCCGGAGCAGAGAGGAGTGAGAGAGAGGAGTGAGAGAGGTGGGAGAGAGAGGAGTGGAAGAGAGAGGAGTGGAAGAGAGAGGAGTGAGGTGGGAGAGAAGCAGGAGGTGGGAGAGAGAGGAGTGGGAGAGGTTGGAGTGAGAGGAGTGAGAGAGGTGAGAGAGAGGAGTGGGAGAGAGAGGATTGAGAAGAGTGAGCGGAGTGAGAGAGAGAGGAATGAGAGGAGGAGAGGGGTGAGAAACGGGAGGCGAGCAGCAGCAGTGAGACGCAGGTAGTCTAACAGGAGTCACCCAGGGGAGGGACGTGATAGCTTGTGTGCGCCGGGTTAAACACAGGGATTCACACTTTCTGAAGGAACATCAGTGGAGAGATGAGGTGTTTGTGGAGCCGTCAGCCCAGGAATTCTGCAGGGACTCACTGCCAATCTCCTTCCTGCCAGGCAGAGGAGCAGCACCAGCTGCCAGCCTGCAGCTCTCTCCCCACCCAGCTGCGCGCCGGACCGAACCGGATCCGCCCTGGAGCCACAGCTCAGACACACATCTCAGCGTTTGCACTGGAGACTTGTGCCTCTTGTCTGTGTCTTCTTGGACCACCTCGCTTGTTTGGTAATTGGTAGTTTATTGATCAGAGGATGGGTGGCATGGTGGCGCAGTGCTTAGCATTGCTGCCTGGCAACACTGAGGCCTTGGGTTGAAAACCTGAGATGTTATCTGTGTAGAGTCTGCATGTTCTCCCTGTGTTTATGTGGGTGTCCTCCTGGTGCTTTGGTTTCCTCCAGGCCCTGGTGTGAGTGTGTCTGTTTGTGCCCTGCAATGCACTGGCATCCCGTCCAGGGTGTACCCTGCCTGGTGCCCGTTGCTTGCTGGGATAGGCGCCAGCTCCCTGACGGCCCTGAATTGGATGAAGTGGCTGAAAGGATGGATGATACAAGAATCTCATCCAGCTGTCTCGAGAATGAAGCCAGGGCATGGCTGGGCAGCTTGTTCCACACTCCCACCACCCTGTATGTAAAGTACTGCCTCCAATTCTCAATTAAAAAAAATATGTCTTAGTAGTTTTCGCTTTAGGCCTCCGGTGTTTTACTGAACATTCTGATGGAGTCTTCTGGGTTAAATGTATCAGCAAGAACCTGGAAAACTTAAATCATGTCCTCCCACAGTTTTCTCTGTTCAAGACTGAAAAGGTTCCGTTGGTTCAGCCTGCAAGTATATGACATTCCCTTAAATCCAGGAATATATCTGGTGGCCCTTCTCTTGATTGATTCCATAGCATCAATAACTTTTATTCAATATGGTAAAGAAAGCTGCACATAATACTGAATGACATCTTACTAGTGCACTGTGCATAATGTGTTGATTATCCTTTTTTGATTCTCCATATTGTCCAGCAGGTGTTTTTCTGTGAGATTTATGTGCGTTAGTGTGTGCGTGTACTTGTGCGAGTTAGTTTGTGAGATTGTGTGAGTTACCATGTGTGTGTGCTTGTGTGTGTTAGTGTGTCTGTGAGATTGTTTGAGTTAGTGTGTGCATGTGCTTTTGTGTGTAAGTGTTTCTATAAGAATGTGTGCATTAGTGTGTTTCTGTACTTCTGGTGAGTTAGTGTGTACATGTGCTTGAGCGTGTGTGTGTTAGTGTGTCTGTGAGATTGTTTGAGTTAGTGTGTACATGTGCTTTAGCGTGTGTGTGTTAGTGTGTCTGTGAGATTGTTTGAGTTAGTGTGTACATGTGCTTTAGCGTGTGTGTTAGTGTGTCTGTGAGATTGAGTTAGTGTGTACATGTGCTTTAGCGTGTGTGTGTTAGTGTGTCTGTGAGATTGAGTTAGTGTGTACATGTGCTTTAGCGTGTGTGTTAGTGTGTCTGTGAGATTGTTTGAGTTAGTGTGTACATGTGCTTTAGCGTGTGTGTGTTAGTGTGTCTGTGAGATTGTTTGAGTTAGTGTGTAGATGTGCTTTAGTGTGTGTGTGTTAGTGTGTCTGTGAGATTGAGTTAGTGTGTAGATGTGCTTTAGTGTGTGTGTGTTAGTGTGTCTGTGAGATTGAGTTAGTGTGTACATGTGCTTTAGCGTGTGTTAGTGTGTCTGTGAGATTGTTTGAGTTAGTGTGCACATGTGCTTTAGCGTGTGTGTTAGTGTGTCTGTGAGATTGTTTGAGTTAGTGTGTACATGTGCTTTAGCGTGTGTGTGTTAGTGTGTCTGTGAGATTGTTTGAGTTAGTGTGTACATGTGCTTTAGCGTGTGTGTGTTAGTGTGTCTGTGAGATTGAGTTAGTGTGTACATGTGCTTTAGCGTGTGTGTTAGTTTGTCTGTGAGATTGAGTTAGTGTGTACATGTACTTTAGCGTGTGTGTGTTAGTGTGTCTGTGAGATTGTTTGAGTTAGTGTGTACATGTGCTTTAGCGTGTGTGTGTTAGTGTGTCTGTGAGATTGAGTTAGTGTGTACATGTGCTTTAGCGTGTGTGTGTTAGTGTGTCTGTGAGATTGAGTTAGTGTGTACATGTGCTTTAGCATGTGTGTTAGTGTGTCTGTGAGATTGAGTTAGTGTGTACAAGTGCTTTAGCGTGTGTGTTAGTGTGTCTGTGAGATTGAGTTAGTGTGTACATGTGCTTTAGCGTGTGTGTTAGTGTGTCTGTGAGATTGAGTTAGTGTGTACATGTGCTTTAGCGTGTGTGTTAGTGTGTCTGTGAGATTGAGTTAGTGTGTACATGTGCTTTAGCGTGTGTGTTAGTGTGTCTGTGAGATTGAGTTAGTGTGTACATGTGCTTTAGCGTGTGTGTTAGTGTGTCTGTGAGATTGAGTTAGTGTGTACATGTGCTTTAGCGTGTGTGTGTTAGTGTGTCTGTGAGATTGTTTGAGTTAGTGTGTACATGTACTTTAGCGTGTGTGTGTTAGTGTGTCTGTGAGATTGTTTGAGTTAGTGTGTACATGTGCTTTAGCGTGTGTGTGTTAGTGTGTCTGTGAGATTGTTTGAGTTAGTGTGTACATGTGCTTTAGCGTGTGTGTGTTAGTGTGTCTGTGAGATTGTTTGAGTTAGTGTGTACATGTGCTTTAGCGTGTGTGTGTTAGTGTGTCTGTGAGATTGAGTTAGTGTGTACATGTGCTTTAGCGTGTGTGTGTTAGTGTGTCTGTGAGATTGAGTTAGTGTGTACATGTGCTTTAGCGTGTGTGTGTTAGTGTGTCTGTGAGATTGTTTGAGTTAGTGTGTACATGTACTTTAGCGTGTGTGTGTTAGTGTGTCTGTGAGATTGAGTTAGTGTGTACATGTACTTTAACGTGTGTGTGTTAGTGTGTCTGTGAGATTGTTTGAGTTAGTGTGTGCATGTGCTTGAGCGTGTGTGTGTTAGTGTGTCTGTGAGATTGTTTGAGTTAGTGTGTACATGTGCTTGAGCGTGTGTGTGTTAGTGTGTCTGTGAGATTGAGGAAAGTGATGGAAACCCCTGCAGGAGCTACAGTCTCAGTCATGTCACTTATGCATTGAATTGGATTTATTATTACAGTTTAGGATAATTATTTTTAATACTATTGTTTCAGCTCAGCTTTGCTTTCTGTCTGAGATGTTCTGGATGGTACAGTGTAACATGATAACAAAAGTTTACTGTTTCATCATTATTATTACAATATTTGTAGTAAGTGTGTGAGCGTGCCTAGGCATAAAAGTGTATTCTATTTGGAGGATATTATTAATATTATTATTATTATTATTAACAACGTAGTTTCTCTGACTGCATCACACCACCTCTCTGGGTCTCTTCCCATTCCCATTCACCGCATCTCCATAGCAACCGGTCATTTCTCATTCACACAGTTTCCACGGTTACTGGCCTCTTCTCATTCATAACTGTTTCCACGGCAACAGGGCCCTTGCTCATTGATAGAATCTTGGGGAGGCATCAGTATTCTGAGCCCGTTCAGCATTGCCGCGGCAACGGGACCAGGGGAGGGGCCCATGCTATTGATTTCTATTTTTTCTTTTTTGAAAGGCTTGGAGTCTCTTCTCTGCTGCTACAGAAGACACATTCACAAAAACACAGAGACACTAAAACTCACAATGCTCCCTGCTTCTAAATATATGCTTTATGACACAATAACAAAACCTGACATTTTCAAACACAGATGAACACACTTACAGAGCTGCGCGTTCTGCAGTGTGTCCCAGACGTGAATGCCCCGGTATCTCTGTGTGTGTGTGTGTGTGTGTGTGTGTGTGTGTGCGCGTGCGTGCGCGTGAGTGTGTGTGTGGTTGGCAATGTGGCAGTGCCATGTGTTCACTCAGTGTGGGCGCCTGTCCACTCAGAGCCACCCTGCTGCGCGCCAGGCTCACTGCTCCGCGCGCCAATGACTCATTCCGCCAGGAGGAGCCCAGCCCTCTCCCAATGACACAGAGAGACATACTTGCCGAAGTGGGTCATCAGAACTTTGCTGCTGTTCTGATGGGCCACACTGCAGCTCTCAGACTCTCGCCTTCATGCTGCCTCTTTCTCTAGCCCTTTCTACCAGCCACTAACCCACACTGCTTCCCCAAGTCATTCCCTGAGCCCTGATCTCCTGTCAACACTTCCTTCCTGGTCATTCCCTGTGCCCAAATCTCCAGGCAACACTGACTCCCTGGGTCATTCCCTGAGCCCTAATCTCCAGACCATACTGGCTCCCTGGGTCATTCCCTGAGCCCTAATCTCCAGACCACACACTGCCTCCCTGGGTCATTCCCTGAGCCCTAATCTCCAGACCATACTGGCTCCCTGGGTCATTCCCTGAGCCCTAATCTCCAGACCACACACTGCCTCCCTGGGTCATTCCCTGAACCCTAATCTCCAGACCACACTGCCTCCCTGGGTCATTCCCTGAACCCTAATCTCCAGACCACACTGCCTCCCTGGGTCATTCCCTGAACCCTAATCTCCAGACCACACTGGCTCCCTGGGTCATTCCCTGAGCCCTAATCTCCAGACCACACTGCCTCCCTGGGTCATTCCCTGTGCCCTTATCTCCTGCCCACATTGCCTCCCTTACCCACTCCCTGGGTCTCAGCTCTAATCTCCAGCACCACTGTGCACCACAATCTACTTTTGTAATTCAATCCCTCTGTGCATTGGTTTGTACTCCATGTGATCCACACACTCTCACTTGTGCTGCATGGTGGTCAGCACCATGGACAGCTCTGCACACTCTAACTTGTACTGTATGGCAATGAGCCCAATGGACAGCTCTGCACTTTCACTGGCACACAGCTTCTTTCCTATTTTGTCAGTACACTATCCGTATTATAGCTATTCTATAGCTAGGATACAGAAACAGAATATTTCCACACTCTAATATTCCGTACTTGGAGTATCCAGTTCAATAGTACCAATGTAGAACGTATTATAGAGCATCCTGAATAATCTGTTTCAAAATACTTGTAAAACCTGTAAGTTATTGTTCAATTTAACAAGGCAATTAAGAAATTATGCATGCAATTCAATTAAGGAAACACTGGTCCTTCAGATATTTAGATGTTTGTTAAAAATTAACTATATTATGCAAAAATAAGTCTTTAGAAACTATTGGCTACCTGCTTGATTAGGCCGTATAGATATATCTGACAGTAAGAACCATGGACAGCTCTAGACTCGTCTACATTGTACAGTGCACGCTGGAGTGTATCTGACTTTCAGAACCATGGACAGCTCCAGACCCGTCTATTGTAGAGCGCACACTGGACTGTATCTCACTTTCAGAACCATGGACAGCTCCAGACCCGTCTGTATTGTACAGCGCACACTGGACTGTATCTGACTTTCAGAACCACGGACAGCTCCAGATCCGTCTACATTGTACAGCGCACACTGGACTGTATCTGACTTTCAGAACCATGGACAGCTCCAGACTCGTCTGTATTGTACAGTGCACACTGGTCTGTATCTGACTTTCAGAACCATGGACAGCTCCAGACTCGTCTGTATTGTACAGTGCACACTGGTCTGTATCTGACTTTCAGAACCATGGACAGCTCAAGACTCGTCTGTATTGTAAAGCGCACACTGGTCTGTATCTGACTTTCAGAACCACGGACAGCTCCAGACTCGTCTGTATTGTACAGTGCACACTGGTCTGTATCTGACTTTCAGAGCCATGGACAGCTCCAGATCCGTCTACATTGTACAGCGCACACTGGTCTGTATCTGACTTTCAGAACCATGGACAGCTCAAGACTCGTCTGTATTGTAAAGCGCACACTGGTCTGTATCTGACTTTCAGAACCATGGACAGCTCCAGACTCGTCTGTATTGTACAGTGCACACTGGTCTGTATCTGACTTTCAGAACCATGGACAGCTCAAGACTCGTCTGTATTGTAAAGCGCACACTGGTCTGTATCTGACTTTCAGAACCATGGACAGCTCCAGACTCGTCTGTATTGTACAGTGCACGCTGGCCTGTATCTTACTTTCAGAGCCATGGACAGCTCCAGACCCGTCTGTATTGTACAGCACACACTGGTCTGTATCTGACTTTCAGAACCATGGACAGCTCCAGACTCGTCTGTATTGTACAGTGCACACTGGTCTGTATCTGACTTTCAGAACCATGGACAGCTCAAGACTCGTCTGAATTGTAAAGCGCACACTGGTCTGTATCTGACTTTCAGAACCACGGACAGCTCCAGACTCGTCTGTATTGTACAGTGCACACTGGTCTGTATCTGACTTTCAGAGCCATGGACAGCTCCAGATCCGTCTACATTGTACAGCGCACACTGGTCTGTATCTGACTTTCAGAACCATGGACAGCTCAAGACTCGTCTGTATTGTAAAGCGCACACTGGTCTGTATCTGACTTTCAGAACCATGGACAGCTCCAGACTCGTCTGTATTGTACAGTGCACACTGGTCTGTATCTGACTTTCAGAACCATGGACAGCTCAAGACTCGTCTGTATTGTAAAGCGCACACTGGTCTGTATCTGACTTTCAGAACCATGGACAGCTCCAGACTCGTCTGTATTGTACAGTGCACGCTGGCCTGTATCTTACTTTCAGAGCCATGGACAGCTCCAGACCCGTCTGTATTGTACAGCACACACTGGTCTGTATCTGACTTTCAGAACCATGGACAGCTCCAGACCCGTCTGTATTGTACAGTGCACACTGGTCTGTATCTGACTTTCAGAACCATGGACAGCTCAAGACTCGTCTGTATTGTACAGTGCACGCTGGACTGTATCTTACTTTCAGAGCCATGAACAGCTCTAGATCCATCTATATTGTACAGCGCACGCTGGACTGTATCTGACTTTCAGAACCATGGACAGCTCCAGACCCGTCTGTATTGTACAGTGCACGCTGGACTGTATCTGACTTTCAGAACCACGGACAGCTCCAGACCCGTCTGAATTGTGCAGTCAACCTAGTGTGAACAACTGACCAGAACCTCACGTTATTCTTTAAGGTGAAGATTTGAATTGCCTAAAGGATAATATCTTTCATTTACTCTCTTCTTCCTCCTGATCAGCCTTAAAACTTTGTTGAATGTGATTAATAAAATAAAAAATATATATTTATTAAAAATAAAATTAATAATTTAATGCTTCAGCAGGTGCTGTTAATGTAGTTTGATAGTTAGACAAAATTAATAAAGTAACAATAACAATTAAAGTTCCTTAATATTTATTATGACAAAGACTACTGCAAAAATCATTTTTTTTCTGTTGCCAAGTTCCCTTTACTATGGAATACCAGAATACTACAACACTACAGAATTTCAAGAAAATTGGAATAGAAGTCCTGCCTTTCCCAGGGGAGCTTGTGTCTCTCCCATCAACCCACACAGACCCGTCCGGTTCAGGTAGGGAAGAATCAGCACACACTCCGCATGCAATAGCAAACTCACAGCTCAAGAAAAGCGCCCCCTGGTGCTTCATGTTAGAAATACCAGCCACCCTGGTGCATTGTTAATGATATACAGTATACATATGTTAGATGGTGCCTGCACAAGGAAAAACTGATAGATGCAAATTCACTGGAACTGTTTGATTCGAAACGGAGAAAGAAAGCTCCCCATTGGCTGGAGACAGAGTGGAGAGGGAGAGGGCAGGCTGGAGAGCTGCAGAACAGATACTGGGCCCGTCGTGAAGCAGTGCTGCCAGGCTCCCTCAGTAGTGAACACGCGTCACCGCTGCCCTACCGCCCCCCTGATCTGCAGCGTTAGTACAGCCTGTTACACAGCGTATGGGGAAGATCCCTTGATCGGAAGAGCCCACTGCAGCCCAGAGGCGTGCCGCGAGCCGGAGAATCGATACCGGATAAACCGGCTCGTGTGCGATCTCTCCACCCGCCTGTGTCCTCAGACCATCCCCCTCCAAGCTCTCGCACACTCGCTCTGCCCCTCTCTCTTCCCTCTCCTGCGTTCCTGCTGAACTCAGCAGAACAGGCTCACTCAGCTGATAGCCCAGCACCCAGCCTGTGCCAAACTGCCTCTCTCCCCCTCCCCCCTCTCCCCTCCCCCTCCCTCCTCTCTCTCGCTCTCCATCATTTCCAGTGGCTTGCCTGTCGCTCTCCTCTCCCTCCCCTGTCGACTCGCATTCTTCCCTTTCTCCCTCCTTCCCCACTGCCCATCCCTCCCCCTCCCCCCTTCCCCCTGCGCAGAGCTGTAGTAGGAGCAAAAGCAGCAGAAAAAGCAAAAAATACAGTACAATTCTCCATCCTTCGCTTCAGCTCTCTGTCTCTTACACACACACAGCCTCCATTAGCTACACCAGCTCAACCTCCTCTCTCTCTCCATTAGTGCTGCTCACTCAGCGAGTTGCTGTTCTCTCCAGTCCCTCACCCCGCTGTGAACACGGGATCGGCGCAGATACTCAACACCAGACACAGCGAGATGCCAGAGACCAGGGGCTGAACAAGGGCATTAGGGAGAGGGGGGGGGCACAGGGGCAGTAGTCCAGGCCTCCCAGTCATGAGCCTGCCAGCGTGTGGCGTAAGGCACCGTGTCTAGTCAGCAAGCCTGGTGCTGCTAGCCGTGCCGGCAGTGAAATTGGGGAGACAGATGCCGTGCCAGCCGGGCACAGTCACGACACACAGCTACTATAGCCAAGACACAAACACGCTGCCACGTCTGAAAGTCCGTCCCCAGCGGGCCAGGGTTTGCAGGGAGACCAGGAGAACAGGCATCGGGAGAGTGGCATTCCGTGTCCACGGGCGTGGGGAACAGGATCGGCATGCCAGAGAGGGAGGGGCACCGTGCCAGTGCGATTCGGTCAGGCCGTAAATAGAAATCAAAGGCACAGGGCAGGAAGGAGAGGAGAGCAGAGCGGAGGGGAGAATCATTTCATCTTCAAAGCGCTTTGGAAATGAAAGAAACATCAACAGTAAACTCACAAAAGGCCAAGAGAGGGAGAGGATTTAGAAGAGAGGGGGAAAAGAGGGGCGACACTCTGTCCTTGTGCTACACTGTGATGAGAGGACATCTGGGCCAGACAGTGTTAATCCCCCTGCACTGTGTGTGTCCTGATACAACTGTGAACGTACACCACGCCGCACGAGTAACTGGTACAGAGTGAGAGTACACCACGCCGCACGAGTACTGGTACAGAGTGAGAATACACTACACTGCACGAGTACTGGCACAGAGTGAGAATACACTACGCTGCACGAGTACTGGCACAGAGTGAGAATACACCACACCGCACGAGTACTGGCACAGAGTGAGAATACACTAAGCTGCACGAGTACTGGTACAGAGTGAGAATATACCACGCTGTATGAGTAACTGGCACAGAGTGAGAATACACCATGCCGCACGAGTACTGGCACAGAGTGAGAGTACACCATGCTGCACGAGTTACTGGTACAGAGTGAAAGTACACCACTCCACACGAGTTACTGGTACAGAGTGAGAGTTCCCCCCCCAACATGAGTAACTGGTACAGAGTGAGAATACACCCCACTGCACAAGTACTGGCACAGAGTGAGAGTACACCACGACACACGAGTTACTGGCACAGACTGAGAGTACACCACGACACACGAGTTACTGGCACAGAGTGAGAGTACACCACGACACACGAGTTACTGGCACAGAGTGAGAGTACACCACGCCGCATGAGTAACTGGTACAGAGTGAGAGTACACCACGCCGCATGAGTAACTGGCACAGAGTGAGAGTACACTAAGCTGCACGAGTACTGGCACAGAGTGAGAATACACTACGCTGCACGAGTACTGGTACAGAGTGAGAATACACTACGCCGCACGAGTACTGGCACAGAGTGAGAGTACACTACGCCGCACGAGTACTGGTACAGAGTGAGAATACACTACGCTGCACGAGTACTGGCACAGAGTGAGAATACACTAAGCTGCACGAGTACTGGTACAGAGTGAGAATATACCACGCTGTATGAGTAACTGGCACAGAGTGAGAATACACCATGCCGCACGAGTACTGGCACAGAGTGAGAGTACACCATGCTGCACGAGTTACTGGTACAGAGTGAAAGTACACCACTCCACACGAGTTACTGGTACAGAGTGAGAGTTCCCCCCCCAACATGAGTAACTGGTACAGAGTGAGAATACACCCCACTGCACAAGTACTGGCACAGAGTGAGAGTACACCACGACACACGAGTTACTGGCACAGACTGAGAGTACACCACGACACACGAGTTACTGGCACAGAGTGAGAGTACACCACGACACACGAGTTACTGGCACAGAGTGAGAGTACACCACGCCGCATGAGTAACTGGTACAGAGTGAGAGTACACCACGCCGCATGAGTAACTGGCACAGAGTGAGAGTACACTACGCCGCACGAGTAACTGGCACAGAGTGAGAATACACCACGCCACATGAGTAACTGGTACAGAGTGAGACTACATCAAACTGCACGAGTACTGGTACAGACTGAAAGTACACCACTCCGCATGAGTAACTGGTACAGAGTGAGAGTACACCACTCCGCATGAGTAACTGGTACAGAGTGAGAGTACACCACTCCGCACGAGTAACTGGAACAGAGTGAGAGTACACCACTCCGCATGAGTAACTGGTACAGAGTGAGAGTACACCACTCCGCATGAGTAACTGGTACAGAGTGTGAGTACACCACTCCGCACGAGTAACTGGAACAGAGTGAGAGTACACCACTCCGCACGAGTAACTGGAACAGAGTGAGAGTACACCACTCCACACGAGTAACTGGTACAGAGTGAGAATACACTACGCTGCACGAGTAACTGGTACAGAGTGAGAGTACACCACGCCGCACGAGTAACTGGTACAGAGTGAGAGTACACCACTCCACATGAGTAACTGGTACAGAGTGAGAATACACCACGCTACATGAGTAACTGGTACAGAGTGAGACTACATCAAACTGCACGAGTACTGGTACAGAGTGAAAGTACACCACTCCACATGAGTAACTGGTACAGAGTGAGAGTACACCACTCCACATGAGTAACTGGTACAGAGTGAGAGTACACCACTCCACATGAGTAACTGGTACAGAGTGAGAGTACACCACTCCGCATGAGTAACTGGTACAGAGTGAGAGTACACCACTCCGCATGAGTAACTGGTACAGAGTGAGAGTACACCACTCCACATGAGTAACTGGCACAGAGTGAGAATACACCACGCCACATGAGTAACTGGTACAGAGTGAGACTACATCAAACTGCACGAGTACTGGTACAGAGTGAAAGTACACCACTCCGCATGAGTAACTGGTACAGAGTGAGAGTACACCACTCCACATGAGTAACTGGTACAGAGTGAGAGTACACCACTCCACATGAGTAACTGGTACAGAGTGAGAGTACACCACTCCACATGAGTAACTGGTACAGAGTGAGAATACACCACTCCGCATGAGTAACTGGTACAGAGTGAGAGTACACCACTCCACACGAGTAACTGGTACAGAGTGAGAATACACTACGCTGCACGAGTAACTGGTACAGAGTGAGAGTACATCAAACTGCACGAGTAACTGGTACAGAGTGAGAGTACACCACGCCGCACGAGTAACTGGTACAGAGTGAGAGTACACCACTCCGCACGAGTAACTGGTACAGAGTGAAAGTACACCACTCCGCATGAGTAACTGGTACAGAGTGAGAGTACACCACTCCGCACGAGTAACTGGTACAGAGTGAGAGTACACCACGCCGCACGAGTAACTGGTACAGAGTGAAAGTACACCACTCCGCATGAGTAACTGGTACAGAGTGAGAGTCCACCATGCCGCACGAGTTACTGGTCCAAGAGTAGGCAGCTGTACAGAGCATGCAAGGGTACACTGTGCCAAGTGAGTAACTTTTGTTGGTACAGCAGTGAGTATACGGCTGTGTGTGGTGGCATAGCTGTGTGCATATATTTGTGTGTTTCTAAAATAGCCTCTATACAGCTGCACATGTCAGTACAGCTGTGTGTTTGCAGTACAAATGTATGTGTTTATGTGTGGTGGTACAGCTATGTGTGTGTGTTTTTTTGTGTTTTATTACAGCTGTGTGTGTATATGCGTGTAGGAGTGTGTTTGGTGGTACAGCTGTGGACATTTGCCGATATAGGTGTGTGTATGGAGTGTGTATTGGTACAAGTCTATGTGTGTCTGTGTCTCATTAAAGCTATTTGTGTATATTTGGGTATGTGTGTGCTGGAACATCTGTGTGTGTTTGTCGATACAGCTATGTGTGTATGGTACAGCTATGTGTGAGTATGTGTGTGGTACAGCCGTCTGTGTATCTGTGTCTGTTTGGCAGTACTGCTGTGTGTGCTTGTGCTGTGTATATCACTGTGTGTCTCAATGTGTGTGTTTGTTGATACAGCTGTCTGTGTATATTTGTGTGTGTGTCAGTACAGCTGTGTGTGTATGTGTGTGTTTGTCAATACAGCTGTGTGTGTGGTACAGCTGTGCATGTGTGTGTTTGTCGATACAGCTATGTGTGTGTGGTACAGCTGTGTGTATATGTGTGTGCTACAGCTGTGTGTATATGTGTGTGCTACAGCTATGTGTGTATGTGTGTGCATGTATGTATGTGTGTGCATGTGTATGCTACAGCTGTGTGTGTATGTGTGTGTGCTACAGTTGTGTGTATATGTGTATATGTTTGTTTATATGTGTATTCTACAGCTGTGTGTATGTGTGTGTATATCTGTGTGTGCTACAGCTGTGTGTATGTGTATATATGTGTGTGTGCTACAGCTCTGTGTGTATGTGTGTATATATATGTGTTTATGCTACAGCTCTGTGTATATGTGTGTATATATGTGTTTATGCTACAGCTCTGTGTGTATGTGTGTGTATATATGTGTATGCTACAGCTGTGTGTGTATATATGTGTGTATGTGTATGCTACAGCTGTGTTTGTATATAAGTGTGTATGTGTGTGTATATATATGTGTATGCTACAGCTGTGTGTTTCGGTGTTCCAGTGTCTCAGGGCTGCAATGGATGATTGATCATCTGCAGCAGCAGAAAACAGGTTACTGCAGCATCACACTCTCTCTCAGCCCCCTCTCACTCCCTCCCTCCCTCCACATCTTGCTCCTTCTCTCTCTCTGTATCTCCCCCTCTGTGTTTCTCCCCACCCCTCTCCTGTCTCCCAACTTACTCTCATTCCTCTCTCTCCATCTCTGGCGCTCCATTCCCACCCCCTCCCCCTCCCCCCTCCTGCTCTGCCGAAGCCCCAGGGAGTGGAGAGACGCACAGAGTCACGTGGCATTCCAGGCACTCAGGCACTGCAACACTACAGTAACCAGCCGCGCTGCTCGGCCGCCCATTTAATATTTCATTCATGCATCCACCTATCTGTCCTCGTCTGTGTCCACTTCTCTCCCTGCATGTTCACCCGGCCCCGGACGCAGCCGAAAAGCACACGGGTCGACTTCAGATGTCAAGAAAACGGCACCAGAGCTCATGGCAGGGTCTCTGGGATCCGGATCCGAGCAGTTGACTGTTTCAGAGCTGTGCCTGGACCAGTCAGCTAGTGGACCGCTGACGAGAGCAGAACGGCCCAGCTGCCAGCGATCCGAGGGAGACGCCTGCGAGGGCCAGGCCACCCGCCCTGCGCGGAGTGGAGCCGCGATGGGTGGAACTGCCCCACGTGACCCTGCCTGGGCGGAGTGCAGCTAGCCTCGTGTGTGTGCCAGGCGTGGCCTCTGGGGGGCGCTACAGAGTGACCGTGTCTTGACCCCGCAGAGGGACTGTACTGGCGTCCAGCTCCACAAAGGCCTCTCACCCGAAATTGTAAGCTCCGGGATTCCACTTCACAAGTAGTTTCCCCTCTGCCAAGGGGTTCTTACAGAGGGGGTTGGAGCTCGGCGGTTATTTTGCGCCCCCTGCCCAGATGTCACCCCAGAGGAGGCTACAGGTGCGCCCTGGCCCCTCTCCCTCCCTGCTCCCTCCCCGCTCCCTCCCCGCACGGAGAAGTGACATTTCCTGCAGCTCCAGCCAGTCTCTCCCGCTGTGACGCTGTGATGTCTCCCTGCGAACTCCGTCCTCATTAAGTCAAGGGAGAGGAGCTGCGCTAATCAAACACAGCCCAGCGCCTGGCATGGGCCTCACCGCACGCACCCCTGTCTCTCTCCAGGAAGAGTGGGCACACAGCTGTGTGTGCTTAACCACGGAGCACAGAGGAACACACACCTCACAGGACAGAGCTGTGTGTGCTTAACCACGGAGCACAGAGGAACACACACCTCACAGGACAGACCGCTGTGTGTGTTTAATCACAGAGCACAGAGGAACACACACCTCAGACACAGGACAGACAGCTGTGTGTGTGCTTAACCACGGAGCACAGAGGAACACACACCTCAGACACAGGACAGACAGCTGTGTGTGTGCTTAACCACAGAGCACAGAGGAACACACACCTCAGACACAGGACAGACAGCTGTGTGTGTGTTTAATCACGGAGCACAGAGGAACACACACCTCAGACACAGGACAGACAGCTGTGTGTGTGCTTAACCACGGAGCACAGAGGAACACACACCTCAGACACAGGACAGACAGCTGTGTGTGTGTTTAATCACGGAGCACAGAGGAACACACACCTCAGACACAGGACAGACAGCTCTGTGTGTGTTTAATCACGGAGCACAGAGGAACACACACCTCAGACACAGGACAGACAGCTGTGTGTGTTTAATCACGGAGCACAGAGGAACACACACCTCAGACACAGGACAGACAGCTGTGTGTGTGCTTAACCACGGAGCACAGAGGAACACACACCTCAGACACAGGACAGACAGCTGTGTGTGTGTTTAATCACAGAGCACAGAGGAACACACACCTCAGACACAGGACAGACAGCTGTGTGTGTTTAATCACAGAGCACAGAGGAACACACACCTCAGACACAGGACAGAGCTGTGTGTGCTTAATCACAGAGCACAGGGGAACACACACCTCAGACACAGGACAGAGCTGTGTGTGTTTAATCACAGAGCACAGAGGAACACACACCTCAGACACAGGACAGACAGCTGTGTGTGTGTTTAATCACAGAACACAGGGGAAAACACACCTCAGACACAAGACAGAGCTGTGTGTGTTTAATCACAGAGCACAGAGGAACACACACCTCAGACACAGGACAGACAGCTGTGTGTTTGTTTAACCACAGAGCTCAGAATAACACACACACTCAGTCTCAGATACATACAGTACAGCCTCACAGGACAGACAGCTGTGTGTGTTTAAGCATAGAGCTCAGAATAACACACACACACTCTCACACTCACAAGACAGATAGCTGTGTGTGTTTACTCAAAGAGCACAGAGGAACACACACACCTCAGATACAGGACAGACTGCAGAACACACACACACCCTCAGACAGCTGTGTGCTGTACTACGTGTACTGCCTGTCTGCAGCTCAGTAAAGACTGAGGACCCATGATGCATGGTGAAGGAGCCACTGTCCTCACCCCAGGACATGTGCAAGCACTGCAAGCCTCTGGCAAGGCACTCACCCAGTGAGGACGACCACGAAGTCCATGACGTTCCAGCCATTACGCAGGTAGGAGCCCTTGTGGAAAGCGAAGCCCAGAGCCAGAATCTTAATCCCAGCTTCAAAACAGAAGATCCCAATGAAGTAGGGCTCTGTATCGTCCTGCAATGGCAACACAACATCACCAACATACCAAAGTATACAGTACATAACAACACACATGTAACGTCCCTGTGACCAGCTGTTCGCCTGGTTTGACAGTCCTGTATCTTAACCACTGGACCAGCTGTCCTCCTGGTGTGACAGTCCTGTATCTTAACCACTGGACCGGCTGTCCTCCTGGTGGGACAGTCCTGTATCTTAACCACTGGACCAGCTGTCCTCCTGGTGTGACAGTCCTGTATGTTAACCACTGGACCAGCTGTCCTCCTGGTGTGACAGTCTTGTATCTTAACCACTGGACCAGCTGTCCTCCTGGTGTGACAGTCTTGTATCTTAACCACTGGACCAGCTGTCCTCCTGGTGTGACAGTCCTGTATCTTAACCACTGGACCAGCTGTCCTCCTGGTGTGACAGTCCTGTATCTTAACCACTGGACCAGCTGTCCTCCTGGTGTGACAGTCCTGTATCTTAACCACTGGACCAGCTGTCCTCCTGGTGTGACAGTCCTGTATCTTACCCACTGGACCAGCTGTCCTCCAGGGGTAACAGTCTCTGTATATTCTGGGGCAGTGCGGTGGCTCTGTGGTTAAGTTCCCGCGGCCAGCAGAGGAATCCTACTCCTTTGGGCCCCTGAGCAAGGCCCTTAACCCCAGCTGCTCCAGTGGGTGCCGTATAAATGGCTTCTATCCCTGTCTGTGTGTCTCATGGAGAGCAAGATGGGGTATGTGACAAATTCCTAATACAAGAAATTGTATATGGCTAATAAATCTATCATCTGTAACAGTAGGGAAGGGGTGTTACTCACCAGGCGTTCTGACATTGGGGTCTTGTCCCCGTCAGGCAGGTGCTGCTCCAGAGCCAGGACGATGCAGTTGGCAATGATGGTAGCTAAGATCATGTATTCAAAAGGAGTGAGGGAGGCAAGGTTAAGGAAAACAACAGAGCGAACGCACTGTCCATCACAGAGGGGGCGCTAAAGCGTTCCTAGCCTGAACGCCTGTTTCAGAACCTTCTCCAAATCTCAAGCACAGCTGAGAACAGATGCCCCTCCCCCCTGCTCTCAGACTGAAATACACGTCCAGTCATGTTCTATACCACGGTGAGCACGCTGGCCTGGACAGGGGCTGGATCTTGCAGGAACTAGGCACTCGACCTCCCTGGGTAAGGAAGTGAGCACCCTAGACCGTGGGTTAGGAGCTGCTCTCCCAGCCCGAAGAGAAGTTAATCGGAGCTAAGCGACTAACGAGCATCCCATTAAGAGATGGCGATATCTGTCCAAGTCACTCAGTCAGCCCAGGCCCTACAGCTCACATTGCTGCTTCATGAACACACTCACTCAGTGTGTCTCCCTGTGGCCTGGTGTGTGTAACTGTCTCACCAGGTCTTTCCCTTCTGTACTGCACTTTAACCATGATCACCTGGGCCTCCCTGCACTTTTACAACATTGACACTGGGCTTCACTGCACTGCACTGTGCTTTTACCCTGATCTCACTAGGCTTTGCTGCACTGGAGTGTGCTACTCTGTTAAAGCAGTCCACAGTCCTAGGTAAGGAATTTAAGGGAATTAAGAACACTGTGGCGATCAGCCTGCTGACTCAAGTACTGGTAACTAGAGTTTGGAACAGAGCGGAAGTGTCCGGGAATGGAATTTTTCCCTTGGGATAGGACCCGGGTCTTAGTCCTCTTGGCAGCTGTAACTGGGACTGGCTGGGGGCACTGCCAGCCCCGGAGCGTGGTCTGAGTAATGGCCCTGTGTGTTCTGTAAGAGGAAATAAAACTTCCACTGTGTCCAATTAGTATCAATATAATCAGCAAGAGTGATGGCCCAGCCCTCCCCCCCAGCCGCTCAGCCGAGCCTCTCTGTTTAATTAAAGTGGCTCGGAGACGCGGTGGGCAGCCAGCAGCCAGCCTGCGGATCTCGGGGCGGTACGGGCAGGGCTGGCTCTCGCAGGACGGCTTGGCACGCAGAGACGCCCCGTTCATTCTTAAAAAGCTCCGAGCGCTGACTCAGCCAGGCAGGGGCCAGCGGCGCTCCGACACAGAGCCTGAGTCAGTGGACGGGCTCGGGGGGGGGGGGCCCTGATTCCCGACGTTCCGACTCCGACATTTAATTAATTCCCACACCCAGGGGTCAGAAATCGATGGTGAGAGAGGCAGCTATCCAATCATACTCATGGAGACTTTCCACTTGGACCCAGGACTCAGCTTGGAGTCAGACACCAACGGGGTTGCAAATCAGACTCCCACTGCACAGCGCTCTGATCCGCTCCAGGTTTTACACTGACCCAGACCAGAACCGGTGAACAGGCCGGAGGGGACAGAGGGTGTGGTGCTGGACCCAGATCAGAACCGGTGAACGGGCCGGAGGGGACAGAGGGGACAGAGGGGTGTGGTGCTGGACCCAGATCAGAACCGGTGAACGGGCCGGAGGGAACAGGGGGGACAGAGGGTGTAGTGCTGGACCCAGATCAGAACCGGTGAACGGGCCGGAGGGGACAGGAGGGACAGAGGGTGTGGTGCTGGACCCAGATCAGAACCGGTGAACGGGCCGGAGGGGACAGGGGGACAGAGGGGTGTGGTGCTGGACCCAGATCAGAACCGGTGAACGGGCCGGAGGGGACAGGGGGACTGAGGGTGTGGTGCTGGACCCAGATCAGAACCGGTGAACGGGCCGGAGGGGACAGGGGGACTGAGGGTGTGGTGCTGGACCCAGATCAGAACCGGTGAACGGGCCGGAGGGGACAGGGGGGACAGAGGGGTGTGGTGCTGGACCCAGATCAGAACCGGTGAACGGGCCGGAGGGGACAGGGGGACTGAGGGTGTGGTGCTGGACCCAGATCAGAACCGGTGAACGGGCCGGAGGGGACAGGGGGACTGAGGGTGTGGTGCTGGACCCAGATCAGAACCGGTGAACGGGCCGGAGGGGACAGGGGGGACAGAGGGGTGTGGTGCTGGACCCAGATCAGAACCGGTGAACGGGCCGGAGGGGACAGGGGGACTGAGGGTGTGGTGCTGGACCCAGATCAGAACCGGTGAACGGGCCGGAGGGGACAGGAGGGACAGAGGGTGTGGTGCTGGACCCAGATCAGAACCGGTGAACGTGCCGGAGGGGACAGGGGGGACAGAGGGGCCGCTCAGTGCAGGATTGTTTCCGAGAGCTGAGCCTGGCCAAAACCACTTCCTGCTCGCAGGGACACAGCAGGACCAGCGGAGGATCGGGCTGCCCGACGGCCGTATCCCTTCACTCTCTGCGATCGATGAGCAGGAATCGGAAGAGGCCGGGCCGAAACCCGAGCTCCTCGCCCCTGCAGCACTCCTGCGTGCTCCGGCCCGGCGCTCCGGAAGAGGTCCGGCTGCCAGGCCGCTGGGAGTCTCTGCTGCTCTCCCCGCGCGGCTATAAATAGCGAGGCGAGTCCTCGGAGCAGGGAAGGGAACGTGCGTTTCTCTCGCCCTCTCGCTTGCCTTTTTAAAGCAGCGTCTTTTCCCAGACTCCAGCACTTTCCCTGCGCTGTATCTCACAAGATCCCGGCTTTCCGGCTGAGGTCCGCAGTGACCCAATTTAATCCAGCCACGTGCCGGATCCTGCCTGGGGGCAGGTGGGATAAGAAGACCCTCTACAGCCGCCCTGATGCCTGGTACAGCACGGCACGGGCCAGCGGGGCTCAGCTGTGAGCACCCCGAGGCCACAGGAGCCCCGCCCTGCTCCTGCGTCACTCCGTCAGGAGCGCCAAGCTCGCCTGTCCGCCCCCTGCGCCCTGCCAGTGTCTGCACCCCAGGACTCAGGGCACGGCCTGCACCGGACACCCCTCGACCCCAGTCACCCAGGCTTGTCTGGGGGCAGGAGCAGAGCATGCTGGAAGAGGGGAGCGGGACAGACGCCCAACAGGGAGGTGGACAGGCTGGGTCTCTCCAGCTCCCCTTACTGTGAGGGGGCCGCCAGTCCGTGAAAGTGGGTACCCCTACTGCACAGCCCCCTGAGTGTCACCCAGAGCCCAGCTCGGGAGATCAAGACCTGTCGCCTGGCACTTTGCACACACTATTCCACAAGGCACACACGACCTTTGTCTGCATCAATTCGGAACCACAGCAAATGAACAGGCTTGAAATCTCCACAGAACAGGAGGTTCTGGATTCGATACAAGAGCGCTGCAGCCAGTTACAGCTGGAGCGGATCAGAGTGCATCACGCCCTTCAGCGACACACCATGTCAGCAGAGGCCCTCACAACAGACAACAGGGGAGACTCCCTGAACCCCAGAATTCAACCTGGGATTCCCATTAACTGCTGTAAAGGGAAGGGCCTGGACAGCAGACACCCCCTCAGAACCGCAGTTCACCCCCAACACAAGAGACCGGGGCTTCACAATCCCACACACTGGCTCTCTGACTGCCAGGCCTGGTCTTTATAGCTTCTCTACGAATAAACACCTCCTTGACATTTTCCCAAGAACTTCAGAATGAGGCCAGCAGGGAGGCAGCCGACACACAGGAGAGAGACACATTTGTTACAGACTAACAGGTGAAGAGAGAACACAGGAGAAACTGCCGCCAGGAAGGACAGAGTACTCTTCAAGCAGGGCAAGACTAGAAGGAATCAGACCAGACTCCCACTGCGCAGCAGTCTGATCCACTCCAGGTTTTACTGTATTATTATTCAGACTCCCACTGCACAGCAGTCTGATCCACTCCAGGTTTTACTGTATAATTATTCAGACTCCCACTGCGCAGCAGTCTGATCCGCTCCAGGTTTTACCGTTATTATTATTCAGACTCCCACTGCGCAGCAGTCTGATCCACTCCAGGTTTTACTGTATTATTATTCAGACTCCCACTGCGCAGCAGTCTGATCCACTCCAGGTTTTACTGTATTATTATTCAGACACCCACTGCGCAGCAGTCTGATCCACTCCAGGTTTTACAGTATCATTATTCAGACACCCACTGCACAGCAGTCTGATCCACTCCAGGTTTTACTGTATAATTATTCAGACACCCACTGCACAGCAGTCTGATCCACTCCAGGTTTTACTGTATAATTATTCAGACTCCAGCTGTATAGCAGTCTGATCCACTCCAGGTTTTACTGTGTTATTCAGACTCCAGCTGTATAGCAGTCTGATCCACTCCAGGTTTTACTGTGTTATTCAGACTCCAACTGCGCAGCTCCAGGTTTTCCCAGCTGCAGGAATCTCGGGCCCTGGCAGCCGCAGGAGAGCAGGTCTGCTGGCTGGTCTCTGGGCTCGACAGCAGCAGCAGAACCACATGTGACTCCGCGAACACGAGCATGAAAAATCAATCCATCACACCGGCTCTCAGAGCTCAGCTCCCAAAAATAGCCACGCTCCCGCGTCACTGCACAGCCGCACACCAGCACACTAGCGAGGCCTGCGCCCCTGAATTATTCACGGGCAGCGAGGAGGGGAGACAGCCGGCTCACACGCGTGGCACGCCGAGCAGACAGGCAGCGCGGAGCGGGGCGCGGACCCCCCCGCAGCCGGGCGAGAGAAACGGGACAGACAGGCGTCTACAGCCGCGCCCGGGGGGCCATCGGGCAGGAGGAGGTCCCCCCCAAGCCCCGGCCCCTCTGTCCCTGGGGCAGGACAGCGCCAGACACACCCACTCTGAGTCTCGGGGTTCCCTAAGGGACGCCCCATGCCGAGGAGCTCGGTGGCAGATGGAGCCCCGTGGGCACAGAGAGATAACAGGAGCGGGAGCTCACTGGACCAGGGGACAGGAGACACAGAACTCCTGTCGCCTGACCTGAAGGATCCATCAGCTCCTTTATTAAAGAGCAGCATTTCCGGATTCCTGTATCCTGGATCGCAGCATCCACTTGGAATCGGGAATGCATCATTCTGAGAGGCAAAGCCACGGCCGCTGACAGTCTAACACTCTGAACCCCGGAAGGCAGCTCGGCCAATATTTCTATTCCCGGAATTCCCGGGATAAATCTGCATAGTAATCTTTCCTCATGCTCTTCAGGCAACAGGAAGCAGTCCTCCCTCACTGGGCCCGATCACGCACACTACCCACAGAGAGTGCACGGCACAGCCCCGAGAGAGGAGAGACTTGGGGGTACGGCCGAGCTCTGACAGGGGAGACATCTGGGGGTACAGCCCTGAGACAGGAGACACCTGGGGGTACAGCCTGAGAGAGGAGACGCCTGGGGGTACAGCCTGAGAGAGGAGACGCCTGGGGGTACAGCCTGAGAGAGGAGACGCCTGGGGGTACAGCCCTGAGAGAGGAGACACCAGGGGGTACAGCCTGAGAGAGGAGACGCCTGGGGGTACAGCCTGAGAGAGGAGAGACCTGGGGGTACAGCCTGAGAGAGGAGACACCTGGGGGTACAGCCTGAGACAGGAGAGGCCTGGGGGTACAGCCTGAGAGAGGAGACGCCTGGGGGTACAGGCTGAGAGAGGAGACGCCTGGGGGTACAGCCCTGAGAGAGGAGAGACCTGGGGGTACAGCCTGAGAGAGGAGACGCCTGGGGGTACAGCCCTGAGAGAGGAGACACCAGGGGGTACAGCCTGAGAGAGGAGACACCAGGGGGTACAGCCCTGAGAGAGGAGACACCTGGGGGTACAGCCTGAGAGAGGAGACACCAGGGGGTACAGCCTGAGAGAGGAGACACCTGGGGGTACAGCCTGAGAGAGGAGACACCAGGGGGTACAGCCTGAGAGAGGAGACACCAGGGGGTACAGCCCTGAGAGAGGAGACACCTGGGGGTACAGCCTGAGAGAGGAGACACCAGGGGGTACAGCCTGAGAGAGGAGACACCAGGGGGTACAGCCTGAGAGAGGAGACACCTGGGGGTACAGCCTGAGAGAGGAGACGCCTGGGGGTACAGCCTGAGAGAGGAGACACCTGGGGGTACAGCCTGAGAGAGGAGAGGCCTGGGGGTACAGCCTGAGACAGGAGAGGCCTGGGGGTACAGCCTGAGAGAGGAGAGACCTGGGGGTACAGCCTGAGAGAGGAGAGACCTGGGGTATAGCCTGAGAGAGGAGACGCCTGGGGGTACAGCCTGAGAGAGGAGACACCTGGGGGTACAGCCTGAGAGAGGAGACACCTGGGGGTATAGCCTGAGAGAGGAGACGCCTGGGGGTACAGCCTGAGAGAGGAGACACCTGGGGGTACAGCCTGAGAGAGGAGACGCCTGGGGGTACAGCCCTGAGAGAGGAGACACCAGGGGGTACAGCCTGAGAGAGGAGACACCAGGGGGTACAGCCCTGAGAGAGGAGACACCTGGGGGTACAGCCTGAGAGAGGAGACACCAGGGGGTACAGCCTGAGAGAGGAGACACCAGGGGGTACAGCCCTGAGAGAGGAGACACCTGGGGGTACAGCCTGAGAGAGGAGACACCAGGGGGTACAGCCTGAGAGAGGAGACACCAGGGGGTACAGCCTGAGAGAGGAGAGACCTGGGGGTATAGCCTGAGAGAGGAGACACCAGGGGGTACAGCCTGAGAGAGGAGACACCTGGGGGTACAGCCTGAGAGAGGAGACGCCTGGGGGTACAGCCTGAGAGAGGAGACACCTGGGGGTACAGCCTGAGAGAGGAGAGGCCTGGGGGTACAGCCTGAGACAGGAGAGGCCTGGGGGTACAGCCTGAGAGAGGAGAGACCTGGGGGTACAGCCTGAGAGAGGAGAGACCTGGGGTATAGCCTGAGAGAGGAGACGCCTGGGGGTACAGCCTGAGAGAGGAGACACCTGGGGGTACAGCCTGAGAGAGGAGACACCTGGGGTATAGCCTGAGAGAGGAGAGACCTGGGGGTACAGCCTGAGAGAGGAGACACCAGGGGGTACAGCCTGAGAGAGGAGACACCTGGGGGTACAGCCTGAGAGAGGAGACACCTGGGGTATAGCCTGAGAGAGGAGACACCAGGGGGTACAGCCTGAGAGAGGAGACGCCTGGGGGTACAGCCTGAGAGAGGAGACACCTGGGGTATAGCCTGAGAGAGGAGACACCTGGGGGTACAGCCTGAGAGAGGAGACACCTGGGGGTACAGCCTGAGAGAGGAGACACCTGGGGGTACAGCCCTGAGAGAGGAGAGACCTGGGGGTACAGCCTGAGAGAGGAGAGACCTGGGGGTACAGCCTGAGAGAGGAGACGCCTGGGGGTACAGCCTGAGAGAGGAGACGCCTGGGGGTACAGGCTGAGAGAGGAGACGCCTGGGGGAGACAGTGAAGGAGAGGAACACTCCGGGGGACACTGAAGCAGATAGAGGCAGGAACATGGAGGGTCTGGAGAGGAACAAGAAGTGAAGAAGAGGAGGGGGAGATTCAGGGAGAGTGTCTAGGGTCTCCTTCTCTACATGTTTGCTGAAACAAACAAGCAGATAGAAAGAGGTATACAAGCAAACCCAGTCTATATCCCAGAGCTGGTGCCTGTTACTCAGACCTCTGCACACCAGCCAGGGCTCGACAGCCACTACATTATCAGCAGGCAGGATCTCACTAGAGAGGGATGATAAATAATTTAGATTCTGCAGGCTGAATCTTGATCACTGCTTTCACAGGCCGGATAACAGAGGCTTCTGGGTCAGTCAGTCCACAGGCTGGAGCACAGAGACAGCTGGGTCAGTCAGTCCACAGGCCAGATAACAGGCTTCTGGGTCAGTCAGTCCACAGGCTGGAGCACAGAGACAGCTGGGTCAGTCAGTCCACAGGCCAGATAACAGAGGCTTCTGGGTCAGTCAGTCCACAGGCTGGGGCATAGAGACAGCAGGGTCAGTCAGTCCACAGGCCAGATAACAGAGGCTTCTGGGTCAGTCAGTCCACAAGCTGCAGCACAGAGACTGCTGGGTCAGTTAGTCCACAGGATGGAGCATAGAGACTGCTGGGTCAGTCAGTCCACAAGCTGCAGCACAGAGACTGCTGGGTCAGTTAGTCCACACAGTGAGCAGAGGAGCAGAAGAAGCTGCACAGCAGAGCCTAAGTGCACATCTACACAGCACAGCACACCCCTAATGCACTTCTGCACTGCACAGCACACTAACAGAACAGTACAGCCCTAATGCACATCTATGCTGCAAAGTAGAACCCTAGTGTACAACTACACTGCAAAGCGCACTGACAGCACAATCCTGTCCTAGTGTACATCTAGACTGCACAGCACATCCCTAGCGCACATCTACACTGCAAAGCACACGCCTAATGCACTTCTGCACTACAAAGCACAATGACAGCCCAGCCCTAGTGCACATCTACACAGCACAACACTACTGATTGCACAGTATAGCCCTACTGCACATCTACACAACATACTGACTGCACAGCACTGCCCTGCTAAACATTTACACTGCACACCACACCCCAAGTGCACTTCTACGCTGCACAGCCCTAGTGCACTTCTACACTGCACAGCACACTGACTGCACAGCACACTGACCGCATAGAACCATCCTAGTAAACATCTACATTGCACAGCACACTGACTGTCGAGCACAGCTCTAGTGCACATCTACACTGCACAGCACACTGATAGCACAACCCTAGTCCACATCTACTCTGCACAACACAACCCTAGTTCACATCTACACTGCACTGCCCTAGTCCACATCTATACTGCACAGCACACTGACTGCACAGCACTGCCCATAGTCCACATATACACCCCACAACACAACCCTAGTCCACATCTACACTGCACAGCACTGCCCTAGTGTACATCTACACTGCACAGCACACTGACTGCACAGCACAGCCCTAGTGCACATCTACACTGCACAGCACACTGACTGCACAGCACAGCCCTAGTGCACATCTACACTGCACAGCACACTGACTGCACAGCACTGCCCTAGTCCACATCTACACTGCACAGCACGGCCCTAGTGCACATCTACACTGCACAGCACACTGATAGCACATCTACACTGCACAGCACACTGACTACACAGCACAGCCTTAGTGCACATCTACACTGCACAGCACAGCTCTAGTGCACATCTACACTGCACAGGACAATGACTGCACAGCACAGCCTTAGTGCACATCTACACTGCAGAGCACAGCCCTAGTGCACATCTGCACTGCACAGCAAAGCCCTAGTGCTGTACAGCACACAGACTGTACAAGTGACACCACACTCCCATAGATCACAGCTCTGACAAATCCTGCCCACATTTAACTACCTCAGATCCAAACAGCTACACAAGATGCATATCTTCTGTAGATAAATATAAAACAGCAATTCCTAATACATCTGAAAAGTGAACAGCCAAAAGTGAGCTCTTGGTCCTGACAAAGAGTATCAGTGCATGCTAATGCAATCAATGTTAATAAAATCTCACCTCCTACACACGGACAAAGACACACTGACACCAGAAACAAAGTGGAAGAACCAAAGCCCTTTAAATGCTACATCACTGGCCAGACCAGACTCCAATTCTTCTGCAGTCTGAGCCAGTCCAAGTTTCAGAAGCTGTGTGCCTCTGGTAAAAAGACTGACACCAGGAAATGCAGAGTCCAAGTTGATGACCCTCTTCTGTGTGAAAATTTACACACAGAAAAATATAAAGTGCTTAACACTGGTGACCTGCATCCAAACCAAACTCCTCAAGGTTCATTCTGAGTGATTAATGACTGAGAGATCTATCACGGTGATGAGCATGGAGAGGGACATTTAAGGGAGCCACAGCTCTTTTGAAAAGTGTTGGTAGGATTAACCTCATAAACCCTGGACAGTGGACATTAGGTCACGTCTTGCTTTCCTGCTCTCCCACTCCTGTTTGCACAAGAACCCTGCAATCTATCAGACTACTGTGCAGTTAGAGTCTGACTGACAACACTAAAACGTGCAGTGGATCAAATTGCTCTGCATTTGGAGTGCAGAAGGAGTCTCCTTTGATTTACCTCTTTAGATACCTTCCTGTAATCTTTCAGAAGACCTTTCTGTAAATGTGTGCGTCTAATTGACCCATGGACAGGCTAAGCAGATTTCAAAGAAATCCATTCACCCATATTCTAACTGTTTTATCCAATACACAGTCACAGGGGAGAACCAGCAAGCTACAGCTACAAGGCAGGATACGCTCTGGACGGGACAAAGGACTGAATCACAGCAGCCAGGACACACTGACACACTCTCTCACACCAGACTGAATCACAGCAGCCAGGACACACTGACACACTATCTCATACCAGACTGAATCACAGCAGCAGGACACACTGACACACTCTCTCACACCAGACTAACAGCAGCCAGGACAAACAGACACACTCTCTCACACCAGACTGAATCACAGCAACAAAGACACACTGACACCACAGCAGCCAGGACACACTGACACACTTTCTCACACCAGACTGAATCACAGCAGCCAGGACACACTGACACACTCTCTCACACCAGACTGAATCACAGCAGCCAGGACACACTGACACACTCTCTCACACCAGACTGAATCACAGCAGCCAGGACACACTGACACACTCTCTCACACCAGACTGAATCACAGCAGCCAGGACACACTGACACACTCTCTCACACCAGACTGAATCACAGAAGCAGGACACACTGACACACTCTCTCACACCAGACTGAATCACAGCAACAAGGACACACTGACACACTCTCTCACAACAGACTGAATCACAGCAGCCAGGACACACTGACACACTCTCTCACACCAGACTGAATCACAGCAGCCAGGACACACTGACACACTCTCTCACACCAGACTGAATCACAGCAGCCAGGACACACTGACACACTCTCTCACACCAGACTGAATCACAGCAGCCAGGACACACTGACACACTCTCTCACACCAGACTGAATCACAGCAGCCAGGACACACTGACACACTCTCTCACACCAGACTCACAGTAGCAAGGACACACTGACACGCTCTCTTGCACTACATTGAATCACAGCAGCCAGGACACACTGACACACTCTCTCACACCAGACTAACAGCAGCAAGGACACACTGACACACTCTCTCACACCAGACTGAATCACAGCAGCCAGGACACACTGACACACTCTCTCACACCAGACTGAATCACAGCAGCCAGGACACACTGACACACTGACACCAGACTGAATCACAGCAGCCAGGACACACTGACACACTCTCTCACACCAGACTGAATCACAGCAGCCAGGACACACTGACACACTCTCTCACACCTGACTGAATCACAGCAGCCAGGATACACTGACACACTCTCTCACACCAGACTGAATCACAGCAGCCAGGACACAGTGACACACTCTCTCACACCAGACTGAATCACAGCAGCCAGGACACACTGACACACTCTCTCACACCAGACTGAATCACAGCAGCCAGGACACACTGACACACTGTCTCACACCAGACTGAATCACAGCAGCCAGGACACACTGACACACTCTCTCACACCAGACTGAATCACAGCAGCCAGGACACACTGACACACTCTCTCACACCAGACTGAATCACAGCAGCCAGGACACACTGACACACTCTCTCACACCAGACTGAATCACAGCAGCCAGGACATACTGACACACTCTCTCACACCAGACTCACAGCAGCCAGGACACACTGACACACTCTCTCACACCAGACTGAATCACAGCAGCCAGGACACACTGAGACACTCTCTCACACCAGACTGAATCACAGCAGCCAGGACACACTGACACACTCTCTCACGCCAGACTGAATCACAGCAACAAGGACACACTGACACACTCTCTCACACCAGACTGAATCACAGCAGCCAGGACACACTGACACACTCTCTCACACCAGACTGAATCACAGCAGCCAGGACACACTGACACACTCTCTCACACCAGACTGAATCACAGCAGCCAGGACACACTGACACACTCTCTCACATAAGACTGAATCACAGCAGCAGGACACACTGACACACTCTCTCACACCAGACTGAATCACAGCAGCCAGGACACACTGACACTCTCTCACACCAGACTGAATCACAGCAGCCAGGACACACTGACACACTCTCTCACACCAGACTGAATCACAGCAGCCAGGACATACTGACACACTCTCTCACACATGACTGAATCACAGCAGCCAGGACACACTGACACACTCTCTCACACCAGACTGAATCACAGCAGCCAGGACACACTGACACACTCTCTCACACCAGACTGAATCACAGCAGGCAGGACACACTGACACACTCTTTCACACCAGACTGAATCACAGCAGACAGGACACACTGACACACTCTCTCACACCAGACTGAATCACAGCAGCCAGGACACACTGACACACTCTCTCACACCAGACTGAATCACAGCAACAAGGACACACTGACACACTCTCTCACGCCAGACTGAATCACAGCAGCCAGGACACACTGACACACTCTCTCACACCAGACTGAATCACAGCAGCCAGGACACACTGACACACTCTCTCACACCAGACTGAATCACAGCAGCCAGGACACACTGACACACTCTCTCACACCAGACTGAATCACACCAGCCAGGACACACTGACACACTCTCTCACACCAGACTGAATCACAGCAGCCAGGACACACTGACACACTCTCTCACACCAGACTGAATCACAGCAGCCAGGACACACTGACACACTCTCTCACACCAGACTGAATCACAGCAGCCAGGACACACTGACACACTCTCTCACACCAGACTCACAGCAGCAAGGACACACTGACACACTCTCTCACACCAGACTGAATCACAGCAGCCAGGACACACTGTCACACTCTCTCACACCAGACTAAATCACAGCAGCCAGGACACACTGACACACTCTCTCACACCAGACTGAATCACAGCAGCCAGGACACACTGACACACTCTCTCACACCAGACTGAATCACAGCAGCCAGGACACACTGACACACTCTCTCACACCAGACTGAATCACAGCAGCCAGGACACACTGACACACTCTCTCACACCAGACTGAATCACAGCAGCCAGGACACACTGAGACACTCTCTCACACCAGACTGAATCACAGCAGCCAGGACATACTGACACACTCTCTCACACCAGACTGAATCACAGCAGCCAGGACACACTGACACACTCTCTCACACCAGACTGAATCACAGCAACAAGGACACACTGACACACTCTCTCACGCCAGACTGAATCACAGCAGCCAGGACACACTGACACACTCTCTCACACCAGACTGAATCACAGCAGCCAGGACACACTGACACACTCTCTCACACCAGACTGAATCACAGCAGCCAGGACACACTGACACACTCTCTCACACCAGACTGAATCACACCAGCCAGGACACACTGACACACTCTCTCACACCAGACTGAATCACAGCAGCCAGGACACACTGACACACTCTCTCACACCAGACTCACAGCAGCAAGGACACACTGACACACTCTCTCACACCAGACTGAATCACAGCAGCCAGGACACACTGTCACACTCTCTCACACCAGACTGAATCACAGCAGCCAGGACACACTGACACACTGACACCAGACTGAATCAAAGCAGCCAGGACACACTGACACACTCTCTCACACCAGACTGAATCACAGCAGCCAGGACACACTGACACACTCTCTCACACCAGACTGAATCACAGCAGCCAGGACACACTGACACACTCTCTCACACCTGACTGAATCACAGCAGCCAGGACACACTGACACACTCTCTCACACCAGACTGAATCACAGCAGCCAGGACACACTGACACACTCTTTCACACCAGACTGAATCACAGCAGCCAGGACACACTGACACACTCTCTCACACCAGACTGAATCACAGCAGCCAGGACACACTGACACTCTCTCACACCAGACTGAATCACAGCAGCCAGGACACACTGACACACTCTCTCACACCAGACTCACAGCAGCCAGGACACACTATCACACTCTCTCACACCAGACTGAATCACACCAGACAGGACACACTGACACACTCTTTCACACCAGACTGAATCACAGCAGCCAGGACACACTGTCACACTCTCTCACACCAGACTAAATCACAGCAGCCAGGACACACTGACACACTCTCTCACACCAGACTGAATCACAGCAGCCAGGACACACTGACACACTCTCTCACACCAGACTCACAGCAGCCAGGACACACTGACACACTCTCTCACACCAGACTGAATCACAGCAGCCAGGACACACTGACACACTCTCTCACACCAGACTGAATCACAGCAGCCAGGACACACTGACACACTCTCTCACACCAGACTGAATCACAGCAGCCAGGACACACTGACACACTCTCTCACACCAGACTGAATCACAGCAACAAGGACAAACTGACACACTCTCTCACACCAGACTGAATCACAGCAGCCAGGACACACTGACACACTCTCTCACACCAGACTGAATCACAGCAACCAGGACACACTGACACACTCTCACACCAGACTGAATCACAGCAGCCAGGACACACTGTCACACTCTCTCACACCAGACTGAATCACACCAGACAGGACACACTGACACACTCTCTCACACCAGACTGAATCACAGCAGCCAGGACACACTGACACACTCTCTCACACCAGACTGAATCACAGCAGCCAGGACACACTGACACACTCTCTCACACCAGACTGAATCACACCAGACAGGACACACTGACACACTCTCTCACACCAGACTCACAGCAGCCAGGACACACTGACACACTCTCTCACACCAGACTGAATCACAGCAGCAAGGACACACTGACACACTCTCTCACACCAGACTGAATCACAGCAGCCAGGACACACTGACACACTCTCTCACACCAGACTGAATCACAGCAGCCAGGACACACTGACACACTCTCTCACACCAGACTGAATCACAGCAGCAAGGACACACTGTCACACTCTCTCACACCAGACTCACAGCAGCAAGGACACACTGACACACTCTCTCACACCAGACTGAATCACAGCAGCCAGGACACACTGACACACTCTCTCACACCAGACTGAATCACAGCAACAAGGACACACTGACACACTCTCTCACACACCAGACTGAATCACAGAAGCCAGGACACACTGACACACTCTCTCACACCAGACTGAATCACAGCAGCCAGGACACACTGACACACTCTCTCACACCAGACTCACAGCAGCCAGGACACACTGACACACTCTCTCACACCAGACTGAATCACAGCAGCCAGGACACACTGACACACTCTCTCACACCAGACTCACAGCAGCAAGGACACACTGACACACTCTCTCACACCAGACTGAATCACAGCAGCAGGACACACTGACACACTCTTTCACACCAGACTCACAGCAGCAAGAACACACTGACACACTCTCTCACACCAGACTGAATCACAGCAGCCAGGACACACTGACACACTCTCTCACACCAGACTGAATCACAGCAGCAGGACACACTAACACACTCTCTCACACCAGACTAACAGCAGCAAGGACACACTGACACACTCTCTCACACCAGACTGAATCACAGCAGCAGGACACACTGACACACTCTTTCACACCAGACTCACAGCAGCCAGGACACACTGACACACTCTCTCACACCAGACTGAACCACAGCAACAAGGACACACTGACACACTCTCTCACACCATGCTGAATCACAGCAGCCAGGACACACTGACACACTCTCTCACACCAGACTGAATCAGAGCAGCCAGGACACACTGACACACTCTCTCACACCAGACTGAATTTACAGCAGCCAGGACACACTGACACTCTCTCACACCAGACTGAATCACAGCAGCCAGAACACACTGACACACTCTCTCACACCAGACTGAATCACAGCAGCCAGGACACACTGACACACTCTCTCACACCAGACTGAATCACAGCAACAAGGACACACTGACACACTCTCTCACACCAGACTGAATCACAGCAGCACGACACACTGACACTCTCTCACACCAGACTGAATCACAGCAGCCAGAACACACTGACACACTCTCTCACACCAGACTGAATCACAGCAGCCAGGACACACTGACACACTCTCTCACGCCAGACTGAATCAAAGAAGCCAGGACACACTGACACACTCTCTCACACCAGACTGAATCACAGCAGCCAGGACACACTGACACACTCTCTCACACCAGACTGAATCACAGCAGCCAGGACACACTGACACACTCTCTCACACCAGACTGAATCACAGCAGCCAGGACACACTGTCACACTCTCTCACACCAGACTAAATCACAGCAGCCAGGACACACTGACACACTCTCTCACACCAGACTGAATCACAGCAGCCAGGACACACTGACACACTCTCTCACACCAGACTCACAGCAGCAAGGACACACTGACACACTCTCTCACACCAGACTGAATCACAGCAGCCAGGACACACTGTCACACTCTCTCACACCAGACTAAATCACAGCAGCCAGGACACACTGACACACTCTCTCACACCAGACTGAATCACAGCAGCCAGGACACACTGACACACTCTCTCACACCAGACTGAATCACAGCAGCCAGGACACACTGACACACTCTCTCACACCAGACTGAATCACAGCAGCCAGGACACACTGACACACTCTTTCACACCAGACTGAATCACAGAAGCCAGGACACACTGACACACTCTCTCACACCAGACTCACAGCAGCAAGGACACACTGACACTCTCTCTCACGCCAGACTGAATCACAGCTGCCAGGACACACTGACACACTCTTTCACACCAGAATCACAGCAGCAAGGACACACTGACACACTCTCTCACACCAGACTGAATCACAGCAGCCAGGAAACACTGACACACACTCTCACACCAGACTGAATCACAGCAGCCAGGACACACTGACACACTCTCTCACACCAGACTGAATCACAGCAGCCAGGACACACTGACACACTCTCTCACACCAGACTGAATCACAGCAGCCAGGAAACACTGACACACACTCTCACACCAGACTGAATCACAGCAGCCAGGACACACTGACACACTCTCTCACACCAGACTGAATCACAGCAGCCAGGACACACTGACACACTCTCTCACACCAGACTGAATCACAGCAAAAGGACAAACTGACACACTCTCTCACACCAGACTGAATCACAGCAACAAGGACACACTGACACACTCTCTCACACCAGACTGAATCACAGCAGCACGACACACTGACACTCTCTCACACCAGACTGAATCACAGCAGCCAGAACACACTGACACACTCTCTCACACCAGACTGAATCACAGCAGCCAGGACACACTGACACACTCTCTCACACCAGACTGAATCACAGCAGCCAGGACACACTGACACACTCTCTCACACCAGACTGAATCACAGCAGCCAGGACACACTGACACACTCTCTCACACCAGACTGAATCACAGCAGCCAGGACACACTGACACACTCTTTCACACCAGACTGAATCACAGAAGCCAGGACACACTGACACACTCTCTCACACCAGACTCACAGCAGCAAGGACACACTGACACTCTCTCACACCAGACTGAATCACAGCAGCACGACACACTGACACACTCTCTCACGCCAGACTGAATCACAGCAGCCAGGACACACTGACACACTCTCTCACACCAGAATCACAGCAGCAAGGACACACTGACACACTCTCTCACACCAGACTGAATCACAGCAGCCAGGAAACACTGACACACACTCTCACACCAGACTGAATCACAGCAGCCAGGACACACTGACACACTCTCTCACACCAGACTGAATCACAGCAGCCAGGACACACTGACACACTCTCTCACACCAGACTGAATCACAGCAGCCAGGAAACACTGACACACACTCTCACACCAGACTGAATCACAGCAGCCAGGACACACTGACACACTCTCTCACACCAGACTGAATCACAGCAGCCAGGACACACTGACACACTCTCTCACACCAGACTGAATCACAGCAGCCAGGATACAGTGACACACTCTTGGACAAGCGGTGCTGTACACTTTCCCAGCGCTACAGCACATGAACTGAAACAGCAATGGCCACAACCAGAAGCCACAGGAGACAGGCAGCACCAAACGGACCCACCAGAACCCAGCCTCGCCCGACAAGCAGGCGGCCCATTTCAGCCTTTCACGTCCAGTTCCAGGAACGGCTGAAAGGAAGAGGAAATGGGAACTGGTGGGAAAGGGAGACCTGGAATTATACAACTAGGAATGAGCCCAAACTGCAGTCTGACTGTGGATCTACTGAGCTGATGACAGCTCTGTCAGGCAGCTCAAAGCTACTGCTCTAGATTACTGCTCTGCATGAAGCCATTACTTCCAAGGGCTACAGTGTGGTCTGGGAGGTCTTGGCTACATGCCAGGGAATCTCTGGCAATGCTGGAAAACACCAGGAGTAATCAGTTTTCACATGCACATCTTCTCCGCTCCTTCATGAAAACACCTCCTGATGAAGTTAACTGTACTGCAGAAGAACAGGACTTCACGTGTGAATGTATGACTAGGACAGGCAAAGCAAATGAAAGTGTACAATTTGTATGTTTGATTTTCCATTTAAAGGTCTGGTAAGAACGACCCAATGTTGAATGTTGTAATCATCTGAGTTAGATTTCTGACAAATCATAGTACAGACCAACAGCAACACTGAACTACAGTTCCAGCAAGTACAGACCAACAGCACAACTGATCTACAGCAGCAGCAGTGTACACACTAACAGTACAGCTGATCAATAGGTCCAGTACAATACAGAGAAAACACATAGCTGATCTAAAGCTCCAGTATAGTAGAGAGCAACAGCTGAACTACAGCTCCAATAATGTACAGACCAACAGTACTGCTGGTTCCAGCTCCAGTACAGTACAGACCAACAGCAACACTGATCTAGATTTCCAGTATAGTACAGACCTACAGCAACACTGATTTACAGCTCCAGTACAGTAGAGAGCAACAGCTGAACTACAGCTCCAATAAAGCACAGACCAACAGCTGATCTACAACTCCACTACAGTACAGACCAAAAGCACCACTGATCTACTGTCCTACTTTGTATCTGATCTTAAGCTTCAGTACAGTCCAGACAAACAACACAAGTCCAGTACATTACAACCAACAGCACTGCTGAACTCCAGCACAGTACAGACACAAAGCACAGCTAATCTAAAGCTGCAATACAGTCCAGGCCAACAGCAGAGCTCATCTACAGCTCCAGAAGAAACCAACAGTACTTGTGATCTAAATATCGAGTATACAACAGATATTGTATAACATTGATCTACAGCTCCAGTACAGTCCAGACCAATAGGACCACTGATCTACAGGACCAGTAAAGTACAGACTTACAGCACAGCGGATCTACAGCTCCAGTACTATACAGTCCAACAGCTGATCTACAGCTCCAGTACAGTACAGACCTACAGCTGCACTACAGCTCCAGAACAGTACAGACCAACAACTGATCTACATCTCCAGTACTGTACAGTCCAACAGCTGAACTACAGCTCCAGTACATTAGAGACCAAGAGCAACACTGAGCTACAGCTCCAGTTCAGTGCAGTCCACCAGCTGAGCTACAGCTCCAGTACAATGCAGTCCAAAAGCTGAACTACAGCTCCAATACAGTACAGACCAACAGTTGAACTACAGCTCCAGTCCTGTACAGTCCAACAGCAACACTGAGCTACATCTCCAGTACAGTGCAGTCCAACAGCTAAACTACAGCTCCAGTACAGTACAGACCAACAGCAATACTGAGCTACAGCTCCAGTACAGTGCAGTCCAACAGCTGAACTACAGCTCCAGTACTGTACAGTCCAACAGCTGAACTACAGCTCCAATACAGTACAGACCAACAGTTGAACTACAGCTCCAGTACAGTACAGACCAACAGCTGATCTACAGCTCCAGTACTGTACAGTCCAACAGTTGAACTACAGTTCCAGTCGGTAGAGACCAACTGCTGATCTACAACTCCAGTACAATACAGACCAAAAGCAACACTGAGCTACAGCTCCAGTACAGTGCAGTCCAACAGCTGAACTACAGCTCAAGTACTGTACAGTTCAGCAGCAACACTAGGCTACAGCTCCAGTACAGTACAGACCAACAGCTGATCTACAGCTCCAGTACAGTACAGACCAACAGCTGATCTACAGCTCCAGTACTGTACAGTCCAACAGATGAACTACAGTTCCAGTACAGTAGAGACCAACTGCTGATCTACAGCCCCAGTACAGTACAGACCAACAGCAACACTGAGCTCCAGCTCCAGTACAGTGCAGTCCAACAGCTGAACTACAGCTCCAGTACTGTACAGTCCAACAGCAACACTGGGCTACAGCTCCAGTACAGTGCAGTCCAACACCTGAATTACAGCTCCAGTACTGTACACTCCAACAGTTGAACTACAGCTCCAGTACAGTAGAGACCAACTGCTGATCTACATCTCTAGTACAGTACAGACCAACAGCTGATCTACAGCTCCAGTACTGTACAGTCCAACAGCTGATCTACAGCTCCAGTACAGTACAGTCCAACAGTTGAACTACAGATCCAGTACAGTAGAGACCAACTGCTAATCTACAACTCCAGTACAATACAGGCCAACAGCAACACTGATCTGCAGCTCCAGTACAGTGCAGTCCAACAGCTGATCTACAGCTCCAGTACAGTACAGTCCAGCAGCTGATCTACAGCCCCAGTACAGTACAGACCAACAGCAACACTGAGCTCCAGCTCCAGTACTGTACAGTCCAACAGCTGATCTACAGCTCCAGTACTGTACAGTCCAACAGCTGATCTACAGCTCCAGTACTGTACAGTCCAACAGTTGAACTACAGCTCCAGTACAGTAGAGACCAACTGCTGTTCTACAGCTCCAGTACAGTACAGACCAATAGTTGAACTACAGCTCCAATACAGTACAGACCAACAGCTGGTCTACAGCTCCAGTTCAGTAGAGACCAACAGCAACACTGATCTGCAGCTCCAGTACAGTGCAGTCCAACAGCTGATCTACAGCTCCAGTACAGTACAGACCAACAGCAACACTGAGCTACAGGTCCAGTACAGTGCACTCCAACAGCTAAACTACAGCTCCAATACTGTACAGTCCAACAGCAACACTAGGCTACAGCTCCAGTACAGTGCAGTCCAACAGCTGATCTACAGCTCCAGTACAGTACAGTCCAGCAGCTGATCTACAGCCCCAGTACAGAACAGACCAACAGCTGATCTAAAGCTCCAGTACAGACCAACAGCAACACTGAGCTCCAGTACAGTACAGTCCAGCAGCTGATCTACAGCTCCAGTACAGTGCAGTCCAACAGCTGATTTACAGCTCCAGTACAGTCCAGTCCAACAGCTGATCTACAGCTCCAGTACAGTACAGTCCAACAGCTGATCTACAGCTCCAGTACAGTGCAGTCCAACAGCTTAACTACAGCTCCAGTACAGTACAGACCAACAGCAATACTGGGCTACAGCTCCAGTACAGTGCAGTCCAACAGCTGAACTACAGCTCCAGTACAGTACAGTCCAACAGCTGAACTACAGCTCCAGTACAGTACAGACCAACAGCAACACTGATCTGCAGCTCCAGTACAGTGCAGTCCAGCATCTGATCTACAGCTCCAGTACAGTACAGACCAACAGCTGAACTACAGCTCCAGTACAGTACAGATCAACAGCAACACTGATCTGCAGCTCCAGTACAGTGCAGTCCAACAGCTGATCTACAGCTCCAGTACAGTGCAGTCCAACAGCTGATCTACAGCTCCAGTACAGTGCAGTCCAACAGCTGAACTACAGCTCCAGTACAGTACAGTCCAACAGCTGAACTACAGCTCCAGTACAGTACAGACCAACAGCAACACTGATCTGCAGCTCCAGTACAGTGCAGTCCAACAGCTGAACTACAGCTCCAGTACAGACCAACAGCAACACTGATCTACAGCTCCAGTACAGTACAGTCCAGCAGCTGCTCTACAGCCCCAGTACAGTACAGACCAACAGCAACAATGAGCTCCAGCTCCAATACAGTACAGACCAACAGCTGATCTACAGCTCCAGTACAGACCAACAGCAACACTGATCTGTAGCTCCAGTACAGTGCAGTCCAACAGCTGATCTACAGCTCCAGTACAGAACAGACCAACAGCAACACTGAGCTACAGCTCCAGTACAGTGCAGTTCAACAGCTGAACTATAGCTCCAGTACTGTACAGTCCAACAGCAACACTGAGCTACAGCTCCAGTACAGTGCAGTTCAACAGCTTAACTACAGCTCTAGTACAGTACAGACCAACAGCAACACTGGGCTACAGCTCCAGTACAGTACAGTCCAACAGCTGAACTACAGCTCCAGTACAGTACAGACCAACAGCTGATCTACAGCCCAAGTATAGTACAGACCAACAGCAACACTGAGCTACAGCTCCAGTACAGTACAGTCCAACAGCTGTTCTACAGCTCCAGTACAGTATAGACCTACAGCAACACTGATCTACAGCTCCAGTACAGTACAGACCAACAGTTGAACTACAGCTCCAGTACAGTAGAGACCAACTGCTGAGCTACAGCTCCAGTACAGTGCAGTCCAACAGCTGAACTACAGCTCAAGTACTGTACAGTCCAGCAGCAACACTAGGCTACAGCTCCAGTACTGTACAGTCCAACAGTTGAACTACAGCTCCAGTACAGTAGAGACCAACAGCTGATCTACAGCTCCAGTACAGACCAATAGCAACACTGATCTGCAGCTCCAGTACAGTGCAGTCCAAAGGCTGATCTACAGCTCCAATACAGTACAGACCAACACCAACACTGAGCTACAGCTCCAGTACAGTGCAGTCCAACAGCTGAACTACAGGTCCAGTACAGTGCAGTCCAACAGCTGATCTACAGCTCCAGTACAGTACAGTCCAGCAGCTGATCTACAGCCCCAGTACAGTACAGACCAACAGCAACACTGAGCTCCAGCTCCAATACAGTACAGACCAACAGCTGATCTACAGCTCCAGTACAGACCAACAGCAACACTGATCTGTAGCTCCAGTACAGTGCAGTCCAACAGCTGATCTACAGCTCCAGTACAGTCCAGTCCAACAGCTGATCTACAGCTCCAGTACAGACCAACAGCAACACTGATCTGTAGCTCCAGTACAGTGCAGTCCAACAGCTGATCTACAGCTCCAGTACAGTCCAGTCCAACAGCTGATCTACAGCTCCAGTACAGTACAGTCCAACAGCTGATCTACAGCTCCAGTACAGTGCAGTTCAACAGCTGAACTATAGCTCCAGTACTGTACAGTCCAACAGCAACACTGAGCTACAGCTCCAGTACAGTCCAGTCCAACAGCTTAACTACAGCTCCAGTACAGTACAGACCAACAGCAACACTTGGCTACAGCTCCAGTACAGTGCAGTCCAACAGCTGAACTACAGCTCCAGTACAGTACAGACCAACAGCAACACTGATCTGCAGCTCCAGTACAGTGCAGTCCAACAGCTGATCTACAGCTCCAGTACAGTACAGTCCAGCAGCTGATCTACAGCCCCAGTACAGTACAGACCAACAGCAACACTGAGCTCCAGCTCCAGTACAGTGCAGTCCAACAGCTGAACTACAGCTCCAGTACAGTGCAGTCCAACAGCTGATCTACAGCTCCAGTACAGTACAGACCAACAGCAACACTGAGCTCCAGCTCCAATACAGTACAGACCAACAGCTGATCTACAGCTCCAGTACAGACCAACAGCAACACTGATCTGTAGCTCCAGTACAGTGCAGTCCAACAGCTGATCTACAGCTCCAGCACAGTCCAGTCCAACAGCTGATCTACAGCTCCAGTACAGTACAGTCCAACAGCTGATCTACAGCTCCAGTACAGTGCAGTTCAACAGCTGATCTACAGCTCCAGTACAGTACAGACCAACAGCAACACTGGGCTACAGCTCCAGTACAGTGCAGTCCAACAGCTGAACTACAGCTCCAGTACAGTGCAGTCCAACAGCTGAACTACAGCTCCAGTACAGTACAGACCAACAGCAACACTGATCTGCAGCTCCAGTACAGTGCAGTCCAACAGCTGATCTACAGCTCCAGTACTGTACAGACCAACAGCAACACTGAGCTCCAGCTCCAGTACAGTGCAGTCCAACAGCTGATCTACAGCTCCAGTACAGTACAGACCAACAGCTGATCTACAGCTCCAGTACTGTACAGTCCAACAGCTGATCTACAGCTCCAGTACTGTACAGTCCAACAGTTGAACTACAGTTCCAGTACAGTGCAGACCAACAGCTGATCTACAGCTCCAGTACTGTACAGTCCAACAGCAACACTGAGCTCCAGCTCCAATACAGTACAGACCAACAGCTGATCTACAGCTCCAGTACAGACCAACAGCAACACTGATCTGTAGCTCCAGTACAGTGCAGTCCAACAGCTGATCTACAGCTCCAGTACTGTACAGACCAACAGCAACACTGAGCTCCAGCTCCAGTACAGTGCAGTCCAACAGCTGATCTACAGCTCCAGTACAGTACAGACCAACAGCTGATCTACAGCTCCAGTACTGTACAGTCCAACAGCTGAACTACAGTTCCAGTATAGTGCAGACCAACAGCTGATCTACAGCTCCAGTAAAGTACAGACCAACAGCTGATCTACAGCTCCAGTACAGTGCAGTCCAACAGCTGAACTATAGCTCCAGTACTGTACAGTCCAACAGCAACACTAGGCTACAGCTCCAGTACAGTGCAGTCCAACAGCTGAACTACAGCTCCAGTACTGTACAGTCCAACAGTTGATCTACAGCTCCAGTACTGTACAGTCCAACAGTTGAACTACAGCTCCAGTACTGTACAGTCCAACAGTTGAACTACAGCTCCGGTAGAGTAGAGACCAACTGCTGATCTACAGCTCCAGTACAGTACAGACCAATAGTTGAACTACAGCTCCAATACAGTACAGACCAACAGCTGATCTACAGCTCCAGTACAGTACAGACCAACAGCAACACTGAGCTACAGCTCCAGTACTGTACAGTCCAACAGCTGATCTACAGCTCCAGTACTGTACAGTCCAACAGTTGAACTACAGCTCCGGTAGAGTAGAGACCAACTGCTGATCTACAGCTCCAGTACAGTACAGACCAATAGTTGAACTACAGCTCCAATACAGTACAGACCAACAGCTGATCTACAGCTCCAGTTCAGTAGAGACCAACAGCTGATCTACAGCTCCAGTACAGACCAACAGCAACACTGATCTGCAGCTCCAGTACAGTGCAGTCCAACAGCTGAACTACAGCTCCAGTACTGTACAGTCCAACAGTTGATCTACAGCTCCAGTACTGTACAGTCCAACAGTTGAACTACAGCTCCAGTACTGTACAGTCCAACAGTTGAACTACAGCTCCGGTACAGTAGAGACCAACTGCTGATCTACAGCTCCAGTACAGTACAGACCAATAGTTGAACTACAGCTCCAATACAGTACAGACCAACAGCTGATCTACAGCTCCAGTACAGTACAGACCAACAGCAACACTGAGCTACAGCTCCAGTACTGTACAGTCCAACAGTTGATCTACAGCTCCAGTACTGTACAGTCCAACAGTTGAACTACAGCTCCGGTAGAGTAGAGACCAACTGCTGATCTACAGCTCCAGTACAGTACAGACCAATAGTTGATCTACAGCTCCAATACAGTACAGACCAACAGCTGATCTACAGCTCCAGTTCAGTAGAGACCAACAGCTGATCTACAGCTCCAGTACAGACCAACAGCAACACTGATCTGCAGCTCCAGTACAGTGCAGTCCAACAGCTGATCTACAGCTCTAGTACAGTACAGACCAACAGCAACACTGAGCTACAGCTCCAGTACAGTGCAGTCCAACAGCTGAACTACAGCTCCAGTACAGTGCAGTCCAACAGCTTATCTACACCCCCAGTACAGTACAGACCAACAGCAACACTGAGCTCCAGCTCCAATACAGTACAAACCAACAGCTGATCTACAGCTCCAGTACAGACCAACAGCAACACTGATCTGTAGCTCCAGTACAGTGCAGTCCAACAGCTGATCTACAGCTCCAGTACAGTACAGTCCAACAGCTGATCTACAGCTCCAGTACAGTGCAGTTCAACAGCTGAACTATAGCTCCAGTACTGTACAGTCCAACAGCAACACTGAGCTACAGCTCCAGTACAGTGCAGTTCAACAGCTGATCTACAGCTCCAGTACTGTACAGACCAACAGCAACACTGAGCTCCAGCTCCAGTACAGTGCAGTCCAACAGCTGAACTATAGCTCCAGTACAGTGCAGTCCAACAGCTGATCTACAGCCCCAGTACAGTACAGACCAACAGCAACACTGAGCTCCAGCTCCAATACAGTACAGACCAACAGCTGATCTACAGCTCCAGTACAGTCCAACAGCAACACTGATCTACAGCTCCAATACAGTACAGTTCAACAGCTGAACTACAGCTCCAGTACAGTACAGACCAACAGCAACACTGATCTACAGCTCCAGTACAGTGCAGTCCAGCAGCTGAACTACAGCTCCAGTACAGTACAGACCAACAGCAACACTGATCTACAGCTCCAGTACTGTACAGTCCAACAGCAACACTGAGCTACAGCTCCAGTACAGTGCAGTTCAACAGCTTCAACAGCTCAACAGCTTAACTACAGCTACAACAGCTGATCTACAGCTCCAGTACAGTACAGACCAACAGCAACACTGAGCTCCAGCTCCAATACAGTGCAGTTCAACAGCTGAACTACAGCTCCAGTACAGTACAGACCAACAGCAACACTGATCTACAGCTCCAGTACAGTGCAGTCCAGCAGCTGAACTACAGCTCCAGTACAGTACAGACCAACAGCAACACTGATCTACAGCTCCAGTACTGTACAGTCCAACAGCAACACTGAGCTACAGCTCCAGTACAGTGCAGTTCAACAGCTTAACTACAGCTCCAGTACAGTACAGACCAACAGCAACACTGATCTACAGCTCCAGTACAGTGCAGTCCAGCAGCTGAACTACAGCTCCAGTACTGTACAGTCCAACAGTTGATCTACAGCTACAGTACTGTAGAGACCAACTGCTGATCTACAGCTCCAGTACAGTACAGACCAATAGTTGAACTACAGCTCCAATACAGTACAGACCAACAGCTGATCTACAGCTCCAGTACAGTAAAGACCAACAACTGATCTACAGCTCCAGTACAGTAGAGACCAACAACTGATCTACAGCTCCAGTACAGACCAACAGCAACACTGATCTGTAGCTCCAGTACAGTACAGTCCAGCAGCTGATCTATAGCCCCAGTACAGTAAAGACCAACAGCAACACTGAGCTCCAGCTCCAATACAGTACAGACCAACAGTTGAACTACAGCTCCAGTACAGTACAGACTAATAGTTGAACTACAACTCCAATACAGTACAGACCAACAGCTGATCTACAGCTCCAGTACAGACCAACAGCAACACTGATCTACAGCTCCAGTACAGTCCAGTCCAACAGCTGATCTACAGCTCCAGTACAGTACAGACCAACAGCAACACTGAGCTACAGCTCCAGTACAGTGCAGTCCAGCAGCTGACCTACAGCTCCAGTACAGTACAGTCCAACAGCTGAACTACAGCTCCAGTACAGTACAGACCAACAGCAACACTGGGCTACAGCTCCAGTACCGTGCAGTTAAACAGCTGAACTACAGCTCCAGTACAGTACAGTCCAACAGCTGAACTACAGCTCCAGTACAGTACAGACCAACAGCAACACTGATCTGCAGCTCCATTACAGTGCAGTCCAACAGTTGATCTACAGCTCCAGTACAGTACAGACCAACACCTGAACTACAGCCCCAGTACAGTACAGACCAACAGCAACACTGAGCTCCAGCTCCAGTACAGTGCAGTCCAACTGCTGATCTACAGCCCCAGTACAGTACAGACCAACAGCAACACTGAGCTACAGCTCCAGTACAGTGCAGTCCAACAGCTGAACTACAGCTCCAGTACTGTACAGTCCAACAGCAACACTGAGCTACAGCTGCAGTACAGTGCAGTCCAACAGCTGAACTACAGCTCCAGTACTGTACAGTCCAACAGCAACACTGAGCTACAGCTGCAGTACAGTGCAGTCCAACAGCTGAACTACAGCCCCAGTACAGTAAATACCAACAGCAACACTGAGCTACAGCTCCAGTACAGTACAGTCCAACAGCTGATCTACAGCTCCAGTACAGTATAGACCTACAGCAACACTGATCTACAGCTCCAGTACAGTACAGACCAACAGTTGAACTATAGCTTCAGTACAGTACAGACCAACAGCTGATCTGCAGCTCCAGTACAGTACAGACCAACAGCAACACTGATCTACAGCTCCAGTATAGTACAGACCTGCAACACCACTGATCTACAGCTCCAGTACAGTACAGACAAATAGCACCACTGTTGAGATCACTAAGGACTTGGATTGTTGACAACTGACAAACACCTGAGTGTCCTGCAAGTACCAGATTCGACCAGGCCAGAATCACAAGATATATATTTGTCTAAAATTAAACTTCAGATTGCTTCATTGGCCTGACTTCCAGTGAATTACAGTGTTGCTAATGCAATAACAGTAAATACTTAAAACAACAGCATACCCATATTATGGAGACTGGCACTCTGATCCTCAAGCTGCGACAGGGGATCACTTACTGGGCTGCAGCTCCAGATTCTTCCCCCAGCAGGATTGGAAGCTGTTCTGATTCTGACAGGTGGGGGAATTCTGGGATTAGTTTTGTTATTTTCAGGAAGAATGTTTGTCTGATCCAAGAGTATTTCTCACACTTCAGCAGAAATTGCACCTCTCTACTTCTCCCTGCTGGCAGCAGGAGCACAACCTGTTCCCTCTGGGCAGCCATGTCTTCCTGTGTCCAGTTTCTGTGGCCAGGCTGTGGTCACTGAGCCTGTCCTCTCTGGACAGTCAGGTCTGCCTGTGTCCAGTTACTATGGCCAGGCTGTGGTCACTGAGCCTGTCCTCTCTGGTGAGCCAGGTCTGCCTGTGTCCAGTTTCTAGGCAGTGGTCATCATCGGGGTCTATTCTTCCCTGCTGTCTTTGGCTCAGCCAGTGTGTATTGTGCCTCTCGGGCCCAGTAACGCCCCACAGCCTGTCAGCAGGCCCTACAGAGAGGCACTGCAAGCAGAGCTCCTTCATGTGCTACTCTGCACCACCCTCATCGCTCAAGCGGCCCAGGAAGAGACCCAGACTGTAGCTCTGCCTCTCTGCCCGCAGAGAGCCACTGTCCTCGCACTCGGAACACGACAGGTACCCTGAGATCCTCCTGCCTGCTGCACACATGCTTACACACCTGTGCTGCGCCGTCACCCAGGGTGTGGTAGTGGCCACACGGCCGGACCCCGCCACACACACACAGCCTAAGGTTGTTTTTGCACAGAGCCCACAGAAATGGATGGCGCGCCTCCCTCCCTGCCAGCAGCTGAGAGTCACACATGCTGACATCAGCAGCAGCAGCAGCCAGCGCGGACGCGAACGCAGCCCAGATACACCGACTCCCCCACGCGCTGCTCCACTGCGCTGCTCTGCCCGCGTGCGTGCGTGCTTGTGTCTGAGCGTGCACCGAGCACACGCGCCTCTCTCTCTCTCTCTCTCTCACACGCACACACGCGCACCCCGCTAAGGTCATGCATCCTGAGAAACCGAGAACAGCGCGGCGGTCCTGTTGCACTCTTCCCCGCGCACACGAGAGGAAATCGAAATCTCTCTCTCTCTCTCCTACAGCGCGTCTTATCGCCCGGCTCTGTAAACGGATACCTGCTGTCTCCATCCTAAAACATAAGCCTGTTAATAAACACATCAACACTGGTGCAGAACGGCGATAAGAAGGATAATCCGCGTGCTTAACACGCTGTTCGTATTTCTAAGGGCGGCAGCGGCAGCAATATGCAGTAATATTGCGATGAGTAGCCTACCATCTTATGCAATGATCTCTCATTCGATAAAATGTCCCTTTCCGTCCTCCCCTGCCAGCTGTAGCAACAGCTGGGAGCCCAGTAGCCCCTGTCCTGCGGCCGGCACAGCAGCGCCCGCCCGCCCACCGCTCACCCCCGTCTCTACACCAGAGAGCACCCGCGTCCTCGCCCGCAGCGCGCAGGGCGCCCCGCACTGCGCTAGGCAGCGGTAAAGGATATGGCCATTCAGTAATCTTTTTGGCGTATTTTCTCACCACGTTGTCCTCGCTGAAGAGAAACAGGGAGCGGTTGACGGTGAAGCAGTTCTGCCGGACCGGGATGGGGTTGTACAGGGCCATGGTCCGGGCGCGCTGGGCCATGGACTGCTTGTACATCCTCTGGGCTCCGGGCGGGCCCCCCTGCCTGCTGCCCCCGCGTCCGGGTCCCCCCTGGCCGGGTCCTCCGCCATACCTGGACGGCACCTCGTCTCCGAACCGAGCCATTCTAACGACGCCAAGCGCCAGTCGTTACACAGCAGCAGAGAAGGCGAATATACGGAGCAGCACTGCCACATCACGGCCCATCGGCCACCGTGCTCCACACCAGGGGTTCGGCGCGAGCTGGCGGGTCGCGTGTGCGCCTGGGTCCCTCCGCGCTCCCCCGCCTCGCGGCTCAAGCACTCGAAGCAAACTGCGCGCTCCTATGCCCCGCTCTTAGATCGGATATCCCCCACGTCCTCCCGGCGAAGCCTCCCCACCGCTCTCGGTGCCCCGCAGGCGCTGCTCGGATTCCGCAGATTTACCCTGAGGGCTCCGGGCGCAGGACCCCCGCATCAGCCCCCAATTACACGCCGGAGTCGACAGGAGGGGAACGACTGGATTTTCGTGGCTTCAGCTGTGCATCTTCGATTCGAATGTGGTTTTTAAAAAAAAAAACAAAAAACAAAAAAAACCATCCGAGGCTTGACTATACAAAAACACTTTAATTATTTATTTTTTGCCAGATCCGCAATGTTTGACACAGTCCAGCGACCTGCTTCCTCCCAGCTCCGCGAGCACTCCCCGAGACACCGACATCTGTGACTACGCGCCGGGCGGGAGGCTCGGGCTCGGGCTCGGGCTCGGCGGAATTCTGCTATCGCAGCCTTTTTGCTCGTTGCTGTATATCTACTTTATTTTTAAAAAAAAGACGCGGTGGATCTTTTCGGGTTTTTTTTTTTCTCCTCAAAAACAAGGCAACATCCTCGCTGTCATTCCCATCATCTGATCTCCCAAGCCAGCGGGGACATCCGGCAGAGACGCGGTCCGCGGGGCTCGAGGAGCCGGAGCTGGGACATCGTCAGTCCAGCCGGCGGCGAGCGGAGACCCACACGGCCGGTCGCGACAGCTCGAGGGCAGCTCGGGGCGCTACAGAGGAACCGCAAGCCCGCGCGAGTCCCGCATGCTCGGACTCCTCCACACACACGCGCACACCCCCCCCCCCTCCTCCTCTGAGCCGCCGCTGCTGCGCTGCGCTGCGTGTTCGGCTCGGCCGTGCCGGGCTGGGTATCTCCGAGCCGAAAGACAATCCCGGGACAGAGAGAAAGAGAGAGATGGAGCGCCTCCGAAGAGCTGGCAGGCTGAGCAGTAATGAGAGCCTGATCAATTTAACACTGCACGAGCGCCCGTCCCCAAATCCCCGGCCGAGCCTCGCAGCACATGACGCGCGCTGCGGCCGCTGATTTGCTCGCGCGGCCTCTCCACCCCGCCCCCCCCCCTCCACGCCGCTTTAACCCTCGCACCGAACCGGCCGCCCCGTCCGCCGAACCCCGACCCGCCGGATTTGCGCGTTAGTATTACGGCTATACATTGTTAATATATCCCAGGGGGCGCAGTCAGGTGTCCGTGCGCTGATTCAAGGTTTTGAGTCCCAGGTGTGTAGGAGAGCATCAGTGCTCTGTGTCCAAGGTGTGTCACTGAGTGTTAGTGCTCTGAGTCCCAGATGTGTAGGACAGCATCAATGTTCTGAGTCCCAGGTGTGTAGGAGAGCATCAGTGCTCTGTGTCCCAGGTGTGTCACTGAGTATTAGTGCTCTGAGTCCCACTTGTGTAGGAGAGCATCAGTGCTCTATGTCCAAGGTGTGTCACTGAGTGTTAGTGCTCTGAGTCCCAGATGTGTAGGAGAGCATCAATGTTCTGAGTCCCAGGTGTGTAGGAGAGCATCAGTGCTCTGTGAGTCAGGTGTGTAGGAGAGCCTCAGTGCTGTGTCCCAGGTTTGTAGGAGAGAATCAGTGCTCTGTGTCCAAGGTGTGTCACTAAGTGTTAATACACTGAGTTCCAGGTTCGTAGCAGAGCATCAGTGTTCTCTGTCCCAGGTGTGTAGGAGAGAGTCAGTGCACTGAGTCCCAGGTGTGTAGGAGAGAGTCAGTGCTCTGTGTCCAAGGTGTGTCACTGAGTGTTAATACACTGAGTCCCAGGTGCGTAGCAGAGCATCAGTGCTCTCTGTCCCAGGTGTGTAGGAGAGAGTCAGTGCACTGAGTTCCAGGTGTGTAGGAGAGCATCAGTGCTCTCTGTCCCAGGTGTGTAGGAGAGCATCAGTGCTCTATGTCCCAGGTGTGTAGGAGAGAGTCAGTGCTCTGAGTCCCAGGTCTGTAGGAGAGAATCAGTGCTCCGAGTCCCAGGTGTGAAGGAGAGTGTCAGTGCTCTGTGTCTCAGGTTTGTAGGAGAGTGTCAGTGTTCTCTGTCCCAGGTGTGTAGGAGAGAGTCAGTGCTCTGTGTCTCAGGTTTGTAGGAGAGTGTCAGTGCTCTGTGTCCCAAGCGTGTAGGAGAGAGTCAGTGCTCTGAGTCCCAGGTGTGTAGAAGAGTGTCTGTGATCTGTGTCCCAGGTGTGTAGGAGAGTATCAGTGCTCTCTGTCCAAGGTGTGTAGGAAAGTGTCAGTGGTCTGAGTCCCAAGCGTGTAGGAGAGAGTCAGTGCTCTGAGTCCCAGATGTGTAGGAGAGCATCAGTGCTCTGAGTCCCAGGTGTGTAGAAGAGTGTCTGTGATCTGTGTCCCAGGTGTGTAGGAGAGTATCAGTGCTCTCTGTCCAAGGTGTGTAGGGAAGTGTCAGTGGTCTGAGTCCCAGGTGTGTAGGACAATGTCAGTGCTCTGCGTCCCAGCTGTGTAAGAGATTGTCAGTGCTCTCTGTCCCAGGTATGTACTGTAGGAGAGTGTCAGTCTCTGCGTCCCAGGTGTGTAGCAGAGTCAGTGCTCTGAGTCCCAGGCGTGTAGGAGAATGTCAGTGCTCTCTGTCCCAGGTGTGTAGGACAGTCCCAGGTGTGTAAGAGAGTGTCAGTGCTCTCTGTCCCAAGTATGTACTGTAGGAGAGTGTCAGTGCTCTGCGTCCCAGGTGTGTAGCAGAGTCAGTGCTCTCTGTCCCACGTGTGTCAGTGAGTGTCAGTGCCCTGTGTGCTGTATACTGCAGCGGGTGGGAGGCACAGTGTCCCCGGACTCACAGACTGCGCTGTGATGAGATCTCGGCATGCAGCGTTGTCATTCAGCAGGTGTGCCCAACACCGCCTGCTGCTTCCCTTTCAAGCACTAATCCCCTCTCTGCTCCAGCCGGTTACTCCACTGCACCGACTACCCTCCTGCCGAGCCCAAGAGCAGGAGGCAGGGAAGGGGTTCTGAGTGAACACAGAGAGGTGGGGGAGGGTTGTGAGCGTCAGTCCACTCACTCAGCCTCTGCTACAGCTCGCAGCTGCCGGGGTGCAGTGGGGGATACCAGGTTGCCTAATCTTATCTCCGATGCTTCTGCTTGAACCTGTGAAACGAGGAGCACTTTGAGCAGGGCAGACACATGCCGCGGCTGATCAGAAGCAAGCAGAATAACACAGTCCCGGGTTTGCACTCCGCAGACAGACAGATTCATCTGATGATGAAACAGCGTGTGAGAGACAGAGAGCACCCACACAGACTGAAGATGCACGGATCTGTAGGAAGAGGGATGCCGAGCCCAGGCAGATCGCAGTGGTAGGATGAGTGCGACTGTAACTGGTTCGTGTCCTGGTGTGTGCGCCTCCCCTGGGCTCCCAGCAGCAGAGATATGCTGAGATGCTTTTATAGTACAGAGCTCTGTCTTCCTCTGGCTTCTCTGTATACCAGCAAGGTATTTATAGTTGCACAGCAGGGTCTCTGGAGACTGAACAAAAGGCTGTGTGTGTGTCCCCTATCAAGGTTTAAAGTGGAATTTCATGGTGAGAATGTAGTACACAGCACAGAGCAGGTAGTAACACAGCACCACAAAGCGCAGAGCAGGAATCACACAGAACAGAGCACAGAGCAGAAAATGTACACCACAGAGCGCAGAGCAGGCAGCACAGAATTCATCCTGAAGGTCCACCCTCAGTAACCATCTTACCTCTCGTCTACACACCCCGAGTATGACACACTGTGAGGAGCATCATTGCCTTCTCACACTTCCTGCTATCTGGAACCAGCCGCTGCTCGTGGCTACAGCCCCTGTACACCTTCCACCCTCCACAGCTGGGGGAGCGAAGCAGCTCTCACTGACAGCCGTGCACCAGCACCAGAGGGCGCTGTCCTCGTGCAGGCTCTGCATCCCCTGGCCTACTCCCGTTCAGGGTGACGTCACGCAGTGGGCTGCGAGCCCGCAGTCTGGACCAGTCACCCAGGTCCCGGGCTGAGGGGCTGTCTCTGCTTCACTCTTACATGACATCGATTCTACTGTATCGATACTACATCAATCCACTACTGTACCGCTTAGTCCAGTGCAGCTCAGTACAATGTGGCAGAGTCCAGTCCAGCTCAGTATAGTCCAGTGCTGCTCAGAACGGTGGGGAAGAGTCCAGTCCAGCTCAGTACGGCTCAGTAGAGTGGTGCAGAGTCCAGTACAGCTCAGTATAGTCCAGTGCAGCTCATTACAATGGGGAAGAGTCCAGTATAGCTCATTACAGCTCAGTACAGTGAAGCAGAGTCCAGTATAGCTCAGTACAGTGGAGCGGAGTCCAGTATAGCACAGTAGAGTGGTGCAGAGTCCAGTACAGCTCAGTATAGTCCAGTGCAGCTCATTACAATGGGGAAGAGTCCAGTATAGCTCATTACAGCTCAGTACAGTGAAGCAGAGTCCAGTATAGCTCAGTACAGTGGAGTGGAGTTTAGTATAGCACAGTACAGCTCAGTACAGTGGAGCAGAGTCCAGTATAGCTCAGTACAGTGGAGCGGAGTCCAGTATAGCACAGTAGAGTGGTGCAGAGTCCAGTACAGCTCAGTATAGTCCAGTGCAGCTCATTACAATGGGGAAGAGTCCAGTATAGCTCATTACAGCTCAGTACAGTGGAGCAGAATCCAGTATAGCTCAGTACAGTGGAGCGGAGTCCAGTATAGCACAGTAGAGTGAGGAAGAGTCCAGTATAGCTCAGAATAGCTCAGTACAGTGGAGCAGAGTCCAGTATAGCTCAGTACAGTGGAGTGGAGTCCAGTATAGCACAGTAGAGCGAGGCAGAGTCCAGTATAGCTCAGAATAGCTCAGTACAGCCCAGTAGAGTGGGGCAGAGTGTAGAACAGCCCAGTAAAGCTCAATACAGTAAGGCAGAGTGCACTACAGCTCAGTATAGCTCTAGTAGGACAGAGTACAGTACAGCACAGTAGGACAGATTCCAGTACAGCTCAGTGTAGAGCCAAGGAGAGCCTGGTGTCAGGAATTCAGTTTCTCTCTACACTACGGTTTAGCACATTCACTTCTGGCAGAAAAAGAGAAGAGGCGTTATCCTGACAGCTCCTTCAGTAACTCCGAAAGCAGGCTGAAGTGGGTCAGTGCTGACAGGGCAGTCCAGGCGGCTCTCCGGCCCGGTCCAGTCAGAGGGGGCTGGCGTGTGAATGGGCTGACGCAGACTCGTGTTGCAGCAGTGAGCGAGATGCATTTTTAAACAGCTGCAATTCTTAACAGTTCCCACAGTGCCCCGCGGCTGGCAAGTAGGGCAAGACACTGCTGTTCCGCGCAGCAGCTCCTGCCTCCTGACCGCTCTCCAGTGCCCACAGCCCCAGCCCAGAGAGCCCTGCAGAGGGGTGCTTCACAGAGACTGACAGAGAGAGACAACAGGCACAGGGAGAGACAGGCGTACAGACACAGACAGAAGACAGGTGCAGAGAGAGACAGGCAGGCACTGAGAGAGACAGACACAACAGAGAGAGACAGGTGTACAGATACAGACAGAAGACAGGCGCAAAGAGAGAGACAGGCAGGCACAGAGAGAGACAGACACAATAGAGACACAAGCAGGCTCAGAGAGACAGAAAGCGCAGAGATAGAGACAGGCATACAGACACAGACAGAAGACAGGCAAAGAGAGAGACGCAGGCAGGCACAGACAGAACACAGGCAGCACAGAGAGAGACAGAGACAACAGGTTCCAATCGTACCGGGAGAGGGAGGAGGCAACTCAGTTGAACTGGCAGCCCAGTATGTGTTCTCCTGTCACAGCCTGAGGAACAGTGAGTCTGTCTTCCTATAATGCTCCATATGTGTATATGTAAATATTTTATGATGTGTCTATATTGTAAATGTCTGTAAATCTCTGTTGATTTTTTTTTGTTTTATGTTAATTGTATTTGTTTTGCTTCGGCAACACTGATTGTACTCATCGGGCATTCCAATACAGCACCTTGAATTGAAGTGAGAGAAACACACAGACAGGCACAGAGAGAGATAGACAAAGAGAGAGACAGACAGCCACAGCAAAAGACCGACAGACAGGCAGTCACAGAGAGAGAGACAGGCAGGTACAGGGAGAGAAATATAGAGAGATAGATAGGCAGGCACTGAGAGACAGACAGGTAGGCAGAGAAATACAGAGTAAGACTAACACAAATACAGAAAGAAAGGCAGGCAAAGAGAAACAGACGCACACACACACAGATAGATAGTCAGCGGTCTCCACACACATCACCAGCCCAGAGTAATTAGGAGATTGGTCTCTGCTGTGCTTTTGGCTGTTTTGTGCTGTTTTTAAAGGTGGCCATGCCAGTCCTGACTGTGTATTAATTGATGTGCTGATCAATCAGGCCTGAGCTGTGGAGTAAGCACTATGAACTCGCCATCAGCACTTCCCAGCACCCGATTAACGACCTCTCCACCACAACTCACTCATCCCAGCCCACAGGCCCGAGGAAGAACCGCAGAGACACGCAGCAGAAACCCCGGCCCGGAACACGGAGCGGGCTGAGCCCCAGCGTCAGGACACCGCGGGTCCAGTCCGGGCCAGCTGTGTCACTAGACTGGGCCCCCGGGATCCTGTGGCCAGCAGTGTTCTCAATCCTCCAGGGGGCGGTCAGGGGTCCTCATATATCCATTGCTTGGGACAGTACTAAGGCTACAGCTGGGAGCAGTATTTTTGACCATGGTCACATACCATGCATACCATGTATGAAAAGGGAATTCACTGACACACACCTGACTGGACTGGAGACACTGCTGTCCCTCTCCTCTCACACTCCCCCTGAATTCACACACTGACACACACCTGACTGGACTGGAGACACTGCTGTCCCTCTCCTCTCACACTCCCCCTGAATTCACACACTGACACACACCTGACTGGACTGGAGACACTGCTGTCCCTCTCCTCTCACACTCCCCCTGATTTCACACACTGACACACACCTGACTGGACTGGAGACACTGCTGTCCCTCTCCTCTCACACTCCCCCTGATTTCACACACTGACACACACCTGACTGGACTGGAGACACTGCTGTCCCTCTCCTCTCACACTCCCCCTGAATTCACACACTGACACACACCTGACTGGACTGGAGACACTGCTGTCCCTCTCCTCTCACACTCCCCTGAATTCACACACTGACTGGACTGGAGACACTGCTGTCCCTCTCCTCTCACACTCCCCCTGAATTCACACACTGACACACACCTGACTGGACTGGAGACACTGCTGTCCCTCTCCTCTCACACTCCCCCTGATTTCACACACTGACACACACCTGACTGGACTGGAGACACTGCTGTCCCTCTCCTCTCACACTCCCCCTGAATTCACACACTGACACACACCTGACTGGACTGGAGACACTGCTGTCCCTCTCCTCTCACACTCCCCCTGAATTCACACACTGACACACACCTGACTGGACTGGAGACACTGCTAGAGGGTACAGGTTGTAGTGTGAGTTGCTGATGTGGACTTGGCCCAGGAGCAGCAGGTGGGGCTCGGGGTGAGCGGTCAGTCCTGCTGACCATTGATTTCCCCATCGACACGTAGTGCTGAGTGCTGGGCTTCTCCCCGACCTCAGCTGCTGCTCCAGCGTGGACTGACGGTCAGCGAGCAGGAAAACACTGCAGGAGAGGGGACCCATGTCCTTGCAGACTGCACTCCACTGCGCATGTGTGGGGTGTACTGGTCACCATCCTGAGTGGGCTGGTCCCTCAGGGACTCCCCACAGCAGCTCCACAAGCCCATCGCTTGTCCTAGTGAGGCACCAAACACTTGCCTCACACCAGCATCTCACCACCCGGAGCTCATGTACAAGACCTATTGCTGTTGATCCCTCAGTCTGCTAAACACCTTCATTACTAAACCTCCTCAGTGTTCAGCTTCCTGAGGGGAGACTGAGGACAGACTGGGCTGAGGACGTGCAGACTGAGGACAGACTGGGCTGAGGACGTGCAGACTGAGGGAAGACTGGAGTGAGGACGTACAGACTGAGAACAGACTGGGCTGAGGACGTGCAGACTGAGGACAGACTGGGCTGAGGACGTGCAGACTGAGGGAAGACTGGAGTGAGGACGTACAGACTGAGAACAGACTGGGCTGAGGACGTGCAGACTGAGGACAGACTGGGCTGAGGACGTGCAGACTGAGGGAAGACTGGAGTGAGGACGTACAGACTGAGAACAGACTGGGCTGAGGACATGCAGACTGAGGACAGACTGGGCTGAGGACGTGCAGACTGAGGACAGACTTGGCAGAGGACGTGCAGACTGAGGACAGACTGGGCTGAGGACGTGCAGACTGAGGGAAGACTGGAGTGAGGACGTACAGACTGAGAACAGACTGGGCTGAGGACGTGCAGACTGAGGGAAGACTGGAGTGAGGACGTACAGACTGAGGACAGACTGGGCTGAGGACGTGCAGACTGAGGACAGACTGGGCTGAGGACGTGCAGACTGAGGGAAGACTGGAGTGAGGACGTACAGACTGAGGACAGACTTGGCAGAGGACGTGCAGACTGAGAACAGACTGGGCTGAGGACGTGCAGACTGAGGGAAGACTGGAGTGAGGACGTACAGACTGAGGACAGACTGGGCTGAGGACGTGCAGACTGAGGGAAGACTGGACTGAGGACGTGCAGACTGAGGGAAGACTGGAGTGAGGACGTACAGACTGAGGACAGACTGGGCTGAGGATGTGCAGACTGAGGACAGACTGGGCTGAGGACGTGCAGACTGAGGGAAGACTGGAGTGAGGACATACAGACTGAGGACAGACTGGGCTGAGGACGTGCAGACTGAGGACAGACTGGGCTGAGGACGTGCAGACTGAGGGAAGACTGGAGTGAGGACGTGCAGACTGAGGGAAGACTGGAGTGAGGACGTGCAGACTGAGGACAGACTGGGCTGAGGACGTGCAGACTGAGGACAGACTGGACTGAGGACGTGCAGACTGAGGGAAGACTGGAGTGAGGACGTGCAGACTGAGGGAAGACTGGACTGAGGACGTGCAGACTGAGGGAAGACTGGACTGAGGACGTGCAGACTGAGGGAAGACTGGAGTGAGGACGTACAGACTGAGGGAAGACTGGAGTGAGGACGTATAGACTTGGCTGAGGATGTGCAGATTGAGGACAGACTGGACTGAGGATGTGCAAACTGAGCACAGACAGAGTAGGGACAGACAGGACGGAGGACATACAGACTGAGGACAGAGAGTGAGGATAGACTGGGCCGGGGAGTCTTGGGGGACATGATTCAACTACACAGTTTTCTTTTTTTCCCAATACAAAGAGCCTCTGGAAGCCACAGGAATTTCGACCAGTTAATTAAACAAACGAGTGTGGTAATTAAGAAGGAGCGGAGTGTGAAGTAATGCAGCAGCGCACAGAAAGAAAGGCAGGGCATCCGATCCCACTCACAGCCACACAGCGGAGTGGGGTGGGAAGGGTGCACAGGAGCCGCTCCACACTGGTCCCCCGAGTGACGGGAGAGAGTGAGGCAGCTCCTGTCCCAGCCTGCAGCCCGTACAGTACAGACACAGTGAGCAGAGTCCAGCCCAGAGAGCAGAACCCGATCCAGAGAGCAGGGTCCAGCCTAGGGAGCAGAGTCCAGTCCAGAGAGCAGAGCTTGACCCAGGGAGCAGAGTCCTGCCCAGAGAGCAGAGCTTGACCCAGGGAGCAGAGTCCAGCCCAGAGAGCAGAGCTTGACCCAGGGAGCAGAGTCCAGTCCAGAGAGCAGAGTCCAACCCAAAGAGCAGGGTCCAGCCCTGAGAGCAGGGTCCAGCCCAGAGAGCAGAGCTTGACCCAGGGAGCAGAGTCCAGTCCAGAGAGCAGAGTCCAACCCAAAGAGCAGGGTCCAGCCGAGGGAGCGGAGTCCAGCCCAGAGAGCAGAGTCCTGCCTAGGGAGCAGAGTCTAGCCCAGAGATATTCATCTAATTAATTGTCATTATTAATTGTCAATATTATTAGCTTTATCACACTTGCCTGTTCTTACTGCAGGTTGCTTATTGCTGTGCAGCACACAGAGAGAGACGGGACAGGCTCCTGTCACCTGCCCTGTGGCGCCCTCCGGTGGCCGAGTGTGGCAGTGCAGGCAGAGCTGTTTTCCTCTCAATAGGGGACAGGTCCCCAGGGAGTCGGCCGCTCGCCCAGATCTGTCACAGGTTCCTCCTAACGACTGGCTAACGAAGCGGGGCACTGCCTCCCTCTAACAAGCGTGTCGCTAAGAATAGCCCCGTCCTGATTCTGCAGCTCGCAGTGCAGAGTCCCAGTCCCACAGCAGAGCATTAAAGCAGCAGAGCTGTGCGATGGAGCTGTAACTACTATCACTGTTAGTTACTCTCTCTGTTACTCCCTCCCACAATTACTCTCTCATTATTACTCATCATTAAGGCGGAGTGGTGGCTCTGTGGCTAAGGATCTGCACCTGTGGCTGGAAGGTTGCAGGTTCAAATCCCACAGCCAGCAGAAAATCCTAATCTGTTGGGCCCCTGAGCAAGGCCCTTAACCCCAGCTGCTTCAGAAGGGCTGTATAAATGGCTGACCCTGCGCTCTGACCCCCAGCTTCTCTCCCTGACTGTGTGCTTGGTCTCATGGAGAGCAAGCTGAAGTATGCAAAAAGACAAATTCCTAATGCAAGAAATTGTATATGGCCAATAAAGTGATCTTATCTTCTGATCTACTCCCTCCCAGTATTACTCACCCTGTTACTTTCCGACTATTACTCCCTTTCATTGTTACTCTCTCACTATTACTCTCTCCTGCAATTACTCCCTTTGCTATAACTGTTAGCTCCTCCTCTAAACTACCGGTGAGACACCTTGGGCTCCTGTCCTGGAGTCCCCAGAGACACCCCTGGAACCCCAGCTCTGAGGCCCCACGGACACCCCTGGAACCCCAGCTCTGAGGCCCCACGGACACCCCTGGAACCCCAGCTCTGAGGCCCCAGAGACACCCCAGGAACCCCAGCTCTGAGGCCCCACGGACACCCCAGGAACCCCAGCTCTGAGGCCCCACGGACACCCCTGGAACCCGAGCTCTGAGCCCCCGGGGTCACCCCTGGAACCCCAGCTCTGAGCCCCCGGGGTCACCCCTGGAACCCCAGCTCTGAGCCCCCGGGGTCACCCCTGGAACCCCAGCTCTGAGCCCCCGGGGTCCCCTCTGCAATCCAGCCTGTGGGCCTGTTTCTGGGTCGCTCCGCCATCTGGCAGAATCACAGGATAAAACTTTGCTAAACTAGGTCAGCGCAGCGCCCCTGTGCCGGCGCTGCGTTAATCACCCCTGGGCTGCAGTAATTATTCATCTGCCGTCACCGAGCAGAATCATCGCCTTCGGCCCCCCAAGCCTCTCCGCACAACCGGCTGCCCTCCAGGAAGGAGCGGTGCAACACTGCTGGGGTCACAGCCTGAGGCTCTTCTCCTGGGGTCCCCAGACCTGAGGTCCTGCTGCTGGGGTCACCTGGCATGGGGTCAGGGAAGGAGCTCCCTCTATTCAGCCTGTCTTGTTTATCTGAATGACAGTATCCTCTCGTTCCGAGGGTCTCTTCCCGCTGTTTCACGAGCCGTTCCAGGGAATCCGCTCCGGCCTCTCGCCTCAGCTGGGGCGTGCTGTTGGTCCGGAGTGCTCCGATCCCGGATTCACCGTGATCCTGCAGCCCTGCCTCTGGTGGACTGTGGAACACAACACAGGTCTCACCGGTGTCCGGTGACACGCAGACACGGGCCCCTTCTCGCAGCTGTTTTCACTCTGCTGCTCGCTCCAGTGGACGATCAGGCGATGACCAGCGCAGGACGCCCGCGAGCAGACTCGCATTGGAGGAGGCGTGTGGGAGAGATCTGGGCCTCCAGACTCAGGCTGAGAGAAGAGTGGGGTGACAGTGACACCTAGTGGCCAGGCTCTAGTCACTTGTAGTTCCAAGTGACATTGGGGGCACAGTAGGAAAGGAAATGGGATCTTAATAGTGAAAAGAGATGGGAGAGCAAAAACTACACTAAATATATATACATGAACCTAAACAGAAATTCATAACATGAATGAGTCATGAAAAACTGAATTCATTTTTCCAATTAATCTTCAGTAAATCCATGTACCCTAGCCACACCTGGTGTCAAGGACATGAATACTCCAGAGCAGTCTAGTACAGTTCAGAGCAGAGTACAGCAGTCTGGTACAGTGCAGAGCAGTCTAGCCCAGTCCAGACTACAGCAGACTACAGCAGTCTGGCCCAGTGCAGACTACAGCAGTCTGCTCCACGGCCGAAACGTTGTGTTCTCTTTCTTTTTTTTTTCAGCATGGAATAAACCTATTACTTGTTCCTTTGCAGCCTACGCATGCTGACGCAGCTACCCACCTGAACTACTACAGCAGTCTGGTACACTATAAGATTGCTACAGTTTGCTGACTTAAAACAACAACGGAGGGGACAGACAGAGCAGTGAACATTTCTGAAAAATATTTAAAATCTGTGGGTTTTATTCCAGATACTGTCCAATGTTTCACAATGCAAATAAAAAATCATCAGAGAGAGAAAGGGAGAGAGAGAGTGTGAAGGAGATGAAGAAGGTCTAGAGGGCTGAGGAGTGACAGGAAGGGCTGACGAGTGAGCTATCAGGAAGCTCTCCCCCTCCTCTCCCTCCCCAGGTGTCTGGGCAGCAGCACAGCTGGACTGGGTCCTGATGCTCCAGGCTCGGTTCTTTTTCGGAGCCTCTCCATGTCTGGTCTTCGTTACCAGGGTGGGGACATGGGCTGGGGGTTCTGCAGGTATGACATCACTACGGCCGAGATGGACAGCCTGCAGGCAGACAGACAGGGGTCACCGGAAGACTTGAAAGATGACGACCACTCGGACAAACAGGGATCAGTCAGACAGACAGGGGGCAGTGGGTCTGGAAAGATGATGGTCACTCAGACTGTTTGGAGGCTCGGGACACAAAAGAAAGGGAGAGAGACCAGAGACACACAGACAGGGAGGGAGACAGACAGGGAGACCAGAGACACACAGATAGGGAGGGAGACAGACAGGGAGACCAGAGACACACAGACAGGGAGGGAGACAGACAGAGAGACCAGAGACAGACAGACAAGGAGACCCGAGACACACAGACAGTGGGGGAGACAGACAGGGAGACCCGAGACACACAGACAGGGAGGGAGACAGACAGAGAGACCAGAGACCAGAGACCAGAGACACACAGACACACAAACACACAGACACACAGACACACAGACACACAGACACACAGACACACAGACACACAGACAGGGAGACCCGAGACACACAGACAGGGAGACCCGAGACACACAGACAGGGAGACCCGAGACACACAGACAGGGAGACAGACGGGGAGACAGGAGATGCTCACATGAAGCTGCTCATCATCTGCTTGGTGTCCTCAGAGCTGCGGGAGTTGGCGAAGCTGATGAAGGAGCAGTAAACAGCAATCCACGCACACCACTTGAGCTGTAACACAACACACACAACAGTTAATACACACACAAACTGTGATCCACACACACCACTTGAGCTGTAACACAACGCACACAACAGTTAACCCACACTGTGATGCACACACACACACTACTTGAGCTATAACACAAACCGTACAAGTTAACACACACAGCGATCCACACACACACTTGAGCTGCTAAAACACCGACGCACCGCTGACACACAACAGTGATTGCACCTTGAGCATCAGCCCACACATGCTGAAGATCATCCCCAGCAGGTTCATGTAGTCAGGAGTGGGGTCTTCCAGTGTGGGGTTTGTGTCTGTGCTGGGGGGCTTGTACCTGAGAGAGAGGAGAGATACACAACAACACAACTTACTGGACTGAGCGCGCACACACACACAGATATCACTGTCATGAGAGAGAGGTGAGATACACCATTGACTGGACTGAGCGCGCACACACACTGGACACTGCTGTCATGAGAAAGAGGATAGATGCACAACAACACAACTGACTGGACTGAGCACACACTGGACACCACTGTCCTGACAGAGAGGATAGATACACAACAGCACAATTGACTGGACACCACTGTCCTGAGAGAGAGATGAACAAAAACACAACTGACTGGACTGAGTATACACACACAGACATCATTGTCATGAGAGAGAGGATAGATACACGACAACACATCTGACTGGACACCACTGTCCTGAGAGAGAAGATAGATGCACAACAGAACAACTGACTGGACTAATTCCACACACAGACATCACTGTCATGAGAGAGGAGAGATATACAATAACACAACTGACTGGACACCGCTGTCCTGAGAGAGATTAGCGATTAACTTCATTGATCCCTCGTACAGCTTCTGTGACGCGGGTCAGTCATCAGCCGAGCTGGCGAAAGCTCCGCTACTAACCTTTGGATCTTGTTCGGTCTCCTGGGGTCGGACGTGCTGTTGGAAGACATACTTGTCTTAGTTTGGGTGTTGAAAGTAACAGAAGACTCGACTTCACTCGTCCTCTTACCCTACAATCCACATGAACTACGTCATCAGCGACCGGCCCAGTCCCCTTTGAAACGTCACTTCCTTTTCCTCGGACCGGAAGAGGAGGTAGAGGAAGTGTAACATCAAAACAGACCTCATTAATTTTCCGGCAACTGTAAAACGTCCTCAGATGGATTTGTTTTTATCACATAGTGTTTTTTTTAATTCTTGATTTTTTTAAATAAGAACTGTTCCAAACGTTTGCCTCAGCGATCACCGTAGTGATAGTTTTCGTCTTTATCCCACTCACGTGTTTTCCCTGTCGACGGGAAACACTCGCTAAAGACACTGGTTCCCATTGTTGAGATTAAGTTTTATAATAAATTACAGAAACAAATATTTTTGTCTGTTCAACATTTTGAATTGCGATTTTCAGTTAACACGGTACTTTAGTTTTCTTATGATGTGAAAAGTGAAAACTTATCTGACGAGGGTGTATATATTCTGTGCCAGCAAGAAACAATTCCTTATTCGAGGAATCGAGAATATTGTTTTGTAAGAAAAGTTTTAATTATTTCAAATCCAATTTAAAACAGACAAACTGAGACAGCCCGCCCTACTGGCTTCGGTAAGTGTATTATTATTTGTGTTGTTATCGTTGTTGTTGCTGCTCGCATAAAACGTAAATTCAAGTGTGGAATAGTGACAAATCACATCGAGATAAATTATATACTGCAACGATTTTCAATGTCGCAGTTCAATCACACCGTCTCTAATTCTATTTCAGTTTGACTCTCATTTTTTGTTCCTGTCACTGCCAGTTTAGTTTGATAAATTCAGAGATTTTTACTCGAATGAACGATGCATTTCAGTGTTCTCAAAACAATTACAGAACAGTTACAGTCTCTCTTATTTATGTGCCAGTGTAGCCCAGTCCCTGTCTCTCTATCTCTTAGTGCCCATGGCGTTTCCTCTGCCCAAGCCCCAGCCTCCCCAGTTGCCCAGTGTGCTACTTCACACCCTGGACTGTCATCAAGGAGCAGTTCGAGCTGTGCGCTACAATGGTGAGACACTTCTGCAGTGTGTGTATCTAGGTGGTGTGTGTTTTCTATGTGTGTCTCAGTGTAATATGTTTTCAGGTGTGTGCATCTCAATAATGTGTGTATCTCAGTGGTCTGATCTGTGGCAGTGATCACTGTGCTGTGCTCTCCTAGTGGATGGTAACTATGTGCTGACCTGTGGCAGTGATCACTGTGCTATGCTCTCCTAGCGGATGGTAACTATGTCTTGAGCTGTGGCAGTGATAAGACTCTGCGACTATGGAGTGCTGGACGTGGGATTTTGCTGCAGACCTACAGTGGACACGGCTACGAGGTGCTGGACACTGATGGGTGAGTGACCTCTCTGTCTGTCTCTTTCTCATTTTCTACCCCTCTCTCTCTCAATATTACCTTCTCCAGTTTTTCTCTCTCAATGTCAAACCTTCTGTCTGTCTCTCAGTATTAACCCCTGTGCCTGGCTCTCTCCCATAGTATTAACCTTTCCATCTGCCTCTCTCAGTATTAACTCCTCGTCTGTCTCTCTCAGTATTAATTCCTCCATCTGTGTGTCTCTCTCAGTATTAACCCCACTGTCTGTCTCTCTTTCAGTATTAACTCCACTGTCTGTCCCTCTCAGTATCACCTTCTGTGTCTCACTGTACAGCTCCTATGACAACAGCCAGCTGTGTTCCTGCAGTGCAGATAAGACTGTGATTCTGTGGGATGTGGCCACAGCCCAGGTGACCCGCAAGCTGAGAGGACATGCCGGGGTGAGACAGAACTGAGAAAGAGCTGGTTCTGTTTCTGATTTTCACAGCTGATCTCCAAGAATATTGATATTGATGTTGCAGACACCATTCCCTTACTCCACTTTGAAGAGTGTGGAAACCAGTCTGTGAGGGAATGTACATTCCTGACTGGTCTGTACAGTTGACATGTGCCTGGGAGGCTTCCGCATGGAGTGGCCATTTTGTTTCTAATGGAATTCAGGGTTAGTTCACTCAGTGAAATGAATGAAGACTGACAGCTTAATTGAAAACTGTTATAAGCAAAGATAATCGGACTCAACTGATAAAAACTAGGACTAGCGGAGCATAAGTGTCTATGGGGGGGATAAAGAACTGTGAAAACTGAGACCGGGAAAGATCAGTAATTTTTTTATTAGATGAACAGAAACTTTATTACTCTGACTTCTGGCACAGCACTTCATGCCAAATTGAGTCAAATGTTTGTTTTTCAAATTTAATTTGAAAATAAATAACTGGCATATACAGTATATTCCTTTTTTTTGTTCTTAAAAGCTCTTTTATTTAGTAATCCCTCTGTGTTGTGTGCTTTAACAGTGAGATGTTTTCTGTCACCTTCTCTCTGCACAGAAGGTGAACTGTGTCAGATTTAATGAAGAGGCTACAGTCATTGTGTCAGGTCAGAGCCAAGGGGAAGGGGCTGCCCCTGTCTGCGGCTGTCTGCGCCTGTCTGCGGCTGTCTGCGCCTGTCTGCGCCTGTCTGCGCCTGTCTGCGCCTGTCTGCCCCTGTCTGCCCCTGTCTGCCCCTGTCTGCGCCTGTCTGCGCCTGTCTGCGCCTGTCTGCGCCTGTCTGCGCCTGTCTGTCCCTGTCTGCGCCTGTCTGTCCCTGTCTGCACCTGTCTGCGCCTGGGCGGGGCTGGGCGGGGCTGAGCAGGGTTGTGTAAATCAGTTCAGTGCTATGTGTGTCTGTGTGTCAGGGGTTGTGTGTGACTGTGGTTCAGGTCAGAGCCAAAGGGCAGAGGCTGTGTGTGTCACTCTCTTAGTGACAGTGTTGCTCACAGTGTGTGTGTGTTGTGTACCCAAGGCTCTATAGACAGCACAGTGCGTTGCTGGGACACGCGATCCAGGAGGCCCGACCCGATTCAGATTCTGGACGAGGCGCGAGATGGTGTGAGCAGTGTTGAAGTGTCTGAACACGAGCTGCTGACCGGGTCAGTACTGAACCAGCACTGCAGGATTAAACTGTCACTAACTGCAGTACTTTAACAGTGTCCATTCCTGAGTCAGTGTGAAAGAAATAAAGATTAATTTTGTTCAGACTCAAACCCTGTCTCCCCCCTGTCTCGTCAGGACTGAATTAGCAGTGTGAAAGGAATAAGGATTGACACCTGTATTCAGACTCCCTGCCTGTATCTCTCCCTGTCTCTGCAGCTCGGTGGATGGCAGAGTGCGGCGCTATGACCTGCGGATGGGTCAGCTGTTCAGCGACTTTGTAAACAGTGAGTGGCAGTGCTCCTGTTTCAGGGCTGTGCTGTGGAAATGGGAAATTAAGTGTGTGTTTGTCATTGACAGTGAACATGTTGGTGATGGTGTGTGTCAGTGAATGTGTATGTTTGACAATGACGATGTGTGTCAGTGTCACATTTCTCACTGCAGTGCTTATCACCTCTGTCTCTCTCTGTCCTGCAGGCCCCATAACCTGTGTGTGTTTCAGTCAGGATGGACAGTGCACTCTCAGTGCCAGCCTGGACTCCACCCTCCGGCTGCTAGACAAGAGCACCGGGGAACTGCTGGGAGAGTGAGTGCATCACACTGTCCACCCTGTCCTCACTGTATTCACACTGTTCCCACACTGTCCACACTGTAATCACTATCACACTGAATATGCACTGTCCACTGTAGACAACTGTATTCACTCTGAATATACACTGTATTCACATTGAATACACACTGTTCACTGTAGACATCTGTATTCACTCTGAATATACACTGTATTCACACTGAATACACACTGTTTACTGTAGACATCTGTATTCACTCTGAATATATACTGTATTCACTCTGAATATACACTGTATTCACATTGAATACACACTGTTCACTATAGACAACTGTATTTACACCGAATACACACTGTCCACTGTAGATAACTGTATTCACACTGAATATACACTGTATTCACACCGAATACACACTGTTCACTGTAGACAACTGTATTCCCACTGAATACACACTGTCCACTGTAGATAACTGTATTCACACTGAATATACACTGTATTCACACCGAATACACACTGTTCACTGAAGACAACTGTATTCCCACTGAATACACACTGTCCACTGTAGATAACTGTATTCACTCTGAATATACACTGTATTCACACTGAATACACACTGTTTACTGTAGACAACTGTATTCACTCTGAATAAACACTGTATTCACACCGAATACACACTGTTCACTGTAGACAACTGTATTCACACTGAATATACACTGTATTCACATTGAATACACACTGTTCACTGTAGACAACTGTATTCACTCTGAATATACACTGTATTCGCACTGAATACACACTGTTCACTGTATTCACTCTGAATATACTCCTTTCACTGTAAACAGTGTTTATTACACTATCCACTACCGGATACCGGATTGGTACTGGTGCTGATGTCACAGAGCCTCCCACACCGGATTGGTACCGGTGCTGATGTCATAGAGCCTCCCTCACTTTCAGCAGTATCTCTCTGTGCAGGTACACCGGACACAGGAACAGCAGCTACAAGCTGGACTGCTGCCTGTCAGAGAGAGACACCCACGTGCTCAGCTGCTCTGAGGACGGACATGTGTACTTCTGGGACTTGGTGGAGGTCAGGAGGGTTTGGCAGAAGGAGGGATACAGTTCTTTCCTGTTACAGTAGAATGAGGACTTTCTCACACTCCACTCTCTTGCAGGGCTCTCTGGCGTTGAAGCTGCCTGTTGGAAAAGGAGTCGTCCAATCACTGTGCTTCCATCCCACGGAGCCCCACCTTCTCACCGCCATGGAGGGGCGTGTTCAAATCTGGGGGGTGGAGTCAGAGGAGAAGGAGGAGGAGTCAGGCTAGGGACCCATCTGTATCTTGGATTTCCAGCAAAGGTGTACTTTACCCCAAGGCCCAGTGACAAGAATGAAAGAAAATAACTGTATTTTTTCAAATTCTTCTTTTTTTTTAATTATTTTTTTTAATTATTTTGATACTGTGATATAAAATTTCAGTGCATTCAAAATTTTGTTGTGTTTTGTTGATTTGTGTATACCATTCAGAGCTGCCAGCAGTGCTGTTGGTGAGAGCTGTGTCCCTCCTGCAGGGGGCGCTCACTCTGCTGTGGGCCTGCAGTGCTGTCAGTGAGAGCTGTGCCCCTCCTGCAGGGGGCGCTCACTCTGCTGTGGGCCTGCAGTGCTGTCAGTGAGAGCTGTGTCAGTCCTGCAGGGGGCGCTCACTCTGCTGTGGGCCTGCAGTGCTGTCAGTGAGAGCTGTGCCCCTCCTGCAGGGGGCGCTCACTCTGCTGTGAGCCTGCAGTGCTGTCAGTGAGAGCTGTGTCAGTCCTGCAGGGGGCGCTCACTCTGCTGTGAGCCTGCAGTGCTGTCAGTGAGAGCTGTGTCAGTCCTGCAGGGGGCGCTCACTCTGCTTTGAGTCTGCAGTACTGATAGTATGTACCCGTTAGGAAGACCCGACTTAAGTCCTATTTCAGACCTTAGACCACCAGGAGAGACAAAGTGACAGTGATCGGTGAGGTCAATGAAAACAATAATGATTATTGTTTTAATAACAAGCAAAGATAAAAACACTGCAAAAATGCCTTCATACCCAGTAACGAACAGATGAGTTATGGTTACCTTTTGTGTAAAATAGCTAGTTTAAATCTGACCGTCCTCTGACCAATAGAGGGCGACATAAAATAAAAGTGACTTGTATGTCGGTGGACTACAAAACCCAAGGTGCGCTACGGGATGCCAAGATGGCCGCGTCCTGAATCTTTCGGCAGGTGAAGAAGGAAGGGGGGTTTTAACAGTGGAGTTCAGATATAAATTTTATTAGAAGAAGTAGACTTTTTGCTGGAATTGTGTTTTGTGGCAAATGACGGCATGAGTCTTCTGTTAACAGTTTTGAAGCGTGTAAATTTAATATCGCTTCCTCGTCCTTCGCCTCACCACTGCTCTGTCCCTAGGCCCTTGGAAGCCTCGGGGCTCGCTTGGGAAGGAGGCCGGGACAGTAGTGTTGATGATAGGCGCCTTGTCTCGGGCTCAAGCCCCGACGTGCTAGAGAAAGTACGCGGGCAAGTCGAGGTCAGTGAGAACTTCCTCACTGAAGCAGAGGAGCGCGCCCTGTTGCAGGAGCTGGAACCTGGGCTCAGGAAGAAGCGATACGAGTTTGACCACTGGGATGACGTGAGTATTAAATGTGATAAAGTAATTGTGATTGTCAGTTATAGCGGCTTTTTGTCAAGCCTGTGCAAAAACCGCTTTCCAGTGCGTCCAGTTACATTTTGAGCTACAGTCCCAGTGCATTAGGACAGTCCTGTTACAATAGGGGCTACAGTCCCAGTGCAGTAGGACAGTCCCGTTACAATAGGGGCTACAGTCCCAGTGCAGTAGAACAGTCCTGTTACAATAGGGGCTACAGTCCCAGTGCAGTAGAACAGTCCCGTTACAATAGGGGCTACAGTCCCAGTGCAGTAGAACAGTCCTGTTACAATAGGGGTTACAGTCACAGTGCTGTAGAACTGTCCTGTTACAATAGGGGCTACAGTCACAGTGTAGTATTAATATTTGTGATAGTAAAGACTACAGTTCCCATGACACCTCTCCCATCCTTCAGGCCATCCATGGTTACCGGGAGACAGAGCGTGTGCAGTGGACCGAGGGGAGCTGGGCAGTGCTGAGGCGGGTCAGGCAGGCAGCATTCCCTGCAGGGGAGCCCCTGCTGGGCCCGGTCCACGTGTTGGACCTGGACAGAACTGGATTCATCAAGCCACACATCGACAGTGTCAAGGTAGGTCTGATATCTTGTCTGAGCCCCTCTGCAATTGGGGCTGCCCCGAGTTCAGAGGCTCCAGTTAACTTGGCCAGCTGAATATACACTGACTGTGTGCTGACTTCCCATGACACATCCTGCCCGAATCTGTTTTCAACATACCAAAGGTAGAAATAGAAATGTCATCATAATAAGTTAGGGACGTGATGCGGTCTTTCTATCTGTGGGTTGTGTATATGGACAGCAGGAGAGTCAGAAGCCTTTTACTTGGTCTGACTGGCAGCTACACAGCGGGCATCAGTATGTCAGCAGCTTTACTGAGACATAAAGACAGGGTGTCAACAGTGTTTCTCCTTCTCTCCCGCCCCTCCCCTTCTGCCTTCATTGCTCTCTGTCTCCACCTCTTGCCCTTGCTCCCTCCCTCTCTCCCTCTGACTCCACCCCTCCCCTTTCTCAGTTCTGTGGCAGCACGATTGCTGGGCTCAGCCTCCTTTCCGATAGCGTGATGCGATTGGTCAGCGAGCAGGACATGGCTGACTGGGTAGATCTCCTGCTGCCCAGACGATCGCTTTACATCCTCAGGTAAGAGGATCTGCTGGGCTTGCGGACAGGTGATATTTTCCTATGCTATATTTTTTCTAATTGCAGAGGCAGTGAGTGATACTAAAGGTGTACAATAATAATAATAATAATAATTGCTTACACTTCTATAGCGCTTTTCTGGACACTCCACTCAAAGCGCTTTACAGGTAATGGGGACTCCCCTCCACCACCACCAATGTGCAGCATCCACCTGGATGATGCGACGGCAGCCATAGTGCGCCAGAACGCTCACCACACATCAGCTATCAGTGGGGAGGAGAGCAGAGTAATGTAGCCAATTCATAGAGGGGGATTATTAGGAGGCCATGATTAGTAAGGGCCAATTGGAAATTTGGCCAGGACACCGGGGTTACACCCCTACTCTTTTCGAGAAACGCCCTGGGATTTTTAATGACCACAGAGAGTCAGGACCTCGGTTTTTACGTCTCATCCGAAGGACGGCGCCTGTTTTACAGTATAGTGTCCCCGTCACTATACTGGGGCATTAGGACCCACATGGACCGCAGGGTGAGCGCCCCCTACTGGCCCCACTAACACCTCTTCCAGCAGCAACCTTAGTTTTTCCCAGGAGGTCTCCCATCCAGGTACTGACCAGGCTCACACCTGCTTAGCTTCAGTGGGTTGCCAGTTGTGAGTTGCAGGGTGATATGGCTGCTGGTTTGGTACAAGTTTGGTCACTGCTGCTTGGCTGAAGCAGGACAGCACAGCCAGACCTGAACCATGTGCTCTGTGAGAGCTGGGAAGTCAAGAAGAAGATGGGTTTCTTGCTTTGCTACAATAGATATATGAGGGAAACCGAGTGGTCTTGTCACACTGCACCAAGGCAAGGGCTGAGACTGAGAGAGAAACACAGGGTGGACACCTCACACTGCACCAAGGCACAGGGCTGAGACTGAGAGAGAGACACGGGGTGGACACGTCACACTCTCCCACAGCACAGGGCTGAGACTGAGAGACACAGGGTGTGAATTGCTCTATTCTTTACACACGTGAACACATCTCCCTCCCTTCTGTCCCTCAGGGACAGCGCTCGTTACAGCTTCACACACCAGGTCCTGCGGGACGAGGAGTCCTTCTTCGCTGGGTGCAGGGTCCCCCGGGATCGCCGTATCTCCGTCATCTGCCGGAACCTCCCGGCCTGAGGCGAGGGAGCAGGGGGGAGGACTTAGACTGCGACACTGCTGGGGCTGCCCTGCTCCCTCACTCTGACGCCGAGGCTCAGTCTTCACGGGAGGAAAATAGAGGTGCTGTCTGGTCCAGCCCCGTGTGGCCAGGGGAGGTGCGAGGGATGGAAGTCCCAGAATCGGGAAGGCGTCAGTCCTGTCAGTCTGTGAGAGTCCATTCATTCTGCAACATGTCTGATGGGGGTCTGATTTCACACCACACCGGACAGACTCACCGCCGTGACACCCACTCTGCATCTCCTTCAGATTTATTACAACTGTCACATTGCAGCCATGCACAATGACAAAAGACACAAATAAAATATAATGAGTCAAACTCATAGCTTTCCAAATAAATAAATAATTTATTACTCCATAAATAGCTGATCTCTGTTGGTACTTTGGCCTTCTGGTGACTTCTGGCATGGGGGGCGTTGGAGAGTGGTGAAGCCTGCGTGACTCCCACACCGACACACAGCAGCTGCCTGGAGCCTGGCCTCTGGCCTCTCTCGCTTTCCAGCGCAGACCAGGAGTTTGGGATTAACCCCGAGTCTCCTTCAGAGTGGGCACTCGAACCCACTGCAGCTCAGCATAGAACAGTGGAGTTCAGCATGGAACAGGACACCGTATATAGTACCATACAGCAAAGCGCACCCTGTACAAGGTTACTGTGGTGCTTCATGGTACTGCACAGTCTAGTGCAATAACGCCCAGTGAGGTCAAGATAAAAGCACAGTCCAGGACAGTAAGCCCAGAGAAATTGGGGTAAAAGCACAGTCCAGGACGGTAAAGCCCATTGCGATCAGGGCAAATGCACAGTACAGTACAGTAAAGCCCAGTGAGATCAGGGTAAAAGCACAGTGCGATCAGGGTAAATGCACAGTACAGCACAGTAAAGCCCAGTGCAATCAGGGCAAATGCACAGTAAAGCCCAGTGAGATCAGGGTAAAAGCACAGTCCACTGCAGTAAAGCCCAGTGAGACCAGGGTAAAAGTGCAGGGCAGTAAAGCCCAATGGGATCAGGGTAAAAGCACAGTCCACTGCAGTAAAGCCCAGTGAGATCAGGGTAAAAGTGCAGTGCAGTAAAGCCCAATGGGATCAGGGTAAAAGCACAGTCCACTGCAGTAAAGCCCAGTGAGATCAGGGTAAAAGTGCAGTGCAGTAAAGCCCAATGGGATCAGGGTAAAAGCACAGTCCACTGCAGTAAAGACCAGTGAGATCAGGGTAAAAGTGCAGTGCAGTAAAGCCCAATGGGATCAGGGTAAAAGCACAGTCCAGTGCAGTAAAGCCCAGTAAGATCAGGGTAAAAGCAAAGCATAGAGCAGTAAAGTCCAGTGAGATCAGGGTAAAAGCACAGTGTTGTAACACTGGGGACTGATGGGCCTCTGCGGCAGCACACTGGCTCCTCCAGGTGTGCCCTGTGAGCAGTCCTTGAGCCCAGGACGGATCCACTCCCGTCAGCCCACACAGCTGCAGGCGGCGGCAGACAGCTTCTCCACCCGGTGCCAGCGGTGCGCGGAGTCCAGGAAGGCCAGGTCCTCGTGGCGCGTGGGCCGGCAGCAGGGGGCGCTGTGCATGTGGGTGCCAGGTGGTGGCGGGGGCAGGGCGCCGCGCTGCAGCAGGGCAGACAGCGTCAGGTCGTGGTTGGAGCGCTCCCGCGGGCAGCCCCCCCCGCAGTACCTGAACAGCACCGTCTCCTCCGAGTCGTAGCCCAGGCCCAGCTCCCGAACCCGCAGCAGGAGGGAGCGCAGACCGCACAGAGAGTCGTCCCCCCTGCGGGAACGGGACCGGGACCGAACCAGCCTGGGGGCCCCCTCCCTCTCTGCACGAGCTCCCAGGGGCCCCGGCCTCTGACCTTCCTCCTGCAGAGTCCTCTCCTGGGTCACAGCCTCACCCTGCAGCTCTGCAGAGACAAGCAGAGCAGGGCTGGGCTGAGACACAGTGAGACAGGCACAGCAGGACTGAGAGTGAGAGAGGTATAGAGAGTGATACAGGCAGGGCAGGGCTGAGACAGTGAGACAGGTATAGAGAGTGAGACGGGTATAGAGAGTGAGACAGGCAGAGCAGGACTGAGACAAGTATAGAGAGTGAGACACAGATGGGTATAAAGAGTGAGGCAGAGCAGGGCTGAGACAGACAGGTATAGAAAGTGAGACGGGCAGAGCAGAACTGAGACACAGTGAGACAGGCAGAGCAGGGCTGAGACAGACAGGTATAGAAAGTGAGACAGGCAGAGCAGAACTGAGACACAGTGAGACAGGTATAGAGAGTGAGACAGGCAGAGCAGGGCTGAGACAGACAGGTATAGAGAGTGAGACAGGCAGAGCAGGACTGAGACAGACAGGTATATAGACTGAGACAGGCAGAGCAGAACTGAGACATACGGGTATATAGAGTGAGACAGGAGTGTAGCTGTGGAGCTCAGAGGGGTGTATGAGTGGATCTTAGAACCGTGTATGAGTGGATCTGAGCTGTGGAGCTCAGAGGAATGTATGAGTGGATCTCAGAGCTGTGGAGCTCAGAGGAGTGTATGAGTGGATCTCAGAGCTGTGGAGCTCAGAGGAGTGTATGAGTGGATCTCAGAGCTGTGGAGCTCAGAGGAGTGTATGAGTGGATCTCAGAGCTGTGGAGCTCAGAGGAGTGTATGAGTGGATCTGAGCTGTGGAGCTCAGAGGAGTGTATGAGTGGATCTCAGCTGTGGAGCTCAGAGGAGTGTATGAGTGGATCTCAGAGCTGTGGAGCTCAGAGGAGTGTGTGAGTGGATCTCAGAGCTGTGGAGCTCAGAGGAGTGTATGAATGGATCCCAGCTGTGGAGCTCAGAGGAGTGTATGAGTGGAGCTCAGAGCTGTGGAGCTCAGAGGAGTATATTAGTGGATCTCAGAGCTGTGGAGCTCAGAGGAGTGTATGAGTGAAGCTCGGACCTGTGGAGCTCAGAGGAGTGTATGAGTGGATCTCAGAGCTGTGGAGCTCAGAGGAGTGTATGAGTGGATCTCAGCTGTGGAGCTCAGAGGAGTGTATGAGTGGAGCTCAGAGCTGTGGAGCTCAGAGGAGTGTGTGAGTGGATCTCAGCTGTGGAGCTCAGAGGAGTGTATGAGTGGAGCTCAGAGCTGTGGAGCTCAGAGGAGTGTATGAGTGGATCTCAGCTGTGGAGCTCAGAGGAGTGTGTGAGTGGAGCTCAGAGCTGTGGAGCTCGTGTCCGGGTGTCTCTTACCCCTCGGTGAGTGGAGCTGCCCCTGTCCTCCGCCCTCTCCAGGCCACAGGCAGTACAGCAGCACAGCCAGCTCCAGTGCGGCCCGCATCCCCGCGGCTCCTGCACGCTCTGTCTCTCCCGGAAACCTGGGAACGGAGAAGGTGAGAGCAAGCTGCTGAGAGACAGGTCACCCCTCGCATTTTTATCCCCTGCGGGGCTGGAGGGCGGAGATTAACCCTTTCCTTGCCTCCTTCCGAAGAGCTCCAGCCCTCCGCTCGGCGCGTCCGGGGTTACACAGGGGGCAGTTCGCCTCTTATGTGGAATTTTTTTCTATAAATAGTGGTTATCCCAGAATCGGGGAAAGAGTATTTTCCAGCACGGGCCGGAGGGGAAAATGTAATCCCTCTGTAAATTGCTTAAAGCTGTTCCCCTGTGGAGACTGGACTTGATTAGTCCAGAGTGCCGCTCGGAGCAGGCAGGCAGGAGGAAGGAGAGGGAGGTCCTGCGTGTGCCTCGGGCAGAGCGCATCTCCTCGCGAAGGGTTAAGGCTCAAGGCTCCAGGACCTGGGAAGGGGAGGGGGATTCATTTAATTTTTTAAAATCTAAGTGGAATCCAGATGTTACTTTAGTGGAAATTCCTAGACTGACAGAGACACACTACACCAGCATGTCCATAAATTAAGGGGATTTGGGGGAATGTGTTTTCTTTTTACATAATCCTGAAGGAGGAAAACGCAGGAGAGGGGGGGAGCTGGTGTTGCCCCCCGAAATGAGCTGTGAGGTCGCAGCGTCACCCCTCTTGTGCTGTCTGGGCAGCTGGGGTTTGTGGAGTTCTAGTCAGTGTCCAGATTCAGAGTCCAGAGGAGCCTTGGACAGCCGTAGAGAGGGTCTGGGATTAGACAAGCATTCTTCCCAATCAAATCTAATCCCAGAAATTCCACACCTGTCAGAAGCAGAACATCTTCCAATCCTGCTGGGGGAGGAATCTCAATGGAGCTGCAGCCCAGTATGTGATGTCTTGTCACAGACACAGGAACAAACAGTGAGCCTGTTGGTAAAGAATAAGAATAATATAGTGTGTGATCTCCTGTCCCACTCTGAGGAACAGACAGTGATCCTATCTCTCAGTAATAATAATACAGTGTGTGATCTCCTGTGCCAGCCTGAGGTACAGACAGTGATCCTGTCTCGCAGTAATAATAAAAATAATACAGTATGTGATCTGTCCCAGCCTGAGAAACAGACAGTGATAGGTCATAGGTCAGGGGTGATGAGAGAAAGGACAGATTGTGGAGGTCAGGTGGTTACTTGAGATAGGATGGAGTACAGAGGTCAGGGGATGACTGGAGAGAGGATGGGGTACAGAGGTCAGCTGGTGACTGGAGAGACAGTGGGGTACAAAGGTCAGGGGATTATAGAGAGAGGGTGAGGTGCAGGGGTCAGTGGGTAACTGGAGAGAGGGTGGGGTGCAGAGGTCAGGGAGTGACTGGAGTGAGAGGGTGGGGTACAGAGGTCAGGGGGTGACTGGAGAGATGGCAGGGTACAGAGGTCATGGGGTGACTAGAGAGATGGTGGGGTGCAGAGGTCAGGGAGTGACTGGAGTGAGAGGGTGGGGTACAGAGGTCGGGGGGTGACTGGAGAGAGAGAGTGCGGTACAGAGGTCGGGGGGTGACTGGAGAGAGGATGGGGTACAGAGGTCAGGGGACGGAGACTGGAGACTGGAGAGGGAGGGTGAGAAAGGAACGGTCAGTATGTCTTGTGGAGACTCTTCTCTCTCTGCGCTGTGTGGATCATGTTTCAGGAAGGCTTCGCAGAAGCCCATCCATCCTGGAGCCTGGGGCAGGTTTTCCACTCTGGATGCAGACTGGGATTCACCGTGCACCTGCACCAGGTGAGCCAGTGGAAGGAATGCTGCTGTCGGAATATCCCATCTGTCAGGCTCTAATCCCAGGACAAAGGGAGGCGTGACAGGGCAGTAGCTTGGCCACATTCCTTCCACTGCCTCCGAAGAGATGAGAGAGGAGAGGGAAGGGAGAGGAGAGAGAGAAGGAGAGAAGAGGGTAAAGCAGACAGAGAAGGGCAGAGGGAGAAGTAAAGAGAAGGACAGAGAGAAGAGGGACTCCACCTGAGGAACAGACAGTGACCCTGTCTCAGTAATAATAATAATAATAATAATAATAATAATAATAATAATAATAATAATAATAATACAGTGTGTGATCTCCTGTCCCAGCCTGAGGAACAGACAGTGAGCCTGTCTCTAAATAATACTAATAGTAATAGTAATAATAATAATAATAATAATAATAATAATAATAATAATACAACATGTGATCTCCTGTCCCAGCCTGAGGAACAGACAGTGAGCCTGTCTCTCAATAATAATAATGCAGTGTGTGAGCTCCTGTCCCAGTCTGAGGAACAGACAGTGAGCCTGTCTCTCAGTAATAATAATACAGTGTGTGATCTCCTGTCCCAGTCTGAGGAACAGACAGTGAGCCTGTCTCTCAGTAATAATAATACAGTGTGTGAGCTCCTGTCCCAGTCTGAGGAACAGACAGTGAGCCTGTCTCTCAGTAATAATAATAATGCAGTGTGTGAGCTCCTGTCCCAGCCTGAGGAACAGACAGTGAGCCTGTCTCTCAGTAATAATAATAATACAGTGTGTGAGCTCCTGTCCCAGCCTGAGGAACAGACAGTGAGCCTGTCTCTCAGTAATAATAATAATGCAGTGTGTGAGCTCCTGTCCCAGCCTGAGGAACAGACAGTGAGCCTGTCTCTCAGTAATAATAATAATACAGTGTGTGAGCTCCTGTCCCAGCCTGAGGAACAGACAGTGAGCCTGTCTCTCAGTAATAATAATACAGTGTGTGATCTCCTGTCACAGCCTGAGGAACAGACAGTGAGCCTAACTAGACTAACACCCAGACACACACAATGCTGTACTGCTACACTAGCATGCCAACAGACTCCGAAGTACTTCAACACTAACACACGGACACACTATTGTACTGCTACACTAACACACTGACTCTGACACCTACAGTTTTTGATATGAAAGTTGGGGGACAGATGGGAGAGAGGTGTTAGTATGTCCAGGCAGCGTCTCCTCTTCTCTCTGCACATTCCCCAGGGATTAACACACAGGAGAGCTTCTGACAGCAGGGGAGAGGGGGAAGAGAGAGAAGAGAGAGGGGGAGAGGGTGGATAAAGTACGGGACTGCGACAACAGGAGGACAGCTGGTCCAATGGTTAAGATACAGGGCTGTCACACCAGGAGGACAGCTGGTCCGGTGGTTAAGATACAAGACTGTCACACCACGAGGACAGCCGGTCCAGTGGTTAAGATACAGGGCTGTCACACCAGGAGGACAGCCGGTCCAGTGGTTAAGATACAGGACTGTTACAGCAGGAGGACAGCTGGTCCAGTGGTTAAGATACAAGACTGTCACACCAGGAGGACAGCTGGTCTAGTGGTTAAGATACAGGACTGTCACACCAGGAGGACAGCTGGTCCAGTGGTTAAGATACAAGACTGTCACACCAGGAGGACAGCTGGTCCAGTGGTTAAGATACAGGACTGTTACAGCAGGAGGACAGCTGGTCCAGTGGTTAAGATACAGGACTGTCACACCAGGAGGACAGCTGGTCCAGTGGTTAAGATACAGGACTGTCACACCAGGAGGACAGCTGGTCCAGTGGTTAAGATACAAGACTGTCACACCAGGAGGACAGCTGGTCCAGTGGTTAAGATACAAGACTGTCACACCAGGAGGACAGCTGGTCCAGTGGTTAAGATACAGGACTGTCACACCAGGAGGACAGCTGGTCCAGTGGTAAAGATACAGGGCTGTCACACCAGGAGGACAGCTGGTCCAGTGGTTAAGATACAAGACTGTCACACCAGGAGGACAGCTGGTGCAGTGGTTAAGATACAAGACTGTCACACCAGGAGGACAGCTGGTCCAGTGGTTAAGATACAAGACTGTCACACCAGGAGGACAGCTGGTCCGGTGGTTAAGATACAGGACTGTCACACCAGGAGGACAGCTGGTCCGGTGGTTAAGATACAGGACTGTCACACCAGGAGGACAGCCGGTCCAGTGGTTAAGATACAAGACTGTCACACCAGGAGGACAGCCGGTCCGGTGGTTAAGATACAGGACTGTCACACCAGGAGGACAGCCGGTCCAGTGGTTAAGATACAGGACTGTCACACCAGGAGGACAGCTGGTCCAGTGGTTAAGATACAAGACTGTCACACCAGGAGGACAGCTGGTCTGGTGGTTAAGATACAGGACTGTTACAGCAGGAGGACAGCTGGTCTGGTGGTTAAGATACAGGGCTGTCACACCAGGAGGATAGCTGGTCCAGTGGTTAAGATACAGGACTGTCACACCAGGAGGACAGCTGGTCCAGTGGTTAAGGTTCAAGGACCTCAACAGAACATGAAATGAGAGCCCTGGAGTTACATCAAGGCTGGCGCTGTGTGAGTGGCAGGGCTGTGCCCTCTGACTCATGGATAACCTGGGATGCAGCCGGGTTGTTATCTGTGTAGGAGAGTGACAGTTTTATTGGCTGGCAGAACTCCAGCGCACACTTGGAATTCCTGCATTTAATTCCCGGCTGGGCTCCCTGGGACATTCCATAAATGGTACGTCTGGGTGGTCACAGTACACTCCGGGCAGGAATGCTCCAATTTGGATCAGCTGGCATTGGGAAGCAGTCTGTGGGATTTAGAGCCGGAAACCCAGACTCCCCACCCCACACTTACACCACACATTTACACTGTAAATCAGTTGAAATCCAGGCACCTTCCCACAGTGCTCTGTTCCTCTGAGACATTTCCTGTTTGTCTCAGTGCAGAGTGTGCAGACTGCACACTCTGAATAGGACACACTGCAGTCTGCAGACTGGAGTGTCCTATAGAGAGTGTGCAGTCTGCACCGGAAGGGTGTCCTATAGAGTGTGCAGTCTGCACGTACAGTGTGTCCTATAGTGTGCAGTCTGCTCGTGCAGTGTGTCCTAGTGTGCTGTCTGCTCGTGCAGTGTGTCCTATAGAGTGTGCAGTCTGCATGTACAGTGTGTCATTTAGTGTGCAGTCTGCTCGTGCAGTGTGTCCTATAGAGCCTGCAGTCTGCTCGTGCAGTGTGTCCTATAGAGTGTGTGCTGTTTGTACCTCCGTCTCTGTGTGTATGTGACAGTGACACACTCAAGACCCATCTGTGTCAGGGAAACGTAATTTTATTATAAATCTCAGATAGATGCAAAGAGATGCAAACACTGTCCCCTGCTGGACAGTCTGTATCAGTGCACAGAGACAGCAACAGCCCACTGCTGCCCTTGTCCTCTCTAAAAACAGGATGAAAGAAACAGCTCGGATAAACCCTGCTGCTCCAGGACCGGACCGGACCGGACCCTCTCACTCCGTGAGGTAGAAGTGCATCTTGTCGCCGATGCTCTTGCGCTCCGGGTTCAGCCTCTTCAGGATCTGGGCCAGCACGTTGACCGTCTGCTCGCTGCTCAGGCCCGTGCGCTTCGTCTGGAACTTCTTCAGCAGGTCCTTGGTGGTCATGGGCTTACGGATCAGGTACCGGCGGACTGCCTCCTCGGTCAGCTGCACATCGCTGAGGGAGAGGGGTTAGAGAGAGAGGGGTTAGAGAGCTGGAGGGAGAGAGAGAGGGGGGTTACAGAGCCGGAGAGAGAGAGGGGTTACAGAGCCGGAGAGAGAGAGGGGTTACAGAGCCGGAGGGAGAGAGAAAGAGAGGGGGGTTACAGAGCCAGAGGGAGAGAGAGAGAGAGGGGTTAGAGAGCTGGAGGGAGAGAGGGGTTACAGCCGGAGGGAGAGAGAGGGGTTAAAGAGCTGGAGGGAGAGAGGGGTTAGAGAGAGCAGGGCTAGAGAAAGTACCAGACAGACAGAGGGCAGAGGGGTGAGACCTGTGTTTACCTGGAGCTGGGGGTGCATTTTCCAGAGGGAGGCTGGGGAGTGGTCTTGCCTGAGGCACTCTGGGGGCTGGATTCCATCTTCAGCCTCTTTGCTGCGGGGGTCTCCGAGCGCTTCCCTGAGAGACAGGGGCAGGGAGAGAGACAGACAGGTTTTATCACTCCTGCCAGGAGCAGGGGGGGGGAGACAAACACATGCAGGGGAGAGACAAGCCACACCTTGCTCCAGCTTGCTGGCAGCTGCCTTCAGTGTGTTGGAAGTGCTGGCGCTGTCCAGCGAGGGCGTCCCAGGACGACTGCCGGCACGGGAGCTACCCCCTGAACTCCGACCCCCTGCTCTCTTTGGGGGGGTTCGCTTCTTCTGCAGGGGCACAGAGAGAAAATGAGTGAAGGAGGGAGGGAGAGATAGAGACCTGGGTGAGAGCCAGCTGGGACAAACAGACTGAAGTACAAGCTCAGTGACCACAGCCTGGCTATGGGTACTGGACACAGGCAGACCTGGCTGTCCAGAGAGGACAGGCTCAGTGACCCCAGCCTGGCCACAGTAACTGGACACAGGCAGACCTGGCTGTCTAGAGAGGACAGGCTCAGTGACCACAGCCTGGCCATAGTAACTGGACACAGGCAGACCTGGCTGTCCAGAGAGGACAGGCTCAGTGACCACAGCCTGGCCATAGTAACTGGACACAGGCAGACCTGGCTGTCCAGAGAGGACAGGCTCAGTGACCACAGCCTGGCCATAGTAACTGGATACAGGCAGACCTGGCTGTCCAGAGAGGACAGGCTCAGTTATTAGATCCTGGCCATAACAGGGGGACAGAGGCTGACCTGTGTCCACAGAGTGTCCACAGCATGGCCATAGGAACTTAACATTCACTGTGACAGCAGCCATTCTAATAAAACCAGACAATTCTGAATCTGAGAGAGAGAGGGAGAGGGACTGAACTCACGGTCATGAAGAGTGCGGAGGGCATGTCTCCGTCAATGTCGCTGTCTTCTGAACTCTCAGACTCGTCACTGCTGTCTGAGAACACAGCCCACTGTCAGCACTGCCACACTCAACACTACCACACTAAAAACTACCACAGCTCACTGCTGCACACTGCCACACTCAACACTACCACAGCCCGCTTGTCAGCACTGCCACACTCAACACTACTACAGCCCACTTGTCAGCACTGCCACACTCAACACTACTACAGCCCACTTGTCAGCACTGCCACACTCAACACTACTACAGCCCGCTTGTCAGCACTGCCACACTCAACACTACCACACTAAAAACTACCACAGCTCACTGCTGCACACTGCCACACTCAACACTACCACAGCCCGCTTGTCAGCACTGCCACACTCAACACTACTACAGCCCACTTGTCAGCACTGCCACACTCAACACTACTACAGCCCGCTTGTCAGCACTGCCACACTCAACACTACCACAGCCCACTTGTCAGCACTGCCACACTCAACACTACCTCAGCTGGACATGCACACACGCCTGTACTACTGTCTCTTCACCTTTTCTCCTCCTCTTCTCCTGCTGCACAGGAGTCTTCTTTCCATCCTCCTCCTCTTCCTCCTTCTTCTCCTCCTCATTAGGTTTCTCCTCTTCGCTCTCTTCGCTGCTCTCCGACATCTCGTCTATCCCTGCACATGGCAAGAAAACTCTCCTTTAACATACAAGCGCACTCGCAGAGTGGATCACCTCCCTTTTAATGGACACACACATAAAAGATCACCTCCCTTTTAACACACACTTGTGCAGAGTGGATCACCTCCCCATTAATACACATTTGCACAGAGTGGATTACCTCCCCTTTAACACACACTTGTGGAGAGTGGATCCCCTCTTTTTTAACACACACTTTCACAGAGTGGATCACCTCCCCTTTAACGCACACACACAGAAAAGATCACCTCCTTTTTAACACACACTTGCGCAGAGTGGATCACCCCCCCTTTAACACACACTTGCGCAGAGTGGATCACCTCCTCTTTAACACACACTTGTGGAGAGTGGATCCCCTCTTTTTTAACACACACTTTCACAGAGTGGATCACCTCCCCTTTAACGCGCGCACACAGAAAATATCACCCCCCCTTTAACACACACTTGCGCAGAGTGGATCACCTCCTCTTTAACACACACATTCTCGGGCAGAGTGGATCACCTCCCCTTGCCCAGCAAGGACAGGAATGAAATCAGCAGCGTAGCGGTCCCTCTCCCTCTCACCTTTAGGGACGTCCTCTCCCTTGCTGGGCTTCACCTTCTCTGGCTCCTCCTCTTCTGAGCTGCCGCAGAGAGACACAGGTGCGAACACAGTCATGCAGTATTTGCTGGGCCCACACTCCTGCTGGCACACAGGGGCATGCAGACCCCCCTCACCTGCTCTCGTCCGACATGTAGTCCACCTCCTGGCCCTCGAAGTCCCCGTCATCGCTGTCCTCCCCCGCCTCGCTGTCACTGCCTCTCTTCTTCTTCTTCTTCTTCTTGGCGCCTCCTTTCACCGGCTGCTTCTTCGTCTTGGGCTTGCTTTCCCCATCTGCACGGACAGGGACAGAGGAAGGAGGCACAGCAGAGGAGGGACAGAGGAAGGAGGCACAGCAGGACAGGGACAGAGGAAGGAGGCACAGCAGGACAGGGACAGAGGAAGGAGGCACAGCAGGACAGGGACAGAGGAAGGAGGCACAGCAGAGGAGGGACAGAGGAAGGAGGCACAGCAGAGGAGGGACAGAGGAAGGAGGCACAGCAGGACAGGGACAGAGGAAGGAGGCACAGCAGGACAGGGACAGAGGAAGGAGGCACAGCAGAGGAGGGACAGAGGAAGGAGGCACAGCAGAGGAGGGACAGAGGAAGGAGGCACAGCAGAGGAGGGACAGAGGAAGGAGGCACAGCAGGACAGGGACAGAGGAAGGAGGCACAGCAGAGGAGGGAGAGAGGAAGGAGGAACAGCAGGACAGGGACAGAGGAAGGAGGCACAGCAGAGGAGGGAGAGAGGAAGGAGGAACAGCAGGACAGGGACATTAAGTTCCAGACTGCCCCCTCCATTTCACCCTCTCCTGTCCCCCAGGGCTGTTCCCCCTCCTTCTCACCCTCCCCTGGGCTGCTGTCACTGTCCTCGCTGCTCATCTCCAGCTCGTCTTCCAGGTCATGGATGCGCAGGTCCCCTCCTTTCCCTGGTTTCTTTTTCTTCTTCCCTCCCTTCTCCCTGTCCTCCTCCTCCTCCCCGTCCTCGCCCTCCTGCTCCTTCAGGCGGCGCTGCAGCATGATGCTGAAGTGATTGACCACCTTGTTCCTCCTGACAGACAGACAGAGGGACAGACAGACATGATGCTGCAGTGACTGAACACCTTGTTCCTCCTGACAGACAGGGGGACAGGGGGACAGTCAGACATGATGCTGCAGAGACTGAGCACCTTGTCACGCGCGCACTCCAGCCCGCTCTCACGCGCGCGCACTCCAGCCCGCTCTCACGCGCGCGCACTCCAGCCCGCTCTCACGCACACACATGCGATCGCATTCACAACAGCGCCCTGCCGCCCGTACCGGCTCCACTCTTCCTCAGCCTCCTCCGCAGTGAGCGTCCTGTGCTTGGCCACGGGAGTGAAGTTGTACCAGCCCTGCACAGGAAAGGCCTCGAAGGCGCCGTCAGGGCACTGCGTGAAGATGTAGTAGGAGGCGTTTTCTGTCACCCCGCCCTTCTTCTGCCCCTTGAACCTGCAGGAACACACCATACGCCCTGACACCCTCCAGGATCCAGGGCTGATCTGCTCTGTCCCCCGGGCTCCTCCCCCTCTCTCTCCCCCTTCCCCAATCTCCTCCCCCTCTCCTTCCCCTTCCCCAATCTCCCCCCCTCTCTCTCCCCCTTCCCCCAGTCTCCTCCCCTTTCTTCTACCTCCCTTTCCCAGGCTCCTCCCCCTCTGTCCCAGACCCACCTTTTATTCCACCTCCCTTTCCCAGGCTCCTCCCCCTCTCTCTTCCCTTTCTGCCATCCCCACCTTCCCCAATCCCCTCCCCCTCCCATTCCACCTCCCTCAGTCTCCTCCCCTTTCTTCTAATCCTCTGCCCAAGGCTCCACCCCAGGCTGTTCCCACACCTCCCCCAGGCTGTTCTCACCTGCGGCCTGCCTTTCCGTTCACCCTCAGGATCCAGGGCTGGTCCTCCAGCCTGAACTCGCGGGTCACGATGCCGAACTTCTTCCTGCGCGCCTCCTCCCTCTGCTTCCTGCCGTACTCACTGCCCGCCCCTGACTCCGGGCCCTCCTCCTCAGTGTACATCTTCCTGTTACTGACGTCACGCTCCATGCGCGCCTGCGGAGAGACCGCCACACCTTTGCCACCTTCTTCATCGACCCTCACACATGGTGCCTCCTCTTCTTCACTGAGCCTCACACACTCCTGCCTCCTCTTCCTCACTGAGCCTCACACACTCCTGCCTCCTCTTCCTCACTGAGCCTGATTGAGGGTTCCTCACTGAGCCTCACACACTGCTGCCTCCTCTTCCTCACTGAGCCTCACACACTGCTGCCTCCTCTTCCTCACTGAGCCTTACCTGAGTCCAGGTGGAGACATTGACCTTGTCTCCTGCATTGAAGGCCATGATGTTGTACTTCTTATTGGTGTTTCTAGGGCAAAAGAGAGTCACAGGGTTAATCACAGCACTCTGAGTACTGTATGACCCAGAGCGGTCCAGTCCGATACAGGACAGCGCCAGGTGTACTGTATGACCTAGAGCAGTCCAGTCCGATACTGGACAGCACCGGGAGTACTGTATGACCCATGTATGAAGCAGGACAATGCAGACACTCACTTGGGCACTCTGACGACATACTCCATGGCAGACGAAGAACTGCTCCCCTGAGAGAGAAGGTGAGATCAGAGTGAGGGAGATTACAGCACAAATCCGTGTCCACTTTCTGTTAAGCCTACAGACTGAAGCCCTTTGACTGAACGGAGACCGAGGTACAGAGAGACAGAGGGACAGGGGAGAGAAACGAGAGGCGCAGACACGGACAGAACAGACACCACACCGCCTCTCTCTCGGTCCTCACCAGGGACGTCATGTTTGCGAAAAGCCGGGGTCACCACAGCGGTACAGACGAAGATACAGAGAGAAGGCTCTTCAGCTCCACGCGTGTCGCACTGCAGGGTTACAGAGCCACGCTGTGTGGGGCTCAGAGTGCGAGCAGAGGACACTGAACTTCAGACACCCTGAAAATAGAGGTTCACACCGTGCTCACGGCTCACACACGGTGTTGCGAGGATTTTATTACTACTTGTAGTAATACTAGTTCTTATCTCAACACTGTTTAGCCTCGGTATCACACAATGTTCATTTTTCAAGCCAGTGGTTGTTTTTATTGTACGTGTACTTGCATTAAGGCATAAATCAAACGAATACAACAGCATTTACGCTACCCGTCTTAATAAACCGTATACGGCTTCCTTATATCTTTGGAACTTTAACAGTCACAGAGGAGAATAATACCTCTCTTTGTCTCACGAATTAATTTCAGATTTCAACTGTGAAAACCACTAACTTATAACTAGAAGGCAGTTATGATACAGCAAACAGCGCACTCACCAAAACACTGGTCCGCCGGTTTAATGTGTCCGTCTGGTCCAAGGGGACGAAAGCCGAATAGTTCCACGAGCGATTTCGCAATATCTCTTTTTTTTTCAAGTTAGAAATCACTAGCTTAAACAAATAGATTATATGATTTACATGGTAATTATCGATGTGCCTGGTATTTACCTTCACCTATCATTAATGTATTTAGACCATTCACATTCACTTCGTTCCCACGCAAAGGAAGTGACGTCGAACAATTTTCGAGAGGAGCTAACGTGAGTATTGCATAGTAATTTGTTTACGTCTGTCGTTACTTATTATTTTACTGAAATATAGATGTATATGTTTGTATTTTGAACATATTATTAATTACGTCACTGCTGTGTATCGCTTCCGAGCGTCTTTTGAAACCTTTCTTTGTTTATATAATGTAAATATACTTGTTTTTTTTGTGATGTAACAACATTAATAACACAATCTCCACAGGCCAAAAGGAGTTACAGTTCTCTGGTAGTTTCTTCTCATAGTTTTGTGTTTCACAACGCCGTGTTCTGTTCACGCGGTTTTGGGCTTTCGGGTTGTGTTTTATTATAGGTGTGTCGGGGTGCTTGTAGTGATAGGGGTCTGTTTTATTCTAGCTGTGTCGGGGTGTTGGGGTGCTTGTAGTGACGCGGTGCTGTAGTGACCGGGGTGTGTTCTATTCCACAGGTGCCGGGGGGGGGTGTTCTTTTCCAGAGGTTTCGGGGTGTCGGGGTGCTGTAGTGACCGGAGTGTGTTCTATTCCAGAGGTGTTGGGGTGCTGTAGTGACCGGGGTGTGTGCTATTCCTGAGGTGTCCTGTGTTCTGAGTGTGAAACGCTGTCCTCAGTGTCAGTGGCCCCAGACTCAAGATGGTGAGAACTGATCACTAGCTCCTCTGATCTTTCTTCATTGTTCCTTTTCCCTCACTCTCTGTCCTTCTCTGTCTCCCGTCTCCTCTCTCCCTGTGCTCTGAGCTGTGGCCATTCTGTCCCCCTCTCCTGTACCTGTGAGGTCTCTGCCTGTCTGCAGTCTTCCCTCTGAGTCTGTCTCACGTTTCTCAGTCCTCTTATGCTTTGTGTTCATTTGTGGGTTTTTTTCTTTCAGGGGGAGCGGAAAGGAGTGAACAAATATTATCCCCCTGACTTCGACCCTGCCAAGGTGAGAGAGTGAGACAAGGGCGAGAGGCAAGCTTGGTGTGTCTGTCTGTGTGACGCAGAGTTCATATCCATTCTGAGTCATGCTTTGTAGGCATGACAGGTCAATAGCAATGTGGTCCAGGCATAACAACAAATAAATACACAGGCATTTCCCTGACTACTCCTGATTTTACTGATCCGTCCAATTTCTACCCGCTTCATTTAATTCAGGATGCCTGTCCCAACAAGCAGTGGGCACAAGGTGGCATACACTCTGGACAGGACACCAGTCCATCACAGGGCACACAGACACACACACTCACAACAGGGCCAATTTTCCCAGAACCCAATTAACTTACTAGTAAGTTTTTGGACTGTGGGAGGAAATTGGGGCACCCAGAGGAAAGCCAAGCGATTATGAGTAGAACATACAAACTCCACGCAGATAGCACCCCTGGTCCAGAATTGAACCCAGGGCCCCAGCACTGCGAGGCAGAAGTGCTAACCATTTTGCAGTCATGCCACCCTTGTAGGTATACTTGCAACTAGAAATTCGTGATTTAAGCAAAAAGAGGGCCTCTAATTGGGGAAAAAAGTTCAGTTTGCGTATGTCTGTCTTCCAGCATGGGTCACTCAATGGCTACAGGAACAGCCACCCTCTGCGGGAGAGGGCCAGGAAACTGTCCCAGGGCATCCTCATCATCCGGTGAGTCACTGCAGTGCACACAGGGTAACGTGCATTGAGAATCACACACTGTGGACTATAGCAAGCTGTAGTGTACAATACTGTTTCTGTACCAGCTTGAATACTATAGACTAATCTCTGCGTGGCTCCCGTGGGTGAGATGGTCCCAGTGACACCTGTCTGTCTGCAGGTTTGAGATGCCCTACAACATCTGGTGTGATGGCTGCAAGAACCACATTGGCATGGGTATGAGCCTGTACCCCTCACCCTTTTCCTCCCCGTGTCAGCCTTCTTTCCTCTGCCGTTGTGTGATTGGGTTGCGAGCGAGCACTCCTGTGCTCAGCGGAGTGTGTGCGTGCGAGCGAACGTGCAAACGTGCGAGCGCGCGAGCACTCCTGTGCTCAGTGGAGAGTGTGCGTGCGAGCATGCTCAGTGCTTCTCATCTTTTCTGTGCTGCAGGGGTACGATACAATGCTGAGAAGAAGAAGGTGGGGAACTATTACACCACCCCTATCTACAGGTATGAACTTGAACCTGAACATTATTGCCATATGTAACCGGTACTGGTACAATGGAATTGTATGGATAGCGTGTGCACTCCTCCGGTGTGTGTGAGAGGTTCAGGATGAAGAGGAAGATGTGTGTGAGAGATAGACAATTTCAGGATGAAGCTCTCTCTGTGTCTCAGGTTCAGGATGAAGTGTCACCTGTGTGTGAACTATATCGAGATGCAGACGGACCCAGCCAGCTGCGATTACGTCATTGTCAGCGGGGCTTGCCGCAAGGAGGAGCGCTGGGACCCTGCAGACAACGAGCAGATTCTGGTGACCGGTATGGCACCCCCTTCCCCCTGCCCCTCTCCTGGCTCACCCCTCACTCCGCTGCTGGGCTGGGCTGTGTCATTCTCCCGCTGTGTCTCCCCATGTCTCAGAGCGCAGCGACAAGGAGAAGCTGGAGACGGACGCCATGTTCCGGCTGGAGCACGGCGGGAAGGACCGGGAGAAGCTGCGTGCCGCAATCCCAACCCTCTCCCAGATCCAGGAGCACCAGGAGGCCTGGAGGGACGACTTCCAGGTCAACAGCGCCCTCCGCAGGAAGTTCCGGGTAGGTGGCAGTGGTGTGTCAACGAGGTGGAGGACATGCTGACTGGAAGGAGCGCCCTCTCCAGCCTGGTCAGGGGATCCCCGCTCTGGAGACGGAGCCTGCTGAGCCGGGCCTGGCCAGGACACGGATGCCCCTGCTGCCGCCCGCATTCCCCAGAGCCCGCAGCTGGAGAGTTAAGGAGACCAGCGTGGTGGGATTGTGCTGTACTTGAGCACTTTCTCGCCCATCCAAGCTAAATTATCACTCCATCCACCCATCCAAATTATCCCAGTCCAGCGCAGAGACACCAGGGGCAGCCCAGAGACCCCGGTCCAGCGCAGACACACCAGGGGCAGCCCAGAGCCCCCAGTCCAGCGCAGACACACCAGGGGCAGCCCAGAGCCCCCAGTCCAGCGCAGACACACCAGGGGCAGCCCAGAGACCCTGGTCCAGCGCAGACACACCAGGGGCAGTTAAGAGAAAACCCCCACAGACACAGGGAGAAACTCCACACAGAGGACAACCTAGACCAGATTGGACCAAGTTGTGCAGACCATCATACCACTGTGCCAGCTACATTTTTATTACCCATCAAGATTATTGTAATTTACTTTTACTGTCTTGTAAAAACAGTACTTTTAGCGTGATAATTTAGCGTGATAATTGTAGGTTCACAGAGGAAAAGCCCCTCGTTTAATTGAGTTGCTACCCATTATGAAACTGACCGAATGGCAGAGGTATTCTGCCACTTCTAGACATAGTGGACAGAGCTCCAGCTGTCCAGCAGGGGTGGTGTTTCCCCTCTTCTCCTTTTAAAGTTCCAGACTGCTGGGAGCTTGGCCTTGGAGTTTACAGGTGGAGAATAATCTGGTCTCTCCATTTCTCCCTGTCCCTGTCAGTCTCGCACACTGTGAACAGTCTGTCCCTCTCTCTCTGTCAGGAGGAGAAGAAAGCGCAGGCTGAGGAGGAGGAGAAGGACTCTGCTTTTCGGAACAAAGCCAGTCTGTCCATCCCTCTTGTCCCTGAGTCTGAGGGCGACAGGAAACTGGCCTCCCTGCTTGCCTTCCAGAGCCTTGACTGTGAGTGACAGTACTGTATTGCCCCACACCCCACAGCCCCGCGCAACACAGAGGCACACTGCTTCGCACAGCACTGTACAGCACCACACCCCACAGCCCCGCGCAACACAGAGGCACACAGCCCCGCGCAGCCCCGCGCAGCACTGTACAGCACCACAGCCCATAACGTGCAGCCCCGCACAACACTGTACAGCACCACACCCCACAGCTCCACGCAACACAGAGGCACACAGCCCCGCGCAGCCCCGCGCAGCACTGTACAGCACCACAGCCCATAACGTGCAGCCCCGCACAACACTGTACAGCACCACACCCCACAGCCCTGGGCAGCACAGGGGCGCACCGCACTGTACATGTACAGCACCACACCCCACAGCCCTGGGCAGCACAGGGGCGCACCGCACTGTACATGTACAGCACCACACCCCACAGCCCTGGGCAGCACAGGGGCGCACCGCACTGTACATGTACAGCACCACACCCCACAGCCCTGGGCAGCACAGGGGCGCACCGCACTGTACATGTACAGCACCACACCCCACAGCCCCGCGCAACACAGAGGCACACAGCACTGTACAGCACCACACCCCACAGCCCTGTGCAACACAGATGCGCACAGCACCGTACAGCACCACACCCCACAGCCCTGTGCAACACAGAGGCACACAGCACCATACAGCACCACACCCCACAGCCCTGTGCAACACAGAGGCACACAGCACCATACAGCACCACACCCCACAGCCCCGCGCAGCACAGATGCACACAGCACCATACAGCACCACACCCCACAGCCCCGCACAACACAGATGCGCGCAGCACAGAACCGCATGGCACAGCACAAAATGGCTCAGCACCGCACCGCACACTCTGCTACATTCAGTGGAGCCCTTCTCAGTCGTAACCTCTCTCTCCCCAGCCTACGAGGACAGACAGCAGTTAAAGCGACGGGAGATTGCTGCTCGCTCCTGGTTTCCATCCCCCGGGGGCGAATCCCCGGCCTCAAGTGCGCTGCGCAGACTGGGACTGGCTGGGAAAGCGGGAGCAGGCCGTGTGCCAGGCCCCTCGACAGCCTGTTCCCCCCTCAACCTGGTCCGCAAGAAGGCCGACACTGGCGGGACACAAATCTCCATCGCACAGCGCAGGAATTCTGCCCCCGGGGGGCTCGATTCAAGTGTTGATCGGAGGAGAGAAGCGGGGGCCTCTTCGAGGAAACCAGAGCCAGAGGTGGTGGGTGTGAGCAGTGCAGAGCCTGTAGTGCGAGAGCAGGGGGCGCAGATACACAGCACTCACACAGACTCGGACCACACGACCTCTGCACCCACCACAGACGGCTACCAGGCAGCTGGAACACTAGGTACAGCAGGGGGTTGTGGGACAGTGGAGGAACAGGATGCCTGCTCTAAAACCCTGCAGGTCAGGTCTCTGGTGGCTGATTACAGTGACTCTGGTTCCGAATCTGAGCACTGAGGAGCTGCAGGAATCTCCCTCTCTCCTTTCATACTCTGCTCCCTCAGTAACACTCGTTTCAGCTCTGACCTACAAGCGATTCACAGTGGCTGGAGCTGGTGAACTGGGCTGAAGTGGACTGGTGGAAGCCCTACACCCTGACCTGACTGTGGGACCTGACCAGACTGTCCCTGACCCCTGGACTGTCCGGTCAGAGCAGAGGACAGCCGTGCTCCCTCCTGCTGCCTGACCCCTGGACTGTCCGGTCAGAGCAGGGGACAGCTGTGTCTCAAACTCACGGATTCTGTCCTGCACTGTCCATCTGGGTACCATGGTACATGACAAGAGCAGAGGGGAGCCCTGCCTGGGTGGGCGTGGTCTGTGTGTAAATGAAATCCAGTACAGACAAAATGTTGATGTTTTTCATTCCTTTTATTACAACAATTAAAAAGATATGCAAAATACAAACTTGGCCTCTTTTATTGTAAAAAATGACAGCGGGTTTAGCAGAGTTATTCCAGCAGTATCTGTTCGAAAGTGATGGTTTCAGGGCAGCGCCTGCACAAGGGGTTTGTCACATGACCTCTGGGACACAAGAGAGGTCACGAGACCTACAGTACACGTGCCAGAGGACAGTGCCTGAATCCGCTTCTTGTACAGAGGCAGGGTGAACACCAGATGGCGCCAGTCCTCGCTTGTGTGGTTTGGTATAGGTGTGACATGCAAGTATGGCAGTCAGGTGGGAAGGTTTCTGGCACCCTGTCACAGGTAGACCCGGCGCAGGTCACTGGGGGAGGTTATTGTGTTGCATTGCGGACAGAGCTTCTTTGAACCCTAAAACAGGGAGGCAACTTGTCAAAATCACTTCACACAACAGAGTAATATGCTCTCCTCTGACTAAAGGATAGCAGGGACCTACAGGAGATTAGTTTCATAGCACAGTAGAACAGTCCCGTTACAACAGGAGCTACAGTTCCAGTGCAGTAGAACAGTCCTGTTACAATAGGAGCTACAGTGCCAGTGCAGTAGAACAGTCCTGTTACAATAGGGGCTACAGTCCCAGTGCAGTAGAACAGTCCTGTTACAATAGGAGCTACAGTCCCAGTACTTTAACACAGTGTTACAGCAGGTGGTTATTTATACAGTCCAGGTCCTCACCAGTGAGCGGAGCCAGCAGTCCTCACAGTGGATGTGCCAACATTGGATAGATGCCACTGGTACAGAGTAGGAGTCCTGGGAAGAGAGAAGTGTAGGATAAAGACAGTGTCAGCGATGTCAATGTTGTCAGCAGGGTGGTGAATCTGTGGCCTTCATTCAAACTCAAATTCAAAGATCTTTATTGGCAGCCCATCACACTGGTGCCAAAATAGTGACAATTACTAAATACTTAATAACATTATTATTAGAGAGGGTTGCTGTTCCTTGGGTTGTGACAGGAGATCACTGGGTGACAAGATCTGTTGTGTTTCCTCTCCCCCAAAAGATTGGAATTTGTCATCTGCACATGACGTGTTTTAACAGGACTGTCTGCATTGTCTGTTGGATATCTGTGTTTCGTGTAATCCTGTTCTGGGACTGGACACCACACTTCATTGCCACGTGGGCAAATATTCAATACTGACAGGCATTGATCCCTCTCAGCTCCAGGTCCAGCGCTGCCGGGTCAGAACTCTCAGAGGTGTGAGTGTAAGGAGTGCTGCTCTCACCAGGCAGACGTGACAGCGGTAGGTCTCTCTCTGCTGCAGTCGGGCCGTCAGCGCTGTGATGCGGGCTCGGAGCGGCTCTGCTGACTCCCTGACAGAGAGAGACAGGCTAATGCACACTGACCAGCCACAGACGAACACAGCTGCCAGGCTTACAGGAACTGAATTTAATAACTGGAATATGAGGAATAATACAAATCGATCTTCTTCCCAGTGTTCTAAATCATCAGTGAATGAGTCTAATTCCTGGCTCCTCGTCATCAAATTCCAGCCCATATTTACTCACCCTGTACAGCTAATGGCTGTATCTGCTTCACTCCTGCTATTGGACTCGGCTTCCTTCTCTCGCACTGGGAATCTGAGTGCGGAGTCAGGGAAAAGACTGAGCTTAGGTCTGGCTTCAGTGCTCCGCAGTCAGGGAAGCGATGTGAACTTGGGGAAGAGGACTGGGGTCAGAGCTCCGGAGTCAGGGAAGCGATCTGAACTATGGGAAGAGGACTGGGGTCAGAGCTCCGCAGTCAGGGAAGTGATCTGAGCTACAGGAAGAGGACTGGGGTCAGAGCTCCGGAGTCAGGGAAGCGATGTGAACTTGGGGAAGAGGACTGGGGTCAGAGCTCCAGAGTCAGGGAAGCGATCTGAACTACGGGAAGAGGACTGGGGTCAGAGCTCCGGAGTCAGGGAAGCGATCTGAACTACGGGAAGAGGACTGGGGTCAGAGCTCCGGAGTCAGGGAAGCGATCTGAACTACGGGAAGAGGACTGGGGTCAGAGCTCTGGAGTCAGGGAAGCGATCTGAACTACGGGAAGAGGACTGGGGTCAGAGCTCCGCAGTCAGGGAAGCAATGTGAACTCGGGGAAGAGGACTGGGGTCAGAGCTCCGGAGTCAGGGAAGCGATCTGAACTCAGGGAAGAGGACTGGGGTCAGAGCTCCAGAGTCAGGGAAGCGATGTGAACTCGGGGAAGAGGACTGGGGTCAGAGCTCCGGAGTCAGGGAAGCGATGTAAACTCGGGGAAGAGGACTGGGGTCAGAGCTCCGGAGTCAGGGAAGCGATGTGAACTCGGGGAAGACGACAGGGCTCAGGGAAAAAGGCTGAACTGAGCAGACTGTGGATCACACATCAAGCACTGAGAGGAGGATGAAGCAGAGAAGTTGTGATATGATTGATAATGGAGTGAAAATGACAGGAACTGAGCCTCAGTAGACAACAGAGGAGTGTGAGGAACTGAGGAAGAGGGGGATCTCTCCAGGGAGTGTAGGATACGAGGAGCCCTCCGGCTCGGAGTCCAGCTCACTGTCCACACCGAAGGGGTTTCCCAGCTGTCCTGAGAGAGGAGGAAGGGGGTTAATATGCTACAGTCAGAGACCTCTCATTGTTTCTCTGCTGTGTATTATAGTGCAGTATTGCGTATCAGTGTGCTACTATAGCATAGAGCTCTGCACTCTGAATCTGTTCATTTCATGTTCCTGCTGTCATAGTCCTGAGACAACAGAAAACCTAGGAGGATGTCCTAAAGCCTTCTGGGAACTGTAGTTTTTTCCCCAGGGCTGCATGTCTGATCTGTAGAGGACACAAACCCTCAATGCGCGAGGCACAGCCCAGCCCCTCGTTACATTCTTCTGCTTCTCTTCCTGCACCAGCGCTGGGAGTCCTGTCCCCGCTGTTCTCCTCTGAGTCTGTAAGTCTGAGTGTCTTCACTGGGGGGGCCTCCTGAAACCAGTCAATAATCAACCCCTCATCAATCAGCCCTCTCGCTGACTGGCCACAGCACCATTTCAGAGCGGATCGGCAATTGAGCCACGTACCTGGTGATCATCCAGAGCCCTGTTCCTCCTGCAGCTCCCTGCACGAACTGAAACACATCGGTCAGAAAGACAGCAGCAGCAGCAACAGACTCACAGCACGACTACTCTCAGCCCCTCACCTCCCAGACGAGCCTCTCTGTTGGTCTTCACCTGCAGGAACATCTGGGACAAGGGGGTCACCCGTTAGAAAAGACACTGCGCACAACCCAACCGAGGCAAAATCAAAACACGCAACCTGGGACACTCTGAGCAGCTGTAGAGATGGACAGGGAGACAGTGAAAAGTCCCACTGCTGTGGACTCACCTGCTGTCTGTCCAGTTTCTGCCCCTCATCTTCGGAAGGGGGCGACCCCAATGAGGGAGACTGCAAATAGAGAGACGGAGAGAGGGACTCATTACTGGGAACATCAGGAGGGTTACAGGGTTTCACTCTGCACTGTTTCACACTATGCTGTTCCACAATGCAGTGTTTCACACCACACTGTTGGACACTGTACTGCACTGTATTGCTCTGTTTCACACTGCGCTGCACTATTTCACAGTGTACTGCACTGTTTCACACTCTTTCTCATGCACTGTTGCACACTGTACTGCTCTGTTTCACACTGCACTACAATGTTTCACAATGCAGTGTTTCACACCACACTGTTGGGCACTGTACTGCACTTTCATACTGCGCTGGACTATTTCAGTGTATTGCACTGTTTCACACTGCATCGTTTCATACTGAACTGTTTCGCACTGTCACACTCTTTCACATGCACTGTTTCACACTGCACTGCACTCTTTCATACTGCACTGTTGCACAATGTACTGCTCTGTTTCACACTGCACTGCACTCTTTCACACTGCACTGTCACACTGTACTGCTTTGTTTCACACTGCACTTTTACGCACTGTTGCACACTGTACTGCAGTCACACACTGCATCGTTTCATACTGTACTGTTTCACACTGTATCACTCTTTCACACACTGTTGCACACTGTACTGCACTGTTTCACGTTGCATTGTTTCATACTGCAGTTTCACACTGTATCGCACTCTTTCATACTGCACTGTTCCACAATGTACTGCTCTGTTTCACACTGCACTGCACTCTTTCACACTGCACTGTTGCACACTGTACTGCACTGTTTCACACTGCACTGCACTTTGATGTACTGTTGCACACTGTACTGCACTGTTTCACACTGCACTGCACTGTTTCACACTGCACTGCACTGTTTCACACTGCACTGTTGCACTCTGTTTCACACTGCACTGTTGCACTCTGTTTCACACTGCACGCTTTCATACTGCACTGCTGTGCACTAAAATACCCTCACTTACCTGATCACAGCCCTGCAGCTCCTGGAGGTGCTCTGACTGAGAGAGGCTGAAGTGACAGAGTGGTACAGTAAGTTCAACACTGAATTATAAACCTGTTAGATCACACATGTTTAATAAATCGTACACCTTTCACACAAGGTTTATGCAAGGCCCATTCTCTAAGACTGGGAGCTGATTCTAGTATGTGTGGGAATTCAGGGATTAGATTTTTAAAATTTAAAGAAGAATGTTTGTCTTATCACAGAGTATTTCTCACACTGCAGCAGAAAGTGCACCTCTGTCTCCACTTGTCCCCACTGGCAGTGGGTGGACAACCTGTACTCTCTGGACATTCAGGTCTGTCTGTTTCCAGTTTCTATGGCCAGAAAAGTATATTCCTCTGTCCCTCTCACCGTTTCAATTTGAAACTCAAATTTGCTTTTCTAACAGAATGCATGTACTGGGAGTTAAAATAAGACATAATAGCATAGGTGCTGTAATGAATACATTAATGAATGACAGGAGTGGGGAAAATGAGAATTGTGGCAGGGTATGTCACTGTTTGGGGGGTCAGTAAGGCAGTGAAGGACAAAGTTCACGTCTGCCCTTCTCCCCTATACCTGGCTGGCAGTGAGTCCATGTGTTCCAGTTCACTGCGCAGGTGGTCCAGGAGCTCGGCTCGGGCGAGGTCAGTCTGACACAGTGGGCATCGCAGAGAGAGGGGGGCTTCACTGAACCTCTCTAGGGGGAACACACAAAGCAGGGCACATATTTTGAGAACTAGCAGAACACTTTGAGCCCCAAGGAGTGTGTCGTCGGTGTGAGGTCGCCCCTGTGTTGCCTCTGGGCCTGCAGGGTCAAATCATTGACACGCTGCCAGGGGAGAACACAGGCTGAGCAGCCCAGAAATTAGACACGCTGACACCCCCCTCCTCCTCCACATCCTCCAATTCTGTGTGTAGCTGCTTAATGAGACACCATGAAATCAGACACAGCTCCTGGGAGACCCCGCCTCTCCCTTCCCTCTGCGTCACCGATTGTAAATTCAAAGTCAAGGCGCTGACTGATGAGTTACAGTGTTTTCAAACCAGATCCAATTAACACAACATTTACAGTACGAATACATTGGACATTCATGGACATCACAGAAGACCTTACTGAGAGACAGACTCACTGTCTGTTCCTCAGCCTGGGACAGGAGATCACACTCTGAATTATTATTACAGGGAGACAGGCTCACTGTCTGTTCCTCAGACTGGGACAGGAGCTCACACACTGTATTATTATTATTACTGAGAGACAGGCTCACTGTCTGTTCTCAGGCTGTGACAGGAGATCACACACTGTATTATTATTACTGAGAGACAGGCTCACTGTCTGTTCCTCAGGCTGTGACAGGAGATCACACACTGTATTATTATTACTGAGAGACAGGCTCACTGTCTGTTCCTCAGACTGGGACAGGAGATCACACACTGTATTATTATTACTGAGAGACAGGCTCACTGTCTGTTCCTCAGACTGGGACAGGAGCTCACACACTGTATTATTATTACTGAGAGACAGGATCACTGTCTGTTCCTCAGGCTGGGAGAGGAGATCACACACTGTATTATTATTACTGAGAGACAGGCTCAATTCAATTCAAGGTGCTTTATTAGCATGACCGATGGGTACAATCAGTGTTGCCAAAGCAAATAAAATAATAAAATTAACATAGAACAAAACAAAAAATAGAAGTAAAATAAAATCTACAGACATGTTACAGACATTTACAACAAAGACATATTATATAATATCGACATATACTGTAGGCGGCTGGAGCATTATTGGGAGACGGACTCACTGTTCCTCAGGCAGTGACAGGAGATCACATACTGGGCTGCCAGATCAACTGAGTTCCCTCCTCCCTCTCCCAGTAGGATTGGGACCTGTTGTGGTTTTGGCAGGTGTGGGAACTCTGGGATTAGATTTCTGAATTTCGGGAAGAATGTTTCTCTAATCCCAGAGTATCTGTCACAGTGCAGTAGGAAGTGCACCTCTGTCTCTATTTCTCCCCGCTGGCAGTGGGAGCACAGCCTGTCCTCTCTGGGCAGCCAGGTCTGCCTGTGTCGCCCAGTTTCTATGGCCAGGTTGTGGTCACTGAGCCTGTACAGGCTCACTGTCTGTTCCTCAGGCTGTGACAGGAGATCACACACTGTATTATTATTATTGAGAGACAGGCTCACTGTCTGTTCCTCAGGCTGTGACAGGAGATCACACACTGTATTATTATTACTGAGAGACAGGATCACTGTCTGTTCCTCAGGCTGTGACAGGAGATCACACACTGTATTATTATTACTGAGAGACAGGATCACTGTCTGTTCCTCAGGCTGTGACAGGAGATCACACACTGTATTATTATTACTGAGAGACAGGATCACTGTCTGTTCCTCAGGCTGTGACAGGAGATCACACACTGTATTATTATTACTGAGAGACAGGCTCACTGTCTGTTCCTCAGACTGGGACAGGAGCTCACACACTGTATTATTATTACTGAGAGACAGGATCACTGTCTGTTCCTCAGGCTGTGACAGGAGATCACACACTGTATTATTATTACTGAGAGACAGGATCACTGTCTGTTCCTCAGGCTGTGACAGGAGATCACACACTGTATTATTATTACTGAGAGACAGGATCACTGTCTGTTCCTCAGGCTGGGAGAGGAGATCACACTGTATTATTATTAATGAGAGACAGGCACACTCTGGCGCAGAGCTCAGGCTCAACCTGCAGGGGTCAGGCCTGTTTGAGGCACAGAGAAGAGAGCTGGCAGCTATCAGGCTTATGGACAGAGCTGATGGAGAGGATCTGGGGTCCACAGAATCTGTACTGGGGTAAGGACATCCCACCACACAGAGACGGAAACAGCCAGCCTGATTTTCAGGGGACGGAGCACACATGAGCAGCCAGCCTGACTTTCGGGGCTCGGGACCCAGAGCAGCAGCTCTCTCCCACAGGGGTGCTCCCACCCCCACGCTCTCACAGCCAGCCCACCCAGGAGCGTCCTCCCAGACAGCAGGTCCTTCACATGCTAATGAGCAGCCCCCCGGGACAGAGGACAGAGGGCGGTGGCTATTGTTACGCCACCTGCACCGCGCGGGGCGGCTCTGGGGTGTTGGAGGGGTTACAGGGGGTTCTCAAGAAAGGAGAAGAAGTCCTCCTGAGCTCTCTACCCCTTCACTCCTCTCCCTCTGTGCTTCCAAACCTCCGCCTATCTCCTCTCCCTTCACTCCATGCTCTGTTCCTGCATTTGTCTCTACCTCTTGACAAATGGGCTGATTATTCCGAACAGATTGATGCTCCTTTTCAGCTCGACCCCTTGACCCCTGCACTCTCCCTCCCCCTCCCTCCCAGCACAGCACACTTTGCAACACAATGGCAGCACCCTGCCTCCTGTGTTTCTCCCATCCTGCTCCTATTAACACAACAACAACACCCTGTGCTCCTCACACTCCTCACGCTGCTGAGAGAGAGGAGAGAGGGATAGACTGAGAGAGAGGAGGAGAGAGAGACAGGTCTTCCAGAAGGAAGCCAGACCTCAGGAAACAAATACCACAACACCACACTGAAGCACACATCCAGCTACACATACCTCAGTCTGACTCTTAGCTCATCTGGGAGTTTTGATCTGGCAGTGAAGGCACTGAGGGAGAAGGCACTCAGGGCTTTCTACGCAATAAGAAGGAGGCTTTTCAACATCAACCCACCAATGAGAATCTGTCTCCAAATATTTGAAAGTGTAATCCAACCCATGGACCTATACGGCAGTGAAGTATGGGGTCCCCTCACTGACCAGGATTACACTCAATAGGACAAACACCCCACAGAAATTTCGCACATGGATCTGTAGAAACATCCTCCATGTGCAGAAAAAAACACCTACCAATGAGTGCAGGGCCGAATTAGGCCAGTACCCACTATTGATTAACATACAGAAAAGAGTAGTAAAGTATTGGCTACACCTAAAAAACAGCGACCAAAATTCCTACCACCACAAAGCCCGAAAACAGACCCCCCTGAGCCAGCTGGTCCTGAGGCTCACTGACCTGAGCCACACCGACACCAGCCAGCCTCAGGACAGCACTGCTAGAGCACCACATCCCAGACCCAAGCACATCATAGCGCAGATCAAACAACAATATCTCACACACTGGGACACACACACAAACACAACATAAACTGGAAAGCTACAGAACCCTAAAGAGACAATACACACTAGCTGAATATCTAACCGAGATAAATAACAGCCAACAGAAACAGACCCTGACGAAGTACAGGCTCAGTGACCACAGCCTAGCCATAGAAACTGGGCGACACAGGCAGACCTGGCTGCCCAGAGAGGACAGGCTGTGCTCCCACTGCCAGTGGGGAGAAATAGAGACAGAGGTGCACTTTCTACTGCACTGTGACAGATACTCTGGGATCCCAGAATTCCCGCACCTTCCAGAATCACAATGGGTCCCAATCCTACTGGGAGAGGGAGGAGGGAACTTTGTTGAACTGGCAGCCCAGTACTGTGTGTGATCTCCTGTCACAGCCTGAGGAACAGTGAGCTTCTCTCAATAATGCTCCATATTTTTATATGTAAATGTATTATGATGTGTCTATATTGGGAATGTCTGTAGATTTTATGTTAATTGTATTTGTTTTGCTTTCGCAACACTGATTTATTCATTCGTCATGCCAATACAGCACCTTGAATTGAATTGAGGAGAGAGACAGACTGAGAGAGAGGAGGAGAGGAGAGGGATGGACTGAGAGAGAGGAGGAGAGGGGAGAGACAGACTGAGAGAGAGGAGGAGAGGAGAGACAGACTGAGAGAGAGGTGGAGAAGAGAAGGATGGACTGAGAGAGAGGAGAGGAGAGAGACAGATTGAGAGAGACAGAGGGAGAGATTTGGAGGTCCAGCACTTCTGGCTGTATCAAACTGCAGCTCTGGGCTGTATATGGGTTGCTGTGTGCTGGAAACTGGGGTCCGCACGAGGCCTTGGGGTACTGGCCAGCCAGCTCCACTGACCTGCCGTCCCGAACTCACTCTGGTCCGTCCCGGACACGCGGACACACTCACCTCTCCGCGGGCCAGCAGGTCCGGCGCTGTCGGGGCTGGCTGTCCGGCGCCCCCTCTTGGCTGCGTCCAGCAGGCCCTCCATCCCGCTGTCGTCCCTCTGCCGCCGGTCTCTCTCTCGGGCGCGGCGCTGGGGCGGGGGGCGCTCCTCGGGAGGGGTGCAGGGGGGTGCGGGGGACCCCAGCCTCTTGTTGGTGCTCATGGTGGCGGCCAGGGCGGCGGCGTAGGCGCTGGAGAGGCGCTCCATCCCCTCGGGGAACGAGAGCGAGGGGTGGGGGGCCGGGGAGTGGGAGAACGGGGGCAGGGCTGGGAACCCCCCCAGCGTGGGGTGTCGGAAACCAGAGTGGCCAGGGGGGTGAGCCGGAGGGAAGGACAGGTAGTCTTGGGGGCCAGGATGGGGGTATAGGGGTCCCAGGGAGTATGACCCCCCACTCAAGAAGGGGACTGAGCTCTCTACTGTCACTGGGACCCCAAAACCCCGGGTATGGGGTGCAGGAGGCTGTTTGTGCTGTTTCGGGGAGGAGGTCTGGGTCAGGCAGGATAGGGAGCTCAGGAGCCCCGCAGACTTGTCCATCTCTACACAACACAGCACAGGAGCTACACAACCAGACACAACACAACAGGGGCAGCACCACACAGCAAAGCACCGCCGCACAAGAGAGCTACACTGTGCAACACACACACTTGAAGGTACACAACTACGCAGCACACAACAGCACAAAGCTGGCCAAGACACCACGAAGCACAGCAGCACGTCTGGATGGCTGGTCGCAGAAGAACTGGGGCTGAGAGACACACCGTCTGCCTCTGTACAGAGAAAGACAAACACAAAACAAGCATCACAAACACATCCGACTTGCTGACACACTGTCACCATCACCATCACCACTATCATCACTATCATGAGCATCATCAATCACCACCATCATCACTATCACCATCACCATCATCATTGTCATCACTATCATCACCATCATCTTCATCTCTATCACCATCATCACTATCATTGGCATCACTATCAGCATCATCACCATGACCATAACCACCATCATCATCCTCCTCAGATCTGTAGAGACACTCAGTCCAGCTCCTCTGTATCTTCACATTAACACTCTGTCATCATCAGATTTATGGAAAGTTAATTCTTTACAATCACAGGAATCTCTTTATATTCCCAGGGCTGTATATAGCTATATCCTTTTTTCCAAAGTTCGACTGCTGCTCAGAATTCTCCATGTGTCAGGAGCGTGGTGATGATGAAGACTGCTCCTCACCCTCTCTGTGCCCACGGCTCACCCTCTCAGGAGAGAAATGAAGACACACACAGTCTCTCACTTACCTTGCGTCTCTGTCTCGAGATGACAAAGGACTGAGAGAGGAGGAGAGAGCAGAGAGGCTTTTAAGGGCTGAATTCAAACTTCAGTGAGCCTCTGCCCCTCCCCCACTCCTTTCTCTCCCTCTGTCCATCTGTAGAAACTCCCACTCCTCCCACACTCCTCCCTCTCTCACTCTTCTCCCTCACTCTGTCCATCTGTAACAATCTCTCACTCCTCTCTCACTCCTTTATCACTCTGTTCTTCTATAACTATCTCTCACACCTTTCTAATTCCATGAATCTGTAGCAATCTATCACTCCCCTGCACATTAATACATTGACACAGAAACAGGCAGGAACATTACACACCTTTCCTGAAGATTACAGAGCACTAAACGTCCTCAGTCTAAAACACAGACCACAGGGGGACCTGGCACAATTGTTCAATCACCTCAAGGGCATTGACAGTCAACCCAGTGGACTTCTTCACGATCAACAGTGAAACACCCCAAAGGACACAGGAGGATTTGCAACTTGTAAGTGTAATTCTGAGAACAGGGGGCACTTCTTTACACAACGAGTGGTGGGAGTGTGGAACAAGCCGCCCAGCCATGTTTTGGAAGCTGATTTCAGGAAAGGGCTGGAAAAGATCCCAGATCAATTAGCTACTAGATATTGATTGAGCTGGATGAGTTGGATGGCATCCTCCTTTTTTTAGGTCTAATGATCAGGCTTTAGCAATTAAAATAGATCTCTGCCTGTGGTCATTTTAGGTCAGCTAAAGCTGTTGCACTGAACACTCACAAAGGCACCAAAGTGGCTGTTTTGAAGGAACAAGCAGAAAGGAATAAAAAAACTGATGTTGTTACACTGCCTCGCCAACCAGAGGGATGCTCATGTCCTCTGAAGAGAGGGGAGACAGAGCCCCCTGCAGGAGAACTGAGGTATATTACTCACTACTGACTGCCACTAGTGCACATTTACAGTGCCTTGCGAAAGTATTCGGCCCCCTTGAACTTTTCAACCTTTTGCCACATTTCAGGCTTCAAACATAAAGATATAAATTTTTTATTTTATGTGAAGAATCACCAACAAGTGGGACACAATTGTGAAGTGGAACGAAATCTATTGGATTTTTGAAACTTTTTTAACTAATAAAAAAATGAAAAGTGGGGCGTGCAAAATTATTCGGCCCCCTTGCGTTAATACTTTGTAGAGCCACCTTTTGCTGCGATTACAGCTGCAAGTCGCTTGGGGTATGTCTCTATCAGTTTTGCACATCGAGAGACTGAAATTCTTGCCCATTCTTCCTTGCAAAACAGCTCGAGCTCAGTGAGGTTGGATGGAGAGCGTTTGTGAACAGCAGTTTTCAGCTCTTTCCACAGATTCTCGATTGGATTCAGGTCTGGACTTTGACTTGGCCATTCAAACACCTGGATACGTTTATTTGTGAACCATTCCTTTGTAGATTTTGCTGTATGCTTGGGATCATTGTCTTGTTGGAAGATAAATCTCCGTCCCAGTTTCAGGTCTTTTGCAGACTCCAACAGGTTTTCATCCAGAATGGTCCTGTATTTGGCTGCATCCATCTTCCCCTCAATTTTAACCATCTTCCCTGTCCCTGCTGAAGAAAAGCAGGCCCAAACCATGATGCTGCCGCCACCATGTTTGACAGTGGGGATGGTGTGTTGAGGGTGATGAGCTGTGTTGCTTTTACGCCAAACATATCGTTTTGCATTGTGGCCAAAAAATTCGATTTTGGTTTCATCTGACCAGAGCACCTTCTTCCACATGTTTGGGGTGTCTCCCAGGTGGCTTGTGGCAAACTTTAGACGAGACTTTTTATGGATATCTTTGAAAAATGGCTTTCTTCTTGCCACTCTTCCATAAAGGCCAGATTTGTGCAGTGTAAGACTGATTGTTGTCCTATGGACAGACTCTCCCACCTCAGCTGTAGTTCTCTGCAGTTCATCCAGAGTGATCATGGGCCTCTTGGCTGCATCTCTGATCAGTCTTCTCCTTGTCTGAGCTGAAAGTTTAGAGGGACGGCCAGGTCTTGGTAGATTTGCAGTGGTCTGATACTCCTTCCATTTCAAGATGATAGCTTGCACAGTGCTCCTTGGGATGTTTGAAGCTTGGGAAATCTTTTTGTATCCAAATCCGGCTTTAAACTTCTCCACAACAGTATTACGGACCAGCCTGGTGTGTTCCTTGGTCTTCATGATGCTCTCTGCGCTTTCAACAGAACCTTGAGACTATCACAGAGCAGGTGCATTTATACAGAGACTTGATTACACACAGGTGGATTCTATTTATCACCATCAGTCATTTAGGACAACATTGGATCATTCAGAGATCCTCGCTGAACTTCTGGAGTGAGTTTGCTGCACTGAAAGTAAAGGGGCCGAATAATTTTGCACGCCCCACTTTTCATTTTTTTATTAGTTAAAAAAGTTTCAAAAATCCAATAGATTTCGTTCCACTTCACAATTGTGTCCCACTTGTTGGTGATTCTTCACATAAAATAAAAAATTTATATCTTTATGTTTGAAGCCTGAAATGTGGCAAAAGGTTGAAAAGTTCAAGGGGGCCGAATACTTTCGCAAGGCACTGTATGTCTGGATCACACCCCACAGCTACAATGCAATGTCACTTTCATTATGCTGTATTACACTGTACTGTACCAACCTGCAATCTCACAGTGTAACTGTACTGTACAACATTGTTTTGTACTACACTGTATTGTACTGCACTCTCACTGTCACTGTACTGTTCTACACTGGTACTGTACTACAATTGTACCAACCTGCAATCTCACAGTGTAACTGTACTGTACAACATTGTTCTGTACTGCACTGTACTGAACTGCAATCTCACTGTCACTGTACTGTTCTACACTGGTACTGTACTGTACCAACCTGCAATCTAACAGTGTAACTGTACTGTACAACATTGTTCTGTACTACACTGTACTACACTGTACTGAACTGCAATCTCACTGTCACTGTACTGTTCTACACTGGTACTGTACCAACCTGCAGTACAGTGTAACTGTACTGTACATCATTGTTCTGCACTACACTGTACTGAACTGCAATCTAACTGTCACTGTACTGTTCTACACTGGTACTGTACCAACCTGCAATCTCACAGTGTAACTGTACTGTACATCATTGTTCTGCACTACACTGTACTGAACTGCAATCTAACTGTCACTGTACTGTTCTACACTGGTACTGTATCAACCTGCAATCTCACAGTGTAACTGTACATCATTGTTCTGCACTACACTGTACTGAACTGCAATCTCACTGTCACTGTACTGTTCTACACTGGTACTGTACCAACCTGCAATCTCACAGTGTAACTGTACTGTACAACATTGTTCTGTACTACAATTACACTGTGTCATTGTACTGTTCTACACTGGCATAGTACTGTATTACACTATACTGTACTACAATCTCACTGTGTCACTGTGCTATATTGTCACTATACTGTACTACAATCTCACTGCATCACCATACTGTACTAGAATCTGCATCACTGTACTGTACTACAATACTGTACTCCACTGTATTGTACTGCACTATAATCTCACTGCGTCACTGTATTGTACTGCACTGTATCGTACTGTACTATAATCTCACTGCATCACTGTACTGTACCACATTGTATTGTACTGTACTACAATCTCACTGTGTTACTGTACTATATTGTTATTATACTGTACTACAATCTCACTGTGTCACTGTGCTGTACTACACTGTACTTTACTTTACTACAATCTCACTGTGCTATATTGTCACTATACTGTACTTCAATCTCACTGTGTCACTGTACTGTACTACACTGTATGGTACTGTACTACAATCTCACCGTGTCACTGTACTGTACTGCACACATTTGCGGCCAGAGAGTGTGACAGGCCACACAGTGTGGGAGGGACTTGTCATTGTGGAGGTTTAGTGTTCACAGTTCCTCCTGCAGTGTCCTGGCAGACGCAGTCTCTGAATTCTGCTGCAGCCAAGTGGCTGTTAGACGCTGACAGATCCAGTCACCATGCTGACAATGAACACATTTTTTAAATTCATTTGTATCAGGCTGATACTGGGGAATCTATGTATTTAATCTATTTGGACAAGTTCTATAAACCTCCTTCTCTTCTGTGTCAACTCAGTCTGTCCTCAGTTTGTCTGTCCTCAGTGTCTGTCTTCATTCTGTCTTCAGTCCAGTCTGTCCTCAGCCTGTCCTTAGTGTCTGTCTTCAGTCTGTCCTCAGTTTATCTGTCCTCAGTGTCTGTCTTCAGTCCAGTCTGTCCTCAGCCTGTCCTTAGTGTCTGTCTTTAGTCTGTCCTCAGTCCAGTCTGTCTTCAGGCCAGTCTGTCCTCAGCCTGTCCTCCCTGTCTGTCTTCAGTCTGTCTTCAGTCCAGGCTGTCCTCAGCCTGTCCTCAGTGTCTGTCTTCAGTCTGTCTTCAGTCCAGTCTGTCCTCAGCCTGTCCTTAGTGTCTGTCTTTAGTCTGTCCTCAGTCCAGTCTGTCTTCAGTCCAGGCTGTCCTCAGTGTCTGTCTTCAGTCTGTCTTCAGTCCAGTCTGTCCTCAGCCTGTCCTCAGTGTCTGTCTTCAGTCTGTCTTCAGTCCAGTCTGTCCTCAGCCTGTCCTTAGTGTCTGTCTTTAGTCTGTCCTCAGTCCAGTCTGTCTTCAGTCCAGGCTGTCCTCAGTGTCTGTCTTCAGTCTGTCTTCAGTCCAGTCTGTCCTCAGCCTGTCCTCAGTGTCTGTCTTCAGTCTGTCTTCAGTCCAGTCTGTCCTCAGCCTGTCCTCAGTGTCTGTCTTCAGTCTGTCTTCAGTCCAGGCTGTCCTCAGTGTCTGTCTTCAGTCTGTCTTCAGTCCAGTCTGTCCTCAGCCTGTCCTCACTGTCTGTCTTCAGTCTGTCTTCAGTCCAGGCTGTCCTCAGTAAGTCTGCTCTCAGTCTGAATTAACCCCAGTGGGACTGGAGGTGACCTGAGAGACAGTGGAACAGGACTCGGAGCTGAGCTGTGGAAGGGGGGGGGGGGTGGAATCCCCGTTGCCACAGCGACGCAGTGTTTGTTAGACCGAGGGTGAGTCACAGGGTGTGAGTCAGAGTCAAGGGAAATTCACACCACACACTCGCGCACGCACACACTCCTCTGTTCCAGCATAGACACACACTACACTGCACCACACACACGTAACTCACAGGTGCACTGCGAATACACAGGAAATTTTCAGGTACTCTATCAGAGGAAGGTCAGGGCTGCATACTCAGCTCTGTGACTCCCTTCACACTGAGTTCAGGTATTGTATCGGAGGAGAGGCAGGGCTGTGTGTGTGTGATTCCTGTCACACTGAGCTCAGATACTATATCACAGGAGAGTCAGGGCTGTGTACCCAGCTCTGTGTCTCCCGTCACACTGAACTTAGGTACTGTATTGGAGGAGAGCCTGGGCTGCTTGTTCAGCTCTGTGTCTCCTTACACACTAAGTCCTGAAAGGAGTCAGCTCAGGGCCTGTGCCAGTAAACCAGAAGAAATTTTCTGGCACATTGCGGCTTCATCCGACAGCCAGACTGGAAAGAGTCTCACCACAAAGAGAGGGGGTGACAAATATGTGAATAGGATATCCTTTTTTGTGTAGATTTCCTAGAACCTTATCCACTTGCTTTTTCACAAAATACCAAAGGAGTGCTATAAAATAAAATACTAAAATCAAGAGTATTAACTGCACAGTCACAGGCTCTGGACTCTTCTAGTCCCTGTGGAGTCCAGGACACTGACACAGCCCAGTCACAGGGCTCTGGACTCTTCTAGTCCCTGTGGAGTCCAGGACACTGACACAGCCCAGTCACAGGGCTCTGGACTCTTCTAGTCCCTGTGGAGTCCAGGACACTGACACAGCCCAGTCACAGGCTCTGGACTCTTCTAGTCCCTGTGGAGTCCAGGACACTGACACAGCCCAGTCACAGGGCTCTGGACTCTTCTAGTCCCTGTGGAGTCCAGGACACTGACACAGCCCAGTCACAGGCTCTGGACTCTTCTAGTCCCTGTGGAGTCCAGGACACTGACACAGCCCAGTCACAGGGCTCTGGGCTCTTCTAGTCCCTGTGGAGTCCAGGACACTGACACGGCCCAGTCACAGGCTCTAGACTCTCCTAGTCCCTGTGGAGTCCAGGACACTGACACAGCCCAGTCACAGGGCTCTGGACTCTTCTAGTCCCTGTGGAGTCCAGGACACTGACACGGCCCAGTCACAGGGCTCTGGACTCTTCTAGTCCCTGTGGAGTCCAGGACACCGACACAGCCCAGTCACAGGGCTCTGGACTCTTCTAGTCCCTGTGGAGTCCAGGACACTGACACAGCCCAGTACAGGGCTCTGGACTCTTCTAGTCCCTGTGGAGTCCAGGACACTGACACAGCCCAGTCACAGGGCTCTGGACTCTTCTAGTCCCTGTCGAGTCCAGGACACTGACACAGCCCAGTCACATGCTCTAGACTCTTCTAGTCCCTGTGGAGTCCAGGACACTGACACAGCCCAGTCACAGGGCTCTGGACTCTTCTAGTCCCTGTGGAGTCCAGGACACTGACACAGCCCAGTCACAGGGCTCTGGACTCTTCTAGTCCCTGTCGAGTCCAGGACACTGACACAGCCCAGTCACATGCTCTAGACTCTTCTAGTCCCTGTGGAGTCCAGGACACTGACACAGCCCAGTCACAGGGCTCTGGACTCTTCTAGTCCCTGTCGAGTCCAGGACACTGACACAGCCCAGTCACAGGGCTCTGGACTCTTCTAGTCCCTGTGGAGTCCAGTACACTGACACAGCCCAGTCACAGGGCTCTGGACTCTTCTAGTCCCTGTGGAGTCCAGGACACTGACACAGCCCAGTCACATGCTCTAGACTCTTCTAGTCCCTGTGGAGTCCAGGACACTGACACAGCCCAGTCACAGGGCTCTGGACTCTTCTAGTCCCTGTGGAGTCCAGGACACTGACACAGCCCAGTCACAGGGCTCTGGACTCTTCTAGTACCTACTGTATAAGAGAACAAAAGGGAGGTGTAGAGAGCTTGAGAAAGACAGAAGAGCAGGAGAGAGAGCGAGAAAGGAGAGCTGGAGAAGGCTGGAGTAGGAGAGAGTAGGGAAGGAAGAGAGAGCGTGAGGGAGGGACAGCCGCAGTGACGTGCTGCGGTTCGTTACACTTCTCATCTGACACAGAGACACCATGCGGCCACACTGTTTATACTGTATTCATTGTCACCATGGAAACAGTCGCTGACAGTGCAGGAACAGCAGAGTGAGGAGGAAGCTGTGACACACAGCCTGGTGACTGGACACTACAGTACATTAGATAGATAGATAATACTTTATTAATCCCGTAGGGAAATTGATTTGTTAACACTGCACTGAGAGAGAGGGGTTCATACAGACACACTGACTGACTGGACACTACAGTACATTAACACTGCACTGAGAGAGAGGGGTTCATACAGACACACTGACTGACTGGACACTACAGTACATTAACACTGCACTGAGAGAGAGGGGTTCATAGAGACACACTGACTGGACACTACAGTACATTAACACTGCACTGAGAGAGAGGGGTTCATACAGACACACTGACTGGACACTACAGTACATTAACACTGCACTGAGAGAGAGGGGTTCATACAGACACACTGACTGGACACTACAGTACATTAACACTGCACTGAGAGAGAGGGGTTCATACAGACACACTGACTGGACACTACAGTACATTAACACTGCACTGAGAGAGAGGGGTTCATACAGACACACTGACTGACTGGACACTACAGTACATTAACACTGCACTGAGAGAGAGGGGTTCATACAGACACACTGACTGACTGGACACTACAGTACATTAACACTGCACTGAGAGAGAGGGGTTCATACAGACACACTGACTGACTGGACACTACAGTACATTAACACTGCACTGAGTGAGAGGGGTTCATACAGACACACTGACTGGACACTACAGTACATTAACACTGCACTGAGAGAAAGAGGTTAATACAGACACACTGACTGGACACTACAGTACATTAACACTGCACTGAGAGAGAGGGGTTCATACAGACACACTGACTGACTGGACACTCCAGTACATTAACACTGCACTGAGAGAGAGGGGTTCATACAGACACACTGACTGACTGGACACTACAGTACATTAACACTACAGAGACTTTGGTATTCCACGCTAAAGGAAGACCCATTTCCTGTTTGAAATGCTTGTATAATTAGATCCTTGTTGCTATGACAACCAAACTACTTCTTTTTTTTTAGCTTTCCCAGTCTGGCAGTGAGATCAGAGTTTAAAATCGGAGCCTTCTGACTCAGTGTCTGAGATACACACACACGCACACACATACACACACACACCTCACTCTCTCAGCGCCACCTCAGACACACCCAGTAATAAAGCTACAGCCCTGCTGTTCTCCATGTGTGTGTCCATAAAGACAAGTCTCTCACTGTGTGTGTGTGTGTCCATAAAGACAAGTCTCTCACTGTGTGTGCGTGTACATAAAGACAACTCTCTCACTGTGTGTGTCCATAAAGACATAACTCTTACTGTGTGTGTATACATAAAGACATAACTCTTACTGTGTGTGAGTACATAAAGACATAACTCTTACTGTGTGTGTGTACATAAAGACAAGTCTCTCACTGTGTGTGTGTCCATAAAGACATGACTCTCACTGTGTGTGTCCATAAAGACATGACTCTCACTGTGTGTGTGTCCATAAAGACATGACTCTCACTGTACTTGTGTATTAGTAAAAGACATGTCTCTTACTGTTTGTCAGTAAAGACATGTCTGTCACTGTGTTTGTGTATTAGTAAAGATATGTCTCTTACTGTGAGAGTCCATAAAGACAAGTCTCTCATTGCAGTGTCTCTCTCACTGTTATCTCACTGTGTGTGTCTCTCACACCAGTGAAAGACCAGTGAGTTGGCACTGTACTTAAAGACATCTCTGTAGTAAAAATGATAGAATCAATGGCTGTCTGCATTCTGCACACACACAAACACCCCCCCCCAGACACACACACACACAAATACAACCTTTACATAATCTTCTCTTCTGGGGACGTGTGCATCTGTGTTTGTCAGAGTGTGTTTGTATCTCCGTCCCTCTCAGCTGTAAGCGTGTCTGTGTGTGTGTGTGTTGCTAGGCGACAGCGGTGCAGGGGTGGGCGTGTGCACGAGGAATGTGTGACGTGGGCTGTGGGCTCCGGAGAGGGAAGGGGGTGGGGTCTGAGTCTGAGGGCCGTCTGCCATAAACCTCCTAACACAGGAGCCAGACAATAGTTCCAAGTGACAGAATCCAGGGAGAGATCTTGTGAAGATACAGAGGAGCTGGGCTGAGAGTCTCTCCAGTTACTCTACAGGTCTGAGGATGATGATGATGGAGTGTTAATGTGAAGATACAGGGGAGCTGGGCTGAGAGTCTCTACAGTTACTCTACAGGTCTGAGGATGATGATGATGGAGTGTTAATGTGAAGATACAGGGGAGCTGGGCTGAGAGTCTCTACAGTTACTCTACAGGTCTGAGGATGATGATGATGGAGTGTTAATGTGAAGATACAGGGGAGCTGGGCTGAGAGTCTCTACAGTTACTCTACAGTTCTGATGATGATGATGATGGAGTGTTAATGTGAAGATACAGGGGAGCTGGGCTGAGTGTCTCTACAGTTACTCTACAGGTCTGAGGGTGATGATGATGATGGAGTGTTGCCATGCTTTTCTTCCTCACACCAAGCCTTCCACCTCTGTAACTCTGTGCTCTGTGTTCACTGTCCAGGAGAGTTTGTGAGTGACCAGTCACCTTGCTGACTGATGTCATCTGAAGTAGCTGCTCTTTCAAACCAGGACTCTTCCGTTGCAGGACTGGCTGGTATCGACTCTCTGCAGTAAGAGGCCCAGGAGTCGATTCCTCTTGCGCCTGTACTGCGTGCAGTGTGGCCGTCGGGTCCGCCCCCTCCCCACCACATGGCGCCTATCGTAGGGGGAGGAACCAGAGGCTGACGTTTCGTATAAGGATTTCCCTTCCCCAGGCGCTGAGCTCAGCTCTCACACACCGCTGGCTGGCGCACACATGGTAGCAGAGAGAAACAGAGCTCACTCTGCTCCACCGCTGGACAGCCAGAGAGCAGACTGACCCAGGGTGAGGGCACCACTGATGGACAGCCAGAGAGCGGACTGACCCAGGGTGAGGGCACCACCGCAGGACAGTCAGAGAGCGGACTGACCCAGGGTGAGGGCACCACCGCTGGACAGCCAGAGAGCGGACTGACCCAGGCTGAGGGCACCACCACTGGACATAGGAATGTGGACTGTTCTACACAACATCTGTACAACCAGACAGCGGACTGGCTTTAGGGCTCCAACTCTGCTGTCAGGTAAGTTACTGACTTGTGATGCAGGTACTGTATACAGATAAGTTAGTGATGTATTAAACAGGTATACAGGTGAATTAGATTTCTAAGATTTATTAACCTCCTGTTCTTTTTGTGTTTAAGTCTTATGAGAGAACCGATGCAAATTGATCCAAGAGCAGAAATCCACACCAATGTGCAAGCTCGCACAAGGAATCGCAGAACAGTTACAGATTTACACAGGGGTTTCTCCAGCATTGTAGGTTTGCACAGGGATTGGGCGCACATGGCTCAGGCATTGCACGTTTGCACAGGGAGTCTGCACTTTTCAGTTTATTGTTGATTTTATACTTTTTGGAGAACGCCAATCACAGGCCAGTTAAGGTTGTGTGTGAAGTGTGTGTAGTGTGTGATGTGTGTATATTCTGTGTAGTGTGTGTGATGTGTGCAGTATGTGTGTGATGTGTGTATATTCTGTGTAGTGTGTGTGATGTTTGCAGTCTGTGTGTGATGTGTGTATATTCTGTGTAGTGTGTGTGATGTGTGCAGTCTGTGTGTGATGTGTGTATATTCTGTGTACTGTGTGTGATGTGTGCAGTCTGTGTGTGATGTGTGTATTGTGAGTGAAGTGGGAGAGAGCGTGACCATGCTGAAGTGTGTGTATTCTGTATGTAGTGTGTATATTCCATGAAGTGTGTATTCCATGTGTACAGTGTGTGTATTTTGTGTCCTTCTCAGTACAACTCCTTCCTGTCGGCCTGCCAGTCTTCATTGAGACAAACACAAGGGCAGAGTTAAGGCCCAGAGACAATTCTGTTTCTCTCCTCACTCAGGAGACACTGCAGTCCCGACTCCCTGTGTCCTCACTCGGGAGACACTGCAGTCCCGACTCCCTGTGTCCTCACTCGGGAGACACCGCAGTCCCGACTCCCTGTGTCCTCACTCGGGAGACACCACAGTCCCGACTCCCTGTGTCCTCACTCGGGAGACACCGCAGTCCCGACTCCCTGCATGTCCTCACTCAGACAAGACTCTGTAGGCCTGGGACTCCTTGTCTCCCTGTTCAGCACAGCCCCAGTCACCCATCCTCTTCACCCAGCTGCGGCCCAGGACCAGGGAGCAGCTTTCACTCTCGTCCCTAGGCTGCCTGTGTCTTTGTTTGACCCTGAGCTCAGGAAAACCCCTGGCTTCCACGGGGCCTAGTGCTTCCTCATCCGGTGCGACTCAGCCTCTGACGTGGAACATGTGAGACCAGTTTGTTCCTCTACTGCAGATCTGTGCCTCTGCTACAGGTGTCCACCATCTCCTGCGTTTCCATCCAGCTGACTGCTGACTGCTGAGGTCAGACCAACAGGACACATCTGCCCTCATCCTCCGTGCCAGCCCTCTGTCAGTGGTTTTTACATCTGCGTGTCGCTCCGTTTATTTTTAACCTCTCGATGACTGGGGCAGGAGCATGGCCAGGCTGCACCCGGGGCTCATGCAGAAAGCCCCTCTGTGTCACGGCTCTGAGGAAATGACATCCTGTTCCCCCGAATAACTTGCTTACCAAAGTATGGTACAGTGTGAAGGCCAGCCCGACCAGCCACGCGAGAGCTCAGTAATTAGGGGATCTGTTAACGATGCTGCCCGGAAGCTGACTCTCCGGTGTGGAGCTCCGCTCTGACGGGCTCTGGCGTTCACACCCCGCGCCGCAAGATCTGCCCCTTGTGTCCCGGGTGTGCGCGCTGCAGAGACGTCGCAGGACGTCCCGTGCTGCTGCCCCCCCTGCTCCCTCAGCCCTTGAGGGGAGCCGCTCAGTGGGCCGGCCCCTTCAAGGAAGTCCCGCCTCTGTCCCCCCCATGACGTCCTGCCCGCGTGTCACCACCCCCGAGGAAGTCACCCCAGCGGCTCTTCCAGCTCTGCCCCGCGGGTCCTCCCTCACAGCTGATGCTGAGGAACGGTTCCTAGTTCAGAACCGGCTTCTCCTCCCCTCCAGGCCAGAACTCCCAGCTCAGCCAGGCTGGGAGACCTCCAGGGTATACCAGTGGTGTGGGTGGGCCTGGCGCTGCGCCCCCCGGATCAGAATTCCCACCCCGATGTCTGAGGATGGTGACTGGGGACGCTGGTGTGCCGGGTGGCGGGGCTGTGACAGGACGGACAGCTGAGGGACGCGCCTCTTCACTGACTCACTCGGGATCGGCTCTCTCTCCGGTCACACAGTTGGGAAAAAAAAGCCACCGACCCGAAATAACAGCCTTCTCACGCACTGCAGGGTGGGGGAGGGGCTCGGGCCGCTGCAGGCAGAGGGACAGAGTGAAAGGGAGGGAGGAAGAGAGATACAGCAGCTCTGAAGTTCTCAGGCCATCATGTGCTGAACCACACGAATCAAACAGCCCACATCCTGTTCCACAGCCTGACTGAACTGAGCCCAGGGAATACAGCACTGTCCAGGAGCTCACAGCTCTAGAGCCGCTGCACTGCACTGCACTCTACAGCTCCTCTACAGGTCTGAGGATGATGATGATGGGGTGTTACTGTGAAGATACAGAGGAGCTGGACTGAGTGTCTCTACAGTTACTCTACAGGTCTGAGGATGATGATGATGGGGTGTTAATGTGAAGATACAGAGCAGCTGGACTGAGTGTCTCTACAGTTACTCTACAGGTCTGAGGATGATGATGATGGACTGTTACTGTGAAGATACAGAGGAGCTGGACTGAGAGTCTCTACAGTTACTCTACAGGTCTGAGGATGATGATGATGGGGTGTTACTGTGAAGATACAGAGGAGCTGGGCTGAGAGTCTCTCCAGTTACTCTACAGGTCTGAGGATGATGATGATGGGGTGTTAATGTGAAGATACAGAGGAGCTGGACTGAGTGTCTCTACAGTTACTCTACAGGTCTGAGGATGATGATGATGGAGTGTTAATGTGAAGATACAGAGGAGCTGGACTGAGTGTCTCTACAGTTACTCTACAGGTCTGAGGATGATGATGATGTCTGTCTGAGTTGGATTAGCCTGCTGATTTTCAGGAGAGTTCAATTCTGAGTCACTAGTCTTCTGTTCAGTGTCATGCCCTCTGAGGCAGTTTTGATGTTAACAGCAAATGTTTGTTTTCCAAACACTACAAACTTACTAATAAACTAATTAAACATTGTAGTCAAATGATGGCAATTAGAACCCAGAGCAGCTGTAATGAGAAAGTGCCTGTCTCTCTTTCTGTGAGCCTGTGTGTCTGTCCCTCTGTGTCTCTGTCTCTGAGCCTGTTTCTCTCTGTCAGTGAGTCTGTATCTCTCTTTCTGCAGTCTGTTTCTGTCTGAGAGTCTGTTACTCTGCAGTGTGCTGACTGTGTGTGGGGAGTGAGAGATGGGGTGTCTGTGTGCTGACTCTGTGTGTGGGGAGTGAGAGATGGGGTGTCTGTGTACTGACTGTGTGTGGGGAGTGAGAGATGGGGTGTCTGTGTGCTGACTCTGTGTGTGGGGAGTGAGAGATGGGGTGTCTGTGTGCTGACTCTGTGTGTGGGGAGTGAGAGATGGGGTGTCTGTGTGCTGACTCTGTGTGTGGGGAGTGAGAGATGGGGCGTCTGTGTGCTGAGTCTGGACTTTCTCATTACAGAGAGAAGCACATGGAGTCGTCTGAGAGCTGTGTTTGAACCGGAAGCACGGGGGGGTGAGAGATGCAGGAAGAGAGCTGAGTGAGTTAAAGAAGTGAACGTGCAATGTTGTGTACAAGGCCTGTAGAGAGAGGCTGACACTTTACCAGACCTGCAGAGACACTGGAAATGCTGGAACGCTCCACAGCACCTGGGAGGATCAAACGTGATGCTGTTGGCAATTGGAATTCCTGGCAGAGTGATTTTGGAACAATCATGAATCACATTGCCAGGGATTTCCAATAGCTGATGAGCTACAGACAGCTGGGAGCAAAATGGAATTGACGTACTGACATATCAAGACACACCTGACTGGACTGGAGACACTGCTGTCCCTCTCCTCTCACACTCCCCCTGAATTCACACTATGACACACACCTGACTAGACTGGAGACACTGCTGTCCCTCTCCTCTCACACTCCCCCTGAATTCACACACTGACACACACCTGACTGGACTGGAGACACTGCTAGAGACACTGCTGTCCCTCTCACAGGGGACACTCTCCCTGAATTCACACACTGACACACAACTGACTGGACAGGAGACACTGCTGTCCCTCTCGTCTCACACTCCCCCTGAATTCACACACTGACACACACCTGACTGGACTGGAGACACTGCTGTCCCTCTCCTCTCACACTCCCCCTGAATTCACACACTGACACACACCTGACTGGACTGGAGACACTGCTGTCCCTCTCGTCTCACACTCCCCCTGAATTCACACACTGACACACACCTGACTGGACTGGAGACACTGCTGTCCCTCTCCTCTCACACTCAGCCACTAATAATTGATTACTGGAACAGAATGGACTCTCTCAGGCTCTGGAGCAGTAGGACTTACTCCACCTGTGAACACTGTATGTCTTTCCCATGTTCACAGTGGTTAAGTTCTGCTGCTTAGATCTCCCATTCTGCATGACTGACAAACAGCACAGACTGGAGTCAATCCTGGTATCTCTTGTCTGAAGAGTCAACTCTATTTTCGTAAGAAAAATATTTTTTCCTCCCGTGTTTAATGCCCATATCTGAATTTGCGTGTCCCTCCTCAATGCCTGTCTCTCAGTATGTCTGTCCCTCAGTGGGCCTCGCTGTCCCTCAGTGGGCCTGTCTGTCCCTCATTGTGTCTGTCTGTCTCTCAGTGGGTCTCACTGTCCCTCAGTGGGCCTGTCTGTCTCTCAGTGGGCCTGTCTCCTGGGCCTGCTGTGCTGAATATCAGTGCTCTCAGTCTAGCTGGCTCAGTTCAGCAGGAACAGGAGCCCTGTCTGCCGAGGAAGAGAGAGGGGAGAGGAGAGGAACTCAGCAGCCCTGCAGCCTGGACTAGTGCAGCAGATGCGCAGACAGCACAGTCACAGAGAGCCAGGACTACTGCTCTGCCTTGACGTTCTAATACGATGATTTTAACAACTGCAATTTCCAAACTGTTCGCTGCTTTAATTACAATAAAAATTTAGTTGGACAGAAATTAGACATGTGTCTTGAGTTGTTTTGCTTTAAGGAATTCTGGGAAACCAGAGCATCATGTAACACCTCCTTTCATCCCCTCTGTCTCTCTCTCCTCTGTCTCTCTGTCTCTCTCCCCTCTGTCTCTCTAGCCCTGCCTGCACTGGCAGGGATTTTCACCCATGATTCAGTGCTCTTTGCTGGTGATGGTCCTAACTTCCTAAACTCGCTCCACGTCAGCAGGAGTGACAGCACCAGCAGTACCAGCGACGATATGACAAAGCCTGAGTGGGCAGGGGCGGGTCAGGCTGAGATGCAAGACCACTGTGAATGATTGTCGTGAAGACAAATGTGGAGCACAATTCTGCAGTGACGGATGACATCATGAATGCGAATGAGGTCACAAAAATCCACGCAGAACCCCCAACACACACGTGCACACACACACACAACCTGTGCTTCAGGGAAAAACGGGATCACAGGGAATTCGCTGCCTCAGACAGTGGTGGATGCCGATAATGGATGCAGATTGCCACAGGACCGTCTGTGTGTGTACGCCACACACAGAGACCATGTGATAGTGCCCCCTGGTGTCAATCCTGGGCCCTGCATGTAGTATGCCATTGGCATGTTGCCACCGCGACACAGGCTCAGATTCAACTACTTGCACATGGGGTCCAGTGTCTCGAACCCGAGCTCCTGCTCACACACACACTCACACCAGACCAGGCTGTCAGTGGTGTCTGTGGGGTCCAGTGTCTCGAACCCGAGCTCCTGCTCACACACACTCACACCAGACCAGACTGTGTGTCTGTGGGGACCAGTGTCTCGAGCCCGAGCTCCTGCTCACACACACTCACACCAGACCAGGCTGTCAGTGGTGTCAGTGGGGTCCAGTGTCTCGAACCCGAGCTCTTGCTCTCTCACACACACCAGACTGTGTGTCTGTGGGGACCAGTGTCTCGAACCCGAGCTCGTGCTCACACACACTCACACCAGACCAGGCTGTCAGTGGTGTCAGTGGGGTCCAGTGTCTCGAACCTGAGTTCTTGCTTTCTCACACACACACACACACTCACACCAGACCAGACTGTGTGTCTGTGGGGACCAGTGTCTCAAACCCGAGCTCGTGCTCACACACACTCACACCAGACCAAGCTGTCAGTGGTGTCTGTAGGGTCCAGTGTCTCGAACCCGTGCTGGAGAATAACCATGCGACGCTGTGCAGCTCGTCTCATTCATGTTTACTGCTGCGTGGTGCTCCAGCCTGCTGCAGGTGTGTGCACTGATTGTGCCCTCGTGTCGATGATGTCACTGATGTTCCCGCGGCAGCAGGATGTTTGCAGCTGCCGCGCTGTTGCCATGGTGACAAACACAGCTCTCAGCCTGCGCCACTTCCTGTTTCCAAGAGGAGGGGGGAGGTTTCGGGCCTCTCTCGCTCACTCACACCTGGCTCCACCTCTGCAGGTTTATAAAGCCCTGCCGCCAGCAGCTGTCGCCATGGCAACAAAACAGGTAACAACAGGGACGATAAGAGCGTGCAGGGACATCACCACTGTCGGCTCCTGGCACTCGCACACACACACACAAAAACAATGACGCACACAGCCGGTCAGACAGGAGCCAGACGCGACAACTGTAATTGCTGCTTAGATAGAGCTGTTCATGTATACTGAACAGTATTGAAATGCATTGTCTCTGCATAGCTACAGCACTGTACTACACAGCCTGAACACTATGGGGGCGGAGCGGTGGCTCTGTGGCTAAGGATCTGCGCCTGTGGCTGGAAGGTTGCCGGTTCAAATCCCGCAGCCGGTAGAGGAATTCTACTTCTCTGGGCCCCTGAGCAAGGCCCTTAACCCCAACTGCTCCAGGGGCTGTACAATGGCTGACCCTGTGCTCTGACTCCAAGCTTCTCCACCTGTCTGTGTGTCTCATGGAGAGCAAGCTGGGGTATGTGAAAAATTCCTAATGCAAGAAATTGTAAAGGGTTAAGTGATGTTATACTGTCTTTACATAGCTACAGCACTGCACTACACAGCCTGAATGCACCACAGGGCCTGGTACAGAGCACAGAGCACAGGGTACAGAGCCCAAAGCACAGAGCACAGGGCGTGGTACAGACAGAGCACAGAGCACAGGGCGTGGTACAGAGCCTGGAGCAGGACACAGAGGGGGGCGGTGAAACCGATGAGACAAACAGCATCAGCAGCCTGCTGTCCCCCCATCCCCCTTCCTCACGCTGCTGTTATCTGGGTGTGTCGCCATGGAGACTGGGGGGGTGACGGGCGACAGCTCGGCTTTCCAGGAACGCGGCCGCCCAGCGGGCCACTTCCTCTCCTTCGCAGAAAACACGCAGCTCCTTGACTACAGACAGGATGTGATGTCATCAAAGCCCAAGGCAGCTGCAGACACAGGCGGGCATGCGAGCTAAACCAATAGTGGGAGCTGAGAGAACTGGAATCTACTCCACGTGGAAGTGGGAATTTGGGGAAGACACTCCAGTGGACATAGACAGCTGTAGGTGCAGTGCCCCCTGGGACAGTGGAGATCCTGGCGCCCTGGCCCTCGTTGACAATGGAAACGGGTGCTCTGTTCCCCCAGCACCCCGTGTGAACAATTGTACTCACCGTATTTAAACAAGAAACAGGCAGAAACAGAACAGCGCTGTGTGCATGAGACACAACACCAAGCACACAAGGGAGCCAACACAAACAAGACAGTGTCGCTCGGGACTAGAGTCCCTCCTAACAGCCTGGTCAGCAGTTCCTCTGTCCTGCCTGAGCTGTGAGGCCGGACCCCTGCAGTGGAAAGTGGGATGACAGGCGCTGTAGAAACCAGGTTGTTAGGATGAGAACATCATGAAGTCACAGACGAGAGGACATCATCTGGCCCGTTTGGACCAGAGGGACATGTTGTGCTACTTAGAAACCAGTCGATCTGCTCCAGACGTTTCCTGGGTATCGACATCAACATCGTGTCTGGGCACCCTGTTCCACTCCCCCACAAACCTTTGTGTAAAGATGTGCCTCTGGCTTTGGGGGCTGTTGGTTGTAAGGAGGGGGGTTAGTACGACTATCAGAGTGGGGCGGTAAATGTCCCCACAAAGACAGTAACCCCTGTCCCTCCCGAAGGGAAACCGCCTGTTTGATTGTGAAGGCAGTGTGAGAAACTGTCGGGGTGCCACAGTGTCGCTGCACGCACACATCACACGTTATAAAGTGAAACTGGCGGAAATCGAGGACGGGCCCAGCCGACATCGCTGCTCAACCACCACGGTGATACCCCGCACACAAGCCGAGGGCGGCCTCTGGTGGCGGCAGGGGCGAATTGCAGGGGCAGGTGCCGACACACGAGCCGAACCTCCGCGGGCCTCGAGCCAGTGAAAGACTGGAATCGCAGTCAAACGGGGTGACGAGCCGGCACTCCTCCCCTGAGCGGAATCATGAATTAAGGAAGCAATAATTCAGGAAAACGGCGGGTTTTCGTCGTCTTTGTACAGCTCGTCGCTCAGGTCTGCATCCCCAGCCTCCTCAGTAAAATAAAGACACACCAGCACAGGACCGTGATCTATCGCGCTCAAAGTGAGCCCACGCGTGTTTGTGGTTTTTAAAGGGGCGCGCACCGGGCTGCGGCCTCTTCTGGGCTCACTGCCTGAACCGTGTCGGCAGGTGGGGGTACCCCCGGGGGCCCGGGGTGTGCTATTGACTTGTCCCCCCTGTGTTTCCTGGGGTCTCACGGGAATCCGTGTAAGTCCTGACTCATCTGTGTGAACCCGGTCTATCCCTCTGGAATGCAGAGCCTGTAAATATTCACCGACACGAGTTTGGACAGCTCCTGCCAGAGACCGCCTTGCAAACTAGGATAGAGAGAGAACGTTTAAAATTGTCCAGGGGTTTAGTCCTGTTACACGAACAGTTTCTAGACGCGAGCAAGAGGATTTATGTGTGTGCTGTGTAAGGCTGGAGATGAAACTCTTAACATCTGTTACCTGTATGTAATCAAGAGTTGTTTTCTGCTAAACGTGATCTTTTAGCATTTCCGTGTGAATGGCAGATTGAAGGAGTCTATTATATTTCACGTTTTAAGATGTAATACGGAAAAAGAACATCTTTTCAAAATGAATCTTTTCGATAGTAGAGCCACAGTACCCATTGGTTCGGTGCTGCTCTCTCTATCAACATGTATGCAGTACGACTGAAACGCAGAATTACTTCAACTCTGTTGTGGTGGTTAGGTTTGTAATTATCTCTGGAAAAACATTATTCTGTGTTTTTTCTCGATCTTATTAAAGGACTCTTCAAATCCCCGCCTCAGATTCCTTTATCTAGTTCTAATTCAGAAGTCTAAATCATCCACTGCCCTCGTTTCCAAGTGTTTGAAACATGTCCGATTCCGTTTGACTTTTTGGGGTGAAAGAGTGTACCTATTTTCCGTGTTATCCGATTTGTTTTGTTTTTTCTTCAACATGTTTGAATGTTTGTCTTGTATCGTTATTGGCAAAAAACAAATCTGTAAGAATTTTTCATTTCTTTAAACTCTGTGGGGAATCGCCGCCCACTGGCGCAGGAGTGAGGACTGCTCCCCGACTGTACCCCCGCTCTCGCAGCGCGCCAGGACGAGCCCCCCGGCGGGAGATGCGTGGTCCTGCTCCCCGCCCGTCTCCCCGGGAGCTGGCTGTTCAAGACCAGCCCTGCACCTCTCTGCTGCTCTTAAAGAGTCTCCGAGCTTCCCTCCCTGAGTGCCGGCGTCTCTGCTTCGCTCTGCTGCCGGATTTCTGACCCGCTTCGCCAGGACTCCCGCGCCCGGTATCAGCCTGTGCTCGACCGCAGCTACGCCGCTGCTTCACCGCCAGGGGGCGGCCGCGGGCGCCACTGCCGACCCGCTGGGCCCCCCCGCAAGAAACCACCACAGCTCGAACTGCTCTCCACCGCTTTATTTCAAGATCAGGGGTCCTTCATGTGCAAGTCCTTCGTGCGGGAAGACAGGAGACCCGGCAGGGTTAGAAAATAAATAAAAGTCCTAAAGAAATCATCCACTTGATCAAATAAATACATGAACAAAGATAAAATACAACAAAAGTAGAGATTACTGGGCTGCACTGTTTCTGGACAACTGAGATGCTACCTGTCACCCCCTCCTCCTCCTCCTCCTCAGTGAACTCCCTCAGCTGTCCTCGTCATGTACAGCTCTTCCCTCCGTTCTTCATCACCACCAACACAAAACTCAACAACAACAAGAACCGCAACTAAAAAATAAAAACTCTGTTTCACAGCTCAGTTTCTGTTCAGCCGTCTGACCTCGGCTTTCTGTCCTCTCCCTCCTCCTTCTCCCCCGAACCACTCTATCCCTCCTCTCTCTCCGCCCCCTCTCTCTCCCCTCTCCCCCTGCTCCTTTCCCATCTCCTCTCCCTGTATCTCCCTTGCTCCTCTCCCCTCTCCTCTCTCTCACCCCCTCTGACTTGCTCCTTTCCCCTCTCCACTCTCTCCCCTCTCCTCTCTCTCTCCCTTGCTCCTTTCCTCTCTCCTCTCTCTCTCTTCCCCTCCCTTGCTCCTCTCCCCTCTCCTCTCTCTCTCCCTTGCTCCTCTCCCCTCTCCACTCTCTCCTCTCTCTCTCTCTCTTGCCCCTCTCCCCTCTCCTCTCTCCCTTGCTCCTCTCCCCTCTCCTCTCTCCCCTCTCTCTCCCTTGCTCCTCTCCCCTCTCCCCTCTCCCCTCTCCTCGTCTCCCTCTCCCCTCTCCCCTCTCCCCTCTCCCCTCTCCCTCCCTCTCCCCTCTCCCCTCTCCCCTCTCCCCTCTCCCTCCCTCTCCTCTCTCCTCTCTCCTCTCTCCTCTCTCCTCTCTCCTCTCTCCTCTCTCCTCTCTCCTCTCTCCTCTCTCCTCTCTCCTCTCTCCTCTCTCCTCTCTCCTCTCTCCTCTCTCCTCTCTCCTCTCTCCTCTCTCCTCTCTCCTCTCTCCTCTCTCCTCTCTCCTCTCTCCTCTCTCTCCCTCTCCCTCTCCCTCTCCCTCTCCCTCTCCCTCTCCCTCTCCCTCTCCCTCTCTCTCTCTCCTCTCTCTCCTCTCTCTCCCTCTCCCCTCTCTCCCTCTCCCCTCTCCCCTCTCCTCTCTCTAGCCGAACCTCTCCCTCAGCAGCAGTAGCAGTTTCTTCTTGCCCGGATTGCTGTCTCGCAGCTCCTGCAGGAAGCTGGCGAAGTGCTGGTGCCCGCCGGGCGTGGCGAGGAAGGCGGGGCGGGCGAGGGAGAGCAGGCGCAGGACTTCGCCATAGCGGCGCCCGCCCCCGGCGGCCAGGCGGGCGCGGACCGCCCCCGCGTACGCCCGCTGTGCCGCCCGCGCCAGGAGCCGGAGGCAGGAGGCGAGGCCCGTGCCCCAGTGGTCCGCCGGCGGGCCGCACAGCTGCAGGACCTCGGACAGCACCGGCGCACAGCGCACCGTGCCCACCAGCGCTCCCGCCGCGCCCGCCAGCTCCGCCGCGCCCAGCGAGCGCGCCAGGCCCACGGCCCACAGCACGTCGGGGACGGCGGGGTGCCCGTCCGCGTCGGCGCCGATGCAGAGGCGGGCCAGCGCCATGGTGGCCAGCGTGCAGGCCCGGCGGGGCAGGCCCTGCTGCTCCAGGAAGCGGGCGGCGGAGAACAGACTGGCACTGCTCTGGCTGCCGCGCGCTGCTCCCACCACGATGCGGTAGGCGGCGTCCAGGGCAGTGGCGTCGCCCTGGCACAGCGTGAGGGAGGGCAGCGTGCAGGTCAGGGGGTCCCACGCCAGGCACTCCAGCGCCACCGTTCTTGCGCAGCCTGCCAGCTGGCTGAGCTCACCCGGGCTGAGCCCCGGCCCTGTGGAGAGGGCACCAGGCACCAGCAGGGTCACGGCCTCCTGAGGCGTGAGGAGAGACTCCCAGTCCTGCATCAGGAGGAGGAGAGCAGGCAGCCCTGAGAGAGAGAGAGAGAGAGAGACTGGAGAGTTAGCACAGTTATTCCAGACAGCCCCGAGAGAGAGAGAGAGAGAGAGCCTGCAGAGGAATGACTGACCGTTCTGGGCAGCGCACTCCGCCAGCCAGGTCACCATCTCTTTGCGTCTCTGGCTCCTGGAGCCCCGAGTTCTTCGCGCTGCCTCGACCCCCAGCTCCAAGGCCACAGCCAGCAGAGGGCGCTGCCCGTGAGCCGGGGCCTCAGGGGGGGCCCCGACTGTGGCGGCGTCGCGAGCCAGTTTGTGGAGCAGCAGTGCGGAGTGGACGTGCTGGAGGATGGAGTCCAGGACGACCCGCAGTCGCGCCTCATCGCCTGGGGAGACAGACATCAGAGTGAGGCGCCTGCTCAGCTGGGAGCGCCAGTACCATGCCGGGGTCAGAGTGCAGAGGTCAAGGGGAGCCAGTCAGTGTCTCCGGGTGAGAGTGCAGGGGTCAATGTGCAGAGGTCAAGGGGAGCCAGTCAGTGTCTCCGGGTGAGAGTGCAGGGGTCAATGTGCAGAGGTCAAGGGGAGCCAGTCAGTGTCTCCGGGTGAGAGTGCAGGGGTCAACGTGCAGAGGTCAAGGGGAGCCAGTCAGTGTCTCCGGGTGAGAGTGCAGGGGTCAATGTGCAGAGGTCAAGGGGAGCCAGTCAGTGTCTCCGGGTGAGAGTGCAGGGGTCAATGTGCAGAGGTCAAGGTGAGCCAATCACTATCTACAGGTGAGAGTGCAGGGGTCAATGTGCAGAGGTCAGCAACATCAGGTCAGAGTGCAGCGGTCAAGGCATACATGTCAGTGATAGAGAGTCATAGCGCAGAGTGCCGTTCAGTCAATCGGAGAGTCAGTATAGAAAGGAGAGTCAGCACAGTTATTCCATACAGCCCTGAGAGAGAGAGACAGTGGTCAGGGTGTGGGACAGCACAGTACTGACCTTTAGCTGTGGTCAGCAGCGAGGCAGCAAGCTCACACTGCCGTGTCTCCAGGTGACCCAGCACAAACCAGCCGGGCACATGACTGGGGGACAACAAGGGGTCACCAGAGGCTAGCGGGGACTCCAGCATGGGCATCCTGCCAAGCACATAGACACAGACAGGCATCAACACCCAGACTCCAGCACAGGCATCCCGCCCAACACACAGACACACACAGGCATCAACACCCAGACTCCAGCACAGGCGTCCTGCCCACCACCCAGACTCCAGCACAGGCGTCCTGCCCAACACCCAGACTCCAGCACAGGCGTCCCACCCAACACACAGACACACTCGGGCATCAACACCCAGACTCCAGCACAGGCGTCCTGCCCAACACCCAGACTCCAGCACAGGCGTCCTGCCCAACACCCAGACTCCAGCACAGGCGTCCCACCCAACACACAGACACACTCGGGCATCAACACCCAGACTCCAGCACAGGCGTCCTGCCCAACACCCAGACTCCAGCACAGGCGTCCTGCCCAACACCCAGACTCCAGCACAGGCGTCCCGCCCAACACACAGACACACTCGGGCATCAACACCCAGACTCCAGCACAGGCGTCCTGCCCAACACCCAGACTCCAGCACAGGCGTCCCGCCCAACACACAGACACACTCGGGCATCAACACCCAGACTCCAGCACAGGCGTCCTGCCCAACACCCAGACTCCAGCACAGGCGTCCTGCCCAACACCCAGACTCCAGCACAGGCGTCCTGCCCAACACCCAGACTCCAGCACAGGCGTCCCGCCCAACACACAGACACACTCGGGCATCAACACCCAGACTCCAGCACAGGCGTCCTGCCCAACACCCAGACTCCAGCACAGGCGTCCCGCCCAACACCCAGACTCCAGCACAGGCGTCCCGCCCAACACACAGACTCCAGCACAGGCGTCCCGCCCAACACACAGACACACTCGGGCATCAACACCCAGACTCCAGCACAGGCGTCCTGCCCAACACCCAGACTCCAGCACAGGCGTCCCGCCCAACACACAGACTCCAGCACAGGCGTCCCGCCCAACACCCAGACTCCAGCACAGGCGTCCCGCCCAACACCCAGACTCCAGCACAGGCGTCCCCCCCAACACACAGACACACACAGGCATCAACACCCAGACTCCAGCACAGGCATCCCGCCCAACACACAGACACACACAGGCATCAACACCCAGACTCCAGCACAGGCGTCCCACCCAACACACAGACTCCAGCACAGGCGTCCTGCCCAACACCCAGACTCCAGCACAGGCGTCCCCCCCAACACACAGACACACACAGGCATCAACACCCAGACTCCAGCACAGGCATCCCGCCCAACACACAGACACACACAGGCATCAACACCCAGACTCCAGCACAGGCGTCCCCCCCAACACACAGACACACACAGGCATCAACACCCAGACTCCAGCACAGGCATCCCGCCCAACACACAGACACACTCGGGCATCAACACCCAGACTCCAGCACAGGCGTCCTGCCCAACACACAGACACACACAGGCATCAACACCCAGACTCCAGCACAGGCGTCCTGCCCAACACCCAAACTCCAGCACAGGCGTCCCCCCCAACACACAGACACACACAGGCATCAACACCCAGACTCCAGCACAGGCGTCCTGCCAAGCACAGAGATGGGCATCGACATCGGTTTTGTGCATTTCCAGTCGTACCTCATGGCCCTTAGTGCCACCCGGAAAGCCAGCTCGGGGTCATGGGGCACCAGGGCACCCAGCAGGTATCGTGCTAGAGAGTGCATGGGCACTGTATCCTGGGGTACCACCTCCCCTAGTGCACTGAGCACCCCCCCTGAAGATAGAGAGAAGGATTAATACTGACAGACTGGCTGACTGGATACTGGAAGTGATGATGATGATGTTTGTCCTCCCTCTTACCCTCCAGCAGGGCGGCACTCTCTCTCCGCAGGGTGGCGATGACTGGGTCAGTGAGAGGAATCTGGACGAGCCGGGAGATCAGCCTCTCCTCACATCTCACAGCCCGGTCCTGGGACCCCCGCCCCACGGGCAGCGCCCTCTGCTGGCCGAGCCCCCACAGTGCCACCTCCACTGCCACGCACACACTGCACTCGCCCGAGTCGCGCAACCCGCCTGCCGCGGGCACAGTGCCTGAGAAACAGCAGGAATGTGGGAGAGAGGAGGGGAGGGGAAGCAAAGGGAAGAGGTGAGGAAGGGGGCGAGGTGGAGAGAAGGTATGTAGCTTGCAAACTGTCTACATGTCTGTGTGTCCAGTTCAATTAAAACATCTTTACTGACATCACCACGCACACAGGCCAGGGCTGTCTCCTACCAGGACAAGGGGCGTGGCCATCCTCATTCGCGTGACACGCCTCCAGGAAGGTGTCAAACAAGCAGCCAATGGGATCCAGTGGATGCCCCACCCACCCTTCAGGATTGGCTGCCTGGGTCACAAGGTCCTGTGGAGATCCTGTGGGAGGAGGAGCCAGAGACCTCTTACAGCGCACATCTGACTCCCTCACCCGAGCCACAGATAACAAAGCCTATGGCTCCCAAATAGAATGCAAACCATCTCGCTGTCCCACCTTCTCTGGCCGGTCGGAGCCCTTCGGACACCCTGCGCCTCTCCAGTCTCAGCGCGCTGACGACGGCCAGCCCCAGCCGCAGAGCCTCCTCCCCGTATCCATGACGTCGCAGGGCGCTGATGCGCGCACACACCAGGGGCAGGGGCTCTCCCGCCCACGCCGGTGCCCCCTGCGCCCCCTGGTCACCCCGCAGGACTCTCTGGAGCTCGGGGGCCGTCCACTGGAGCCCCCCACACTGTAGGGCCGGCCACAGCACTGAGCGCCGGGCTGAGGGGGAGGGAGGGAGGTGTGGGGTAAGAAGCAGGCCGACAGGCGCAGGCAGCAGCAGCGCACACGCAGGAAGGAAGGCCGTCGGGGTGCGTACCTGTGACCTGGGAGCCCCGTGCGTCAGCTATATGGTTCCCCTCCTCCAGCGGGGTGGCCTGATCTTGGTTCCAGTTCTGCAGCAGGCTCAGCCAGTGAGCACGCTGGTCCGGCCCGGTCCAGGGACTGAGCACCACGCTGACCCACAGAGAGGCTGGAGGGAAACAGAGGCCAAGACTGGTAAGACACTGCTGGACGCAGCCCAGCAGACGGACAGACGGGCGCTCTCCACTCGGACTCTCTCACTCACCCAGCTGCTCCCACAGTTCTGTCACGAAGGGGCTCAGCGCCCCCGAGCTGCCCCAGCACCCCAGAACCAGCTCTCCTGTCAGCACAGCCAGAACCCGCGGTCCGTTACTGTCCTGGCACCTGAGCATCTCCCGCACCTGCGCAGATCAGGAGAGATGAGACACAGACAGACTCCCTGCCCCTCCTGCACCTGCGCAGACCAGGAGAGATGAGACACAGACAGACTCCCTGCCCCTCCACCTGCGCAGACCAGGAGAGATAAGACACAGACAGACTCCCTGCCCCTCCTGCACCTGCGCAGACCAGGAGAGATGAGACACAGACAGACTCCCTGCCCCTCCCTGTCAGGTCCGTACCGTGCGAATCAGCGCCGAGATGTGTGCGCAGCTGGATTGCAGTCCTCTGCTGCTGACCGAGGCCTTGACGACTCTTCTGAGCCTCTGTCTCAGCTGGTCCTCCTGCAGAGCCCAGCGCCCGTCTCCCTTTGGGCCCAGTCCGGCTGTGGGGTCCGGCGCTCCTGGGGCCACACCGCAGGGTCAAACACACGTCACCCCAACGCCCACAGCAGCGCAGAGAGACGAGGACGCACGCGGACACGGACTCACCAGGGCGCCCCTCTTCCTGCAGCTGCTCCGCCAGCTCCTGGGCCGCGGGCACCAGCGAGGGGGGGTTCTGGGCGATGAGGTGCTGGGCCAGTTTCTGAAGCTGGGCTCGGCTCAGGCGAGCCAGCGTGTCAGAGATGGGGGGCCGCCCACGCACCCCCCTCCCGCCCCCTCGCAGCCGGAACAGCAGGAGAGCGACCACATGGGCACAGTACGCATCCCCCCCGCAGGAGCAGGACACGGCAGTGACCCTGCGCTGGGCGAACGCCAGCGACACGCGGAGGACCCGCGCGCCCTCGCACGCACACGCGGGGGGCTGGAGATTCGGGTCCGAGGACAGACACGCAGGGCACTCCCTCACGCTGGCGCTGAGCAGGAATCCTGGGAGAGGGAGAGGGAGCGAGACTGAGCCTGTCCTGTTCTGCCACCTGCCACCTGATCTCAGAGTTTCGGCGAAGACAAGCTGGGACACGACTGTCGCACCTGGGAGCTCACCTGCCTGCAGTCAGAGCACAGAGGCTCCACTTCGTGCTGTAACACTGATCCACAGAGATACACCCTACTGTTCCTGTACCGCATTGACCCACACAACCCACCTGCTCCTGTACCACACTGTGACACTGACCCACACACCCACCCTGCTCTACAGCTCCTGTACCACACTGTGACACTGACCCACACACACCCACCCTGCTCTACAGCTCCTGTACCACACTGTGACACTGACCCACACACACCCACCCTGCTCTACAGCTCCTGTACCACTCTGTGACACTGACCCACACACACCCACCCTGCTCTACAGCTCCTGTACCACACTGTGACACTGACCCACACACACCCACCCTGCTCTACAGCTCCTGTACCACACTGTGACACTTACCACACACCCACCCTGCTCTACAGCTCCTGTACCACACTGTGACACTGACCCACACCCACCCTGCTCTACAGCTCCTGTACCACACTGTGACACTGACCCACACACACCCACCCTGCTCTACAGCTCCTGTACCACACTGTGACAGTGACCCACACACACCCACCCTGCTCTACAGCTCCTGTACCACACTGTGACACTGACCCAAAAATGCTGTGATTCTACATTCTTCTCTAACAGAAACCAGAAAGGAATTTGGAGCCTTGGGTCACAGTTACAACCAAAGAGGGGAGACACTGAGCGACAGAGCAGCCCCAGCAAGAGAGATCAGAAGGGAGAGACTGGGAGAGTTTCGTCGCCCCTGGCACCACATCACGTGAGCAGTCTTGGCGTATGTAGGACACCTACTGGTAGCACTGGAGCCCACCTGTTGAATCCCAGCCCCAATCCCTCACTGAGCCACGAGCATACACGTCAGGCCCTGCACCTAAGAGCAGTGTTGGCACACCTGGCCGACACAGCGCAGGTCACGGGGACGGTCCAGACTGCAGGACAAGCCAGGAGAGGCACAGAGCTGCAACAGCGGGAGCACTACCTACAGTACCATCCCCTCCACTGAGAGGGTCTGTTCCCAACACATTCCAAAAGGCAGTGCGGAAAACAGCCACAAGGGAATAGCGGATAAACGCTGGTGAAATGTATCCAAATGGGACTCACCGACTTGCAGGATGTCCTGCACGGCTCCGGGGGTCTCCAGGAGCTGCACCCCTCTCTGGAAGGAGCCCCCTGCCTCATCGCCCAGAGAGGAGTAGAGCAGAATCTCCCTCTCGCTGCGCGGGAATGACCAGAACACAATCCGATTCCGGATCACATCCGGGACCCGGAACAACTGCTCCTTCACCTGAGAGAGAGGGGTTCATACAGACACACTGACTGACTGGACACTCCAGTACATTAACACTGCACTGAGAGAGAGGGGTTCATACAGACACACTGACTGACTGGACACTACAGTACATTAACACTGCACTGAGAGAGAGGGGTTCATACAGACACACTGACTGGACACTACAGTACATTAACACTGCACTGAGAGAGAGGGGTTCATACAGACACACTGACTGACTGGACACTACAGTACATTAACACTGCACTGAGAGAGAGGGGTTCATACAGACACACTGACTGGACACTACAGTACATTAACACTGCACTGAGAGAGAGGGGTTCATACAGACACACTGACTGACTGGACACTACAGTACATTAACACTGCACTGAGAGAGAGGGGTTCATACAGACACACTGACTGACTGGACACTACAGTACATTAACACTGCACTGAGAGAGAGGGGTTCATACAGACACACTGACTGGACACTACAGTACATTAACACTGCACTGAGAGAGAGGGGTTCATACAGACACACTGACTGACTGGACACTACAGTACATTAACACTGCACTGAGAGAGAGGGGTTCATACAGACACACTGACTGGACACTACAGTACATTAACACTGCACTGAGAGAGAGGGGTTCATACAGACACACTGACTGGACACTACAGTACATTAACACTGTACTGAGAGAGAGGGGTTCATACAGACACACTGACTGACTGGACATTACAGTACATTAACACTGCACTGAGAGAGAGGGGTTCATACAGACACACTGACTGGACACTACAGTACATTAACACTGCACTGAGAGAGAGGGGTTCATACAGACACACTGGCTGACTGGACACTACAGTACATTAACACTGCACTGAGAGAGAGGGGTTCATACAGACACACTGACTGGACACTACAGTACATTAACACTGCACTGAGAGAGAGGGGTTCATACAGACACACTGACTGGACACTACAGTACATTAACACTGCACTGAGAGAGAGGGGTTCATACAGACACACTGACTGGACACTACAGTACATTAACACTGCACTGAGAGAGAGGGGTTCATACAGACACACTGACTGACTGGACACTACAGTACACTCAGGCTGGAAGCAGTGGACAGTAAGGAATATCTCAATGCAGTAACTCCAAGCTTTAAGAACTTCACCTGTTCATACGTCCAGCTCTCCACCACTCTCTGCGCGCTGAGGTCCATCAGCGACTGCACCCGCCGCCTGTGTCCGGCTCTGAACTGGACTTCTCCGCACAGTGCTGACGATGACACCCCGACCCCGGCACCGGCACCGGCACCGAGGCGTCTCCGCTTCGCTGGCGGCTGGTCCATTCCCCTGGGACCCGCTGGACGACTTTGCCCTGCAGCCTCAGTCCATAGGCAGGTGAGCAGAGATGATCGGAGCTGTCGAGCGTCTCTTCCTCGAGGGTAGCCCGTAAAAAACAAAGTTTTGCGTCAACTTTACTTTTTGTGTGTGTGTGCTCGTCCTCGGTCTTTCAGCGTCACGATCCCTTTAAATCTTAAAACAAATACCGTGCTGCGGCTCCGACGCTTTCCAATTGCGACCCCGTCGACCCGCCCACCGCAGGCGCCCCATTGGCCTCAAATGGGCTTCCTGCCTCCTGAGTGGTTCGAGCGCCTGTCCGTCCACCTGGAAGTCCACATATGGCCACGCGGTTCTTTCTCTTCATTCACAAAAAAAAACCGGTTGGAACGTGAGTCAGCGGAACACGCCCCCTCGCGCGGCGACACAATGGAACAGAAACACGTTTCGGCGAAACCGCGGAACATTTCCCCGCCTCGCGCGGCAAACCCGCTCGACTCCTCCGGCCGGACCGGCGTCCTCGCGCCGCTGAGCTCAGTGGCCGCAGCCCAGACCTTTCGTGCAGACACTGTCTCACTCGCTGCAAGAGGAACAGGTTGTTCCCCGAGGAGTCAGGGGGCTGGAAATATGGTAATGAGCGCTGCGCGATAAGAGAAAGCCGCCTCGGAGCTGCGCGGGTAGAAGAAACCGAATCTCTATGGTCCTCAGCCCTGTTTGTGGAGGACGAGCGCACACAAGGACGCTGCAGGGAGACGCTTCTTTACACTCAGGGCGGTGGGAGCCGGGAACAGACAGCCCGGTCCTGACTTCCTGCATCCCGAGAAGGGCTGGTACCGTCTCTGCCCCTGGGCTCCAGGGCAGCGCTACTCTCTACTGCCCCACTGCCCTCTTGATGCCAGTGCTGTCTCTTTACCAGGGCCACAGGGCGGCACCACTCTCTACTGGCCCTCTTGCCCCGGGGCCACAGGGCAGTGCCACACTCTACTGCCCCACTGCTTGAACTTGAACTTTATTGCCACATGTAACTGGTACATGCACTGGTCCAAAGGAATTCTTACTTACAGAAAGTCTCTCGATTGTTAAAAGAAGTGTAGAAACACAAAGTGCAGACAGTGCATCAAGACAATATACAAATAAACAGTAGACAACGTACAACAAGTAAACAGTTTGAGTGTAAACAATGCAGATGTGTAAACAATGGCTGGAGTTGTGCAATAAATACGAAATCATAAAGAGGTAGATGGTGATGGTGTAGGTGTGGTCCGAGGGGCATGGCCAAATGTGTTCGCCCATCGCACTGCTTGTGGATAGAAGCTGTTGGAGAATCTAGTGGTCAGTGTCTGTATGCTCTTGTATCTCTTGCCTGAGGGCAGTGGGGTGAAGAGCTCATGCCCGGGGTGGTGACTGTCCTCTGTGATGGCCAGAATTCTACCATGGCAGCGGTCCTCATAGAGCTGTTTAATCTCTGTGAGACCACAGCCGGTGATCTTCTGGGCCACATTGACCATTCTCTGCAGTGCCTTTCTCTCTCTTGCGAAGAGGTGTTGCTGTACCACACGGGGATCCCCTTGGTGAGGACGCTCTCGATGGTGCAGCAGTAGAAGTTCACCAGCACAGGTACTGGCATCCCCCATCGCTTGAGGCACCTCAGGAACTAGAGGCGCTGCTGAGCCTTCTTCATGATAGAGTCCGTGTTCACAGTCCGGGTTAGATCTTTAGAGATGTGAATTCCCAGAAACCTAAAGCTGGGGACTGTTTCCACTTCTGTTCCATCAATACTGAGTGGGCTGGGAGCGTGTGGCCTGTGTCTCCGAAAGTCCACTATTAGCTCTTTCGTTTCATTTACGTTCAAGTCCAGGTTATTGCTATGACACCACCTCAGCAGCTGTACGACTTCCTCCCTGTAAGTGGACTCGTCATCATCGCTGATCAGGCCTATTATAGTGGTGTCGTCGCAAACGTAACGATGTGGTTGCTGCTGGGTCTTGCTGTGCAGTCGTGAGTGAACAGGGAGAGGGCAGCCCAGTACGTGGTCTCCTGTCACAGCCTGAGGAACAGTGAGTCTGTCTCCCAATAATGCTCCATATGTTTCCAGCATATGTAAATATATTATATGTCTTTGTTGTAAATGTCTGTAGATTTTATTTTACTTTTATTTTCTGTTTTGTTTCATGTGAATTTTTATTTGCTTTGGCAACACTGATTGTACCCATCAGTCATGCTAATAAAGCACCTTGAATTGAATTGAACAGGGAGTGCAACCTTGGACTCTGACAGCAGCCTTGTGGGGTTCCAGTGCTCAGGGTGAGTGGTGTTGATGTTTTATTACCTATCCGCACCACCTGTGGTCTCTCGATTCGAAAGTCCAGCAGCCAGTTGCAGACAGGGTTGCACAGTCCTAATCCCCTGAGCTTTGTCACCAGTTGGCTGGGTATGATGGATTGAATGCTGAGCTGTAGTCCACAAACAGCATTCTCACATACGGGTTCGCAGTGCCCAGTGTTCCAGGGCTGTATGTAGGGCCAGGGAGACAGGATCATCAACTGATCTGTTGTCCTGGTAGGCGAACTGCAAGGGGTCCAGGGGTTCAGAACAAACTCACTCTGCACACTTGGGGTCTTCTCAGCAGTTCCCATGTTCAGAACATCAAAGCGGGCATTGAAATGCTGTCTCTGGCTCCAGGGTAGCACTACTCTCTACTGCCCCACTGCCCTCAATGTCAGTGCTGTTTCTGCCCCAGGGCCACAGGGCGGCACCACTCTCTACTGCCCCTCTTGCCCCGGGGCCACAAGTCAGCGCCACACTCTACTGCCCCACTGCAGTCTCTTTGCCCCAGGGCCACAGGGCGGCACCACTCTTTACTGCCCCAAGGCCACAAGTCAGCGCCACACTCTACTGCCCCACTGTCGTCTCTGCCCCAGGGCCACAGGGCAGCACCACTCTCTACTGCCCCACTGCCGTCTCTCTGCCCCAGGGCCACAGGGCGGCACCGCTCTCTACTGCCCCAGGGCCACAAGTCAGCGCCACTCTGTATTGCACCTCTTGCCCCTCTTGCCCCAGCGCAGTGCCACTCTCTCCTGCCCCTCTTGCCCCAGGGCGGTGCCCCACTGCACCTCTTGCCCCAGGGCAGTGCCACTCTCTACTGCCCCTTTTGCCACAAGGCCAGCACCTCACTCAACTGCCCCAGTGCTTCTGTAGCAGTGTTGAGCGGGGCTGTAAGACTCCAGGCAGGGGCAATTCACAAACTGAGGCATCTGTTTACGAAGAAGACACACAGTCACTCAGGGCAGGGAGTACAAGGCTCTGAGAGACAAGAAAGGAACTCAAGTAGTCAGTGCATTTTGAACAAAATAAATAGAATAAAGTAGAAGTCTGCATTGAGTGAATTCTGAAACATTTAATTAAGAATAAAAGGCAGAAACTCTGACAGAGGAGTGTTCACAGAGCCAGCAAGATTTCAAACAACTTCCAGAACCTGAAAATAAAATAAGCAGCATGTTTGAGGACAGGATCTAAGGGTCTAAGGTTGGGTATGTTTTTTTTACCTGATAGCTGTGGACAGTGAACTTCTAGCCAAAAACATCTACGAATCCCCTAAATAAAACGATCAAACCAGCAACTTCAGAATTCCTCCTGCCCGTGTCCCGCTGCCCCCTGCTGGACTGGTGGAGGTACTGCAGCTTCCTGCTCCATACAGAGCCCTACAGTACCAGAGCCCAGTCTCAGACTCGGTCCATTCCAGGCCTCTCGTGCGAGTCTGTGCACGTCCAGGGTCAGAACCATGCGCTGGCCCCTGGCAGGGTGAGGCCGGGACACACAGACATCAACAGTGCGGGCAGGTTCAGTCCACGACGTTCTCAAATGTACAGTATGTCCTTAAGCTGCAGATCTGCAGCAGTTCCATGCTGAAGAGGACAGGGGGAAACACCCGAGAGGTGGAGCCCCTGGCTTGTCAGAGGTGACCAGGACACACGGTGCCGCGTGCTGGAGAGCGCCCAGCGAGGGGAACCCCGCTATCAGAGCTCGCCCCTCTCTGGAGGGGAGTGGGCAGCAGCCTGCAGTGTTTTGCAGTGTGGGGGGCATGCTGTGCAGAGACACACACAGAGGTCCATTCCACACTGAGTGGAACGTGCTGAGGTGCAGGTGTGTGTGTGTAGTTGTGTCTGTGCGCAGGTGCAGGTGTGTGTGTGTAGTTGTGTCTGTGCGCAGGTGCAGGTGTGTGTGTGTAGTTGTGTGTCTGTGCGCAGGTGAAGGTGTGTGTGTGTAGTTGTGTGTCTGTGCGCAGGTGCAGGTGTGTGTGTGTAGTTGTGTGTCTGTGCGCAGGTGAAGGTGTGTGTGTGTAGTTGTGTGTCTGTGCGCAGGTGCAGGTGTGTGTGTGTAGTTGTGTGTCTGTGCGCAGGTGAAGGTGTGTATTTGTAGGTGTGCGTCTGTGCTCTACGAAGACTTCGGCTTTCCAGGTTTCCCCTCTGTGCTCTTCAGCAGGCTCAGCCTCTTGTGCAGGGAGGTGCTGGCCCTCTGTGTCACCTCCTGCTCGATGTGACTCCTGATCGCCACCTCCAGGCTCTGAGGGGAACAGCAACAACACTGCCATCAAACCGACACCCCACATGAGCTTTGAACCTCTTTACACAACTTGAACAAGTTAGACCGTGAGCCGACAGGGGGGCTCACTGTAACTCCCCGAGCCCACAGGGGGGTTGTTATAACCCCCTGAGCTGCCCGTGAGGCGATGGCCGCTCTCACCTTCTTCAGTTTCTGCTGCTGGACCACCTGGGCTTTCTTGGGGGCGATCGCTCGGGCTGCGTGCAAGAAACACAAGCAAGATTTTACTTGGACACGATTTTAAGAACTCAGCTGGGAAATAAACATGTAAAATTGTGGGTAGTCATAGGTACGTACAGAAATAGACAACTCAGAAAAGACATCCACTGCTGGCCACCTCTCTTAAGTGCTCAACACACAGCACTAACAGCGCTGCACCTTCAGCCATTCCGGCTCTCCATCACCTAAGGCACCCAGAGCCAACATGGCGGATATAAAAAAGCGCAGTTACCCTAACGAAATAGTTAGAAGTCCTTCCGTACAAAAAACGAAACCCCAATACTCGCCTCCCTTCTTTGGCCCTTTATTTTTGTGCTGCTGTTGCGCTTTTTTGACTCCGGGACGCTGCGCTTTGAACTTCTGCTTTCCCTGTGCCATGCCGTCTTCCGAGTTCGTCTTCGCGCCAGGAACTATGGGACAAGGCAGGCAGACAGGCAGGAAGAAGGGTGTTGTGGGATACAGAGGGGCAGCACCGTTAGACGCCGTCTTGCTCTTCAGAAATAAAGCTGCAGTTATTTTACTTCACAACTGCTCTCTAGATAGATGCAGCGACTTCACTGAGATTTTATTAGATCTTTTCATGTAATTAAATCTGGGCTGGATGGCAATATTGCACACGGTACATTACTGTCAACACTTTATTCAGACATATATTTCTACATTCTACACATAGAGACCCCGCGTGCACTGTCACTGCTGTCCGGCGGCACGGGAGCGCCCTGACCACCGCTCCCAGGTCAAAGGGCACCAGCGCACCCCTGTGGCCCACACAGCTGGCGCTCCGGCTGCAGTGCGGCGCTGCCCTCTCCCCTGGTGATCCCTGGCACGGCGTCATGTGGCACATTCACAGGCACAAGACACAGCAACACTGCAACTAGACTGACCCGGGAACTCTGACCCTCTGCCATTAGACAGGTGGCCAGGAGGATCTCTTCAGCAGCTCCCAGAGCACAGTCCCCCTCAGGACCTGGACCGGCCCCCCCAGGACCTGGACTGGACCCCCTGCAGACATTCTAGCCCCCCCAGGACCTGGACTGGACCCCCTGCAGACACACCACCCCCCCCAGGACCTGGACTGGACCCCCTGCAGACATTCTAGCCCCCCCAGGACCTGGACTGGACCCCCTGCAGACACACCACCCCCCCCAGGACCTGGACTGAACCCTCCTGCAGACACACTGTCCCCCCAGGACAGGACTGGACTGGACTCCCAGTAGCAGCACGAAAGTGGTCAGCCCTGCCTGTGATCTTGGCCTGGGCTACAGCCGCTGTCCAGCTCGGGAAGGGGGGTTCTGTCTGCAGAGAGATGGCCTGGAATCACATTCGTTTCTGACCCGTAAGGTCTCAGCACCTGTCAGGCACCTCAAGGGAAACACCCAAGCAGAGAGTGGGAGACCTGCAGCCCCCGGGTAACCAGGGCAACCAGGGCTGTCTTTATCCAGAGCCCCAGACCCTCAGGAGAGCAGGGCTGGTGTGTGTGTATTTGTGCATCAGCGGTCGTGTGTGTATATTTGTGCGTCGGCAGTCGTCTGTGTGTGTATTTGTGCGTCGGCAGTCGTCTGTGTGTGTATTTGTGCGTAAGTGCTGTACAGACTGCACGCCTGCCCCTGCGGCTCTGCTCAGCTGTGTCCCTGCAGGCGACCCTAAACCCTAAAGGCCACGGTCTTTACTCGAACCCTCCCTGTCGGAGCTGGTCAGGAGGAGTAGCAGATCGACTCCGAGTCGGCCCTGGAAAAGCCTGGATTCGGGCTAGTGTCACAGACAAAGCGATTTTCCCAGATCAGCTGGAAGAAGGAATGTCAGACGTGGGAAAAGTTCTTGGGCTAAATAAACGGAGTGGGTGGAAGAGATGGGTACGAGGAAGTCCGGCCTTGGAGGGCGGGGGGGGTGACAGTTCTCCATGATGGCAGGATACAGACTGGAATTTTGCCGGCTGCTGGGGCCCATATAAGGAAAGGCGCAGAAATCCTGGTGACAGAAGGCGATGAGAAGGGCACAGGGGTCGCAGGGCAGTGTGTGTGCGTTAGTGTATAAGCCAGCGCGCAGGGCTACACTGCAGCCTCCCTCCAGCAGGGGTCACTAGAGCGCAGTGAGCCGGCCGGTCAGCGCAGCCTGCAGCTCTGAAGGTAGGAAGACGCCCAGCTCTGTGATGATGCCACCTGTGATCAGCTGATGCGGAGTGACGTCGAAGGCAGGATTCCACACGTCAACCCCTGAGAAACGGAGAGGAAGGAGAGGTGATCACCCTGTCCTTACTGGACACTCCAGTACATTAACACTGCACTGAGAGAGAGGGGTTCATACAGACACACTGACTGGACACTACAGTACATTAACACTGCGCTGAGAGAGGGGGGTTCATACAGACACACTGACTGGACACTCCAGTACATTAACACTGCACTGAGAGAGAGGGGTTCATACAGACACACTGACTGACTGGACACTCCAGTACATTAACACTGCACTGAGAGAGAGGGGTTCATACAGACACACTGACTGGACACTCCAGTACATTAACACTGCACTGAGAGAGAGGGGTTCATACAGACACACTGACTGACTGGACACTACAGTACATTAACACTGCACTGAGAGAGGGGGGTTCATACAGACACACTGACTGGACACTCCAGTACATTAACACTGCACTGAGAGAGAGGGGTTCATACAGACACACTGACTGACTGGACACTCCAGTACATTAACACTGCACTGAGAGAGAGGGGTTCATACAGACACACTGACTGACTGGACACTACAGTACATTAACACTGCACTGAGAGAGGGGGGTTCATACAGACACACTGACTGGACACTACAGTACATTAACACTGCACTGAGAGAGAGGGGTTCATACAGACACACTGACTGGACACTACAGTACATTAACACTGCACTGAGAGAGAGGGGTTCATACAGACACACTGACTGGACACGAGCTTATATGACAAGTAAACTGTATTTCGTACCCGAGGCAGCGATGGCAGCTCCATTAATGTGAGTGAGCTCTGTGGCCGGGCGCTCCTCGATCACAATGTCATTCCCGCTCTCCAGGTTCAAGTCACATGACGTGCTGGGTGCTGCCACGTAGAATGGAATCCCATGGTGCTTTGCTGCAATAGCCAGCTGGTAGGTGCCCACCTTGTTGGCTGTGTCACCATTGGCAACAACCCTGTCGGCCCCCACGACCACCGCTGTGGACACACATGGACAGGACTGACTGACCGACCGAGGGGAAGAAAGAGGTGCCTTTCACTCACACACAAACACACAAACACCATGCTGGCACCACCTGACCACTACATTGAGTCTGACAGACAGACTCTGGAGTGGACCAGCCTGGAGTAAAGCCTGGAGTGGACCGGCCTGCTGTGCACCAGGAGTCTTGGCGACAGCTCTGTAAAGCCTGGAGTGGACCAGCCTGCTGTGCACCAGGAGTCTTGGCGACAGCTCTGTAAAGCCTGGAGTGGACCGGCCTGCTGTGCACCAGGAGTCTTGGCGACAGCTCTGTAAAACCTGGAGTGGACCTGACTGCTGTGCACCAGGAGTCTTGGCGACAGCTCTGTAAAGCCTGGAGTGGACCGGCCTGCTGTGCACCAGAAGCCAGAAGGTAACTGACCTGAGATGCCCTTTTCTCTCATGGCGAGGGCAGCGGTGCTGTCAGTGATGAGGGTTGCTGGGATGCCTTCGGTCACCATCTCGTATGCGGTCAGCCGCGCGCCCTGGTTATAGGGCCGCGTCTCGGTGCAGAAGACCCGCTCCAGCCGGCCCATGGCGTGCAGGGAGCGCACCACACCTGTGCAGAGACACAGCAGCACGGTTGCTGAGCACATGCCTGGCCGCCACAGCCCCCCGCACCGGCTCGCTCCACCCGTCTACAGGCCTCTGGGGAAAGACCTGCCCCTGTTCTCAGGTTTACATGCCCTCCTTTGCAGTTTGCACCCACATCCTCTGGTTCTGGTCATTGCAGCTCTGAAGAGCAGCATCGCCAGTGTGCCTGAACCCACCAGCATGTCTGAACCCCTAAACCCACCAGTGTGCCTGAACCCACCAGCATGTCTGAACCCCTAAACCCACCAGTGTACCTTAACCCACCAGTGTGCCAGTGTGTCTGAACCCTCCAGTGTGCCTGAACCCACCAGCGTGCCTGAACCCCTAAACCCACCAGTGTGCCTGAACCCACCAGCATGTCTGAACCCCTAAACCCACCAGTGTACCTTAACCCACCAGTGTGCCAGTGTGTCTGAACCCTCCAGTGTGCCTGAACCCACCAGCGTGCCTGAACCCCTAAACCCACCAGTGTGCCTGAACCCACCAGCATGTCTGAACCCCTAAACCCACCAGTGTACCTTAACCCACCAGTGTGCCAGTGTGTCTGAACCCTCCAATTTGCCTGAACCCACCAGTGTGCCTGAACCCCTATACCCACTACCGCCGTGCCAGTGTGTTTGTGTCGGGCTGCAACTCACCCAGTGCAGTTCCATACCCAGACGTGGCCAGTGACCCCGTGTTGCAGTGGGTCAGGACGCTAATCTGTCCATGGGGGACCCCTGATAGGATGTGCTGCGCCCCAAAATTTCCAATCTTCTTGTTGTCGCCGATATCGCGCTCCAGCATGGCCTCGATCCAGCCAATCACGCTGAGGGACAGACAGAGGGGGAGGGCACTTCAGACATGCGGCTCCGTCATTGGCCGAGGCTGAGTCAGCGTCGCGGCCGCCCCGCCCTACCTCTCCCTCAGCTCCTCGGCGCTCCGCTCCTGGCTCTCCCTCTGCGTGAACTCCACCAGCTCGCACGCCGCGCGGCTCATGTTGACCGCCGTGGGCCGAGCAGAGCTCAGGTGGCTCAGCGAGCTGTGCACGAACCACACCAGCTCTGCCACCTCCTGCAGTGGCCGCGCCCTCAGCTCCACCGCCAGGCTCAGACACCCCACGATGGCAATCGCTGGGGCGCCACGAACCTAAGACAGAAGGACATAAGAATTCATAAGAATTGTACATATGGCAAAAAACTCCCCTATCTACCTGTGACAGTGAGAGAGACGTCATACACACCCATCACACTGCACTGGGGAGCGAGAGGGTCACTGCACACTGTACTGGGGGAAGAGAGGGTCACTGCACACTGTACTGGGGGAGAGAGAGGGTCACTGCACACTGCACTGGGGAGAGAGAGGGTCACTGCACACTGCACTGGGGGGGAGAGGGTCACTGCACACTGCACTGGGGGGGAGAGGGTCATTGCACACTGTACTGGGGAGAGAGAGGGTCACTGCACACTGCACTGGGGGGGAGAGGGTCACTGCACACTGCACTGGGGGGGGAGAGGGTCACTGCACACTGCACTGGGGGGGGAGAGGGTCACTGCACACTGCACTGGGGAAGAGAGAGGGTCACTGCACACTGCACTGGGGGGGGAGAGGGTCACTGCACACTGCACTGGGGGGGAGAGGGTCACTGCACACTGAACTGGGGGAAGAGAGGGTCACTGCACACTGAACTGGGGGAAGAGAGGGTCACTGCACACTGCACTGGGGGAGAGAGAGGGTCACTGCACACTGCACTGGGGGAGAGAGAGGGTCACTGCACACTGCACTGGGGAGGGAGAGGGTCACTGCACACTGCACTGGGGGGAGAGGGACACTGCACACTGCACTGGGGAGAGAGGGTCACTGCACACTGCACTGGGGAGGGAGAGGGTCACTGCACACTGTACTGAACCCCACACTACACTGGGAGAGGGTCACTGCACACTAACGTTAATCTATAACTAACACGCACTGCACACTAACGCTGTACCCGTGATACTCCAGAGACTGGCGTGTTCCCACGTCACTGCGGAAGGAGCAGAGTCCGGGGATGAGCTCGAAGTGGGTGACACGGCAGCGCTCAGTCTAACACACAGCAACATGCACTCTCAGTCAGCGCAGGACAGTACGTTACGGTACGGTAGGAGTGAATGCCTCGCCTTCATGGCCTTAATGGCGTCCCAGCCGTCCTGGACCGAGCGGATCTCCTCGAATTCGGTCTGGTGCGGAAGCAGGAGCTGGTTCAGGATCTGCAGGGACCCGTCCCGGTACCGGATCGCTTCCAGCGTCATGGCGCGACAGCAAGACGAATTTCTCTCCAATTGTCGCTACGGTAAATGTCAACGGAGTACTGTGCGCTGGAGGTCCAAACTCAAGAGTCCGAAGACAAAGGACGCGTTCCGTTAACGTGGAAGGAAACCGACGACAAATATAACAGAAAAATCCACTCTGACACACGGAACCACGTGTTCTTCCAGACAGGAAGCAGACCCCCCCTCCCCGAATCAGCACGAGAGGTGCGGCGAGCCCGGGGTCACGTGCACATAGAGGCGCGTTCATAGAGCCGAGTGACGGTACAAATGAATAGCGCGAGGGATTGTTAAAATTAACAAGACTTCGGGGGAAAATACTTGCAAATCATCACCCGGTCACACTTCTGTATGTGGGATGTTACAGTTCTTATGTAAACTAACCCATAATCCCTTAAAATACATTTCCCCCCCAAATTCGTATTTACAAAACGAATCCATTACAACAGTAATTAGTAATTTTAATGGTTTACTTTATAAAAGTATCTTTCCGCAATTATTAACATGTACAGGAGCTCCTCAGTGTCACGGTGCTCAGCCCAGACCACACACACTCTTGTCCACACAACATTCAACACACACATTTACCCCACGACCCACAGCACAGAACAGGTCACACTGGGCTCTGCATTAAATCAAATGCCTTCAATTACTTTTTATTTCACAATGTTTTTTTTAATATTCTATTCATTTTATAACAACATTTCATAGCAATCTCGTCATACAAATCTATCCCAGCAGCCCCATTATTATACAGAATATTCAGGAGGAGCAGAGGAAGCCAAGGTAGTGTTTGAGCACAGAGACCTCGTTCAGCAGCTCAGCCACTGAAGCGCAGCCTTTCCCAGTCTGATATTCCCGGCATTCAACAATCCTGATGTCTGATATTCTAGGCGTGTGGTTTTTCTGGCCTGTGACACCTGTGACACCAGCTATCCTGTGAACCGGGTCAAACTGCACTAGTGGGTGCAGAAGGACTATTTCTATATATACCAGTGTCTGAAAACTCAGGACAGGGTTTTGTTATGGATGTTTTCAGTGTGACACTGCCGCTTATTCCTGGTGTCGAGCAGGAGGGAGAGCGCCCACATCCCAGCAGCACCCTGACGTGGAGAATCGGGGTGACAGAGCCCAGTCTGGACCCGGCCCCTGCCCACGGGACCCCACTGGCTCAGGCTGCTGAGCGCGGTCCTGTGGCTGTGCAGAATCTCATCAGAAACCAGCCCCGAACATGTAGTGCAAAAACAAGCAGACCCTACTCTCAAAGTAAAGAGTCAACACCCCCTACTCTCCCTCTGAAAAGGAACAGGAAGGTGTGTGTGACAGGCGGTGCAGTTGTGAGTGTGTCTGAGACAGTGTCCCTCCTCACTGAACCGGTAACTCCCGACAGACAGCTGAGGGGTCCTGACTAGGCCAGTGACGCATGTACAAACCTGGAACCTGAAGGAGCCCAGGCTGTTTGTTCTGGTCTGTCGTCACCCCATGTGGAGTCTGATTTGGGGTTGTAGCGAACAGCCAGGTGCATTAAAATGAGGGTCCCACAGAGACATGAGTACAGGCGTGTGTGTGTAGACTGCTCTATGCCAGCGTGTGTAGTGTGTAAAGTGTGCATGTGTACCAGTGTGAGCGGGCTTGTGTCAGCCTGTGAGCGTGTGCACCTCAACGTTAGCATGTACCAGTGCTTGCGTGTACTAGTGTGCATTCCAGCGTTAGTGTGCACCAGCACGAGTCATCATTCACGTGTACCAGTGTGTGTGTCAGTTAGTATGTACCAGTGTGCACATCGGCATTAGCGTGTCCTAGTATGCAGGTCAGTGTTAGCATGTCCCAGCTTGCACATGATCCCAGCTTTGACCTCAGGAACCTTCCTCCACTGCCACCCTCCCCTCAATTCAGACTGGACGCCTCTTCCCCAGGTATTCGATCTGTGAGAGAGAGAGGCAGACAGATTTTTCGTGGTGTGGATCAGCAGGTACAGTGTCTGGTTCACCAGATACAGCGTGTGGATCAGCAGGTACAGGTGTGAAGATCAGGAGGTACAGTGTGTGGATCAGCAGATAAAGGTGTGAAGATCACCAGGTACAGTGTGTGGTTCAGCAAATACAGTGTGTGGATCAGCAGGTACAATATGTGGTTCAGCAGATACAATGTGTGGATCAACAGGTACAGTGTGTGGATCAGCAGATAAAGGTGTAAAGATCAGCAGATAAGGTGTGAAGATCAGCAGATACAGTGCTGCTGTATGTCACAGGTATACTGATGCTCCATACACAGTCCTCAGTGATTTAGAGATTAGAACTAGGAGCTGTAAAGCACTCACCTCACTCTCCACCAGCCTCAGACGGCCCAGAGCCTCTTTAGCAGATTCCTGTGAAAAAGAGAAGAACGATCACCCCCAGCTACTAAATAATGCCCCGGTCTCTCTCTCTCTCTCCCTCAGTAATGCCCCGGTCTCTCTCCCTCTCCCTCAGTAATGCCCCGGTCTCTCTCCCTCTCCCTCAGTAATGCCCCGGTCTCTCTCTCTCTCTCCCCCTCAGTAATGCCCTGGTCTCTCTCTCTCTCTCCCTCAGTAATGTCCCGGTCTCTCTCCCTCTCCCTCAGTAATGCTCCGGTCTCTTTCCCTCTTAGTAATGGCCCATTCTCACTCAGTAACTCACCCTGTTGCCCTCAGTGCTGTACTGTTTGATTGACTCTTCCAGCCTCTTCCTGAAGTGATTCAGCACTGCTTCATAATCTGAAGGACAGATCAGAGAGAAATGGTGTAACAAACACTGCCATGTTCACAAATTCACACACAAGCACATACACACACAGCCAGATTGCACTGCGTCCTGTCCACACACACTCTCACACACAGCCAGATTGCACTGCACTGCTCTTTGTTCACACACACACACACACTGCATTGCACCTCGTCCACACTCACACACAGCCAGACTGCACTGCGCTTTGTTCACACACATACACACAGCTAGACTGCACTACGCTTTGTTCACACACATACACAATGCCAGCAGACAGTGTGTGTGGGGTCCGTACCACGCTGCAGGGTGGGAGAGGGGTGCTCCAGCAGTCCGCGCTGCCACTGGATTCGCTGGCACACATCCTGGTACTGGGACAGCAGATCGGTGGGAGGATCGCGCCTGGAATGACGGCACTCCGCTATCTGGAAGATACCAGAGAGATAGAGAGTCAGACACCAGACTTAGAGAGAGAAAGGACTGGTGGCCCAGGAAAGAGCTCAGTTCAGAACATCATTCCCAAAGGAACAGCATCCACTGGCACAGGCAGAGAGAGGAACACTGCAGGCAGGACTACAGCAGTGTGTCATGCAGAGAAATGCAACTGCATGCTGAAGTTCCTGAAAGGCAGACCTCAGGTGGTGGAAAATCTTCTCTCCAGCGATCCTGAACATGGGAGCTCCCCAAGGCTGCTTGTTCACCCACGACTGTACAGCCACTTACAGCAGCAACCACACTATTTAGTTTGCAGATGACACCACCACAATTATCTTACAAGGCGGTGCCTTGACAACAATCTGGCCCTGAACATCAACAAGACAAAAGAGCTCAATGTGGACTTCAGGAGACCCACAGGGAGTCACGCCCCAATCAGCATCAATAGCACAGCAGTGGAAAAAGTCAGCTGCTTCAGGTTCCTCAGTCTGCAGATCTCCAGCGACTTTTGGCTTGGTCTCACAACACTGGAGCCAGCCTGAAAAAGGCACAACAGCGCCTGTACTTTCTGCGGAGCTGAAAGAAATGCAGTTTGGGGAAGAAGTTCCTCATGAACTTTTACCGCAGCACCATAGAAAGTGTCCTCACTAGTGGCATCACTGTGTGGTACAGCAATACTACCGTGCACGACAAAGATGCACTACAAAGGTTTGTGGCAACGACACAGAGATTATAGAACATGATTCACCATCAATCGGTGAGACTCACACCATCCTCTGTTGCAATAAAGCCCAATCCATCATTCAGGATCCCAACCATCCCGGCCACAAACTGTCCTCCCCCCTGCGCAAGTGGTACCACATCATTAAAGCACAGACCACCAGGCTTAAGAACAGCTTCTCCCCCACTGCAGTACTCATAGTACACACCCTTCACAGCTAACTGCAATGCCTCAGACTCAATGCACGTCTGCACTGTGCACCTTTGGCATGTTTTTTTTTCACTACTACACATTAATTGTTCTCCACGACATATTGATTGTCCTGTTGTTATAATTATGTTTGTAATGTACTGTCTACTCTGTGTGGTGTTGTACTGTGTCACAAGTATACACTGACCAGGGACAGCTCAACCAGCATAAATCAAGAGGTGGTATTCCCAGACCAGGGAAAGCTCTCCCAGCAGAAATCAAGAGCCAGTATTCCCAGACCAGGGACAGAAAGGGGGCCGAAACTGAACCAGATAATTATAGAAGGGAGTGTGGAACAAGCTGGTCAGCCACGTGTGGAAGCCAATAATCTGGCTTCTTTCAGGAAACAGAACAAGGACAAGATCCTCAGATCAATGAACTACTAACTACTAACTACTAACTACTAACTACTAACTACTAAACAGATAGGCTGAATGTAAAAAATCTTCAGACACAAGTTATTACACCAAAAAGCAAGACCATGGACAGAGGCAGAAGCAGACAGAGATGAAGAGACCAACCTTCTTCTCCAGTCTGTCCTTGTCATACTTGAGCAGATTCAGGCTGTGCAGCTTGTAGGAGGCGGAATGGCTGGAAAGGAAGGGACAGAGAGGGACCAGGGAGACAAAACAAGAGGTGTTCATCACTGACGAATGGCATCAGGGATCCTGGCTCTGTGGGTCACTGTCTGTGGTTCTGGAGGAGCTCATGGGTTAAGTGCTACAGCACAGCACAGACAGAGGGTCTGCAAGCAAACGACACACAGCACTGACCGCAGAAGAGAGAGAGACCCTCTCACTTTCCAGACACTGACTAGAAGAGACACACTCTTTGCTCTTCAAATTCAAGTTCAAACAGCTTTATTAGCATGTCCGGTAAATTGTAGTGTTGCCAAAGCATAGACAGTGAATACAGCATTTACAATACAAAAATATCATAGGACATTTACATACAACACATAGCACATGGAACATATTTGAGAACCAAGCTCACTGTTCCTCAAGCCGTGACAGGAGATCATATACTTGGCACCACAGAGATAGGCTCTCTCTCTGTCCAGACACTGACCGCAGAGACAGGCTATCTCTCAATTCACTCACACTGGCAACATCAGGGTTGCAGTCCCTCACTAGTATCACTGGAGGGCTTGCTCATACAAACACACATGCACACTCACGCTCATACTCAGCACACAATACCAACAGTAAGAGGTCAGCACAGTCTCACTCTTCTGGGGGAAATTCTCCCCTGTCACAGGCACACAAACAGACAGGAGCTCACCTGGCACTGGATTCACGGGGTCTGGAGTTCTTCACTGGATCTCCAGGGGGTCTGGAGTTCTTCACTGGATCTCCAGGGGGTCTGGAGTTCTTCACTGGATCGCCGCGGGGTCTGGAGTTCTTCACCGGATCACCAGGGGGTCTGGAGTCCTTCACCGGATCTCCAGGGGGTCTGGATTTGGAGATGGACACCTGACAGCAAGATTGCAATAAAGTATAAAAAGATGTTGGAACTGAATCAACCGCAGCAACAATTTCTGTTACTTAAACTGCCTTTCACCCCCCTGCCCTGCTCCTCTCTCACCCCTGTCCCCAGTCTGTGTCCCAGTGGGTGGGGTACTGTTGTTCACTTTGTGTTGTGTTTGTATGTGAGTGTCCAAGTGAGTCCTGTGCTGTTTGCTGGTGCTGTTTCAGCTGTATAGCTCTGCTGTCCTGAGGCTGGCTGGTGTCACTGAGCTTCAGGACCAGCTGGCTGAGGGGGCTCTCCAGGGCCTTGAGTTGGCAGGAGGGAGGGTCAGTGGTTTATAGGAGGATAAAATATTATGCTCTTTTGTACATCAGTTAGGAAGGAATAGCAGCCTTAATTTGTGCAGCAGAACATAAGCAGTGTGGCAGGACAGCGACACCAGGCCCAGGCGTGAGCCTTGTGGCAGGACAGCGACGCCAGGCCCAGGCGTGAGCCTTGTGGCAGGACAGCGACGCCAGGCCCAGGCGTGAGCCTTGTGGCAGGACAGCGACGCCAGGCCCAGGCGTGAGCCGTGTGGCAGGACAGCGACGCCAGGCCCAGGCGTGAGCCGTGTGGCAGGACAGCGACGCCAGGCCCAGGCGTGAGCCGTGTGGCAGGACAGCGACGCCAGGCCCAGGCGTGAGCCGTGTGGCAGGACAGCGACGCCAGGCCCAGGCGTGAGCCGTGTGGCAGGACAGCGACGCCAGGCCCAGGCGTGAGCTGTGTGGCAGGACAGCGACAGTGTGGCAGGACAGTGATGTCCAGGGTAAAGTGGTATCTGTTCCCCAGGGTAAAGTGGTATCTGCTCCCCTGAGACCTGACTTTTTTTTGGAACGCCAAGACTCCGGTCTTGTCCAGGCTGCAAGCCCAGGTCTGACAACCCTGCTCTCCCACTGGACGTGGCAGACTGGGAATATGATCTACAGTATGTGTCAAACAGTTTGAAGCCAGTTTGAGCCAGGTCTCTCTCACCGAGGGCAGGGGCACGGGGTCAATGACCAGCCATTTCTCAGTAACAGTTTCCAGCTGCTGTCCACCCAGAGGCTCCCTGATCCGCACTCGCACCTCCAGGTGCCCCCCAGTGGACTTGCGGCCATCCAGCACCTGTGCACACAGTCAGACAGTCAGAGTTTTTCTTGTGAGTAGGCCTTCACAGGTGTATATTTCACAAATCAGTGCGTCACCAGCGCGCCTCTCACCTCCAGCAGCTCTCTGATCTCGCACTTCGACTCCAGAGCCTCCAGCTTCAACTGCACTGTGCCGACAACCTTGTCGTTCTTGAACAGACCACTGGGGAGACACGCACAGTATCAGCACTGCATCTGCGTGCACACACACGCACCAAGACACCAGAGACACAGGCAGACAAAGCATCAGCACTGCAACTGCGCACACCCACACAAAGACAGGTGAGACACACACACCGCGACAGGAGACAGGAAAAGAACACTGCTTCAGTACTGCGTCTGCGGATCCATGGACTCCGAGACAGGAGACAGGAAGATGCACACTGCATCAGCATGCATACAAACAGGAGAGACAGAAACACACCGTATCAGCACTGCTTGCACACACACACACACACACACACACACACACACACACACACAGAGATGCTGGACAGACAGACTCACCCCTTGTGGACAACCTCCAGCTTGATGCCCTTTGACTGGACAACCCTCTTAAATGCCCGATGACCCCGGTTGATGTTGAGCTTGAAATTCTCCCCAAACTCTGCATTGTGAGGGGGACAGGGTGATACAGTGTGATGCAGGATTAGAGTGGTCAAGTGTCTCAGAATGTTATAGTGTTAGAGTGACACACAGTGACACTGTGGGACTTAGTACCTGGGCAGTTGGTGTTCTTCACTGTGTGCGTCCTGTCTCTCTGGGCTTCCTCCTGGAAAAAGGCCAAAAGGACCAGAGTCAGTGGAGCACAAAAAAACAGACAGCTCCTGCAGGATACATGCAGTCCTGCGGACAGCAGGTCTGCCAGGCACAGAGAACGTAGAACAGGCGTATGCGTATCTGCACATGTCTGCATGTATGTGGGTCTGTGTGTGGCTGCGCGTGTGTCTTACCAAGCTGGGAAAGGGAAACTCAAACCGTACGCTGGAGTCCAGTTCGTTCGACAGCCCTGGTCAGAAAGAGCCACAGACATGAATACATCACAGTTGTTACACATCTGTACAGCTTGAGAATTTGTGCACACCCTAATAATTGCTCCTAGAGCAATATCTCACTGAAAGTGACGCTGTACCTGTGGGCGCTGGCAGGTTGATGCCCTTCACTATCGTCAGCAGGAGCTCGTTACTGTTCAGCTCAGGGAAGATCCTGCAAGGGGAGAGGAAGAGTGAATAGAAAATATTCAGGAAGAGGATATAACATGTACTTCTCCTTGGCATGTCAGTGACAGTGACAGACTCGATGGCGTTGAAGGTGCATCAGTGTGTTGGGGAGCAGTACTGACTCCATGGTGGTAAAGTTGCATTAGTGTGTCAGGGAGCTGTACTGACTTAATGATGTTGAAGGTCCTCTCCTCTGTGTGGTGCTTGGGAACAGGACAGCCATGTTGCAGCGCTTGCTTCAGCACGTCGATGCTCTTCATACACTCCTCCGCCATCTTCTCGAACCTGAGCCCGAGGGAGAGAGGGGGTGAATCCGAGCTGGACACAGGGAGAGGGATGGGCTCAGGCACAGAGATGCAGGGCGACAGACTGACCTGCTCGTTTCAGTGACATTGCCCAGGTGTGTGAACTGCTCAGAGTAACTCAGACATTTCTGCGGAGAAACAGAGACAGTCAGCACCTCTCTCCGACGTGGACAGTGGGCTACCGGAGACGGTCACAGCTGCCGACCTTGTGCTGCTGCCTCAGGCGGTCCATCAGCTGGGCGTACTGCTCGGCGCTGCGGGCCGACACCGGGGCGCTGCGTGACTGGACCAGGGTGTAGTCGTCCACGCTGACCGGAGCCGGAGGCACCTGAGCGTGGAACAGGCAGCAGTAAAGAGACATGGGAGTGAGACACCCATCCCAGACCCACCCCTCCGCTGGCGCGTTGCCATAGTCACTTATCACCGCAGCGCCGGTTACCTTGGTGATGTCGACAGGCAGCCCGCTCTTGGCCGCATTGATCATGGGGTCCAGGCCCTTGGCGTGGCGCAGTTGCAGTGCTGCCCCCTGCAGGTCCTTCTGCTGCTTGGAGCGCAGCGCTGCGCGCAGGAACTGCTGTCTGCGAGTCTGCAGGAAGTCCAGCTGCTGCTGGGCTGCAAGACAGAGCCACATAGTAACAGTACTGCAGGGGTTCTGTTCCAGGTGCAATAACAGTGTGAGAAAACAGTGATGTGCACCAGGGTAATGGCACGAGGCACATACGCTACAGTAACAATGGAATAACACTAACATACAGTGTAATAACACAGAAATATACAATGGGACAATACAGTGAAACACACCACTGTAACACTGTAATGACAATAATATACCTGGGGATAACAGATCACATACATAGTAGTATACACTGGGCTAACACAATGAGCCACACACACTATACACGAAAATAACACAATAATATACATAATAATATACAGCGTATTAACACAATAACATACATTGGGATAACAGTAAAATATACTGGTGTACAGTAATAACATTAAAAAACTTGCTGTAATAACACAATAATAACAGTTAATATATATTGGTATAACACAGTGACATACCAACCTCGGCATACAGACAAACTCAATCAACACTGACTCCTACCCTTCGCCCCCAGTTTGGGTTTAGGGGTGTCAGCTCCGCCCTCACGGGTGGCCTGGAGGCTGGGGCGTGACGGGGCTGATCCTGCCTGTCGCTTGGCAACTGGCTGTACCTCGGGCTGAAGGAGAGGAAAAGGTGGGGCTGTGAGTAAGAGTGAGGAGCGGGCTGGTTGCAAATCTCACCCCCAAATTCTCACCTTCATCACTTTTTCCCCTGGCCCTTCCTCTTCCTCAGCATCTGCATCCTGATTGGCCAGTTTCATAGCTGTCTCAAGCACTCCCATGATGCTCTGATCTCCACCACTGCCCTCTGACCCCTGTACTGGAGGGCACCCTGATGAAGAGAGGTTGTATAAAGAAAGTTATTTAAAAATTCCAGCACCACAGTCACAGGCAAATGAGGGAGAGGAAGAAACAGTCAGGCAGGCAGAGACCAAGACAGGAGAGAGAGACAGACGGGCAGTGACTAACACAGGAGAGAAAGATAATGCAGGTAGTTACCTGGGGGGACAGGCAGTTCAGACAGGTTGACCGGGCGGCCAGCCTTGTGGGCTTTGATGGCGTCCTGGTATTGCTGCAAGAGAGAAAGAGAGAGGGTCAAGTCAGTGTGTATAGAATCCCTTGGTCACACACAGTATAGCATCTCAGACTTCAACAGAAGCTACACCAGACCTGAGAGCCTCCAGACACACTCCTGGGCTTCAGGCAGTGCGCTAGCCCAGACCTGAGAGCCTCCAGACACACTCCTGGGCTTCAGACAGTCCACTAGCCCAGACTGAGAGGCTCCAGACACACTCCTGGGCTTCAGACAGTCCACTAGCCCAGAGCTGAGAGGCTCCAGACACACTCCTGGGCTTCAGACAGTCCACTAGCCCAGAGCTACAGTGCGCTAGCCCAGGCCTGAGAGCCTCCAGACACACTCCTGGGCTTCAGACAGTGCGCTAGCCCAGACCTGAGAGCCTCCAGACACACTCCTTGGCTTCAGACAGTGCGCTAGCCCAGACCTGAAAGCCTCCAGACACACTCCTTGGCTTCAGACAGTGCGCTAGCCCAGACCTGAGAGCCTCCAGACACACTCCTTGGCTTCAGACAGTGCGCTAGCCCAGAGCTGAGAGTCTCCAGACACACTCCTGGGCTTCAGACAGTGCGCTAACCCAGAGCTGAGAGCCTCCAGACACACTCCTGGGCTTCAGACAGTGCACTAGCCCAGACCTGAGAGCCTCCAGAGACACTCCTTGGCTTCAGACAGTGCGCTAGCCCAGAGCTGAGAGCCTCCAGACACACTCCTGGGCTTCAGGCAGTGCGCTTGCCCAGACCTGAGAGCCTCCAGACACACTCCTGGGCTTCAGGCAGTGCGCTTGCCCAGACCTGAGAGCCTTGTGTGCTAGCCCAGGCCTTACCAAGGAGTTTCACATGATCCACAAAGTGACCCCAGCGGATTTCTTCATCTGCAGCGAAGCGCCGGAGCGCACAGTGATGCCCGACGGGGCTGAGGACACTGAGGGTGGGTGCTGGGGGACGGGTTTGAATCTGCGTGAGGCCCTGGGCTCGCCCAGCAACCGGGTGGCACTGCAGGGGGTGCTCACCTTGACGATGCGCTGGTGCATGCGGGCCTTGCGCTCATCTCCCTTGCTCTTGGCCGTCTCCGCGGCGACGCGGTATCTCTCCAGGCGCTGCTGCAGAGCCTCGCCGACGTTGCGGGGGGCGGGTGGCGCTGCGCACACAGACAGAACCACCCTCAACGTCATCGATAACGCACGAGAATGGCCACAGGGCAATCGGATCAATCAAACACAGAAGTGGTAAGTTAAGATAATGCGCTCGTGGATTTCCCGGTGGGCAGCCTCCACGTGATCCTACCAGTGTCCGCCACAGGTGGCGCTGCTGGGGGGGCTGGAGCTGGGGGCTGGGTAGGAGGGGCTGGGCTGTCAATCACAGCATCTCCTTGGAAATGGGAAAAAGACACAGACAGGAAGTTACTGAACCCTGACCGCCTTCTCGGGGAATAAGACATTGCACAGTTCCTCCTGGGAGACTCCTGGATCAGGGTGGTTACAGATTATAAACAAGCCAAGAGCAACACCGGCAGACCAGTTTGCTCCTCCTTGTGCTTATTTTCAACAAGATAACACTTTCATACCGCCAGGGTAAAACACGGAAACAGAGAGAGAAAGGGGAAAGAGAGAGGAGAGAAAGAGAGACAGCTAGGGAGACAGAAAGAGAGAAGAAGAGAAAGATGGAGAGACAGCTAAGGAGACAGAGAGGGAGTGAGCGAGAGCTGTAGCTCAGTCAGTCCTGCAGCAGTGCAGCTAGACGTTTTCAATGGTGGAGTTGCACAAACTGACCAGGAGGGGGAGGTATACTCCCAAGGGTCACCGGCTCCCCTCTGTCCACAGCCTCCAGGATGGGATCAAATTTCTGTCAAACAGAGTGGGAAAGATGTGAGAAATTTGACAATTCTGGCACCACCCTGTCTAAAACTGTAGTTTTACAACATGAGCATACCTGAGCCACAGTACACATCTGTATTCAGGTACATCAGTGTAAAGACTCTTACCTTCATACTTCCCTGTAGCTTGCATGCATTGCTAAAATCCTATGAAGATTTAAGTTTTAGTTTTTCATTTTGACCTTCTGACACTGGACTTCACACAATGACAGGCTGATAAGAAGTTCAGAGCTCTTTAACAAGCATAATTAACCAACACCTCACCGATCCCCCCAATCCACTCATTTCACTTCACCCAAGAGGACTGAACCACACTGACTTTATTAAGCACAGAATGCTTCAAGAGATACATAGATCACTCATGTTTTTTTCATAACAAAAATCCCAGTTCAGGCATCACTATCCAGCAGTAAGCAATTATTTTGCTCACCTGTATAATCAAAAGCTCAAACAGGGCAGTGCCTTCTATACATCATCTGAATGCTACGTTAATTATTGAGTCGTATTTAACTAACAATACTCACAGATAGAACAGTCTTTACTTTTCTTCATACCATGAACTTACAGTGCCTTGAAAAAGTATTCAGACCCTTATAATAATAATAATAATTGCTTACACTTATATTGCGCATTTCTGGAAACAACCCTTGTCCAATTCTCCCATTTTACTGAATTACAAATCCTACATTGAAATTTTCTTCTCTGTGATATTTTGATTTCAAAGCACTGAAACTCAAAAGTAATTACTTTAATGTGACATTGTTTTATGTTAGAAAATATTATTAAAAAAATAAAAAAAATGAAATATGCTGTTTGCATAAGTATTCAACCCCCACATTTTAATATTTTGTAGAGCCACCTTTTGCAGCAGTAACAGCTTTAAGTCTTTGGGGGTCAGTATGTACCAGCTTTGCACACTGTTCAGGACTGATTTTGGCCCGTTGTTCCAGGCAGATGTGCTCCAGGGTGTTCGGGCAATTTTCAAATAGCGCCACAGACTCTCAATTGGATCGCGATCAGGGCTGTGCCAGGGCCGATGTAGGACATTCACCTTTTTGTTCTTGAGCCACTCCAGTGTTACTTTGGCCTCATGGTTGGGATCATTGTCCTGCTGAAAGATGAACTTTCTCCCAAGCCTCAGTTTTTTAGCAGACTGAAGCAGGTTCTCATGCAGTATCTCCCTGTATTTTGCACCATCCATTCTTCTCTCTATTTTAACACGATGCCCAATCCCTGCTGATGAAAAGCAGGCCCACAGCATGATACTACCACCACCATACTTCATTGTAGGTGTGGTGTTTTTTGAGACGTGAGCAGTGGGCACATCTCGCTTTGAATTTTGGCTAAAAAGCTCTATCCTGGTCTCTTCTGACCACAAAATCTTTTCCCACATCGCAACTGGGTCACTATCATGCTTTTTGGCAAACTGCAGATGTGCTCTCACATGGTTCTTTTTGAGTAATGGCTTTTTCTGTGCCACCCTCCCATACAGGCCAGTGTTATGCAGAGCTCCTGATATAAAAAACGCCTTTACTGGACTCTCAGCTACTGGACTCTGCAGCTCCTTCAAAGTGATCGTTGGCCTCTCTGTGGCTTCTCTCACAAGTCTCCTTCTTGTTCGTGCAGAGAGTTTTGAGGGACGGTTTGATGTAGCTTCCACTTCCTGTTAATTGAACTAACACAGTGCCCACTGGGACATCCCAACACCTGGACATTGTTTTGTACCCTTTCCCTAGTTTAAGCATTTGTTTTACTTTATCTCTAACTTCTTTGGAATGCTCTTGAGTTTACATTTTCATAGCTGTCCAGATTTACAACCTGAATAATGATCCTTTAACTGCAGGGGTTTTATCCAGAAAACCTGGCAGTTATTTTAATGATTCACAGGTAGAGGCCAATTGTAAGGCAACTGCGTCCTTGTTAGGACAATTGTTTTCACCTGTTTAAAACCAGAGCGTCCGCAACACAGGGATTGAATACTTATGCAAACAGCATATTTCTTTTTTGTATTTTTCTTAAGAATATTTTCTAAAATAAAACAATGTCACATTAAAATAATTAACTTTGAGTTTCAGTACTTAATACGTACGAAATAAAAATATCGCAGAGAATTCAATTTCAATGTAGGATTTGTAATTCAGTAACATGAGGGAATTGGTCAAGGGTCTGAATACTTTTGCAAGGCACTGTATCTGTTGTTTCATTTCAGAAATATCAACGATTTGTATCTGTATGTTGGGGTTTTCCACGGTTTAAAGGCAGAGATGATAGATGTTTGTGGCCAAGTACTGCAGAGAGCTGAGCTGCTTTTGAAGTGATTTAAATCTGTTTTATGAGTGTGTCTTATCAGGGTTGATAGATTGGTGGTGCAGTTATCTAGGACTGGGGTACAAAGATTTCTTCTCTAGCAAAATGTAATTCAAATTCAAAGAGGTTTATTGTCGTGGGTGGTGAATCACAGTTTCTAAAGCAATGAAAATTAGCAAGAGCAAACATTTATAGACAGTTACAACAATAGCTGCCAATTATTTAAAGGGCTCAAATTTGTTCAAATTCAACTACCTTTTGAACTAGTTACCTTTATTCCCAAAGCAATAACAATGAGCAAACACTGAGAACAATAATATACTATTATTAAAGACCCTAATTCTCTGTTTCTACAGCTGTAACATCATCACATACTGGGCTGCAGCTCTGTTGAGTTCCCTCCCCCAGTAGGATTTGAGTTTTTTCAGGAAAGAATGTCTAATCCCAGAGTATTTCTCACACCGCAGCAGAAAGTGCATCTCTGTCCCCACTTGTCCCCACTGGCAGTGGGAGCATAGCCTGTCCTCTCTAACCTGTCCTCTCTGGACAGCCAGGTCTGCCTGTGTCCAGTTGAGCCCGTGCTCTGGATAGTCAGGTCTATCTGTGTCCAGTTTCTATGGCCAAGCTGTGGTCAGTGAGCCTGTTCTCTCTGGACAGTTAGGTCTCTCCGTGTCCAGTTTCTATGGCCAGGCTGTGGACACTGAGCCTGTTTTCTCTGCACAGCCAGGTCTGCCTGTGTCCAGTTTCTATGGCCAGGCTGAGGACACTGAGCCTGTCCTCTCTGGACAGTCAGGTCTCTGTGTCCAGTTTCTATGGCCAGGCTGAGGACACTGAGCCTGTACTTCTTCCGTGTCTGTTTCTCCTTGTTGTCTCTCGCCGTGGTCGGACACTCTGCCAGCATTTATCACCGTCTGTCCCTCAGGCAATGACAGCAGATCACTTTCTGGGCTGCAACTCTAATCAGTTTCCTCCCCCAGTAGGACTGATATCTGTCCTGATTCCGGCAGGTATTTAAGTATCTGACCTGTATGAGACGTGATGTTAAGGAATGGTGTGTGCTTGGCGAGTGCATGCAGCTGGGGAACAGCAGGCGGCGCCAGTGCAGTACCTTGGCGATTCCGTAGTGTCTCTTGGCCAGCTCGGTGTCCCCACTCTGCTTGGCCTGCAAAGCTGCGAGTTTGTACTCCCTCTGCCTGCTTAGAAGCACCGCCTTCACCCCTGCAAAACACCAGCAGACAGACAGAGGCTCAGTTAGGCCACCGGGGCCAGTTTCTCATCACCCTTCCACTGCTTCCTGTCTTCCTGTGAAGACTCTCACCTGTATGTTCCGGTCCCTCAGGCTGACTGGGGGTCAGAGGGGAGATTAAGGGCGTCTCTGGGGTCGTTGCTAGGGAACGCTGTGGTGGGGGCAGGAGGCTGGGTTTGGGTAAGGTGGGAGGGGCGCTCCTTTTGGAGCAGGGGACGGGCGCCTCCTGGGATTGCTGCTGGTCCTGCTCTCTGATTGGCTCATCCAATCTGTGGGTCCTATCCGCCGAGGTGGGGGGCTCGGAGGGGGCAGGGTGGTTGCCTGTGGCCACAGGGGGCGGGATCTCATCCTCATTGATCGGTTTCCCCTTCCGGACAGACGCCAGCATGGACTGCAGAGTCTGGGAGAACAGGGGAGATGTGGAAAATGAGTTGCAGGCCGGTTGTAAGAGACATGTCCTCCCCCGATGTCCCCACCCACCTTCAAGCCTCTCTCGCATCTCCGCGCCCGGCTGCTCTCCCCCGCTGCCTTGGCGCTGCTGATGGCCGTCTGATACATGTCAATCCTCGCGGACAGGCGGGACTCCAGCCCCCCAGGGGCAGTGGGAGTGCCTGGGGAGATGCGGGGGGCAGGGGCAGTACAGGCGGGGGGCTCTGCCTCCTCCTCTTCCTCCAGGACCTCGTTAAGCTCAGCCTGCAGGGCAGAGGAGAAGGTTATGTAGTTCATCCCAGACAGTGTATCTCAGCTGAGGAAACGGCGCCCCCTGGGGCTCACCATGAGATCTGCATCACTCTCCAGATCTCCGTCATCTTCCTCCTCCTCATCCAGATCCTTCATGCAGAGCGCGGCCATGTGCTCTATATCCTCCATGGGCAATGGGGCTGGAAGGTACAGAGGAAGAGGCGGAGAGCAAGTCTGTTATTAGACGCACACAGCGCATCGCTGACATCACAGGCTCCCTGACTCACTTACCTTTGCCTTTCAGCTTCTTAGCCGTCCCACCATCCCCCACGAGAGCCAGAAGCTCTGCTTGCAGCTCCATATCATTCCCTTCAGGATCGTCCTCTCCATCTGGAGACAGGTCCAGCAGCAGCCCCATCTGAGAGAGAGGGGTTCATACAGACACACTGACTGACTGGACACTCCAGTACATTAACACTGCACTGAAAGAGAGGGGTTCATACAGACACACTGACTGGACACAACAGTACATTAACACTGCACTGAGAGAGAGGGGTTCATACAGACACACTGACTGACTGGACACTACAGTACATTAACACTGCACTAAGAGAGAGGGGTTCAGACAGACACACTGACTGGACACTACAGTACATTAACACTGCACTGAGAGAGAGGGGTTCATACAGACACACTGACTGGACACTACAGTACATTAACACTGCACTGAGAGAGAGTGAGTGGGTTGCTGGGGTTTTCTGCTGATGCACGACACTAAGTACAGTACTAGAAAGAGGCCCGGAGAGAGAGAGAGAGAGGCTCTGGAAGCAGCGGGCTGGCCCGTCCTGCAGGTTCACCTGTCTGGCTGCCGCGGCTCCCTGTCCCCTGCTTCGAGCGGGCCGACTGCGACTCATGCCGACAGAAACTCCGGTCTGAATCGCGATATAGCGCTGACGTCACCCCCGCCAGCGGCTCTGCAAGTCGAGACAGGTGTCAGGACACGACGGAGAGACCCTCACACACCGGCTCTGGGCGACACGCACAGCGACAGCAGCCGCCAGAGACCCCCCTCCGGACTGCATGAACAGGTCCGCGGTCTGCGGGGAACGGTCACGACAGCACACGCAGGAGCTCAGAATACACTTTACTCTTCCGCTTACAGACAGCTGCGGCAGGTAAAAGTCTCGAGTGGCAACAGCCCTGCTTACAGGTCACGGCTTCACGGCGCTGTCACGGTTAAAGCCACGGGAAACTCTGTGTGTCGCGCTCTCCTCAGGGACGGCCTGTGGCTGTCCTGGTCCCCGGTATGCTGCTGTCGCCAGAGGAGTTTATCGACTCAAAGGGCTTATTAATTGCTATCGCGCTGTATTTCTGGCGACATAAACAACATTATTACCATTACATCCGACCTCCAGCCGCTGCGACTCTCTTCCTACTTCCCTCTAGCTCCGTCTGCGTCTCCAAGCAACAGAGCCCCCCCGACACTTTACGGCACATGCCAGCACCCGACGCCACAGAAATGCGCCCGCTTGTGCCCTCACTGTCGTAAAGAATGGCGCCAATAGATACTGTACAGTTTCAGCCCGGAACGATATGGACCGGTTCGATGTTCTGGTGCAGGAACAGATGTTAACCGTTCCCGCTTAACTGACGGTTCAGAAACCTCGGTGGCAATCTGAAGTGCTAAATCCTAATCATGAACCCAAGAACAGAGAGGAGTGACGAATCATGAGGCTTATCTATGTACAGTACAAGGACGGAAACGTTTAATAGATATAAAGTAAAAGCGAATTATTTTCATAACCACGCTGTACCTGTTTGTCTACTCCGTATAGCTTTATTTGGTTTTCCGCTCCTCTACAGCTAACCGCCGTCTTCCAACAGCATAGCCGGGTTCTTACGAAACCTAAGTATTCTGTTTCCGTATGTGTTTGGGATTAAAGGGAATATAGAAATAAAATAAAGCGCCTCTGTGTAGTTTGGAAGCCTTTTTATTTTAAATTAAAGCCTTTTCATTGAAGGTGGCTTCAACAGAGCCGCTCTCTGACCCGCAGCCCCAGCGCGCTGCATGCTGGGATACGCCGGTCTTCCCTCGGGCGGCGGGGGGCTCGCGGGCACAAGGGGCGCGGACGGCGGTTGGCGCGGCGGGGAGAGCGGAGCGGCGCCCAGCGAGGTGACATTAACAGAAATACAGAAATATGAACAAACCGGCCGTGTCAACAGAGGCTGGGGTGGGCACGGCGGTGTGCTGGATACTGACCGGCGCCTTGTCTCCCCTTTAGTGACTCTCAGACACGGGTCGACGCCACGATGCCCAGGAGACAGGCCGCAGGTAGGAGAGAGTCTGAGGGGTTTTATTCCTATGTTCGACTTCATTCGAGACCCGCTCGGACAGAACCGGCCTCATCATGCCAGCCCTCTGTGTTACTTGACCTTACCGAGCTGTGCAGCACCGCTGTCGCGATTCAGCAGGGTACACGCCCATCCTGTATGTCAGCCCTCCGAACAGCGCAGCCTGTTCCTGTTCAACAGCCTCCAGCCAGGGGTTCAGACAGGCGGTCCTGTGAGAGAACCTGTCAGACAGGCCGGGAGAAGAGAGGAGGGAACGGCTGCCAGCCTGCTGTCACACAGAGAAGTTTGACTGAAGGGGAACTCTGTTGGGCTGCTGCAGCAGCACTGCGGGTCCTGGCCTCGATTCTCCACTGGGGTGCCTTCTGTGCGGAGTTTGCATGGTTTCCCTGTGTCTGTGGGGTTTTTCTCCAGCTGCTCCAGTTTCCTCCCAGAGACATTCAATTCAATTCAAGGTGCTTTGTGGGCATGACCGCTGAGTACAATCAGTGTTGCCAATGCAAAACAAATACAGTTAGCATAAAACAAAAACAAAATCTACAGACATTTACAATAAAGCCACAATCATAAGATGTTTACATATAAAAACATATGGAGCATTATTGGGAGACAGGCTCACTGTTCCTCAGGCTGTGATGCTGACCTAGTTCACTGGGAACTCTGGGCTGCCCCTGGTGTGTCTGTGCTGGACTGGGGGCTCTCAACTGCCCCTGGTGTGTCTGTGCTGGACTGGGGGCTCTGAACTGCCCCTGGTGTGTCTGTGCTGGACCGGGGTCTCTGGGCTGCCCCTGGTGTGTCTGTGCTGGACTGGGGGCTCTGGGCTGCCCCTGGTGTGTCTGTGCTGGACTGGTGTCGTTCTGTCTTGGGGTCCGGATATCCCTCACTTTTCCAGGGATCAGCAGTTTTCTTGGGGTGGGTGGATGGATGCTAAATTCACAAGGAGGTTTCTCTATACTGTGATTAGGTTGGGATAAAAGCATCTGTCAAACCAGTTAATGTACAGTGTAATATTATGGCAATATTAAATGGTAATATTAGAAGCTTGAGGTCAAAGCGCAGGGTCTGCCATTGTACGGCGCCCCTGGAGCAGTTGGGGTTAAGGGCCTTGCTCAGGGGCCCAATGGAGTAGGATTCCTCTGCCGGCTGGGGGAATTGGCTTCATTACGCTGCTCTGCTCCCCACTGATAGCTGGTGTGTGGTGAGCGTTCTGGCGCACTATGGCTGCCGTCGCATCATCCAGGTGGGGCTGCACATTGGTGGTGGTGGCGGGAGTCCCCATTAGCTGTAAGGCGCTTTGAGTGGAGTGTCCAGAAAAGCGCTATATAAGTGTAAGCAATTATTAATTATTAATTATTATTATAATATGGTGGTGTGGTATCACTCCTTTCCTCTCTGTGCCTTACCACCTCGCCTAGCAGACAGCCGGGAGCCCAGAGCCTGCCCCCCCAGGAGCAGGAGCAGGAAGAGGAAGCTTTCTGAGAGGGAGGAGGGCGCCCCCACTGGACAGTCAGGGGAGCTGCAGTCTGTGGACGCAACTACAGAGCCCAGCAGCTCACAGGGGTACAGACAGGCAGTGACTGCACTGTTCAAGTGTGTTAAACAGTTTCAGTACAGCTGTGTGTTGTACTGTGTTCAGGCCTCAGTGTGTGAGAGAGTGTGTTAAACAGTTTCAGTACAGTTGTGTGTCATTCTGGGTTCAGGCCTCAGTGTGTGAGGGAGACAGTGTGTTAAACAGTTTCAGTACAGTTGTGTGTCGTGCTGTGTTCAGGCCTCAGTGTGTGAGAGAGACAGTGTGTTAAACAGTTTCAGTACAGCTGTGTGTTGTACTGTGTTCAGGCCTCAGTGCAGTGCTGTTTGGGGGCCAACAGGAGCTGGTGGGCTTAACCAACATTCAGGACTTCTGACCAAGGTAACCTCACAGCGCCTCTCATCCACTAGACCCCTCTTCACACTAGGGGTCCATCCTTTTCTGTTCATCTCCATTCCAGGAGAAATTTTACACCAGCAGGTTTACCACTTTTTCATTGCTTTTTCTGGACACTCCACTCAAAGAGCCTTACAGGTAATGGGGATCCCCTCCACCACCAGTGTGCAGCCCCACCTGGATGGTACTTTGGCAGCCAGAGTGCACCAGTACACTCATCACACATCAGCTATCAGTGGGGAGGAGAACAGAGTGATGAAGCCAGTTCAGAGATGGGGATTATTAGGAGGCCATGATTGGTAAAGACCGGGCGTAAATTTGGCCAGGACATCAGGGAAACACCCCTACTCTTTTTGAGAAACACCCTGGGATTTTTTAATGACCACAGAGAGTCAGGACCTCGGTTTTACGTCTTATTGGAGGCACATCGCCTTTTTTTCAGTATAGTGTCCCCGTCACTATACTGCGGCATTAGGACCCACACAGACTGCAGGATGAGCGCCCCCTACTGGTCCCACTTACATCTCTATATACTGCAGTGCTGTAATGTGTTGTGTCAATGTACTGTACTGTTGAGCAGTATGGGGTTGTGTTGCTTTCCAGTGTCAGTGTGTTCCTCAGTGCTATGTTGTGTTGTGTGTGGGGGTTTGCTGTCATGTGTCAGCATGTTCCTGAGTGTTGTACTGAGTAGTGTTGTTATGTTTGTGCAGTATGGGGTTGTGTTGTTGTATGATGGTACTGTATATTGGTATGTACTGCAGTGCTGTACTGTGTTGTATTGCTGTGTTGTTGCAGGACAGCAGGTTCGTGCCTGTGTTCAGGAAACCAAGAGGGAACGCATCCTCTCTCAGGGGGCAGGTAGGTTCTACAGGCTATGAGCCCGGGTTCGGGGCTGTGTTCAAGAGATACAGGGGGCCACTCTGGCTTTTTCTTTCGTGTGTTGTCCATTTTCAGCTGAGTTCTCAAAGCATCGAGCCGAGAGACTGTGTTTAATTTAGATGATAAAATGATTTGTGATTGTGTTTGTAAACTGTGATCAATTTATGAACATTTTACTATTTTATTTTCAGTGCTCAGAAGCATTTACATTATGTAAAACTGGAGTTAATTACTTGTTGTGGTTCCCCCTCAGGTTGTGCAAGTGGATCGCTCCGTTGCAGACATCATCTCGCCAGCCCATCCAGCTCCGGCAGACCCTACCACCATGTGTGAAGACTCGGGGGTGCCAGGCCATGCTTCAGAGAGGGGGGAACATATCGAAACAGATAGCAGTGGGGTACTAAAGCAAGAGTACCTTGCAACAACGCCCCGCCCAGAGGCAGGAGGTCCAGGTGCCCCTCACCGGGGCAATAGGCTGGAGAACTCTGGGGCTTCCTCCTCTGAATCCATGTGCACCCTTCTGTCTGCTCCGCAGGAGGTTGCTGCTCAGGGATCTGGGGGGGCACAGGAACAGGACCCCAGCCGCAGGGCACCTGCACTAGAAGATATTTCTGGGGCCACGCAAGGGGGTGCAGGGCAGGAACATGCCTTTCATGTGGAAGAGATGGCGTGCAGGACAGCAGAGGAGGGCTGGTCCACAGCTCCGGGCCCACACAACCTGGCATTACACACTGAGACACCCGCTGGAGACACCCAGACCAGCCTGACACTCTCGCACCCGCCCCAGCACAGCCACCCCGCGGGGGACGGGCAGGTGGGCGCAGAGCAGCGGGGGGTAGATGACAAAGAAGCTGGGGTGGCAGAGAGGACTGACCCAGCAGGCTTAGAGAGTGCGCCCCGTCCCGATGAGGGGAGGGTGGCGAGCCAGCTCGAGGGACAGAGGTGCACAGAGTTGGCAGGGGAAAGATCGAGCCACTGTCCCAGAGAGACAGGATACAGAAAATCCAGGAGGGGCGACTGGGAGTTGGGAGAGAGCAGGGAAGAGCCGGAGGGACAGGCCGAGATCCACGGGGGCCCGGACTGGAGAAACGGAGCCACAGAAGCAGAGGAGGAAGACCACAGGAAGGAGGAAGTGGAATCAGCTGGCTTCCTGGTCTACAGGGAGTGGACATGTCGTTTTGATCCGTGCAGCGCTGAGCCAGGTGCCGTCGCTCTGGACAGAACCCTGCGAGTGCAGCGCGGCGGTCCCTCTGCAGAGGGGCCAGGAAGCCCAGCCTGCGCCATCCTGGGAAGCGGGACTGAGGCTGGAGCTGAGCCGGGAAGCTGTATCACAATCCCGCCTCTTTTCCTCACAGCGGGATCTAACCACCTTGTTTCGGGGGGAGTGAAGGTGACCTCTGAAGCCCTCGTTGCAGCTGGGGTTGGATGGGGCACACCTGACGCCTGTATGAGGGAGAAAGATGCGACTGGCAAAGCTGAGCAGAGCAGAGCTGGGGGTACCCCTCAAGACCCTGGCCCAGACTCCTCACCTGTGGCGGTGATGAATGTACGCGCCAAGGTCAACCTCACTTTCTCTTCGGAAATTGGGGTACAGTGCTTCCAAAGAGGGGCGAAGGGCCCCCCTGATATCATGGAGGGCCTAGCCAGGGGGTTCTGGAAGCCCTCCTTCAGCAGAGTGGCGGCGCACAAGCAGGACGTCAGTGAGGTGTATCGTCTGGAGGACAGGCACCCTGGGAGGAGAGTGGCTCTTGGGCACTCTGGGAATTCAGGCCTGGTGTCGCCCAGCGCCTGGGAGAACAGCATCAGCGCTCCACAGGAGGAAGAAGAAACTGGGGCTCGTCCCACGCAAGTGGGAATCCAGGGAGGACGAGGAAAGCCCCCGTTAGTGTGTGCAAAGAAGCAGCTGTGTTCTCCTGAGCTCGAGGTCCTGCCCGAAAACGCCTGTGATTTCCCGACCGGCAGCTGGTTCACCGGGGCAGGAGTCACCACCGGCTGTGGAAAATTCACACCTGAACTAGAGAGGCCATCCACTGAGTGCCCCCCAGCTGGGGAAGTTGGGGTGCACTCTGCTACTGTAGAGAACCCCCGTCCACAAGCTTTCATGGAGCTGACAGGTTCTGGGCTCTCCACCACTGAAGAGATGGACATGGAGAGGGAAGAATGTGCAGACGGGGATCCCCAGGACCCCAGAAACGTGCACACACTCGCTACCACATTGAGCAGTGGCCCAGAGGCGCCCCCTGGCTGTGAGGAGAGACCTGTGCCTTGCGACTCGGAGTTAATCGAGTACTGCAGCACTCAGGTGAGTAAACAGTGTTTCTGGTTAAGAAATTGATTCCGATTCAGTCATTGTGATGTATCTCTTCATCCTCTGTGTCTGCCAGCACCCTGCACCCTCTGCCTCTTGCTCTCTTAGGACTGCCCAGAGTTACAGAGCCCCAGGACCATCGCTGCAGGCTGCCCTGAGCCTGGGCCTGACCCAGCCTGCAGCCGTGTCAGCTCACTGCCTGACCCCCTCTTGGAAGACATGGCTCTGTGGTGAGGGAGAGACAAGGAGACTGAGGGACAGGGGTAGACCCATTGTCAGCACGAATCTTCTGTGACTGTCTCTTGTCTGTCTGACTCTTGCTGTGTCTTTTTTGAATTATTTAATTTAATTATATTTATAATAGTAAAACATTGCATGCATTCAATATACCTATTTAACATGAAGGTGTAAATAAAAGTTATATATAATTCAGTTCATTAAAAGAATTTCAATGCAACGGACTGTACACAAGTACAGTATATATATTCACTTGCACACCTACTTGAACATCTGCGCTTCTCTGAGTGTCTCTCACTGGGTCTGCCTGTCCACCTGCAGTGAGATAAGGACTACCCCAGACCCTCCCAGGGAGCTTGAAGACGCCACGGAGCGGGTGTGCGGAGTAATTGCCGAGCTGTCGCAGCTGAAGTGAGTGTCCTTTCAGAAATGACTGTGGGGAGGGACAGTCCTGTTTCTCCAGCAGGCAGCCCTAGAGTCAGGGAACCCGTCTCACACAGGCGTGCACACTGCTGCTGGTTACCCTAGATCCCCCTCCCCTTTCTAAAAGGACACTTTCTCTTTCTCTCTCACAGTCGGCTGGTGATGTCCGCCCACCGGGAGATGGAGGGCGTGAGGCTGGCTTTGAGACGCAGACAGCAAAGTTTGAGAATGACCAGCAGGAGGGGAGCGTTTGGGCTGCTTCACTCCTAGAATTGCAGTAGAGCAGAGCGCACCCTCATCTCTCCCCGAGAGTGAGCACAACATGGTTTCCGCTCTCTGAGACAGAATTTAATATACCCCCTCTCTTCCTCTCCCCAAGACACACGGCACACTCTCCACTCCTCTCAAGACACACGGCACCATCTCCTCTCCCAAACTCCTCTCCTCAAGACACACAGCACACTCTCCTCTCAAGACACACGGCACCATCTCCTCTCCCCAAGACACAAGGCACAATCTCCTCTCCCAAACTCCTCTCCTCAAGACACACAGCACACTCTCCTCTCCTCTCAAGACACACGGCACCATCTCCTCTCCCCAAGACACAAGGCACAATCTCCTCTCCCAAACTCCTCTCCTCTCTCCTCCCCAAGACACACAGCACACTCTCCTCTCCCCATGACAGATGGATCTTGACCAGCTCTTGAGTTGTACTGGAATCTGTTTTCCTCCAGGAGCCCATTGTCCAGGTATTAGTTATTGTTTGTTGATTGTTCGTGATGTTTGATAATTGGCTCATTTGAAAGAGAAGTGGCTTGGTACTCTATTACCGTCATGAGTGATTATTGGGTTGTTGATTATTAACAGATTTCATTGTTCCCTACTCTCTTTACACAGAAGCTGTTAAAAATATCTCTAGTGGTTGTTAATTCATGAGTTAAGGTAAAAAATAAACATAATAAAGCTTTTTTATGTTAGCTAGGACTGGTGTCTTACAGATCTCAGTGTTTCTGAGTGTGCGAGTCAGTGCGTCTGTGTTAAAAGTTGGTTATGTGTAAGAAGGTTAGAGTCGATATGTTTGTGTTGTTTTGGATCCTGTTCCGTATGAGGGCAGGTTCACAGTGCTCAGCCAGAGAACAAACCAGCCCATAGACCCCCTCCTATGGGAGAACTACAGCGAGCCTAGAGGAATCCTTGAGCACCCAAACCCATAAACGCAGGATCTCAACTGTCGGTATTGTGGAATAAGGTATAAAGCAGATCCTCAAAATCACTACAAGATGAAGGGGTGGGGTCCGGTACTGATCACTACCCCTTCTCTTCAGAGGTGCTTCCTGTTGGCATCAACAGAACTGAAATAGCCGAGCAGGAGATCTAAAGTGTTTGCAGAACTGGGATGTTCACCCACAGAGGGAGACCAGATACCACAGACCCTGGAATTTCCCACATCAATCCGGTGAAGCTTTTGTGACCAGCTTTGTACTTGGGAGTTAATTGATGAAGAAAGACATAATTGATAATAATCACAGAGTTTCTCTCTTGAGAGAGCCAGTGGACCTGGGAGCCACTCCCCTGCCATTGATGGGGCTCAGCTCTGCCCGAGACCTCTGAAGGGAAGTGGCTGGGGAAACGAAGTGGCTGAACTTTGTCATTGACCCGGCCAGGACACTGCTGGGAACTTCAAACAAACACTACTGTTAGAAGTCAGATAAGAACTGATAACTGATATCTGTGAGGAACTGTAACATATAGACAAGTATGGGGGGGGCTGTACTGATCAGTGACCCCTCACCTTTGAAAGGAGAGCAGCAGTGAGGCATATTGTGGCTGCTAGAGACTTCACTGGAGTGAGGGCCTCAGACGCTGAATCAACAGGATACTCCAGAGAGAACAATTCAATTAACGGGCTGCAGAGAGTGGCGATACTGGATACCGTAGGTTCTAGTTCGCTCGGAGACAGAAGCCACAGGCCTGGCCACAGGGGTAACTGGACGGCTTGTACTGGCAGAATACCGGACTGTTACTCAAGTAAACCTCTGACCCCCTGCATTTACACTACTGTTTACCCTCCAGGACACTGCAGCGCCCGGAAAGCCATTCCAGGCTTGTATTGTCAGTGCCAGTCGGCGTGCCCGGACAGCTCTGTTGAAGTTGGTGCAGTCTGGCAGAGCAACTCCAGCAGCAGGAATCTGGGGGCGCTCAGTGACTTCCTCGCGGCCCTGCCAGCTGGAAGGATTAAATTGCCGACGCCGGGGGGCACTTTTTACGGTTTTATTTTGTTTGTTTATACCAAAATGGGTTTTTGACAACCGTACGGATCACATTAACAAAGAGACAACACAGTCAAACGCAGAAAACAGTCCCCGACTCGGACAACGTGCAGTAGCGACCGTCCATGTGGCCCCCAACAAGTCCCCCCCCAACTCTCGCGTGCACCGCTGGGGCTCCCAAACCCGCTGGGTTCCCCTCGTCTTCGCCAGGTCCGCGCCAAGCTGGCCGCACACGAACTGGCTCGCCGATTCCACAACACCACGGCTAAAATAAGCAAGGCAACAGTTTAAAATAATTCCTCTCGGACACTTTAAAAACGTCCAGCAGCTCGACCGGATGCGCTGCCAGGGGCCGGGCCCCCCCTCACTTGCGCAGCCTCGAGGGACAGTGCTTCAGGGTGTGGGCCGTGTCTCCGGAGGCGTGGCACACCGGGCACACGTACCTCCGCAGGAGGGGACAGGACACCTTTCCCAGCTCGTCCCGCAGGCTGTGGGAGAGGTAGACGCTCTCCGACTCCTTGTTCCGGAAACAGAAGTTGCAGCGCCGCTGGGCCGCGGCCGGGGGGCGGCTCTCAGCCCGGCGGGGCTCCTGTGGGTTCCTGGGGGTTGCCGGCGCCTCCGCACCTCGCGAGCCGGTGTTCTGTCCCCCAGCCCGCTGGGTCAGCCGGGAAGTCTGCCGTGCCTGGGGGTCCCTGGGCAGCTCCAAAGCCCCGCTCCCGGGCCAAGCTGCTCCAGGGCTGGACACCCCGGCCACTGTCCCACTGTCCCCCGCAGCCTCCGGACCTCTGGAGCCGCCTCTTTCCTGGGGCACCAGGTCGGACCGGATCTCCATCACGAGCTTGGCGAGACCCAGGTAGTCTCTGGACAAGTCGAAAGTTGGTCTCCTCCGATCCATCCTGGTTCACCGTAGAATCTCGTACGCAGGCAGAGGGGTGAGACGCAGAACTGGGGCTCCGGTCTGCAGAAAGGGGGGAGAAACACAGGACTGGGGCTCCAGAGTGCAGAAACGGGGGGAGACACGCAGGACTGGGGCTCCAGAGTGCAGGAAGAGGGGGAGACGCGCAGGACTGGGGCTCTAGAGTGCAGGAAGAGGGGGAGACGCGCAGGACTGGGGCTCTAGAGTGCAGGAAGAGGGGGAGACGCGCAGGACTGGGGCTCTAGAGTGCAGGAAGAGGGGGAGACGCGCAGGACTGGGGCTCTAGAGTGCAGGAAGAGGGGGAGACGCGCAGGACTGGGGCTCCAGAGTGCAGGAAGAGGGGGAGACACGCAGGACTGGGGCTCTAGAGTGCAGGAAGAGGGGGAGACGCGCAGGACTGGGGCTCCAGTGTGTAGGAAGAGGGGGAGACGCGCAGGACTGGGGCTCTAGAGTGCAGGAAGAGGGGGAGACGCGCAGGACTGGGGCTCCAGTGTGTAGGAAGAGGGGGAGACGCGCAGGACTGGGGCTCTAGAGTGCAGGAAGAGGGGGAGACGCGCAGGACTGGGGCTCCAGTGTGTAGGAAGAGGGGGAGACACGCAGGACTGGGGCTCTAGAGTGCAGGAAGAGGGGGAGACGCGCAGGACTGGGGCTCTAGAGTGCAGGAAGAGGGGGAGACGCGCAGGACTGGGGCTCCAGTGTGTAGGAAGAGGGGGAGACGCGCAGGACTGGGGCTCTAGAGTGCAGGAAGAGGGGGAGACGCGCAGGACTGGGGCTCCAGAGTGCAGGAAGAGGGGGAGACGCGCAGGACTGGGGCTCCAGAGTGCAGGAAGAGGGGGAGACGCGCAGGACTGGGGCTCCAGTGTGTAGGAAGAGGGGGAGACACGCAGGACTGGGGCTCTAGAGTGCAGGAAGAGGGGGAGACGCGCAGGACTGGGGCTCTAGAGTGCAGGAAGAGGGGGAGACGCGCAGGACTGGGGCTCCAGTGTGTAGGAAGAGGGGGAGACGCGCAGGACTGGGGCTCTAGAGTGCAGGAAGAGGGGGAGACGCGCAGGACTGGGGCTCCAGTGTGTAGGAAGAGGGGGAGACGCGCAGGACTGGGGCTCTAGAGTGCAGGAAGAGGGGGAGACGCGCAGGACTGGGGCTCCAGAGTGCAGGAAGAGGGGGAGACGCGCAGGACTGGGGCTCCAGAGTGCAGGAAGAGGGGGAGACGCGCAGGACTGGGGCTCCAGAGTGCAGGAAGAGGGGGAGACGCGCAGGACTGGGGCTCCAGAGTGCAGGAAGAGGGGGAGACGCGCAGGACTGGGGCCCCAGAGTGCAGGAAGAGGGGGAGACGCGCAGGACTGGGGCCCCAAAGTGCAGAAACGGGGGGAGACACGCAGGACTGGGGCTCTAGAGTGCAGGAAGAGGGGGAGACGCGCAGGACTGGGGCCCCAGAGTGCAGGAAGAGGGGGAGACGCGCAGGACTGGGGCCCCAGAGTGCAGAAACGGGGGGAGACACGCAGGACTGGGGCTCTAGAGTGCAGGAAGAGGGGGAGACACGCAGGACTGGGGCTCTAGAGTGCAGGAAGAGGGGGAGACGCGCAGGACTGGGGCTCCAGTGTGTAGGAAGAGGGGGAGACACGCAGGACTGGGGCCCCAGAGTGCAGGAAGAGGGGGAGACGCGCAGGACTGGGGCTCTAGAGTGCAGGAAGAGGGGGAGACGCGCAGGACTGGGGCTCCAGTGTGTAGGAAGAGGGGGAGACACGCAGGACTGGGGCTCTAGAGTGCAGGAAGAGGGGGAGACACGCAGGACTGGGGCTCTAGAGTACAGAAACGGGGGGAGACACGCAGGACTGGGGCTCTAGAGTGCAGGAAGAGGGGGAGACACGCAGGACTGGGGCTCTAGAGTGCAGGAAGAGGGGGAGACGCGCAGGACTGGGGCTCTAGAGTGCAGGAAGAGGGGGAGACGCGCAGGACTGGGGCTCCAGAGTGCAGGAAGAGGGGGAGACGCGCAGGACTGGGGCTCCAGAGTGCAGGAAGAGGGGGAGACGCGCAGGACTGGGGCTCCAGAGTGCAGGAAGAGGGGGAGACGCGCAGGACTGGGGCTCCAGAGTGCAGGAAGAGGGGGAGACGCGCAGGACTGGGGCTCCAGAGTGCAGGAAGAGGGGGAGACGCGCAGGACTGGGGCCCCAGAGTGCAGAAACGGGGGGAGACACGCAGGACTGGGGCTCCAGAGTGCAGGAAGAGGGGGAGACGCGCAGGACTGGGGCTCCAGAGTGCAGGAAGAGTGTCTCTGAGCTGATCTAGCTGCCTGCGTCCGGGCGTTATCATTAACAACAATGGAGTCATCAGGCATCGCGCCATGACAGACACACACAGCCAGTAAGTACCCGTTTCATGCGAGCTTCCATTAGAACAGAGACGCGCGTTCAAGAGGGCCGACCTGAGATCTCCTGAGAGAGAACAGGGCGACAGAGCCACGGCCGGTCTCGGGGGACTATATTCTACCTTTTACCTGATCATCGATTCACTTTATTCCTTTTATCCCGATTTCAATCAAGTTTTACTTAAGAACCCCCATCAGAAAAAGTCAAGACTTTCAGTAACAAAATCAAACGGAACTTTAATTATGCGCAACCCAGGAGGAAAGCGGACTCGGTGCCGACCGGGCTCGGGGTTTGGGGTTCGGGCACCTTGATCTCGCGGACGAGCCGGACACGAGCCCCGTTAGTGTAACACTGCTAATCGCACGGTTCTGGCGGAGTTATGAAATAACCGCATTCAGGGGAAAAACAGCGATTTACGCCCGAAAGTAGATTAATAAAGAAGTTTCCTCTTGCGTTCGTTTTGCAAACTCGTCTCCTTTGTGTTTTTTGTTTTGCTTAAAAGGTCTGTTGGACACCGACGAGAGACGCCAGCGCACCTCGCATCGCGCCCCGCTACACCGGCTGTCGGCGCATAGGTGGCACCCATCTCCAGGCCTGCCCCTCGGGGTGCGGGGTGTATACGGCTGGCGCGCTCGCCCGTCCTGAGAGCTCTGCCACGGCAACCGCAAGTGAGCGGACCGGCGAACCGCGAAGCTCCAGGCTGGACCTGCAGCCCAGCTGCGGCCCGGTCGCTTCAGACTGGGTTACAGACAGGGTCGGCGCCTCTCTTCTCGTCGGACATGACCGCGAGTCGAGCTGATTGCAGCAGCTCCTCAGAGAGGTGCTCAGGCCATCAGGACCGGGGCTGTCACCAGTCAGCAGGAAGAGAATTCCGGGCGTTCGCGCAGTACCCCGAACTCATGCACAGTAGTACCCCAACCGTCAGAAGACAGTACCCCGAACTCCAGCACAGTAGTACCAAAACTCCAGCAGACAGTACCCCGAACTCCAGCACAGTAGGAATAATAAGACCGAACAGGAGACCCCGAGAATATCAGGAAAGGAAAACATAAAGCGTTAATTAATTAAACATAAACTAACTAGAAGCCTTTAACAGCGCACGCTGTCCCTCTCGTGGGCACCTGCGGCTGCGCGCCCGCAGCCCTGGGGGAACCGCTTACCTCCGCCTGGCCGCGCGAGTCCAGTACCTGCCGGGTCCACTGGGCTGCAAAGCCCCTCTGTCCAGCCACCGCCGTGACGTCAGCCGCCAGGCCCCGCCCTCGGCCCCGGCGCGCGGCCGGCTGGGGGAGAGAGAGGCGTGTCCACAGGGAGGGGCAGTTCGCTCGAGACGGCGGCCGGGCTCGAACCCGCAACCCGAGGCTCCACCTGCCGTGACACACAGAGAGGGCAACAACACCAGACACCGACGCGCCAGCGTACCAAAACAATTACGCAATGTGAACGTGTAAGTCCACACTTTTCTACCTTTCCATTTCCCTCTCACCTGTTCGGCTCCCACCCGGGCTGGGTTCCAGTGTGAAACGTGCAGTATGAAACCTGGGCTTCACCCCGCTGAAGGCCTGTCCGGGCGCCTCGAGAGTCAGGTCACAGTTTTCACTCATCGCTCAGCGGGTTCGAGTCAAGCAGCACAACCCACCGACAGCGATGAATGTGGATTGGGACCGCGGTGATGCCCTGCCACCTTTCTGCCACCAGGGGGCACTGTGTGGCAACACCTGCTGTACGTCGGACATCTTGGCTCAAGCAACTGCATGCACTGTGCTCTGGCTCGGCTGAGCCAAAATGGCGGTAGACCGACTCCTCCTCCCCCCCCCCCAAGTGAAATTGTTGTTATTAATAAGGGTGCATCTGTGTACTCAATCTACCTAGAGTTTCGGGGATTCGCTCCAGAAACGGTGTGAGTGCAGAGCTGTCATCTTGCGCTCCCGCCCGTCCCTCTGTCTCGGGGCGGATGTAGCTCCTGTGCGTCACTCTGGTGGTAGGGCAACGTCAGCGAGATCACCAGCTAGCTCTTCTCCAGCCTCAGGCCACCCCTGCACGATGACGCGGGTTCGAGGCACAGGGTACACTCAACGGCCAGTGGTTTCCCTTGGACACAAACTCACCGACAGCGTTGAATGTTTCCTGGGAATCGGGAACGAGCTTGTACACACACATTGCCACATGTTCACTCACACACACACACCCCAGGACTGTCCTGTCTTCCGATCAGAGCAGACACACAGCACACAGCGCCCCCTTCTGACAGGACGGAGGAGGAGAGGGAGAGAGGGGGAGTGTGAGAGGAAGTGAGAGTGAGTGTGAGGGAGAGTGAGTGAAATGATTGTGAAAGTGAAATGAGGATGAGTGTGAGGTAGAGGGAGAATGAGGGACAGCGAGAGGGAGGGAGTGAGAGTGTGAGGGAGAGTGAGTGAAATGATTGTGAAAGTGAAATGAGAGTGAGTGGCACGAAAGATTGTTTTATAAACTACTCCAAAGTGGCATAGGGGACAAAGTGTACAACATAATTAAATCAATGTATTCAGAGAGCAAATGTGCAGTGAAAATTGGAAACAAAAGGACCAAATTCTTCACCCAAGGACGTGGGGTGAGACAGGGCTACAGCCTGAGCCCAACACTGTTCAATATCTATATCAACGAATTAGCAGGTATGTTGGAGCAGTCTGCGGCTCCTGGTCTTACACTACACGACACAGAAATCAAGTTCCTGCTCTACGCAGATGACCTGGTCCTGCTGTCGCCCACAGACAGGGGCTGCAGCAGAACCTGGCACTGCTGGAGCAGTACTGTCAGACCTGGGCACTGACAGTCAATCTGGACAAGACCAGAGTTATGGTTTTCCAGAAGAAAGCCAGACCTCGGGGAACCAGGTACAAATTCACATTCATCAACAACACATTGGAGCACACATCCAGCTACACATATCTCAGTCTCACCATCAGCTCATCTGGGAGTTTTGACCTGGCAGTGAAGGCACTGAGGGAGAAGGCACTCAGGGCTTTCTACGCAATAAGAAGGAGGCTCTTCAACGTCAACCCACCAATGAGAATCTGGCTCCAAATATCTGAAAGTGTTATCCAACCCATTGCCCTATACGGCAGTGAAGTGTGGGGTCCCCTCACTGACCAAGATTACACCCAATGGGACAAACACCCCACAGAAACTCCGCACATGGAGATCTGTAGAAACATCCTCCGTGTGCAGAGAAAAACACCTAACAACGGGTGCAGGGCCGAATTAGGCCAGTACTCACTATTGATAAACATACAGAAAAGAGTAGTAAAGTATTGGCTAAACCTAAAAAACAGCGACCACAATTCCTACCACCACAAAGCCCTAAAACAGACCCCCCTGAGCCAGCTGGTCCTGAGGCTCACCGACCTGAGCCACACCGACACCAGCCAGCCTCAGGACAGCACTGCTAGAGCACCACAACTCAGACCCAAGCACATCACAGCGCAGATCAAACAGCAATATCTCACACACTGGGACACACACACAAACACAACATAAACTGGAATGCTACAGAACCCTAAAGAGACAATACACACTAGCTGAATATCTAACCGAGATAAATAACAGCCAACAGAAACAGACCCTGACGAAGTACAGGCTCAGTGACCACAGCCTGGCCATAGAAACTGGGTGACACAGGTAGACCTGGCTGCCCAGAGAGGACAGGCTGTGCTCCCACTGCCAGCGGGGAGAAATAGAGACAGAGTCCTACTGCACTGTGACAGATATTCTGGAATTAGAGAAACATTGTTCCCTAAATTTACACATCTAATCCCAGAATTCCCACACCTGCCAGAATCACAACAACTCCCAATCCCACTGGGAGAGGGAGGAGGGAACTCAGCTGAACTGGCAGCCCAGTATGTGATCTCCTGTCACAGCCTGAGGAACAGTGAGCCTGTCTCCCAATAATGCTCCATATTTCTATATGTAAATATCGTATGACTGTGTCTGTATTGTGAATGTCTGTAGATTTTTGCTGTATGTTAATTGTATATGTTTTGCTTTGGCAGCACTGATTTGACTTATTGGAAATGCCAATACAGCACCTTGAATTGAACTGAATTGAATTGAGGGAGGGGGAGGGAGAGGGAGGGGGGTAGACTGTTGGTTGATTCCAGACTGAAGCCAAAGGCCAAAGAGCAAAGACCTCCTGTCTCGGAGGGGAACCTGGGAGTGTTGGAGTGAGCCTCACCCCTCAGTGTTTTATTCTGTATTAGCCCACTTGCCAGGAAACACACTCGGACCCCCCCAGCTGTCCAGCTCTGTGCGGAGGCTCTGGGGGAGGGGGTCTGCGTGCCGTTTCAGGGTCTGTGGAAATGTCACTGCTCTCCGTGGGCACGGCTGTCTGTGTCTGCTTGCCCCAGACTGGATCAATAACACAATTCAATTCCTATTCCCAGGCCACAGGGGCTGACACACACTCCTGCTCTCACTGCCATTCATTCCCTCTCCTTACACGGCTGGCCAGGGTGGAAAACTGGGCTCACTAGGGAGCTGAACCCACATCCTCCCAGTTAAGAGTCATTCACACAGACGCTACATACACTTTCACATTGACGGATATACAGTGCAAAACACTAACAGACGCATAAAACTCAGAAACACCCGGTGTCCCACAGTGTATCTCATACGGGTACAGTGTCTGTCTTTCACACATTCACACCTCATAAAGACATTTCTATCTATACACACTCACACTGCTCACTCACAAACCTGTGAACACACACTCACACTGCTCACTCACAAACCTGTGAACACACACTCACACTGCTCACTCACAAACCTGTGAACACACACTCACACTGCTCACTCACAAACCTGTGAGCAAGCAAGTCACACTTTTCTGATTTCTACATTACTTCAAAATTATGATTTTAAAAGCTTAAATTTTACTCTCACTTAGTTACCTCTCTGTGCTTTATTGCACTGTGCTTTTACCCTGATCTCACTGGGCCTTACTGCACTGGACTGTGCTTTTACCCTGATCTCACTGGGCCTTACTGCACTGGGCTGTGCTTTTACCCTGATCTCACTGTCTTGCTACAGGTGTATTGTATTTGTACCATGTATTACCACTCTGGGGTTCCGTACCTCTTCCCAGTGTGCTTGGGCAGGTTCGGGGTCTGACACAGAGTGGCTGAGCCCTGTGAGGAACACAATCGTTTCCAGGCTCACAGACACCTCCTGGGCAATTTCTCTGACACCAGCACCAGCATACACAAAATTCACAACAGAAGTTCAGCCACGTTTAGACTGAAAATTCATTTCCACTGTGACAGTGTCCCAGCACACCGTTTGTCAGCCGTTACTATTTCTGTCGTGCCGTTGATAGTAGCTCATGGCCACAGAACACTCACACACACTCAATTACACTCGCATGCACGCACACTCACACTCAGTTACACTCACATGCACGCACACTCACACATACTGTACACGCACCCACACGCATGCATTGTACAGACACTCAATCTGCAGGTAGACACTGCAAGTTTACACAACAGCACTTCCCTTTCAGCACAGCTAGAGCATCACACACCTGCTACAAGGAGATGGTGAGGATGAGGACGATGATGATTGATGATGATTAGTGTTCAGAGTACTCACCCCTCAGTTGCTCTGGGCTGGCTTATCCACAAGGAATCACGATTGCACCCCCTCTCTCTCCCTGCTGCCCAGAGTTCCCCTTTCTCTCCTGTCGCTAATGTCTTCCAGTCTGTCTCTCCCTCTTCCAGCCTGTCTCTCTCTCCCTCTTCTACCATGTCTCTATCTCTTCCAGCCTGTATCTCCCTCTTCCAGCCTGTCTCTCCCTCTTCCAACCTGTCTCTCTCTTCCTTTTCCAGCCTCTCTCTCCTTCTTCCACCCTGTCTCTCTCTCCCCCTTCCACCCTGTCTCTCTCCCTCTTCCAGCCTGTCTCTCTCTCCCTCTTCCACCCTGTCTCTCTCCCTCTTCCAGCCTGTCTCTCTCTCCCTCTTTCACCCTGTCTCTCTTCCTCTTCCAGCCTATCTCTCTCTCCCTCTTTCACCCTGTCTCTCTCCCTCTTCCAGCCTGTCTCTCTCTCTTTCTTCCACCCTGTCTCTCTCCTTCTTCCACCCTGTCTCTCTCTCCCTCTTCCAGCCCGTCTCTCTCCCTCTTCCAGTGCCTTCCAGTCTCTCTGTCTGGATGGTGGCTGTGAGAGTCTGAGTGCAGCCCAGGACACGCAATCCGTGTCGGTTTGAATGAAAATTGTGAGCAGTAGGCTTTCCTTTCCTTTCCTTTCCTTTCCTCTCCTCCTCCTCCCCCTCCCCCTCTGTCTCTCTCCTCTCTCCTCCCTTCACAGCCCAGACAGATGTATTTATACACCAGCCCCCGCCACCCCCCTCAGACACACTCATCACCAGCTCACGTGCGTGTCTGCTCGTGAATGTGTGTGTCTCACTGGGTGCTCGTGTGCCCCAGTGGGCGTGGCTGTCAGACAGACACTCTTGAAGTGGAATAGGGAGGGGGTGCGGCTTACACAGCTAGACCCAGAACCTGTGTATCTTATTGGCCAAACTGTATAAGCTGTACGGTGCTGATTGGACAAAAGGTCTTTTTAATTTTTCTTCCCTCCTCCTGCTCCAGCCCTGGTATGTGTGTAAGAGAGCTCCCTGATGGAGTTAACCCCTTCCCTGCCCCTCCAGCCTTTGTCATTGGGTCCTGTGCAGGAGATTAGTGTGCAGGAGAAGCTTCACTGTTCATTCCACACGTGTGTTGCAATCTAAAGCAGTGACTGTAAAATATTTGAAAAGCACATAAGAAGCACATACCGGGGTTCCTGTTCTGCGGTTGGTCGATCTCTGCAGGCAGCAGATGGACGATGTGCTGGAGCACCTTCTGAGCTCTGTAGCTGCAGATGCTCAGCATTGTGAACAGTGTTAGTCTGGCATTTCATCTTCAGCTCCCTCTGATCACAGCAGCTCCAGGTCCGCTGGACAGGGAGCTCAAGTCAGCTGGACAGGAAGCCCAGGTTGGCTGGTCACGAAGCTCAGGTCAGCTGGACGAAGCTCATGTCAGCTGGATAGGAAGCTCAGTTCGCCAGGACTGCAGTAGCCAGTGCGAAGCTGGCTTATTGATCCACTATACATATTCTATAGCTCTTGGATATCTATATTCTGTAGTTCACTAGATAATAACCCAGTGTACAGAAAGGATTGTGGAGTGTTTAAGTCTCCATAGATTGTGCTGAGCCCGCCTGGCTGGGGGCCAAGCTCCCAGCCCAGGACCAGGGGGCTGGGACCCCCTGCAGAAAGACGTACGTGAAGGAGAGATGGGGTTCACTGTACCTGCAGTATTTATCATGTTTATAATGCCGCCAGGATTGATTAAAAATGGCCAAGTGCTGAGGCTGACTGGCGGTCCACAGCGCAGATCCACAGTGACCCACAGAGTGCAGGGCCGGATGTCAGCGCTGTGGTGTGCAGGCCGTTTAACCTCGCGACCGCAGAGCCAGGCCAGCGCCAGCGCCAGCCTGACTTCCTGCCACAGCCCAGAGCCCCTGACCACGCCCCCTCGCGCCCTTGCCAGTCTGCAGGCCAGACGCCACCGGTGCTGCACTGGTCAGTGTGTAGTCCAGACTCCCGTTTGCACCAGAGGTGGTGACCCCAGTGTCCCGGCTTGTACCACTCCAGCTCTCTAAAGGGCCCAGGCTTTCAGTGGCAGGATGAGAGGGGACACCAGGAAGATTCAGAGGACGACACTGTCGCTCACCTGGACCCTTCCTCCATCAGCGTGCTCAATGTCAGCCCACCATCCTCTGCCTGACCGCAGTGCTCAGCCCAAAGACACACTGACACCTCAGGAGAGCGTTTCCCTGACACATCCGCTGATGCACAGATCGTGCTCCTGCTCTGCGCTGATGACCTGGTCTGCTGTCGCCCACAGAACAGGGGCTGCAGCAGAGCCCGGCACTGCTGGAGCAGTACTGTCAGACCTGGGCACTGCCAGCCCATCTGGACCCAGAACAGGGGCTGCAGCAGAGCCTGGCACTGCTGGAGCAGTACTGTCACACCTGGGCACTGCCAGCCCATCTGGACCCAGAACAGGGGCTACAGCAGAGCCTGGCACTGCTGGAGCAGTACTGTCACACCTGGGCACTGCCAGCCCATCTGGACCCAGAACAGGGGCTACAGCAGAGCCTGGCACTGCTGGAGCAGTACTGTCACACCTGGGCACTGCCAGCCCATCTGGACCCAGAACAGGGGCTGCAGCAGAGCCTGGCACTGCTGGAGCAGTACTGTCAGACCTGGGCACTGCCAGCCCATCTGGACCCAGAACAGGGGCTACAGCAGAGCCTGGCACTGCTGGAGCAGTACTGTCACACCTGGGCACTGCCAGCCCATCTGGACCCAGAACAGGGGCTGCAGCAGAGCCTGGCACTGCTGGAGCAGCACTGTCACACCTGGGCACTGCCAGCCCATCTGGACCCAGAACAGGGGCTGCAGCAGAGCCTGGCACTGCTGGAGCAGTACTGTCAGACCTGGGCACTGCCAGCCCATCTGGACCCAGAACAGGGGCTGCAGCAGAGCCTGCACTGCTGGAGCAGTACTGTGTCCTGTGTGACTCCTACTGTGTGTGTTTTTGCCAAAGTGTGTGTGAGGAGCTATCAGCATGCATTCAAATAGGGGCTATACAAAGAAAATAATAGTGTGTGTCAGTGTGTGTGTCGGGGGTCAGTGTGTGTGTGTCAGAGTGTGTGTGTGTGTCAGTGTGTGTTTGTGTCAGAGTGTGTTCAGGTGGTCAGTGTGTGTGTGTGTCAGAGTGTGTTTGGGCGGTCAGTGTGTTTGTGTGTGTCAGAGTGTGTTCAGGCGGTCATTGTGTGTGTGTGTCAGAGTGTGTTTGGGCTGTCAGTGTTTTTGTGTGTGTCAGAGTGTGTGTTCGGGCGGTTGGTGTGTGTGTATATCAGTGTGTGTGTCAGTGTGTGTGTTCAGGCTGTTAGCGTGCACTCGGATAGCGGCTGTACAGAGGAAGGAAGGAGAGGAAAGGGGAGGATGGAAACAGGTCGTTAGCCCCTCTCTGTAACGAGTTCCTCCCTATCTCACCCTCTTCAGCCTGAGGGCTGAGGCTCTGTAGCTGGAAATAGACTGAGGTGAATTTAAACTGCCAGGGAGCCACATCAATCAGGCAAGACACAGCTGTGACTCTGACTCCCACTCACGGACACCCACTCCACCGGTGACAGTGACTCTCACCACAGACACCCACTCCACCGGTGACTGTGACTTTCACCCACAGATACTCACTCCACCGGTGACACTGGCTCTGTGGACACCCACTCCACCGGTGACACTGGCTCTGTGGACACCCACTCCAGCAGTGACTGTGGCTCTGTGGACACCCACTCCACCGGTGACACTGGCTGGTGTTTTCGGCTCTGTTTCCTCTGCTGTGTCAGTACAGCCCAATCGCAGACTCCCACCCAGAGGGCTGAGTCGATGTCCCACTCCTCGCCCCGACACAGGCCCTCTCTGCTGGCTCAGTGTAAGCATGGGTGCTGTGTGACAGGTGTGCCAGTTTCCTCCTCCACAGCGTGAAACACACCTGCTACCAGATTCAACAGCTCTTCCTGTTACAGCACCTTTCAGAACTGCTCCAGGATCTAGGAAATACAGCGATGTTAAACCCCCCCTTCATAAAGGAATCAGTTTTTCCTGGTAATCCTAAATCCTTACAAACAGCTCAAAAAGTGACATGGCTGCTCTCGCCCTCTTACGCAGACGAGACCCCCTTTAATTCCTGGCTGTGCCCCAAACAACCTGTGTGTGAGAGTGCCATCTGCTGGCTGGAGCGAGGAACTGCGGTTGAGAGACCGGGCTCAGATTTTTTTATGGAAGTTTCCCCGATCTGGTTATTTTTTGTAATTATTTGAAACATATTATCAACCTGCCCCACTTTCGTGTGAGCTGTGAGAGAGAAAATCACCCGTAGCGTGTAGAGTGTGACTTTTAACTATCCCTGAATGACAAAATATCCATCTGGCACAAACTGTACGAGACACACTACTGCCCCCCGCTGTCCGGAGGGTGTCAGGGGCGTGACAGACAGCAGGGGGACACACAGAGGGCCTGGTCTTGTTAGCTACTACTGTCTGGAGTGTGTGTTAGTGTCAGTGTGAGTGTGAGTTGGTTTCAGTGTGAGTGCATGTTAGTGAAAGTGTGTGTCAGTGTGAGCGTGTGTCAGTATGAGTGTGTCAGTGTGAGTCTGAGTTAGTGTCAGTGTGAGTGTGAGTTGGTTTCAGTGTGAGTGCATGTTAGTGAAAGTGTGTGTCAGTGTGAGCGTGTGTCAGTGTGAGCATGTGTCAGTGTGAGTTAGTGTCAGTGTGAGCGTGTGTCAGGCTCGTGAATCAGAGCCCAGTGGATGGTGAAGGGCTCTGGAGAACACCAGAGCCGAGACTCCAATAATCCCGTGTCTCTGCAGCTCTGTAGCTCTAATCCTGCTCTCGGAGTGCTGACCACAGTGTTTCCAGGGCTCTGAGCCCTTTACCCAGCCGCTAACAGGTGTGATGGGATGATGACAGAGGTGGGTGTCACTGGGTGTCACTGGGTCCCGGGACCGGTTCACCTCAGCAGTGCTGAGAAGCTCCGACCAAGAAATCCTCGCAGTGAAACCAGGAGCCAGGGCCGCTCACTGACATTTGGCGCGGAGGGTGGTGGGAGTCTGGAACAAGCTGCCCAGCCATGCTGTTGAGGCTGATTCCCTTGAATCCTCCAAAACCTGGATGCAGGAGATTTTCAGATCAACTGGCTATGGATCAGCCCGCAAACTGCCCATGCTCTGTGATACCACACTACAGAACTGTACAGCACAGTATACTATAGTATGCCACACTACAGCACTGTACAGTACACTGTACTATAGTATACCACACTACAGCACTGTATAGTATACTGTACTAGAATATACCACACTACAGCACTGTACAGCACAGTACACTATAGTATACCACACTACAGCACTGTACAGTACACTGCACTGAAGCAAAGCAGAATAATCTACAGCAGATGTCAGCACTCTATACTAGTACAGCATGGGACATTACATTATCCTACAGTATAGTGCACTACAGTATGGTATGGAATGTTTAAGTAACCTACAGTACAGTATGGCACATTACAGTAGACCATGGTACTGTACACTGTTGGAAATTACAGTATTCTACAATATAGCACACTTCAGTACAGTATGGGACATTACAGTATCCTACAGTATGAACTAGCATGCAACCAGGAAAAAATAAGTTGTAACATCAGGTCTAGGGTCTTCTACAACGAAGAGTTTGTCAAATACCCCTACGTCTAGAATTAATTTTATAGTGATGGGGACACCATACTGAAAAAACGGCACCGTCCTTCAGATGAGATGTAAAACAGAGGTCCTGACACCTGACAAGAACAGGGGTGTTACCCTGGTGTCCTGGCCAAAGTTACACCCAGTCTTTACAAATACTGGCCTCCTAATAATCCCTTTAAATTGGCCTAATCACTCTGTTGTGCTCCCCACTGATACTGTAGCTGGTGTGTGGTGAGTGGACTGGTGGTAGAGGGAGTCCCCATTACCTGTAAGGCGCCTTGAGTGGAGTGTCCAGAAAAGCGCTATATAAGTGTAAGGAATTATTATCATTATGTAGCTCACTACAGTACACAATGGAATATTACAGTACACTGCAGTACACTGAGACATTACAGTATCCTGCAGTATAGTGCACTACAGTACAGTGTGGGACATTACAGTTTCCTACAGTACAATACAGGACATTTCAGTTGACTATGGTACAGTACACTGTGGGAAATTACAGTATCCAACTGTATAGCACACTATAGTACAGTATGGAATATTACAGTATCCTACAGTATAGTGCACTACAGTATAGTATGGAATATTACAGTATCCTACTGTACAGCACACTATAGTACACTATAGTACAGTATGGAATATTACAGTATCCTACAGTATAGCGCACTACAGTACAGTATGGAATATTACAGTATCCTACTGTATAGCACACTATAGTACAGTATGGAATATTATAGTATCCTACTGTATACCACACTGTAGTACAGTATGGAATATTATAGTATCATACAGTATAGCGCACTACAGTACAGTGCACTGTGGGAAATTACAGTATCTTACAGTATAGCTCACTACAGTACAGTACACCGTGGGACATTACAGTATCCTGCAGTAGAGCCTAGTATTCCAGCGTATTACGGAGCCTGATATAAACACCGAACTGCCGCACAGCTGCCCGGGGCTCAGCACACTCCGGTACACTAGAGAGCACAGTGGAGCCGCTCTCTTCCTCAATTTCACTTCTCGAAGCTGACGCCTTGAAACCTTGAGAGAGCAGGAGAGAGAGAGAGGGGATATCAAGGTTTCACCTTCGGCTATTTATTTTCCGGGACGTAATCGAGAAAGGCACCGAGAGGGAGGTGAACCCACAGGAATTTTGGCCGGGCAGGAAAACCGAGGCAGGCGGGAGCGGAGTGCGTCTTTCTCGGGCTGTGTTGCACTGTGCAGCGCGGTTAGCAGGAAAAAGCCTTCAGGCGCACTTTCACCGGCGCTCACGGCCGGGACAGAGCCGGGTTTAGAGCCGGGACAGAGCCGGCGGCGGCGCTACGGTTCCGGCCCCGGCGGGTTAGGGGCTCGGCGGCGATGCGAGTCGCGCTGCGAGTCCAGCGCCTGCCAGAAGACGCCGAGGATTCCGCCTCTTTCTCCGCTCTTCCGTCTTCTCCCGCCGGCGTGGGAAGCAGCCGGATTCGACCCCGGTTCTGCCGGCGATCTCCGGTACTGAAGTAGCGGACCGGGACTCTCGGAACAGCTTCCCCGCTCGGCCGTTTCCGCGACAGCTCGGGGTAGCTCGGAACACGCCCCAGCCCCCACCTGACCGGGTCGCGGCAGCGGGGCAGCTGTGACAGCTGGCTCGGTTCCTCCCGGCCCCATGGGCGACTCGGGGGTTCGGGCCCGGCGGTGGCGGGCCCGCTGCCAGGACTACAGCAACGGTTCCGACCCGGAGCGGGAGAAGATATGGATCGAGCTGTTCGAGCAGCTGGACCTGAACAAGGACGGGAGGATCGACGTGCAGGAACTGCGTCAGGGGCTGGCGGCGAGGGGCATGTCGCTGGGGCGCCACGCGGAGGAGGTGAGGCAGGGGCCGGCCCACTGTCCGCGACAGGATAGCTTTCTTATTTTAAGACAGGCGTCTCTTTCCACCCTCCCCCGCTTGTCGCTCTATTCTGGGACTCGTAAGCCCGTATTGTTTTTCTGCGGGGGACGAGAACGCACATGACGCTACCGTGATGTTAGGATACATTCCTGTTACAATAGGGGCTACAGTCCCAGTGCAGTAGAACAGTCCTGTTACAATAGGAGCTACAGTCCCAGTACAGTAGAACAGTCCTGTTACAATAGGAGCTACAGTCCCAGTGCAGTAGAACAGTCCTGTTACAATAGAAGCTACAGTCCCAGTGCAGTAGAACAGTCCTGTTACAATAGGGGCTACAGTCCCAGTGCAGTAGAACAGTCCCGTTACAATAGGGGCTACAGTCCCAGTGCAGTAGAACAGTCCTGTTACAATAGGAGCTACAGTCCCAGTGCAGTAGAACAGTCCTGTTACAATAGGAGCTACAGTCCCAGTACAGTAGAACAGTCCTGTTACAATAGGAGCTACAGTCCCAGTGCAGTAGAACAGTCCTGTTACAATAGGGGCTACAGTCCCAGTGCAGTAGAACAGTCCTGTTACAATAGGAGCTACAGTCCCAGTGCAGTAGAACAGTGTGTCTGCAGGGCTGTCAAAGATAAGCTTAGCTGCAGGAATCTGTTATTATCTCAGATTCTCACTTTTCTCTTTCCTTGCTCCTCTCCCGCTGTCCCCCTGTCAGGAGATTGTCCGAGCGGGGGACACAAATTTGGACGGCCTGCTGGATTTCGAGGAGTTCACCCATTACCTGCGGTCACACGAGAAGGAGCTGAGACTCATGTTCCGCAGCCTGGACCGCAACAATGATGGTCATTACTCACAGGATACTCAGCACATACTCCTGTTGTACTCGCAAGATACTCAGCACATACTCCCACTGTACTGACAGGATACTCAACACATACTCCTGCTGTACTCACAGGATACTCGGCACATACTCCTGCTGTACTCACAGGATACTTGGCACATACTCCTGCTGTACTCACAGGATACTCACCACATACTCCTGCTGTACTGACAGGGCCATCTTTTTATGATCACACTGCATACTCATAGGAAACACACTGCACTAATTCTACTTGTACTGTACTCATCAGATACTTTAGTGTATACTCCTAGGTTACTCACTGGATACTCGCAGTGATTAATTTCAGTGTATGCTTACACAGCACTTGGTCTCACTGTGTGCCCATGTTTGACCTGCTGCGTGCTGTACAAACACTGTTCTCACTGTTAGTAGAGTTCACAGCGTATGCGAGGGAGGTCAGACAGCCTTCTCTTCTCCCACTCGCCCACTCCTGCCCACCTCCAGCCACGCCGCTGCCCCTGGCTCCCTGCTCTCCCTGCCTGTGCTGACAGTAGCGCTGTGTTGCAGGTCAGATCGACGTGGGTGAAATCCAGCAGGCCCTGCACAACCTCGGGGTGGACATCACCACGGAGCAGGCCCAGACCATCCTGCAGGGGTCAGTCTTGCATCACGGCAAAACAGCAGTGTGCAGTATTGACACAGTGCAGTGTGTCAGAGTGACAGAGGGTGACTAGTGCTGGTGTGTGGGAGGGGGTGTGCAGTGTGATGTGTGCAGTGTGATGTGTGCAGTGTGGGAGGGGCTGTGCAGTGTGATGTGTGGAGTGTGGGAGGGGGTGTACAGTGTGATATGTGCAGTGTGATGTGTGCAGTGTGGGAGGGGGTGTGCAGTGTGCAGTGTGGGAGGAAGTGTGCAGTGTGATGTGTGTAGTGTGGGAGGGGGTGTGCAGTGTGATGTGTGCAGTGTGGGAGGGGGTGTGCAGTGTGATGTGTGCAGTGTGGGAGGGGGTGTGCAGTGTGATGTGTGCAGTGTGGGAGGGGGTGTGCAGTGTGATGTGTGTAGTGTGGGAGGGGGTGTGCAGTGTGATGTGTGCAGTGTGGGAGGGGGTGTGCAGTGTGATGTGTGCAGTGTGATGTGTGCAGGGTGGGAGGGGGTGTGCAGTGTGAAGTGTGCAGTGTGGGAGGGGGTGCGCAGTGTGATATGTGCAGTGTGATGTGTGCAGTGTGGGAGGGGGTGTGCAGTGTGATGTGTGCAGTGTGGGAGGGGGTGTTCAGTGTGATGTGTGCAGTGTGGGAGGGGGTGTGCAGTGTGAAGTGTGCAGTGTGGGAGGGGGTGCGCAGTGTGAAGTGTGCAGTGTGGGAGGGGGTGTTCAGTGTGATGTGTGCAGTGTGGGAGGGGGTGTGCAGTGTGAAGTGTGCAGTGTGGGAGGGGGTGTTCAGTGTGATGTGTGCAGTGTGGGAGGGGGTGCGCAGTGTGAAGTGTGCAGTGTGGGAGGGGGTGTTCAGTGTGATGTGTGCAGTGTGGGAGGGGGTGCGCAGTGTGAAGTGTGCAGTGTGGGAGGGGGTGTTCAGTGTGATGTGTGCAGTGTGGGAGGGGGTGTGCAGTGTGGGAGGGGGTGCGCAGTGTGAAGTGTGCAGTGTGGGAGGGGGTGTTCAGTGTGATGTGTGCAGTGTGGGAGGGGGTGCGCAGTGTGATGTGTGCAGTGTGGGAGGGGGTGCGCAGTGTGAAGTGTGCAGTGTGGGAGGGGGTGTTCAGTGTGATGTGTGCAGTGTGGGAGGGGCTGTGCAGTGTGATGTGTGCAGTGTGGGAGGGGCTGTGCAGTGTGATGTGTGCAGTGTGATGTGTGCAGTGTGGGAGGGGGTGTGCAGTGTGATGTGTGCAGTGTGATGTGTGCAGTGTGGGAGGGGGTGTGCAGTGTGAAGTGTGCAGTGTGGGAGGGGCTGTGCAGTGTGATGTGTGCAGTGTGATGTGTGCAGTGTGGGAGGGGCTGTGCAGTGTGATGTGTGCAGTGTGGGAGGGGGTGTGCAGTGTGAAGTGTGCAGGGTGGGAGGGGGTGTACAGTGTGATATGTGCAGTGTGGGAGGGGGTGTTCAGTGTGATGTGTGCAGTGTGGGAGGGGGTGTGCAGTGTGATGTGTGCAGTGTGGGAGGGGGTGTTCAGTGTGATGTGTGCAGTGTGGGAGGGGGTGTGCAGTGTGAAGTGTGCAGTGTGGGAGGGGGTGCGCAGTGTGAAGTGTGCAGTGTGGGAGGGGGTGTTCAGTGTGATGTGTGCAGTGTGGGAGGGGGTGTGCAGTGTGAAGTGTGCAGTGTGGGAGGGGGTGTTCAGTGTGATGTGTGCAGTGTGGGAGGGGGTGCGCAGTGTGAAGTGTGCAGTGTGGGAGGGGGTGTTCAGTGTGATGTGTGCAGTGTGGGAGGGGGTGCGCAGTGTGAAGTGTGCAGTGTGGGAGGGGGTGTTCAGTGTGATGTGTGCAGTGTGGGAGGGGGTGTGCAGTGTGGGAGGGGGTGCGCAGTGTGAAGTGTGCAGTGTGGGAGGGGGTGTTCAGTGTGATGTGTGCAGTGTGGGAGGGGGTGTGCAGTGTGATGTGTGCAGTGTGGGAGGGGGTGCGCAGTGTGAAGTGTGCAGTGTGGGAGGGGGTGTTCAGTGTGATGTGTGCAGGGTGGGAGGGGGTGTGCAGTGTGATGTGTTCAGTGTGATGTGTGCAGGGTGGGAGGGGGTGTGCAGTGTGATGTGTGCAGTGTGGGAGGGGGTGCGCAGTGTGGGAGGGGGTGTGCAGTGTGATGTGTGCAGTGTGGGAGGGGGTGTGCAGTGTGAAGTGTGCAGTGTGAAGTGTGCAGTGTGGGAGGGGGTGTTCAGTGTGATGTGTGCAGTGTGGGAGGGGGTGTACAGTGTGATATGTGCAGTGTGATGTGTGCAGTGTGGGAGGGGGTGCGCAGTGTGGGAGGGGGTGTGCAGTGTGATGTGTGCAGTGTGGGAGGGGGTGTACAGTGTGATATGTGCAGTGTGATGTGTGCAGTGTGGGAGGGGGTGTGCAGTGTGGGAGGGGGTGTGCAGTGTGATGTGTGCAGTGTGGGAGGGGGTGTGCAGTGTGAAGTGTGCAGTGTGAAGTGTGCAGTGTGGGAGGGGGTGTTCAGTGTGATGTGTGCAGTGTGGGAGGGGCTGTGCAGTGTGATGTGTGCAGTGTGGGAGGGGCTGTGCAGTGTGATGTGTGCAGTGTGATGTGTGCAGTGTGGGAGGGGGTGTGCAGTGTGATGTGTGCAGTGTGATGTGTGCAGTGTGGGAGGGGGTGTGCAGTGTGAAGTGTGCAGTGTGGGAGGGGCTGTGCAGTGTGATGTGTGCAGTGTGATGTGTGCAGTGTGGGAGGGGCTGTGCAGTGTGATGTGTGCAGTGTGGGAGGGGGTGTGCAGTGTGAAGTGTGCAGGGTGGGAGGGGGTGTACAGTGTGATATGTGCAGTGTGGGAGGGGCTGTGCAGTGTGATGTGTGCAGTGTGGGAGGGGGTGTGCAGTGTGATGTGTGCAGTGTGGGAGGGGCTGTGCAGTGTGATGTGTGCAGTGTGGGAGGGGGTACGCAGTGTGAAGTGTGCAGTGTGCAGTGTGGGAGGGGGTGTTCAGTGTGATGTGTGCAGTGTGGGAGGGGCTGTGCAGTGTGATGTGTGCAGTGTGAAGTGTGGAGTGTGGGAGGGGGTGTACAGTGTGATATGTGCAGTGTGATGTGTGCAGTGTGGGAGGGGGTGTTCAGTGTGAAGTGTGCAGTGTGATGTGTGCAGTGTGGGAGGGGGTGTTCAGTGTGATGTGTTCAGTGTGATGTGTGCAGTGTGGGAGGGGGTGTGCAGTGTGAAGTGTGCAGTGTGGGAGGGGGTGTACAGTGTGATATGTGCAGTGTGGGAGGGGGTGTTCAGTGTGATATGTGCAGTGTGGGAGGGGGTGTTCAGTGTGAAGTGTGCAGTGTGATGTGTGCAGTGTGGGAGGGGGTGTGCAGTGTGGGAGGGGGTGTGCAGTGTGATGTGTGCAGTGTGGGAGGGGGTGTGCAGTGTGAAGTGTGCAGTGTGAAGTGTGCAGTGTGGGAGGGGGTGTACAGTGTGATATGTGCAGTGTGGGAGGGGCTGTGCAGTGTGATGTGTGGAGTGTGGGAAGGGGTGTACAGTGTGATATGTGCAGTGTGATGTGTGCAGTGTGGGAGGGGGTGTGCAGTGTGGGAAGGGGTGTACAGTGTGATGTGTGCAGTGTGATGTGTGCAGGGTGGGAGGGGGTGTGCAGTGTGATGTGTGCAGTGTGGGAGGGGGTGCGCAGTGTGAAGTGTGCAGTGTGATGTGTGCAGTGTGGGAGGGGGTGTGCAGTGTGAAGTGTGCAGTGTGAAGTGTGCAGTGTGGGAGGGGGTGTACAGTGTGATATGTGCAGTGTGGGAGGGGCTGTGCAGTGTGATGTGTGGAGTGTGGGAAGGGGTGTACAGTGTGATATGTGCAGTGTGATGTGTGCAGTGTGGGAGGGGGTGTGCAGTGTGGGAAGGGGTGTACAGTGTGATGTGTGCAGTGTGATGTGTGCAGGGTGGGAGGGGGTGTGCAGTGTGATGTGTGCAGTGTGGGAGGGGGTGCGCAGTGTGAAGTGTGCAGTGTGATGTGTGCAGTGTGGGAGGGGGTGTACAGTGTGATATGTGCAGTGTGATGTGTGCAGTGTGGGAGGGGGTGTGCAGTGTGGGAGGGGGTGTGCAGTGTGAAGTGTGCAGTGTGATGTGTGCAGTGTGCAGTGTGGACCAAGCCCGGAGGGAGTCTCTGTAGTTCAGTGTCTCTCCCCTCTGCCTGTGCAGGATCGACAAGGACGGCACCATGACCATCGACTGGAATGAGTGGAGGGACCACTTCCTGCTGAACCCCATCACCAACATGGAGGACATCGCGCACTACTGGAAGCACTCCCTGGTCAGTCCTGGTCAGTAGGGCTGGCCCGCGGGCTCGTCCTGACTGAGCACACACCCTGTAACCAGTCTGTAAAGCAGGGGGTTGCCTGCGGGAGGGGGGGTGAACCAGTCGGACCCGTGCTCACTCAGTGACCTCCCCCGCTGTCCCTTTCCCCCCAGGTGTTGGACATCGGGGAGAACCTGGCGGTTCCGGACGAGTTCTCGGACAGGGAGCGCCGGTCGGGGCTGTGGTGGAAGCAGCTGGTTGCCGGGGCGATGGCAGGGGCGGTGTCCCGAACCGGAACCGCCCCACTGGATCGGCTGAAGGTCTTCTTGCAGGTTTGAGGAAGAGGAGCAGGGAGTGGGAGCGGGGTGGGCGTGTGGTGGGAGAGATCCTGACTAAGTATAGTGTCAGTGACCACAACCTGGCCACAGAAACTGGACACAGGCAGACCTGGTTGACCAGAGAGGACAGGCTCAGTGACCACAGGCTGCACATTGAAACTGGACACAGGCAGACCTGGCTGTCCAGAGATGTGTTGCTGTGGGCCAGTTTGTGTACTGTGTTGTGTTGCTGTGGCTCAAAGATGTGCAGTGCAGTGTGTGGTTTTGCTGTGGGTCAGTATTGTGTGTTGTGCAGCTGTGTGTGAGTGCTGTGTGGTTGTACAGCTGTGGAGTGTGGAGGCTGTGCTGTGATGTTGTACAGCTGTGGAGTGTGGAGGCTGTGCTGTGATGTTGTACAGCTGTGGAGTGTGGAGGCTGTGCTGTGATGATGTACAGCTGTGGAGTGTGGAGGCTGTGCTGTGATGATGTACAGCTGTGGAGTGTGGAGGCTGTGCTGTGATGATGTACAGCTGTGGAGTGTGGAGGCTGTGCTGTGATGTTGTACAGCTGTGGAGTGTGGAGGCTGTGCTGTGATGTTGTACAGCTGTGGAGTGTGGAGGCTGTGCTGTGATGTTGTACAGCTGTGGAGTGTGGAGGCTGTGCTGTGATGTTGTACAGCTGTGGAGTGTGGAGGCTGTGCTGTGATGATGTACAGCTGTGGAGTGTGGAGGCTGTGCTGTGATGTACAGCTGTGGAGTGTGGAGGCTGTGCTGTGTTGTACAGCTGTGGAGTGTGGAGGCTGTGCTGTGATGATGTACAGCTGTGGAGTGTGGAGGCTGTGCTGTGATGATGTACAGCTGTGGAGTGTGGAGGCTGTGCTGTGATGATGTACAGCTGTGGAGTGTGGAGGCTGTGCTGTGATGTTGTACAGCTGTGGAGTGTGGAGGCTGTGCTGTGATGTTGTACAGCTGTGGAGTGTGGAGGCTGTGCTGTGATGATGTACAGCTGTGGAGTGTGGAGGCTGTGCTGTGATGTTGTACAGCTGTGGAGTGTGGAGGCTGTGCTGTGATGATGTACAGCTGTGGAGTGTGGAGGCTGTGCTGTGATGTACAGCTGTGGAGTGTGGAGGCTGTGCTGTGTGGTTGTACAGCTGTGGAGTGTGGAGGCTGTGCTGTGTGGTTGTACAGCTGTGGAGTGTGGAGGCTGTGCTGTGATGTTGTACAGCTGTGGAGTGTGGAGGCTGTGCTGTGATGTTGTACAGCTGTGGAGTGTGGAGGCTGTGCTGTGATGTTGTACAGCTGTGGAGTGTGGAGGCTGTGCTGTGATGTTGTACAGCTGTGGAGTGTGGAGGCTGTGCTGTGATGATGTACAGCTGTGGAGTGTGGAGGCTGTGCTGTGTGGTTGTACAGCTGTGGAGTGTGGAGGCTGTGCTGTGATGATGTACAGCTGTGGAGTGTGGAGGCTGTGCTGTGATGTTGTACAGCTGTGGAGTGTGGAGGCTGTGCTGTGATGATGTACAGCTGTGGAGTGTGGAGGCTGTGCTGTGATGATGTACAGCTGTGGAGTGTGGAGGCTGTGCTGTGATGATGTACAGCTGTGGAGTGTGGAGGCTGTGCTGTGATGATGTACAGCTGTGGAGTGTGGAGGCTGTGCTGTGATGTTGTACAGCTGTGGAGTGTGGAGGCTGTGCTGTGTGGTTGTACAGCTGTGGAGTGTGGAGGCTGTGCTGTGATGTTGTACAGCTGTGGAGTGTGGAGGCTGTGCTGTGATGTTGTACAGCTGTGGAGTGTGGAGGCTGTGCTGTGATGATGTACAGCTGTGGAGTGTGGAGGCTGTGCTGTGTGGTTGTACAGCTGTGGAGTGTGGAGGCTGTGCTGTGATGTTGTACAGCTGTGGAGTGTGGAGGCTGTGCTGTGATGATGTACAGCTGTGGAGTGTGGAGGCTGTGCTGTGATGTTGTACAGCTGTGGAGTGTGGAGGCTGTGCTGTGATGATGTACAGCTGTGGAGTGTGGAGGCTGTGCTGTGATGTTGTACAGCTGTGGAGTGTGGAGGCTGTGCTGTGATGATGTACAGCTGTGGAGTGTGGAGGCTGTGCTGTGATGATGTACAGCTGTGGAGTGTGGAGGCTGTGCTGTGATGTTGTACAGCTGTGGAGTGTGGAGGCTGTGCTGTGTGGTTGTACAGCTGTGGAGTGTGGAGGCTGTGCTGTGATGATGTACAGCTGTGGAGTGTGGAGGCTGTGCTGTGATGTTGTACAGCTGTGGAGTGTGGAGGCTGTGCTGTGATGATGTACAGCTGTGGAGTGTGGAGGCTGTGCTGTGTGGTTGTACAGCTGTGGAGTGTGGAGGCTGTGCTGTGTGGTTGTACAGCTGTGGAGTGTGGAGGCTGTGCTGTGATGTTGTACAGCTGTGGAGTGTGGAGGCTGTGCTGTGATGTTGTACAGCTGTGGAGTGTGGAGGCTGTGCTGTGATGATGTACAGCTGTGGAGTGTGGAGGCTGTGCTGTGATGATGTACAGCTGTGGAGTGTGGAGGCTGTGCTGTGATGTTGTACAGCTGTGGAGTGTGGAGGCTGTGCTGTGATGTTGTACAGCTGTGGAGTGTGGAGGCTGTGCTGTGATGTACAGCTGTGGAGTGTGGAGGCTGTGCTGTGATGTTGTACAGCTGTGGAGTGTGGAGGCTGTGCTGTGATGATGTACAGCTGTGGAGTGTGGAGGCTGTGCTGTGATGTTGTACAGCTGTGGAGTGTGGAGGCTGTGCTGTGTGGTTGTACAGCTGTGGAGTGTGGAGGCTGTGCTGTGATGATGTACAGCTGTGGAGTGTGGAGGCTGTGCTGTGATGTTGTACAGCTGTGGAGTGTGGAGGCTGTGCTGTGATGTACAGCTGTGGAGTGTGGAGGCTGTGCTGTGATGTTGTACAGCTGTGGAGTGTGGAGGCTGTGCTGTGATGATGTACAGCTGTGGAGTGTGGAGGCTGTGCTGTGATGATGTACAGCTGTGGAGTGTGGAGGCTGTGCTGTGATGATGTACAGCTGTGGAGTGTGGAGGCTGTGCTGTGATGATGTACAGCTGTGGAGTGTGGAGGCTGTGCTGTGATGTTGTACAGCTGTGGAGTGTGGAGGCTGTGCTGTGATGATGTACAGCTGTGGAGTGTGGAGGCTGTGCTGTGATGATGTACAGCTGTGGAGTGTGGAGGCTGTGCTGTGATGATGTACAGCTGTGGAGTGTGGAGGCTGTGCTGTGATGTTGTACAGCTGTGGAGTGTGGAGGCTGTGCTGTGTCTCCAGGTTCACGGGTCCGGTGCTCTGGGGGGGCTGCGCAGGATGAAGGTCCTGGGAGGTCTGCGTGGGATGGTGCTGGAGGGAGGGGTCCTCTCGCTGTGGCGTGGAAACGGTATCAATGTGCTGAAGATCGCCCCCGAGTCCGCCATCAAGTTCATGGCCTACGAACAGGTGGGACCTGCTACTCTGATGCCCTGTTTCACTCTCTTCCACACTGCCTGTCTCACTCTCTCCCTGCCCCACTCTTCCACACTGCCTGTCTCACTCTCTCCCTGCCCCACTCTTCCACACTGTTCTTCTCACTTTCTCTCTCCCTGTCTCACTCTCTTCCACACTGCCGGTCTCACTCTCTTTCCCTGTCTCACTCTCTTCCACACTGCCGGTCTCACTCTCTCTCTCCCTGCCCCACTCTCTTCCACTCTCTCTGTTAGACCCGTTACCCACTCCTGCCTGTCTCACTCTCATATATACTCACTCCCTGTCTCACTTGCTCGCCCTCTGTCTCACTCACCCCAGATTAAGCGGGCGATCCGGGGGAACGAGGGCTCATTGAGAGTTCAGGAGAGGTTCATCGCAGGGTCTCTGGCTGGAGCCACTGCTCAGACCATCATTTACCCCATGGAGGTGAGTATGACCCTGGGCCAACAAGGAACCTGACCCTGGGGCAACGGAACCTGATCCTGGGACAACAGGCACTAGGAAACTGGCAGTATATCCTTCTACAGGCCCAGATACAGAGGACAGAGTGGCTTCCTTCAGGCCCCTGTAGAGAGTACAGCGTGGTGTCCTACAGGTCCCTGAATAGAATAGTTTCCTGCAGGACCCTGTACAGAGTGGCATCCCTCAAGACCCTGTACTGATCAGTGTCTGTCTCTTTCCAGGTCCTGAAGACCCGTCTCACACTGCGGCGCACTGGGCAGTACTCGGGAGTGGCAGACTGTGCACGGCAGATCCTACGCAGGGAGGGCCTGCGGGCGTTCTACAAGGGCTACCTGCCCAACATGCTGGGGATCATCCCCTACGCAGGCATTGACCTGGCAGTGTATGAGGTCAGTGTGCTGTAGTGTCCAGTCAGTGTGTCTTTATGAACCCCTCTCTCTCAGTGCAGTGTTAATGTACTGGAGTGTCCAGTCAGTCAGTGTGTCTGTATGAACCCCTCTCTCTTAGTGCAGTGTTAATGTACTGTAGTGTCCAGTCAGTCAGTGTGTCTGTATGAACCCCTCTCAGTGCAGTGTTAATGTACTGTAGTGTCCAGTCAGTCAGTGTGTCTGTATGAACCCCTCTCTCTCAGTGCAGTGTTAATGTACTGTAGTGTCCAGTCAGTCAGTGTGTCTGTATGAACCCCTCTCAGTGCAGTGTTAATGTACTGTAGTGTCCAGTCAGTCAGTGTGTCTGTATGAATCCCTCTCTCTCAGTGCAGTGTCAATGTACTGTAGTGTCCAGTCAGTCAGTGTGTCTGTATGAACCCCTCTCTCTCAGTGCAGTGTTAATGTACTGTAGTGTCCAGTTGAACTTTTTTACCATTGTGTTTTTCACAGACTCTTAAGACAGCTTGGCTACAGCGATACAGTCTGGGCTCTCCTGACCCAGGAGTCCTGGTTCTGCTGGGCTGTGGCACTGTATCCAGTACCTGTGGTCAGCTGGCTAGCTATCCCCTAGCATTGATTCGAACCCGCATGCAAGCCCAGGGTAAGGCTATGTGTATTTCAGTGCAGTGTTAATGTACTGTAGTGTCCAGTCAGTCAGTGTGTCTGTATGAACCCCTCTCTCTCAGTGCAGTGTTAATGTACTGTAGTGTCCAGTCAGTCAGTGTGTCTGTATGAACCCCTCTCTCTCCTCTCTCTCAGCCTCTGTGGAGGGGGGTCCCCAGCTGTCTATGCTTGGCCAGTTCAGACACATCGTGTCACGGGAGGGGGTCCTTGGTCTGTATCGTGGCATCGCGCCCAACTTCCTGAAGGTCATCCCAGCTGTCAGCATCAGCTATGTGGTGTATGAGAACACCAAGATCGCTCTGGGGGGGGCATCTTAGACTGGGGCTGGGTCAAGAGGAGGGAGGAAGTGGAGGGGGGGTACAGAGAGGGAGGGCTGGGGAGGGGGGTGGAGAGAGATGGAGGAAGAGGAGGGTGTGTCCCAGGGAGGGGGTGCTCAGTTTGGCATATGCACACCCCTGAAGGTCCTGTCTTTGCCTGGGGACTGCATGGCATGCCTGTGTTTCCACTGTCAGTATGGGGGTCACAGTGACAGTCTGGCTGTCAGTGTGGGTGTCACCAGGAGGCCACGCAGCCAGGTTCACACCTCTAAATCTGAATTCCTAACGTCACACTCCGGCCATGGGCCAAGGCATCCTGGGATAGCGCTCTCGCAGACCGTGAGAGCGCCATCAGTGACTCAGATCCTGGGGCCTGTGTGCGTCTGTGTGTGCACGCGTGTGCTGTTTTAATTGAAATGTGAAAAACCTCTCCTTTTCTTTGTATATATTATGGGAGAAGGAGGCACTAAACTACAGTTCCCAGCATGCTGCCCTCCTGCGGCAGCTCAGGGATTGTCTATGTAGCAGTGAGGTGGTTACGTCAGGTCAGGCCAGTCATATCTTTTTCCATCCCAGAGGCGTCATGGTTCCAGGTACGAGCCACTTTACCTGTTCAAAGCCTTCTGTTTTGAATGTGATTGGGTTTCTTATAGTGATTTGCTTGGTTTTATTTAGGGATACACCTCCATGTATGTTGTTATTTCTGTAGATCACAGTCTGTCGAGAGCTCTACACTCCTGCGGTAGTACTGCACTGACTGCGCAGACCTGTTCCTTGCCCGATGTTGACTGCGCAAGCCTGGTGCTTCCACTGCACTGACTGCCCAGACCTGCTCCATATACTGTGCTGACTGCGCAAGCCTGTTGCTTTCACTGCACTGACTGTGCAGACCTGCTCCTGCCCTGTGTTGACTGCGCAAGCCTGCTGCTTCCACTGCACTGATTGCGCAGACCTGCTCCATATACTGTGCTGACTGCGCAAGCCTGCTGCTTCCACTGCACTGACTGAGCAGACCTGCTCCTGCCCTGTGCTGACTGCGCGAGCCTGCTGCTTCCATTGCACTGACTGTGCAGACCTGTTCCTTGCCCTGTGTTGACTGCGCAAGCCTGCTGCTTCCACTGCACTGACTGTGCAGACCTGTTCCTTGCCCTGTGCAGACTGCGCAAGCCTGCTGCTTCCACTGCACTGACTGCGCAGACCTGCTCCATATACTGTGCTGACTGCGCAAGCCTGCTGCTTCCACTGCACTGACTGCGCAGACCTGCTCCTTGCCCTGTGTTGACTGGGCAAGCCTGCTGCACTCCTTGTACTGCGCCGACTGCACAGGCAAGCTCGTACCTCTGCTCTCTGTGAGAGAAACCCTGGGGAGCTGTAGACAGTCATACTGTACCAAACTATGGTGTAAACGTGGCGACGACAGTGGGAGAGAAGGAGGGATGAGAGACAAGGACAGAACTGTCTGTATCTGCTGTAGAAATCACCTCACTGCTCACTGCTGATGATTTTAAGCAACTGAGCCTGAGTTACTGATGGTTCCTGTGTGGTAAATCTGTATATGTGATTGTATACTGTATATAGTACGCTACGTATAAATACATATTTAAGGCACTAAGGCTGAATGTATTTTACAAGCATTATTCCCATAATGATTATTATCAGGATTGCACTTGAGGGCAGGATTGCAACAGGAATGTACGGTTTGAAATCTGTCTGTTTCTTTTGGTGGGGCAGGGGTCAGGAGCCCTGATTTGTCGATGAGTTCTACTGTTCACTGTTTACAGATTGTGCAGACTGTTTCCAGTCTGGCTGTCAGTATGGGGGTCACAGACAGTCACTGTAGACAGACAGGGGGCGCTGTCTGCACGCCCACTATGCAGTGTCTTGCAGACACCAGTCCCTGTCACAGGACAAACTTTGGGATATGCTGTTTGTAGACAGGCAGGGGGCGCTGTCACAAAGCGCATTTGCAGCAGCCAAACATGTTTTTGGAAAAAAGTTGGAAGCGTTTCTCCTTCATTGCATGACAGAAACAGCCAGAATATTTTTAGGATTATGTTTTTAATGTGAAAATGATCTGATAGTGAGATGTTGCAATCACAAAGCTCAGGGACAGGCTGAACTGCTGTTCATTACACTAATAACACTCCTCCACATACTCCCCCACAGTTTTATTGTCAGTGATGATATTCCCTTGTTTATTATAACACCAGGGCCTAATGTCTATGACAATATTCCCCTGTTTATTATAACACCAGGGCCTAATGTCTATGACAATATTCCCCTGTTTATTATAACACCAGGGCCTGATGTCTATGACAATATTCCCCTGTTTATTATAACACCAGGGCCTGATGTCAGTGACAATATTCCCGTTTATTATTACACCAGGGACTGATGTCAGTGACAATATTCCCCTTTTTATTATTACACCAGGGCCTGATGTCAGTGACAATATTCCCCTGTTTATTATTACACCAGGGCCTGATGTCTGTGACAATATTATCCTGTTTATTATTACACCAGGGCCTGATGTCAATGACAATATTCCCGTTTATTATAACACCAGGGCCTGATGTCTGTGACAATATTCCCCTGTTTATTATTACACCAGGGCCTGACGTCAGTGACAATATTCCCCTGTTTATTATTACACCAGGGCCTGATGTTAGTGACAATATTCCCCTGTTTTTATTACACCAGGGCCTGATGTCAGTGACAATGTTCCACTTTTTATTATTACACCAGGGCCTAATGTCAGTGACAATATTCCCCTGTTTATTATTACACCAGGGCCTGATGTCTGTGACAATATTATCCTGTTTATTATAACACCAGGGCCTGATGTCTGTGACAATATTCCCCTGTTTATTATTACACCAGGGCCTGACGTCAGTGACAATATTCCCCTGTTTATTATTACACCAGGGCCTGATGTCAATGACAATATTCCCGTTTATTATTACACCAGGCCCTGATGTCAATGACAATATTCCCCTGTCTCTGTGCTGGGTAGACTGGCGACTGTGAGGACAGCAACTCCTCCTCCTGTCTGTGACCCTGTGCCCCTCACACTGCTCCATGTAGCAATACAGGAACACTGTGTCATTACATTCAGCTGTGCGGTGACGCCTGAAGGCCCTCTGCAAGGGCTGGTCCTGCGTCCAGAGGGACTGGGCCAGACGGTTCTGGGTCCAGAGGGACTGGGGAAGCCCGTTCTGGGTCCAGGGGGACTGGGGCAGACGGTTCTGGGTCCAGGGGGACTGGGGAAGCCCGTTCTGGGTCCAGGGGGACTGGGGCAGACGGTTCTGGGTCCAGGAATCTGGGGGAGGAGGTTCTGGGTCCACAGGGACTGGGCCAGCCAGTTCTGGGTCCAGGAATCTGGGGGAGGAGGTTCTGGGTCCAGAGGGACGGGGGCAGCCGGTTCTGGGTCCAAGAATCTGGGGCAGCCGGTTCTGGGTCCAGGGGGACTGGGGCAGCCGGTTCTGGGTCCAGGGGGACTGGGGCAGACGGTTCTGGGTGGGAAACCTCGCCTAAAAAGGTTCTAGACATGATTCATGGTTCAGCTCCATCTCTTCATGAAGCTCGAAGGGGTTTCCCAGAATCGGATGTTTTGTCCACGACTCGAATGCCTGAAGGTACGTCTGTCGGACTGGTGCCACGATGCAACAAGTCACATATCAGGACACCTAAGTGTGTACTAACGATATAACCCTGGCCCTGCCCCAGACCCAAAACAGTTTATATGTATATTTTTGTCCTGGAATCCCATGTATGGAGTTGCAATCTGAAATAAAAGATATTTTGAAGTCACCTCAGATGCTGTCTTCGATCTGTGTGTGTAGCGTCATGCCTGCAGCGTGTGTGTGTCAGCATGTTGAGGCCCATCAGCCCCTGTGCCACCTGCGCCTCAGCAACCAGCAGGGCCAGAAGAGTTAAACGTGTCCAACAAAGGAGGTTTGTAAATGGTAATGATGCAGCCCCCTGCCCTCTCTTACACTGTTGTCCTGACCCTTCAAGAACAAGATGTGACTGGACCGTGACAGACTGGAGCCTCCCTAAGGTAATAATAATTGCTTACACTTATATAGCGCTTTTCTGGACACTCCACTCAAAGCGCTTTACAGATAATGGGTTCTCCCCTCCACCACCACCAATGTGCAGCCCCACCTGGATGATGCGACGGCAGCCATAGTGCGCCAGAACGCTCACCACACACCAGCTATCAGTGGGGAGGAGAGCAGAGTAATGAAGCCAATTCATAGAGGGGGATTATTAGGAGGCCATGATTGGTAAGGGCGATTGGGAAATGTGGCCAGGATGCTGAGGTTACACCCCTACTCTTTTCGAGAAACGCCCTGGGATTTTTAATGACCACAGAGTCAGGACCTCGGTTTTACGTCTCATCTGAAGGACGGCGCCTGTTTACAGTATAGTGTTCCCGTCACTATACTGGGGCATTAGGACCTACATGGACCACAGGATGAGCGCCCCCTGCTGGCCCCACTAACACCTCTTCCAGCAGCAACCTTAGTTTTTTCCCAGGAGGTCTCCCATCCAGGTACTGACCAGGCTCACACCTGCTGAGCTTCAGTGGGTTGCCAGTTGTGAGTTGCAGGGTGATATGGCTGCTGGCCACAGCAGGTACTGTAATACAGTAGCGAATTGACCCCTAATTGCTTAATTGCTCCGAGTGCTGCAGATCTCTTTGAAGGTTAAGGAAGAGCTAGAGCAAAAACGTGCCGCGGCCCGGGCCCCTGGTGTCAAGAGGTTACAAATCAGCTGATTTTCTGGGTTACCTCACACAAGCAGCTACGGACTGCCACCGAGGAGGAGCCTCCATGTTGGCTCAAGTTCACACCATCTGCACTTGAGCCAAAATGGCGTCGGAGGACTATACTGTACTTATTTTCTTACATAAACCTCCAGAAGTTTTTGTTTGTCTTGCTTTCAACCACATGTCGCGAATTTAAAGACAGGTGTATTACAGATGGATAGATTTATAATTTGTGCGATAAAACGCAATCAGGATAAGGAACAAGTTATAAGTTTATTCCATGCTGAAAAGAAGAGAGAAAACACAACGTTTCGGCTATGAAGCCTTCTTTAGGTGTGAGTGTAACATCCAGATAAGACGTCCCCAAGGCACACGTGACACACGCTGCAGTTCAATAGTGCAAGGTTACCATTGTTTACTGAAGCCCCTCCCCTCTTTCTCCATATTAGCTCTGGATTTGTCAGACAACCTGTCAGTTCGTGCTCCACGCCATGCCGGTTTTAACAGATCATTGGTTGTTGGTGCTGTCCTTCAAACTTCATTGCTGTGTTGTGATTGGCCCACCCTCCAGCAGCGCCAACATTAACCCCCGTAGGCCGCTCTGTCAACCAAATCCGGCCAGCCTGTTCTGATTGGCTAGTTTAGCTGTCAGACACTCGGAATACACACACCTGGAGAGCGGGCGAGTTATACGAACGTCAAATCCAATTGCGTAGCAGGCAGGTGGTGGGTGGGACATCCGGTAGGCCCAGGCAACCCCCCCCCCCCCCCCTCCTCCTCCTCACCGCGGCTCCCTTGCTCCTCCCCGGCTCTTGCCTTACAGGGTTCCCGCTCCTGCGCACCTCGACCCGGCCCGAACGCTGCCTTAGCCCGCTCGCCTCCCCCCTCTCTCAGCGCGGACAAGCATGTCGGAGTACAACGCGGTGCCGCCGCCCGGGGCCGCAGCTCCTCTCGTCGGCGGACAGCAGGCCCTCGGAGCCGGCGGGGCCATCAAGAAAGACGCCTTCGCGGACGCGGTGCAGCGGGCCCGGCAGGTAAGCCGGGGGAGGCCGGGGCAGCGACGGGGAGGGGAGGGAGTTGCGGACGGCGCGTAGAGGGGGCTTGGGATCAATGGAGCCGGCGTGCTGGCTGTCTCCGTTTCGTGGGACCCTGATAAAAGGAGACTGCCAGCACTCAGACAGGCAGGCGGGGAGCGCCGCTCTCCCCAGCTCGCTGGGCTGCGGCCTGGGCAGAGGAGGCCGGGCTGAGCGACACTTACGCCGGCGGCGGCGGCGGCCGGGGTAGAGTCGGGACGAGAGAAACGCGCAGACCCTCATCGCTGTCCTGCATAAACAATCGAGTAACCGCCTTCCCCGCGTCTGAACCCGCCGTCCTGAGCGGGTCTGGACCGGACCTGCGGGCGCACGTCTGCACTTTTTGGCAGAGACACCCACCTCCTCCCGTCTCCGCGCCACATCACCCCACACCACCCTCGGGTCTCCTTCTTCAGGGCTGGTTCACGACATCTCGACAGTCTAGTGCATCATGTCCGGAACGGGGTTATGAGTCCCCGGACACGTTTTCTAAACGAACCGTCGCGGTTCGGAAGCCGTGGTTGTGATCATGGGACCGAGGTGAGACTCCAGCATGCCTTCAGCAAAACATCTCGCCTTCGGGGCGACACGTATCATTCTTGAATGTGTGTCAGGTAATATTCACGCTGGTGAAGAACCTGTAGAGATAACAATGTTTATACCGGCTGTAGCAAACTGTTTCATTCAGATCAGTGTTACGGTTTAAGTCACCGCTTTATAGCTATAAGATATCGCTGCTCTGCTCTGGAATCAGTCCAGAGAAGAGGAGTCAAGTATGTGCTGAAACTGAAGGAACTGAGTCTCTTTAGTCTGAAGGAAGTGTCCTACACTGACAGGCTGAAGGAACTGAGTCTCTTTAGTCTAAGGGAGTATCCAGCTCCATCAGAAACGAGTCTCTTTAGAGGGGATGTCCTCACTGACAGGTTGAACGAACTGAGTCTCTTTAGACTGAAGGGAAACTACGATGGGACCTGACACAAGTATTCAAAATCCTCAAAGACTTCGACACAGTCAACCCAGTGGACTGTTCTACTGCACTGGGACTGTAGCCCCTATTGTAACAGGACTGTTCTACTGCACTGGGACTGTAGCTCCTATTGTAACGGGACTGTTCTACTGCACTGGGACTGTAGCTCCTATTGTAACAGGACTGTTCTACTGCACTGGGACTGTAGCCCCTATTGTAACGGGACTGTTCTACTGCACTGGGACTGTTGTAACGGGACTGTTCTACTGCACTGGGACTGTAGCTCCTATTGTAACAGGACTGTTCTACTGCACTGGGACTGTAGCCCCTATTGTAACAGGACTGTTCTACTGCACTGGGACTGTAGCTCCTATTGTAACGGGACTGTTCTACTGCACTGGGACTGTAGCCCCTATTGTAACGGGACTGTTCTACTGCACTGGGACTGTTGTAACGGGACTGTTCTACTGCACTGGGACTGTAGCTCCTATTGTAACAGGACTGTTCTACTGCACTGGGACTGTAGCTCCTATTGTAACAGGACTGTTCTACTGCACTGGGACTGTAGCTCCTATTGTAACAGGACTGTTCTACTGCACTGGGACTGTTGTAACGGGACTGTTCTACTGCACTGGGACTGTAGCCCCTATTGTAACAGGACTGTTCTACTGCACTGGGACTGTAGCCCCTATTGTAACAGGACTGTTCTACTGCACTGGGACTGTAGCCCCTATTGTAACAGGACTGTTCTACTGCACTGGAACTGTAACCCCTATTGTAACAGGACTGTTCTACTGCACTGGGATTATAGCCCCTACTGTAACAGGACTGTTCTACTGCACTGGGACTGTAGCTCCTACTGTAACAGGACTGTTCTACTGCACCGGGACTGTAGCCCCTATTGTAACAGGACTGTTCTACTGCACTGGGACTGTAGCTCCTACTGTAACAGGACTGTTCTACTGCACCGGGACTGTAGCCCCTATTGTAACAGGACTGTTCTACTGCACCGGGACTGTAGCTTTTACTGTAACAGGACTGTTCTACTGCACTGGGACTGTAGCTCCTATTGTAACAGGACTGTTCTACTGGACTGGGACTGTAGCTCCTACTGTAACAGGACTGTTCTACTGCACTGTTGATGGTTGTATGTGAAGTGAATTGTTGACAGGGCTGCAGTGTTTTTGAGTGTGTGGTGCTGGACAGTGTTGATCTTCTTTGTCGTTCACAGATTGCAGCAAAGATTGGAGGTGATGCTGGAACAGCACCCCTGAACAACACCAGCAGTACCGAGAGCTACACCTTCACTGCGCAGAAACGCCAGCTGGAGGATGCAGGTGTGCCTTCTGATCCCCGATTGTAACTCCAGCCTGTTTACTATTAACATTCATTTCTTTGCTGTGCCAGTAATCTCGTAGTTTGCCGCCTCAATACTCTTGGTGTGCCTTCACTGTACTCGCGCTGTGTCAGTAATCTCGCGCTGTGCCATCACTGTACTCGCGCGCTGTGCCATCACTGTACTCGCGCGCTGTGCCATCACTGTACTCGCGCGCTGTGCCATCACTGTACTCGCGCGCTGTGCCATCACTGTACTCGCGCGCTGTGCCATCACTGTACTCGCGCGCTGTGCCATCACTGTACTCGCGCGCTGTGCCATCACTGTACTCGCGCGCTGTGCCATCACTGTACTCGCGCGCTGTGCCATCACTGTACTCGCGCGCTGTGCCATCACTGTACTCGCGCGCTGTGCCATCACTGTACTCGCGCGCTGTGCCATCACTGTACTCGCGCTGTGCCAGTAATCTCGGCGCTGTGCCAGTAATCTCGCGCTGTGCCATCACTGTACTCGCGCTGTGCCAGTAATCTCACGCTGTGCCATCACTGTACTCTCGCGCTGTGCTCTCATTCCCCTGTGTTGTACTTTGCTCTGTGCCTCTTGTCACAGAGTTTGCGGCCTGCGTTGTGACGCTGTGTGTGTGTTGTCTTGCAGAACAGCCGGACAGTAAGAAGATGGCGTCTCAGAGTGAGCGGGACTCCTCCTCTGCTCTGTGTGAGTGCCTCCGCTCGTCCTGTGGCTGTCAGGGGAGTCGCTCCTGTTCTGCGCGTGTCCGTTTCTGTCCGTGTCTGTCCTCTTCAGGCGTGATCTCTCCTCCCCTCGTCTTTCCCTCCTCCCTCTGCCTCAGCACTGACCTGCTCCCGGTTTCTCTCTTGTAGCCATTGGAGCTCAGTTGGCGGCCCTTCACCAGCAGAGGTAAAGACCCCTGACAGCGTGGGGGGCTGGAGGGTGGGTGTGAGAGGGTGTGGTTTCACAAGCAGATCCTGAACATAGTGGTTCCGTTTCTCTCATCTGATCTGCTCCCCTGCCTTTCTCCCTCACTCCTGCTGTCTCCGGTCCCCTGCTTCTTTCCCTCCTCTTCCTCATTCCTGCTCTATTCTCTCTCTCTCTCCTCACTCTGCACCTGGCCTCTCCCTCAATCCCACTCTCCGATCACTGCCTCTCCCTCTTCTTCCTCACTCCTGCTCTCTCTCTCCGCTTGCCTCTCCCTCTGCTTCTCTCTCCTCCTCTCTCAGGCCAGCGAGTACCACAGAGGAGTACCGCGTTCCTGATGGCATGGTTGGACTCAGTGAGTATCAGCCCTGTTTGTTTAATTGCTAATGGAGGGACGGGAGTTCATTTGGGCTTCTTAATTGCTCTTCTCTCTTTCTTAGTAATTGGTCGAGGAGGAGAGCAGATTAATAAGATCCAGCAGGACTCGGGGTGCAAAGTTCAGATTGCTCCAGGTGAGTGTCCTATGGCCTATCACGCCTGTCCTGCTGGGCAGTACTGTGTCCGGCCGGCGGGCTGCCCGGGGCGGGTCCAGTGTATAAGCCGATGTTTTTTGCTTTCAGACAGTGGTGGTCTGCCGGACCGGAGTGTCTCTCTCACGGGGACCCCGGAGTCCATACAGTGAGTACATGACCCCCCTGTGACTGCGCCCTCGAGCCCGGGGTCTGGGGTCTGGGGACTGCGCTCAGGGTCCTTCCCTCCCTCCCTCCCCTCAGGAAGGCGAAGATGCTGCTGGACGAGATAGTGTCCCGGGGCCGCGGCACGCCGCCCACCTTCCACGAGTCCACCAACGGCCAGAGCGGGTCGGTGCAGGAGATCATGATCCCCGCCGGCAAGGCAGGGCTGGTGATCGGCAAGGGGGGCGAGACCATCAAGCAGCTGCAGGTACAGCTGGGTGTGAAGGAGTGGGCGCAGGGTGCTGGATTGTGCGTGTCTGGGGGGGTGTGGCTCAGCCGTGCTGCTGCGTGGAAGTGTCACTGTCGTGTTGCTGTGTAGGAGCGTGCAGGAGTGAAGATGATCCTCATCCAGGATGGCTCTCAGTCAGCCAACATGGACAAACCCCTGCGCATCATCGGAGAGCCTTACAAAGTACAGGTACTGCCTGTCTCTCCAGTATTAATGTACTGGAGTGTCCAGTCAGTCAGTGTGTCTGTATGAACCCCTCTCTCTCAGTGCAGTGTTAATGTGTTTTGGTGTTTATCATTACAAATAGCATTATGAAATTGTAGAATAAGTAAGAAATGACTTAGCGGATGTGATATAACCCCCAACCTGTAAGAATTTTGTCATGCAGTTGGTGTAGTTAGAGGCGTGTGAGTTATTTGTTTCCTGGCACAGCTTTGGTGAAAAGAGCAATAATTCACTCACACTTGGCTAAACAAATGTTTATTAGCAGTGACATAACATCAACATACAACACACGTTTCCCTATGTACAGTACAGGTTTACAGACAAGGGGTCCTAGAGGTGTAACATCCTAACCACCCCGAATAAGGCCAGCTGCCTTCTGGACTGAATAGAATGCAGTCTGTGGTTGAATCTCTCTCTCTCTCTCTGCAAACCCCAGATGTTACAAAACCCATCTCCTTATACTTAGATATACCCACTAACCAGGTGAGGCTATTTGTAACCAAAGGATTCTCCACTCAAGAAATCGGAGCTGCCTAAAAACACATTGAATCGCAAGCTCTCTTAGCAAGGTTCAATTACTTAGCTCAAACCTGGTCTTTATGGATGATCTGGGCAAGGAGCTCTCACCCGGCACACATTTTATGTTGTCTCCTCTCTTTATCGTTCTGTTCTGATCTCTTACATGGTGTCTTTCTGGACTGTTGATTGACGCACTTAATCATTTACCCGGAAATTAGCCAAGGTAAACTTCACGATTGCTTTGTTTACTGAATCTGGACCCCCTACATCTCGGCGAACATCAAACATCCCCTTCGCCTTGAAGCTGGAAATTTTGACACTGTTCTTTGGGACACTTCATAGTCGCCTACAGCTGTAACAACATGAACCGTCTCTCTTTGTCTCTCTCGTGGTGCAGCAAGCTCGGGAGCTGGTGCAGGAGATCCTGCGAGAGAGGGATCATCCCGGCTTTGTGGAGAGAAATGAGTACGGCTCCCGTATGGGCGGAGGGGGAGGCGGCATTGATGTGAGTGTCCTCCCGCGTCTCCCCCTGACCCTGCCAGTACCCCTCCCGCGTCTCCCCTGACCCTGCCAGTACCCCTCCCGCGTCTCCCCCTGACCCTGCCAGTACCCCTCCCGCGTCTCCCCTGACCCTGCCAGTACCCCTCCCGCGTCTCCCCCTGCCAGTACCCCTCCCGCGTCGCCCCCTGACCCTGCCAGTACCCCTCCCGCGTCGCCCCCTGACCCTGCCAGTACCCCTCCCGCGTCTCCCCCTGCCAGTACCCCTCCCGCGTCGCCCCCTGACCCTGCCAGTACCCCTCCCGCGTCGCCCCCTGACCCTGCCAGTACCCCTCCCGCGTCTCCCCCTGACCCTGCCAGTACCCCTCCCGCGTCTCCCCCTGACCCTGCCAGTACCCCTCCCGCGTCTCCCCCTGACCCTGCCAGTACCCCTCCCGCGTCTCCCCCTGACCCTGCCAGTACCCCTCCCGCGTCTCCCCCTGCCAGTACCCCTCCCGCGTCTCCCCCTGACCCTGCCAGTACCCCTCCCGCGTCTCCCCCTGCCAGTACCCCTCCCGCGTCTCCCCCTGACCCTGCCAGTACCCCTCCCGCGTCTCCCCTGACCCTGCCAGTACCCCTCCCGCGTCTCCCCCTGACCCTCCCAGTACCCCTCCCGCCTCTCCCCCTGACCCTGCCAGTACCACCTGTCCTCCTCTGGGCACCAGGGTGTTGCCTGGGTTCTGATGGATCGGTCTGGGCTCGTGTGCAGGTGCCTGTTCCTCGTCACTCTGTGGGCGTGGTCATTGGACGCAATGGAGAGATGATCAAGAAAATCCAGAACGACGCTGGAGTCCGAATCCAGTTCAAGCCAGGTGCTGTGCGCTACACACTGTCTGAATCCAGTTCAAGCCAGGTGCTGTGCGCTACACAATGTCTGAATTCAGTTCAAGCCTGGTGCTGTGCGCTATACACACACAGTCCGAATCCAGTTCAAGCCAGGTACTGTGCGCTACACACTGTCTGAATCCAGTTCAAGCCAGGTGCTGTGCGCTACACACTGTCTGAATCCAGTTCAAGCCAGGTGCTGTGCGCTACACAATGTCTGAATTCAGTTCAAGCCTGGTGCTGTGCGCTATACACACACAGTCCGAATCCAGTTCAAGCCAGGTGCTGTGCGCTACACACTGTCTGAATCCAGTTCAAGCCAGGTGCTGTGCGCTACACACTGTCCGAATCCAGTTCAAGCCTGGTGCTGTGCGTTATACACACACAGTCCGAATCCAGTTCAAGCCAGGTGCTGTGCGCTACACACACACACTCTGAATCCAGTTCAGTGCTGTGCGCTATACACGTATGCGCATACACAGTCAGTCCAGTTTGCGTTTGTGTTGTTGTGTAGACAACAAAATCCACAGTATTGACCCTGATAGTGTGTGTACTCTCCTGGTAATCGTGATTGTTTTACTGTCACTGTGCAGACGATGGAACTGGCCTTAATACTTGTGTGTGTGTTCCATCAGTAATTGTTATTGTCACTGTGTAGTGCAGAAGATGGCACTGGCCCTAATATTGTGTGTGTGTTCTGTCAGTAATTGTGTTATTGTGTTACTGTGTTGTGCAGATGACGGTACTGGCCCTGACAAGATTGCGCACATCATGGGTCCCCCAGAGCGCTGTGAACACGCGGCTCGCATCATCGCTGACCTGCTGCAGAGCATCCGGGTATGAGGGGCAGAGTGGGGCGCGGGGAGGAGAGAGGGGGGGTACGGGGGGGCAGAGCGGGGCACAGGAAGGGGAGGAGATAGGGGGTACCCATGGGCATTGTGGGGCGCGGGGAGGGGAGGAGAGAGGGGGTACCCAGGGGCAGAGTGGGGCGCGGGGAGGGGAGGAGAGAGGGGGTACCCATGGGCAAAGTGGGGCGCGGGGAGGGGAGGAGAGAGGGGGTACCCAGGGGCAGAGTGGGGCGCGGGGAGGGGAGGAGAGAGGGGGTACCCATGGGCAAAGTGGGGCGTGGGGAGGGGAGGAGAGAGGGGGTACGGGTGGCAGAGCGGGGCGCAGGAATGGGAGGAGAGAGGGGATACCCATGGGCAGAGTGGGGCCCAGGGAGGGGAGGAGAGAGGGGGTACCCATGGGCAAAGTGGGGCGCGGGGAGGGGAGGAGAGAGGGGGTACCCAGGGGCAGAGTGGGGCGCGGGGAGGGGAGGAGAGAGGGGGTACCCAGGGGCAGAGTGGGGCGCGGGGAGGGGAGGGGAGGAGAGAGTGGGGGTATGGGTGGCAGAGCGGGGCGTGGAGAGGGGAGAGGGGGTACGGGGGGGTAACCTGAGCTGGTTATATGGCAGGTGAACTGTTCCCACAGTTCATTTCCTCTCTTCTCTTCTTCAGTCAGGCCCCCCGGGTCCCCCCGGACCGGGGATGCCCCCTGGGGGTCGGGGGCGTGGCCGAGGGCAAGGCAACTGGGGTCCCCCAGGTGGTGAGGTCACCTTCTCCATCCCCAGCCACAAGTGCGGCCTGGTCATCGGCAGAGGTCAGTCTGTCCACATAATGGGCACTCAGCCAGTGGGGCCCAGGGGCTGTCCACTGTCTCTGGCTGTGAGCCTGCGCCTGTATCTGCTTTGATACACAGCATTACTTAATTAGCGAACACTGTTTGTGCTGGCGGTTGTCAGGATTAAAGGGGGAATGCAGTGCCAATTCCTCAAACAGGTTATTAAATCTCAGTAAACTAATTGACAGTATAACAACAGTTTTAAAATTACGAATTGAGCACAAATTCGTGAACTTTGTGAAAACTTTGTATGGTCGCCATGTTGCACAGACTACTGGTCTCAACACAGGCGAGAGTTTGTGAGACTTGTGACATGATGCAGCCCTTCCTGCTCGCTGGTCACTGTAACGACTAATGTAATAGGATGTACGAGTATAAGTGAATAAGTAAGGCTCTGCAGCAGACACTTCATGACACTTTGCCAGCCGTTACCCTGTCACGTTGTGTAGTTCCTGCCTGACCTGAGATGTAGCTGGTTCCCAGCCACTGGCCAAACAATCGGCCCTGCTGGTCAGTCCCCGGACAGCCTGAGTGTAACGAGCCCCACCGGTCAGCCCCTGTCGTCGTCCTCTCTCTCTCTGTCCTCCGTGCACTGCTGTTCCTGTCTGACTGCTGGGCCGTCTGCCTGTCCAGGTGGGGAGAACGTCAAGGCCATCAACCAGCAGACGGGGGCGTTCGTCGAGATCTCCCGCCAGCCCCCTCCCAACGGTGACCCCAACTTCAAGCTGTTCACCATCCGGGGCACCCCCCAGCAGATCGACCACGCCAAGCAGCTGATCGAGGAGAAGATCGAGGTACAGCTGCTCCCCGGTTGTGCCTCCTTCTGAGGACTCGGCTGGACTGGACCTGTCTGATTCTGGTTCTCTTTCAGGGTCCACTGTGTCCGGTGGGTCCAGGGCCTGGTGGGCCTGGCCCCTCAGGTCCAATGGGGCCCTACAACCCAAGCCCTTACAACCAGGGACCTCCGGGAGGCCCACCACAGTGAGTAGTCCTCCCTGCCCAGACACAGGGACACAGGCAACACCCTGACAGCCTCCAGTACTGATGGCAGTTCTTCTCTCTTCCAGTGGGGGTCCCCCTCCACCACACCAGTACCCCCCACAGGGCTGGGGCAACACCTACCAGCAGTGGCAGCCCCCCGGACCCCATGACCCCAGTAAGACGCTTCTCTCTTGATAGCTCTCTTCCACTTCCTCGGTCTCCCTCTACACCCCGAGTCTACCCTGTAACAACGCTGCATCCCTTATTTTTTTGTCAAAAATATAAGGCTTCCATTGTCGCTGCAGTGTCTGTGTGAATTCAGGGGGAGTGTCCCCTGTGAGAGGGACAGCAGTGTCTCCAGTCCAGTCAGGTGTGTGTCAGTGTGTGAATTCAGGGGGAGTGTGAGAGGAGAGGGACAGCAGTGTCTCTAGCAGTGTCTCCAGTCCAGTCAGGTGTGTGTCAGTGTGTGAAATCAGGGGGAGTGTGAGAGGAGAGGGACAGCAGTGTGTCCAGTCCAGTCAGGTGTGTGTCAGTGTGTGAATTCAGGGGGAGTGTGAGAGGAGAGGGACAGCAGTGTCTCCAGTCCAGTCAGGTGTGTGTCAGTGTGTGAATTCAGGAGGACTGTGAGAGGAGAGGGACAGCAGTGTCTCTAGCAGTGTCTCCAGTCCAGTCAGGTGTGTGTCAGTGTGTGAAATCAGGGGGAGTGTGAGAGGAGAGGGACAGCAGTGTCTCCAGTCCAGTCAGGTGTGTGTCAGTGTGTGAATTCAGGGGGAGTGTGAGAGGAGAGGGACAGCAGTGTCTCCAGTCCAGTCAGGTGTGTGTCAGTGTGTGAAATCAGGGGGAGTGTGAGAGGAGAGGGACAGCAGTGTCTCCAGTCCAGTCAGGTGTGTGTCAGTGTGTGAAATCAGGGGGAGTGTGAGAGGAGAGGGACAGCAGTGTCTCCAGTCCAGTCAGGTGTGTGTCAGTGTGTGAATTCAGGGGGAGTGTGAGAGGAGAGGGACAGCAGTGTCTCCAGTCCAGTCAGGTGTGTGTCAGTGTGTGAATTCAGGGGGAGTGTGAGAGGAGAGGGACAGCAGTGTCTTGTCAATCCTGGGTCTTTCCTGAAGTCTCTGCCTGTGTTTCGGTGTTGCAGGCAAGGCAGCAGCTGCTGCAGATCCCAGTGCAGCCTGGGCAGCCTACTATGCCCAGTACTACCAGCAGCCTCCCGCCCCGGTACCTGGACAGCCCCCCGCCGCCCCAACAGGAGCCCCCGTGCCCACAGACCAGCCTCAGGCCAGCCAGGCGCCTGCTGGCCAGCCAGATTACACCAAGGCCTGGGAGGAGTATTACAAGAAGCTGGGTAAGAGCCGGCGCTGGGCGTGTGGGACAGAGCTCCCCGAGTCTAAGGGCGATTGGCCTTACTTTTCTTTTCCTTCAGCCCAGGCAGCTGGCACAGCGCCCCCTGCCTCCGGTGCCCAGACTGACTACAGCGCGGCGTGGGCCGAGTACTACAGGCAGCAGGCCGCCTACTACGGACAGACAGGGGGCCAGCCGGCCGGACAGACAGCCCCCCCACAGCAGGGACAGCAGGTACCTATGGCTTCTCGCCACCACACGGGCCCGGTCGCTGAGCTGGCACAGGGCCGAGCCTCCAGCTGGTCTTAGAGGGTTCAGTCTGCAGTCTCCCCCCGAAACTGCAGCGGAGGTTGAGACGCACCACAGCACGGATTCTCAGGCACGGGCCCTGTAGCTCCCTGCAGTGGGCAGTCCGCGCGCGGCCCGGGATTCCCAAGCGGAGACCAGCGCAGGGCTGGGTTAATCTTCCCTACACCCGCGCCTGGCACAGCTCGACGGACACTCTGCCCCAGGCCGGGATCGGCCGGTCGGCAGTGACCACGTCTCTGTGTTGCAGACGCAGTGAGGTGATGGGATGGGACGGGACAGCCGCCCTGCGGAGAGGAGGATCGGGCCGGAAAGTCAGAGGGGTATTCACCATTCTGCTCATCCACAGCCAGACTGCAACTTGGAGTTTTAATTTCGAGTTTGATTTTTATTTTTTTGTTTTTATTTTTGTCCTGTGAAAGACCGAGAGAAGAGAAGGGTGCCCCCCCCCCCACACACACACCCTTTTCCCCTACCCCTTAGCCCCTTAAATCCTTCTCCCTTCGTTCTGCTTTTTAAAAAAAAATAAAAATTCTTTAAAAGACTTTTTCCCTTTTTTCGTTCTCTACGGGTGAAGGCAGAGAGAGGCTGACTCCTCTAGTTTTCCGGAGTTTTTTCCGCCTCAGTCTGATTTTTATTCCTGCGGATGCGAGCGGACTCCGGGGGGGGGGAGAGACTTGACTGGCACCCCTTGCGCGGCTGAGCGCGCGGTCCGGTTGTCCGTGTCCGCCTGGGCCGGAGGCGGAGCCGTGTTTTTACAGCTGTGTCCCAGTTCAGCTTGGAACATTCCCAGTAAGGAGAGCAGAGGGCGCGTGGAGGAGTCCTCTGTCTCGTGCCCGCGTGCTGGTTTTTTAATTCTCCCTGTACATCTTCCTCAGGGGCCCTGTGGTGTGGTCTGCTGGCAAGGTTGAGGGCGAGTGTGTGTGTGCGCGCGCGCGTCTCTCGACGCGTGGCGACGTGGCCGAGTGTGTGTGCGCGTGTCTCTGGATGTGGGGCGACGTGGCCATGCGTACATGAGTGTCTCTGGATGTTGGGCGATGTGGTATAGTGTATGTGTGTCCATGCGTGTCTCTGCATGTGCGGCGATGTGGCCGTGTGTGTGGATGCGCGTGTCTCTGCATGTGCGGCGATGTGGCCGTGTGTGTGGATGCGCATGTCCCTGGATGTGTGGTGACATGACCGAGTGTGTGTGTGTGTGCGCATGCGTGTGTCTCTGGATGTGTGGCAATGTGGCCGTGTGTGTGTGTGTGCACGTGTCCCTGGATGTGTGGTGATGTGGCCGTGTGTGTGTGTGTGTGTGAGTGTGTGTCTCTGGATGTGTGGCGACATGGCTGGTTGGCGAGCACACGCTGTGCCTGGGTGACGAGGCTGGTGTTCACCTGCGGATGGTTATGACAAATGTCTGCAGTGGGTGGTTTTGGGGAGGTGATGTTTTTTTTTTCCTGTTGAGACGTCATGAGGTTGTATATTGTACACCTGGTTTTTACTTTTTACTGCTCGTTTTTAAAAACTTCACAATAAAAGATATCAGACACCTTCCCTCCTCTCTCTCTCAATTCAATTCAATTCAAGGTGCTTAATTAGCATGACCGATGGGTACAATCAGTGTTGCCAAAGCAAATAAAAATAATAAAATTAACATAGAACAAAACAAAAAATAGAAGTAAAATAAAATCTACAGACATATTACAGACATTTACAACAAAGACATATTATAAAATATTGACACATACTGTAGGCGGCTGGAGCATTATTGGGAGACAGACTCACTGTTCCTCAGGCTGTGACAGGAGATCACATACTGGGCTGCCAGATCAACTGAGTTCCCTCCTCCCTCTCCCAGTAGGATTGGGACCCGTTGTGACTCCGGCAGGTGTGGGAACTCTGGGATTAGATTTCTGAATTTCGGGAAGAATGTTTCTCTAATCCCAGAGTATCTGTCACAGTGCAGTAGGAAGTGCACCTCTGTCTCTATTTCTCCCCGCTGGCAGTGGGAGCTCTCTCTCTGACCTAAATCACTTCCCTCTCCAGACGGCTTTTCTCAGCTGATCGCCTGAGGATGCCTGCTGTGTGCTCAGAGGTGCGGGGGTAGGGAACAGTTTGCCCAGCTCGGATGCCGAAGCAGATTTCCAGGAACAGGTCATGGTGGGCTGGGGGTGTCGGAGCTTCCCCTGACCAGCAGGGGGTGCTCCAGGGCGGCAGGCTCTGCTGCTGCTACATGGCATTTTAACAGAAGAGCAGCGAGTGTTTGTGTGGGCACCTGGTTCTGGGAGAGTGGCGCTGGCCGGGTCAGGGCCCAGGGCATAGTCCATCTGCTGTGGGCTGGACGCGTGAGCTGGACCCTGCCTCTACGCTGTAACTGTAACTACGCCGCTCCTGGTCTGGGGGAGTTTCTGAAAAAGAAAGCATCTCATCCGAACCTCAGCAGCCACGCTCCCACTCCCCCTTGGGCCTGGTGCAAAACTAGTTTGAGGGGTTGAGTCGCAGAGGTTTCAGCATTGTGAAAGATCACCGTTATACTATATCTCAGGATACTGCAGGACTTCCTGAGAAACAAGGTCATGAGGCTCCCTAATAGATACCGGCAGGCCCTGAGGGGCCCCAACTTTATAACAGGAGGCCCTGAGGAGCCTCAGTGGATAACAGGAGCCCCTGAGGGAGCACCTGTGGATAACTGGAGGCCCTGAGGCGCTCCAAAAGATGACAGGAAGGCCCTTCATTACACAAAGAGTTGGATGAGAATCACTGAGCAAATGGGTACCAGCAAGCAAAGGTCAGGCTTTGTTTTTAAGTTTTATTGAATATCAAATAATCCAAACGAAGGAGAAATGGTGAAAAAGTGAACAAAAAAAAACCAGAACAAACATGTGCTCTGGCTTGTAATTGCCTCTGGCAACAAGTTATTTTTTTTACATATGTAAGTTGTGTTTTTTGCCTTATTCTTCAGGCTTTTGATGGAGTTTAAGTACTATTGCATTTCAAACTCGTAAGCATTAAAGGAGGGAATAGCACTGGACCCTTTTGTATTGTATACTGTAGGTGTGATATCTATACAGTATAACTAACATGAATTTTAAAGACCATGTATTTACATGTACATCTCGCAAAGTATAAGAGAATATCAAACCCCTTATATCTAACATTCACAATGAAATGCATAAAGGTGAAGTTTTGCTAGTCTATCAAAACAGTTTTGTATATATGCAGTTTACAGATAAATGTGTAGGTGTTTCTTTTCTAGTTATACAGAAACACATCCTCTTACTGTCTACTGCTGGTGAGTTTGATGTCCCTGCCTTCTCTTCTTTGGGGGTTTGTAGTTTGTTGAGCTCAGTGGGGACTGGGGGGGGTAGGGTTTGGGGTAAATAGGGGGTGGAACAACAGTGATTGACACCAAGCACTGTCCAATCTAAGCGACGTTTGTGTAGGAGGAGCGACTTGGTACGACCAATCTTAACAGAGCTGGGAGACCGGAGCTTTAGCCTTGATTGACGGGTCTTTTGCCCAATAGAGAAGCTTGGCGGGTATGCGGCAAGCCAATGGGAGAGCGACTTTCATGGATAGGCGGGAGCGTGCAGGCAGCTTGGAGTGGCGAAAAATGGCGCCCAGCTCGAAATCGGAGAGGGATGACAACAAACAGAAACCGGCGAAAAAATACAAAGAGCACCTCGTCAAGCTGCTGAACCGCGGCAAGGTAACTCCAGACCGGCCCGCGACATACAAGGCCACGCCTGGCGGCGGCGCGCACCTTCGCGGACTTTGAGGAGACGCGGAAACTGCGGGCTCGTCAGTAACTGCGGAGCCGGAGGCAGCCTGGCCTTTCAGTGCAGATACAGTAATAAGAACCGTGATAACGAGGGCTTGTTTTTCTTAACGGCTTTTACTCACAATCCAACACACAGTTTACCCTGGACGCGGAAAGGAAAAGGCTTCGGTCTTTTTCGGTCTTAATGTGTTCCTGTTGTGGCTAGCTGGACGTGTTTGTCGGTAGATGAGGAACATGACCTTCAGTCACAGTCGAGTGCACAATTAAAGGCATCGACACCGGGGTCGATTTAGAGAACATGTCTAGAGAAAGCGGTTTTTCTGATCCCAGATTCTTTCCGGCAGGATGACTGGGCGGTTGTCTGCAGTACTGGGTTCGGCCTGCATGCGGCGCCAGGTGGTTGGGATCACGAATGAGAGGAGACCCCTCATGTTTGAGCTCTCGGGCCTCCTGGAGTTTCTGATTATTATCACTAGAATTTTTGGCTCAACGTGTAAATTCTCCTGCAGTATCTTTATTTATATAAGGTGTTCCCATAGTCATGGCAATATCTTGGTGTGCAGCAGCCTGATTCACTCCAGGTTTAACATTGTTGTTAGTGCTGCTGGAAGAGGTGTTAGTGGAGCCAGCAGGGGGCGCTCACCCCGTGGTCCATGTGGGTCCTAATGCCCCAGTATAGTGACGGGGACACTATACTGTAAACAGGCGCCGTCCTTCGGATGAGACGTAAAACTGAGGTCCTGACTCTCTGTGGTCATTAAAAATCCCAGGGCATTTCTCGAAAAGAGTAGGGGTGTAACCCCGGCTTCCTGGCGAAATTTCCCATTGGCTCTTACCAATCATGGCCTCCTAATAATCCCCCTCTATGAATTGGCTACATTACTCTGCTCTCCTCCCCACTGAGAGCTGGTGTGTGGTGAGAGTTCTGGTGCACTATGGCTGCCGTCGCATCATCCAGGTGGGGCTGCACATTGGTGGTGGTGGAGGGGAGAACCCATTATCTGTAAAGCCCTTTGAGTGGAGTGTCCAGAAAAGCGCTATATAAGTGTAAGCAATTATTATTATTATTATTATTATTATTATTGTCTGACTCCTTGGTGTTCAGCAGCCTGATCCAGTTTCTCTCTCTCTCTCTGTCAGTTGTCTGGTCAGCTGACTCACCGCCTGTTCCGGAAACTGCCTCCCCGAGTTTGTGTGTCTCTGAAGACCATCGTCAGTGAGGAGTTCCTCAGAGCAGGGTCTGTCTGTGTGTCTCTGTGTCAGTGAGTTGCTCTTCAGAGCAGGGTCTGTCTGTGTGTCTCTGTGTCAGTGAGTTGCTCTTCAGAGCAGGGTCTGTCTGTGTGTCTCTGTGTCAGTGAGTTGCTCTTCAGAGCAGGGTCTGTCTGTGTGTCTCTGTGTCAGTGAGTTGCTCTTCAGAGCAGGGTCTGTCTGTGTGTCTCTGTGTCAGTGAGTTGCTCTTCAGAGCAGGGTCTGTCTGTGTGTCTCTGTGTCAGTGAGTTGCTCTTCAGAGCAGGGTCTGTCTGTGTGTCTCTGTGTCAGTGAGTTGCTCTTCAGAGCAGGGTCTGTCTGTGTGTCTCTGTGTCAGTGAGTTGCTCTTCAGAGCAGGGTCTGTCTGTGTGTCTCTGTGTCAGTGAGGAGCTCCTCAGAGCAGGGCCTGTCTGTGTGTCTCTGTGTCAGTGAGGAGCTCCTCAGAGCAGGGCCTGTCTGTGTGTGTCTGTGTCAGTGAGGAGCTCCTCAGAGCAGGGCCTGTCTGTGTGTCTCTGTGTCAGTGAGGAGCTCCTGTGCCTGATTCTGTTTTTCTCTAAATATATTTTTCTGGGTCTACCTGCATGTGTCTGTTGTTCTGTTTGTTCTCTTTGTCCTTCTTTTCTCCTGTTTTGGTATCACGGGAGCCTACAGTGTTGTGTTGTTTTTACCTGTGTGTGCAGTCACATCTTCCTGGGCTTCACAAAGTGTGGCCGGTATGTCCTGTCCTATACCAGCGACTGTGGGGAGGATGACTTCTCCTTTTACATCTATCACCTCTACTGGTGGGAGTTTAACCTGCACAGCCGCCTGCGCCAGGTGAGACATCCCTGCATTCACCTAGATAGGACATCACTGTGAGAATCCCCCTGCACACACACACACACACCTGGGGCCAGTGAAGTGTCCAGTAACAGTGAACAAAGTCACAAACTGGAAAAGGTGACCTTTCCGACATGTGTTATGTACTCTCCCCTCAGGTGAGGCAGGTGCGCCTGTTTGCGGGGGAGGAGATCTACAGTGACCTGTACCTAACGGTGTGTGAGTGGCCCAGTGACCGTTCCAAAATTGTCATCTTCGGCTTCAAGTAAGCAAAACTGAGTCTTTCGGTTTGGAGAAATTGGGGGGTTGTGGTGTTGTGGCCGGTTTGTGTTCTGTGTGTGTGTCAGGGTGTAGCACTGGGGTCAGTGTGATATCTCAGTTGGTGTGCATCAGGGTGTGGTGTTGGGGTCAGTGTGTGCCATGGCAATTATGTGTCAGTACCCGCAGCTCCAGTTCTGTGCTGATGAATTTGATGATGAGCGATGAGAACAACAGGGACATCTATGTCACCGTAGCAACAATGCCTCCCTCACGGCCCTGCACCCATTGTACTGGCCCACCCGCTGCATCACAGTCAGGTATGTGGCCCCACCTCTCTGCCTCCTCAGTCCACTGTGCTTTGTGTCTCATACTCGGCTTGAGAGACTGTTACTGGCTTGAGCAATAAAAGCGTTGCTTAAGCGATAACAATTGGCAAACAGTTACTGGGTGACTGGAGATCTGGGAATCCTACAGGTGTTTCTTTCTCTCTCAGGCAGCTCACAGTGCCTAGCCCATGGCTATGTGCTGAACTCGCGGTACCAGGTGGTCTACCCCTTCCCCACCTTCCAGCCAGCCTTCCAACTCAAGCAGGACCAGGTGGTGCTGCTCAACACCAGCTACTCCCTGGTGGCCTGTGCCGTGTCAGTCTGCCCTGGTACAGTACTGCCGAAATTGTCTGTTTTGTCTGACGCTGACAGTATGCTGTTTGTGCATCTCTTTGGTGGCCTGTGCCGTGTCTGTCTGCCCTGGTACAGTACAGCAGTTAATCCTTTTGGCGTTGTTACTAAGTTAACTATAATCCGCTTGTAGCCTTGTCTAAGTGTCCTATTACTGCTTTGGTTTTTGAGTTATGATCAGTAGTGAAAGGAAGCTGTGAATTCCTCGTTCTCACTCTCCCCATTTTTCTGTGTCTTCAGCAGGGGATCAGGGGGAGTCCAGTCAGATCCTGTACAGGAGGAGGGGCCTTGGATCGCCACTGCCCTCCCGGCCCGTGGTGCTGCCCTCTCCCTCTCCCTCCTCCCGAGCCCCTGGGACTCCCTGCTCGTCCCCCGATCAGACACAGGACCCCTGCAAGCCCCAGCCCCCATCTCCCTCGCCTGACCAGTCGCAGGCTGCCGCCAGGGCACGGGAATTCGCGGCAGACATCTTCAGACGAGCTCGGGGGAGAAACAGTAGTGGAGAGGAAGCGGGGGGCAAGCGGGGAGACAGCAGAGATGCGCTTGCAGAGGAAGAGACCAGGGCAGGGAGAGAGAGTCCTGTACCTTCCTCCTCCTCAGGGGGTACTCGGGAGCTCTCGGGGTCAGAGGAGCAGGCAAGCCCTGTTGATCGTGACCCTGAGGGTGTGGGTGAGTCACACGGCTCTGTGTCCTCCTCTTCCTCCTCCACCCTCTCTTCCTCGGCCACGGAGCCTGGCTACGTGAACTACACCAGGCTGCAGTATTGTTTACAGCCACCGGGGGCGCCAGAGCAGGACACCGGTGAGTGTGCACAGAGCTGTCTTCCCTGGTGTAAAGGGAGCCTGTTGCAGAAATGTGATGAGTAGCCTCTCTCTGGTCCCCATCCCTCTCTTGGTGTTTGATTGGCATGAGTGTCTGATGTGGTGGAGCTGGTGTGACAGAATCCTCTCTCAGGTCCCCATCCTTCTCTCTGTGTTTTGATTTGTATGACTGACTGATGTAGCAGAGCTGGTGTGACAGAAGCCTCTCTCTGGTCCTCATCCCTTTCTCGGTGTTTGATTGGCATGAGTGTCTGATGTGGTGGAGCTGGTGTTACAGAAGCTTCTTCCCCCGTGTCTCTGTCAGAGTACGAGGATGACAAGGTGCTGCTGCCATTCACAGTGACTGACCTGAGGGGCCGCAGCCTGCGGCTAGTGAAGGGACAGCAGCCCAGCCAGGTAAGGCCTCTGTCCGGCACTCTGTTGCCTGTCCCCCTCTCTCTGACTGGACAACCCCCGTCTCGCTCCCTGAATAACCCTTTCCTTCGTGTCTGTATAACCTCTCTGCCTCCGCAGGCTCAGTGCGTTTGTGTGGAGCAGCTGACGCTGGATTTTGAGTATGTGATTAATGAGGTGATCCGCAATGACGCTGCCTGGGCGCCCCAGTTCTGCTCCTTCAGTGACTACGACATCGTAATTCTGGAGGTGAGACAGACCCAAAATCTGGCACACGGCCCCAACCCACTTCCCTGGGGTGCAGTCTCAACAATTTACATCTAATAACGTTGTCTGATCAACTGTGTCCGTGATCTGTTCCACCAGCGCCGGCAGTGTAGCCCGGACTGCTATGCGGCTGGTTAGGTATTGCTCCATTCTCGATACCAGCCACTAGGTGTCGCACTGACAGAAGTGTGTGCGCACAGGGCTGTGCTTGCACGCTGAGACACCTCTCTCCTCTCTGTCAGGTGTGTCCAGAGATGAACACCGTGGTGATTAACATTGGGCTGCTCCTGCTGGCCTTCCCCACACCCGAGGAGGAGCACTGCAGGTTAGTCTGTCCCCATGTCCCCCTGTTCCCCACCTTCCTGACCGTGTTCCCCTGTCCTCCTACCTGTCTGCAAGCTCAAGGTGCTGGCAGGACAGAAACTGACCTCTGGTCTCCGTCTGTCTGCAGGCCGAATACCTACCACTCCAGCCTGCAGGTGTCCTGGGACCTGAGCACAGGAGTTTGTCGCACGGTGGGGGTGGGAGAGCTCACAGAGGTCAAGGGTCAGACCAGGTAAGGGCACCAAGGTCTGCCTGCTCTTGTCTCTCACTTCCTCCCACCTCCCCTCCCTGACTGGCTCTCTCCCGCAGTGGCAGCGTGTGGAGCTCCTACAGGAAGTCCTGTGTCAACACCGTGATGAAGTGGCTGGTTCCTGAGAGCAGCTCCTGCTACATCAACCGCATGACCAACGAGGCCCTGCACAAAGGTACGCCACTTCCCGCCAGAGACTGGTCAGGCTGATGTAACCTCACGGACAAGCGAGGCCCTGCTAATATCAACGCACAGGCATGCGAGATCAGAGAGAGGTCAAGCTTAAATTTCCGCATGGACATGCGAGGTCAAGGGCAGGTCAAGCTAAGGTCACGTGACACGTGAGGCCAGAGCCAGGTCAGGCTGACTAGGTGTAGTACAGGTGTGGTGGTACTATAGGTCAGATTGAGGTCGAGGAGACGGGGTGTAGTTCAGGTGTAGCTGGTCTCAGTGAGGTCGGGGTGATCAGGTGTAGTTCAGGTGTAGCTGGTCTCAGTGAGGTCGGGGTAATCGGGAGTAGTTCAGGTGTAGCTGGTCTCAGTGAGGTCGGGGTGATCGGGAGTAGTTCAGGTGTAGCTGGTCTCAGTTTGGTCGGGGTGATCGGGTGTAGTTCAGGTGTAGCTGGTCTCAGTGAGGTCGAGGAGACGGGGTGTAGTTCAGGTGTAGCTGGTCTCAGTGAGGTCGGGGTGATCGGGAGTAGTTCAGGTGTAGCTGGTCTCAGTGAGGTCGGGGTGATTGGGTGTAGTACAGGTGTAGCTGGTCTCAGTGAGGTCGGAGTGATCGGGAGTAGTTCAGGTGTAGCTGGTCTCAGTGAGGTCGGGGTGATCGGGTGTAGTTCAGGTGTAGCTGGTCTCAGTGAGGTCGGGGTGATCGGGTGTAGTTCAGGTGTAGCTGGTCTCAGTGAGGTCGGGGTGATCGGGAGTAGTATAGGTGTAGCTGGTCTCAGTGAGGTCGGGGTGATCGGGTGTAGTTCAGGTGTAGCTGGTCTCAGTGAGGTCGGGGTGATCGGGTGTAGTTCAGGTGTAGCTGGTCTCAGTGAGGTCGGGGTGATCGGGTGTAGTTCAGGTGTAGCTGGTCTCAGTGAGGTCGGGGTGATCGGGTGTAGTTCAGGTGTAGCTGGTCTCAGTGAGGTCGGGGTGATCGGGAGTAGTATAGGTGTAGCTGGTCTCAGTGAGGTCGGGGTGATCGGGTGTAGTTCAGGTGTAGCTGGTCTCAGTTAGGTCGGGGTGATCGGGAGTAGTATAGGTGTAGCTGGTCTCAGTGAGGTCGGGGTGATCGGGTGTAGTTCAGGTGTAGCTGGTCTCAGTGAGGTCGGGGTGATCGGGTGTAGTTCAGGTGTAGCTGGTCTCAGTGAGGTCGGGGTGATCGGGAGTAGTATAGGTGTAGCTGGTCTCAGTGAGGTCGGGGTGATCGGGTGTAGTTCAGGTGTAGCTGGTCTCAGTGAGGTCGGGGTGATCGGGAGTAGTATAGGTGTAGCTGGTCTCAGTGAGGTTGGGGTGATCGGGTGTAGTTCAGGTGTCGTAGTTATTTGATGGGCTGTGCTGCTGTGTTTCAGGCTCCTCACTCAAAGTGCTGGCGGACAGCGATCGCTACACCTGGATCGTCTTGTGAGGGACTGGTGGACAGACGGGATGGACAGATACACAGACAACATTGTGCACACTGAGACTCTCGCAGACAACACTATACGCTCACTGTACACACCGAGACTCACACAGACAACACTGTGCACAATGAGAACTTCACACACGGACAACACCTCTGGGAGCCTCTACCTCTGTTCCTGTACTACTGTCATTCCACACCACCTTGTTCCTGCTTGACTGCTGATCAGTGTAGATACCGAGGCCGGCTGTACCGTTACTCAAGTACTGTAGCAGCAGTTCATGTGAGCCGCTCACACAGTGGAGCGTAGAGGGGCCAGTGGTCACCCCCTGGTTGCCCGGCAGTCTGGGCAGATCTCTGCTCCCTGTGGGACTGGGGAAGAGGGACCAGTGCTGTGGGTCTCAGGAGGTTTGCTGGCTGAGCTCAGTATGAACACATTGAAAGACAGGCGCCATCAGCCACAGTTCCTCCGGTCGTGACACTCGGCCCCGTGATTCCAGGTGAATTCTTTTCTGTTGTCCTTCAGCTCGTACTCTCGTCTCCGTGCTGCCATTTTGGTATCTCGTCTTTTATTTGGTGCTGTTGCTGGTTCATTAGTTAAACTGACTGGATGGTGTAATTTTTATTTTTAAATTTGTATTAAAAGTGGATTCCTTTCAGACCGATCTGGGGTGTCGTGCTCTTCTCTTTTCTTAGCTGCTCTGATGAACGTGGGCGTTCTATTTTGGTGTCTGGATTAGTGTGCGGAGTCTTTTCTTTGGGATATTTGGATGTTTTGCTCAGATGTTGTTCTTTTCAGTTGGGTGCTCCAGCCAGTGCGGTGTCTGTCATTGTGGGATAGGAAGGTGGCGGCTGGGATTCTGGAATTATTCTACATAAAGCTGAGTGAGCAGGTGTAGAGGACTGGCGTCCTTTTTCTCTGCACACACGACTCGCACTCGCACGCTCATTCACACTCGCACCTTTCCTGACGAGACCAGGAGCCTGATGAGTGAGAAGACTGACTTCACAGGCAACACAGACAGGCAAGCAGTGCTCCACCTGTTTAATATGAGAAATCCAGGGCAAATACTGTAAGCCACACGTTTTAACAAATAACACGCACAGGCTAGCACTTGATCAGGCTTGCAGTTTTTTTTTTTACTTCTTGGAAGAAAAAGTTACAAAAAAAGGTAGAAAACAGTTTTTCCACTTTGAAGATGAGATGCCGAGTTCTCTCTTGATACAGAAGAGGGCACTGGTGCATTCCCCCGTTTCTCCTCCCTGCTGTGAGTTAAGGGAGCACATGGAGGTCAGTGATGGGTACAGTACAACACAGGGGGGCTCAGACAACCAGTGGACTAACCAGTTCATCCAAACACAAACCTAGAGGAAAAACCTCGTCCTTCTAAAGACGGCAGCGGATTTTTATCTCTAATAGTAAAAATATTGTAATAATCACATCTGAATAAGAACACTGACAGCGAGATCAAATAAGGCCATGATGGTTGGATAAAATAAAAAAAAACATCTCAAGTATTTTTATCACAAAGTAGTACAGTTTCTCACTTTTGTAATTGCTAATAATGATCATTTTTATAATAATTACATTTAAAGTAGGAAAACATATCACAGGTTTATTTATAATATCTTCGCAAATGTTTCTAAGAAGAACTTGCTGCTGTCCTTGAACACGCTGTGATACTGCAGCAAAGTGTCAGAAAGAGGCAGAGCACTGTGGGCTGGACGCCCTGCACAACACTGGACACTGAGAGTTCATGTGACCTCTGCTGCTATGCGTCCAAAAGGCTGTGATGCATCTGAAAGCTCAGGTGACCTTTTATACACGCTGCAGCAGAAGCCACCTGAAATAAAAGTTACCCCACATTTTCATATCTTAAGCAAAAATTCTCAAGCTGTTTTTGTGTTGGAAAATCCTTGGTGGCACTGCTGGTTTCTCACAGGGCTGTTCAGAAAATGAAGAGAATTCTGCTGAGGGTAAAGGCTGACCATGAATCTGGAGATTTCAAGGGCTTTGGGATAATGGCAGCTGATGGAGTGGAATTGGGGTAAGTGAGCTGAGTCTATGGCTCCTCTCAGTCTCCTGTCCTGCTGTGTGTATGATAGGATAGGAGACCGAGAATCCCTCTGTTATAGATTTATTACTGAAGGAGCCTTGATCGCCCTTCTCTCTGTTCCCTGTTGGTTTGCAGGGGTTTATCACTCTTTGCTCACCCTCCCTTGTTCCACTGCAGGACAGGATAGAGGAGATGTGAACTGTGCTGCTCATGTCAGATGAAGGATACACTGGTCTATCCCTGTTTGACTACAGGTGTAGAGTAACATCACAAGGGGAAAAAGAAATCTCCAGATCTTTGACAGTCTGCCATTTAAAAAAATCATTTATTTATATACTTTAAAAATTAAAACATTTGCTTTTCATTGCATAGAACCCCCACACACACTTAAACACACACCAACGGCACAGGGTTCTCCAAGCCACATTCAGAAATCCAGGTCACTCGCATTCAGACTACCAGTGTTCAGCAATCAAGAGGAAACACTTTTGTGACTCATATTAGAAAATAAACAGGAAGGAGCTGCAGCTAGAAACGGCCCATAGGCTCTTGGTAGCCTGATGCGAGTGCGGTGTGAAATACCGAGAGCAGACTGTGATGAGGATGAGAACAGGAAGCTGTGGTAAAGCGCTTCGAGGACAGACAGAAACCGGAGATGATTCCACGGTACAAAGGGAGGGAAGGGTAGAGAGAAGACAGAGGGCAGGCCGACACCAGTGCACTGCCCACTGCCCCCCAGCCAGCCACCCAAGACACACAGGCCCACACAAAGAGAAAAGTAGAAGAATCCACACACTAGCTTTTTATAGTTTGGGTGATGTGTTGAACACTGCTGGTTGTCTGGGTGAACTTTATGCACACAGGCACAAAGTTTTCACACAGCTCTCTCTCTCTCACAAACACAGCATTCATACACCCACAGCTCTATCTCGATTACACACATGAACACAACCTCTCTCTCTCTCACACACACACACTGTTCGCTCTTTGCTGCTCCAAGTTTTTATTTCAAGAGAAATGCTGGCAGGAAATTAAGTGCATCATTCACCAAGGCAGGTAATACATTTTTGGCACAAAACGCAAAAATAAAAGTAACACTAATCTCAATTTTTAATACATTGATCATACCAACAAAATATGCAAAAACAGTTACGTGTCTGGACTGAATGAGGCCACTGGGATTGAAAACAAGAAGAGCAACAGAACAGCAAAAATCACGCACGCACGCACGCACTCACGCACGTCTGTCACCTACAGCAGCTTCTATCCCCTGTGCGTCAGGGTTAGACTGAGTAGAATAACAGAGCAGCCTCCAGGGCCCTAACAGTCAATTTATGCCTTTGAAGGCCACCTTCAGCAGAGTTCACCAAGACACAGCCCACAAACACGACGCTAAGCACAGACAGGCACGAACGCAGGCACTCATACACAGAGCGGCTGAAGATGTGCAGTTTCTCACTCAGCTCTTCACACATGGGTACGTACTGTACAGCCACGCTACCCTTTCAGTTACTGCAGCTACTAGCCACTCACACCTAGGGCCTCCCACCCCACTGCAACATGATTGGGCCACACAGCCTCCAAACTGACTGGACACCCTGTAACCCTTAGCCTTAGATTCTGATTGGTGGGCACTGGTGAGGCTGGTGCCTTACCCTGCATGAAGGGCCTCTAGGTGGAGACAAGCCCACTAGGAGTCCCACTACAGGACTGGTAGCAAGGCAGTGAAGGTTGGGCTCCACCTGTGGAGGAGTGATTGTTCAGTTCCATGAGGCTGTCAGAGGACTGTGTCTGTGGACAGTTTGTGGACAGGCTGTGTGGTGCGGAGGAGTGGGCTGGAGACAGGCGAATGGGACTATGTGCCTGACTCTCCCGCTGCAGATACTGGGGTGCGTGTGTGTGGCAGGGTCTCAGTGTTCCCCTCAGTTGTCTGGGGGTGCCGTGCTGAACAGGCCTCTGGGGTCAGTACGGGGCAGCTTGGTGGGAGGCTCCAGAGAGTCGACAGGCAGCCCGGAGGAGTCTGAAGGCAGAGACAGCTCCTGCGAGCACTCTTCATCACTCTCCTCCTCCTCCTCCTCTTCCTCCTCTGAGAGAGGGAGATAGGCAGGGAGGGAGAGGAAAAAGAAAAGTAAGAGGTGGTAAAATGAAATTAAAATGAACCAATGAACATCCTCATTACTCTGAGGAATAACTGGCTCCTCTCTGTTAACAGAATATTGAAAATACTCAGATGCATTTATACACAACAGGGCACAATGGTCATTAAAAGTCTATCCAATACAGTAGAGGAAACATCAATATATTACAGAGACCGATCAACTTGATAAACAGAATGATTAATATTTTAAAAAGAAGACTGATCAGTAAATTACAGGACAGAGTGATCATGCACTAATCAATACCTTTATCAGGGTCCAGTGTGTTCAGACTCCTTCCCAGGCTAGCAAACTGAAACAGAAGGAGTTCTGTGCTTCAGTACAGTTAAGGGATGTACCAATGTCAGATATAAAAGCAACTGTATGTTAAACCTGTATTCAGGCTCTTCTCTGTGTGAATGTCAATACAGATGGAGGTGCTGCAGTGTTGCAGCTTTATTCAGGCTCTTCTCTGTGTGAATGACAGTACAGGTGTAGGTGTTGTAGTGTTGCAGCTGTATTCAGGTGAATACAGCACTGTATTCAGCTGCAGTACTGTACCTCGCCCATGACAGCAATGGGGGTCTCTCCCTTGGCCTGGGCCACGCGGTGCTCTATCAGGTAGTACATGTACTCGTCGTACAGCAGCCGGATCAGGTGGAAGCTGCCAAAGCTGGCAGCACTGCGCAGGGTCAGGTCCCTGATCACCATGGAGCTGGAGGAAGGCAGGGAGGCCATGCTGTTAATGCTGCCAAGCTCTTTCTACTCAGAGCCCCCCCCTCCCTCCCACTCGGCTGCGTTCTCTCACCTGTAGAATGACCACTTCAGCAGGAAGAGCTTGGCCGCGCGGGGGAAGGCAGGGCTGGCCTGGTATGGCTTAAGCACCTGGGCCACGACCCCATCCAGCCAGGCAGCCCATTGCTCCAGGGAGTTCTGCTGCTGCAGGGTCAGCTTGAAGTCCTGCTCCAGCCGCTGGACCACCCGGTCCTCACAGCGACACACCCAGGACGCCTGCTCCTGCAGAGGGACAGAACATACTGACTACAGGGACAGACAAAGCAACAGGACACACCAACAGGGATGGCTGTACAGAGGGACAAAAGACAGTGAGATAGAAGGACAGACAGAGGAACAGTAATTGGATGGAGAGAGTAACAGTGAGACAGAGGGACAGTCAGAGGAACCAGCTGGTCAGATGCAGTCGGTCAGAGGAAGAGTCAGACAGTGAGACAAAGGGATAGTCAGAGAAACAGTTGGTCAGATGAGGAGAGGAATAGTCGATCAGATGGACAGAGGAGCATTCAGACAGAGGAATAGTTGGTCAGAGGAACAGTCCTTCAGATGGACATAGAGACAGTGTAACACAGAAACTGGCAGACGGACAGACCTGTACGTTGGCGAAGTCAACACGGTTGAGGTCGCTAAGCATCTGGTTGATCTGTGCAGTATTCTGCAGGACTGCGCGGGCTGCCTGTGCCAGGTGGTTGAGGGATGTGTACCTGCGCAGTGTCTGTGCAAATGCACTGGCAGAGGTCACCTGCAGAGACAAGATGGACCAGGACACAGAGATTAACAGTTTTGTCCATCAGTGGACAATGCAATATATTTCAATCTATGTGTAGCGTATTGAGTGTACTCATACCATGGTGTATACCATGTATTGTATCTTATGGATAGTTGGTTGTGCAGTCAATATATTGTGTATTTGCTGTATGTTGTGAAAGTGGCCTTGCCCAGACCATCTCCACAGGGTGTTAATCACTGCAACGTCAGTCTATTCAGTCTCTACAGTGTGTCTAACCTTGACCCGGACCATCTCCTCAGGGATGTTCATCATGGCAGTGGTCAGCCAGCTCTCCAGGCTCTTGGCGAAGTTTCGGATGGCTTGAGTTAAGGCACCTAGGAGAGTGGAACAGTCAAACCTACAGCGCACACAGTATGGCACAAAGTGTGTTACATAGAGGGTCTACACTGTCATACATGGAACAACTCTATAACTCAGGAACAGGGAGAGGCTAATGGGAAGAAGCAGGTGATCCCGGACTCGCGCTGTGGTGGACTCACTGGGGATGGGTCGCAGCACGTCAGGGATGAGAATCTCCACCAGCCCCTGGTACAGCGTGTTGTCGCATTCCCGGCTCCAGCGCAGCACTGGCTCGTATTTGCACAGCAACACCAAGCACGCCTTGGGCAGCCGCTTCTCCGACTCGTCATGGCTGAGAGAGCAAGAGTGTGAGTGGTCACTGCATACACACCGACACAAGCAACCACTTGGAACTCAAGTGTTCGAAAGCATCTAGGTGTGCAGGTTACTGTGTCAGTGTGTATCACAGTGTTGGGGTAAGTTGGGTCTAGGTGTGCAGGTTACTGTGTCAGTGTGTATCACAGTGTTGGGGTAAGTTGGGTCTAGGTGTGCAGGTTACTGTGTCAGTGTGTATCACAGTGTTGAGGTATGTTGGGTCTAGGTGTGCAGGTTACTCTGTCAGTGTGTATCACAGTGTTGGGGTATGTTGGGTCTAGGTGTGCAGGTTACTGTGTCATGTGTATCAGAGTGTCGGGGTATGTTGGGTCTAGGTGTGGAGGTTACTGTGCCATTGTGTATCACAGTGTTGGGGTATGTTGGGTCTAGGTGTGCAGGTTACTGTGTCAGTGTGTATCACAGTGTTGGGGTATGTTGGGTCTAGGTGAGCAGGTTACTCTGTCAGTGTGTATCACAGTGTTGGGGTATGTTGGGTCTAGGTGTGCAGGTTACTCTGTCAGTGTGTATCAGAGTGTCGGGGTATGTTGGGTCTAGGTGTGCAGGTTACTGTGTCAGTGTGTATCAGAGTGTCGGGGTATGTTGGGTCTAGGTGTGCAGGTTACTGTGTCAGTGTATATCAGAGTGTTGAGGTATGTTTGCGTCTAGGTGTGCAGGTTACTGTGTCAGTGTGTATCACAGTGTTGGGGTATGTTAGCGTCTAGGTGTGCAGGTTACTCTGTCAGTGTGTATCACAGTGTTGGGGTATGTTGGGTCTAGGTGTGCAGGTTACTGTGTCATTGTGTATCACGGTGTCAGGGTATGTTATAATATGTCGAGGCATGTAGGTTACTTGTCAGAGTGTGTTAGAATGTGTATAGTTGTGTAGGTTACTGTGTCAGTGTGAACCAAGCTGTCAGAGTGTCTTACATCGAGTCTGGGTGTGAAAGTTACTGAGGCAGTTGGTATCAGAGTGTCAGAGTGTGTTGGAATGTGTTGCTAGGTGTGCAGGTTACTGTGTCAGTGTATCAGTGTCCGAGTGTGTTAGGGTGAGACTCACACAGGCAGTGCAGCCCCCTCGCTGGTCTGGCTGTCACTGTATCTCCAGAATGTTTTCCATAGTGTCTCCACCAGAGTGAACTGCAGGTTAATCATCACATCCAGGATTGCCTGGAGAAAGAGGGACACATGGAGCAGTGGAGTAAGGGGGAGAGGAAAAACTTTCAGACCGCTAAAAGGTAAATTAAGAGTGGTAAATAAAGTCAAATGGACAAGGTTGTACCTCAGGACAGGGACGTACCTCACAGTGTGACAGACAGATGGGTCAGGGCTGTACCCAACACTGTGACAGACAGGAAAGGGACGTACCCCACAGTGTGACAGACAGGACAGGGACGTACCTCACAGTGCTCCCTGTATAGCACCTGGAAGCTCTTGATGTGCTCTAATGATATCCCATCAGGCAGTGCTTTGCCCTGCAGGTCAACCTCTGAGAACTCAGGCAGAGCACGAGAAGCATCTGGAAAGACAGGTGAACAGGAAAAGAAAATGCTCTTCAGCTTATTTGACATGGATCTTTTCATTCAAACTGAACTGGACAGAGACCCACACCCACAGTCACTGATAATGTACAGAGACTCTCTCAGACTGTGTAGACAAAGGTCCCACTTCTGATCTTGGGGACCCTTGCAGCTGCTTGTTTCTGTTCTTCGTGAGCACTCAAATAAATACTAGAGCCCATATTAGACCTAATTATATGTTCAGTTTGAATTATTTGTTTTCATGTAGGAGGTTTCCTTTAAACTCTTGCATTTCTTGCATAACTTTCATAATCTTTCAACCTTGAACAGAGACACAATTACTTAAGTGCCAACCAAGCCGCTTGATCATTTAATTAAAGATTTATGGAGGTAAAGAAAGACCTCAGTGGTAATGAAAAGTCAGATGTCCTCACTATCAATGGTGTGACCTTCAGTATTTATCCCCACTCTCACCCAGGAACTGCTGGTACTGCTGCACTTGTGAACTGATGTCAGACAAGCCAGAACCCTGCTGCTGCCCTGTCCCTAGAGCCATCCCGTTGGTCATCCCCTCCACCTTCTGCACCGGCTTCAGCCTGGAGAGAGACAGGGAAGCCATTACACAGCCAGTCACATGGACAGCGAGCCACTCAGGCAGGCCATCTGCAGGCGGTGGCTTCAGTCAGGCAGTGGAATGAGAATTTGTCAGGCAGGCAGCAAGATGGTCATGCAATCAGGTATGTAGTGTAATAATCAAGCAGACAGAGTGTCAGTCAATCAGGCAGGTAGTGAGATAGGCAATTAGGAAGGCAGTATAATAATCAAGTAGGCAGTCAGGTAATCATTTATGCAGTGAAATAGGCAGGGAGTGAGATAGTCAGGCAATTAGGTAGGCAGTGGTGTAGTAGTCATGCAGGCAGGCAGTGAGATATTCAGGCAATCAGGTAGGCAGTATACTAGGCATGCAGTGAGATAGGTAATCAGGTAGGCTGTGGTGTAGCAGTCATGCAGGCAGACAGTCAGGTAATCAGGTAGGCAGTGTAATAGTCAAAGCAGGCAGACAGTGAGATAGGTACTTCTGTAGGCAGTATAACAGTCAGGAAGGCAGCGAGATAGTCAGGCACTGGTGAAGGCAGTATAGCAGTCAAGAAGGCAGACGGGCAGTCAGGCAGGCAGTGAGATACTCTGGGATTAGAGAAACATTCAGAAATCTAATCCCAGAGTTCCCACACCTGCCAGAATCACAATGGTCCCAATCCTACTGGGAGAGGGAGGAGGGAACTCAGTTGAACTGGCAGCCCAGTATGTGATCTCCTGTCACAGCCTGAGGAACAGTGAGTCTGTCTCCCAATAATGCTCCAGCCGCCTACAGTATATGTCAATATTTTATAATATGTCTTTGTTGTAAATGTCTGTAATATGTCTGTAGATTTTATTTTACTTCTATTTTTTGTTGTGTTTAATGTAAATATCATTACTTTCATTTGCTTTGGCAACACTGATTGTACCCATCGGTCATGCTAATAAAGCACCTTGAATTGAATTGAATAGTCAGGCTCTGGTGTAGACAGTACAGCAGTCAAGAAGGCAGACGGGCAGTCAGGCAGGCGGAGATAGTGAGGTAGCCAGTGTAATAAGCAGAGAGTGAGATACTCAGGCAGTATAATAGTCAAGCAGGCAGAGAGTCAGGCAGGCAGGGAAATAGTCAGGCAATCAGATAGCCAGTCTAATAGTTAAGCAGGGAAACAATGAGACAGTCAGGCACTCAGTAAACAGTAAAGCAGTGAGACAGTACCTCTGTTTCTGAGAGAATGGCTGCTGCCTCATAGCCAGGTGTTGCTGGTCCTCCATGAGACGCAGCAGAGGGGAGCTCGCCTTGATCCGCAGCCCATAGTAATGATACTTAGAATTCCCCCTGAAACAACACACACTTCACTATGACAATACACACACTAGCCCTTCTGAAACAACACACACTTCACTATGACAATACACACACTAGCCCTTCTGAAACAACACATACTTCACTATGACAATACACACACTAGCCCTTCTGAAACAACACATACTTCACTATGACAATACACACACTAGCCCCCCCTGCCCTGAAACAACACATACTTCACTACCACAACACACACACACACACACACTATCCCTTCTGAAACAACACATACTTCACTATGACAATACACACACAAGCCCTCCCTGCCCTGAAACAACACATACTTCACTACCACAACACACACACACACTATCCCTTCTGAAACAACACATACTTCACTATGACAATACACACACTAGCCCTTCTGAAACAACGCATACTTCACTATGACAATACACACACAAGCTCCTGCTGTAGTAGGATGCACACAGCATTGTAGCAGACTGTAATAAAAAACTGTCACGATGTGGACATGTCATGTACATGAACAGTGTATCAGGTACATTACAACAGCGTTTGTTGAGCTACAACAGTGCATCACAGAAGTGAATCCCACTCGTGTGAGTGACAAGGGGTCTGTCAGGGCCGCATGCCGTGATGGCGTGGTGACGGGTCTGTACCGTGTGCCCAGCCGCCTGGTGCGCAGCCCCATGAAGACGGAGCGGATCAGCTTGCCAAAAGAGGCGGCGTTGACAGGCTCCAGCTTCTGCTCCTGGCAATGCAGCAGGTAGTGGCAGTAGAGTGTGGAGCGAGGGAGGCTGACGCCCTCGGCCGTCTCGTAGTTATCTAACAGCCACTGAACCTGAGAGAGAGGGGTTCATACAGACACACTGACTGACTGGACACTACAGTACATTAACACTGCACTGAGAGAGAGGGGTTCATACAGACACACTGACTGACTGGACACTACAGTACATTAACACTGCACTGAGAGAGAGGGGTTCATACAGACACACTGGCTGACTGGACACTACAGTACATATACACTGCACTGAGAGAGAGGGGTTCATACAGACACACTGACTGACTGGACACTACAGTAGATTAACACTGCACTGAGAGAGAGGGGTTCATACAGACACACTGACTGACTGGACACTACAGTACATTAACACTGCACTGAGAGAGAGGGGTTCATATAGACACACTGACTGACTGGACACTACAGTAGATTAACACTGCACTGAGAGAGAGGGGTTCATACAGACACACTGACTGGACACTACAGTACATTAACACTGCACTGAGAGAGAGGGGTTCATACAGACACACTGACTGACTGGACACTACAGTACATTAACACTGCACTGAGAGAGAGGGGTTCATATAGACACACTGACTGACTGGACACTACAGTACATTAACACTGCACTGAGAGAGAGGAGGTATACAATATAAATGGCACACCCATTTCAGATTCTCAGGAGAACACATTAACACACCCTCTGGCTCTACAGGCTGTACTCACTGTGGCAGGTGAGGCACGTGTGGTATGGGAGTAGGTCTGGTTGCTCCCGCTGTTACTAAGCATGTACCCTCCTTGGATGACGTAGCTGCCCCCTGCACCTGCTGCAGCTCCTCCGCTGGGAGTGGTCCCACCTGCCTGCCCTGTCCCCCCGGTTGCACTTGCAGCTCCTGTGCTCGGATTGGCAACAATCTGTCCCGTGCCCACAAACATAGAGACTGCTGTGCCCCCTGCTGAGCTAGACACTGCCTGAGAAGTCACAGGGGTGGTGACCTGCGATCCTGAGGCAGCAGGTGGCTCATAGTAAGTGGCAGCTGCAGGTGCATTGTACAGGGGTGTCTCGGAGTAGGAGTAACTGCCAGAACGTCTGCAGAGAGAGAGGGGTTAATACAGACACACTCACTGACTGGACACTACAGTACATTAACACTGCACTGAGAGAGAGGGGTTCATACAGACACACTGACTGACTGGACACTACAGTACATTAACACTGCACTGAGAGAGAGGGGTTCATACAGACACACTGACTGACTGGACACTACAGTACATTAACACTGCACTGAGAGAGAGGGGTTCATACAGACACACTGACTGGACACTACAGTACATTAACACTGCCTTAACATCAGAACTGAAGGAGAGATGGACAGGCAGTCAGACTCACATTGTGCTGGTGGTGTAACCTGCATCGCCTCCTTCTACATATTGGACCTGACTGGAGTAGACGTGCTGTACTGGGACCTGCTGGAGCTGCTGCACCTGGTGCACATACACACACACTGGGTTAGTGTACTATACACATTCACACACACTGCGCCAGTGTGCTGTACACATACAGTACATACACACAGGGTTAGTGTACTGTACACATACACATGGGGTTAACATACAATGCACACACAAACAGGAATATTAACAATAATCCATGCTGGATTATTGTATTGTACCATGGATAGTGAAATATCACACATTCCAATCGATTTCAGACAGTTGATTTTGTTATATAACAATTAAATAGCAGACCCTTAACAACTTTAATTATTGAATAACCTCAGTGTTAGGATCCTCTGCTCTTCTCTAGACTGTTGACTCCAGTGTGTTCAGCTGCTCTGTGTGAGACTTAAAGGGAGACTGAGGGGGAATTTAAAGTGTTTTATACAAATCTTTATGGGTGCTGTATGTCTGGAAGAAGCTACCCAGCCATGTTGTTAAATGCCAGTAATCTTGGCTTCCTTCAAGAATGATTGGATAAGATGAACTAGCTACTGACTACCAAAAGCGCGAGATGGACTGAATGACTCCTCTCGTCTGTCTGTTCTTAATTCACACATGCAGAGGCCTGGTTTTCTCTCTCTCCATTGACATCTCCTACCTCTCTTACACTCTCCCACTCCCCATCCCTCTCTCTCAGGGACCTACTCTCAAGGCTGTTGCCCCCGCTGTCTCGTAGAGCAGTAGCTGGGGCAGGGGCTGCACTGTGACTGGGGTGCCAGTAGGGGGCAGCAGAGGAAGGGAGAGGGGGAAATGGAGAGGGAGGGAGAAAGGGAAGGAGAAAGGGAGCGAGGGGTGAAAGGCAGGGCACAGGGAGCTGTAGTTCCTGTCGTAGCCCGGGCTGCAGGGGGGCGAGGGGGAGCGGGAGGGAGGCTGTCCATCTGTCTCAGAGTCTATCTGCTTGACTGACCCCCACTGCAAGGCTCCCCTCTCTCTCTCTGTCTCTCTCTGCCTCCCTGCCTCAACACCTCTGCTTCCTGGACTCTGCACGGAGAGGGCAATCAACTAAGAAACAATACTAACTTTAATCCCAACACCAGTAATAATAAATAATGCATTTAAAGAAGGCTTTTCATTCCATAAATCCCATAATCCTACATTCAGGAGAAGACCCACTTCATCCCCATTGAAGTGCTGCACCACTGCTCACAGGTCAGGGGAGGAGAGAGAAACTGTTTCTCCAGTTGAATTAAGGGGAAACTTTAGTTCAAGCCCCGAGTGGAATTTTCTAAGGTTAACACTGAACCGGTATCAATACTCGCATTGATACAACAATCAGCACGAATGCCACTAACACCAACAAAAAATACCAGCACTACTGCCGTAATATTTTATGAACCTTAATAGAAGTGTTTATCATTCAGTATGAAGGTGTCTTTGTGGCAGTTTGGTGTCTCTTGTAGTGTGACAGTGTCTCTCAATATCTTTCAGTGTCTCACTGTCTGTGCACCAGTGTCTCAGTATATCTCTCTGTTTATCTTTGTTTGAAAGTGTCTCTCAGTATCTCAGATTTTCTCTGTAAATCTCCATGTTTCATTACAGCTCACCTCTTGGGTCAGATGTACTTGCTGCAGGTTTGTAACACTCAACTGGGCACTCTGTCCTGTCTTGGCCGTCTGGGGCGCTGCCTGCACTACTGACCTCTGCTGGAGAGACAGAGCAATGACATTGGGGAGTGTAGGCATAGTCCAGCACACAGTCCAGTCTGCAGTCACACTCTTTCCTTCTCTGTATCCTGTACTCGAAGCACCCCAGGTTACAGTAGCTAAGGCCTGGAATCTGTGTGTGTTTTATAAGCACATCACACATTACCTAGGTTAGGGTCTTCCACCACAAGACCCACACAAACTGTCCAGAAATAAAGGGACACCTTTCATCCCCAGTCCAGTATAGTGTACTATCAAGACTCCTACACAGCAGATCTATCCTGCTTTTAATTGCTCATTGAATAGCAGCATTATTTAATAAGAATCCTTCAATTTTACTGTAGGTTTCAATTAGGATCTTTATTATCCTGGTGGAAAAGGGGTCCTTCAGCCAGAAAGGATGGAAACCCTTCTCCAGGTTGAAATGGTCAGTCTCAAATGTTTAAATACAACCCGATTTGGGCCAGTGTAATAACACCTGCATCTGCATCACAACTAGTGCAGGAAACCAGAGGTGGACTTTGGTTCAGAAACAAGATTCTTCAACTGCTGACCAACTGACTGGCTAGAAAGCAGAGACCTCCTTTCATAAAATACCAGACAGTAACTTTTAACACTGACATAATGTGGTCCAGACACACAGAAACACACTTAAATAACCACACTGACCGGTACTGGTACATTGACAAGTACAGAAACACAACACACTGACCACTACAGATCCACACACTGGCAAGTACTAGTACATTGACAGAAACACAACGTGCACTGACCACTACAGATACACATGCTGACTGGTACAGAAAACACATCGTATACTGACCACTACAGATACACCAGCTGACCACGACAGATACAGAAACGCATACAACAATCATCAGCAGACATACAGACACTGCTGGACAGACAAATTCTCAGTCATGAAACACAACAGGGTGCGAGTGACCAGGGCTGGGGGCTACCTCAGGGGGGGAGTGACCCTGTGGCTGGACAGGGTGGACAGACAGAACGGACACTGCAGACACTGTCCCCCCCTTCGTCCCTGGAGATGCTGCCTGGACCACCAGCCTCTGTCAGGACACACAGCAACACACAGTTATACAACATCACACAAATACACAACAGCACACAGTGACACAACAACACAAATCACTGTAACACACAATCACAACTGCATAGCAGAAGGGCGCAGTCTGGTGTTCTGCTGCACGCTTGCACTGCTGGGCAGCACTGACACAGGGTAAGAGACTGAGACTGTGCCCTGTATCTTAAGACTCCTGCCAGCCAGCGACCTCCTGGACCATACAGGACCATGTCAGGACAGCCAGGTGAGGGAGCAATTTAAACAACAGGTGAGGTCTGAGAAGGAGCTACCTGTGTCACGCTAACACACCCAAGAGAGTAAGTCACCTGTGAGAAAGGCTCACCTGAGAGAGCGAGTGACCTGTGAGAAAGGGTCACCCGAGAAAGTGAGTGACCTGTGAGAAAGGGTCACCCGAGAGAGTGAGTGACCTGTGAGAAAGGGTCACCCGAGAGAGTGAGTGACCTGTGAGAAAGGCTCACCAGAGAGAGTGATTTACCTGTGAGAAAGGCTCACCTGAGAGAGCGAGTGACCTGTGAGAAAGGGTCACCCGAGAAAGTGAGTGACCTGTGAGAAAGGGTCACCCGAGAGAGTGAGTGACCTGTGAGAAAGGCTCACCAGAGAGAGTGAGTTACCTGTGAGAAAGGCTCACCCCAGAGAGTGAGTTACCTGTGAGAAAGCCTCGCCCCAGAGAGTGAGTTACCTGTGAGAAAGGCTCACCTGAGACAGTGAGTTACCTGTGAGAAAGGCTCACCTGAGACAGTGAGTTACCTGTGAGAAAGGCTCACCTGAGACAGTGAGTTACCTGTGAGAAAGGCTCACCCCAGAGAGTGAGTTACCTGTGAGAAAGGCTCACCTGAGACAGTGAGTTACCTGTGAGAAAGGCTCACCCCAGAGAGTGAGTTACCTGTGAGAAAGCCTCGCCCCAGAGAGTGAGTTACCTGTGAGAAAGCCTCGCCCCAGAGAGTGAGTTACCTGTGAGAAAGGGTCACCTGAGAGTGAGTTACCTGCGAGAAAGGCTCACCAGAGAGTGAGTTACCTGTGAGAAAGGCTCACCTGAGAGAGTGAGTTACCTGTGAGAAAGGCTCACCAGAGAGAGTGAGTTACCTGTGAGAAAGGCTCACCAGAGAGAGAGTTACCTGTGAGAAAGCCTCGCCCCAGAGAGTGAGTTACCTGTGAGAAAGGCTCACCTGAGACAGTGAGTTACCTGTGAGAAAGGCTCACCCCAGAGAGTGAGTTACCTGTGAGAAAGCCTCGCCCCAGAGAGTGAGTTACCTGTGAGAAAGCCTCGCCCCAGAGAGTGAGTTACCTGTGAGAAAGGGTCACCTGAGAGTGAGTTACCTGCGAGAAAGGCTCACCAGAGAGTGAGTTACCTGTGAGAAAGGCTCACCTGAGAGAGTGAGTTACCTGTGAGAAAGGCTCACCAGAGAGAGTGAGTTACCTGTGAGAAAGGCTCACCAGAGAGAGAGTTACCTGTGAGAAAGCCTCGCCCCAGAGAGTGAGTTACCTGTGAGAAAGGCTCACCCCAGAGAGTGAGTTACCTGTGAGAAAGCCTCGCCCCAGAGAGTGAGTTACCTGTGAGAAAGCCTCGCCCCAGAGAGTGAGTTACCTGTGAGAAAGCCTCGCCCCAGAGAGTGAGTTACCTGTGAGAAAGGCTCACCTGAGACAGTGAGTTACCTGTGAGAAAGGCTCACCCCAGAGAGAGAGTTACCTGTGAGAAAGGCTCACCTGAGAGAGTGAGTTACCTGTGAGAAAGGCTCACCTGAGACAGTGAGTTACCTGTGAGAAAGGCTCACCAGAGAGAGAGTTACCTGTGAGAAAGGCTCACCTGAGAGAGTGAGTTACCTGTGAGAAAGGCTCACCTGAGACAGTGAGTTACCTGTGAGAAAGGCTCACCAGAGAGAGAGTTACCTGTGAGAAAGGCTCACCTGAGAGAGTGAGTTACCGGAAAGAATGAGTTACCTGTGAGAAAGGGTCACCGGAAAGAATGAGTTACCTGTGAGAAAGGGTCACCCGAGACAGTGAGTTACCTGTGAGAAAGGGTCACCCGAGACAGTGAGTTACCTGTGAGAAAGGGTCACCCGAGACAGTGAGTTACCTGTGAGAAAGGCTCACCAGAGAGAGTGAGTTACCTGTGAGAAAGGGTCAGCGGAAAGAGTGAGTTACCTGCGAGAAAGGGTCACAGGAAAGAGTGAGTTACCTGTGAGAAAGGGTCACCCGAGACAGTGAGTTACCTGTGAGAAAGGCTCACCTGAGACAGTGAGTTACCTGTGAGAAAGGCTCACCCGAGACAGTGAGTTACCTGTGAGAAAGGCTCACCCGAGACAGTGAGTTACCTGTGAGAAAGGCTCACCCGAGACAGTGAGTTACCTGTGAGAAAGGCTCACCCGAGACAGTGAGTTACCTGTGAGAAAGTTACCTGTAAGAAAGGATTATCAGACAGAGCAGTTACACATGAGAGTGGGTTACCTGAGAAGGGACGGTGACTTGCTGCACTGAGGGCAGCTGGAGAGCAGAGACTGCAGAGCCCTTTGATGACACACCGCCCTGGACCAACAGACGCTGTGAGGGACAGATGAAGATACAGGGAGGAAAGAGAGAACACAGAACTGTAAGTCAGTCCACTTTGGGTCTTTGTGACCTTTAGCTGTGAACACTGTGTCTTCTGTCTGAGCTGTGGGCTTAAGAAGCCTTGTGCTGTCTGACATGGTTGATCAAAGTGAGTGTATAAGTGTAGCCTGGTTAGCAGTTCAGGTGTTACACCAGATGAGTTTCAACTGTTTACCTGCTGTGAGTTCTGCACCTGCTGCACCACCTGAGTAGGGACTCCGGTCTGCACTACAGCTGGTGGGGGGCTAGATTCAGACACCGAGTCACTGGGGTGAAGAGAACCCTCTGAAAAATACAGAGAGAGAAGGGTTAACAGACACTAAACAGACATTATAGATTAACACTGTATTGAGATGAAGAGGTTAATACCTCTTGAGATAAAAAGGTTGATGCACGGAGAGAAAGAGGGGTTAATACAGACACACTGACTGACTGGACACTACAGTAATTGAAATGCTGCATTGAGAGAGAGGGGTTAATACAGACACACTAACTGGACACTACAGTACATTAACACTGCACTGAGAGAGAGGGGTTAATACAGACACTGACTGACTGGACACTACAGTACATTAACACTGCACTGAGAGAGAGGGGTTCATACAGACACACTGACTGACAGGACACTACAGTACATTAACACTGCACTGAGAGAGAGGGGTTCATACAGACACACTGACTGACAGGACACTACAGTACATTGATACTGTACTGAGAAAGCAGGTTAATATTGATACTAGACTAACTGTATCCTACAGTATAATAACACTACACTGAGAGAGAAATCTTTACTTACGGTATCCACAATCCAGGTTATAAAACCAGTTATGGTAGTACATCATTCTCAGGATGCAGAGAGAGAAAGAGAGAGTGATGGAGCCACAGGGAGGAATAGAGAGAGAAAGTGGGATGTGCTTAGGCTGAGGCCTGATGCTTTATATCCTGAGAAAACAGCCTTGAACAGCTAATCTCAGGGGCTACAGAAACAATCCCTTCTGCACATAAACACAGGTATCAGATTGGGAACGTTGTAGAGATGGGAACAACAAAACTGCAGTCAGAAAGGTCAGACAGTGTGTGTTCCTTCTCCTCCTTCTGTTACTCCCTCTCCTCCTTCACACTATAGCACCTGGACACTTTAGTGCATTACTGTAGTGTCGCTCCATCTCCTCCTCACACTATAGCTCCCGAGTCACACCCTTTCCTCCTCACTCTACAATAATAATTATAATTCCTTATACTTTTATAGCGCTTTTCTGGACACTCCAAACAAAGCGCTTTACAGGTAATGGGGATCCCCTCCACCAATGTGCAGCATCCACTATACCTCCCGAGTCACTCCCTCTCCTCCTCGCACTATAGCTCCAGCGTCACTCCCTCTCCTCCTCGCACTACAGCTCCCGAGTCACTCCCTCTCCTCCTCGTACTATAGCTCCTGAGTCACTCCCTCTCCTCCTCGCACTATAGTTCTAGTGTCACTCCCTGTCCTCCTTGCACTATAGCTCCCGAGTCACTCCCTCTCCTCCTCGCACTATAGCTCCCGAGTCACTCCCTCTCCTCCTCACTCTGTCCCTCTGCCCCTCATCATTCTCTGTCCACTCATCACTTTCTCTGTCCCCTTGTCATTCTCTCTATCCCTCTGCCCCTCGTCACTCTCTCTGTCCCTCTGTCCACTTATCACTTTCTCTGTCCACTCTTCACTCTCTCTGTCCCTCTATACCCTCGCTACTCTCTCTGTCCCTCTGCCCACTCATCACTGTCTCTGTTCCCTTGTCACACTCTCTGTCCCTGTCTCCCCATCACTCTTGTTCGCTTCTACATGTGTGGAGGATGTAGTTCTGAGCACATGAAGAATACTGTGTTTGTAGAGTCTGAGTTAGGTTGGTACAGACCTGTTTACAGGGTTACTGTGATTATGTAGTCATACAGCCACTGTATTCCCACAGTACAACTCAGACATTTACAGTCCTTTTATTGGTGGCCTTTAAGGACAATAGCTCTCTCTCTCTTTTTCTCTCCCTCCCGCTCTGTCCACCCAGCTTGGCAATGCAATATCAATGTTACCTGACACTTGCTAGGTTAGTCTGAATATAGCACTCCCTGAAATAAACTCACTGACTCAGTGAAACACACTGACACATGCAGACTGACTCAGTGTGTGTACACATATGTGTATGCTTTAGAATACCAGTACGTGTACAGTGTCAATGTGTATATACAGTGTGCCATTGTGTGTGTACAGTAAGTCTATTCCTCAGTGCGTCAGTGTGTGTACACGTGTCACTGTATGTACAGTGTGTTAAAATGTGTCAGTGTGTTTACAGTGAGTCTATCCCTCAATGTGTTGGTGTTTGTACAGTGCATCTTTTTCTCACCTGTGACAGTGACCACGATGTACTGCGCAGTGCCCTGGCCACTGCCAGGCTGGGTGGGTGAACTCTGTATCTCCGCGGTAACATACTGCGTCTGCGTAGGTGTCTGTGGGGGGGCAGTGCCAGCCGGGGGGGCCGATTTCTGCCCAGAGGGAGTTGCAGGAGTGGTATTGCTCTGTCCCGCTTGGGGGGGAGGAGCGCTTTGCAGCTCTGCCATGTACTGTGCTGGCGTGGGAGGGGGAGCAGCGGGTGGCTGGGTCTGTTGTGCCTGTCCTGTCACCACACCGCCCCCCTGAGGCTGGGAGGACTGTTGCAGCTCCCCTACATAGGCTGGAGTTGCCATGACCGGACCCAGCACTGCTTTGACCTGGGAGAGGGGCAGAAAGATAAGACAGCAGAGAGAGAGAGGGAGGAAACTGCTGTTAAAGATGAAATATTTTCCAAATAATACTGTGAATGAACACCAATGTGACAGTGAGAGGGATACTGGCAGAAAGCAGTGGAGGATGGCAGTAGAGAGACAGATCATCATAAGTTGGCAACTGATTCCACTGTTATTCTGTGTCCTGAACAGCCCTGTTAGAGAGATATATTTTAACAACACCTAGGACAGGCTGGTACCGCGGCCTGAAATAAACTGAACGGGGGCAGAGGGAGAAAAACAGACAGCGTGACAGGAGGTGAGGTGGCGTACTGGGTATCCTATTCCACATTTAAGCTGTAATGTGAGAAACCTGCCTTTACTGCAGTGCAGTATGTTCTGGGTCTTTCTCCTACTGACACTGAACACGCTGGAGACACAGTACACAGTGAACATACAGCAGGCTGTCCAGCATTGAGGGACTCACATCACAACACTGTCCAGCACTGAGGGACTCACATCACAACACTGTCCAGCACTGAGGGACTCACATCACAACACTGTCCAGCACTGAGGTCCTCACATCACAACACTGTCCAGCACTGAGGGACTCACATCACAACACTCTCCAGCACTGAGGTCCTCACATCACAACACTGTCCAACACTGAGAGACTTGCATCACTGAAACCCAGTTTCTATTATTGCAACTATTCCTACTGACATTTCTCTTGATCCTATTACTACTCATGTTAATATTGCTGCTCCTGTTACTACGGACATTGCTCCACTGCCTGACTGCTCCAGGCACTGCTCCACATTGCACTGACACGCCCAACTCACAGACTGGACCATTACTCCTGACACTGCCAGCTCACAGACTGGACTGTTACTCCTGACACTGCCAGCTCACAGACTGGACCGTTCCTCCTGACGCTGCCAGCTCACAGATAGGACTGTTACTCCTCACACTGCCAGCTCACAGACAGGACTGTTCCTCCTGACACTGACAGCTCACAGACTGGACCATTACTCCTGACACTGCCAGCTCACAGACTGGACTGTTACTCCTCACACTGCCAGCTCACAGACAGGACCGTTCCTCCTGACACTGCCAGCTCACAGACTGGACCATTACTCCTGACACTGCCAGCTCACAGACTGGACCGTTCCTCCTGACGCTGCCAGCTCACAGACTGGATCATTACTCCTGACGCTGCCAGCTCACAGACTGGATCATTACTCCTGACGCTGCCAGCTCACAGACTGGACTGTTCCTCCTGACGCTGCCAGCTCACAGACTGGATCACTACTCCTGACGCTGCCAGCTAACAGACTGGACCATTCCTCCTGACACTGCCAGCTCACAGACAAGACTGCTACTCCTGACACTGCCAGCTCACAGACTGGACTGTTACTCCTCACACTGCCAGCTCACAGACTGGATCATTACTCCTGACGCTGCCAGCTCACAGACTGGACTGTTACTCTTCACACTGCCAGCTCACAGACTGGACTGTTACTCCTCACACTGCCAGCTCACAGACTGGACTGTTACTCCTGACACTGCCAGCTCACAGACTGGAATGTTACCCCTGACACTAACAGCTCACAGACTGGACTGTTACTGACAAAGACAGAATCATTACTCATGACACTACCAGTTCACAGACTGGAATGTTCCCCCTGTCACTGACAGCTCACAGACTGGACTGTTACTCCTGACACTGCCAGCTCACAGACAGGACTGTTACTCCTGACACTGCCAGCTCACAGATAGGACTGTTCCTCCTGACACTGCCAGCTCACAGACAGGACTGTTACTCCTCACACTGCCAGCTCACAGACTGGACCGTTAGTCCTGACACTGCCAGCTCACAGACTGGACTGTTACTCCAGACACAGCCAGCTCACAGACTGGACCGTTACTCTTGACACTGCCAGCTCAAAGACTGGACCGTTACTCTTGACACTGCCAGCTCACAGACTGGACTGTTCCTCCTGACGCTGCCAGCTCACAGACTGGACCGTTACTCTTGACACTGCCAGCTCACAGACTGGACCATTACTCTTGACACTGCCAGCTCACAGACTGGACCATTACTCCAGACACAGCCAGCTCACAGACTGGACCGTTACTCTTGACACTGCCAGCTCAAAGACTGGACCGTTACTCTTGACACTGCCAGCTCACAGACTGGACTGTTCCTCCTGACGCTGCCAGCTCACAGACTGGACCGTTACTCTTGACACTGCCAGCTCACAGACTGGACCATTACTCTTGACACTGCCAGCTCACAGACTGGACCATTACTCTTGACACTGCCAGCTCACAGACTGGAATGTTACTCTTGACGCTGCCAGCTCACAGACTGGACCATTACTCTTGACACTGCCAGCTCACAGACTGGACTGTTACTCCTGACACTGCCAGCTCACAGACTGGACTGTTCCTCCTGACGCTGCCAGCTCACAGACTGGACCGTTACTCTTGACACTGCCAGCTCACAGACTGGACTGTTACTCCTGACACTGCCAGCTCACAGACTGGACCGTTACTCTTGACACTGCCAGCTCACAGACTGGACTGTTACTCTTGACGCTGCCAGCTCACAGACTGGACCGTTACTCTTGACGCTGGCAGCTCACAGACTGGACTGTTACTCCTGACACTGCCAGCTCACAGACTGGACTGTTCCTCCTGACGCTGCCAGCTCACAGACTGGACTGTTACTCTTGACGCTGCCAGCTCACAGACTGGACTGTTACTCTTGACGCTGCCAGCTCACAGACTGGACTGTTACTCTTGACACTGCCAGCTCACAGACAGGACTGTTACTCCTCACACTGCCAGCTCACAGACTGGACTGTTACTCTTGACACTGCCAGCTCACAGACTGGACTGTTCCTCCTGACACTGCCAGCTCACAGACTGGACTGTTCCTCCTGACACTGCCAGCTCACAGACTGGAGCGTAACTCCTCACACTGCCAGCTTGCAGACAGGACTGCTACTCCTGACACTGCCAGCTCACAGACTGGACTGTTACTCGTGATTGACAGCCCTCAGACAGGATCGTTACTCGTGACAGCTCACAGACTGAAGGACAGAGTGAACTGGAAAAGCCCAGAGGCAGGACTGTGCTACCACAGACCACACAGGAACAGGAAACCAGAGACACAGCAGAGCTGCAGTTTTTTTCTGTGGCGCCTTTTCAGCACTAGACTATTTGTAGTTCAGAAATACACTTTTTATTTCAATGGCACAGCGACAGAAACATTGACGAGGGTATTTTTAAAAGAAAGTCTTTACTCCACACCTGGGCTTAAGAAAAGCAACGATTGACGAAGCGTGGCGAGTGTTCCTTCGGAAATAGGACGATATTTAAGCCGTTATTTTATTCATTAAAAAGTAATATACGCGTCTTGGCGCGTTACTGTGTCACGTGTCGCACCGAACTGCTCTCGGGGAAGCGGGTGACGTCATTTAAAAAACTCACCACCTTTCTCAACGTTTTTCGCTCGTGACAGGTGAGTGACACCACGCATTGCCTTTCTTGTCTCCAACGGGGGGGAGAGAACCCTTCACTTGCTTACTTGCGATTGGCTGTTCTTTCTACTCTCTCTTACTGATTGGCTGCCCCAGGTGCCAATCCCACTAACCGCCCCGCCCCAAGAAGCCTCGTCTTAACGTTACTCCTCTCCCTGACAGCCCAGGCAGGTTCGGCCAAACACACGGTCTCTGGACTCTCGCGGCTTCTGAGACGTCTAAACTTTTTAAAAAGCACAAATACAAAGAAAGGAACAGTCGCCAACAAAGAAATAAAAACTAAAAAAAACTCACATCTACGCAAAACGGTCGTAGACATTTTCATAACTCAAAGGAAAAAAACAACAACAAACTGTATGTCACTGAGATACAAAAAGACAGAAGACACTTTTCAAAGTTCAGCGTGTCGCACCGCGGCGGCTGACCGAGCCTCGCTTCCTCTTTCGAGAATGGAGACCGTCCCCCCACCTCCTCCTCTCTCAAGGCCGTATGGCAACAGGGCTTGACAACACAACAACAGCTGAAAAGTACTCTGTCGCGTCTCGCCACACCCGCCATCTTGTACCCGATCACGGATTTGACATCGTCATAACAACCGCCCGGGCTTGAGGGCGGCGGGGCGGCCCGCACGGCACCTCTCCGCTCCGGGGCGGCACACACACCACTCTCCCTCACCAGCTCACTGTCTAACAGCAGAAAAGAGAGAGAAATAAAGTCTTTATTCACCTCTGTTTTGCTCTGGGTTTTTTCCCCGGGCTTTTTTGGTGTTGGATTTTTTATTTTTTTTTTACGGAATCGGGTTGTTGTTGTTGATTCTCGTTGCTGGGTTCTTGTCGCCAGGACTACCGTGGCTATGGCGCTTCGTCCTCACCGGGGCAACTGTTGCTACCCACCCGCCTTCCTCCCTCCCATTCCCTCGTTCTGATTGGCGCAGCCAGGCCCCAAGCCTTAATCCTGCCTTGCTGTGATAGGATCATATCGCTGTCATACAAAAGAAGCTCTCGTTTCATTCGACAAAAGGCTTGTCGATCACTAATAGAGGAACCACTTTAGAAGCTCACCTGTTTTCTTCTTGCTGATAGGGTAAAGTGCCCGTCAGCCAAGTATTCCCTTTGCTGACTTGTCAGGAGATTTGACAATCAATGTGACACTCAAAACCATAACTTCCCGAAAGTCCCTCTTTTCTTTGGTTATTATTGGTTGTGCCACCGTCTTGTACCGTTGTGTATTGGATGAAATACCTATCAGTTTCGGGTAAAGGACGTTAGTGAGTGGCGTGTGGGTAAGTGCTCGCAATGCACCCTGGAAGTTGTAGTTTTTCGGATTAAACGCGTTCCTTGTTTTGGAGCGTTTTTATAAAAAGGAATACATTATAAGGGAAGTCAAACCGGTGGCAGGGCAGTTAGCACTTCTTCTCCCAGTCCATTGGTCCCGAGGTCCCTTCTGAGTGGAGATTGCATGATCTGCTCCAGTTTAATAACAAGAATTATAATAATAATAATAATAATAATAATAATAATAATAATAATAATAATAACAAAACTCCACTCACAGCACTTTACAGGTAATGGGGATCCCCTCCACCACCACCAGTGTGTAACCCCACCTGGATGATGCGACGGCAGCCAGAGTGCCAGTATCCTCACCACACACCAGCTCTCAGTGCATAGAGGGGGATTATTAGGAGGCCATGATTGATAAGGGCCAATGGGAAATTTGGCCAGGACGCCGGGGTTACACCCCTACTCTTTTCGAGAAACCCTGGGATTTTTAATGACCACAGAGAGTCAGGACCTCGGTTTTACATCTCATCCGAAGAATGGTGCCTTTTTAGAGTATAGTGTCCCCGTCACTATACTGGGGCATTAATTATAATAATAATAATTACTTACACTTATATAGCACTTTTCTGGACACTCCACTCAAAGCGCTTTACAGATAATGGGGTCTCCCCTCCACCACCACCAATGTGCAGCCCTACCTGGATGATGCGACGGCAGCCATAGTGCTCCAGTACACTCACCACACATCACCTCTCAGTGGGGAGGAGAGCAGAGTAATGAAGCCAATTCATAGAGAGGGATTATTAGGAGGCCATGATTGATAAGGGCCAATGGGAAATTTGGCCAAGATGCTGGGGTTACACCCCTACTCTTTACAAGAAACGCCCTGGGATTTTTAATGACCACAGAGAGTCAGGACCTCGGTTTTACATCTCATCCGAAGGACGGCACCTGTTTACAGTATAGTGTCCCTGTCGCTGGGGCATTATAATAATAATAATAATAATAATAATAATAATAATAATAATAATAATAATAATAATAATAATAATAATTGCTTACACTTATATAGCTCTTTTGTGGACACTACACTCAAAGTGCTTTACAGATAATGGGTTCTCCCCTCCACCACCACCAGTGGTGGACCCACATAGACCGCAGGGTGAGCGACCCCTGCTGGCCCCACTAACACCACTTCCAGCAGCAACCTTGCTTTCCCAGGAGTCTCGCACCCAGGAACTGACCAGGCTCACACCTGCTGAGCTGCGGTGGGCTGCCAGTTGTGAGTTGCAGGGTGATATGGGTGAAGGTTTCCTCCAGGAGACATGCTGGCAGAGTTAACCGAGGTCTGTGTCTTGTCCAGTGTGTGCCCTGTGCTGGACTGGCGTCGTCCGGCCTGGCACACAGGGACCCACTTATTAAACATGGATTTAAGATAAAAACACATGGAATTTGATAAGGAATGTTTATGTCTGTTTTCTAATGAAGAACTGTCATGAACAACTGTATTCTATAAACATTTTTAGGTCACTGGATACATTTACAGTTCCAAGTTTGTGGTAAACATCTGCAATTATACCTACACCTAAAGAAAAAAACCTGACGAATTAAAAGATTTCCCGCCCAGTAGCACTAACTTCAGTCGCAACTAAATATTTTGAACAAATCTTCTTGTTCCATCTTTATATGGCAACCGATACACTCAAGGCCCCTGGAGGCTTGCGTCGTGGGTGAAACAGGGAGAGTGGAAGATGCGACAGTGACCTTGTTAAATCAAGACTGCCACCATTTAGAAACTCACTCATCCTATGTGCACATACTCATTGCTGACTGTTCGTCAGCATTTAACTCTATTCAGGGAAACAGGTTAGTAGGGGAGCGTTCGCATATGGAAGTAGGTCATACACTCTCGCAAGGGATTTCGGATTTTCTTCTTGATCGATGACAGTAGGTGCAAGTGAGTGTGGGGGAGTTTCTCATTGGCATCACCAGCATGCAGATACCCCAAAGCTGTGTGCTGCCCCCACTGATTTTCACATTGTACACTAGTGATTGTGCAAGCCACTATGACAACTGTTGTGTTATCATGGGATGACAACTATTCGATTGTTATGCTGCGGATGATGTCGCCTTGATTGGACTTTTGAATCATGGCGAACAAAATTACAGACAGGAGATAAATCCCTTTTTTTAGAATCGGTGTCAGGATAATTCTGTTTCTAAACACAAAGGAACAAAAGAAACGCTAATTGATTTTAGAAAGACACGTAACTGATGATGGATCCGATATTGAAACAGTAAATGAATATACACATCGGCACTATTATGAATTGTAAATTGACTTGGACTGCCAATCCGGAGGCAAGGTATTTAAAAGTGCAACAAAGGTTGTATTTTTTAAGGAAGGTAAGGATTTCCAATGTAGAAAACACAATGTTGACACTTTCTTATAAGATTTTAATTCAGAGCACTGTAAGTTTTTGTATTTGGAGCTGGAAAGGCACCTTGTAATAAGCTGAACAAAGTCATCAGGACTGGTGGCAAAATGACGAACGTTTCCTCGGACTCAATAACATGTCTACGGGAGCAACACATTATTAATCTTGAACAGAAAATCTTTGATGACCCCTTTCATCCGCTTTGGTTAGAATATACTCTCCTAACCTCTGGCAGACCCCCTGTATAATGACTAAGAGAGCACTTACTTCATTTATACCACAAAGCAATTAGCTGATGAACAATGAGAAAATGTTTGCAGGGATATAGTTGTTGTTGTTATTGTTGCTGTTGTTGCTGCTGTTGCTGTTGTTGTATTGCATTATTGTTGTACAGGATTTTGAGCTCATGATGTGCAAGACAAAGTCCCTTAGGGACAGTTAAGGTTACTTTAATTTAATATTTTAAACTGCATACACAGTATTCTCACTGATACCCTTCACTCCTAGCTCCGGCCCCGCTGTCCAGTCCAGGAACTAAAGAAGGAGGAAATCGGGGAGCTGTCTCAGGGACACTGTCTGCACTCTTACCATGCAACAGAAAGACTTTGCTCTCTCCCTCACACACACACGAACACAGGAGGTAATTAAGAAAACAGTTTTTATGTACGTGTGCTACGTCCTTAACCTCTACCGATTGTGCACAATGAGAAATTAATCGCAGGATATCAGCTGAAAATGCCAGCAACGTTGTTTCATCTGCTGTGACATCTCTGTCCCTCTGCAGCGCAGGGACCTTCTGACAGCTCGATCCAGATAGCAGCCCGCTGCTTTGTTCCCAGGCTTCGGATTCTCGCCGCTGCCTCTGTTATCTGGCTCTCTCAAATGTCAGCGTGAACGTGCTCGCTACGCCACACCAGGGCCACTCCGCCCGGAGAGCTGGCTGCCACGCACCCCTGCCCCACTCCTGCACCTCAGAGCAGAGAGAGACAGAGGTGTGCTGAAATACTGAGCTGCAGTATCGATACACAGAACGGTCCCGTTACAAAAGGGGCTACAGTCCCAGTGTAGTAGAACAGTCCTGTTACAATAGGGGCTACAGTCACAGTGTAGTAGAACAGTCCTGTTACAATAGGGGCTACAGTCCCAGTGCAGTAGAACAGTCCTGTTACAATAGGAGCTACAGTCCCAGTGCAGTAGAACAGTCCTGTTACAATAGGGGCTACAGTCCCAGTGCAGTAGAACAGTCCTGTTACAATAGGGGCTACAGTCCCAGTGCAGTAGAACAGTCCTGTTACAATAGGGGCTACAGTCCCAGTGCTGTAGAACAGTCCTGTTACAATAGGAGCTACAGTCCCAGTGCAGTAGAACAGTCCTGTTACAATAGGGGCTACAGTCCCAGTGCTGTAGAACAGTCCTGTTACAATAGGAGCTACAGTCCCAGTGCAGTAGAACAGTCCTGTTACAATAGGGGCTACAGTCCCAGTGCTGTAGAACAGTCCTGTTACAATAGGGGCTACAGTCCCAGTGCAGTAGAACAGTCCTGTTACAATAGGCCCCTTTTGGGCATGCTTACGTTATATCATTTTAAAAAAGGAAAAAATGAATAAAGGTGTTAATCCATCCATCATGTTTTCAGTATGTCAGGACTCGACGCAGATCTCTGTAGACCAGCAAAATCGTCCTAAACGATAGCTACTGTATATCCATGATGTCCCTCTTGGATCCATGGCAGTGATGCAGCATCCAACTCAGATGGTTCCCAGCCCAGGTTCCATCTGGACATGTGGGGAGGCGAATAGGACAGTTTGGTCTGAGTAGATGTATCTACCTGGTAGGCCAACACAGAGACACAGATGCACAATGGCATAGACAGCAGCACCAGCACCCATGGTTGCAGCAGACTATAATGTAAGGTGTGAGTAAGCTAGGCTGAAGTAATAGGTCTTCAGTCTGGATTTGAATACTGAGATTGACTCGCCATCCCGAACATGGGGTGGGAGACTGTTCCATAAGCTAGGGGCCCTGTAACTAAAGGCTTTACTGCCAACTGTTTTTTTTTATTAATACGTGGAATATGAAGAAGACCTGCATTCTGTGATCTAAGCGGGTGACTTGGATTTTATACATTAATAAGTTCCATTAGATAGACAGGTGCCTGACCTCTGAGAGCCTTATAAGTAGAAGGTTTTTGAAGTCTGCCCTGTACCTGACAGGAAGCCAATGAAGAGAGCTTAGTATAGGGGTTATATGGTTGTACTTTCTGCTCCTAGTAACAATTCCAGCTGCTGCATTCTGAATTCACTGTAAGTTGTTGAAAGAGTGATGGGTGCTCCCTGATAGTAGGGCATTGCAGTAGTCTAACCTGCTGTATACAAGAGCAAGTATTAATAATAATAATAATAATAATTTATTTATTTATTAATATTTAATTTATTATTATAAGAGCAAGTATTAGTTTCTCTTTGTCTTGAGAGGAGAGGAACTGTAATATTTATAGTTATAATATAATTATAATTATATTATAATAGTTTTGTAATATTTCTTAGCTGTAGGAAGCATGTTTTCAATACTGTTTAAATATGACAGTTAAGAGCTTTGTGTCTAATATGAGGCCTAGGTTACATAATGAGTCTTTGAGGCACATTTTTAAATCCTCTGAGTTAAGTGCTGAAGTTATAGTAGTCCTATCAGTATTGTTGCCTCCAAACAACAGAACCTCAGTTTTATCAGAGTTGAGTAACAGTTTTCACACATCCAAGTCTTTTCTTCATTAATGCAATTAACTGAAGTTATAATAGACAAGTTGTCTTTTGGTGTAAACGAAATGTATATTTGATTTATTTCAGCATATGAACTAAAGTTAATATTATGTTTTAGTATTATCCTACCTAGCAGCAGCATGAAGTAAACCACTTAAGGAAGGTTCCACATACGTCAACCTCAAACTCAAGCCTGTTACAATAGGAGCTACAGTCCCAGTGCAGTAGAACAGTCCTGTTACAATAGGGGCTACAGTCCCAGTGCAGTAGAACAGTCCCGTTACAATAAGGGCTACAGTCCCAGTGTAGTAGAACAGTCCTGTTACAATAGGAGCTACAGTCCCAGTGCATTAGAACAGTCCTGTTACAATAGGAGCTACAGTCCCAGTGCAGTAGAACAGTCCTGTTACAATAGGGGCTACAGTCCCAGTGCAGTAGAACAGTCCTGTTACAATAGGGGCTACAGTCCCAGTGCAGTAGAACAGTCCTGTTACAATAGGAGCTACAGTCCCAGTGCAGTAGAACAGTCCTGTTACAATAGGGACTACAGTCCCAGTGCAGTAGAACAGTCCTGTTACAATAGGGGCTACAGTCCCAGTGCAGTAGAACAGTCCTGTTACAATAGGAGCTACAGTCCCAGTGCAGTAGAACAGTCCTGTTACAATAGGGACTACAGTCCCAGTGCAGTAAAACAATCCTGTTACAATAGGGGCTACAGTCCCAGTGCAGTAGAACAGTCCTGTTACAATAGGGACTACAGTCCCAGTGCAGTAAAACAATCCTGTTACAATAGGGGCTACAGTCCCAGTGTAAAAGAATTAAAAAAAAAATCAAGTGTATTTTTCAGAAACACAACAGGATGTGAACAGAGAGAACGTCACTGAATAGAAATACTGAGCTTTCAAAAGTTCAGCTGCAGGAAGTGTCTATGAATACAGGCAGCACAAACAGGACCACAACAGCAACAGACAGAAGCACTGAGAGGCAGAGAGCGTAGAGATGCAGGGAGGTTTTAGGGTTATGAAATTATCATGTGGGACACATCAGCATTACTTACTTCCTGTTTACTGCAGGGACACTTACAGCGTACTGACAGTTACTTGAGGTGGAAATCTGAGAGACAGTGCCTTAAGTGTCTGGAACTGGGTGTGGTGCCCAGAATCTCTCCAGCAGTGACACAGTATTCAAGCCCTGTGAAGGATGTGCTGTCAGTGAGAGCTGTGCCCCTCCTGCAGGGGGCGCTCACTCTGCTGTGGGCCTGCAGTGCTGTCAGTGAGAGCTGTGCCCCTCCTGCAGGGGGCGCTCACTCTGCTGTGGGCCTGCAGTGCTGTCAGTGAGAGCTGTGTCCCTCCTGCAGGGGGCACTGTGGGATGTGACAGAGGAGTGTGTGAGCAGTTCTTTTCCTTCCTGTGGTGGTAGGATGGAAAGCTAGTGCCTAGGGAATATAAAAATCCAGAATGCTAAATAAACTCTGTGACAATTCCAAACTTAATTGAAGAATCCCAGGACTGGGAAGTGTCCCTCACACAGAGCGAAGCCCTGAGTCTGTGTGCCACACTGCCGCTCACACCAGCGCTGACACATCATCAGACTCAGACTCATCGGCACAGGAATTAGAATTCTGCTTCTGAAACTCAGGCAATTTCAGATAAGCGAGGAGTGGAGTATGTGTGCGCTCTCGTGTGTGATAACAGAGGGGGCAGATTAGCGATCGCTTGTCCGCGCCGTATCTGTCCCCTGAGCGGGGGGGGGGGGGATTGTGTGTGGAAAGGTCACCGGCGATCGGATCGTTCCAGAGAGGCGCGTCGTTGGCAAATTAGAGCACCTTTGGTCCTGATATTGTCTTGGAAATGTCTCTCTCCTGGTCTCGCTATCTGCGTCCCTCGTATCGGGGCTGCGGTGTGTCACCTGCCCGAGCGCTGGACTCCAGTATAAATATGACTCCGGTGGCCCAGAGACAAGCACAGCACTCACTCCCAGCAACGCACTCGCTCCTCGCCACCGCCAACTCCCAGAGACGCACGCCTCTCGCTCCTCGCTCCTCGCTATCCGCACCTCCCCGGCCGCGATGTCCAAGCTGCTGCTGGCCCTGGCCCTGTGGGTGCTGGTTTCGGAGGTGGCCCAGGGCTCGGATGGCCGCCCCCCGTCCTATGGAGTCAAGCTCTGCGGCCGCGAGTTCATCCGAGCCGTGATCTTCACCTGCGGCGGCTCTCGCTGGAGACGGACAGCCCGCGGCCCAGGTGAGCTGGCCTGTCTGTTTCTCCACCAGCCTGCTTCTCTGTCTGTCTCTCTCTCTCTCTCTGTCTGTCTCTCTGCCTGCCTGTTTGTCTCTTTGCTTGCAGGTCTTTCTCTTCCTGCCTGTCTATCGGAATCCTTCTGTTTGTTTGAGGCTGTGTCTGCCTGACTGTATGTTTGACTTTGTGTCTGTGTGTCTCTGGCTGTCGGAGTCTGTCTGCCTGTCTGTCATTCTGCCTTAATTTAGTTTCTGCCTCTCTCTCAGTGCAGTGTTAATGTACTGTAGTGTCCAGTCAGTGTGTCTGTATGAACCCCTCTCTCTCAGTGCAGTGTTAATGTACTGTAGTGTCCAGTCAGTCAGTGTGTCTGTATGAACCCCTCTCTCTCAGTGCAGTGTTAATGTACTGTAGTGTCCAGTCAGTCAGTGTGTCTGTATTAACACCTCTCTCTCGATGTCCAGGAGATCTCTCCCAGGACCCATTCTCCCCTGCTGAACGACCCTCGGACAGTGAGGCCTCTGACAGCTGGAGCCCTGACTCCATCCTGTCCTATGCAGACCTTCCTGAGCTGGAGGCTCCTGGCTGGGGAGCAGGGTTCAGTCGGCCGGCCCGCTCACCCATCTCGGAGGAAGTGCTGGAGGCGCTGCGCACTTCAGACAGGAAGGGGCGGGACGTGGTCGTGGGACTGTCCAATGCCTGTTGCAAGTGGGGATGTAGCAAGAGTGAAATCAGTTCTCTGTGCTGAAGATATCACTTTTCCTCAGTCTCTATGCTGAAGAGATCACTCTTCTCTCTCTGTGCTGAAGAGATTACTCTTCCTCTATCTCACTCTCTGTGCTTAAGGCATCACTCCTTCTCTCCCTCTCTGTTCTGAAGGTATCACTCTTCCCCTCACTCTCACTCTTTGTGCTGAATAAACCACTCTCTCCAATCCTCTCTTGCTCTCTCTGACTCTCTGCAATCCTGCCTCATTCTCTCTGATCCTGTCTCACTCTCTGATCCTGACTCTCTGCAATCCTATCTCACTCTCTCTGATCCTGTCTCAGTCTCTCTGCGATCGTGTCTCATTCTCTCTGATCCTGTCTCACTCTCTCTGCGATCCTGTCTGACTCTCTCTCTGATCCTGTCTTAGTCTCTCTCTGATCCTGTCTTAGTCTCTCTACGACCCTGTCTCACTCTCTCTCTGATCCTGTCTCACTCTCTCTCTGATCCTGTCTCATTCTCTCTGATACTGTCTCACTCTCTCTGCCATCCTGTCTCACTTGCTCTGAAGTGCAGAGTGAGCTGCTGGTGTGAAGGAGTAGCCTGGTGTCTCTCTCTCTCTGAAGAGCTCCTGCCAGTCTCTCTCTCACTGCGCTCTGGTCTGCTGCAGGAGATATTTCTACGTTACTGAGTGTATTTTAATAAAAGGGCCTTTTGCATTACCTTGTGTTTCCTGTGGTCTTTCTTACATTCATGTGTAAAGATTTCTGCCTTCTGTTGGGGTGGGTTTGATTCTGGTCAGGAGTACCCCTGTTGTGTGGAGTTTGTATGCTGCTCCTGTGTTCACAGGGTCATTTTGTGCCCCCGTTTATTCCCACCTGACAGAAGACACGCAGGTCCTCAGTTAGGAGGAAGCTGAACAATCCTACTACATAAATCCTGTTACTGCCGAGATTAAGGGGTTCAGTATTTCATACCCCACAGCACCCAGACAGCAGAGCAGCCCCAGTGAAACTGCCCCCAGAGACACTGCTGCCCCAGTGAAACTGCCCCCAGAGACACTGCTGCCCCAGTGAAACTGCCCACAGAGACACTGCTGCCCCAGTGAAAATGCCCACAGAGACACTGCTGCCCCAGTGAAACTGCCCCCAGAGACACTGCTGCCCCAGTGAAACTGCCCACAGAGACACTGCTGCCCAGGTGAAACTGCCACAGAGACACTGCTGCCCCAGTGAAACTGCCCCCAGAGACACTGCTGCCCCAGACAGCAGAGCAGCCCCATTGAAACTGCCCCCAGACAGCAGAGCAGCCCCAGTGAATATGCCCGCAGAGACACTGCTGCCCCAGTGAAACTGCCCCCAGTGACACTGCTGCCCCAGTGAATATGCCCGCAGAGACACTGCTGCCCCAGTGAAACTGCCCCCAGTGACACTGCTGCCCCAGTGAATATGCCCGCAGAAGTGGGCAGGCAAGTGTGTTTGTGGGCAGACAGGAGCCTCACGACTTACTTGGGTGGTTTTACTGCATCACACAGCCACAGGTGTGGGATTCACACAGCTCATTTATGAAGGTGCCTTGTTCATCAAACCCGGTTGCGATGAAACGCCCCACCCCTCTCTTGCACGGATCGCGAAGGATGCTCTCGGTCGCTTGCGGCCGGCGGTGTGTGCGCTCGGGTGTGGGAGGAGCTCTGTCTTGAGGTCCGGGGAAATAGGGTCAGGCGCCCTCTGCCGGAGCGGGAGAACACGCCCGCCGTCTCCCTGTGGAAACTCGGTTGTCATCCCGGCTCTTCTGGGAACCCGTGGCGTCTGGCACACTGAGGGGGAGTTTGGTTCCTCTTTGAAACTCAGGGCGAAGAATGTCTGTTTCTCCTTAGCGTTTCCGGCCGGCGAGTTTCTCCGCGGGCCCCTTACACCATCGGCGGCGCCGCTTCCTGCTGCTCGTCGAAGCGGACTCGAGGCTCTCGCGCCGCCGGAGGGACGGGGAGGTGTAGCGCACGCGAGTAAGTTCGTTTTAAAACGTCGCTTTCCTCTTTGAAAAAAACAACAACTTTGTGTCTATTTTAGAAATCGTACCAAAAAAATGTGTACTGTTGTTACATCAGTGTGTGTGTTTTTACTGGGTTCCTCAAACGGAAACGACAAGTGTCAGTTGGAGTATTTAATTCTTACGTTTTGAAGAAAACAACGATTCATTAATTCAGGGGTGACCATAGTCATGAGTATGACTGGGGGTTACAGGGGTGTCCGTGTGACTGGTGGACAGAGTGGTAATGGAACTGTTACAATAGGAGCTACAGTCCCAGTGCAGTAGAACAGTCCTGTTACAATAGGGGCTACAGTCCCAGTGCAGTAGAACAGTCCTGTTACAATAGGAGCTACAGTCCCAGTGCAGTAGAACAGTCCTGTTACAATAGGGGCTACAGTCCCAGTGCAGTAGAACAGTCCTGTTACAATAGGGGCTACAGTCCCAGTGCAGTAGAACAGTCCTGTTACAATAGGAGCTACAGTCCCAGTGCAGTAGAACAGTTCTTTTACACTCTGTCAGTGAGAGCTGTGTCAGTCCTGCAGGGGGCGCTCACTCTGCTGTGGGCCTGCAGTGCTGTCAGTGAGAGCTGTGTCAGTCCTGCAGTGCTGTCAGTGAGAGCTGTGCCCCTCCTGCAGGGGGCGCTCACTCTGCTGTGAGCCTTCAGTGCTGTCAGTGAGAGCTGTGTCCCTCCTGCAGGGGGCGCTCACTCTGCTGTGGGCCTGCAGTGCTGTCAGTGAGAGCTGTGTCAGTCCTGCAGGGGGCGCTCACTCTGCTGTGGGCCTGCAGTGCTGTCAGTGAGACCTGTGCCCCTCCTGCAGGGGGCGCTCACTCTGCTGTGGGCCTGCAGTGCTGTCAGTGAGACCTGTGCCCCTCCTGCAGGGGGCGCTCACTCTGCTGTGGGCCTGCAGTGCTGTCAGTGAGAGCTGTGTCCCTCCTGCAGGGGGCGCTCACTCTGCTGTGGGCCTGCAGTGCTGTCAGTGAGAGCTGTGTCAGTCCTGCAGGGGGCGCTCACTCTGCTGTGGGCCTGCAGTGCTGTCAGTGAGAGCTGTGTCCCTCCTGCAGGGGGCGCTCACTCTGCTGTGGGCCTGCAGTGCTGTCAGTGAGAGCTGTGTCCCTCCTGCAGGGGGCGCTCACTCTGCTGTGGGCCTGCAGTGCTGTCAGTGAGAGCTGTGTGCCTCCTGCAGGGGGCGCTCACTCTGCTGTGGGCCTGCAGTGCTGTCAGTGAGAGCTGTGTCCCTCCTGCAGGGGGCGCTCACTCTGCTGTGGGCCTGCAGTCCTGTCAGTGAGAGCTGTGTCAGCCCCGCAGCTAAGCTGGGTGAGAGCAGCCCCAGATAAGGAGGAGTACAGAGAGAGAAACCAGTCAAGGAGGAAGGGCGAAATCGGAGAGCGTGCTGGAGTGTGGATGTCCTGTGACTCAGAGCAGAACTTGCCTTGGTAAGATTGTTCAGAGAAGTGCTGAGGTGTGGAGAGAACTCGTGTGGGGGTGTGTGTGCAGCTCGGCTCTGACAGGAAGAGAGAGCTGAGCAGCGGTTATGGTGCGAATTTCTGAAAAGTGCTTTACGTGACCTGTCGGTTATGAGGAGAGAAACAGCTTGAAGGTGTGGAAAGAAGCAGACCCTTCCTGTGGGGGAATTATAAAACGGTGTGCGCGTCTGGTTTGGAAGTTCATATTTTCTGCAACAAGTGAATGCAAGACTGCTCGGGGTGATGTCAGTTACGGTAAAGGCGGATCCTGCGGAGCTGTGATGATCGCTCCAGTCCTCGGGGCCTGGGAACTCAGTGTCTGGCGGACGTCTCTGTGGGTGAGACTCCTGCCCACCTGCTTTAGGTTCTGCTCTTCTCTACTTGCTGCAGGAGCTCGCGGACTGTGACTGGGCCTCTCCAGGACGCGTGCTTAATCAGGAGCAGCTCTCCGGGCCTGGGCTGGGGACCCCTGTCCTGCTGGAGGGTGAGTGTGTGTCTCGGGCTCGGTCCCTGGTCTTGGTTGCAGGGCAGCGCCCCGCCCCAGCTCTCGCCCCCCTCTCTGTGTCTCTCTTCCTCTCTCCGCCTCCCCTCCTGTGTGTGTGAACTCCGTGCAGATCAAAGGCTTTCTCTGGTGCACTGGTCCAGAGCAGTAAGGCCCAGTGATGTCATACTCACTTCCTCTCTGCTGGGTAAGACGAGGGTAAAAACACAGTGCAGTGTAGTAAAGCCCAGTGAGATCAGGGTAAAGGCACAGGCCAGGGAAGTAAAGCCCAGTGAGATCAGGGTAAAAGCACAGTGCAGTGTAGTAAAGCCCAGTGAGATCAGGGTAAAAGCACAGTCCAGTGCAGTAAAGCCCAGTGAGATCAGGGTAAAAGCACAGTCCAGTGCAGTAAAGCCCAGTGAGATCAGGGTAAAAGCACAGTGCAGTGTAGTAAAGCCCAGTGAGATCAGGGTAAAAGCATAGTCCAGTGCAGTAAAGCCCAGTGAGATCAGGGTAAAAGCACAGTCCGGTGCAGTAAAGCCCAGTGAGATCAGGGGAAAAGCACAGTCCGGTGCAGTAAAGCCCAGTGAGATCAGGGGAAAAGCACAGTCCAGTGCAGTAAAGCCCAGTGAGATCAAGGTAAAAGCACAGTCCAGTGCAGTAAAGCCCAGTGAGATCAGGGTAAAAGCACAGTCCAGTGCAGTAAAGCCCAGTGAGATCAGGGTAAAAGCACAGTGCAGTGCAGTAAAGCCCATAGAGCACATTGGGATGAAAAGCCTGTCAGCCGCTCTGTGGTGCTGCGATGGGTTGAGGAGGGTGGGTGATTAGGTATGAGCAGGCTGCAGAGTCTGGTGCTGTGTCTGAGCTCTGTGACCTCTGTCTCCTGTACAGTCCTGCTATGAGTGATGGAGCAGAACAGCGCCACCCTTCTGGTCCTGGTGTGTCTCCTGCAGCACGGTAAGACTTTGTGCCAGGTGACGGCAGCAGTAGGGACCCACACCTCAAGCAGTTTTACTACCAGCTGAAATCTGGATTCAGATCAGCTCCTTTTCCTCAGCGAGCTGATTGAAAACCAGCAGGGCTCTGTCATCCAAGCACAGGAGCTGCACTTGTCCCTCTGCAGCTGCTCAAAGATCAGGGTGATCTGTGTAGGCAGGGACAGCGTTAAAACGTTCTGGGTAACCCGGAATCTCTCTCTGTTTAACAATTGAAAACAAGTCAGAAACTGTGCAATGAAGAAAGTGTGGCAATTTGGGAGAGCTCAGTGGAACTGAGGGCAGAAGGGCCTCGCTGTCCGGGGAGCATAGTTTGAGACGCGCCTCTCTGATTCCAGAGCAGAACTGAGCAGTCCAGAATAACGGGGATAAGATGAACAGAACTCCATTAAAATTAAGCTGAATTTTTCTAATGAACTTCCACTAAGACACATGTTTACACTGATTGCTTAAATAATGGATTGGTTTTGTAAAAAGTCCTTCAAGATCTGAGGGACCCTGATGGGCTTTTTCTCTCTGTATTTCAGCTCTGGCAGGGGAGGTTTTGTGCCTATGGGAGCGCTATTTCCACCTGGGCCATAACGTGTCTGGGGCATGTCAGTTACAGGGCTCATTGCTGCCCCCTGGGTGTGACTCCAGGGCACTGCAGCTGGCCGCGGATGGCCAAACGCTCTCCCCACATAGCCACACCCACAATCACATCGCAAATTTCACTGTCATCCGTCCCCCGGGACCCCAGCTCCACTTACGCTGTGAGATCACCTGCCCTGGACTGGAGCCCCGCCCACATTGTGACATCACACTCCTGGGAGGAAGTGAGTATGACATCACAAATTACTTTGTAAGAAGGGTATTTTTATCTTTTGTGTTATGGGTTTTTCTTTTACATGTTGCATGTTGCAGACTGAGAGCAGTAGATACTGAAGTAGAACAGTAGACACAGTGAGTCTGGAAGGAGTTGTGCTCTCGGGATTATGGGATTACTAATAGACATAAGAGGGGATACAGGCCAGACAGTGAAGCAGTCTCACACTCCTGCGGTCTGGGCTTGTGATTCGGTCCTGCCCAGGCAGGGATCTGGGCCTGTGAGAGGTGGAGAGGAAATGGCTCTTATCTGTGGGAACGATACGAGTGCAGGGGAGTATCCAGACTTGTTGCTCTTGGCTCTTCTGCCAGATTAACGATGCACAGCCCTCCCTCGCGTCAGACCTTGATGGGACTGTGCTCACGTGTTCATGTCCAGTTGAAAAAGTTGAAAAAAGAGTTCGGAGTGGACAGGTAGTTTTCTGTACCTCTCTTGTCGCAGATCGGACCGGTCCTGGTGTCTGGGCTGGGCTGCACCACTCCGATCAGGTCCCAGCGGGGCAGTGGGCTGTGGAGGGGTAGTGGGGCACGTGGCTGGGGTCAGTGATGGCAGGAGTGAAGTGTGTCAATCCGAGGGCAGCTCGAGTGAGCTCAGAGCTCAAAGAGCAGCTCGAGTGCTGTGATCCCACACCTCCGGCTTCAGCCTGACCTCTGTCAATAGCCCCTAGACAGAGTACCCTTGGCAAACTGCTCGAGAGCGCCGCCCTTGTGGCAGCCTGGGGTACATGCGAGCTTGCTGTGAGAGACGTGTATCAGTTGCTTTCTCCTGTGAGTCAGTGTGGGGCAGCTCGTCAGCATGAGCAGCTACAACATCTCGTAGGAAACCTAAAGGGCACAAGACGCTGGTGGGCTTTCTGTACGCTGACCCTCTCCCCTCTGTCCTGCAGGGACACCCCGCACCCCCTCCACGCCTCAGTGTGTCATCCCCCCTGGCAGCACAGACATGAACTGCTCCTGGAACTGGAGCCCCTCTGCCCTGCAGGAGCCCCTCCACACCAACCTGACCCTGCACCTGTACTCCTCCCCCAGGTCAGCATGGCTCTGGGGCAGATCACTGGGGAGCAGCTCTAAGCTCTGGGGCAGATCACTGGGGAGGAGCTCTGAGCTCTGAGCTCTGGGGCAGATCACTGGGGAGGAGCTCTGAGCTCTGGGGCAGATCACTGGGGAGCAGCTCTGAGCTCTGGGGCAGGTCACTGGGGAGCAGCTCTGAGCTCTGGGGCAGGTCACCGGGCAGGAGCTCTGAGCTCTGGGGCAGATCACTGGCGAGCAGCTCTGAGCTCTGGGGCAGGTCACTGGGGAGGAGCTCTGGGCTCTGGGGCAGATCACTGGGGAGCAGCTCTGAGCTCTGGGGCAGGTCACCAGGCAGGAGCTCTGGGCTCTGGGGCAGATCATCGGGCAGAAGCTCTGAGCTCTGGGGCAGATCACTGGGGAGCAGCTCTGAGCTCTGGGGCAGATCACCAGGCAGGAGCTCTGGGCTCTGGGGCAGGTCACCGGGCAGGAGCTCTGACCTCAGTCCTCCTCAGAGCGGCTCAGTTTTTCAGTGTCAGTGTCTCTCCTGCAGGACTCTGCTCAATATCACGGTTCCCGATGGTTCTAACAGTGTTGTGGTTCCTCGCACCTCATTTATGAGCCACGTTGATGTCACTGTCTGGGTCAGAGCTCAGAACCCACTGGGCTCAGCTGAATCCATCGAAGTCGCCTTCAACACCGGCGCCATCAGTGAGTCTGCACTCCTTTCACTCTCTCACTGTCATTAACCCTTTCACTTTCACTCTGTCATTAATCCATTCACTCAGTCTTCCTAACCCATTCACTCACTTTCTGTCACTAAAGTACTCACTCCCTCACTCTGTCACTGACTCATTCCGTTCAATTCAAGGTGCTGTATTGGCATGACCAATGAATAAATCAGTGTTGCCAAAGCAAAACAAATACAGTTAACATAAAATCTACAGACATTCCCAATATAGACACATCATAATACATTTACATATAAAAATATGGAGCAAATATGGGCGGAGCGGTGGCTCTGTGGCTAAGGATCTGCGCCTGTGACCGGAAGGTTGCCGGTTCAAATCCCGTGGCTGGCAGAGGAATCCTACTCCCTTCGGCCCCTGATCAAGGCCCTTAACCCCAACTGCTCCAGGGGCGCCGTACAATGGCAGACCCTGCGCTCTGACCCCCAGCTTCTCTCCCTGTCTCTGTGTCTGTGTCTCCATGGAGAAAAGCTGGGGTATGCGAAAAGACGCATTCCTAATGCAAGAAATTGTATAGGGCTAATAAAGAAACATTATTATTATTATTATTATTATTGAGAGAAGCTCACTGTTCCTCAGGCTGTGACAGGAGATCACATACTGGGCTGCCAGTTCAACAAAGTTCCCTCCTCCCTCTCCAAGTAGGATTGGGACCCGTTGTGATTCTGGCAGGTGTGGGAATTCTGGGATTAGCTGTATAAATTTGGGAAAGAATGTTTCTCTTATTCCAGAGTATCTGTCACGGTGCAGTAGGAAGTGCATCTCTGTCTCTGTTTCTCCCCGCTGGCAGTGGTCTGCCTCACTGTCTCCTAACCCATTCACTCTCTCACTCTGTCATGAAGTCACCCTCTCGCGCACTCTCTCAGGACCAGATTGTTCTGCCTGCCCCTCTCTCTCTCTCAGAAAAGCCTGCCCCTCCTGTGCTGGCATGTTTCTTGGAAGATAACTCAGATATCTTCATTTTGTGGAACTGCCCCCCGGAAAACTGTGACCAGACCTGCGAGGTGAGATTTTCGGTCAACAACCAGTCGGACTGGACTGAGGTGAGAAAGCAGAGAACTCACGTGCCTGTCTGTCCCCGTCTGCCTGCCTGCCTGTCTCTGGCGTATTGAACTTGGCGTGTTTGTGTTCTTCAGGTGACTGATGACTCTGTGGGTCAGGCTGACTTTATCCTGAACAACTCCCAGCCTTTTACCCATCACCACTTCCAGGTGCGCTGTGTCACAGGCAGTGACGTGGAGAAAACACCTTTCAGTGACTGGAGCAGGCCCTGCACTGTGCTGAGTGCGGAGGATGGTGAGTCTGAGAGCTATAGTCCAGTGCTGCCTGATTCTAGGGTGCATGGGAGCTGTAGTCCAGCGCTGCAAAGACTCTACGGTGCCTGGGAGCTGTAGTTCAGTGCTACTTGACTATGGGAAGCATGGGTAAATCAAGCAGTCCTTCTTGTCACTCTGTACTACACAGACCCCCTTCCTTCAGGGCAGCTCTTTCTCTCCCTTAGTGCCGGATGGAGAGCTGGACCTGTGGTGTGACAGAGACCCTATTTTGGCTGTGGTGTGGAAGGTAAGGCGTGATTTATCTGTGTTCCTTCGCTCAGCTCTTTGAGTATTGCGACCAGCGTGATGCAATGGCTCTCCGAGCCGGGCTGGGTGCAGGTCTGGGTGTTACTGTCCCCACTGACCCCGGCAGTGTACTGACCGGATCCCTCTGTCGCAGGAGATGCCCGCCCCCCTGGCGCGGGGCAGGGTGCGGCAGTACGAGGTGGGTGTGGGGTGGGCCGACGGAGGCAGCGCTTGGGTGAACGTGTCCACAGACGACCCGCCAGCAGTGGAAGGAGCCGGGTGTCTGGAGTGCCACTCCAGTGAGGCGGGGGGGCCCCCTTCCTGCCGTCTCGCTCTGCCGTGCCTCTGGAAGGCCGTGTGGGCCGAGGCGGAGGTCGCGGAGGTCAACGTGTCGGCCATCAACTCTGTGGGGCGCAGTCGGCTGGCGAGACTGGCCGTGCGCAGGCGAGGTGAGAGCGTGAAGGGACCCGGCCGGCTGCCCGCTGCCCGCCCTGCGGAGAGGCGCCGCGCTGATCCTGCCCCTGTCCCCGCCCAGGCCTGCCCCCGGAGTGGGTCAACGTCACCGCCGCGGGCTCCCAGGGGGCCCTGCGCGTGGCCTGGGCCCCGCCGCCCTGCGGCTCGGAGCACCTGCAGGGGTACGTCGTGCAGCGCAAGGAGGCGGGGCGCAACACCAGCAGGGGGTTCGACTGGACGAGAGTCAACGGCACACAGCAGAGCACCGTGCTGGCAGGTACGCCCGCCCTGGGGGTCCTGGGGGTCCGGGGGAGAGCAGCGATGGTTCGCAGGTTAATGGCACGCAGCACCGTGGGGGTGCCGGGCCCTTCCTCTCATGTCACACTGAAGGGCTCGCTCTGTCTCCCCCTGCAGGCCCCTTCAGCCCTCACACCCCCTACATAGTGTCGGTGTTCGCAGTCTACAGCAGCGGCACCAGCCAGCCCGCCTCCTGCATTGGCTACACCAAAGAGGACAGTGAGTATGCAGACTTCCTGCCTGTCTGTCCCGCTGCCTCTGTGTCTGTCTCTGTTCCTTCCTGTATGCCTGCCTGTCTGTCTTCAGTCTGGCTTCCTGTCTGTCTCTTTGCCTCACTCTGTCTTCAGCCTGTCTGCCTCTGCCTGTCTGCCTGTCTGTCTTCAGTCTGGCTTCCTGTCTGTCTCTCTGCCTCTCTCTGGCTTCCTGTCTGTCTCTCTGCCCCAGTCTGTCTGCCAGTCTCTCTGGATTCCTGTCTGTCTTTGCCTCACTCTGTCTTCAGTCTGTCTCCCTCTGCCTGTCTCTCTGGCTTCCTGTTTGTCTCTCTGCCTCACTCTGTCTTCAGTCTGTCTCCCTCTGCCTGTCTGCCTGTCTCTCTGACTTCCTGTCCATCTCTCTGCCTCACTCTGTCTTCAGTCTGTCTGTCTCTCTGCCTCACTCTGTCTTCACTCTGTCTGCCTGTCTCTCTGCCTGTCTGCCTGTCTCTCTACCTGCATGACTGTCTCTCTGCCTCACTCTGTCTTCAGTCTGTCTGTCTCTCCCTGCCTGCCTGTCTCACTCTGTCTTCATTCTGTCCCTCTGTGTCTCTGCCTGTCTGTCTGGCAGAGTGCTCAGTTGCCCATCTGTCCAGTGACATTCCCCCTCCCTCTGCCTCTTATCCTCTCACAGAGCCCCCTGCTGTTCCAGGAGTGAAGGTGACCTTGTCCCCGAAGGTCCTTCTGTCCTGGAAGCACATCCCACTGACTGACAGGAGGGGCCTCATCCTGCGGTACAGGGTGGGGCATGATAATGTGACAGGTGCGCCCCCTGGGGGACAGACGGGGAAGCACAGGGTGCTGTAAATGAGGGCTCGGAGCTGGGGGAGACTGTGGGAAGCTGAAGGAGATCTGGGGTGTGTTTTTTCTGACACATGGTTCCGGTGGGGGTGGGGGTCAAGACACAGGACACACTGCACAGTCACAGAACCTCTTCAGAACACGGTCCGGTCTGTCCAGTTTGATCAGCAAAAAGACCCGCGGTGCTCTGACCCTCCTGTAACTCTGTCGCCCCCCCAGATTACACTGTGGGTCCGGAGAACTGCAGCCAGGAGCTGCAGGACCTGAAGCCGGGCCAGAGGTACCAGTTCTGGGTCCGGGCTGAAACTGGAGCTGGAGAGGGGCCAAAGAGCATTGTGGACTTCACCACCAAAGACAAAACAGGTACTGTACCACTGCCCGCTGCGCCCACTTCCTCTTCCTCCTCAGCCTGTCTTCCTCTTGTTCTGGACCTGACCTGGCCTCTCATCTCCCTTCCTCTTCCTCTTCCTGTCTCATCCCCCTTCCTCTTCCTCTCTCCCCTCATCCCCCTTCCTCTTCCTTTCTCTCCCCCCTCATTTCTCTTCTTTCCTCTCCCCCCTCATCTCCCTTCCTCTTCCTTCCTCTTCCTCTCTCTCCCCCCTCATCCCCCTTCCTCTTCCTCTTTCTCCCCCCTCATCTCCCTTCCTCTTCCTCTCTCTCCCCCCTCATCCCCCTTCCTCTTCCTATCTCTCCCCCCTCATCCCCCTTCCTCTTCCTCTTTCTCCCCCCTCATCTTTCTTCCTCTTCTTCTCTCCCCTCATCCCCCTTCCTCTTCCTTTTCCACTCCCCCCTCATCCCCCTTCCTCTTCCTCTCCCCTCATCCCCCTTCCTCTTCCTCTCTCTTGTCTTGTACTTCCTTGGTGTCTTCAGGAGGGTGATCTCGCTGTCTGTGGGTTTGGGGCCATGGTTCAGTGTGTGAATGACTTCTGCTCCTCTGCTCCAGATCTCCCTGTCATCCTGGTACTGTGCATTCTGGGACTGCCAGTAGTGCTGGTGACAGCATTCTGCTTCAAGTAAAGAGCAAGAGAAGTTTATTTGATTTTATTTAAGAAAACTGTCAGTTATTGTTATGCTACTCTGTGACTGTGCTGTGACTCTCTGTGACTGTACTATATCTGTGGCTGTGCTGTATCTCTCTCTGACTGTGCTGTATCTCTCTGTCACTGTACTGGTCTGTGGCTGTGCTGTATCTCTATGTGGCTGTGCTGTATCTCTCTGTCACTGTACACTGTACTGTGTATCTCTCTGTGACTGTGCTGTATCTCTCTGTCGCTGTGCTGTATCTCTCTGTCACTGTACTGGTCTGTGGCTGTGCTGTATCTCTATGTGGCTGTGCTGTATCTCTCTGTCACTGTACACTGTACTGTGTATCTCTCTGTGACTGTGCTGTATCTCTCTGTCGCTGTGCTGTATCTCTCTGTCACTGTACTGGTCTGTGGCTGTGCTGTGTCTCTCTGTGACTGTGCTGTATCTCTCTGTCGCTGTGCTGTATCTCTCTGTCACTGTACTGGTCTGTGACTGTGCTGTATCTCTCTGTGACTGTGCTGTATCTCTCTGTCACTGTACTGGTTTGTGGCTGTGCTGTATCTCTCTGTGACTGTGCTGTATCTCTCTGTCACTGTACTGGTCTGTGGCTGTGCTGTATCTCTATGTGGCTGTGCTGTATCTCTCTGTCACTGTACACTGTACTGTGTATCTCTCTGTGACTGTGCTGTATCTCTCTGTCGCTGTGCTGTATCTCTCTGTCACTGTACTGGTCTGTGGCTGTGCTGTGTCTCTCTGTGACTGTGCTGTATCTCTCTGTTGCTGTGCTGTATCTCTCTGTCACTGTACTGGTCTGTGACTGTGCTGTATCTCTCTGTGACTGTGCTGTATCTCTCTGTCACTGTACTGGTTTGTGGCTGTGCTGTATCTCTCTGTGACTGTGCTGTATCTCTCTGTCACTGTACTGGTCTGTGACTGTGCTGTATCTCTCTGTGGCTGTGCTGTATCACACTGTCAGTGACAGTTCTTGTTCGTGTGACTACAGGTGCTCCTGCAGAAACCAGTTGGTGCCGTCGTGGTGCTGTGAGAAGGTACCTGACCCGCAGAACAGCCGCCTGTACCTGATCCTCAAGATGCCACAGCTGCAGGTCTGTCTCACTGTCCGCGTGTCTGTCTGGGGTCTGTGTGTCCCACTGTCTCCCTGTCCACATGTCTGTCTGGGTCTGTGTGCCCCACCGTCTCCCTGCCTGTCTGTCCATGTGTCTCCCTGGGGTCTCTGTCCGTCCGTCTGTCCACGTGTGTGTCTGGGTCTGTGTGTCTCACTGTCTCCCTGTCTGTCTCCGGTACAGGAGACCAAGGAGGCCGTGTGCCCTGCAGTCTTTCTGCTGGACTCCATGCTCTGCCAGCTGGAGGTTGTGGAAATTCCTCTCGCTCCTGATCCCGGAGAGACCATCGCCAGCACGGAGAGCGCAGAGGAGGGAGGGGGACAGGGGGCCGAGATCTGGAGAGAGAAGGGGGAGAAGGAGCAGGGCAGGGAGGGGGGGTACAGTGAAATGATCAACGAAGAAGTGATATCAGGTCTGCCCTGCTCCCCCACTGATACCCAGCCCTTCTTCTCCGATTACGAGAAGCACTTCATGCCTTCTCCGCTCGACCTGTAGGGGGCAGTATGCAGAAGGCTCTCCACTTGACGTGTGTGGGGCAGTACGCAGGAGGCTCTCATACAAATTGCCCCTTGGGACTCTGTCTCTGTTCACGAGGGCGTGTTGGAAAGAGCTGCCCAGCTACCCTGTGGAAACTGACTGACTGATATTGATCCCATGGGAAGCAGCCCGGATGGGATACTGGGAGGGCGGATCGAAGGGATGGGATCTGCTCTGGGCGTCTCCTCTGGGTCTCGGAGTCTCGGGATCGGCGTGAATGACCAGAACCATCAGTCTGGCTGACCTGCTGTACTCCGGCTCCGGGTCAGAGCTCTGAGCTCAGAGCTCCCGCTGGTTAAAGGTGTTTCTGCACCGGACGGCCAGCAGGGGGCTCTCTCCCCGGGGGACCAGGCGTGCTGAGGCAGTTATTCCCCTGGGCCTGAGGGGACACAGAGCCTGTTCCGTGGAGGATGTAAATGTCTGTGAACTGGCTGTGCTTGGGGCCTGTCCGTACACCTCTGGGGATGTGAAGTTATGTGGCGGGAGGAACAGAGAGCAACAAAGTTGCACATGCGCTTTCCCTCTAGATTATACCATTCTCAGTGCCGGTTTGTATATAAAGAAAGATTGTGGATAGAGATTTTCTCGTTTTTCTGGTGTGATTTTTTTTTTTACGTTTTCTGTGTTTTAGGTGAAATAAAAACAGTTGCTTAAACATCTGCACTGCCAGAATGCAGCTCGTACTCAGCACGGGGCGTTTAGACGTGCTTGTAAGGGAACTTGAGCTCCAGCAGCCTGTCTCACGCGTGGAAACATATCGCGGGTCTGTGACACGTGTTGCACTGCTGCCGTAGCACCTTAGGCAGTACACAAAGTTGTGATCGCCCGCCATGTATATTTCACTTTTTATACATCAGCCTGACGGCGGCTGACGCCGGATACCCTGCGGCAGGAGAAAAATAAAAGGTGAGATGAAAGACTCCCATTTTCAAACCGAAGACATCTTAATCACTACAAAAGCGTGAAGAACGTCGGAGCCAACATGGCGGCTAGATTCACACAAGGGCTTTGGAGAGAGAAGGCAGTTTCATTTCTCCGACCCTAACCCGGCCACCATTGAGGGAAACCGCCGCAGCTGCCGCAGACGGCTAAATGCCGCCTTTCCGGGCACGTGACGAAATCTGCACTCCACGATTGGCTGGGAGACCGGAAAGAGCGGTGGACGGAAGCCGGAGGGGCTCAGGCAGAATTATTGGGGTCGAGCGCGCGCTGCTTTGCTTCCCACTCCCTCCAGCGCGAGAGCGAGCCGCAGCAGCAATAGCAGAAGAAGGCAGAGGGGTTTTGCATCACGGCCGCGATAGCAGTAATTGAATACTGTTAATAAAGCTAAGCTAATCAGTAATTATTTAGGGCCGCGCCGTGACGATCCAGATTTACATACTACACTACTCGGCGAGATCTCCAGGTGAGAGTTCTGGCGTTGTTTTTGCCGATTTGTAACCCGTGTCTGGAAGCACGCAGAGGGATTTCGCGTGAAAAGGGAACGGCGGGTCTCCGACCTGGGAAAATTTAAAAGTTGCGCCTCATTATTCGCCCAAGTGTTGTATTTTGTAAGCTCGAGTACCCTTTCCAGGCGTGTGTCTCCGCACAGAAGGCAGCCGGGTTTCAGCCGATAGGCGCTTGCGGCGGAAACCCGAAACGAGGCCGCTGCGGCCTAGATCCGCGCAGAAGCCTGGGGCTGTCGTGATTTCCACACCGGCGGTGCGGATACCCATCCTGGCTGTAGGAAACTGGTGGGATTGGAGGGCTACAGATCTCCTCTGGTTGGGGACAGAGACCATGTTTAAGAGGTGTTGCAGGAATGGGCTGCTTCAGGGGTGAGGGGCGGTGTAGGTGATTGTTTAGTGTGGTGGGGAAGGCAGCGGCTTGCCCGCTGTCCAGACGAGCGATGATAATGACGATCGCGTGGGTTAGAGGGACCATGGGATTATGGCGGTTAAACCGGGTCAGGCTGAGATTTATATCCTGATCTGTTGGTCTCTTTTCGTCCCCAATCCGATTATAAAGTATAGCCCTGTGGCCGGAGGATTGAGAGGCGGTAGGTCCCGTACCGTTCTCCGCGCGGATACCTGTGGCTGTGCAGGGAAGTGGGCCGGTAATGCAGTTTTCCGGGCAGTATGTAGAACTGCTGTCTGGCGATAACTGTCTAGATTTCAATCAACTGTAATGTTACAACAAGGGATTAGTTTTCTCACAGTAGGAGCTACAGTCCCAGTGCAGTAGAACAGTCCTGTTACAATAGGAGATACAGTCCCAGTGCAGTAGAACAGTCCCGTTACAATAGGGGCTACAGTCCCAGTGCAGTAGAACAGTCCTGTTACAATAGGGGCTACAGTCCCAGTGCAGTAGAACAGTCCTGTTACAATAGGGGCTACAGTCCCAGTGCAGTAGAACTGTCCCGTTACAATAGGGGCTACAGTCCCAGTGCAGTAGGACAGACCCGTTACAATAGGGGCTACAGTCCCAGTGCAGTAGGACAGACCCGTTACAATAGGGGCTACAGTCCCAGTGCAATAGAACAGTCCTGTTACAATAGGAGCTACAGTCCCAGTGCAATAGAACAGTCCTGTTACAATAGGAGCTACAGTCCCAGTGCAGTAGAACAGTCCTGTTACAATAGGAGCTATAGTCCCAGTGCAATAGAACAGTCTTTTTACACAGATTACTGTTGTGTTACAGTAAAAGCTGTGGAGAACAGCTTTATTCAAAGAAAGCTCGTACTGCTAGGAGGACAGTGGAGCTTCTGCCACAGCCACGGTGGGCTCAGGGTCTGGCTACAGAGTCAGGGATACATTTGTGACCGCAGTGCCTTCACACCTCACACGACGTGGCTCTCCACAGGCAGTGGCTGTGTGTGAGCCCGCAGCTCTGCCGGCACGGGCCCGGCGCCCCCCAGTGCTGCTCCGCACTGCTGTCCTGGCTTGCTTTCTCACGGTGCCTTTTTCTGTGTGTGCGCAGGATGGAGTGGCAGCCTGACGAACAGGGGCTCCAGCAGGTCCTCCAGCTCCTGAAGGACTCCCAGTCTCCCAACACGGCCACTCAGAGGGCCGTCCAGCAGGCATCCTTTACTGGCCGCGGGGCTGGGGCGGTGGGGTGGGAGGTGGGGGTCTGTGTGGTGGGTCTGGGTCCACGGTACTGTGTGCTGCCCTGTTGTCCTTAACTGCTGCGCTAAGAAACTGGAGCAGCTGAACCAGTTTCCCGACTTCAACAACTACCTGATCTTCGTGCTCACGCGGCTGAAGACGGAAGGTGAGTGTGCACAAGTCTGGGGAGCCCCAGCTCCGTCTTCCTCTCCAGGGGTGATGGGCCCGAGGTTCTGCAGTCGCTGGCTTCACCGTCTCCTGTCCTGGCTCACCTGCTGTCTTCTCCCCCCCCCCACCTCCAGACGAGCCCACTCGCTCCCTGAGTGGGCTGATCCTGAAGAACAACGTGAAGGCCCACTACCAGAACTTCCCCCCCACCGTGGCCGACTTCATCAAGCAGGAGTGCCTGAACAACATCGGGGACCCCTCCCCCCTGATCCGGGCCACCATCGGTGAGACTTGGGGGTGACGGGAAGAGGGGGCGGGGGCTAGGACTGGGGTAAAAGTCCCTTTCGCTCTGCTGTCCTGCAGTTCTTACTGGCAGGGCACTTGGGACACTCTATTGCAAAGGAGGTGAAAACAGTGGTAGGATTACTGATCACGGAATAGTTCTTTGACAATGATGTGGAAGCGCTTAGAGAGCTGAGAAATATTCTAGCATGTAAGTACAAGTTAAAAGTTTAAATAGAGATGTATCACATGTGTTCAAATCCAAAGAGCTGAACCTTGTTACTCTGGAGGAGCAGGCTATGGTCTAGATTTCCAAAGCCTCAAAGAGACACTGACAGAATCAGTCTAGCGGATGTCTTCACAGCTTGGGGTGGGGCAACTACAGTGCAAACGGAATGGAAATGGATTTGTAATCACTTCTTTAAACAGGATTGTGGGAGTCGGGCTCATCGCTTGGTTACTAAGTACTGAACGGGCTAGATGGGCTCTCTTCTCTCCTGACTTCACTCTCACTCCTCCTGTGTGAATCCGTATGTAGTGTTACAAATAGCTTTTAGCAGAGCAGTGCAAGGAGCAGTTAGGATCGGAGAGGTCAGGGATGTACAGCCCATTATGCCTGATGTGTTTCTAGTGATGTAATGATCCAAGGATCACATGCTGTTTTCTTCAACCGCCTGGTTAAGAAACTGTTTACAGACTCTGGACTCTATTCTTGTCTGTACTCTGTACGTCCAGTGCTTAGGTGCTACTTCTCTGTGTCACTGCTGGTTTTGAAGATGTCTCAATATGACATTTGCTTTGACTCAGGAGCTGATCTCTTGGTTTCTCTTCTTGTTTTTTGTGCTTTTGAGATTCTTGCCTCATACACCCCAACCCTGTTCCAATCCTTTCTCCCCTCTGCCCCTTGTCTCTCACAGGCATCCTGATCACAACCATCGCCTCTAAAGGGGAGCTGCAGACCTGGCCGGAGCTCCTGCCCCAGCTCTGTAACCTGCTGAACTCAGAGGACTACAACACCTGTGAGGTCAGGCTTGGTGTTTTTTCCCCTCCTCCCTGTCTCCCTCTTGCCTCGCGCCTCCCTATCCCTGGAAGTGATGGACAGCTCTTTTCTTGACTCTCAATGATGCTGGATGTATTCATACTGTCTGATCCAGGGACCTGTTCTGCTAATGGTGGCTGAGACACTCTGGAATCCATTAGCTCTCCTGTCTCAGGCGTGTCTTCTGGGGGATGGTTTCTTGTTTGTAGGCTCTGTGTCTGCTCCCCGTCTCTCTTTCTCCGTGGAAACTAAATTGAAACCTTTCTTCATTCCTGCCTTCAGGGCTCGTTCGGCGCCTTGCAGAAGGTGTGTGAAGACTCATCGGAGCTCCTCGACAGCGATGCCCTTAATCGGCCCCTCAACATCATGATCCCCAAATTCCTGCAATTCTTCAAGCACTGCAGCCCCAAAATCAGGTGAGACTCTAGAAGCCCTTAGACACCAATGCCCATCTCTCCTTCACACTCCCACTCCATGTCTGTCTAGAAGCTTCAGTGTTCAGTGTTTTGTCATGTAATTAATTCTTGGGTAGATGAGTTTGTTAGCTCTGACATCAGAACAAGGCCACTGAGCTGTTGTCCATGGGTGGGATTTCTGTTGCGTTATTAGAACTCTGTTCCCCTTTTCCCCTCCAGGTCTCATGCCATCGCCTGTGTGAATCAGTTCATCATTGGCAGAGCTCAGGCCCTGATGGACAACATAGACACCTTCATCGAGGTAATGGGCGCAGGCAAGCGTAGTGTCCTACACTTGTGTGGAGTTCTGTTCATGGACTCTCTCCGCCTGTGAGGATCTTCCTCTGTGCAGTGGAGTGTCTGCTGCTAACTCCTCTTGACTCTCACCCCCTGTATGTGTGCCCTACTGACTCTCTGGCTCAGGCCCTGTGTGCACGCGTGTGCGCTCTACTGACTCTCTGGCTCAGCCCATGTGTGTCGTGCTCTACTGACTCTCTGGCTCAGGCCCTGTGTGTGTATGAGTGCTCTACTGACTCTCTGGCTCAGGCCCTGTGTGTGTGTCGTGCTCTACTGACTCTCTGGCTCAGGCCCTGTGTGTGTGTCGTGCTCTACTGACTCTCTGGCTCAGGCCCTGTGTGTGTATATGAGTGCTTTACTGACTCTCTGGCTCAGGCCCTGTGTGTGTATATGAGTGCTTTACTGACTCTCTGGCTCAGGCCCTGTGTGTGTATATGAGTGCTTTACTGACTCTCTGGCTCAGGCCCTGTGTGTGTATATGAGTGCTTTACTGACTCTCTGGCTCAGGCCCTGTGTGTGTATATGAGTGCTTTACTGACTCTCTGGCTCAGGCCCTGTGTGTGTATATGAGTGCTTTACTGACTCTCTGGCTCAGGCCCTGTGTGTGTATGAGTGCTCTACTGACTCTCTGGCTCAGGCCCTGTGTGTGTATGAGTGCTCTACTGACTCTCTGGCTCAGGCCCTGTGTGTGTATGAGTGCTCTACTGACTCTCTGGCTCAGCCCCTGTTTGTGTGTCGTGCTCTAACTGACTCTCTGGCTCAGGCCCTGTGTGTGTGTCGTGCTCTACTGACTCTTTGGCTCAGGCCCTGTGTGTGTGTCGTGCTCTACTGACTCTCTGGCTCAGGCCCTGTCTGTATGAGTGCTCTACTGACTCTCTGGCTCAGCCCCTGTCTGTATGAGTGCTCTACTGACTCTCTGGCTCAGCCCCTCTGTGTGTGTCGTGCTCTAACTGACTCTCTGGCTCAGCCCCTGTGTGTGCGTGCGTGTGCGCTCTACTGACTCTCTACCTCAGCCCCTCTGTGTGTGTGTGTTCTCTACTGGCTGTGCCTCAGCCCCTGTGTGTGCACGTGTGCTCTGCTGACTCTGTCTCTTTCTCAGCACCTGTTCGCTCTGGCTGGTGATGAAGACTCAGAAGTGCGTAAGAACGTGTGCCGTGCGCTGGTTATGCTGCTGGAGGTCAGAATCGACAGGCTGATTCCCCACATGCACAGCATCATACAGGTGAGATTTCTCTCTCTCTCTGCCTCTCTGGCCTTCCATGCATTCCTTCTCTCCTCTCCCAGTCTCTGGATGTGATGGATATCTGTAATATTGACTTGCCGTGATGCTTTATGTATTCATACTGTCTGATCAGGAGACTGGCCTTTTCTCCATGGCGGTCATACGGAACTCAGTCCTTTCAGGTGCCAGTGGGAAATCCTCTCTTCCCTCTCTTCCAGTACATGCTCCAGCGCACGCAGGACTCGGACGAGAACGTGGCCCTGGAGGCCTGCGAGTTCTGGCTCACTCTGGCGGAGCAGCCCATCTGCAAAGACGTGCTGACTGGACACCTGGTGCAGTGAGTGGCCCCGGCTCTGGGGTGGCTGGGGCAGTGGAGGCAGCTGGGGCTGTGATTGGGGTGGTAAAGGGCAGCTGTTTTGCTATTGATTATGCACTCCTGGAGCAGTGTGTGCGGAGCGACTCTGTATCCCTGGGGCTGAGGGAGGGGGCGCAGCCAGGGCAGAGCGACTGCACCCCTGGGGCTGAGGGAGATTGCGCAGCCAGGGCTGAGCGACTGCACCCCTGGGGCTGAGGGAGGGGGCGCAGCCAGGGCAGAGAGTTGCTTCTGGTTTTCTTCCTGGATTTGACTTTCCCTCCCGTCCCCAGACTCATTCCCATCCTGGTGAACGGCATGAAGTACTCGGAGATCGACATCATCTTGCTAAAGGTGAGTCCGACCCATCTCTGGAGGTGACGGACGCCTGCTCTTGATCGCCCTGAGGCTGGGTGTGTTCACACGGCCCGATCCCATGCTGGGCCTGTTCCCAGCAGCAGTTTCAACTGGGATTGTGAGCAGGAAGGGGAGTCGGTGAGCGAGTATGTCCACGCTCCTCATGCACTCACGGCAGGTGTGTGTCCTCCCTCACTGTCCCAGGGCGACGTGGAGCAGGACGAGACCGTGCCGGACAGCGAGCAGGACATCAAGCCGCGCTTCCACAAGTCTCGCACCGTCACGCTGCAGCACGAGGGGGGCGGAGGCGAGGAGGGCGAGGACATCGACGAGGACGACGACGACGATGACGACACGCTGTCCGACTGGAATCTGCGTGAGTCCTTCGCTGGTCCCGGAGGGCGGGCGGGCCTGGTGTGGGTGTGCGCTGTGGAGGTGATGGAGACCGTGACGGGTGACTGCCAGTGATCCCTGACGTATTCATACTGTCTGATCCGCTGCGTGTAACGCCAGGCATGTGGGTGGCCATGGGAGAGCTTGAACTTTGCCAGGTCTGGTTTCCAGGAGCTGGGGTGTAAGCTCAAACAATCCTACTGTGCTCTCCCTTTCCGCAGGCAAGTGCTCGGCGGCGGCACTGGATGTCCTGGCCAATGTGTTTCGGGATGAGCTGCTGCCCCACCTGCTCCCTCTGCTGAAGGGGCTGTTATTTCACCCGGACTGGGTCATCAAGGAGTCTGGCATCCTGGTGCTGGGGGCCATTGCTGAAGGTAGGGGCCAGTGCTCCCGTCTACCCCGCAGTGAGCTGGGTGATGTGTGCCCAGCAGCGGGCAGGACACTGTGTTCCTGTGCTCCCAGTCCTCCTTTTGGGGAGTGTCTCATCTGCTGCTTTTCATTGGGGTGGATCTCCTGGGGCGCCTGAGTGCCGAGCCTCCTCACGGGCCCCGTGATCAGTCGAACAGGAAGGTCTGTAGTTTAACGGGCCCCTTGCTCTCCCCCAGGCTGCATGCAGGGCATGGTGCCCTACCTCCCCGAGCTCATCCCTCACCTGATCCAGTGCCTGTGTGACAAGAAGGCCCTGGTTCGCTCCATCGCCTGCTGGACGCTCAGCCGCTACGCCCACTGGGTGGTCAGCCAGCCTCCGGACTCGCACCTGAAACCCCTGATGACCGAGCTGCTCAAGAGGATCCTGGACGGCAACAAGAGGGTCCAGGAGGCGGCCTGCAGGTCAGAGGAAGAGCGCTGTTGTCTACCTCTTTAGCTTTCCCTCTCCGTCTCGCTCTGTCCCTCTGTGTCTGGGCTATGCCACTGATGCTGGGCGCCTCTGTCTCTCTCAGTGCGTTTGCCACCCTGGAGGAGGAGGCGTGCACAGAGCTGGTGCCCTACCTCAGCTACATCCTGGACACGCTGGTGTTTGCATTTGGGAAGTACCAGCACAAGAACCTGCTGATCCTGTACGATGCCATCGGGACCCTGGCTGACTCTGTGGGGCACCACCTCAACCAGCCGGTGAGTGTCTCTCTTACTGCATCACTGCCCTGGCGCTCCAGGGGCTCAGTGTGTTTCTCTCTGTACTGCATCTCTTACTGCATCACTGCCCTGGCGCCCCAGGGGCTCAGTCTGTTTCTCTCTGTACTGCATCACTGCCCTGGAGCTCCAGGGGCTCAGTCAGTGTCTCTCTGTACTGCAGTCACTGCACTTTCCTGCTGAGTGAAATTGAACCTATTTGACCAGTGTCACTCACTCTTCCTTCTTCCCACAGGAGTATATCCAGAAACTGATGCCCCCTCTCATTCAGAAGTGGAACGAGCTGAAGGATGAGGACAAGGACCTTTTCCCATTGTTGGAGGTATGGGTTCTACCTCTCTCCCAGCTCAGAGAGGGGGGCTTATTTCAGAAAGTCTTAAAAGCTTCTGTACTTAAACAGTGTACAATGGAAAATAACCACAATATATGAATGACAACTTTAAAAAAACTAATCAACACAAGGACATCACCTCCTCAAGCCCCTTTGTTCAGACTTTAGATCCTCAACTTGGTTACTGGACCCTGCCGTGTTTTATGGTATTTTTGTGCGCTTTTTTTCATTCTCCTACAGTCCTGCACTTGTTTTGCTTCATAGTGTAGTGATGGTCTAACAGTTCCTGCTCTGATCACCTCGCACTCTGTGTCCGCAGTGCCTGTCGTCGGTGGCCACGGCCCTGCAGAGCGGGTTCCTGCCCTACTGCGAGCCCGTGTACCAGCGCTGCGTCACCCTGGTGCAGAAGACCCTGGCCCAGGCCATGGTGAGCGACTTGCACCCGGCCCGCGTGCAGGTGCTGCTGCTGCTGCGCTGCACGCCAACGAGCGGGGCTCACCCTCCCGTCTCTCTCTCCGTCTCAGATGTACAACCAGCACCCAGACCAGTACGAGGCCCCAGACAAGGACTTCATGATCGTGGCCCTGGACTTGCTGAGCGGCCTGGCCGAGGGGCTGGGGGGCCACGTGGAGCAACTGGTCGCCCGCAGCAACATCATGACCCTGCTGTTCCAGTGCATGCAGGTAGGCTGGGCCAGGGCCTCGCGTTCCGTCAGCCCCGAGCCTCCAGGAGCCTCAAGGGTCTCTGGGCTGACCCTCTCTCCGGTTTCAGGACACCATGCCGGAGGTGAGGCAGAGCTCCTTCGCCCTGCTGGGGGACCTGACGAAGGCGTGCTTCCCTCACGTCAAGCCCTGCATTGGTGAGCCGCCCGCGTGCGCCGTGTGTGTGAGCCCCCTCTCCCCCTGCCCGCCACACCGGTGATGAGCTGTAGTAGACATTCGAATCCTGAACACCTGGGTGTGGATGTGAGTGGTCTGACGGTGTGGCGGAAGGGGAGCACTGAGCGTCAGGGGCTCTTGTCTGCAGTGCAGAGTTGTAATTTCTGTGTCTCTGGGGCTTTCTGGGGAGACGTATTAATGTCTTGGGTGTGAGCTTTGAGTGTCTTGAGACATAATACCATTTTGTACATAAGTTTGAGTACCCAGTTTTTGTTTTCAGTGGGGTACAGGCAAAGAATGAGTTTATGGGGTCTGAACAAAGGCAGGAAAGTGTGTGTGTGGCGGGGGTGTTCGCGGTCGTTGTTTCTGTGGGTTAATCTCTCTCTCTCTCCTCTGGCAGCGGAGTTCATGCCGATCCTGGGCACTAACCTGAACCCTGAGTTCATCTCGGTGTGTAACAACGCCACCTGGGCCATCGGGGAGATCTGCATGCAGATGGGTGAGGATCTGAGTCGGTGGCTCTCGGGGCCGGTTCGCGGTCACCTGCACAGTGCGTGGGGGAGAGCTAGCTCTGTGGTACGTCTGCCTCCTCCAGGAGCAGCAGGGAAGACTTTGCATTGAATACGGGTCTCTTCCCTTTGCCTGGGTTTTTACCGGCTGTCGTTCAGCTGCTCTGTAGAGCGGTGTCTGTGTTGAGACACAGAACAACACGCACTTGGAAAGAAGCTTCAGGCAGAGTTTCTGGGTGCACCAGGAGCCCCTCCCACCTGCCACGCGCCGCAGGGTTTTCCTTGATCGACGGAACGGCCGGGCTGTTGATGAAGGCGCTGGCCGCGGTGGAGGGCGTCGCCAGGCGGGGGAACTCCTGTGGTGCTGCGAGACTCGCTCGCTCTCCTTCTGGGACTGGGGACTGGGGGACTGATTTTTGGTTTTCCGTCGGTTCTGAGCAGGAGCGGAGATGCAGCCCTACGTCCAGCTGGTCCTGAACAACCTGGTGGAGATTATCAACAGACCCAACACGCCCAAGACCTTGCTGGAGAACACGGGTACGAGTCCAGGAGAGTTTGCAGGGCTGGGTGGGGGGATTTTTGAGGGTGTCCCACCCTTGGGTCTCCTGTCCTGTGACCACCCTCCTGTCACACTAGTGATGAGCTGTAATAGGCATTCGAATCCTGAACTCCCAGGTGTGGATGAGTGTGTTCTGATAGCGTGACCCCAGGGAGCTTGAGATAGATACACTGGCCAAGTTGGCCGTCTGTCATTTCTTGTGCAGGGCTTTGTTTCTCTGCATCTGTCAGTATGCTGCCATGCTGACTGCCTCCTCTCCCTCCCTCAGCGATCACGATCGGCCGGCTGGGCTATGTGTGTCCCCAGGAAGTGGCTCCGGTGCTGCAGCAGTTTATCCGGCCCTGGTGAGTGTTCCCAGCTCTCCCGTCCCGGTCGTGACCCGGAGGGCCTCCTGTCATCTCTCAGCCTGGGCGATGGGCTGAGGGGAGGATCCTGATTGCCGTTTCCTCCTGCTCAGGTGCACGTCTCTACGGAACATCCGGGACAACGAGGAGAAGGACTCCGCTTTCCGGGGAATCTGCATGATGATCGGAGTGAATCCGGGAGGAGTGGTGCAGGTGAGGTCCTCGTGGCGGCACGGGGGCTGTACTGTTTCACTCGTGGCGCCGTGGGCGACGCTGCTGAAGTCCTGTTCAGCCCTTGTCCTTGTCGAGGTGGCAAAAACAACGGAAGCAAATGTGACCACAGGCCTCCATCAGACTCTGAGGTTTTTAAAACATGTTGAAGCTGTTGAACTTCCACGTCCTTTTTCCTTTTTTTAACCTAATGTCACGCTGGTGTTACGGTCCTGCACTGTGTGGGAGTGGTCATGGCGCTGAACTCTTCTCTGGAGGGTTGCGCGTTCAAATCCTAGGTGGGGCAGAGCTAGTGTCGCCTTGAGTGAGATGCTGTAATTGTACTGCCCCAGTAAAAATGGGTACAAATGTAAATCTCTTTGGGCTCAAGAGTGGGTTGAATCAGGTCTCTCTCATGTCTGCAGGACTTCATTTTCTTCTGTGATGCTGTGGCCTCCTGGGTGAACCCCAAAGACGACCTGAGGGACATGTTCTACAAGGTGAGGCCCCACTGCGCCTGTCCCGCTGGAGACTCTGTGCCGGACCTGTCCTGGGGCCCTGGGCTGTGCTCTGACGATGCTTGTGCCTTTCAGATCCTGCACGGGTTCAAGGACCAGGTGGGCGAGGAGAACTGGCAGCAGTTTTCAGAGCAGTTCCCGCCCCTGCTGAAAGAGCGCCTGTCCGCCTGCTACGGCGTGTAGCCGCTGCGTGAGAGGACATGCGTGTCAGGTACACACACGCACATTCAAACACGCCCACTGTTCCTCAGGCACGGAAGGCCATTGTGCTCTCAGCAAGGGCTAGGGGAGAGAGTTGTGCCCAGACCTGGGGGGGGTTCAAAGGTGGGGTGCGGAGGCTGTGGGGGTGATTGGGGGATGCCCCTTATCCCCCAATCCCCAAACAGGCCTGGGTAACAGCAAAGTTAATTGGGGGGGCTGACGGGGTGTTTGTGGAATGGGGGTCTTTAGGGAATGGGGGACAGTATATGGTTAATGGCGGGGCTGATGGGGGTGTTTGGGGAGTGGGAGTCCGTCGTGGCGAGTCTTGATGTCCTGGTGTCCTGACGCAGGCTGTAACATCTCTGTGCTCTTGCAGGTCTCTCCAGGGAGGGTTACTGGGAACTCATCCATCTCTGCGTGTTGCACTGCCCTGATGAGGGGGGGAGGGGAGGAGGTGGGACTGAAGACCCTGCCCCCCCAACGACCCCATGACCCCACCAGGCCCGTGTGTCTGTAGAGGGAGGGAGGGGGGAGGGGAGGGGGGGCCTCTGGATCAATACTGAATACACACACAACAGGGGTAGAGGGGGGAGGGACGAGGGGCGGCCAGATGGACCGGGGAGCTTCATGAACTTTTTTTAAAGAGAAAAATCGGTTAGGGAGGGAGGGTGGCAGGAGGGGCAGAGAGGAACGGCAAGGATCGCTGTCCAATCGGAGCCGACAACCACAGGCAGGCGTACAGATCCGCTTTCGAAAGGGCTGTGGTTGAGGTCACTTTCTAGTCCGAGAGGCTGAGCACTGAGGCAGACTGCAGACAGCTTGCTCAGCTGTGCGAATGGCCCTCTAGCGGGGGGTCCGCGGCTGTGGGCTGTGGGGACTGCGTGGTGTCGGCATCTCTTCTTGGAGGGGATGATGTCAGAGGGATAAACGCCAGCAACCCGGGCTGTGGCAGTGAGGCACCTCGCGGCTCTCGGTTTTCTTCTTCTTCTCTGCTGTTACTGTGGCTCCATTCTCTTCTGTTGTAGAACAACAAGCTGGTCTTCAAACAGAGCAAGCAGGTTCTTTTTTTCCAGATAATTGCAGCAACTTGTAAAAGAAGTTTGATGTTTAAGGGAAAACGAAATTTAAAACAAGAGAAAATCAGGTATTTCGAATGTCCTGCGCCGTGTGTGAGCATGCAGTTGGACACTTATGAGTCTTTATTGCTTTGTGTGCGTGTGTGAACTGTGAATTTTTTTAAAAAAGATGTGTGAATCTATGAAAGGTACCACACTCTCATTCTAAAGTTTAATAGGATTGTGGCCTTTCACTCTTGACTCTCCCAAAGAAGGGGGTCTGTGTTGGTCACTGGGTATAACCTGTCCACAGGTGTGTCCAGAGCCAGGCAGACTGAATAGGGAAGTTCAGGAGGAATTTAATGGAGGAGGTACAGGAGTGAATTGGACAACACTGCAACGTGGCTCCTTATACTGTTGAATGGGATCAATTTGCTGCTACTGTTTCATTTTCCGGACTTTCTACCACGTCTCGAGAAGTCGGTGAGAAATGGATTTAGGGGTGTAACTGGGCTTAATACTTGAAGGTAATTTGGCTTCACCTTTGAGTCGTAACTTTTCCCCATTTTTCAAATATTTTTATCCAACCAAAAATTTTAAGCTAACAAGCATTCGGGCTCCTGAACTGGAGCGGGGAAGTCATTTATTGCAGAAGAATCTGGAGTGTGCCGAACGGCCAGGCCTGGGAGGGTTGTGGTGGGCTGCTCCTGCTCCCGATCATGTCCACCTTGGAGGCTCGGGGGCGAGGGGGAGCAGGGTTTCTCTGGGCCATGGCCTGGTGGCATGGCAGGGCAGGGGGCAACTCTGAGGATTGTGCACGCCTACTGTAGAAAGGTTTTGGTTAACATCCCAGCACCTCGTGTTCCACTTAGTGTCAAGCAGCTCACAACTTCCAGCTTTAGCACATTATGTATGTGTGTCAAGGTTGCTTTTCCGGTGTTGCTAATGAGCCCAGTCTCTGTGTGCTGTAACATTTAAACAGTGTTCTCTGGCTACAAACCCCATCAGTTTCCCCACAGAGGTTCTGTAGTTGAAGTGTTTTGAACCATTGGAATCAAGGCATTGGTTAAGGGAGAGAGATCTGTACGTTAAACTGAAGGTGGAGAACGCAATACAGTGAGGTCACATCCTCGTAGTTTTGATATCCCATTAATCCGATACGGTTATTGCCAGCCTCCACCTGTGTCGATTCAAGTGTTGGAAGTTAGTACCTGCAGCCTGCTTGTCTTGGGGTGTGTGCGTCTGGGCGTCTTGACGGTCTTTTAGCCTATTTTAGTGTCTGTGAGAGCTTACAGTTCCAGTCTGTCCGTGTAAATGTCTCAGTGTTGGTGTGCTGAAGTCCCCGTGTGGTTGTGTGTGTGGGGCGCAGTGAACCCCCTGTCGGTTTTTCGAACTCCCTTGATGTAGCCGGGGCTCGACCTTGGCAGTGCCGACTTGTAGCTCATCATTACAGTTGACCTGGTCTGATTAGTCTAGCCTGACGCCCCCAGGCCCTGCAGACGACACGAGACTGTGAAACCCCTTCCAGACCCGCTGTCACTGCCGAGAGGAATCGGAATCGCCAGTCACTAAGAGCCATCGGATCGCAGGCAGCACGCATCCTTCAGCGGTGGGATGCACAGTCACTTTTTTTATCAGCATTTTATTTTGGAGATGTTTATTTTTCTTTTTATTTAATTTTTTTTAATTTATTTTTTTATTTATTTTTGTACTTTTTTTTCTGGTTCTTTTTTTTGTGCCTGAATGCGCACAAATTTTTTTTTAGACTTTAAAAGTTTTTTTTTCCTTTTTTGTTTTAAAAAAGTTTTGTTTTCGTTGTTTTATAGCGGACCATTCAATTGAATTTTAGGAACCGGTGTAAAGAGTGAGGGAGGTGTGACTTGTTTAAGACTAATCAGATTTTGATTTCCAGTCTCGAGTGGTGGCAGAGAGAAGCAGGTGTGCTTTTCTAAGCTGTGGTGCAGGTGGGATGCTGCCTCGTGTATCAGACCTATCACTTGATATTTTTCTTTTGTGAATAAACAATAAAAGTTTTCTACCATGCTGGGACGAAATCTCAAGAGTGTCTCTTTTTTAAAAACAGTCCCTGTTGTTCTGTGTGTGAAGTGCATTTACCACTGTTGGGGACATGTTACTGTGAATGTTCGGACAGGCATGCTCCTGACACGTTCCAGAAATCACTTCAATACTGAGACTTCTCATAAAATGCCAGTGATGGTTTGTCTATTTTCAACCCAAGAGTGGAGTCTCACTGGGGTGGAGTTTGGGATAGTAATTAAAAATAGTGGGAATTCTCCACAGAGGCTGGAATATACATTTAGATAAGACTGCTTTATTAGCCATATACAATTTCTTGCATTAGGAATTTGTCTTCGCATACCCCAGCTTGCTCTCCATGAGATACACAGGCACCCAGACAGGAAGAGAAGCTGGGGGTCAGAGCGCAGGGTCAGCCATTTATAGGGCATCTATAGCTGGGGTTAAGGGCCTTGCTCAGGGGCCCAGCGGAGTAGGATTCCTCTGCTGGCCGCGGGATTTGAACCGGCAACCTTCCAAAACATGGTCGCAGTATCACTGCTCCGCCCAGTGCACCCATCTGAGTATGGGTGTTCAACACAATTCTGTGCAAGAAGCAGCCTTTGTGATTCTGCATTCACCCCGTGATCAGGCGAGTAAAGTCAAAATCTCACTAGTGTAGAAGTACAAGCAGGTGCCTCAGCTTTCTGTACTGATTCCCAGCAGTGACCAGGCAGCCCTGCAGTCTCCTGTAGGGTGAGAATCTTCTCTGAAGGTCTTGAAGAGCTCCAGCCCAGCAGGTTTTCTAGGTAATCTTGGAGATGGTTGGCCATAAGGCCCTTGAATGGAGCAGACAGTCCAGTGCTCCACCAGTGGTCTTGAGAAGGGTGGGTTCTGGGTTAAACTTAGTTCTTTCAAATCCAGCAGGTTGTTATAGGTCTGAAGTTCCAGATAGGCTTTGCTGTGTCCAATCAAGCAAGTAAGGAGTCCAATTTGGCAGCTGGGGTTTGGGTGGAGATGAAGCTTCTGGCCCAGGGGAAGAAACTGCAGGTGCACTTTCCTAGGTATTTGTACTTCTCTCTCGTAGTGCACTGCACCGTGGGGCTGTTTGTGCTTCTAACTCGTACTTCACAAGACCTCCCGGTTTCTGAGCCAGAGGGGTTCTTAACCCCTTGTTATTCGCGAAGAGAAAAAAGCTACACAGTACAGTATTAACAAGTTCGAAGAAGGTAATAATACAGGCAGCGAACTGGTAAAGAAGGACAGTATGAAGAGGCCAAGCATGCTGTACGCTTGTATAATATAGAATACATCAAAATATCCAACGCAATGGCCAACTGAGAAAAATACGCTGCAAGAGCTGGTATTTATCAGGTGCTTGTGTACGTCGGTTCTGCTCACTTTCTTCACGCGACAACGAACACAACAGAAGCTCGGCGATGACGCAGTCTGCGCGCCGGAAGTAGGATACTGCTTGGTAACCGGCGAACGAGATCGAATGAGTGATTAAAATCGAAGCATGTTTATGGAAATTAATTTATTTGTTTGAAACAATGGCTTCCGGGGTTTGGACTTATAAGAGCTGTGTTGAAATCTGACGTCAGAGACGTGAGATGACAGCGCCCTTTCGCTGCATGTGTTATTGTTGTTAAGTCCAGTTCAGGACAGGTCTCTGGGTCACCACCATCAGCAACCGGGCCAGCGGCAATGACAGTCGAGAGAAAGACGCAAGATTCCCAGGTAGAAACATTTCGTAACATTCTGGGCATTCAATCTAATTCTAAAGATTGTTTTTTTTTCTAGTGGAGATCCCTTACTTGATGCACAATAAATAGCAAAGATTAGAGAACACACTGCAGTTGAACAGTCCTGTTACAATAGGAGCTACAGTCCCAGTGCAGTAGAACAGTCCTGTTACAATAGGAGCTACAGTCCCAGTGCAGTAGAACAGTCCTGTTACAATAGGGGCTACAGTCCCAGTGCAGTAGGACAGTGAATTCTCTTTGTCCCACAGTGACAGAGGATGTCAGACAGTGATGTCGCCCCTGGTGGGGAGGCAGAGTGTGGAACTGAGGCGCAGCTGTACATAGAGAGAGTGCGCAGTGATGGGGCAAGAGAGAGACAGAGCCACCAGTTCACCCGGTATGGCACTGAGCCCCTGCCCCTGGGAGAATACAGGTGAGCTTCCTCATTCCTTCTCCCTCTTAATAACCCTCACCCCCCTCTGTCTCTTCACTCTCTCTCCTCTACTGTTCTGTCTTCTTCCTTTTCTGTTTTCCCTTTTCCCCCTACTGTCTACATTACTCCTGTTTGCATTTCTTCCTCTTTGCATCTCTTCATCTCGGCCATCTCTCACATCCTTCACTTTCTCTCCTGTCTCCTGTCATGTTTCATATTGTCTTTCAGACTCCCCTCTCCAGTTGCCGTGGAGACTAGCCCTTCTCCCTGCCCCTCCCCCGGTGAGGTCACGGGTCTGCTCTCATTGCCTTGGGAAATTCTGGCACGGATCACCTCCTTCCTGCCTGCGCGCTGTGTCCTGACTGTACTGCCACAGGTGTGCCGTGCGCTGGCGGGGCTCAGCTCAGACCAGCTGGCCTGGAGGCTCCGTGCCCAGAGACTGACGGGCCCACGAGCTGCCTTCCCCGTCATACCACACGAGGGTTTTGATTGGCCAGTAGCCTGCTTGGAGATGGAGGAGCTGCTCAGCCATTGGTCTGGAGCAAGTGACGGAGCAGGAGAAGGGCGAGACAGAGTCCAGGGGGACAGAGGTGGTGGAAGGAACGGGACAGTACAGGGTGCTGGTCATGGCCAAGTGGATTTAGTCAGAGAGGGACAGGGTGGTGCTGAGAGAGAGGGAGACGCAGCTGGGCAGGGAGGTGCCAGAGAGGGAGACGCAGCCGGGCAGGGAGGTGCCGAGAGAGAGGGAGACGCAGCTGGGCAGGGAGGTGCCGAGAGAGAGGGAGACGCAGCTGGGCAGGGAGGTGCCGAGAGAGAGGGAAACGCAGAAGGGCAGGGAGGTGCCATGAGAGAGGGAGACGCTGACGGGCAGGGAGGTGCCGAGAGAGAGGGAGACGCAGCTGGGCAGGGAGGTGCCGAGAGAGAGGGAGACGCAGCTGGGCAGGGAGGTGCAGAGAGAGTGGGAGACGCAGCTGGGCAGGGAGGTGCCGAGAGAGAGGGAGACGCAGCCGGGCAGAGAGGTGCTGAGAGGGAGGGAGACGCAGAAGGGCAGGGAGGTGCCATGAGAGAGGGAGACGCTGACGGGCAGGGAGGTGCCGAGAGAGAGGGAGACGCTGACGGGCCGGTAGGTGCCGAGAGAGAGGGAGACGCTGACGGGCAGGAAGGTGCCGAGAGAGACATAGAACTTGAAGATCCTCAGCCCTTTCCTGCGACTGTCCAGCACTTCTCTTTGAATTCTGTCCACTTTGCTTCAGTGGACGCAGTGCAGCTGCTTGGTGGAGAGGGGGCGCTGTGTGCGTCTGGGGGCAGAGACAGGAACGTCAATCTGTGGGACCTGCGCCGGCTTGGCGAGGGGGACACGGGGGCTGCGCTGCTCTGCACCCTGGGGCAGCAGCGCAGTGGCACCCACAGGGGCTGGGTGTGGTGCCTGTCCACCCGGGGCACCCAGCTGTGCTCAGGCTCCTTCGACAGCACGGTGCGACTGTGGGACCTGGGTGCCTCAGGGGCCGCGATGGGCGAGATTCGGGGCCGCGCTGCCGTGCTCTGCCTGTCCTGCCAGCCTGACGTCCTGGTGGCTGGTTCCTACGACAAGAAGGTCACCATCTATGACCCCCGTGGTCAGTTGAAACAGTCTGGTTTATTATTTTCTCTCTCAGCCTGTCTCCGTCAGTCAGCCTGTTGTTTTTCTTGTTGATTTTCGGTTTGTTTGTCACAGCGGCAAACCCCCAGGTGAAGAGTCTGCGTCTCCATGGTAATGCTGTGCTCTGCCTCGCTGCTGATGACCAGTACATCCTGTCCGGCAGCGAGGACCGGACTCTGGCTGTGTTTGACCGCCGAGCTGGGAGACTCCTGCAGAAAATACAGGTGAGCTGGGACCCTGACACACTGGCGCACTAGTGTACTGGTGTACCGGTGTTCTAGGACCCTGATTCACTGACTCACTGAAACACTGGTGCACTGGGACCTTGACACACTAACTCACTGACACACTGGTGCATTGGAATCCTGATTTACTGACTCGCTGACACACTGGTGCACTGGGGCCCTGACGCCCTGATACACTGACTCACTGACACACTGATGCATTGGAACCCTGACTCACTGGTGCACTGGGATGCTGACATACTGACAGAATGGTGCCCCAGGACACTGACCCTCTGACACACTTTCATGCTGCCATGTTGATGTGCTGATGCCGTCAGTGCTGTAGAAACATCATGTTTCCCTCTCTCTACCCAGCTGAACTCGTACCTGCTGTCTCTGTGCTACGGGGGCCGGGAGATATGGGGGGGGGACAATCAGGGGCTCCTCCACACCTTCACCTTGCAGGGTGGCTCCTTCCTGCACGTCTCCCAGTTTGACGTGGGGCATCGCTCTCTGGTCACAGGGGTGCACAACTCTCCAGGCGCCCTGTACACTTGCTCCTCTGACAACACTATCAAGGTACCTCGTCTCTCGCCGTTTCCCATGTGCAGCTTGCTCTGGGACAGCCCCTCACTCCTCTCTCTGCTGTCTAGGTCCACATACCCTGTGCTCCCCCCCGGACGCTCTGCACACTGCGGCACAGGGATGTCTTCAATGGGGTAAGAGTCGCCTCCCCTCCCTGTGCTTCCACTTCATAGATAAGAAAGCATTATTGACATAGCTAATATCACATTTCCTACCAAGCCTTTCAACACGAAGACCTAGAATACAAATAGGATAATGTGTTTACTGCCAAGCAGCTCGTTTTAGTGCAGTTAGAGGTGAAGCCCAGGCCTGGCGGTGGGGCTCCAGCTGTGATCCGGGCCTGGCAGTGGGGCTCCAGCTGTGATCGGGGCCTGGCAGTGGGGCTCCAGCTGTGATCGGGGGCCTGGCAGTGGGGCTCCAGCTGTGATCGGGGGCCTGGCAGTGGGGCTCCAGCTGTGATCGGGGGCCTGGCAGTGGGGCTCCAGCTGTGATCGGGGGCCTGGCAGTGGGGCTCCAGCTGTGATCCAGGGCCTGTAGGTGGGGCTCCAGCTGTGATCCAGGGCCTGTAGGTGGGGCTCCAGCTGTGATCCGGGCCTGGCGGTGGGGCTCCAGCTGTGATCCGGGCCTGGCAGTGGGGCTCCAGCTGTGATCGGGGGCCTGGCAGTGGGGCTCCAGCTGTGATCGGGGGCCTGGCGGTGGGGCTCCAGCTGTGATCGGGGGCCTGGCGGTGGGGCTCCAGCTGTGATCCAGGGCCTGTCAGTGGGGCTCCAGCTGTGATCCGGGCCTGGCGGTGGGGCTCCAGCTGTGATCGGGGGCCTGTCGGTGGGGCTCCAGCTGTGATCGGGGGCCTGGCAGTGGGGCTCCAGCTGTGATCGGGGGTCTGGCGGTGGGGCTCCAGCTGTGATCGGGGGCCTGGCGGTGGGGCTCCAGCTGTGATCGGGGGCCTGTAGGTGGGGCTCCAGCTGTGATCCAGGGCCTGTAGGTGGGGCTCCAGCTGTGATCGGGGGCCTGGCGGTGGGGCTCCAGCTGTGATCCGGGGCCTGTAGGTGGGGCTCCAGCTGTGATCCGGGGCCTGTAGGTGGGGCTCCAGCTGTGATCGGGGGCCTGTAGGTGGGGCTCCAGCTGTGATCGGGGGCCTGGCGGTGGGGCTCCAGCTGTGATCGGGGGCCTGGCGGTGGGGCTCCAGCTGTGATCCGGGCCTGGCGGTGGGGCTCCAGCTGTGATCCGGGCCTGGCGGTGGGGCTCCAGCTGTGATCCGGGCCTGGCGGTGGGGCTCCAGCTGTGATCGGGGGCCTGGCGGTGGGGCTCCAGCTGTGATCCGGGGCCTGGCGGTGGGGCTCCAGCTGTGATCGGGCCTGGCGGTGGGTGTCTCTCTCTCAGTGTCTATCTGTGGGCATCTCTCTCCAGCTCAGTGTGGAGGGAGGGGTGCTGACTGCTGCTTCGGGGGACATGTCCGTGGAGGTGTGGAGGATCAAGACGTGAGGGATCACGCAGAGGGAATAAACAACCTGAGAAGAGCATATCATTCCTTTAACACACTCACACTCGCACACTGACACACTCACACACTAACACTGACGTACTCGCACACAAGCTCATTCACAATGACTCATTCTCACACAGACGCATTCACCCACACTGACACACTCGCACTCATACACAGACTTATTTACACACAGATGCATTCACAGACACTGACTCACACACTGACACACTCGCACTCACACACACCCTCACACAGACTCATGCGCACACTGGGTCACATACACACGCACAATGACCCATACACACTTACACATTAAGGTAACCCCGTCTCCCTACACACTCACATACTCACAGTTAAACACGTCGACACTGCACAGTCCAGTTATGGCCAAGTGCCAGTGAAGGGCTGTTTATTGATGTTTTTTCCTTGTGATCTATTTAATCTGATGTGTCTAAAATATATAAGTAGTAAAATCCTTCAATATTCATTCCATGCAGCTGTTTGTAAAGAGTTTGATCATTGTCAGTCTTGCTGTAGTGTAGTGTTAAGGGGTTTTCGTGTTCAGTTACAGAGTAGCTCCGATCACATGTAGTTCCCTTATCTGACCAAGAGGCATGGAACAAAGCCCAGACATATTGCCGCTATCCAGGTTTTTTGTCTGTTACAGATGGAAACACGAGACATGCTCAGCTGATCTTGTTTTGTGTTTTATGTATATATCAGTTTATGTAATAAATACATGCTTGTGTACAGATCTTTGGAGTGTCAGTTCTTTTATCTTGTGATCTTGTGTCTCTGTCACCCCCCCTTCCTTCCTTCTCAAGGCTCTCCTGCAATATTCAGGTGGACAGGGTTCAGTGTTTGATGGCCCTGTCTTCACAGTCAACAGTGTAATTCACTTAAATTCTTTACCCGCGGACATACATTAAAAAAAAATGGTGCTTATGAAGTGAGCTGGTCTGTCGAGATGGCTTCATGCTGAACACTGCCCTATAGAACAATTAAGCGTGGTCACATCTACATGGGACATTGAGGAACACCGTCTCAAGAGCAGACAGAGCACACCAGAGGGCGCTAGAGGGCACCAGCGCAACTGTTAAACACCAGAGAGGCTCTACAGGCAAGTGTGCCGAGGTTGTGCCATGGAAGGCTTTATCTGGTGGTGGAAACTTGATGCCAGCGCCCTCTGGTTGACATGGTTAGTGCCAGCGCCCACTGGTGGACATTACTGATGCCCTCTGGTGGACACTGATGGTGCCAGCGCCCTCAGGTGGACACTGATGGAGCCAGTGCCCTCTGCTCTGTTCAGTCTCTGCTCATGGGAAAGTGCTGCATGGTTTCTCACCTCGTTTTTTTTCATTCGAGGAATCAACTCTGTCATATACCAGCTAGCCTTCTCTTAGGCATACAGTTGGAAGTGAATTTCTTGTCTGCTCTCTGGCAGTGTAGAGGAGGCTTTTGTGGGCTGGCTGTCAGCTTGTTTTGTGGCGTGGAGCTCCGGAGCCAGGGCGTGAGAGGCGTTCAGAGCAGCACGCAGGACTTCTTGTCCTTGAAGGGGTTGGAAGAGGTGGGGATGCCGGTGAGCAGCGGGTCGCTCTTGCTGTGGTCCTGGCAGAAGCGCACCAGATCGGTGGCAGCTATGGAGATCTGAACACAGACACCAGGGAGACTCCTGTCATGAGCCCCAAGTTACAGCGCAGACAGCACATCAAAACAGAAAGAGGAAAACCTTCCGAATACATTTCTTAAGTCTCTAGAGATTTACAGAGAATTGCCCAAACGTTTACTCTGCTGTTGCACTAACCCTGGACTCAGTCTCTCAGAACGAGAGGCATCGATCCCTTCAGGAAAACACTGGAAATAAGCCCTGTCAAGAAGCACTTCAGGCTCAGCTTCTTTCCCACTGCCAGGCGATCGGTCAGCTATCTAGCCTCCCGTGAGCAAGTCCCTTAGAATTCTGTTGCCAAATGTGAGGTTAATGTTTGTGCACAGGTAAAATTGTGATTGTGTTCTCCTTGTCTCTTCATTTCAATTTTTAATATTGTACGTGTTGTATGTCTGCTCAAATTCCTCCAGCTACTGCTGTGTGGCACAGGGGCTGTGGTAGCTCAGATGGCAAGGGTGTCTGGCTCCTGGCTGGAAGATCCCGGGTTCAATCCCAGGTAGGGGCAGGCCATGAAGCTTGTACTAATTCTTTCCAGAAGGCTCCCAGGTCCACTCAGCCTGCTTTCCAAATGAGTACCAGGGGTTATCCTTCTGGGGGTATTAGGCCAGCCAGAGCGTGATGCTGACCTCATCACCTCCACCTCCAGTGTTGGCTGGTTGAGGAACAATGGTGCCCCCATTCCCCATGGGCTTTTTTGGCCTGAAAAGGGACCAACCTACCTACTACTGTGTGGCAATAAAGAATTATTCAATTTAACTGATGCAGTCAGACACAGCGCCAGTGGCGAATGGAGAGAAGGCTTTTTGCCTGCAGTGAGAGCAGGAACAGTCCTGCTGGGGCAGGGCGCTGGGCTCACGGTCTCGATCCGAGCGAAGACGCACCTTGATCCTGTCCACACTGGCCTCCAGCCGAAGCTGGTCCACAGCCCGGCGAGCCTGAGCCACACTGCTGCTGCAGAACTTCCCTGGCATCTCCAACATCCCCCTGCAGGGACACACGACTGTCAGCACACAGGCAACTGCGGGCGCACACTGCACACCGCAGGACTGAGCACACAACGCAGGACTGAACACACCACATAGGACAGGACTGAGCACACCGCGCAGGACTGAGCACACCACATAGGACAAGACTGAGCGTACTGCACAGCGCAGGACTGAGCGCACCGCACAGCACAGGACTAAGCACACAACGCAGGACTGAACACACCGCACAGCGCAGGACTAAGCACACCGCACAGCCCAGGACTGAGCACACCGCACAGCGCAGGACTGAGCACACCCCACAGCCCAGGACTGCACACTGAATACCACAGGACTGAGCACACTGCACAGCGCAGGACTGCACACTGAACAGACTGAACACACTGGCACACCGCCTCCACACACTGAACTTTACAAGACTGAACACACTGGCACAATGCCTCCACACACTAAACTTTACAGGATTGCACACATGGGCACACTGCCTCCTGACTATGAGAGAAATGTGATTCACTTGCCTGACAGTGAAGATGACGAAGGGTGAACTTGTATGGCTCAGAAGACTCTCCACAAGGTCTCACAGATCCAGGTTCATTCACGGGCAGGACAGGTAGAGCCCTCTGACAGAGAGACAGAGGACAGAGAGGGGCTGTCTGCACTGGTAGAGAGAGATACAGAGGACAGAGAGAGACAGGGAGAGGATAGGAAGGAGGAGAGGGAGAGGAACTGCCTGCTCTTGGAGATGCAGACGGAGGTCTGTATATATATGGACTGTGGGGTCTGCTGGGGTTGCCTGTCTCCCTCTGTCTCTGATCCCTGATTCCCCCCTCACAAGCCTGCAGGGTCCAGGCTCAGTGACTTCAAAGCCCCTGTGAAGTGTGAAGAGTTGAAAGGAGCCCTGGCAGAGCACAAAATGTCACGCCAGTGACCCTGGCACTGTAAATTTGTAATGAGCCCACAGTGAGCCTGCAGTGTGCCCTCTGCCCCTTCATGTGACCTTCACAGTCCTCTGAGCCTCAGTGTGTCACACTGTGGTTCCCCTGGCTGCTCCTGAACACACTGTCTCTCTGACTGCCTGTCTGTCTCTGTCAGTCTGTCTGTCTCTCTGACTGCCTGTCTGTTTCTATGTCTGTCTGTTTGACTGCCTGTCTGTCTCTGTCTGTCTGTCTCTCTGACCAACTGTCTGTTTATATCAGTCTGTCTGTCTCTCTGACTGCCTGCCCGTCTCTCTCCATCTCTCTGACTGCTTGTCTGTCTCATTGCCTGCCTCCCTGATCTTTCTGTCTCCTTGAATATTTGTCCCTAATTGTCGGTCTGTCAGCCTCAGTCCATCTGTCTCACTACCTGTCTGTCTTTCTCCTTGACTGCCGGGTCTCCTTCACTTGATCTAGTATCTTTGATAAGAAGATTTATGACACACTTTACAGCTGCTTCATTTCCCTCTACCCTTAATTGCAAACTATAGACTAGTTACTCTTCAAACTAAGCTCGTTCGGTGGCGGGAGGCGAGAACAAAAGTTGCAACGAGCCTCACTGCTGGAACGGCCGGTTTGTCCCTTCAGGCTTTCCGTAGTTGTTGTTAGGTGCGTCAACAACATGGCGGCGTCCCGCACTGCGACGTGAGTTAACTGCCAGAAACAGCGAAACCGAACCTGGTCCTTAGAGGAGAGAATACAACGACAGTCCGGGATCCGAACTCGAGGAGGACAAGCGTGCCAGGTGTGTTTTTCAGTTCATGCAAATATCTGGTTACTATAAAATTACAAAGCAGTTTTCATGATTTCACCCTCATTACTGCATAGTTAGCTGGACCTGGGATGTACTGCAGTACCGTCAGAGGGTCGTTCACGGTCCCCTTCATTCACGTTTATCATATCAGGAGCCGGTATTAACTAATAGCATTTTTTTAAACGGTTATTATGTGCCGTTTACAGGTAGAATTTACATTTGCTAAAGCTTGTTTTGTCATATAATGTCCAGCAGCCATATCACCCTGCAACTCACAACTGGCAACCCACTGAAGATAAGCAGGTGTGAGCCTGGTCAGTTCCTGGGAAAAACTAAGGTTGCTGCTGGAAGAGGTGTTAGTGGGGCCAGCAGGGGGTGCTCACCCTGCTGTCTGTGTGGGTCCTAATGCCCCAGTATAGTGATGGGGACACTATACTGTAAACAGGTGCCGTCCTTCGGATGAGACGTAAAACCGAGGTCCTGATTCTCTGTGGCCATTAAAAATCCCAGGGCGTGTAACCCCGGCGTCCTGGCCAAATTTCCCATTGGCCCTTACGAATCATGGCCATCCATGAATTGGCTACATTACTCTGCTCTCCTCCCCACTGAGAGCTGGTGTGTGGTGAGCATTCTGGCGCACTGTGGCTGCCATTGCATCATCCAGGTGGGGCTGCACATTGGTGGTGGTGGAGGGGAGTCCCCATTACCTGTAAAGCGCTTTGAGTGGAGTGTCCAGAAAAGCGCTAAGTAAGTGTAAGCAATTATTATTATTATATTCGCTGTTAACTTTTCTCTATTGTTCTTTGGGGTCAATGGACTGTTAATAAGTGATGCCGATGAATTTAACAAAACTACAATAGAAAAATACAGGAAGCCTTCTTGAAGAACCGGGGTCAGGGAACTGTGATTATTGTTCGTTGCTCGTTATGAAAGGTGTTCCTCTCAAAGCACCCTGCTCATGCTTAAATTTAGAGAGTACTAATGAAAAATTACCTCATTACCTCAGTTAATTATTTTGTTCTGTTTGTGTTTTTTGTCTTTCGTCTGTTTCTTCACCTCTATTTGTAATCTCTTTATACCATTAATAAAAAAAAGGTGTTCTTCTCTTCCAGATCTGCCGCTGTCTGTCATTGTTGTGCTGAGCTGTGATTGGCTGAGGGATGGCGCAAAGTCCCCCCTCCCTGGCCCTGGAGTCGGTGCTCAAGGAGAGCTCTGCCCTTCCTGAGGGGACGCCCAAGGTTAAAGGTTATGAGTTCAACCAGGGGGTTGACCACAGAGGGTTGCTGCAGTCCTATCTCCACACAGGTTTCCAGGCCACCAGCTTTGCCCAGGCTGTGTTGGAGGTCAACAACATGGTGAGACTACTGCAGGCAGTGCGCCGGTGAGTCAGGCTGTCACACAGCTGGACAATGTTAACAGTACTCTGCTCTCTCCCTCAGATCGAGAAGAGGCTGGAGCCTCTGGAGGAATCCAAGGAGAGCACCCTGAGCCTCGAATTTTCTCTGCGGCCGCAAACGGGCTGCACAATCTTCCTGGGGTATACCTCCAACCTCATCAGTTCCGGCGTTAGAGAGTCCATTCGCTACCTGGCTGAGCACAGCATGGTACAGCCTTTCTGAGTGTCTCTCTGAGTGTAGTTTTGGCTCTCAGGGTGTGTGTGTGTTCAGCTCTCTGAGTGCAGTGTGGGCTCTCAGGGTGTGTGTGTTCAGCTCTCTGAGTGCAGTGTGGGCTCTCAGGGTGTGTGTGTTCAGCTCTCTGAGTGCAGTGTGCGCTCTCAGGGTGTGTGTGTGTCCAGCTCTCTGAGTGCAGTGTTGGCTCTCAGGGTGTGTGTGTTCAGCTCTCAGAGTGCAGTGTTGGCTCTCAGAGTGTGTGTGTTCAGCTCTCTGAGTGCAGTGTGGGCTCTCAGGGTGTGTGTGTGTGTTCAGCTCTCTGAGTGCAGTGTGGGCTCTCAGGGTGTGTGTGTGTTCAGCTCTCTGAGTGCAGTGTTGGCTCTCAGAGTGTGTGTGTTCAGCTCTCTGAGTGCAGTGTGCGCTCTCGGGGTGTGTGTGTGTGTTCAGCTCTCTGAGTGCAGTGTGGGCTCTCAGGGTGTGTGTGTGTTCAGCTCTCTGAGTGCAGTGTTGGCTCTCAGGGTGTGTGTGTTCAGCTCTCAGAGTGCAGTGTTGGGTCTCAGAGTGTGTGTGTTCAGCTCTCTGAGTGCAGTGTGCGCTCTCGGGGTGTGTGTGTGTTCAGCTCTCTGAGTGCAGTGTGCGCTCTCAGGGTGTGTGTGTGTGTTCAGCTCTCTGAGTGCAGTGTGCGCTCTCGGGGTGTGTGTGTGTTCAGCTCTCTGAGTGCAGTGTGGGCTCTCAGGGTGTGTGTGTGTTCAGCTCTCTGAGTGCAGTGTGCGCTCTCGGGGTGTGTGTGTGTTCAGCTCTCTGAGTGCAGTGTGGGCTCTCAGGGTGTGTGTGTGTGTTCAGCTCTCTGAGTGCAGTGTGCGCTCTCGGGGTGTGTGTGTGTTCAGCTCTCTGAGTGCAGTGTGGGCTCTCAGGGTGTGTGTGTGTGTTCAGCTCTCTGAGTGCAGTGTGCGCTCTCGGGGTGTGTGTGTGTTCAGCTCTCTGAGTGCAGTGTGGGCTCTCAGGGTAGATGTGTGTGTGTACAGCTCTCTCTCTCCCCTCCTCAGGTGGATGTGATAGTGACCACAGCAGGCGGCGTGGAGGAGGACCTGATCAAGTGTCTTGCTCCGACCTTCCTGGGGGAGTTCAGCCTGCCGGGCAGAGAGCTGAGGGAGAGGGGCATCAACCGGTCTGTACTGTTTGCCTGCACGCTCTGACCTTGTGTCCTGTGCAGCCATGTCGAGATCGGGCAGAAGAGCTAACAGACCCACCCTGCCTTTCTCTGCCCTGCTGTCCAGGATCGGGAACCTGCTGGTGCCCAACGAGAACTACTGTCGCTTTGAGGACTGGCTGATGCCCATTCTGGACCAGATGGTGCTGGAGCAGAAGACCGAGGTTGGGGCTGCAGTGCGCTGCTGTGTTCCTCTCTCATCCGTCCGCTGTCCCCTCCTCTCCCCGCCAGAGCTGCACCTCAGGGCCTGAGGTCTCCCTGTGTCTCTTTCTCACTCGCCTTCCCTTGACTCCCTCTGCGTCCCAGGGCACACACTGGACCCCCTCCAAGATGATACATCGACTTGGCAAGGAGATCAACAACCCTGACTCTGTTTATTACTGGGCCTACAAGGTGAGTGACCCCAACCCTAAACCTTACCCTAACGCAGATACCTGACTCACCCCAATACCCGACTGCCTGTCCCCGATACCTGACTGACCCTGATATCTGACTGATTGATACCTGACTACACTGATCTCAACACCAGACTAACCCTGATACCTAACTGACCGACTCTGATGTCAAAGTGCCAGACACCTGATACCTGACTGACTGATACTTGACCAGCCCTGACTGCCTGTCACACCTGATGCACCTTCTCTCGGATCTCGGCTGGACATAATTCCCTCTGTCTTTCAGAATAATATTCCGGTGTTTAGCCCGGCCCTCACAGACGGCTCCCTGGGGGACATGATCTACTTCCACTCCTACAAGAATCCGGGGCTGGTGCTGGACATCGTGGAGGGTCTGTCCGTCCCTGAGTGTCTGTGTCCTGCTGTGGGTCTCTGTCTCTCTCACTCCAGCTTGTCCTGATGCTCCATTTGTGTTGTCCGCAGATATCCGGAGGCTGAACAGTCTGGCAGTGTTTGCCAAACGCACAGGGATGATCATCCTGGGAGGAGGGCTAGTCAAGCACCACATCGCCAATGCCAACCTCATGGTAACACACACCCCCTACACCCCTTAGTGCCAACCTCATGGTAACACACACATCTGCACACACACAGTACCAACCTCATAGTAACACACACACCTACACCTCTCAGTGCCAACTTCATGGTAACACACACACATCTGCATCCCTGCACACACAGTGCCAACTTCATGGTAACAGACATACATCTGCACCCCCACACACACAGTGCCAACCTCATTGTAATACGCACATCTGCATACACACAGTACCAAACTCATGGTAAAACACACCCCTGCATCCCTCAGTGCCAACCTCATGGTAACACACGCACACACAGTGCTCACCTCTTGGTAGCACTCACACAGTGCCTGTGGGTGATGTTCTAGTATTGTAGTGTCTGTGGCGCGTCCCCATGACCTGCACCCCTCTCTCTCCAGAGGAACGGTGCCGATTTCTCAGTGTTTGTGAACACCGGTCAGGAGTTCGATGGCTCGGACTCGGGCGCCCGGCCAGATGAGGCCGTGTCCTGGGGCAAAATCCGTCTGGACGCCAAGCCGGTTAAGGTACAGAGACCCTGGTGCTGTCCGTCAGCTGCTGCTCTTCTGACGTGCATGTATCAAACTGGTTCTGCACTGTAGTAATACAGTTCGACACTTGGTCCACTGGCGTTACCGTGACAATGTGCTTTTCGCTGTTACACTGCAGGTCTATGCTGATGCAACTCTAGTGTTCCCCCTGCTAGTGGCTGAGACCTTTGCACGCCATGCAGACAGGCTGACTGCCCCGAGGAAGGAGGACTGAAGCCAGCCTTTCACTCCCCCTCCCCCTCAGCCTCATCCTTCCCAAGAGAGGTTCCCGCCTGGCTGATGACCAGCTCTTCATCACCTGTCAGTCTTTTATTTTGTAACAGTGTTTTAAAGATGATGGGTTTTACTGGTGTTATATTGGCGTCTTGCATAGTAGGTGTATATATGGACTTGGGTCAAAGCACTGCTCTGTTTTTAGACTTTCTGTATATCTGACTATGCAGTATGTATCAGGGCAAGAGACAACAGTGCTGGGTTTACTGAACCTTCACTGCTATCAGTGTTCTAAAGTGACTTTATAGGAAAAAAAATAGCAGAAGGGCTCAAAATTGATGTAGTTGCATTTTTCCCTTTATGCATGTTGAATCTGGCAAGTGCAGTCTGTCTCCCTCTGGTGGCCACTGTGCCACCCTGCAGCTGCCTCTTCTCAAGCTGCATGGTCTTGCTTTCCAGTTCTCAGTGAGTGAGCAGCTGTGCTATCTGCTTTAGCAAAGAACAAGGTGCTTCACGGTAGGGAGATCCTTCAGTATATACCTGTTCAGAAAATTAAATGTATATTTAAATGTAATATTTTTATTCCAAATCTTCAGATACATTTTCCAATCTGAATACAATTCAAGGAAAATTAAAAAAGTACAAGTGTTTTTGGTCATTTATTAATATTTTAATGAGCTAAGATGGCAGAAATGCCCTGAGACTCTCAGAAATATGTCTGTGGGACAGAAAAACAGGTGATTGTTACAGCAGTACATATGCAAAACTATGTGTATCACCACATCACACTAGGGCTCAATGTGGGAAGCAGAACTTTTTTTAAAAATCACATGGTCGGGGTCTGTGATACAGGGCCATGTCGCTGAGAGCAGTATAAACATGCCTGTAAAAGTGGGTTCTGTGACCTGTGATAGAGGTGTGAGTCATGGCTGCTGCTGCTGCAGCACACAGACAGAAGAGGGACGCATTTGCCTCAGGCATGACCAGCACTGCCTGGAGGGGGGGGGGGACAGCAAAGAGAAGGTCTACATTAAGCTTGCCTGACAGTCCTGTTCCAATAGGGGCTACAGTCCCAGTGCAGTAGGACAGTCCTGTTCCAATAGGAGCTACAGTCCCAGTGCAGTAGAACAGTCCTGTTCCAATAGGAGCTACAGTCCCAGTGCAGTAGAACAGTCCTGTTCCAATAGGGGCTACAGTCCCAGTGCAGTAGAACAGTCCTGTTCCAATAGGAGCTACAGTCCCAGTGCAGTAGAACAGTCCTGTTACAATAGGAGCTACAGTCCCAGTGCAGTAGAACAGTCCTGTTACAATAGGAGCTACAGGCCCAGTGCAGTAGAACAGTCCTGTTACAATCCATATCCACATGGATCTGTATAGAACAGTGTAGTGTGACAGTACAGAGCTGTAGTGAATAGCATATATGGTCTTTAGGTATGAACAAGGCTATAAATTTAATCCTATATATTACTGACTTTATACACAGCAGGCCATGGGAGGTCAGAGGGGAACAAGTAGAGATACTGGAGAACAGGTCTGAGCTGTCATACTGCCCCCTGCTGGAACGCAGGAACACTGCAACACAGAGCTGCTAAGGACAAAGGTGTCAGTGCCACCAGAGGCTAAAGGTCAACTCTTTATTCGATTTTTAAAAGTATTAAAACACAAAAACAATAAGGTAGTATTCCCATTCCTCTGGCCAGCTGGGACTGGGCTGGGCGAGGTGGTCACTCTGCATCCACCTCTCCATCTAGAAGGACACGTCCAGCTCCGAGTGCAGGTACGACCCTCGGGGCCCTGCCCAGGTCCAGTGCTCGGCCACTGCAGGGCTCCTCATGCTGGCCCTGCGTGTGGAGAGAGAGTGAGGGCGCAGGCCAGCCGCAGGGCCGGACCAGTCAGCGCCGTGACCCGTGTTGCGCTGACCTGCGTGGGAGAGGCAGCCTCAAAGTGCGGTACAGCTCGGGCGTGCTGGGGGTGCCCACCTCACCCTGGCCGGCCCACACCCTGACCCCTGACCCCGGAGTGGAGACGGCCGTCAGCCGGGAATGAGAGGGGGTGACTTGACTGAGACCTGGAAGAGAGAGTCGCACCCCGAGCCCACAGTCGCACCCTGAGCCCCACAGAGGAGGCAGGGGCCCACAGTCGCACACCGAGCCCCACAGAGGCAGACACTCACTGAGTGGGCTGGGCTCTTTCCTGCTGGCGAGAGGCTCCTGTGGGTCTAGGAGGGGCGACAGGCTGAGGAACTGCTGCTGCACGAGAGACGCCCTCTGCTGTTCAAACTGACGCCGCTGCAAAGACAGGGATAGGGACAGCATGAGGACAGTCGATTCAGGTGAGAGACGGGTATGAAGACGGACACAGCACGAGGACAGTAGGGATCAGCAGAGAGATGTTTGACAACGGAGACAACATGACCGAGTGCTGAGACAGGTGCCGCCTCCCCCATGATGCTCCTCCCCCCCTTACCTCATGGCCCAATCGGATGGCAGCCTCAGTGAAGCTCCGCCTCTCCCTCTGAAACCTATGCCTCTGAGAATCCAGCTCCGCCCACCCGGCCTGGAGCCGCTCCCACTCCTCCAGGAAATAGGAGTCCGTGAGAGAGGGCGGGAGCGCAGGGGACACGCTGTCCTGGGCGGGAACGAGAGCACGCAGAGTAAGAGACGGCCTGCAGACAACACAACTGCGAAGGGCAGGAACAGCACAGTCAGCGGCCAACCTGTAGCAGCTGTTGCTGCAGCCAGATCAGCTGGTGACTTTGCTCCAGCTCTGCCTCCAGCTGAGCCAGCTGCTTCTCCTGGTCTGTCCCCACAGCAGCCGAGGAGGGACCTGCGGACAGACAGATGGACTTGGAGCATGCTGTCTGATGCCACGCGATGTGACGGGACCCTGTGCGGGTCGTTACCGTGGACGGACAGCTCCTCCAGCCTCCCCTTCAGGCAGCTCCACACCTGCACCACGCCCCCTGTCACATGATCTCCCAGCGCCGCTTCCGATTGGCTCAGCTGCTCCCAGCACGGCGCCGCCCCCTCTGCCTCTGCGCAGTCAAGGACAGCCTGGGAGACGGACAGGCTGAGCATTGGGGTCAAAGATGGGGGTGTGTCCCCGTGCCCTCCTCCCTCCCTCACCCTGCCCCCTCCTCACTCCCTAACCCACCCGCTGCACCCCCTCCCCCCTCGCTCACCCCGTCCCCCAGCGCAGTGGCCATGTCATGGCTAAGCAGGCGCAGCAGAGAGGAGAGGCTCTGACGGCGAGACTCCGCCTCCTGCAGCTCTGCTTCCCGCCTCTCCAGCAGCTGACGCAGCACCTCCTCCCCGCCCCTGCTGGACAAGTGACATCACAGGGCATGACTGGACACACCCCCTAATGGACGAGTGACACAGCACACGGCATGACCCCACCCCCCCGGACAAGTGACATCACAGGGCATGACTGGACACACCCCCTAATGGACGAGTGACACAGCACACGGCATGACCCCCCTCCCCAGCTAGATGACAGAGCACACAGGATAACAGGCCTAGAGGGAAGAGCACTACCTACTGGTGCACCAGCAGCACTTCCAGCAGCAGCCTGGTTTCCCACAAGCTCTCCCCACCCCAGCGGTGCCGAACCTTACCCAGTGCTGAGCCCCCCGGCCCAGGACACTCACCGGCTGTCGCCCCTCGCCACGCGGCCCGGGGCCCTCTTCCCGTCCGGCCGGGGCAGGAGGTTCAGGATCTCTATGCCTGGACAGGAGAGGCGGGGAGTCAGGGAGAGGACGGCCGCCTGCCCGGTTCTCCGAGCGCCGGTCGCCCCGAGCGTCCTCACCGGCCCTGCGGTCCCGCGGCTTGTCCACCAGCTGGGCCAGCCGGTCCTTCAGCCGGGCGGCCCTCTGCTCGCTGGCCCTGAGCTCGGCCGCCTGCTGGGAGCAGCGGTACTGCAGCCCCACGGTCTGCGCGGCGGGGTGGGGGAGGGAGACCTCATGAGCGCCCCGTTCGGTCGCTCCTGCGCCTCCGCAGGACCCTCGGCTCACTCACCTGCTCTCTGTCGCTCCGCAGGGAGCGCTGCAGGGCGGCATTCTGCTCCTGCAGGCTCCTCACTCTGTCCTGCAAGGCCGCCAGGTGGAGCTCTCTCTGCTCCAGCTTCTCCTGGGGGGGGGGGCAGAGGAGGGGCCCGAGTGGCGTTGGAGCGGTTCCTCTCCTTGCCGCCGGCCTCACTCGGACCCGTGCTCACCTTCAGAGTGTGCAGCCTGGCCCTCAGTTGGCCACTCTCTCCGCGCTCCCTCTCGGCTTCCCTCAGTCTCTCCCGGTTCTGCAGGTGCAGCGCAATGAGCGACCGGGCGCAGTTCAGCAGCGCGGCCACAGGGGGGCGCCCTCTCCCAGCATCCTCCGTGCTCACTGAGGGCAGCCCCAGTGCCGCTGCCTCCTGCCGGACACAGGACAGCAGCTTGCAGACGCCGAGCGTTTTGGAGAACGACAGCAGCGGAGTGGGGTTCCGCACTCAGGACCTGGGGGACCCCGTGTCTGCCCTGTCACCCCAGGGTGTCTGATGTGATTTCCTCACCTCACTTGCCTCTGTGCTCAGACCAGATCCGGGGAAAAAACCTCAGGGCGCCAGACCCCCCCATGCTGCCCGCGCACCCCAATTCCCAGCTCCGCAGCGCCCACAGAGAGCTCTCCCTGCTGGAGTGACTCCTGGGGCGCAGGGGAGAGGTCTCTCACCCCCCCGTCCCCCAGCATCAACAGCAACTCTACATGTCTGCCCCCAGCAGGACATTAAGGTCAGTCAGCCTGCAATTAAGAATTACAGCCAGCAGCCATATCACCCTGCAACTCAACTGGAGCTCAGCAGCTGTAAGCCTGGCCATGCCCTGGATGGGAGACCTCCTGGGAAAAAAACAAGATTGTGGTCTACGTGGGTCCTAATGCCCCCCTATAATGACAGGGACACTATAATTTAAAAGGGCACCGTCCCCCGAATGAGACATAAAATTGAGGTCCTGACTCTCTGTGGTCATTAAAAATCCCAGGGTGTTTCTCAAAAAGAGTAGGGGTGTTTCCCTGATGCCCTGGCCAAATTTACGCCCGGTCTTTACCAATCATGGCCTCCTAATAATCCCCATCTCTGAACTGGCTTCATCACTCTGTTCTCCTCCCCACTGATACTGTAGCTGAGTGTACTGGTAGTGGAGGGAGTCCCCATTAGCTGTAAGGCGCTTTGAGTGGAGTGTCCAGAAAAGTGCTATATAAGTGTAAAGAATTATTGTGAAGGCTGTAAAAGACCCAGGTCGGGGGGGAGAAACACTGATCTAGCCAAACTGAGACCCCGCAGAGTCACACCAGGACCAAGCCCTGCACTGACGTTGATGAAGAGCTCCAGGTGCTGCTGGTCTCGCTGTGTCCAGGCGGGGGCGCTGTGGAGTCCGTCGCCCCTCGGCGGGGTGCGGGGAGGCGAGATGCGGAAGGTGTGCCGGAGGGCTGGAGTGAGAGAGGGGACACAGGGGGTGAGAGACAGCGGTGGACACTCTCGGCGGAGAAGCGGGCCAGGCTGTTACCTGGAGAGTCCTGCAGGCTGGTGTCCGAGTCCGTCTGCCACAGTTTCTCCGCCATCTTCCCTGCAGTATCCTCAGTTCAAGTGCAATATCCGCTAACGCGGCGGCTGAGGTCACACGGTGATGCACTAGCGACAGGGACTCCTAATACCAGAGCAGTAATAAAGGTCACTGCGAGCTGACCTTTTACGACTGAGAACAAACCCACACGCCCAGGTGCCACTGACATCCAGACAATTCTTCGCTGTTCGGAGTTTCTCTCCTGTCCCGCCCGGGTCGAGCACAGATTATCCCCGGGGTTCGGCTTCAGCGAGACTCCGGGACGTGTTTTCTGGGGGTAACTGAACGGAGGAGGGGGGTTATTAGAAAATTCGTCTCGAGGAGAAGATCACTAAAAGCGTGGAAATAAACTACCACGGGAATCAGCGCAGCCGGACTCCGCGTGAGGACGGCTCAGTGCAAAGAAACAAGGGGAAAAGAAATCATTTGAAACAGACAAGACGGAGCGCTTGCAGCCTGGACTCTCATGCTGCACGGGCTTCCTGGCAGAGACACGCCTCTACACCTGGGACACAATCTCGCTCTCCCAGCTACTGGAAAACCCTTCCCGAGCTGGGCAAACCTGCACCTGGAACGTAACTGCTCCTATTCACTAAACTTCAAACACGCCTAGTGTCGTTCAGGGCGATTTTCTTTTCGCAAGAACACTGATTACCGCCCGCTGCTCTCTGAACTCAAACTCACCGCCTTGAACAACACGCAGAGAGTTTCGAATTGGAGAGATGCGCCAGGGCACCCGGCTGCTGCGCCGCTTTTCAATTACTTCTCCTTCACTGTGCGAGATAATGAGCCGCTGCCGACACACCTGGGAGCCGCTCTCCATTCACCTGAACCCACGGCGAAACGCGTTGGGGCTGGAAGGCAGACACGCGTGTCGATTGGCTGGCGGGTGCCTGTCCGTCTTTCCAGCCATCCAATCGGAATAAACCGTCAATGCACGGAGGTATCCAATAGGAACAGCCCCTCCTAGGCTTACCGGACTTGTCCAATAAGAACCTCCCCAGGTTCCTCCCTGTGGACCAATGAGAAGTGGTTGGCTGGTGTCCACACAGCCTGCGCTGCTCAGGTCTCAGGTCAGGTCCTGCACCCCCTCACATACAGAGACGACTTGCAGCTGAACTGTTCTGTCACACCTAGTTTATTGAAGATCGAACAGACTGACTACAGTGCTGCAGGTAAGAAAGTATATTCACCAGTCTTCATCAAAAAACGATTTGGTACATTTTTAATTTAAAAAAAGTGACCAAACAGTGGGGGTCAGTGGGAGACACTGACAGCAGGGTCCAACAGCAGCGGACAGGGAAAATGAGTCCGGGTGCGGGTCCGGGTCCATAGAGGAGCGGGTGGGTTCTGCTGCAGGGTGCTGTGCTGCCAGTCTTGCCCACAGTGGCTCACTGCCTGTGTAGGAAGAGACTGGAGGGGCTCTCTGCTCTGTGCCACACCGCCAGCACAGTCGGCAGGTGCTGGTGGGAACAGGCCCGCCTCCTAAGTGTGAGAGCGCCCCCCGCAGGGCGGCTCTGACAGTGCGACTGCGGGAGCCGGGCAGCAGGGCGTCAGGGCTCAGGCTTGGCAGACGAGGCGGGGGTCCCCTGGGGGGGCTGAGGGTTGGTGGAGGGCTCGGTTGGGGTGCAGGGGGCACTGCTCGGGGTGGGCTCCTTCTGCAGCACTGCGGGCTCGTCCTCCCCGGCCTGGGGGGGGTGCACCAGGACCCTGTCGATGATGCCGAAATCCTGGGCCTCTATGGGACTCATGTACCTGTCCCGCTCCATCACACTCTCTGTGTGAGGGAGAGAGAGGACAGTGAAACACCGCTGAACACACACTCTCCCCCTTTCACCCTCTTTGCACATAAGCCGACACCCCTCCCTCTGTCCCTGTCCCTCCCTCTCCCTCCCTCCCTCTGTCCCTGTCCCTCTCCCTCCCTCTCCCTGTGCAGATACCTATGATGTCCAGAGCCTGGCCTGTGTGTTTGCTGTAGATGGTGTTAATCTGTCTCTTCAGCTTCAGGATCTCCTCTGCCTGGATGGCGATGTCTGTGGCCTGACCCTGCATGGATAGTGAGGGACAACACATTTCAGCTCAACATCGCAGCGCACACACACACACACACACACACTGCTCAGACCACACACACCGTACAGCACACACACACCGTACAACACACATTTCAACTCAATATAGCAGCACAGCACACTGCCTTCTCTCTCCGCCATCTGCCTGCTCTCACCCTGGCGCCCCCCGATGGCTGGTGCACCATGATCCTGGCATTGGGCAGCGAGTGCCTCATGCCGCTGGTTCCTGCTGCCAGGAGCAGGGAGCCCATGCTGGCGGCCTGGCCCACACACCAGGTGGAGATGGGGTTCAGGATGTACTGCATGGTGTCGTAGATGGCCAGCCCGGCTGTAACCACGCCCCCTGGAGGCAGGAGAATGCAGTACAGTTACAGGCTGTATCAATGGAAACAGTAGAACACAATGAACCACACTGGCACCCAAATACAGCAGCTCCTCTCTCTCCCTCCATGCGTCTTCCACCACAAACTGTTCCTTTCCTCTGATCTGTCCTGCCTCTCCAGGACACACACACTCTCGACAAGCTCGGCCGCTCACCAGGACTGTTGATGTACATGTGGATGGGCTTGTTGTTGCCTTCTGACTGGAGGAACAGCAGCTGAGCGATCACCAGGCTGGCCACAGAGTCATCGATCTGAGGGAGGAGGGAGAGAGAGGCGCAGGATGAGATGTGAGGAGAGAGGAGGCATTCACAGAGTGCTAAGAGTAGGAGGGATTAACAGACAGGCTCAGTGACAGACTGGACAAATCAATAGAATAAGACAACAGCGAGAGAGAAGAGAGCAGCAGAGGCAATATAATACAGTCACATGGTCATAAACTGAGAAGATATGACAATAATAATAGCTCTGGGGTTATAAAGTGAGGTGGGCATTGAGGCAGAGAGCATATCGCAGAGGGACAGACAGACAGAGAGAGAGTCACAGACAAACACAGGGAGGAGACTGACTGACCGGCCCCATCACGCAGATGATCCTCTCTCTCAGCAGCCGTGAGTAGATATCGTACGCACGCTCCCCTCGGCCCTGACCCGGGACAGAGAGAGAAGGCACTCAGGGCTTTCTACGCAATAAGAAGGAGGCTCTTCAACATCAACCCACCAACAAGAATCTGGCTCCAAATATTTGAAAGTGTAATCCAACCCATTGCCCTATACGGCAGTGAAGTTTGGGGTCCCCTCACAGACCAGGATTATACCCAATGGGACAAACACCCCACAGAAACTCTGCACATGGAGATCTGTAGAATCATCCTCCGTGTGCAGAGAAAAACTCCTAACAACGGGTGCAGGGCCGAATTAGGCCAGTACCCACTATTGATAAACATACAGAAAAGAATATTAAAGTATTGGCTACACCTAAAAAACAGTGACCAAAATTCCTACCACCACAAAGCCCTGCTGAGCCAAGAGCTGAGCCCAAAACAGAGCCCCCTGAGCCAGCTGGTCCTGAGGCTCACCGACCTGAGCCACACCAACACTAACCAGCCTCAGGACAGCACTGCTAGAGCACCACAACCCAGACTCAACCACATCACAGCACAGATCAAACAGCAATATCTCACACACTGGGACACACACACACAAACACAACATAAACTGGAATGCTACAGAACCTTAAACAGACAATACACACTAGCCTAATATTTGACCAAAATAAAAAATAACAAACAGAAACAGACCCTGACGAAGTACAGGCTCAGTGACCACAACTTGGCCATAGAAACTGGGCGACACAGGCAGACCTGGCTGCCCAGAGAGGACAGGCTGTGCTCCCACTGCCAGCAGGGAGAAATAGAGACAGAGGTGCACTTCCTACTGCACTGTGACAGATACTCTGGGATTAGAGAAACATTCTTCCCGAAATTCAGAAATCTAATCCCAGAGTTCCCACACCTGCCAAAACCACAACAGGTCCCAATCCTACTGGGAGAGGGAGGAGGGAACTCAGTTGATCTGGCAGCCCAGTATGCGATCTCCTGTCACAGCCTGAGGAACAGTGAGTCTGTCTCCCAATAATGCTCCAGCCGCCTACAGTATATGTCAATATTATATAATATGTCTTTGTTGTAAATGTCTGTAACATGTCTGTAGATTTTATTTTACTTCTATTTTTTATTTTGTTCTATGTTAATTTTATTATTTTTATTTGCTTTGGCAACACTGATTGTACCTATCGGTCATGCTAATAAAGCACCTTGAATTGAATTGAATTGAATTGAGACAGAGACCAGGAATGTGACACCTTCACAGGACAACACCGGCCTGTTCCTTGTTTCTCTGTGTGCTAAGGGCCCAGAATAGTCGTGTCTACTGAACCCCCCCTCCTGCGATCCCTGCTTACCGTCTGCTCCACCACAATGGGGATGAGGGGGCTCCTGCAGGGGGCGCTGTGATGCATCAACCGACATCCCCTCAGCAATGACACTCCGCCGTGTAATAATCTCTGCAAGGAGCAGGAAGAGAAGAAGACAGATCAAGACAGGATTGTATTTATGTAGGCCTGTTGCTCCAATAAATCACTATATACAGTCTGCACTATTATTGAAGGGTAACAGAGAGCGGCATCTCTCTGTAGCACTCTGGAGCTACAAGGGCAGATGTGTCTGTGTCCTCAGTACAGCACTCTGGAGCTACAAGGGCAGACGTGTCTGTCTCCTTGGTATAGCACTGTGGAGCTACAGGAGCAGACGTGTCAGTGTTTACACAGAAGACAACTGCAGTATCACAGTAACAAGAGCTGCACAAGAAGTTAGGTGTATATGTATAGTGTAAATTAATTTTATTAATGCCAGCCAAAATAACTACAATATGTCACTGCACAAGTCCGTTAGTGTTGCAATAATGCCTCAGAAAAGTTTACAGGCGAAATGTCAAGAGCACACACATTAGCAGCAGGAAATACTACTAGTAACCAATGTTAAACCACCGAAATCCCGGCGTCCCCATGTCGGAGCTACACACGCGTCATTACACAAGACAAGATATAAAATATTTCCAAATGTCGCTCTTCCCACAGCCTCTGTGTGATTAAGAGTCTGCCAGCAGGCCTCGGGACTCCGGTGCAAAGGGAACAGACTCTGTCTGGAAACTCAACGTAAAAAGAAAAGTTCTGTGACTCGTAACTCACCCTGCTCAACATTGCAATCCTGTTTTTGCAAAACCGGAATCACTCTTTGACCCACTGAAGCCAGACAGTAAAACGCCGTGGGTCCCCGATCATGTGACAGTGTTGCCCGACTGTGTATCCTCTTTTAACCGCACCTTTTGGCCGGCCAGCCAGCCACACGGCAATATAAGGTTTCATAAATATATACGCCATTTTCAGCCCGAATAAGAAAGGTTACAAAGTAATTTAAGAATGCATCTTGTTCTGGAGTTTGTTCCAGGTGTGGTTTTTAGTTAAAGTACAGAAACCACGTGACTGTTGATTTGGTAGCGCCACCTGCTGCTGCGTTTGTTCATGTTACTGCGGTTCAATGGTTTACAGATTGAGGAGACTGTGAACAGTTTCTTCACTATACAGATTGTGGAGACTGTGGACAGTTCCTTCACTATACAGATTGTGGAGACTGTGGACAGTTCCTTCACTCTACAGATTGTGGAGACTGTGGACAGTTCCTTCACTATACAGATTGTGGAGACTGTGGACAGTTTCTTCACTATACAGATTGTGGAGACTGTGGACAGTTCCTTCACTCTACAGATTGTGGAGACTGTGGACAGTTTCTTCACTCTACAGATTGTGGAGACTGTGGACAGTTCCTTCACTATACAGATTGTGGAGACTGTGGACAGCTTCTTCAGTGTACAGATTGAGGAGAATGTGGACAGTTTCTTCACTGTACAGATTGAGGAGACTACGGACAGCTTCTTCACTGTACAGATTGAGGAGACTGTGGACAGTTTCTTCAATGTACAGATTGTGAAGACTGTGGACGGCTTCTTCACTGTACAGATTGAGGAGACTGTGGACAGTTTTATCACTGGACAGATTGTGGATACTGTGGACAGTTTCTTCACTGTACAGATTGTGGAGACTGTGGACAGTTTCTTCACTGTACAGACTGAGGAGACTGTGGACAGTTTTATCACTCTGCAGATGGTGGAGACAGAAGCAAGATGAGTAAAGTAAGTGACAGCAGCAGAGCCTTTGTCCAGTCAGCAGAGGGCCTGTCAATCCAGGAGGAAAGCTCACAAGAAGACTGTGAAGTGGTGTCAGTGATCATTTTCAGGACAGAGTGGAAGACGACGCTAGAGGAAATCTGAGCTAGAGAAAGCCTGTGTCATTGTGGAAAACACAGTCTGTTTGGATGAAAGAAACCATGTCTGGATTTGACTTAGGTACTAATTTCTGAATATGAGTTTTGCAAGTTAGAGCTGTATCCGGCCAGATGCCTGGATATTTGTGATCCGTGACTAGTTCAGATCTGTGACTTATTCTGATTATCTCAGAATGTGAAACAGGCACCTCCTGAGTCCTCAGCAGAACAGCAACCACTTTGACCAGAAAGTACAGCCCGTACATTTACATGAATAAACCAATAATAAATAGATCACATGATGCTACATTCAATAAAACCCTTCAGTCATTAAGTAACTATCTGCACCTATGAAACTTGGCGCGATGTGAGACACAGCCTGAGTAATAGGCCTACACAGGATCTGTTCCATCATCAATTGCCTCTTGAGGAGTGACTGGCTGAAAACATTTCCTGATGTTTGGAAATGTGGAGGAACAGACGATCTGTGTACTGCAGCACCATGAAAGACCACCCACTGCTAATCAACATACAGGAAACAGCAGTCTACTACTGGATACATCGAAAAAGCAGTGACCCAAAACTGCTACCACCCTGCTGAGCCAAGAGCTGAGCCCAACAAAGAGCCCCCTGAGCCAGCTGGTCCTGAGGCTCACTGATCCAAGCCACACCGACACCAGCATCCTCAGGACAGCACTGCTAGAGTACCAAAACTCAGACCCAAGCACATCACAGCACAGATCAAACAGCAATATCTCACAACATACTCACAACATAAGCTGGAATGCTACAGAATCCTAAACAGACAATACACTCTAGCTGAATACCTGACCAGAAGAAGTACAGGCTCAGTGAGCACAGCCAGGCCATAGACAGAGGACACAGGCAGACCTGCCTGTCCAGAGAAGAGGCTCAGTGACCACAGCCTGGTCACAGAAACTGGACACAGGCAGACCTGCTTGTCCGAAGAAGATAGGTTGTGCTCCCAATGCCAGGAGGGAGAAGCAGAGACAGAGGTGCACCTTCAGCTGCAGTGTGAGAAATACTCTGGAATTAGACAAAAATTCTTCCCTAAAATAATAAAACTCATCCCACAATTTCCACACCTAATGGAATCAGAGGAGCTGGGAGAAAGGGGGAAACTCACTTGAGCTGGCAGCACAGTACGTGACATCAAACTCCTTAAATCTTACATTCGCACTGAAATGCTTAAAGTTTTCTAAGTCTCGTGTTTGAATTTAGAAAGTGTCATTTTAACAGGATTAACATTTTTAAACGTTCTCTCTCTATCCTAGTTTGCACGGCGGTCTCTGGCAGGAGCTGTCCAAACTCGTGTCGGTGAATATTTACAGGCACTGCATTCCAGAGGGATAGACAAGGAGGAATGAAGCAGGAGTTACACAGATTTCCTATGTGTTGTTATTGCATTTTTTATCTTTTATACGGCATTCAAGAACAGATTAACAGGAAAAATAAGGAAGGTTAATACTGACAGAGTTAAACTTAGGTTTGAACAAATTCGCCACTTTCTCAAATGGGGAATTTGGTTCCTTAGATTATGTTTGTTTTTTATATAATTTCTAAATAAATTAGATTTTAATTATAAAAATGCAAAACGTTCAAGCCACTTTGGTTTTGGGGCATGAAAGATCCTTTTTGCCCTTTGCTTTTAACGGTAAGGCACGACCTGCCAGCGATACACTTTCCGGGAGAAATGTGACAGCGAGGCGGCTGCCGGTGAAAAGCCCGTAGAGCGGTTTGCGCGACTGCGCCCCGTTCCGAGTCCAGGGGTTGTGGGCTGGGAGCCGGGTGCTCGGTGTCACCGGAGGGTGTAGGGGCTCTTAACCCAGAGTAGCTACGATTAGGCCGGTAGGCTGAGCTGGTGGATCCTCAACCGCAAGCTAGCTCCGCGGGGAGCGAACACATTTCTTCTCCTTCTGTGGATTGGCACCCCTCCGGTCCGACACTCCAAACATACACACACCCCTCCTGCTCCGACACCCGACCACATGTACCCCCTGCTCCGACACCCCAAACATACACACCCCCCCGGCTCCGACACCCGACCACATGTACCCCCTGCTCCGACACCCCACATACACACACCCCTCCTGCACAGACACCCCGACCACATGTACCCCCTACTCCGACACCCCAAACACACTGCTCTAACACGGATACACACATCAACAGTATATGGCTAGTATAGATCATAATATCTGTCTGTTTAATTAACATTTTAATTGACATTATTAATGTCCAGTGCCTTCACAGACAGTACCAGTGTATGTGGTGGGAAATACGCCTGTTTTGAACTCAATAAAGTCTATGGATCTGGAAGCGCGTGTGTGCTCCTGTAGTGTGGTACACTGGGGAGTGGCGGTGATTGGCTCCCGGGGGAGATCAGGGCACGATACACAGGACTGTAATCCCAGAGTTATCCATAATATTTAACCTTAAGCACAGGGGAGGGTTACAGTCAGAGCCTTAAAAACCATCAATTGCTTTTCATGAACGAGCAACGTGGTGTCAAGGACTAATTTGACGAATGCTTGGAATCGGTAGGCACCCTGGTCACTCTGATGCGCTGGGGAGGGTAGGAAAGAGACATTATGACCCTTATTGCATTACCAGCTTTATTAACGTGGTGACGGCATTCGGAGACAACTGCGGCGGGGCGGTAGTGAACAGCAATGCGCCGGCCGGCGCTAGGCGGCGCTCTCTCCCCACCCTGGCTCAGCGTGTGTGTGTGAGTGCGCGAAAGACGCTCACTCTGCGTGTCCGTCTGTCTCTCTTCCCCCACATCGAAGATGGCGGTGTCCGTGTTTCCCGGCGTGCGGCTCCTCTCCATCGGCGACGCGAACGGAGAGATCCAGCGGCACTCGGAGCAGCAGCCGCTGAAGCTCGAGGTGAAAACCACGCAGGACGCGGCCCTGCTCACCCTCTCCAACAGTGAGTACCACCCCCGGCGCGGCGCCTCCCCGCCCGGCGCTGGATGAATGCGAGCCTGTGTGCTCGGCACAGACCCTCGCTCTGCGCGCTAGCGGCGTGGCGTTTCCCGACACCTCGGATGTAACCCCGGTTTCCGTGCCGCCTGATTTCTCGAAGGCTTTTCCCGGAACACGCAGCCCGGGTTAGCCAGCCCGCTTTGCCAGGCGGGTTCGGGGCCCGGCGGCTCGCTGGAGCAGCCCGGCCCGGCTCTGCGCGCTTGTGCTGCTGAGACGCCGGAGTCCCGAACAGACTCGGAGCGCCCTGCTCGGGACGGAGCTGCGCCTGGTGTCTGTAACTGGTGTCCCTGGGACGGCGAGTTGAGGGGGCAGAGGGGGGCTCGGTTGCGTTAGTACTTTATCGGCTCCTGCGGAGGGACGGGTTTGCAGTCCCTGCCGCCCTGACCGAGGTCCGAGCCCTAGCTTGAAAGCGGCCTTGCGGCAACTCCGCACCGGCGAGCCGATCACCTTCCCCGGACCAGCGGCTCCGGGTCTCGGCCCCGGCACACCGCCTCGCCCTGGCCGCCACGGGGAGGAGGGGAGCCCCGTGTCGCGGTGATCCCCCCACCCTCATCGGCGGGGTGCGGGTGCTGCACATGGGGAGACGGACAATAGCCCGCACCCCTCTCTTCCCCGCCCCCTCCCTCTTCCTCTCGGCTTTGTTGCGACGTGAATGGCGCAGTCTAGAGACACAGAGGCCCCGGATTATATGAAGGCCCGAGTGCATGAAGGGGGATCCTCTGGCCAGGTGGCCGAGTCCTGTTTGGGGGAGGGGCACCTCCTTTTGTTGTGTCCCCCCCCCTCGGAGGAGACCCGTTGGGCCGCCGGAGGCAGCGTCGTGGCCCGGGTGTGCACAGGGCCCGTCCGCTCCGCTGCTCTTAAAGGGCCAGCGTCTCATTTCCAGCTCCGCTTGTGTCGGGCGCCAGAGGCAGCGTGATGAGGGACCACTCAGAGTCAGGGTGCTCCTGCTCTGGGGGGCAGCTGGGCAGTAGCACGTGTCCGCGATGCCCCGCACGATTCGCGTGTTCCCGTCCATCGCTCTAGACCCGGCACTGCAGGAGCCCCGGCCGGGTCCGAAGCCCGGGAATGGATCAGGCTGCTATGAAGGGGGAGTTGGGGTGCTCGGCCGTGGACCCGGAGGGGTGTGCGTGGTTTGTGCGAGTCTAAGGGTCGGGTAAACGAAGCCCAGCGATCAGCTGATTTGCGCCGGTACGGCCGGTGGAAATGGTGCTGTGCAGCCGCCTGAAAAGCGAACTGCGATGCAGATGCGTTTGGCTGGTCGTTTTCAGCAGCGCGAGGGCTGAATTCTTCTGGAGCGCGGACGGACAATGCGCTGCCCCTCACCGGGGGCGGCGCTTGCTTCGTTTTCTCAGCGGCGGTGCCCTGTGATTGGGTGCCCATCTTGAGTGACAGGGGCCGCAGCCAGTCGTGAGGCGGCGGCGGGGAGGTGTGTCGGCGCGGGGCTGTTGATGTTGACTGGAAGAGGGTCCGTCCCCTGCCCGCCATGCGTGGAGAACTGGGCAGCTTGAGTGGTACTTGTCAGAGTTCTAATTCTTATAAACTAGACTGCTGGAAAGATCTCCAGGTCTGTTTCTGAGGATTTTAAGATGTTTGACTACCTGGTGAAAGCAGAAGCAGTTTAATAAGACGATTATGCAGTGCAAGATGAGTACAGCTATTTTAGTTTCAACGTCAGTTCTAAAACGTTTGCATGTCTGGAGCTGCCTTCACCCTGAAGGGCCTCTCCTGACCACCATGGTTTAACGTGGGGTTTCCCACTCCTGGTCCCGGGGTCCCCCACCTGCTGCTCAAAGCCGAGCTCTTTAGCCTCTAAAGGGATCCTCAATCGAAGCAGCTGGAGCTCGAACCTTGGCCACTTTCTTTCTACTCTGTCTGGAGCTCTCAGGTGATCTTGCAGAAGCTATGAGGCGGCTTCCTACGTGCTCGGGACCTAAAGCTGTATTGAAGTGTCCGAATGAAACGTCAAGCACACAACGGGTGTAAGATAAGATCACTTTATTGGCCATATGCAATTTCTTCCATTAGGAATTTGTCTTTTTGCATACTTCAGCTTGCTCTCCATGAGACCAAGCACACAGTCAGGGAGAGAAGCTAGGGGTCAGAGCACAGGGTCAGCCATTGTACAGCACCCCTGGAGCAGTTGGGGTTAAGGGCCTTGCTCAGGGGCTCAACGGAGTAGGATTCCTGTGCCGGCTGTGGGATTTGAACCTGCAACCTTCCAGCCACAGGCACAGACCCTTAACTAGGTGTGGTTATTTAATCGAGCGCTTAGGTGGAACAGAACAGGACAGGTGTGTAGGACTGGGAGGGCTGGTCCAGTTTCTCCTGCGGAATGGGGTCTTGTCACCATAGTGGGGTGCCTGCTTGGACATTCATCTCTTCAGGCCAGAGCACCACCTGCTGGACTCCTGAGCTCTGAGCGGATCTGCACAACCTCGAGGGTTTTGTGTTGTGTGGCAGTAAACGTGATGGGCATATTTGTGGCATTCATTAATATCGCTGTGGCTGTATGAAACACTCCTCTTGATGATGTCAGCTTGTAACAACAGTTAATGACCCCTTTGACACTCTTACCTGGCAGCAAATATGGTTTTGTTGATTATTTTAAAGAAAAAAGCAGCCAAGGATTGGAACGGAGAAATTAACTGACGAATCGTTTTAAAATGGAAAGCTCATCATTTTGATCCTGCATTCTGCTACACAAGTGAGCTGCGAACTGCTGTGTGAGTGAAGGAAGGGACAGCAGTGGCCCCCCAGGAGGCGCTGTATCTGCGCCTGCATCAGCAGTCTGCCGTGGCGTCAGGGAGCACATGAGGGGTACCAGCTGGGGGCGCCGGCAGTGGCGGGGTGGCACGGACAGCCACTGCAGTGCCCTTGCCTGGACACCAGTGACCGGAGCGGTGGCTCTGTGGCTAAGGATCTGTGCCTGTGGCTGGAAGGTTGCCGGTTCAAATCCCACGGCCGGTAGAGGAATCCTACTTCCCTGGGCCCCTGATCAAGGCCCTTAACCCCAACTGCTCCAGGGGCGCCGTACAATGGCTGACCCTGCGCTCTGACCCCAAGCTTCTCTCCCTGTCTGTGTGTCTGTGTCTCCATGGAGAAAAGCTGGGCTATGCGAAAAGACGAATTCCTAATGCAAGAAATTGTATAGGGCTCATAAAGAAACATTATTAACATTATTATTATTATATCTCCTGATGTTTCTTTTCTGCTGTCTGTGCTCGTGAAACTGCGCCCCGTTTGTATGGGGGAGTCCTGGGGGCAGCAGGGCTCGCCGGTCTGCAGGGGTGACCTGCTGTAGTCCAGCGTGGTGGGGGTGTTTGAGAGTGAAGATGTGCGTGGGCTCTAACATCTGTGTGCGTCCTGCGTGTTCCAGCAGAGGAGACCTGCGTGTTCAAGTGCTCGGTGTCCCGGGAGACGGAGTGCAGCCGCGTGGGGAAGCAGTCTTTCATCGTGACGCTGGGCTGTAACAGCGTGCTGCTGCAGTTCTCCTCCCCCACAGGTACCCCCCTCCCCCTCGTCCTGTCAGTGTGTGTCTCTGTCTTTCTCTCTGTGAGCGCCTCTCCCTCCCTGTCTCTGTCAGGTGTGCACTCTAGTGTGCGTTGCTGTATTGTCACCAGTGGCTTGTGCTTCATTCCAGAGTTCTGTTCCTTTTATAACATCCTGAAGAACTGCCGTGGTCACAATGTAGAGCGCTCCGTCTTCAGCGAGAGGACGGAGGAATCATCTGCTGTGCAGTACTTTCAGGTACAGAAGCACTGACCCTGACTGTTGTGGACGTATCCTCTTAGCCACTGACTCTGACTGACCGAGCAGTTGGACACGCTGCTACATCTACTGACACCCCCACTGAGCCTGACGGATGGACCAGTGGACACATGGACACATCTATTGACACCTCCCCTGAGCCTGACTGATGGACCAGTGGACACATGGACACATCTACTGACACCCACACTGAGCCTGATTGATGGACCAGTGGATATGTGGACACATCTACTGATGCCTACAGACCCTGACTGACTGGACCACTGGACACTTGGACACATAGATTGACTGATGGACCAGTGGACACATGGACTGACCCACTGATACTGATTGCACCAGCAGACACATGGACACATCTACTGACACACCCATTGACCAATATCGATGAACCAGTGGGCACACTTGACAACCGGACTGACCCTGACTCCTGGACCGTTGGACACAGGGACAGGCCCCTGACCTGCCTGGTCTAGACTGTAGTCTTGCACTGGGACTCTGGCTGAGCTCTGTCTCTCCTTCCTCCTCTGCAGTTCTATGGCTACCTCTCCCAGCAGCAGAACATGATGCAGGACTACGTGCGGACCGGGACATACCAGCGAGCCATCCTGCAGAACCACACGGACTTCAAGGACAAGGTAGCGGGTCAGGCGGCGGCTGGACTGGTTGTGGGTGCTGGTTCTGCACCAGGGCTGCCGAGTCTGTATGAACCATGAACCCCCCACCCCGTATCCCTCAGGTGGTCCTGGACGTGGGCTGCGGTTCTGGGATCCTGTCGTTCTTCGCCGCGCAGGCGGGGGCCAGGAAGATCTACGCGGTGGAGGCCAGCACCATGGCGCAGCACGCTGAGGTACCTGGGCACCGAGCACCACTGCCCTCTGTTGGGAGAGCAGAGCAGAGTAGAGGAGTTTATTCCCGTATCTACACGTACGTGGGATCTGTCAGGATGGTGCGGGACAGCAGACGGCACAGGACAACAGGCAACAGCACAAGATATAGACAGTACATTACAAACATAATTATAACAACAGGACAATCAATGTGTCGTGGACAACAATGTGTAGTAGTGAAAAAAAAAACATGCCAAAGGTGCACAGTGCAGACGTGCATTGAGTCTGAGGCATTGCAGTTAGCTGTGAAGGGTGTGTACTGTGAGTACTGCAGTGAGGGAGAAGCTGTTCTTAAGCCTGGTGGTCTGTGCTTCAATGATGTGGTACCACTTGCGCAGGGGGGAGGACAGTTTGTGGCCGGGATGGTTGGGATCCTGAATGATGGATTGGGCTTTATTGCAACAGAGGATGGTGTGAGTCTCACTGATTGATGGTGAATCACGTCCTATAATCCTCTGTGCCGTTGACACAACCCTTTGTAGTGCGTCTTTGTCGTGCACGGTAGTATTGCTGTACCACACAGTGATGCCACTAGTGAGGACACTTTCTATGGTGCTGCGGTAAAAGTTCATGAGGAACTTCTTCCCCAAACTGCATTTCTTTCAGCTCCGCGGAAAGTACAGGCGCTGTTGTGCCCTTTTCAGGCTGGCTCCAGGGCTGGGAGGGGGTTCAGGGTAGGCTTGTGGGGCTCTGTGCAGAGGGAGGAGAAATGATGATGCCCTGTGCTAACCCTGTCTCTCTGCCCAGGTCCTGGTGAACAGTAACGGGCTGTCGGACAGGGTGGTGGTGATCCCTGGGAAGGTGGAGGAGGTCTCTCTGCCTGAGCAGGTGGACATCATCGTGTCGGAGCCGATGGGGTACATGCTGTTCAACGAGCGCATGCTGGAGAGCTACCTGCACGCCAAGAAGTTCCTCAAGCCCAGCGGTGAGAGACAGGCTGCCCCCTGTCCACGTCTCTCCGCTCTGTGCTTTCTGACACACCCTACCCCCTCAAGCTGGCCACTGGTCTCCCATGAGCACATCTCTCCCTGTACTGCTCCGTGCTTCCTGTCAGACAGACCCTAACCCTCAGACTGTACCCGGTCCCTCTCTCTGCTCTGTGCTTCCTGTCAGACAGACCCTAACCCTCAGACTGTCCCCAGTCCCTCTCTCTTCTCTGTGCTTCCTGTCTGACAGACCCTAACCCTCAGACTGTACCCGGTCCCTCTCTCTTCTCTGTGCTTCCTGTCTGACAGACCCTAACCCTCAGACTGTCCCTGGTCCCTCTCTATGCTCTGTGCTTCCTGTCTGACAGACCCTAACCCACAGACTGTCCCTGGTCTCTCTGCTCTGTGCTTCCTGTCTGACAGACCCTAACCCTCAGACTGTCCCCGGTCCCTCTCTCTGCTCTGTGCTTCCTGTCCGACAGACCCTAACCCTCAGACTGTCCCTGGTCTCTCTGCTCTGTGCTTCCTGTCAGACAGACCCTAACCCTCAGACTGTCCCCGGTCCCTCTCTCTGCTCTGTGCTTCCTGTCAGACAGACCCTAACCCTCAGACTGTCCCCGGTCCCTCTCTCTGCTCTGTGCTTCCTGTCTGACAGACCCTAACCCTCAGACTGTCCCCGGTCCCTCTCTCTGCTCTGTGCTTCCTGTCTGACAGACCCTAACCTTCAGACTGTCCCCGGTCCCTCTCTCTGCTCTGTGCTTCCTGTCAGACAGACCCTAACCCTCAGACTGTCCCCGGTCCCTCTCTCTGCTCTGTGCTTCCTGTCTGACAGACCCTAACCTTCAGACTGTCCCCGGTCCCTCTCTCTGCTCTGTGCTTCCTGTCTGACAGACCCTAACCTTCAGACTGTCCCCGGTCCCTCTCTCTGCTCTGTGCTTCCTGTCAGACAGACCCTAACCCTCAGACTGTCCCCGGTCCCTCTCTCTGCTCTGTGCTTCCTGTCAGACAGACCCTAACCTTCAGACTGTCCCCGGTCCCTCTCTCTGCTCTGTGCTTCCTGTCTGACAGACCCTAACCCTCAGACTGTCCCCGGTCCCTCTCTCTGCTCTGTGCTTCCTGCCTGACAGACCCTAACCCTCAGACTGTCCCCGGTCTCTCTGCTCTGTGCTTCCTGTCAGACAGACCCTAATCCTCAGACTGTCCCTGGTCCCTCTCTCTGCTCTGTGCTTCCTGTCTGACAGACCCTAACCCTCAGACTGTCCCCGGTCCCTCTCTCTGCTCTGTGCTTCCTGTCAGACAGACCCTAACCCTCAGACTGTCCCTGGTCTCTCTGCTCTGTGCTTCCTGTCCGACAGACCCTAACCCTAAGACTGTCCCCGGTCTCTCTCTCTGCTCTGTGCTTCCTGTCTGACAGACCCTAACCCTCAGACTGCCTCTCTCTGGTCTGGAGCTCTGTGTCAGTGGAGCTCTGCGTTGGGTGTAAAGCCCAGTCAGTTCTCGGCGACTCGTCCGGCTGATCTCCCTCCCTCTGCCCGCAGGTAACCTGTTCCCCACGATCGGCGACGTGCACCTCGCCCCCTTCACCGACGAGCAGCTGTACATGGAGCAGTTCACCAAGGCCAACTTCTGGTGAGGGAGGGGGGATCTGAGGGTGCGGTACTGTGGTGCCGTCAGCCCTGCCCTCTGTGCTGAGACCCTGTGCCACCCCTGTCTCTGCAGGTACCAGCCCTCCTTCCACGGAGTGGACCTGTCAGCGCTCCGGGGCGCGGCCGTGGACGAGTATTTCCGCCAGCCCATCGTGGTAAGAGGCAGTCGCCCCGAGTTTGTATCAGGGCGCCGTGCTTTCCGGTCCGAACTCCTGGGGCTCCTCTTACCTGGCCCCTGGAGAGCCCCAGTCCTGCATCATCCTTGAACCCCGGGCTTGTAAACGCTAAGATCATTTAACCACTTAAGCAGGCGACTTGCTCAATTACGTAGTTTGGTGATTATTTGAAATGGAAATCGCTGAGTGAGGATCTTGGCTGTGGCCGATCCTGAGCGAATCAACTTGGTGAATCGATCCGAACTCAGATTGAACGTTCCAGATCTTTATAACGGGTGGATCGGTGAGACCTGCTGGATGGTGGCTGTCCAGGACAGGACAGGTTGGCCGCTCCTGGTGTAGATGGACACTCGGTCTTTCTCGGACCTGAGGCAGTATTTCTGGGACAACCGGGGGAGACCTCAGATCTTGTCTCTCTATGGCTTCAGGAACATGTTTCTCTCTCTTCCCCCTCCCCTCTCTCCCAGGACACCTTTGATATCCGAATCCTGATGGCCAAATCCGTGAAATACACAGTAAACTTCCTGGATGCGAAAGAAGATGACCTACACAGGTAAGTCACTAGGGTGACACTGGGTGTGAATTGCCCCTGTCCATCAAATACATTCCTGGATTTACTGGAGTATCCTAGGCTGACAGCCTGATGGAACTGAGTCTCTTAAGTCTGAAGGCGGTGTCCTCACTGACAGGCTGAAGGAACTGAGTCTCTTTAGTCTTGAGGAGAAAGGACTGTGAGGAGAAATTTAATTAAAAAAAATAATCTGATAGTTAACAAAATACTTCTTCAGAACAAACAGTGAAACATGGGCTAGAGGACGCAGGTGAAAACTACATAGGAGTGCATATAAAACTGAGATCGGGAGGCTCCCCTTTGCACAAAGGGTTGTGGGGGTGTGGGACAGACACTGCTCAGCCCTGCTGTTGAAGCAGATACCCTGGGTTCTTTCAGGAAGTGTGTGGATGAGATCCTCAGTACAGACAGCTGTTCATTATTACAAGCTGGAAGGCTGCTCTTGTGTCTTGCGTGCAGTTCGGTCCCAGTGGATGGTCACAGTGTTCCATCATGGCTGATTTTTATTTTTACCTTGGCCTCTCCCTCAGGATAGAGATCCCGTTCAAATTCCACATGATGCACTCGGGGCTGGTCCACGGGCTGGCCTTCTGGTTCGACGTGGCGTTCATCGGCTCAATGTGAGTACTTCCTGTTCTCAGACCCTTCTCCCGGCAAACCAAGACGGAGATTTCGTCTTTGGAATAAAGGAAGGTGGGCAGATGACGTTGACGGGTTAACCTCGTCTCTCGCTCAATTTCGCGAGGACAGCACCAGGCTTTTGTTCTCGAAGAGGAGTAAAATTTCCATACAGAAACGTACATTTATGATTGGTCAATACCAGTTTACCATGTAAGGTTTAACAAAGTCAGAACGTTATGCAGTTTGGTCAGCCTTGGGGAATTAACCAAGACCTCTCATTAGCTAAGACCCTATTCCCTTGCACACTGGTTCCTTCAGCGTCCAGCCCCACTGCCTGGGGGTCTCCATGCCCATGTTGTATTAAAGGTTTGGTTCTGACCCACTCTCTCTCCTTCACCCCCTCCCAGGATGACAGTATGGCTGTCCACAGCGCCCACGGAACCGCTGACCCACTGGTACCAGGTCCGCTGTCTCCTACAGTCGCCTCTCTTCGCCAAGGCGGGTGACACGCTGTCTGGCACCGCCCTACTCATCGCCAACAAGAGGTAAGGCCGGCGGGCCAGAACCAGGGCTCCTAGTCTCGGCTGCGCATGCCGTGCCCTGAGGACACCCCGAGAAACCTGACCCTTCTTCGGGGTTACCGTGTCATCAGACACCCGTTGACTGATCGCTCTGTCTCTGCAGACTCTTCAGGGTGCTGCAGGTTTTGCTGTGAATGAGTATATGGTTGAGTGTATTGAACAGGATTTAGGCGTCACCCAGTGTCACCTGACCCTGAGCCCTTTATTCTGTGGTGCAACAGTCCAGAATGACCTTGGCTTCTCTTTACCTTCGCAGACAGAGTTACGACATCAGCATCGTTGCACAGGTCGACCAGACGGGCTCCAAATCCAGCAACCTCCTGGACCTCAAGAACCCCTTTTTCAGGTGGGGCTGCTGGTGGGAGGGGGGCTCCCCCTGCATGGGCAGCACAATTGGTGTTGACAGTGGGATTTTTTCCGGCAGGTGCTCACTCATTGGGTGCTGTGTGTTTCAGGTACACGGGAGCGAACCCAACTCCTCCCCCTGGCTCTCATTACTCCTCCCCCTCTGAGAACATGTGGAATACTGGGGGTGCATACAGCATGAGCCAGGGCATGGCTGTGTCAGGTACCCCTGAGAGACATGGGCCCACACACACTGAGAGAGACAGAGACACGGGGGCCCCCCCCACACCCGCACACTGAGAGAGACAGACACGGGGCCCCCCCACACACATACACTGAGAGAGACAGAGACACGCCCCCCCCCCCACCACACACACACATTGAGAGAGACAGAGACACGGGGGCCCCCCCCCCACACACACTGAGAGAGATAGAGAAATGGGCCCACGCGCACTGAGAGAGACAGAGACACGGGGCCCCCACACTCACACACTGAGAGAGACAGAGACACGGGGGCCCCCACACACAAACAGTGTTCAGATTTGCTTTCTGTTGCGAACGGTGGTGTAAACTTGACCTTTGTGTCCCTCAGGAATGCCGACTGCATATGACCTCAGCACCGTCATCGCCAGCGGCTCCTCCGTCTCGCACAACAACCTCATCCCCCTCGGTACGCAGAGAAATGCCCACTGACTACCTGACAGACGTTCCGCAGCCCAGTGTGGGGCAGGACTGTGTTTTGAGTGGGAGCCCCCCTTGTGGGGCAGGACTGTGTTTTGAGTGGGAGCCCCCCTTGTGGGGCAGGACTGTGTTTTGAGTGGGAGCCCCCCTTGTGGGGCAGGACTGTGTTTTGAGTGGGAGCCCTCCTTGTGGGGCAGGACTGTGTTTTGAGTGGGAGCCCCCTTGTGGGGCAGGACTGTGTGTCTGTGCTGTGTATGTGTGTGCATGTGCTGCATGTCAGTGTGTGTGTGTTATGAGTGCTGCTCGTCAGTGTGTTGGCTCTGTACCGCTCGTAATGTGTCTCCCTTCGTCTCCAGCGAACACAGGGATCGTGAACCACACTCACTCTCGGATGGGATCCATCATGAGCACGGGCATCGTCCAGGGTGAGAGTGAGTTTCTGCCGGGGTTCCTGTCAGTATGGTGGCCCTGGTGCCTGTGGTCTGTTGATTGAAACGATTTCCTGTCTCTCCCCCCCCCCCCCCAGGAGTGTCAGCGGTCCAGCCTGGTGCCAGCAGCAGCAGCGCTCACTACTCCCTTAACAGCCAGTTCACCATGGGGGGGCCGGCCATCTCCATGGCGTCACCCATGGCAATTCCTAGCAACACCATGCACTACGGCAGCTAAGCCCCGCCCATTTCGACCCCTGCCCCGCCCCCTCTGAACTGACAACCCAAAGGAAACCAAAACCACGGTCTGCTGCTTCCTCGCGCCTCCTCCACTCCCTCACCTGCTGGGCTGGTCCCCCCTTCCCCCGTCAGACTCCTGCCTCTCGCCCCAGGGGTGCAGCTGCTCCGCCCGAGGGGGGCCTTCCTGTTGACTCGCCCACCCTGCTGTCGCTGCCAGGGAGGCGGGTCCCGTCGAACGTGCAGCCAATGACATGAACGCAGCAGCCCGTCAGGGAGTGACAGACCGGTGGGTCAGCCAATCGGCTTACTCCCACTGATGAATTGTTTTGCCACCCCCTCCCCCATCCCCTTCTTCTTTGTGTCTCCTGTTTCACCCCTTGCCCCTCTGAACTGAACCAGGTTCCCCAGTGGGGTCCCTCTTACACCGAGCAGCAGCTTTGCTTCCTCTTCTGTCCACAAGAGGGCAGCAGTTCCCCTCCCTGCCTGCTCCCCGGCCTCAGGACTGGGCTGGCTGTGGTTCTCTCGTTCCTCCAGTTGTAGATGTGCAGACACGCTGGAAAGCTGGACTAGACCCGTCTGTCTGTTCGTCTCGGTGCCCGACTGGACCCCCGGCCCCCCGCCTCCTGGTTTCCGGTGGGTTTGGATTGTTCCCGTCGCTATTCGGGCTCCATCCGTCTCTCTCCTGGCTGCGCCTCCAGGCCGTTTTGAGGCCGTGTCCTCGGTGCCGCTGTGTGCAGTCCGCGGGCCCGCTCCGACCGGGGTTACGGACCAGAACCCGGAGCCGTCTGGCGCCCGAGAGAGCCCTCGTCCCGCCCTCGTCCCGCCCCGTGTCCGTCTACAGCCTCCCGTGGCCACAGCTCTCGGGCTCGTCCTGATTTGGTACCCCCCTGCCCGCATCCAGCACGAGCGCCCGGCTCTGGTGTCATTGCGGCCGACCGCCGGGCCAGGCCTGACTGGGCCGGACAGCTGAAGAGGGCGCGATTGGGGGCGGTTCTCTCTCCTGGGGGGCGCGGAACGAGGAAGACGGGCCACCTGGAATTCTGCAGCTGGACAAGAGAACAGCAGCGTGACTCTGTTTACAGCCCCCCGTCCCGTCCTCACAACTCCCCCCCACCCTGGCGCCTCCTGTCCGGCCGCTGACCGCTGACCGCGGCCTGAGACACTGAGACGGGGGGCCAGGGGCCAGGCCGTCCTCCGCAGAAGAGCTCCGATTTCCTTTCTGAATTTTGGATTTAGTAACTTTTAAAAGAAGAAGAAATTGTGTCTGCTAGTTTGTAGAGTTAATGTTTTTTTTTTTGTTTTTCTTTCACATAAAAAAAACAAAACCATAAAAAAAGGAGACAGTGGAGTGAAATAAACGTTGGCGAGTTCCTGTACGGTCTGGCTCTGTATCTGTCCTCAGGCGAGCCTCTCCCTCAGTCCAGGGGTCTCCCCAGGGAGCCTCTCCCTCAGCCGTGTGGGGTCCCCCCCCAAGCCTCTCCCTGAGCTGTGGGTTCCACCCACTGTACCTCTCCTTCAGCCATGGGGTCCCCCCCCACTGTACCTCTCCCTCAGTCCAGGGGTCCCCCCATGGAGCCTCTCTCTCAGCAGTGTGGGGTCCCCCTCAAGCCTCTCCCTGAGCGGTGGGTTCCCCCCACTGTACCTCTCCTTCAGCCTCGAGGTCCCCCCCACACTCTACCTCTCCCTCAGCTGTGGGGTCCCCCCCCTCAGGAGTTCTCGGGGGTCAGTGAGGGCTCGAGGGTTAACCCTTCGCTGCCCACTGTGTGTCTCCGCTGCAGTGCTGGTGGGGAAGTGTCTGCCGCTTCAGGAGGTCAAGAGCATCAAAGAGCTAAGTGCTTCTCCACGCCCTGAGTGAGTGGGTTCCAAGGAGCCGTTTCATGAAGCCCACTCAGTTCCCAGGGCTTGTATTTCACCGTCGGATTCTCCGTGCCGCGGTCCCGTCGGCGTGGGAAAGCAGAAGGGATGATGCCCACGACGCAGCACGAGGCAAAAAAACAGAGCTGATGAGCAGCAGCACCTGTTCCAGCACACGGGGCAGAGGGGTATCCCCTGGGGCAGAGGGCAGCCATCACAGTTCAGCAGACGGGTAGTTCAAAATGTCAGGACTTGGGGTCCGGGCTCACTGGGATGTGTCAGGTGTGTGAACCCTGACGCTGTACTTCGTTTGCTGCACAGACTCGTTAATGTTGGTCATGGGGACCAGAAGGAGTGGTCCTTACCCTGCACACATTAATGTTCAGACATTAACGGTAAAGAGAATTTTAGGAAAAGTACTGACAAGAGTGCAATGTGCTGCCACCCACTGTTGCACACACTGTAGCACAAGAGCAAAACTAATTTGCGCGGAGTTAATGAAGCTTCTGAATATAAATCCAAACAGGGTACTGACATCCTGCACAGAGCCTCTGGCTTGAGAACAAGGTCAGGTTCGCCCCCCCCCCCCCCCCCCCGAGTTGCAGGAGGGCACATTCCCAGGATGCTCTGCTCCTGAAAGGGTGAGCAGAGGGAGCGCTCAGCTGCTCGGGGGATGTCCCTCCTATCCCCCAGAAGACCTTGAACTGTGCCTTGAAACAGTTTGCGCTCATTTACCAACCCTCTTCTGCTTGAATCCCCATTAGCAGTGTCACAAGGTGAGCTCTTGCGTTGTCACTGCTCGGTACCGGACCGATGGGGTTAATTAGAGCTCAGAACATACGCACCTGGGGAGAGGAGACGTCGGTCATGTCTACAGCCAGGACAGCGGGAAGGGAGTCTCCACCCTTGATTCTGGATAAAAGGGCTTCAGACAGCAGTTGGCACTGTTGTTATTTCTGAATATTTTTTTCCCTTTACAGAAAAGGGTTTTAGAAAGTATCTGTTTTATAATAGGATCCTGTGAAAAAAATATCTTTTTAAATTGGACTATTTTCTCCTTCCGCGACTTCAAGATATTTTCGATTTTGAAAGAAACTCCTTCATGCCTGGTTCTGTACAGCCCAAGCCCTACGTACTCCCAGTGTCTTCCGCCAGGGGTTAAAGCTCACTGTAAGTCTGGGCTCATGGGAAGCTAGACTGGAGACACCAGACTGGATAAACTCTCGAAACCTGCATGACGCCAACGTCCATCAGATCTTCCTTCTCAGTTAAACGGCCCTGATCCCCCCCCGAACCCAGGAAATGTCCCTGTAAAAAGAACACGTTCACAGTAAGATGTCTTCCCACAACTTTTTAATTTCCGCGATCCATCATTTTCCATCTCAAAAGGAAAAATACATAAATAACCATGATGGGGTTAACCCTAACACTTGACTGCAAACTGGGTAAAGGAATCCCCTTCCCTTCGGTGTGCCTGAACCCCGAGACTCGACGCTCTGTCCCCGCGCTGACCGTCCCCTCGGGCTGCGGCGGGACCGTGGGACCGCAGGACGGAGGGACAGGTCATCCTGCGCAGCGACTGGGCCGCTCTCCCTCTCCCACGGTACCCCGCTGTCCCGTTCACACGGCGACAACGTGCAGGACTGCTGGGCCAGCCCACCCAGCCCGCCCGCCAGCCCCTGAGCCCCTGCCAGTGTACCACCCCCAGAGCACAAAATAAATAATTTCTCCAAAACAAAAAACTTTCCCCCATTTTCCTCCCTCCCCTCGTTCCCTCATTCCCTTATCCCCTCACCCTCTCCTTTGGCCCCCCCTCGCCCCGCCGGTGTTGCTCAGTGTGTCACAGCTGTGCGGGTCAGCAGGGTGCTGTGGTTCCCTGTGGGGGTGGCCGCCGGTGTGGTGGGGCTCCACGTGCGCTCGGCGGTCTGGAAGAAGTAAAGCTGAGGAAGAGGGAAAGGGAGGTTAAGGGCGTGGACAGCTGCTGACACCGTACGGGTCTCGCCGCCCACCCCCCCGGAGCCCCCCGGGCCTCACCTTGCAGCCAATGGCGAGCAGCGCGTGCAGGAGGACGATGGCGATCACCGTGGCAACGGCAGTGACCTTGGTGTCGTCGCGGACCACTGGCCAGAACGTGAGAACCAGCACCGAACCCGAGATTGCCACGGCAACCAGGATAAGCAGCCACTGCAACCACTGCACCGGAATAATCCAGAGAACCTGAGAGAAGGACAGGGGACAGCGGAGAGGAAGAAAGAGAAAAGGAGAGAAGTTTAGAGAATTGACTAGCTGAGTCAGGATTACTTGTCTCCTTGAAACGTGCCAAGCTCTCATTCATTCCAGAACCTCGGATCAGCCAGCTATCAGAAGTGATCTTAGATCCTGTGCGTGTACTGTAGTACCTGCCCCCATCTGACCTCCGCCAGCTCGCCTGCAGCCTTACTGCACCATCAGACACTAGGCTGAGCGCAGGCTAATGATGTAGGACTACCAGCCTCAAAAGCAGTCGGACGAGGACATGTGGCTCACCGAGGTGGGGATGTAGATGGACAGGGAATATCCGTACACGCAGACCGTCTCCAGAAAGGAATACCCGACGACCTGGTGCTCCGACCCACGGCGCCACTGCAGGAACCCCCAGACACACAGCGGGACCAGCCAGGCATAGCAGAACACGGCCACCCCTGCTATCGACACTGAGAGAGAGAGAGTCTGGACTGAGACAAATATCCCCAGCACAGCCCCCGTCTCCACTGGCACAGCCAGGCCAGCACAGCCCCAGACTCCACTGGCACAGCCAGGCCAGCACAGCCCCAGACTCCACTGGCACAGCCAGGCCAGCACAGCCCCAGACTCCACTGGCACAGCCAACAGAGCCCCAGACTCCACTGGCACAGCCAGCACAGGGCTGAGATCACTCCTGTGGGAGGACAGAGGCAGGGAGTCTGGGCTGAGATCAGTCCTGGAGGGGACAGAGACAGAGAATCTGGGCATGAGATCAGTCCTGGAGGGGACAGAGACAGAGAATCTGGGCATGAGACCAGTCCTGGAGAGGACAGAGACAGGGAGTCTGGGCTGAGATCAGTCCTGGAGGGGACAGAGACAGAGAATCTGGGCATGAGATCAGTCCTGGAGGGGACAGAGACAGAGAATCTGGGCATGAGATCAGTCCTGGAGGGGACAGAGACAGAGAATCTGGGCATGAGATCAGTCCTGGAGAGGACAGAGACAGGGAGTCTGGGCTGAGATCAGTCCCGGAGGGGACAGAGACAGAGAATCTGGGCATGAGATCAGTCAAGGAGGGGACAGAGACAGAGAATCTGGGCTGAGATCAGTCCTGGAGAGGACAGAGACAGGGAGTCTGGGCTGAGATCAGTCCTGGAGAGGACAGAGACAGGGAGTCTGGGCTGAGATCAGTCCTGGAGATGACAGAGACAGGGAGTCTGGGCTGAGATCAGTCCTGGAGATGACAGAGACAGGGAGTCTGGGCTGAGATCAGTCCTGGAGGGGACAGACAGTCCAGAAATCAGTATATAAGTGAGGGGCAGAGAGCAGTGAGAAACAGAGAGAGTGGGGAGAACAGAAGAGGCGAGGAAAGTTAAGTGACCACAGGACGGCTCTCACACCTTTGTGGAACTGGGGCCTGTAGTGATACTGGGGGTCTCCCATCTTGGCCAGGAAGGTGTAGAGGTTCCCACTGACGGCCATAGAGAAGACCAGTGTTGCGCAGATCCAGAATGGCCCTGAGAGAGGAGATGAGCAGGGAAGGGGGAGACAGGGAGAGAGATGGAGATGGATTATGAGACCCAACACTGCGACTCCATACTGCGGCCATGTGGTGTTTCTGTGCGACATGAACAAATGTGCTGCTCTAACAGGGTCTGCAGAGTACGAGCCTTATCTGAGCTGCAGTCCTCAAGACATCAACACGAACAGGGCAGGTTTGCCCCTTGATCCCTCGCATTCTCAAGTTCAGCAGGAGAAATCAGCATCGCCTGGCTGCGATAGCTGAGCTCTCCAGCTGTGTCTCTGCGTAATTCGAGCTTTTTCTCCTCACGTGCATCTGTGTTTGTTAGCTGATCTATTTTTGTGACAAAGTATCCATGTCTCACCGTACAGGTCTGGATTGCTACGGAGATGGTGCTTCACGAAGCTCCGGCCAGGAAACGGCAGCACTGAGCCCTTTATCCTGTCCAGCACCTGCGACAGAGGACACGGTCAACACAGCGGGATACTATCGGAATACTTTTACTGTCAGTCGATAGAATCAGTGGGGCACTGTGCACACACTGCTTCCTTTTTTTAGTGAAGATTTTTAATGCGATAACAGCAATTCTTAACTTCTATATCCAACTGCAGTAATTAGCAGTTGTAAATTACTTGTCCACCGCAAGAGTGAGGAGACAGTTTATGTGAAAGACTCTCTGTCTGTGGTCCTGCGACTCTTCCAGCCAGGGTACCTGCAGTGTGTCAACGTTGAAGAAGGACTGGTAATACTCAAAGGTCCAAAAGCTTGCTGTCGTTCTCTCTCCACTCAGCAACTGGAAGAACAGACAAGGGGGGCTGGTTACCTCACCAGAGCAGCTTTATGCGTCATATATCAAAAACAGGACCAGATCCAGGCCTGTAACAGACACACTGTAACACACAGAGAGAAACAGCACAGGGGTTTGTAGTGCTATTCTCATATAGAGCAAAAGAATGTGATTGGTGTAGTGTGAGCTCAGACTGCCTGCCCCCGTCACACTCCCTGAGATCCCACTGCGCCCCCGTCACACTCCCTGAGCTCACACTGCACCCCCGTCACACTCCCTGAGCTCACACTGCACCCCCGTCACACTCCCTGAGCTCACACTGCACCCTTGTCACACTCCCTGAGCTCACACTGCACCCCCGTCACACTCCCTGAGCTCACACTGCGCCCCCGTCACACTCCCTGAGCTCACTCTGCACCCTTGTCACACTCCCTGAGCTCACTCTGCACCCTTGTCACACTCCCTGAGCTCACACTGCACCCCCGTCACACTCCCTGAGCTCACACTGCACCCTTGTCACACTCCCTGAGCTCACACTGCACCCCCGTCACACTCCCTGAGCTCACACTGCACCCCCGTCACACTCCCTGAGCTCACACTGCACCCTTGTCACACTCCCTGAGCTCACACTGCACCCCCGTCACACTCCCTGAGCTCACACTGCGCCCCCGTCAAACTCCCTGAGCTCACACTGCACCCCCGTCACACTCCCTGAGCTCACTCTGCACCCCCGTCACACTCCCTGAGCTCACACTGCACCCCGTCACACTCCCTGAGCTCACACTGCACCCTTGTCACACTCCCTGAGCTCACACTGCGCCCCCGTCACACTCCCTGAGCTCACACTGCGCCCCCGTCACACTCCCTGAGCTCACACTGCGCCCCCGTCACACTCCCTGAGCTCACACTGCGCCCCCGTCACACTCCCTGAGCTCACTCTGCACCCCCGTCACACTCCCTGAGCTCACACTGCACCCCCGTCACACTCCCTGAGCTCACACTGCACCCCCGTCACACTCCCTGAGCTCACACTGCACCCCCGTCACACTCCCTGAGCTCACACTGCACCCTTGTCACACTCCCTGAGCTCACACTGCACCCCCGTCACACTCCCTGAGCTCACACTGCACCCCCGTCACACTCCCTGAGCTCACACTGCACCCCCGTCACACTCCCTGAGCTCACACTGCACCCCCGTCACACTCCCTGAGCTCACACTGCACCCTTGTCACACTCCCTGAGCTCACACTGCACCCTTGTCACACTCCCTGAGCTCACACTGCACCCCCGTCACACTCCCTGAGCTCACACTGCACCCTTGTCACACTCCCTGAGCTCACACTGCGCCCCCGTCACACTCCCTGAGCTCACACTGCACCCTCGTCACACTCCCTGAGCTCACACTGCACCCCCGTCACACTCCCTGAGCTCACACTGCGCCCCCGTCACACTCCCTGAGCTCACACTGCACCCCCGTCACACTCCCTGAGCTCACACTGCGCCCCCGTCACACTCCCTGAGCTTACACTGCACCCCCGTCACACTCCCTGAGCTCACACTGCACCCTTGTCACACTCCCTGAGCTCACACTGCATCCGTCACACTCCCTGAGCTCACACTGCACCCCCGTCACACTCCCTGAGCTCACACTGCACCCCCGTCACACTCCCTGAGCTCACACTGCGCCCCCGTCACACTCCCTGAGCTCACACTGCGCCCCCGTCACACTCCCTGAGCTCACACTGCACCCCCGTCACACTCCCTGAGCTCACACTGCACCCCCGTCACACTCCCTGAGCTCACACTGCACCCCCGTCACACTCCCTGAGCTCACACTGCACCCTTGTCACACTCCCTGAGCTCACACTGCACCCTTGTCACACTCCCTGAGCTCACACTGCACCCCCGTCACACTCCCTGAGCTCACACTGCACTCGTCACACTCCCTGAGCTCACACTGCACCCTTGTCCCACTCCCTGAGCTCACACTGCACCCCCGTCACACTCCCTGAGCTCACACTGCGCCCCCGTCACACTCCCTGAGCTCACACTGCACCCCCGTCACACTCCCTGAGCTCACACTGCACCCTTGTCACACTCCCTGAGCTCACACTGCATCCGTCACACTCCCTGAGCTCACACTGCACCCCCGTCACACTCCCTGAGCTCACACTGCACCCCCGTCACACTCCCTGAGCTCACACTGCACTCGTCACACTCCCTGAGCTCACACTGCACCCTTGTCACACTCCCTGAGCTCACACTGCACCCCCGTCACACTCCCTGAGCTCACACTGCGCCCCCGTCACACTCCCTGAGCTCACACTGCACCCCCGTCACACTCCCTGAGCTCACACTGCACCCCCGTCACACTCCCTGAGCTCACACTGCACCCCCGTCACACTCCCTGAGCTCACACTGCGCCCCCGTCACACTCCCTGAGCTCACACTGCACCCCCGTCACACTCCCTGAGCTCACACTGCACTCGTCACACTCCCTGAGCTCACACTGCACCCCCGTCACACTCCCTAACCTCAGACTTTTCCTCTGCTCCCTCCTCATCCTCCGATAGGTCAAGCCTCACAGCTCCTCCCTCAGCCGGATGTGCTGGGATTGGGTAGGTTGAGGCCCCTGGGTCAGCTGACAATAGCTCAGCAGCCTCTTCAAACTCTTGAGAAATGAAACACAGGGTCAGAGTGACAGTGATACACACGCTGTCTGTCTGTCTGTCAGTGTGAGAGAGGGCAGTGTGTGTGTGTCAGAGAGAGAGTGCTCTGTGTCTGAGAGAGGGCAGTGTGTGTGTGTCAGAGAGAGAGTGCTCTGTGTCTGAGAGAGGGCAGTGTGTGTGTGTCAGAGAGAGAGTGCTCTGTGTCTGAGAGAGCAATGTGTGAGTGTGTGTCAGTGAGAGAGTGCTCTGTGTTTACCTTGAAACTTGAGATCATCAGGAGCCGCCATGTCAACACAGTCTTCAGAAATGGAACAGAACACAACAGTTAATCAAAATAACAATAATAATACTTTATCAATGATATAAATAATAATAATATGGATAAACTGCTCAAAGTGTCTGGAAAATACTACAGGAGCTATTACAGCAGTTTTATTTTACACAAGAAGAAATGGCAGCCACAGTACATACAGCTGCAACAGTAGATACAGTAGTAGCAGTAGGAACAGTAATATAACTGTTAGAACACCAGAGCAGCAGTATGTCTGTTGTGGATCTATGTCTCTACAGGCCTGTAGCCAGTACTTGTTGGGCTGGGATCATGCCTGACAATATGAAACCCTCTTGATCTCAGTGCTCTGGAAAGGGCCAGTTTAGAGCACCCTGTGCACAAGTAGGAAGTAGGACAAACCGGAGCACCTGGACAGATCCCACACAACCCTGAGGGAACATGCAAACTCCTCCCGGGGTACCCCTGCGTGGACGGGGTCACTGGCGCTGTGTTGCAGTCGGACTAATTACCACACCACCATGCTGCATGAGTACGATGATGAAGTCAACAATAATTAATATCAATAATTAATTAATTAATATAAATATTGCTGCTGCACGGCCTCGCAGTGTTTAGCATTGCTACATGGCAACACTGGGTCTCTGTGTTCCCTTCTGGAGCTGGGTGCTATCTGCACGGAGTCTGCATGTTCTCCTTCCTCCGGGTGCAACCACATCCCACAGTGCAAAGACATACCGTTAGGTTAACTGGTTTCTGGAACCACTGGCCCTCGGGCGTGTGTGTTTGTGTGTGTCCTGCGGTGACTGTAGTCCCGTCTAAGGCTGTACCCCTCTTTGCGCCCAGTGTTTCCCGGGACAGGCTCCGAGGCAGCGCGACCCTGAATTGAATAAGCCGTTATTGCAAGTGACATAATTAATATAAGCCCAGTTTTTGCCAAGTGACAATAAAGACTGTAAAAAACGTTCATCTGAAAAACAGCTATTACATATACAGCTATTCTAACACGAGTTGGAGTCATTAGAAAGCAGAATTGTTTCATGCCCGGTCCAAAATAGTTTCGTCATTATGGTAATTATAACCATACCTCTGCAGCAGTCTGGATTCTCACCTTGTCTCACCTGAAACTATCCCGTTTCTCCTCTTCGTCAGCGGGACAGATCCGCACGACTCAGCATAAATACCCAAGTACAGATGACACAAATAACGTAAACCTCAAGTCTCTCTTTTTTTCCTGCCTCCACATCTGACACGAAACGTCAGTGCTTCCACGTCACCCACAGCAGGCATCTTCCCTCGTCATGTGACGAGGGCCTGAAGCCGGAAATTGCTACCGGAAAGCAGTGCTTCGCTGTAAGACAACTAAAGAGATGGTGGGAGCTTTAAAACTGCTATGTTTCACCTTCTTTGTATTCTTTAAAAGAAAACCACGTGTTCCTTAATAAAATAAACTAATATATGTTGGGGATTTTTTTACTTTTAAATAGGGAAGACAGATAGAATACAATAGTCATATCTTGTTTCCCCATCGGAAGGGATAACTGCGTAACACAATACATTGTATAAAGAAACTATGACCGTTTCTTCAGCCATTTTGGCTCAAAGAACTGCGGCGTTATACTTAATACCGAGCCTTCTCCCAGAGCCACAATGGAGGCCGTTTCCCCCTAGCGACAATGCTCTGCGACTGAAGACCTTGTACGGTGACAAGTGATCATGGCCGCCGCGTGGGTTTTACGCAGGTGGTGTTCGAGCGCTGCTCGTGCCGCTGAGGAGCAAAGCGGAGCAACACGAATCAAGGGATCGCTGTGGAACAGAGCGCGGGACAGTCGCATAGGTGAGGACGTCAGGACGTGTGCGCTGTTTGTCTGTTTGCGGGATCATTGTGTAGTTTCGGGACCAAGTGAGAGTCTGTTACCTAATGTCCCCTGTCCAGAGAATCTTGTTAGACAGCTCTCCGAGGAGGTCACTGCTCAGTCAGTGTCTGTATGAACCCCTCTCTCTCAGTGCAGTGTTAATGTACTGTAGTGTCCAGTCAGTCAGTGTGTCTGTATGAACCCCTCTCTCTCAGTGCAGTGTTAATGTACTGTAGTGTCCAGTCAGTCAGTGTGTCTGTATGAACCCCTCTCTCTCAGTGCAGTGTTAATGTACTGTAGTGTCCAGTCAGTCTGTGTCTGTATGAACCCCTCTCTCTCAGTGCAGTGTTAATGTACTGTAGTGTCCAGTCAGTCAGTGTGTCTGTATGAACCCCTCTCTCTCAGTGCAGTGTTAATGTACTGTAGTGTCCAGTCAGTGTGTCTGTATGAACCCCTCTCTCTCAGTGCAGTGTTAATGTACTGTAGTGTCCAGTCAGTCAGTGTGTCTGTATGAACCCCTCTCTTGGTGCAGTATATTTACATTTAGAATAATTTGATAATAATTTAGTTTTTTAGTGAAGGAATGGTAGAGGAGGCATGCAAGTAAAACATTCAGTACTGAATTCAACTACAAATCTCCCCTGTCCCTCAAGACACTAGGCTGCAGTGCCCGGCAGGGCTGACCCCTCTCTCCTTCCTCCCCCAGGGCTCTGGCTCAGCAGTCTCCTTGGCGATTACCGGGAGGCCTGTCGTGATGTCATTGTGGGCCTGCGGGAGCGGCCACTCAAAGCTGCTGCCTACCTCTCCCTGCTGGGCGGAGTCTGGGGCTGTTACCATAGAAACCCCGGCCCCGCCTCCTTTGAGAGCTGCCTCTTGGAGGCCTCCAACACGCTACTGCTCCTGTCGCCGTGGATACGGAGCGGCACAGCGGATGCCCACGTGCAGGGGCTGGTCTGGCTGCGGAACGAGGGGCGCCTGCGCTGCCTGAACCTGGGCGTGGCCACGCTGGCGTACAGCGCGCCCTTCGACCCCGACAGCAGCCTGTACGAGGCACGCTGCCCTCACCTGCGGCCCCGCTGGCTGGAGCTGCCCGAGCGGCTGCTGGACGTGGGCTTTCTGGGCCGCTGGTGGGTGCTGGAGAGGCACATGAGGGACTGTGATATCAATGAAGAGGAGTTCCGGCACCTGCCTTCACACCTGCGCTCCCTGTCCCCCTCCGCCCTGCGCTCCGAGGTCAACGAGCAGCTGCACAGGGACTCCCAGCACCCCGTCACGCTCAGCCAGGCTGACATCGCCCAAGCCGAGCTCCAGGATCTGGAGGAGGCGAAGGGGAGCAGCAGGGGGCAGGGGCTCCAGCCGCCCCTGTGACGGCAGGACACGGACTTGACCTTCGCCCCCCCAGCCCTAGAAACGGCAGCCCTGTCCCTGTGTCTGACATGTTTGTGTTCTGTTCCACTGCGGCTATCTGCTTGCTGCCATTTTCCAATAAGAGCAGAGAGAGCCTGAAACTCAGTGATAAGCTGTGTAAAGAGACAGTTTCCCTCAATAAAATGATAAACAGTGTTTTGAGAGTGCCTGGGAAAAAGCAATACGTTGGCAAACTGTGTCTCGTTTAGTTTTATATTTGGAATTAAAAGTAATGAACAATGTTTCATGTCCTGAACTTTAATATAAACAGTCCTAGCATTACTGCGGCTATTCTTAATCATTTCAGTGAAGTGCAGCAGTGACACAGATACTGTGTATATACATAAAAGTAAATACATTTTATGGAGTTTTTAAAATAATGACCATCACAGACTTGCTGAAGTAGGTATTATCACAGTTGGGAAGCAGCTTGGTATACTGTTGGTTTCATTTTCATGTTCTAAAATCCTAGTGCTCCCAGTGAATGCGGTTTAAATCGGCCTGTGATACGGTACCCGGGGGCACCCTGGATTTCCCATGACCACCGGGGCACCCTGGCACAGCCTGGCGCTTCGCTTCACTGCCGGCGGTGTTGCAGATGAGAGGAGGCGCGTCGCCCGCCGGGCTTGTCCGAGTGCCCCTCCCGAGCTCCGCCATCCTCCTCTTTCGCACCGCCCGCGGCGTCCCGCCTCGTCGCGCGGGGGGCTCGGCGCAGCTCGGGCACGGGAAGGGGGAACTCTCGGGGATCGGGGGGGCTGCGGCGGGGGGAAGGGGGAGGTGAATTTCGAGGGATTTCCGTGGGAACGGTCAGGAGGGACCCTGAGGTGGAGAGAGGGGGGAAGAGGTGAGGGCGTCCGCCTGCGCCCCCTGGCCTGTCGGAGACTCCCGCGCGCGCACCCGCTGTGCTCCCCGGGGTTTCGTCAGACAGGGCTCTGGCCGTCCTGGGAGCGAAGAGGCCAGCCGTGCCCCCCACAGACAGGCCTCGCAGTTTGCTGCAGATAGCCCCTGCCTCCCCTTGCTCCCACCCTGGGGCTAAGAGGCTGACTCTCCTGGTATCCCCATGACCCCAAGGCCTCTCCCTGCTCTTGTGCCCTGGGGCTCCAGGGGCCAGCGGCTGAATGGATGCCAGCTCTTGGGGAGAAGGGTGATCTTCCGAATGAGTCTGGATCTTGACAAGACCCCCCGGTCTTCCCCTGGGCCTTGGACTGCTCTTCCTGACCACGGGGGTCCCCAGCTGTGGGGTCACAGCGCTCCACTGTTTGGCCCTCTGGCCATAGTGTCCCAGCTTGCCTAGCAGGGTCCTCAAGGGCGGGTGTCCGGTATCGTGCCCGTTGCGGTGGTTGCTTCTGAGGAGGAGCGGGCAATGGTGGGTGCGAAGAGCTGCCGGGCGGGGCAGGCCGGGGGAGGCGCTTGCCAAGGGCTGCACTGCTCGGGGTCGCCTGAACAGAGAGCGAAGTCGCTTGCATGCTGGGTGGGCGATCTCCGCGCCCTCCTGTCCCGGCCCATGAGGCAAGGAGGTGTAGGCAGTCCCTGGCTGGCATGGCTGCCTCTCCCCTGTGTCTCCTAGCTGCTCACATTGACCTTGCGACCCCTGAGGCTTAGCCCGTGATGTAGGCTGAGAGTTGATAGCTGGCGTTGGCAAAGCCCCACGATTCATGCCCACAGGCAATAGGTCAACTGAACCAATGTATCAGTATGGGAACTGGGGATCCTGTCCTGTAGGAGGGCTTGAACAGTCTTTCCTTCCTAAAGTTCACCTTTAATCCAACTGGTGAAGTGGTTTCTCTCTCGTCCTCCTCATCTGCTGTGTGTCACCCAGGTGGGCCTTCAGTTCAGGGGTGGGTGAAGTAGCTCCCCTCGCATATATAAAGTGTTTTGAGGTTCTTTGGTAGGAAAAGCTACATACATACAATTCACTTCTGCACACGCTTCCTGGCAAGCTCCGGCTTCCTTGTTGATTGCTGGACGGCAGAGGAGCCCTGCCGGGCTGAGCTGCTGAGAGCAGAAATGCAGAACCGACATCAGGGGACCAGCTGGTGTGTCTGGACGTGATTTTGTCGTTCCTCTGTGTGATATTCCCCGCCTTTCAGTGGAGGTGGGGGGAGGGCTTGCAGGTCGTTCCCCCCCCCCAACAATCCTCCGCAGATCAGGTTGGATGCCCACCCTGGCCGTCTTGCAACAGGAGCCAGGGAAACCGCTTGGATTTTCACAGGCAGGCGTCTTATCCCGTGGCTCACTTCTGTTTCAGACACAAGGAAGCCGTGTAACCAGGGAGAGATGGGCACTCAGACAGTTTTAATCGTTTTGTTCTCTGCAAGTGTCATGCAAGTGTCGCTCAACAGCGCCAAGCACAGGTGAGGGTTCTTCTAGAGCACACGGTCTGCCCTGGCCGCTTGCTCCTGCACGGACTGTATGCACGCCAGCAGACGAGCTGAAGCCATCCGTTCGGGCTCGGCGCCTGTGCTGCATCTGACCGAGGTCTGAGGCGTCGACGCGAAATGGGTGGTCAAAGTCGAGGTGCAGGAAGGGTACTCACGATGCCGGTGGTCTCTCCGGCGCGGTCGCCTTCCTCTCACACCAGTCTGTCTCTGTGCTCCTGCCCGGCTGGAGGCTGGTCTGAATGAAGGTCGGCTCGTGCTCTCCGCCTCGCAGTCGTGCCCCTTCCCCGTGTCTCGCACTCCCCCTCATGCCCCTCCTGTGCCTTTGATGGTGGTCAGGAGTCAGCTCCCACCTGAAAGGTCATGTTGCTCTCACTGGCCTCTGCCTGGCTTCTCTTTCTGGGCCAGGGGCGGAGGGGCGAAGCCCCCTGGGAGTTTCAAACATATCTGCTACGTTAGAAATGATTCTGCAAGTGCGTTGAAGTGGCCATGTGACATTTAAGCCTTCAAAGGCTCAGAGAATGTTAATTCCATGGAAACGAGAATGTAGCTCATAATGACTCATCAGGTTAAGAAGACTACAGGGATGGTGACTCAGCAGTTTCTTGATAACCAGGCAATCACATTTTTTTGTTGTCAGGATGTGAATGTATATTTTCAGAAGATGATCTGTGTTTGAAGTGAGCTTATGTGTGTGGTATTGGGGTAAATACTGTATTTTTATTCTCTTTTCACTGAGTCAACACATTGAGTTGCTGTTTTACAAGTCAAATCACCATTTTATTAAGCAAATTAGCATGTAAGCTTGCCTTATTTAAAAGCTTTCGATTTGTGTCTGGAAAACAGAATGCACACTGGATTTTCAAACTAATTATGGAAAAAAAAGTAAGCTTTGTCCTGGTTGAAACCAGGACTGCGGGAGACCTTGATGTCATACTTTCATCTGGAGAGGGAAAGTTATACTCTTTCTTCCTGCACAGGAGAAGTTTTAGTAAAAGATCTCAATATTCTTATAATTTATATATACTACATAAAGTATTTGTTGTTAAGAAAGCAACAGCATAATCAGGCTCCTCTACAACTTCTAGCAATAAAAGCAGTAAAAACACATTTTCTGCATCACTCTATTCTGACAAGTCTTGTCTTAAATGTGTTTGCAGATAATCGGATAAGATAGTAGCTACCTTATTAATAGAATCTAGGAGCAGGTTATAAAATCTATAAAGTTATAAATCTATAAAGTTAGCATTGCAGTAGAGATCATGTGATCACTGGGACGCCCTAGGGCAGGGGTCGACAAACTACGGTCCGTGGGCCAAATCCCGCCCGCTGAACTTCTCTGAGTGGCTGCAGCTCCCTACTGTTTGAATTTTGGGGGTTACTTTTTGCATCAGATATTGAAAATCTTCCACTAGTGGCCTCTTCTTGTTAGTGTTACGAAGCATCTTTCAGGACCCTATGCAGACGAAACAACCCGGAAGGGAGTGAACACACACAGGGGGGAGACGAGGAACTGGGCTGGTAGACGAACTGGGGGGGTGTGACAAAGATGCTCCTGGGAGTGTGGTCCAGGCGAACAGTCCAAAAGGGAGTCCAAAGGGAGGTCCAGTGCAGGCGAAGGTCCAGAGTCGGTTGATAAATCCAAGATGAACAAAACAAAGTTAAAAACCGGAGCGGAATCCGGCCAAGGGTCGGGGGGAAGAAAGGAGGAATGGAACCAGGCGCTCTAGGTCCTGGGCTCGGCTGGTTCAGGACACCTAGGAGGCGAATGCCACCCGAGCCGCAGACGTAGGGCGACTCGGTGGTAGGCGAGCCTCCGGGCGTCCGAGTTCCAGTGCAGAGCCTAGGACAGAGTGAGCGTCTGGCTTTTAAAGGTGGGCTGGAACAGGGAGCAGGTGCACAAAATCAACTAAAAAGTGAAGGAGCCGGAGCGCCCTTAAGGGGGAGGGACTACAATTGTGACAGTTAGCTCTGCTGCTCTCTCAGCACTAACGGTCAATTGCAGAACAACACTTACTGTACTGTATTGCACAATGCATTTTACTTTTAGCCTATCAGATGTCAGCTTTAGCCTAGGTTACATACTCCTCTGTGCTACAACTGATTCTTACTGTGAATACATTTGGACTTTTGTTGCCTACTGTGATTGGCTCAGTCACCCAATTGACGTCTATTTGCTATTTTGTTTGAAAGCAGGTAATGATTTCAAACGGTTCTAAAAGTTATAACTGATTCTAACTGTAAGTTATTCCTACCATGCTGACAAAAAGAAAGATCGATGCAGAGGGTCGAAAATGTAACGACAAATGGTCAGAAGAGTACTTACTTGTGTGTCCCTTGGAAAGAAAGGGTAATGCATCTTATCTGTCAGGAAACAATCGTCGTGAATAAATAATACAACACAAAAAGGCGTCACGAGACAAAACATCAGGCTACATTCGGAATACACAGGAGATGGATGGAGGGAAAAATTAGAACAGTTGAAAAAGTCACAAAAAGCAGCAAAAACTGTTCCAAAGAAAAGTCGTAGAAAATGTTGCGGCTACCTGAGCTAGTTATCGAGTATCACAGCTTCTAGCAGAAGTTGCCAATCCCTTCACGGACGGTGAGTTTAAGCAGTGTATGCCGGAGGTCATGGAGGAGATGTGCCCGGAGAAACGCGACCTATTCCCAGTCGGCGAGTTTATCGGCTAGATAGAGGAATTCACTCAGGTGGCCCAGCAAGGTTAGTAAACATTTTTTTGTGGCCTTTGCTCTAAGAAGATGGCCGACCACTGCCCTAGAGGACACATGACATCTGGTAAGCAGTCCAGGTCCCGTGATCTTTAGTGCATTTCATGACTTTTAGTACACATTGCAGCAAAGGTCATCCTACCTCTGGGGTGCAGCAGAGGTTATGGAATTCTTAGTATAATATCTCTGCCGAGTCCCCAAGAGGTCGTGAGACCTTTTGCATGTGTTTCAGCAGAGGTGATGTGACCTTTTATACCCATTGCAGCAGAGGTCATGTGACCTTCCACACGCATCACAGAAACATAGCAGAAGTCATGTGACCTTATGTATGTATACTAGCAGAGGTCACATGACCTTTAGACGTTTTCACTCTTTTCCTCGCACGCTATTCCTGCGGAACATCCAGGAACATTTGGGAGAATATTGAATATCTGGGGAAGTTGGGAAGATTAGAAAATATTTGGGAACATGTGAGAAGAGTTGTAAATGCTGGGAACAATTAGGAACATTAGAAACATTTGCTAACACATGAAACAGTTTGAAAACATCTGGGAACATTTTGAGAACAACCACTGGGAGCATTTGGGTTGAGATTAGGCTATTAGGCTATATACTTCCTTTCTCTTGATTTCCACCCAATCAGTGAGCTTCTAGTGAAAGGAGAGATGCACACCCCACCATAAGTGTTATAGGGATTTCCTGTTAATATAATCCTTGCTATTGGCTAAATACCATCCCACTCCATGTGGAGGTGTATGCAAATCATGTGACTCCTCAGTTTAATATCTGTGTGTGTAGATTGGTATCTGTTTTTGCTACCAGCCCAGTAGCTATAATTTTATAATTATAAAGATATACATAGTGGCTTTAAAAATTAGTATTTAAAAGCAATTATACACATAAACCTCCATTACAATTCCTGTTTAATTGCATCTTTATGTTCCCTTACTCTATCCCAGCATCCTGGAGTTTGTTGTTCTCTGGGTTCATTCATGTTATTACTTCATTTATTGTTAAGAATATTTTAATATTTAACATACTGTGATATATAAAATTAATAAAATGACAATATACGTAGTATGCATATTATTTGTTATATTTTATTATTAGAAAAAGTATTTCTTATACCCAAGGGACAATTTGTTAAAAGTACAACTTGCACATTGGCTGGGACTTAAATCCAGACCTCCTGCATGAAAGGCAAGAATTCTACCACTGAATGACCAGTATAACTGAATAACTCTGATTAGCGTTTCATTTTCCATCACAACCATAATGACAGCAAGTGTTCATGGAAAATGTTGTTAAAAATAGCACTCCAAAACTTTCTCAAAATAACTACAGCAAGTAATCAAGTTAAACAATTAAATGCAGAAAATGTTTAAGAATAAGGAAGAAGGTGGAATACTGTTGTTGTGACTGTTGCGGTTCCACGTGGGCTCGTCCTTTCCGCCGCTCCACAGCGCTCGTTTTGCCCTGCAACACCTGGGGCACGAACCCGGGTCTCCAGCATAATGCAACAGGGAGCCAGCCGGAGACCTCCTTCAGCCCAGGCAGCTGAGGTCCCTGCTATGTGCAGGGAGGGCGATTATGTCATCGTGTCTGAACTAGCTCTGCTACATTGTGTACCTATTTTTTTTATTTTAGCTACTACCACCAGAATATATAAATAAATTAGTGTTGTTAATTTAAGTTGTTAAGAGACATTATTAAACTGGTTATTTTTATTTTCAGCTACTGTACCAAAATGTCCCTTCATTTACATAATACTATATTAATATTGACTATTAAGTGGATTTAAAGAAGTAGTTCAACAGATTAAGTTCAGCTACTGTTTCAAAAACATCTAATGCATGACAAGTGCTACCTCATAGTCATAGTGTGGTATGCTCTGGCAAGCTTGCCGTGGACAAGAATTTTAACGAGCATTCTGAATGACTGTATCTGTAGATAAGATCATAGTTATAGGAATCCAGTCAATTCCCACTGCAGATGAAAACTGAAGTGGTATGCGTTGGTTGTTATCTCTCACCTACAAGAGCAACCCTCTTCCACCTAAGTGACCCTCAGTACACACCTTCTGGTTTCTATTGTGAGTCCCAAAGGACTTTCACATGATTCACGGTTTGAAAAAAGTTACAATTGCAAAGCTTGACCAAACCTGGATTTCATAAGTGGCTACAATGATCACTTGTAATGTTAAATGAGTTCAATGTAATGGACTTTGCAACTGTGTGATGGATTTCTCTTCTAGGAGATGGTTACCTCATTCACAGACGGAGACAGGAGTGAACTGCTGATCATGTTCAGCAGGACCCGGCCCAGGATTCAGGTTTACCTCTCAGGCAAGTACAGACATCAGATAACCAAGAAGACAGTGACATGAGGAGGCTGGCCTTTCTGTGATCTTCATTGATGCTCCAAATTGTGAAAAACCCTCAAAATAACAGAATATATGACATGCTGTACATGCTTATCAAACTGACAGTAGTGTGTTTGTTTGAGACTGACATACTTGCAGTGTTGCATAAAGTAATCTACCAGCAGTATACAGGGATAAGCAGCTGTGCCATTTTATAGCTCACAAGCAGATTTTCTGTATCCTACGTCAATAGCAAATATTGATGCGAGATTGAATGCAAATCCTATAAATTTACTCAGTGGGGACAAACACAAAATTGGTATTTTTGTGAAACTCTGAGCAGCACTTGCCTTGCTGCTCACCTTCGCTGTCATTTTGTAGGTGTTCTTTAAACTGGAAGTCTCTAACTAAGGCTGCTGCAGGAAGAGGTGTTAGTGGGGCATGTAGGGATCGCTCTCCCTGCAGCCTGTGTGGGTCCTAATGCCCCTGTATAGTGATGGGGACGCTATAAAAAGACGCCGTCCTTTGGATCAGACATAAAACCAAAGTCCTGAATCTCTGTGGTCATATAAGATCCCAGGGTGTTTCCTGAAAAGAGTAGAGATGTTACCTTGATGTCCTGGCCAGTTTTACCTCTGGTCTTGGCCATTATGGCCTCCTAATAATCCCCATCTCTGAACTGGCTTCATCACTCTGTTCTCCTCCCCACTGAGAGCTGGTGTGTGAGAGTGTACTGGTGCACTCTGGCTGCCAAAGTATCATCCAGGTGGAGCTACACACTGGTGGTGGTGGGGAGTGTCCGGAAAAGTCCTATAGTATGTTAATATAAGGAATTATTATTACATAAACAACATATTTAATAAGTGAACTGAAGAAAAAGAGGTAATATGATTAATATACTAGTAGGTAGGTATGTAGGTAGTATGCTTAATATTCTGAGCAGTATTACAATTAATTTTGTGGAGATGCAACACATCATAGTGCAATTCAGTGGAGGTTTGAGATGAGTTTTAATTTGTGATGAAGAAGATGGAGACCACTGGAAGAAGACACACACAAGGTGTAACGCCCAGAGTGCCCTCCCTTCAAGCAGTGTTACAGAGAGTTTTTATAGTTTGAGTACAGCATGTTATTACCAATAATGGGTGTTTGAGTAACCACTGGATACATATTAGAACTAGAGAAAAAGCTTCCGGACGTGGGACAGTGGCTGTTTTTGACAACGATATCTCCTCCTTTCAGTTATTTCTGAAACGTCACATACAACAGATGTCTGTTTAAAATGCACTCACGCCAGGTGAGAGAATGAACAGATCTCTACAGTTTCCGTTTGTGATGACACTAAATTGTAGCAGTGTCATCACTGCAGCAGGGGAGAAATGAAACAATACATCATTTAGATTGTGACCTCTACAAAGACAAATGTGAGACTAAATTAGGTAAACTGTTCATATATTGATTACCTAAGTATATCATGAACATAGATTTTGAGAGGCCAACTTAGCAATTTGTACCTATATGCCTGTGATATTTGTTTTTGTTTTGAATGACTAACCCATCTATTTAGATACTGAATTAGTTTTATAAGGTATAAGTTATGTATAATTAAATGTTTAATGTTCAATGTTTGTTCAATTAATATTAATATTGTAATGTTTTGTTAAAGAACCCTTGAGCTGATCGAGTTATACAGCTCCGCAGCTGTTCTGCTATCTTAACAACAAACACTAGGTGGCACTCTCTTGCTATAAATAGGCAGTAGAATTTCGAATATTTTTTTCAATGCTTGACAAAGGCAATATGTTTAATCAGTCTTGTAAATTCACCTTAAATGCTGTAAATTAAACAACCACTACAAATTAAACCTGGATTCCAAAGAAATTAAAAGACCTATCATCTATTGCTTTCTTTTCTTATTGAAATCTTGTACTTAAAGATTTATTTTGATGTAGAATTTGGGCATAAAAGTTTGTGGATTCTGAAATAGTAAAAATTTCTTGTACCAAAAACTTTACTAATTGTACTAATTGTTTTTAACAATTATATTTCATTGACATTGGAATTGAAAGTATGACATTAAAGAATTGTGAGAGGAGAGTCAAATCTGTCCGTAAATCTCCTCTCAATTTTTAATAAAATTGAATCATCATCCATAGTACTCCTGGTGCCACCCCAACCGATGTTTGGTGAAATCTACTTCTTGTATATACAGCATTGTTACAAATAGGGGATTATGAAAAAAGAGAATTTCAGAAATAGCCCAACCAGATTAATCAATAATTAAAATAATCATAACCCCACATATGTAAACGATTTGGTCAAGAATATACCTGAGCCGTTGGTATAATTAGAGGCAGATGTTTTTTTTTAAATCTGGCACAGCTTTGGGGAAAAGAGCAAGTGCCAGGTGCTGACCATTGTCCCTTAGATTACAACACCTCAATAACCACTTCCCAATCCATAACTGTAACAGTCTGATACAGTATATTTCACAGCAGAAGAGGACGAGTGAAGAGGAAGAGTGACATGATCAGCCTACTGCATAAGAACCTACCCGATGCACAAGGCCAGAAGCTGATGCATTGGGCCCAAGATTTCTGTTGCAGTTTTGTGTATGAATGACCTAAAGTCATCCATCCATTTACTAACCTTTTCATCCAGCATAGGGTTTTGGGGGAACCTGAGCCAAACCCAGCTAGCAATGGGTGCATGTCAGGATACCCCCTGAATGGGGCGCCAGTCCACTGCAGAGTACACACAGCCACAACCATACACACACTCTCACCAGGGCCAGTTTCCCCGAAGCCAATGAAACTACCAGTTTATCTTTGGACTGTGGGAGGAAACTCGAGCTCATGAATTTATAAGAAGTTATATTTAAAATCCCAAGCAAAAACATACTGTATGGAACTAAAATTGATGTCTGCAGCTCAATAGAATTAACTTCTGTAATATACAGATGCAGCCAATCAGAATGCGTGTCAAAACTCGTGTCAAACGTTTCTGTAGCAAAAGCTACAAAAAAGCTCAACATTCTGCTCAACAATCCGAAACTGCAGCACCATCCTACTTCAACCCACCTTAGAGTGACCCTGGATAGGACACTTACGTTCCAGGAGTAGTTAAAGGGCGGCCAAGGTCAAAACAAAGAACAGTTTGATCTCCAAACGTACGTACAGTACTTGTCTAACATAGGGCACTGTCCCTTCCACTCTCTGGACCTCAGCCCTGGCACTTTCTCAGGAGCAGAATAGCCTGTCTGGTCAAGATGAGAGTAAACATCCAGCACACCAGCCACCCTGCACATCATGACTGGGACCCTGCGCTCCACCCCAATGCCCTGGCTCCCTGTCACAGCAAACATCACCCCTCCCCACATTTGATGACAATAACCCACAAAATGCTCAAAGAGGTCTAAACTTCTCTTCACCTGCCACTACATGGGGATATATTTAATCCACCAAAGATAGCCACTCCTGAAAACCCCTCCCCAACAAGGCGACAATACAGACTCTAACTGGGCTCAAGAAAGGGCATCACTGGCGCTAACGAACAAGCATCACATGCCCTTCCCAACACGCCCCCCTGCTGTCACCTCCCACTGCTCAATCTTAACAGCTTCAGGTCATGGTCCACGTTTTATCTCTATAGTTGGGGAATCAGTCCAGGCCCTCTTTGCTCCTGTGGATTACTGCTGGAAGAGGTGTTAGTGGGACCAGTAGGGGGCGCTCAACCTGAGGTCTGTGTGGGTCCTATTGTCTCAGTATAGTCTAGGGGAGCTATACTGTAAAAAGGCAGTGTCCTTTGGGAGAGAAGTAACTAATCGAGGTCCTGATTCTCTATGAGATCTAACCCTTACTGGGGTCCTGATTCTCTGTGGTCATTAAAAATCCCAGGGCGTTTCTTGAAAAGAGTAGGGGTGTTTGTTACCCTGATGTTCTGGCCAAAATTTCCCCCTGGCCTTTACCAGTCGTGGCCTCCAAATAATTCCCCATCTCTGAACTGGCTTCATCACTCTGTTCTCCTCCCCACTGAAAGCTGGTGTGTGGTGATTGTACTGGCACACTCTGGGTGGCGAAATATCATCCAGGTGGGGCTACACACTGGTGGGGGTGGAGGGGAGCCCCATTACCTGTGAAGCACTGAGTGGAGTGTCCAGAAAATTGCTACTGTACATAAGTGTAAGGAATTATTTATTTTTATTGAACATATTCTGCCCAGTCCACAGACTCAGTGGAGGAATACACACCCTCAACAGCCATACACACAACACAACTATCACTTGGCTCAGGCACTTTTCAATCGCTAAATTAATTTTCTTCCTGGTATGCAGACCTATTTTAATAGTAAATACTACTGTAAGAGCTGAGTGAGTAAAACCAAAGATACACATTTTTATGTATAATTTATATGTTTATATTTATACACTATTTTTAATGACTGCATAATGCAGCCATTAAGTTTTGATTTGAAATATGAAAATGCAATCAGTGTTACCTCTATACCTCCATACTAGAGCAATATTCATCATTTTGACCTAATTTGAAACCATACATGTTCTGTTGACTCAAGGCTCATTTTTCAGATTTCAGATTTTAATAACATGAACAACAACAAAAATAATGGTACTAATTGTCTTCTGTGCTCTCAAGGAGAAGTTGGTTTCACACATTTATCATTAATTTTTAATCAGTCTATTGCAATGACTTTGTCAGATTATTATTTCTGTCCTGCCATCCATCAAATGTAGTTCTCAACACGTTAACAATCTGGTTAACAATCTTTTTGAATATATAAAATTGATTTCAACCTGTTTTTGTTGCAAATTAATTTACAGAGTTAATTAGATGGCAGTATAAATTATTATTTTTACATTTTTTTGTGGGATTATTTTATGCATCAAACGCATCAATAATAAAGGTTATAGATTTAATTTGACCACCTGGAGTTTTGCTTTATTTATGGATTCATTAAAGGAATAATGAAAGGACTGCAATAATAGGAATAAAATAATAATGCTCATTTCTGTTATTAGAAGATTAATGAAGCCACTAAATACAAAACAAAGACATACACATGCTGTGTGCAGGATTAAGAAAAAAGCAGGAAAATAAAAACTGAATCTAATAAGGTATGGCCCATTTTCTTTTGATGTAAATGTCGCCTGAACCTGCAAAAGCCCTAATTCTCAATTCTGGCTCATTCATTAATGTTATTAGGTCAGCCTTGTAAGAATTTGTCTTTCACACATCCTTGGCGTGAGTATGGATTAACGGTTGACTTCCAGTAATGCTACAATCGTAATGAATGTACTCAAAACACTGTAGCTGTGCTTGTGGAAAAAGGCCTACAGTTTCACATTTTCCAACAAATGTCTGTTTTCCAAGAATATCTCTTTGACTCAGTTTCTGTAAATGGTTATATTTACTGATTTGTTGCTTCCTAAACATAATGACCACTTAGTGTATATTTACTGACTGTATCTTTATCCATCTATTTTGAGATAATCTAATTTTTTGCAATAGGCCCCTGTCTACTATAGTATAAGAAACTGTTATTTTTTATCATAATACTCACAGGTTATTTTTAGTGAAAACTAAACAAGTATAATTATAAATCTTTACCTAAAATATACTGCAGTGTATCAAATATATGCAGGTAACTCTTGTAATGCATTTTTATTTTTATGGTAATTTAAAAATAATTTTATTACCAACATTATTTTGGTACATTTTCTGAGTTATTAAACTTAAGCATTACATTTCTGTATATTGAAATACGAAGACCAGAATGCTCAGTGTCTGTGTGTCTCAGGCCATTTGAGGAAATAGGCCATGGCCACCAAGGCCACCAGGATATAGGAGGTGCCCCTCCTGCGACATGTTAAAGGCAATATTGTTTTTCTCTGTAGCACCAATAGCTTTCTGAATCTAACATTTATATGCTTTTTAGAATTGATAACAACAAACAAGACTGATGCACAAGGTGCCAGAGTGGAGGAGTGCTCTAACAGGGTGGAGTGGTGGCCCTGTGGCTAAGGATCTGTGCCTGTGGCTGGAAGGTTGCTGGTTCAAATCCTACAGCTGGCAGGGGGATCCTACTTCATAGACCCCTGAGCAAGGCCCTTAACCCCAACTGCTCCAGGGGAGCTGTACAATGGCTGATCCTGCACTCTGACCCCAAGCTTCTCTCCCTGTCTGTGTCTCATGGAGAGCAAGCTGGGGTCTGTGAAAAGATGAAGTCCTTATGCAAGAAATTGTATAGGGCCAATAAAGTGATGTTATGTTAATGAATCCTTAGAGCACTCCAGCTGAATGTAGTTGTCAGACAAATCAGTACAGTACTAACTGTTTATTAACCTGTTAGTGCTTTCCTGTGCTAATTATTCATACTAGCGGCAAATGATCAAATACAACCATTACATTGTTGAGACAAGATAGATAGAAACTTCATAGACGCTGTGGGGAAATTGCAGAAAGAAAGCTCAGGTTGGGAGCTGGGTTTGATCCCTGACCTCAAGCATGCAAGTCACACACCAAAACCATTACACCAATACGCTGCTTAATTTAGTCATATTGCTGATGTATGTTTTTGACATTGTGTCAATTGAGATATAAGATTCATGAAAATGCTCTTGAAAGTTCTAAAATTGAAGTATTCCCTTATGTATAGCATCCTGAAAGCAGGAGGTTGTCTGTTCTCTAACTGTGCATACTGAACATAAGATAGATGGGGTGTATCTTATATTCCCCAGTGTAAGGAAAACCAATCTCTTTATCAGCGGTAATTCAAGAGCAATATGACTCACATTTGTTTAGTTCACAATTTCGGTCAGTGTTGCTTCTTTTATCACAAGCACATCCTGTTCTTCCGAGATTTTCTTTTATTATGTTTAATTTCCTATACTGTATATTCTGTAATGTTATTTTCTCAATAAAATAAAAGTGATGACAAATGATTGTTAACAAACAACAAAGGTCCAATAATTCACCTGATCGTGAGCAGAGGCATTTTTTCCTTTCAGAAAAGGAGCTTATCCGGTTCTTCAGAGACCAAAATTCAAAGGCACAATGCATTGTGTTATTATTAATGTGTTTTGCAAGACTGACCTCTGTCTGGGAAAGATGGAGGAGGAACTCTGTAAACAAGTGAAAGACAGAGCCCTTTGGCCACTTTGTGATGTGTGACTACAGCTGTGGGGAGCTGTCTTGCATTGAAGAAGCTTAAAAGAAAGGTCTGCTCTGTTTTCCATTTATCATCCCTCTCATCCCAAAAGAGGTTAGTAAAACAAGTGTTCTCCTTTGAGCAATACACACGGCCACAGGAGTATTAGTCATTCGGTAGGCCAGTCTTTCTTTCTACATCCCACTAAAATATCCATTGTTTTTCAACAGTCAATAACCGATAGAGCCATCGCCATTCTGATAGGTGAGCAGATAAGGGCTGTGGCGTTTCTTATCCTTTTTTACTCTGTGAAAGACGATGGCTGGGTGGAAAACCAAAAGGAACCCCACTATAGTATTAATTTGTTTCCCTCATTGTTTCTTCAACCTATTTAGTCCAATGTTTTGTAACTTGTTTATGTACTGTAAAAGTAGGCACTGCTTCACACTGCAGCGGATTGTACTAAGTAATCCTACTTTCTTTAACAAATTAGAACCTGTGCATGTACCCTGTGAATCAAAGATTTTTATAAGATATTGATGTAAAGCAGGGAAGAAAATAAATGAAAAGAAGCCTTTTTTTCTGTCATGTTATTGATTGCTATGTCCCTTTTAAAGCAGGGTTTTGCTGCTGTTGACATCTTTTCATCAACGCGTTTTCAATACCATAACAAAAACACAAGGCACCTTTTCGTGGAATCTGTGTGTTTTTTTTTCATATCATACTAAAAATGTCAGAATACATTTACGTACATTATATAGACAGAACAGTGGTACAATTTACAGCAAATATGACCATTTTTTTCACACTTACTGTAATAAACTTGTCAAGCCAGGAACAGTCAGACAATCCGTGCCCTGTGTTTGTATTTTTCATCAGCATTTTTCTCTTATGACTGTGTACTTTGACATACTGTAGCGACGCAATAACTGGATTGTTATAATACTTTTAAACTGCAATAAACTTTTAACTAAACTGACAATGAATTTTCCTACATCCTTTCTAAGACCAAAACGTAGGTGTTGAACAGCATATAAAAGACTGCCTCGATCACATTTCACATGGTGATAACTCACAGGAGTTCTGTGGTATAGCTGATAAATCACTCCTCTTGCAAAAGCTAGATACATTTCATTTTTAAGACTGGGGGACATCTGTGATTAGTTTCTTAAATAATGGCATACACAAGCCCTTGACCTTTACCATATTTAAATAACGTCAATAAAAAGAGGACTGCAGAAATGGTGATGATGTTTTTCGCAAGTGAGTGCATACTAATGACACATTGATATTTCCTAATAGGAGTAAGTTGCTTCATTTTGACTAATTCTAAAGCCTCATACCATTTGAAACCTGTGATCTCCACTAAGGGCAGTACGGAATACGACAAAATAAATAATTTGCAAGGCCCGAGGTAGTGGAATAATAGTTGATCTTTGATTTAACACACAGAACACAGACCAATAGAGATGTGGATCCCTTTGCACTTAATTAATTAATTGCACCCTGCATCCTTAATTAACGGAATGTGACAAAAGCGGCGCAAAATCTACTATCCTAAAATCTGGATGCCCAAAAGCAAAAAGAGAATCTCCCTCATCTAAACATGTATCGCCGGCTAGGAGAGAACATTTTTAGCCTGAAGATTCCACAAATAAGGAAATAATAATTTCCTTAAATAAAGGACACCCCTTCTTGTATTGACTGGCCCTTAAGCTCAGCTGCAGCTGCATAATCAACTCAGACTAATTGTTTTTAGATGACACTAACATTTCTGATAAAAGTGTGCAGTAAAAAAAAACAAAAACAATGATGCTTGATCAAGATAAGCATCAATTACCGGTATTTCCAGATGATACTTACTGTGAAATATATGCAAATGATCATCTGCACAGTTAAAACCAGCCAAGAAAGCTTTGCTGGGACCAGGCTGTGTGCCAGCAGACGGTGAGAAAGTAAAGAAATATGGCAAGATCGTCACAGCTATGACAAGGCTGCAACTGGTCTCATGACTGTCTAGCACTGACTCTTCAAGAACACTGTCCACAGCAGTGTCAGAAGGGTAATGGAACCAGGTGAGTGGTGCTCTGGTAGTGCCCAGGAAGTCAGGTGAATGCTTCAATTTTTGTTTCACCATGTTAGAGATAGTGGATCTCACCAAGCTGAATCCCTCAGTGTGCCGGGAATGTTACTTTCTTCTTTCAGTCGAACAATCCCTTTGGATACTGGCAGGAGAAAAAGAAAGAAAAAAAAACATTTCAGCGAACTGGATGCAAAAATTAGGTTTGGCAAGATTCAATTGACAATAGAGTCTGACCAATAGACAAACTTCATCACACCATTAGGAAAGGTATTTATATTCAGTAGGTTGGCACAGCGTCCATGCTCGAACACGTCCAGAGCAAAGTAACAACATACTTTGTATGTTGCATGGCTGGGCAGCTAGGAAATACGAGAAAATGAAGGGACACCGCATTCGAGTTCGCATATGATCCTGAGCGGCATGTGACAGGCAGACAGGGCTTTCGCAATTTTAGGAAGAGGGGATTAAGTGAGGCGACACTCCTCTGGTTACCAGGAGAGGGCGCCAGAGGAGAGAATTCTAGTTCGCTGACAGCCCGATTCTATCAACAAGGGGGTACAGGAGCTGCTCGCGACTGGCAAGGACGTTCTGGGTTTCGAGTCAGAACCTGCAGCTCCAGCTGAGGCGGGACACTCGCTTCAGAGAGAAGACTTCGATAACGGAGCCTTCAAGCTCGCCCTTCAAATACTTTAGGAGCTGTCCCTGACTGGAACTCTATCTCCTCCTGAGGAATTGAGGTCTAACCTGGTGATAGACGCAGTGTAGACAGAGCCCCATGATCACAGCCGTCTTGGGTATAACCTGGGTAACCATTATCCTCAATCTGTAGCAGATAAATTAAAGACAGGCTAAACGTTGTCTCTAAGAGAAGTGCGCATACTAGTGCTTAATGCTTTGAATCTAGAAATAGCAGTTAAGCGAGAAAATTAATATCACGTGGGAACCTTTTAACTTGAGTATGAGGTTCGGATGCAGAACAGCTTTTAAAACTGCTTTAATCAAATCGATGTAAACCCTTTCAATTTAATCTGGGGGCAATTGCTAATATAAAGCATATAGTATAAAAGGACAATTGGAGTTGAATTATGCAGACCGTGAGGACTATGTGGGCCAAGAGAGACCACAACAACCTGAAGGGCTCTTTTACTCTTCTTCCAAAGAGTCCATGAATAACATCTCTTCGTACAATAAGTACAACTGGTATAATACCATCAGGTCCTGGAGATTTCTTCGTCTTAATGTGATGAAGACATAAGTTGTTCAAGGACACATTATATATTCATGAATGCTTCAATCTGGCTTTTTTTCCCCACATCCATGTGTATATTAATTAACAACGGAGGTAGTTAAAAGCTCTAATGTTGTACACCATTTAATCAAGATCAAATATTAAATATTTATTGTTCATTTGTTCCATGACTTGAGTCAATAACCTTTTGTTTTTCTAGGAATTCATTTGACTGTACTAGGGTACACAAGTTTTACTTTTGCTTTTCCAAGCAATCAAAAAAGTACTGATATAACAATATCAATATTTGTTCTGGAAATTGATGGTAGGCAAATGCATACAGCAGGAAGAGATATTTTATCTGCAGTGGACTATAAGCTTTATTCACATTTTTACTTAATGCATCCACAGTGCTACTGTTATTGTTAATAACATTAATGAACAGAATTCAATTTCATATCATCATAAATGCATTGATAAGGATGGATATCAGAGAGTACTATTATAATTGCATTCATTGCACAATGCAAACAGAAGTCTGATATTTTAAAGACATTAGTGACAAACATTGTTAATATTGTGAATACACAAGCAGTCTGGCTCCATGCAATCTGCTTTCTTTATATCTGTCATGCAGATGAGGGAACTGAATCTCGACATATTCATCCTCTTTCCTTCTTGTTCAAGGTAAAGAAATTACATGAAATCGCGAACACATTTATAAAGCACACATTTTAAGAGGTGGAAGAAATGCATTTACTAGTATGTGTTCTGGCCTCAGGAAGTACAATTATATTGCATGCTTGAAATCAGGGTCAGTCTTGGCAACATGCATCGGAAATTGGATCAACCGAAAGTGAGTTTAAAATGTATTTGATTGAACTGGGGCTTAGAAATAAAAGTTCATGGAAATAAAATGTCATAAAATATATCATTCCAAAAACAATAGCAGTACTAAATCACTGTAGACATTGAAAGTTCTGTTAAACTTTTATCACATATTTTAAGTACAAGATATTCAAAGACATTTTATTAATGAGTTCAGTGCTAGATTTCCGAAGTTCACAACCCCATCCCTCACAAGCAGACTGTTTGCAATTACAGGCATAATCAATTAATTAAAACATTAATAATGCACGAGTAATTTGTTTTAAATCATTCTAGAAAACTGTTACTAATGGCCACTGATGTTATTATATGATTAAAACTAATGATTGCTTTATAAATGTTTAGTCCTTTTTGGTTTATGAATTCATTAAACACCAAGCATCAACCTAATTATATTTTTAACAAGCGGTGATTTGCCACAGTAAACAAATATACATTTTATCCATCCTTCAAAAAAGTGATTTTATTATGCATTGAACATAAATAAACCTTTAACTGGATATGAAAATTGAGATTAAACCATGACAATGACATCAAGCTGAAGACCTAGAGAGTACTAATTTATACAGCAGGGTGTTTTGTTGACACATTGTGTATGACGTTTGCTTAATTATAGTCATATCACCCTTCAACTCACAACTGGCAACCCACTGGAGCTCAGCAAGTGTGAGGCTGGTCAGTACCTGGACGGGAGAACTCCTGGGAAAGCAAGGTTGCTGCTGGAAGTGGTAATAGTGGGCCCAGCAGGGGGCGCTCACCCTGCGTTCTGTGTGGTCCTAATGCCCAGTATACTGTATACTGTATACTGTAAAAAGGCGCTGTCCTTTGGATGAGATGTAAATCCGAGGTCCTGACTCTCTGTGGTCATAAAAAATCCTAGGATGTTTCCTGAAAAGAGTAGGGGTGTTACCCCGCTGTCCTGGCCAAACTTTCCCCTGGTCTTTACCAATCATGGCCTCCTAATAACCCCATCTATGAATTGGCTTTATTACTGTGTTCACCTTTTCTTTATAAGGATACAATTGCAATGCCCCAACCAGAATCTGAGGCCCCAACTTTTCAATTACAATCCCAGAGGCCTCGTTACCACTTCACACCAATGCCTAAAACTTCTAATAGTTGCACCAACAGGAAAACATTGCCTCCTGAAACATGTGCTGGAAAACCCCCATACTGGTCTCATATTTGGTGAGGATAGCCAGTTTCAGATGATTAGAATCTGAGCCTTCGGTTAATGGGAATGTCACACATGATGAAGCTGGCTGGGTATTCCTGATCATAATCCTCAAACAGGTGGCCAATTGCTAGGATCTGCTACTCTCTCAAAACGAAGGTGAATAGACCAAGACTTCTCTTTGTTCCTGTAGGTGAGCAACTGTCTGCTCGGGAGCCACTCTCTCTTTTTACATTCAGAGTTCTTCTTTCCTGCTGCTCTGCTGGCCATCAGTGCTTCTACATGCACCCCCTGTATCCCCCAAAACATAGGTCACCACTGATCTGCAGCAGAGATAAGGACTCCCCAGTCCTAGCAGAGATAAGGACTCCCCAACACAGAGGACTAGCTGCTTGCCCTTTCATCTCAACTGTCACTCACTTTTGTTCTGCTTGTCCTTACTGTCCACAACTGTAGCAACCTAATAGTCTTCTGGAGGTCAGAGGATTCATATTTCATTTCCTACCAGTACCTTTATCTCCAGTATTGTGGTTCGAACCAGGTATTTGTTTAACTGCCCCTCACAGACTTACTGGGTGCCCTTTAGCTGTAGGTTATTGAGTTTGCAACCCTCTGCCCTGGTAGCTGCTGCCCAGCTCGGCAATACTGTACCTCCAAAATTCCAGCTCGTCCTCTTCTCCTGTGCTGTCAGAAATATTTCCATCCAGCGGAAAGCCACCAGATTGCCTTTAACCCAGGCACACTCCTCAGGGCTGCAGATTCCCAGGAGCTGCTCCATGATGAGGCTCTCCACAATTACTGAGCCCGACTGCTCCTGTGGATTCAACCCTTGGTGAATCTCTCTATAAGGATATTTCAGATGATAACAGACGGCGGAGCGTTCCCTATGAAGGTCCCAGGCTTCTGTCCCAATATTGCAGTCAGTTTCACTAACTGGATGCTGGCCTGTAACTACTGATTTCATTATATGTGTAAAATATCCTTAGCAGCAGTCTGGAAAATTTCTGTTTACAGTGTAACATGCCTGTTAGGACTGTATTTCTACACATCCTGAATTATTTCATGAACTTGTCCAGTTCTTCTGTCAGCTTCCACTGTCTGGCTAAATTACCTGATGGAGCTGTACCTGCTTAGAAACAGACCCGGGTTTAAGCAAAGGCAGACAAGAGACTAGTTACTGAGTGTAAGCTGTTATCCCTGGCTGTGTGAGAGCTGCTACACCTAATGCAACAGGAAAAAAAGAGCTGGTGATACTCAAACACTAAAAAGAATGCCTCCATGTTTGAGCAAATTACTATGCTGTTGGTGAAATGTATTTGGAAAAGAAGATTCTTTTTCCGTCAAACACTTAAGCATGGCTGTTGTTCCATTCTGTCTCTGTGTATTTGTCACGCTTCGTTTCTGTTATTGTAAAATTCAAAAATCTATTTTAAATCCAACAAATTTCCATAAGTGTTTGGGGGGGGGGGGGGGGTTATCTTATAGACTGAATCTTAAGCCATATTTTTCTATCTCTTGGTCTACTTGGTAATTAACAGGGCACTTGACTTTACTGTTAAATATCTGTAATACAGAAGTTCTGGCAATCAGTAAGTTTTGCAAAGCTACACAGTGGACTCCTTTCATAGTTTATCCAGTGTAAAATTCCAGTTATGAAGATGCTAAAGTTTAAATTATTGAGAGGCACATGTTGTATAGTGAAGTTAAACATAAATTGAAAGTGTATGTATAGTGGTGTATAATTCAGTTAAAAAAAACACCTCCTCGCGAGAAAGAAAGGCACTGCAGAGAATGGTCAATATGGCCTAGAAGATCATCGGCTGCGGTCTCACCGAGATTAAACAGCTCTATGAGGATCGCTGCCGTGGTAGAATTCTGGTCATCACAGAGGACAGTCACCACCCCGGGCATGAGCTCTTCACCCCACTGCCCTCAGGCAAGAGATATAAGAGCATACGGACACTGACCACTAGATTCTCCAACAGCTTCTATCCACAAGCAGTGGGATTGGCGAACACTTTTAGCCATCCCCCTTGGACCACACCTACACCATCACCATCTACCTCTTTATGATTTCTTATCTATTGCACATCTAAAGTCATTGTTTACACATCTGTATTGTTTACATTCAATCTGTCTACATGTTTACTTGCACATTGTCTATTGTTTGTTTGTACATTGTCTTGATGCACTGTTTGCACTTTGTCTTGTTTTTTACACTTGTTTTATAATCGAGAGACTTTCTGTAAGTAAGAATTCCATTGTACCAGTACCGGTTACATATGGCAATAAAGTTCAAGTTCAAGTTCAAGTTCAATTCATAGTTGCTTTTATGTTTTTGTCTTATAACGACAACAACAAAATAATCTAATCATGGAAAGGAACCAATTTCTTTGATTTGATATTATATTCATAACTGCCACAATTAATGCTTTAACATGCTTGATGATGGCTTAGATTTGTTAGGAGATAAAAATCATTCAAAGGAGTATTAGAGAAATAATGTCAGCAGAAAGTTACAAATCCATCTTTGTTTCTTAGCTATTATGAGCATGTTGAGGGTACCAATAGCAACAAATTAAACCAGTAGTACTCAAAGTAATTTTAATGCAGGCCTAATATATGCAAATGTTATACATTTAAACAATAATTTCTTGTTACAGTAATCCCCTGGTTGGTATATTAAGTATACAAAACATTTTTGTGAAAGTCTTTTGAGTTTTATTTCTATGAAGCACTAATTTATCTTACAAGAAATTGTCATAAACTGACAATGATCAAAAATAAGGTTTACATATACTATTTTTAGTACCAAAATGTTTAATTTATAACTGCACCAAACTTGAAAATTATCAGGAACATTTCTATTTTACAATGTCAAATCCTGCAATAGACAGATTTTACAAACAACCTTTATTGCATTAAATTACAAAATATATCACAACAGTAAACGGTGATCCCCCCACTACAAACACACCCCACGCCACACAACACAACACATAACAGCAAAGATCAAAAACACAAACCCAAGAAAAAGATAATGCCCCGAACATTCATATTCCACAGGAGCTCCTGAAGCATGTCAATCTGATGAGTATGTCTGTAGCAGCAAACTGCAGCTTCAGCCTGGACATCGCCAGCACCCTGAACTCAGTGACCACATCCGAAGCTCCTCTGGGTCTTGGTCACAGCCAGCTCCTCTGAACCCAGTGAAACGGCTGCAAGCTCACACTTATGTTTCTCTCCTTTTTGGAGTATTTTACCCCTGAACGAGCAGCACCTCTGAGGACTCTACGCCCAGGCTGGCCTTCTAAAAAGGTAACCAAACAGTTCCTCCAGCCCTGTACAAGAAACAGTGGAAACAGGGGACACCTATCATCAGCTCCAGGCTATCATCAGCTCCATAGTTTCTAAAAAGGAATTTCACTAGGAATGACAACACCCAAGATTAAAGCATCATGAAAGGATTACGGAGTGAAAATATAGCTCTGTTTCTGCACTGGTGTTTCTTAGGAAAAGCTGACTGAGCCCCCCTGAGGTCTCTCCCTGGACCTGTGTTCCCCAATGTTGCCCGCAGTTTTGATAAAAACTGACTGACGCTCAGGTACCACAGCGGCAGCACCCCTCCGGTTCTCCCAGTCGGCTTCGAGCAGGTGACTAACTTTCTTTTTCGTTAAAATAGCAGTACAACTGGGAGAGAGTAACAATGGACGGCTCAGAGCAAAGTTGTGGGTTGCAGGCTCCTTCAGAAGACAGTACACACGTCCAGATCCCAGCTCTTTTCTTATTGCCATCAGAGAGGAACATAGTCTGATACAAACTGGCAACTTGATCTTTCTGATTAAGAGACAGATACACAATCTTGCTATCACTACTAGGCAGCAATAATAGAAATTTTAGAATGCATGTTTAAATGTCCAAGCACGGCTGTGTGATTAAAATACATCATTTACGCATTTTCTAATTGCCTGTGTAAATTCAAACATCAAAACACTACAAACCCTAGCACTTCCATTGAGTGTCCTTCTTAAAATATTTCTTACTATTTTATTCCTCACTTGATTTTGCTCCCAACATTATCTTCTATCCTTCGCCAGTCTCCTAAGCTACACTTTGTACTTCAGCCTCAAGGGTGTGGCCTCAACATCGCTTCTTCTGTAGCATCTCCGCACCACCTTGTCATTTTTCATCAGTCCTCAAGGGAGTGTCATCAACATTGCAACCTTGTCATTCTGAACATCAGCCCTCAAGGGTGGGTCATCAACATTGCAACTTTGTCATTCTGAACATCAACTGCAAAGCAAAACCTGGCATCAGATCCTGGATCAATGGAACAGCATCTACGTTTTTGACGATAGTCGATAGTTGCTTTCTGTCTCCCAGAAATCTCTCCGCTATTTACTCATGCCATCTACAGTGTAAGCTTCAGTGCTTATTACACAGGAAAAACCTCACATCTTAACTCCCCCTTCCAAATTAATTCTGAATTGTTTTGATTTTTCTGATTTTTTCAGATAATTCTCCAACTGTACCTTGTCATTATCGCCATTCTTCTTTGAGTTTGCACTTGGAGCCAAACATCGGTCCTCATCAATACAGACAATACTTCCATAGCGCACACTACTCATGAAGAGCGCTCCAAATCTCCACACATCCGCCTACTGATCTATCTCACCTGAGGATCTATCAGTAACCAATTCATAGCCCAGGTTTTTCCATACCCAGATTCCCCCCTTTTCAGAAGTTAAAATCTAATTCATACACTGTGTCTTTATTGCACTGTGAAACAGTATTCTTAATATTCTTCAAATCATCATACACCAAACTCTCCACAGTCTCTCCTCAGCCTGGAAATCTTAACAGTATGTTTCACGGGATCTTTTAAATCCCCCTTTCCTTTGTTTGATCTACTATATCCTCGTTCACTGTAACAAAACACAAACGTCATCCATCAATGTGTATCTATTAGTGCTTCTGTTCCTTGCAGACACTGATAAAAGGAAATTCCTGCTTTGTCCTATCACAGTTTTAAGCTCAAAGGCCTCCAAAGTGATTGAAAACACATGCCCATTATTGTACAGATTTTGACCCGTTGCATATCTGCTCTCTGAAACAGCTATCACTCTCTTTTTATTGACACAGCTCTATAAGTCCTATTTCTTAGCAGTCTTCCATTTCCTCTGATTGTGATGCTCAGAATTCATAGCTTCAAATTGCCCCTTTCACCTTCTCCTCCCTCCAGGCTTATCAGGCTTATTCTTAATTCACTATCACAATAGGATTACTCACCAAAAAAGCCAGAAACAGAAGACCAGGGGCTTCTGTGTTTGTCCAGTTTTGAGCTTTGTCTTGTGTTGGGTAGACTCAGACAGTCTCCCTGGATGACTTTCATCTTGACAGGGTAAAGCAGGAAGCTCGATACTACAAACTGGCGAAAAGATTACTGGACTGGAATGAAACATGTTCTGCTTAACTGCAGAATATCTTAAGAGCAGGAGGAGTGAACCAACATCCTGCTGCAATCTTACACTGAATTTTCAGGTGGCTTGGATGATATTCTGATAAACAGTACATTATGAGAATTTAAAAATAAAAATACAAGATCTCTTCCTCTGAGCTCCAGAGCCATCCTAAATCCTGCGAGCTCTCTCCATCTCAGTTGATCTGCTAATGGCCAGTAAGAGTCTACATTTTCATACAAATATCTGTAATGCATTTGAGGAGCACTGACAGGACGTGACCAAGAACAATTTCTTTGACTCTCGAAAGCTCTTGCAATTCCAGTACTGTGCACCTATGTGCTGATGAAAAGAATGGATATTCCCCAGAGTGGCACAGAGAGCTTTAACACAGGAAAAAACAGGATTTCAGAGAAACCATGAAGGAAGTAACAATACATGTAGCTAAGTGTTCAAACCTCTGCATCAGAAAGCCTTGCTGCGTTTATCCCAGTGTGTCGTCAACAAGAAAGCAGGTGTCACGCCCTCTGCAGCCAGAGGGCGCTCCTTCTCTGTCCTGTCCCTAGTTTCCGGTCTGCTGTCCTTCCTGTCCCTCTCTTTCCCTTGGGCTATATATTTCCGGGTCTTGCACTCTGTCCTCGCTCAGCATTGATGTTCGGATGTCCTGAGACCTGCCTAGCACCAGGGCGCCCCACGTCCGCTCCCTGAGGGCATAGGTTTCTATACGGCATTCCTGAACTCTTTGCACTAATGAGCCCGGGCCTTTTTCCCGTCTCGCCGCTACGCATATGGGTCTATTTCTGCTCTCCTGCTCCCCACGGTTAGTCCCTTTGGACGTCCGTGACAGCAGGTGGTTGAACCAGTGTTTATGAATCATTGTCTAACCGTTTTTCATATCGTGGCTGTCTTCATGTTTACCAATTTTTCAGAAAAATAAAATGTTTGCTCTTGCAACTTGTTTCAAGTTGGCTGTAGAAGCTGTGGAGGGGTTTTTAATAGGAGCCACAATGCTCATGGGAACAGAGGTCTCAGAAGTAAAAACAGTGTGCAGCGTGTTCGTTAGACAATTTTATTTTGCTTTCATTCTGTTTCTAAAAGCTGATCTTCCCAGTACAGCTTATGTTTGTCATGTACGCTGTGCCTTTCAAATACTGTATATTCATCTTCTTCCAGTGATGCCATTTTCCATTACATTATCATGCATACACATTTTAAAGAGAATATGATTAATCAAATCGGCTTCAATTTAAACATGGGTTTGCCACTGTGGTATAAGCTAGCTTTGTGAAGGGACTGGCATTTTTTCCATTCGTGGATATTTTCTCCCATCACAACCTTTGAAGCTTTCATTGTTGCCAATGGCCACACAGTTGCATCCCTAACCAATTTCCTCCTTGCCCAGCTTGGAGTGACAGAGTGATTTAGTCAGTGTCTGGGAGGTACTGTACGATACACCTTCGGCTTCCTAATGATTGACTGCACTCTGCTCAAAGGGATATACAGTGTCTATGAAATTGTTTTTTACCCTTCCGCTGATCTGTGCTTTTCCACAATTTTATCCCTGAGTTGTTTTGAAAGCTTGTTGATCTTCAATATTGAATATTTTCTTGGATTTCACGACCTGGCAAAGGGACCTCACAGTTATAGATTTATTTATTCTGATATCACAGTCATCTGAAGTGATATTATTGCACACCGAGGCCATTCAGCTAATTGTGTGAATTGAAAAAGTAATTTGTGTAAACTAATTTACCTAACCATAGCGAAGGGAGTGAATACGTATGTAATCGACATTTGAGTTTTCGATTTTTCTCTGCTCTTTTTTGATGTTTAACTTGTTAAATATACAGCAGAGCACCAGGTCTCTGGTTTTGTTGTACTGCTGTATAGATAGATATAGTGCTGTCTTTCTATTCCATTGCATCTCTCAGATGTTCTTAAAAATATATTTGCCTGCTTGGACAGTTTCAAAACCATATGTCAAGCAACAAGCTTGTCAACGTTCAGGAAATTATTTGTACATATGTACAATTATTTGTACATATCTTACTTACAAGAGCTACTATGTGTACCTTATGTGGGAAAAAAAACAACTTGTACAGCCATGTTACATTTTAAAACTGTATCTAGGCTATGTATTAAAAAGGAGCAAGTAATAGGTTAATTCCATGCTGAAAAGAGAAGAGAGAAAACACAATGTTTTGGCTGTGGAGCCTTCTTCGGGTGTGAGCAACTTTAGTTTAATTCAACATTAGATTAATTATTAACGTGTTCATAATTCCAGCAATTGTTAACCATTTACTGTATACCACTTTAAAAGTTCTAATTCCAAACCTTAATGTTATGAAGGCACTTTATGGGAAATTAACCTAATTCAGATTGTACCACAACACTGAGCTCACTCAATAAAAAGAGCTGTGTGGCAAGTCAAAACATCATGTATACAATCCACATACACTCGTCCAAAAAACAGATTTATTATGTAGCAAATCCAAAGTAAGCGGCTATAGAAAAAGACCTGTGATTATAAGTTTTCAAAATGAAAAGGTAACAGTAGGAATAATAAAAGCGCGCTGGATCATCTTCTGCGTATTGAGCAAAGACAACATTTGAATGTTGCCCCATCACTTATAAGAATCTAAAAAAAGATTTGCAAGATTTGCTTTCTTGTTTACTTTGAAAAGGACCAAGAGCCTGAACTAATAACCTCTTCCCCTCTTTTTTACTGTATGTACATTATTGAAAGTTGAAAGAGCGTGAGAGAACTTCAACTTTGTTTCATTTGAGCACTCAGTAGCAAAAGAGCACAGCATTCCTGTATTGATCTGAAGAAAATCAGTATGTGATTGTTGATCTTGGAAACACAGGCCAAAGCCAAAATATAATGTATAGGTTAGATGTTGACCCTTGGTCTGATGATTTGCTGGCTATTTTAAAAAGAGATCAGTTGTTGCAAGAGAATAGGATCTTGTTTACACGGGTTTGACTTCTTTCTGCCTCCCACAAGGAGGAGGATGATGCCTGGTGACTGCAAACCACTTCAATTTAAAAAAATGAAGGAAATAAAGAAACAAGGCACAGATCATTACAGAAGAAGTATCAGAGAAAATGGTCTTGAAATATTCTGAAAACTCTTTGGGGGAAAAGGATACGTAGGGATAGTTACTACAGTATATGTCATGGTGTACAGTGTTCTGTTTGTCTTTGTGACTTTGTATCTTTTTTATTCATTTTTCTCAGTTTTTCTTACCCGAATGCAAGCTTTGAAGAAAGCAGGGTGTTTTAATGGAGGTATAAACAAAAGAATAAAATAAACATAAAAAACAGATGAGAAAATACGAAGGACAGGGTGGGTGAACATTTGTCACTGAATTCCCTGTCCCATTGTCCTTAAGAGAAAATAGGTTTGTGAGCTACCATTCAAGGATTGGTCATATTGTTGCAAATAAAAACCTCACACTGTCCTTACAGGTAGCAGGAAAAGCATGGATGAATGTCAGCCAAAAGAAGGGTTAATGACCTTGAGTGACAGGCCCCAACCTTAACTGGGTGGCTCAAGATACATGTTAGCACATTAAAAACAATATTGATGATGACCATTGATGACAACAATAAGAAGTACAGGAAAGGCCAGTGTCCCCAATCTTCACCTATAAACCCAGCCACTGATACCACCATGTGTGCCCTTTATATAATATACAAATACTTACAATTCTATACAAAAAATATACAATCCTATACAAATCCTTAATTAGTCCCATGTGAGAATGTACACAAACACCCCTCTAATCAATAAACAATCACCACCCAGTTAAAATATATACAGATAATAAAGACCTCTAATGGAAGTTTGTCTGAAATTGCAGTTATTCATGGCCACACCTGGGATTGCTTTTTTCAATCCAGAATCTACAGTTCTTGTTATGCCTTCTCCTCACTTTGAAATCTTTAACCTGTTCTATTCAGTGGCAAAATGCCTGTTATCAGCACAGGTGAGAAGATGCAGATTCCATAGATGGCGCATGGAAAAAAATGTGGGTTCATTCTCCACGTTCTGAAGCCGCAAACTCACAGATGTCCTGGCCAATGCAGGAGATCCCTAAATAAAGCGAAGCACAGCCAATTCCATAAAACCACTTGGAGAAACAAAATCCCACTTAGAGAATAACAAAGACGGTTGAGTTTTGTGTCCACACCTGCACTTTGGGGATCTCTAGTTATCCTTATGAAAGCCTGTCCAACGTGAGAAATGCTATAATGGAGCAGGGGAATCTGGCACTTTAGCCTTGGTTTAGACTGCTGGAGGAGGGGTATAAACACCTGAAAGAAATATTTGACATTATGTGCAGCAGTGATAGAGAAACTGGCTGCACCTGCGGGGAGCTGATGCTTCACTATAAAGGGGTGCAGCAGATTGTCTAATCTCCCCTGCGGACAGACTGGTAAAGTACCAGTGAGACAGATGGACAATGTTTTAGTGCAAAAGAGGACCGTAAAGTCAAAAAGAGCTGCACTTCAGTGAGAATATTACAGAGACGTTAGTGTATCACGGATTTGACATATGATATATGTCCGATCTCAGCTATTTAGACACTTTTCCAAATATGAGGAAATACTGTGTACCATTCATACAGTATGTACAGGATGCAGTCCCTCCAAACCACACTACCTGAAGAGGAGGATCTGCTACAAAACATTACTCCACCAGCTGTGTGACCTTATTTGCTGAATGCAGATGTGAGTATTGTTGGTTACTAAAAAGATTGACAGTTGAGACGGCATCACTGATAAAGGCCTTATCAGTACTCTAACACAGGTGCCCCCAAACCTGGTACTGGGGCACCACTTTGTTATTTGGATTTGCTCCTGCTGAATGCACCATTGCATGATTTCAGTTTTCTGTCTGGGGATCATTTTTAAATTTGCTTTCAGCCTCAAGGTTCAAATGGCACTTTTGTAATTGCCCTGTATAAAGTTCCGGGTTTTGGCCCTGCCCTTTTTCAAGCATGCTGCCCAAAACGCAAGCAGACGGAGCTTCAGGAAATAGGAGCTTCTGAGGGGAAAAAAACTCATTGTGGGTTTTTGATACATTGTTATCAATACTTGTGACTGTTTACCACACACTTATCGGTTATTAAGAGTTGTTTAGACAGACAGAGGGTGAGCTAGCTGAAGAGAAGTTCCTTAAAATTCGGAATTTTATTATACCGTATATTGAGGTCCTTTATATATAAATATATATTATATATATTTTCCTTTATACTGTATACAATATAAAAGCATTCTCTTAAGTTAGGAAATTATTTTTATCAAGTGCATAAATGTAATAACTTCCTATTAAGGATGATAAATATGGTGAAATCACAATGATGAACCATGACACCAACTTTCTTGTGCTTTTTAGCAATGAAACATTGTATCTGGCCTTTTGACAGAACCCATTTGTGTTGTTAACATGCATATCACCTTTGGCGTTCTACACAGTCCGATGACATGCGGACCGCAAAGAGCTGCTGACAGTTACATGTTTACAAGTCTGAGAAAACTGCATGTGCCAATCACGCAAACTACAGCGCAAGCTATTATTTTCAATTCCTTTTTAGATCTATAACCAGGAGGATGGGGAGGAAAAATAGAAATTCAGATAAAATAACAAGGAATATAACAGGTATTTTTGCCTGTCGCAAAGTAATTAATATTAAAAGACCATGCAAGAATGTCATTATCCTAAATCTGGTAGTAGTATTGGACATGCCTTTGACTTTGAAGGGACAGTATATTGAAAATGGGATGAAATTAGTTTTACAGTTGCAACTTCATTAAGCACAAAGCAGTTTCACAAAATAGTTATACAATGCTACGTGTATTTACAGCTGATTTATATTTAAGTGCAGATATACATCCATTTTTCCATCCCATTTTTGCTGATATTTCACATCTTTTATCCATAAAAGTGTTCAATTGTGATCATGATGAAAAATATTCATTTTAAACGTGTATACATCTTCTGAATAATTACTTCATGAACAGACTATTTAGATATGATGCATTACAATTTTAAATGTCTTTTCTGCGTTATAGATCGCATATGTGCATCAAAGAGACATTAATACTGCACTGAGAGTTTAGGCAGAATTAAAAAGTTAAAACAAAAATGAATGACAAAGTCCAGCTCAATGAAGATGTGCAATTAGAATTTCAGAATAATCATGAAGCACAGTTGTGACAACATCTCCTACTACTTTTCAGTGGCAGGAACTGGGGCACTTGTCAGGACAGAAGGAGCAATGAATGGAGCCTAATCCAGTCAAATCCTTGAAAAGAACCTACTACAGTCAACAAAATGTGGCAAATGTTCATGTTTAAACATGACCACAACCACAAGCAACACTACAGTGGCTACAGAACATCAATGCAAATCTCATTTTGTTCATAACACAACAGTATTTACAGTTGTTCAAGGGGATTAGTGCTTTCTGAAGGCACTGTAAACAATCATCTTGCATGGTTTACACCCAACAAAATACGTCCTTTAGTGTGCTATGAGGCTCAGGCAATTCTGAGTGTACATTTTTTACTATTCTTCCAGGCAGAATTGCTTTGCCTTGTTATGTTCCTCAGACCTTTTGATTTCTGTTTGTAAACTGCCTTCTTGAGTTCAAATCACAATTTTTCAACTGGTTTGTGATCTGGAGATCTCAATGGCCAGTAAAGAATATTTGTTTTTTTACCATTTCTTTTTGGATTATTATGTATACTTTAGATTTCACTGAGGGAATACATGTTTTTTCAGCATCAGGTTAACATTTTTATAATAAACATATTGTTGATGTCTGTTTGTTTAAAGACCCTGATTTTCTTTGTCCAGAAGACATGGTTCCAGATGTCATTCAGATGTACAGTAATTCAAGGTTTCCTGTGTGGTTCATGGGTCTCCTTCAGAAAGGACTTCTTTCCTAAAAACACTGGCATTTTCATGAAGGCAACATGGAATGGTATTTTTCTGCACTTTGTTTTCTGAAGATGTTAATTTGTGTTAGAAGTGGACTTTGGATTAATCATTGCCTTTCTAACCACATATCTTACAGTCTGTGCGAAGACACTTGTGTCATCTTCCTGGACAGGTTGCTACTGTCAGTAGCCTGAAATTTCATAACAATGAACACGACGGAGAAGAGCTGTGGATTCAACAATTTGTCGACTGTTTAATAGCCACTCACTGACTTGGATGTCACCAATGTGTGTATTAAAGTCTGTTAGATGGGTCCAGAGAGATTAAATAGTTTAATTCAGTCCACCTGTATATTCCTGTGTAAGACAGCAGGGCCGTGATTAAGACCTGCAGAACTGCAGGGTTGCCAAGAAATTGCTTACCTAAATATTTTTGACAGATCGTTTAATTTGTAGTGAAACAGTACATTGCTTAATTAATTCCAAAGGTTGGTTGGCTCCCCTTGATGTGGCTTGCATTTGCCGGGATACATTCAAATAATACGGAAAAGAGGAACAGCACTTAAGAGGAAAAGAAAATGTTCCAGCTGAAATCAATCCATTTCAGTGTTTTGAAACTAAAATAAAATTACATGTGTTAGAAATAGCACTTTGTTTGTGTTTTGCCCGCTATGCTCTTTTGGGCTGGTACTCGCATTACTTTTACAGTAGTTGGAGGATCTGCACTGTGGGACCTAATCCATGTCCTTAATTCATCTTTCAGCTCTTTTTCCTTTGAAATATAGACTTTTTCCTTGTACCTTCATATGTCTCCAGAGATCACTGCTCTTTTAGTTCAATTTGCCATGCCCCACTGATTCAGGGGTATTAATAATTTAAACTACCTGCTAAGTAATTAAGAGGCTTGTACAGTAGGAACGCAAACCTGAAAAGACAGGATACTCCAGCACTGGAACTGACAACTGCTGCCTTAAATGACTGCAAGGAAGTGTGGGTATTGTCAGAAAGCTACCAGGTTTGAAAACCACAACTTGTAGCTAGCGTCTTCTAGTTACAGCACATTTGTTACAGGCAAATTGTAAAATCAGTCATCTTGTGAAATACCCAATATTCCGAGAGAAGCAGTCTGTTGACTTACCGCAAGTCAGTGGAAGGGTGATTAGAACCTGTCTTTTCTGCTGTAAAGGATTGATTAATCTTTTCAGAATGTTTGCTGCTGTAAATTTTACTCTTGTTTATGCATTTTGTTATTACTATTGCAGATTTGTTGTTTTTGGTTATTAATAATACCTATGATATAGCAATCTCTTATAATTAATAAGACTTTATTGTACAGAGAGATGATAAGGTTTACTATGACAGATGCTTCTCTCATGATGCAGGACTCAATCTGGCCAGAACTTTATAGTCGCCCACAGACTTGAATCAATTACTTTAAATACTTCAAATACAGTATGATATGTTGGCAAATACATTCCTAAGACATTTTTTATGTATTTGGTACCAATTTCCATTTTAACTGTACTTGAAATTTGCTTTTCAAATTTTTTTTTCTCAAGTTTTTTAATTGCCGTTTGAATTTATCCAGTGGGCGATTGCATGAATCATTAGTAAAAAAACCCGCAATTGACAGAGACAGTGGAAATTAACACAGTTTTGGAAGTAGCTATTCTAGAGCTGTCAGCCTATTCAACATTTCAATACTCCAACAAATTTAAAGTACATGTGGAAAGATCTGACTCAAGTTTGGTCTCAGACTTTATAGAATTTGTCTCTTATTCCTCAAGGTATATGATGAGCATCTATCACCGTAGTGCAGTAACTATTAGAAACCATTATCACTTCATCACATCTTTGTCAATAACTCCTTATCCACTTCGGAGTCATGATGGCCAGAGCTTATCCCATGAAGCATGAGTGCTAGGTAGGATACATCCTGTATGGGATGGGAGTACATCGCAGGCATTTCATTTTGCTATTTATAATTCAATTGTGTATTTATAATTCAATATCTCAGCCTGAATAACTGTTCTTAAAATGCCAAATACTGCAGGAGTGGAATACTACTAAGGTTTGGAATATAGTTCTAAACAGGTTTATTATGCAACATATTCCTTGACGTATTCAACTGCACATTTCATACAGATGATTATGATTATGACAAATGCAAAAACGTGTGTGCTGTTATTTATTTCATAAAACACACTTGTAGCCAGAACTGGCATATCAGTTCTACTTTGAAAACAAAATTTATAAGAATAGAAAACAACGAAACATCTTTATTTTAATCGATACAAAATTAAAAGACTGTGAAACCTAAAGAATCTGTATGGCATCTATTTAAACATTTCAACATTGAAAAAAAAAATAGTCTATGAATATGCATTTCAATACATTAAATAACCAAAGCTCTATTTTATTTATGGCTTCTTTGTCAGTGATGTTTTTTTTTTCTGAATTCATTTTGAAGAATGTCTTAAACCACAGAGACACAGCAAGCTGCTTATTTATTGGAAAATCCTCTGCACATTGAACTCTTAAGGTTACGTGAATAATATTTGCTCTGTCTTGTTAGAGTTTGTGTTTTAGTTAATAACAGCAGCCCCCACACAAAACAAAATTATGAGGCAAAAAATGACTGAATAAATGGAAAGCTTTGCTAGTAAATGAAGGAAATGCAAAAGCAATTTACAAATATTTAAAACTAAAGCTTTTGTCTTCAAAAAACATTGTAAATGGCAAAGGTTAAGGTTGAGGGGTGAAAAAATGCATATCTTCAAAGGCTTCTTAGTAAACAAGTGCTGGGTTTAAATATTCATAACTTGGGAATAGTTCGAGTTGTCACTTTCATCTTTGAAAAAGAGATTAGAGTGGAAAAAGTGTGGTGTCCACTTTGAATTCATGGAGATCTAAAGCTCAATTAAACAACCGTTCCGTACTTTATACTAGAAAACTAGGCCACAGTTTAAAAGTTGACACTGTCTTTTAATTTAACCAACTACCAAAGGCATCCATTTCCTCCTCAAATAAATATTAAAAGCACTTCAGGCAATAAAATGATAAAATATCTTAAAATGTACTTATTGTACATCAATATACAAATAACAATTTTCTTAAGGTAGTATTTAATTGTTTCACTCAAAAGAAATGTGCACTTTAAAAATGACCAGTCTAAAACATTTTGTTTTTGCTTTAATCATGAAGGATTAGAGAAACTAGGGTTTTAATGGAATTTGCAGAATCTACACATTCATATAACTGCTATAAAATAAATGAGTTAATTCTTGCCTTTATTATTTTCAAATGATAGCAAATCTGATCTTGACTCTCCTCAATTTTGCTGATAAGTGAAATCCATACGGTAGGGAATGGAAATAGAAGTACATCTGCTATATGAACCAATTACAACACATCATACTGAAAAAAAAGACAAATTCAAGATCCTGAAATTTAAAGAATTAGTAAATCAAACACAGATTCATATCCTCCAAATTAATTTCTTTAATTTGTGAAATGTTTTTTTTTTGCTACTTAGTATGAACTGACTGCCATCTAAGACATTTATATAAACAGATTGTACCCAGGTATGATTAATCAATGTCGGTAGTACAACAGAGCATAAAGAAGATTAAATCCAAAACATGGTTTATTGTTTTTGGTCCCTATAGGACACAGGGAGAAACACAAGAATGCTAGATCCATATAAGGGTGGATAAAAGTGCTATACAATATTGAAAAGAGGATCTCAGAAGGTGAACTTATGGTTAGGAGTGGCAGGCTGTCACCACTCAGCTGTGTAATGCAAGATGTGAAACAATCAGATGTATGCATGACGGTAAAAAAAAAGAATCAAAGCAGACTTAAGATGCAGGTGGTGTGTGAAGCCATTTGTACAAGACTCTTAACAGTACAACAGTGAGCTGGATCTCGAAAGCCTATATAAGTGGCTATCGTGGAAAACAATGCTCATGGAAAACAGATTAACTGGCTAATGGACAGAAATGAAAAAGCAAGAATAAGATATGCCTGAGAAATTGATCCTCTGTTCTTATCTCCCTGTGGTTATTGATTGAAGGCAAACATTGTCTTTCATGCCTCTGAGGTTCGGTTAGAAAAACGCAGCAGAGCAGAACCACAGTATAGGTGTGGGTATATTTTTAAGTTCACAAAACATTAAAAAAAGATTTTCTACTAACAGGGTTCCTACTAACATGATTTTAATGAAATTTTGCACATACCTTTAAGCACCTTTGTATTGTATATATTATTATATATATATTATATTGTATATCTATATAAGGCGGCCTGGTAACGCAGTGGTTACTATTGCTGCCTCGCAGCTCTGGGGCCCCGGGTTCATTTCCTGGGGTGCTGTCTGTGTGGAGTTTGTATGTTCATGTGGGTTTCCTCCCACAGTCCCAGACATACTGGCTTCTGTAAAGCCGGACCTGGAGTGAACGTGTGAGCTTGTGGGGAGAGGATATGATCGCACATTTGTTGTTTGGCTTGTGATGGACTCAGCACCCAGTCCAGGGGGCGTCCTGCCTCGTGCTTGCTGCTTGCTGGGCAAGGCTTCGGCTTCCCAGGCAACCCTGCGCTGCCATGTTCTAAACGCGGTTTAGAAAGGGGATGGATCTATCTATAAAGTGCCCTACATATAGATACATATATAACATACAAGTATGTCTCTATTTCACAACGATGATGGATCCTGACCAAATTAGTGGAAACATATACCATATCTACAAAGATGTGAACATGTCATTCAGTCAATATTGTGACTTGTTGCAATTATAATTTGCATTGGATGTACAGCAAACTTCTCATAGGGTTGTGTTCTAATACCTTCTTAGGAACACAAAAAACACCTCAACGGCATTCGGGCTGTAAAGCTGGCGGGAAGACGTTCACAATTATTGAAATCCACTGTGATTTAACAAGATCTATGTATTTCCTCCTCATAAGAAAAAGAGAATCACAACAATCGGTTAACAACAATCCTTCACAGGTTAAATCAAAAATGAAACTTTTCCAAAGCTCATGCCTGCATTTGTAAAATTGAGGAAGACATTCAGCTGTAAGCACTTTGCTTCCATGATAAGAAATCTTAATTGTTCACACACTGCTTTTTGGACACTCATGGCTGATATTCTAAAAAGATAAAAGAATAAAGTGCTTGACACAGCTTCAAAATACTTCAGGCATCCACATCAGTGGATATGTGCTGAGAGAAGCATCAGCTTTCTTCGAGAGCAGAGTTTAAAATAAGGTGAAAATGTTGGAGCAACTGTGCAAAGGCTTGACACCTTTTCTCAAATCAGAGCATGGATCTGTGCTTTTAATTCAGCAAAGAAATTGTCTCACTTTTCCATATAACTGCTTTTAAAATTTCCTTTTCTCCGTTTCCTGTCTTTAATGGAAACAGCAGTAGGTGGTAAAATGCAAGGAGGCAGGCTTAAGCAAAGCCAAAAAGAGTGTCAGTGGGACTATCACCCACTGGGTTCCTCTAAAGAAGTCTGAGATCAAAGAATAACCTTTCCATTTGGAGTATTTACATATTTGTTTCAGTGCTTTTAATACACCGTAATCAGATGAAGCCCTTAAAGGCAGAGCCTGGTTTGACCTGCATGTTTGAGCAAAGTCTGCTTATGAAACCGGTTACGATATAGTCATCTGCTTTTTTATTCCATCCTCATCTAATCTTTTTATACATCATAGTCACAGAATAATTTATTGGCTCTGGGAATTTGTTCAGGGTTGTGTTACATAAGTATGGCTGGTAGGGTAAGGACAGGATTAAAATGATGTGAAAATGATGTTCTGCTGGCGTGTCACAGTTCCCATCCTGCCCTGATCGCAGTGGAGACAGCTGGACTTCCCACAGTAGCAGCAGCTCTGAGAGTACACGGAGAATGCACATAATATTTTTCAGAAAGCAGATCAGAGGCAGTTTTTAATTCAAAAACTTAAGACCTTTAATGTAAGTCAAAATGTCCTAGAGAGGGCTTCTAATGGTATTTTGGCATCTTGGTATTTAATCTGACAGTGTAGTGTGGACATCTGGGGGTTAAAGGTAACGTCAAAATGTGTAGGATTGTGAGAGTAGCAGGAAAAATAACTGGGAAATAGCAGACCCAGCATGGCAAATTTATACCGCAATGCAGTTTCAGAATGGTGAGAAATATCACGACTGATCCCACTCATCCTAGCGATTTACTGGTAGGTTTCCTAAATCAAGTAAAAGTACACATAAGAAATCCTTTGCCCCCCCATGTAGTCATACTGCTTAATAAATGTAATTAAAGTATCCCCATTATTTAGTTCTAAATGTAAGCTGCTGTTAAGTTTTTATGCATCTGTATGTGATTTTATTTGGCTTTATGTGACTTTTACCTTTTGCTCTGCCTGTGTCTAATTTTTTATATACTTCTTATGGCAGAAGCCAGAGAGAAATCTCCACAGTTGTGGATGATGTATATTACTAAGTATATATCTGTATGTGATTCTGTTTTCCTGGGCCCGCCTTTTTTCTTAAAAGATCCTTTCATGACATCCCTAACCTGGGGTATCGCAATATATAATTTCCTCTCTCTTGAAAATCTCCTATTTAATTCCAGTGATAGCTTTCAAGTTTTGGCACATTTCAAACTTTGTGCCAGCTGTCTCATCGGTTTTAGTTTAGCTTAAATACCTGATCAGTGAGGTCGGACTTGACCACCACCTCTGTTGGAAAGAGTTAGCTGTTACTGTTGAAAACGTGTGGCTCGTCGCTGGCAACTGTGTTTTTTAACTCAGCACTTGTCTCATGCATCTGGGTAAAAAAAAAGTTGTAAGTGAGAAGAGGCCTTTCAACCCATTTTGCTCACTAAGTAAAAGACCATAATTTACTATTATTATTGAGAAGAGGCCTCCACCACTGAAGATGGAGAAATAATTGCATCTCTGTTAAATGAAGCATTTCTCATTCTCTGTGCTAAATAAATTCTTCTTAGCTTCCAATTGTGATCTGCATCCTTAGTGCAATAATGAGTTAGAAATCATCCACAGGGCTGGCCCTATCTGTGACCCTTAAGATGTTACGCACTTGGATCAAATCCCCTCACAATCTCTTTATCCAGTCCATAAAGTCCCATGAGACTAGAAATTATTCTTGTTGCTCCTCTTTGAAGTTCTCTATAGTTCTTTCTAAAACTATATATCCTTTTCTGTGGTATGATGATGAAACTACTGAGTTGCTTTCCAGGGCTTAAATTAAACAATGTGTGCTAAATACCAATTATCCTCTTTGCCTTTTTATTGCTCTCACATAGTTAAGGATATAGAATAATTTATATTGGCCCATCCTTTTCATGTATACTGTAGTTTCTTTCAGCTCCGAAGACATTCATATGGTGTGCATAACACATTCATCTCCTGTATAATTGTGCGGATCACATTGTTCTTATCATAGCTAAATTTAATTTGATAAGGGTCTGCCCAGCTCATCGTTTCGATAAAGTATTCTTGCAATTGTCGTGGTCCTGTTTCTGTGAGTAATTCTCAGTTCCTGTTCATGTATTACCTTGTGTTCTCTGTCAGCTATCAGGAACAGAAGTAAGACTGACCCCATAGTTTCCTAGCTCAGTTTTGTCATTGTTTTAATGAATTGGCGTTACATTTAGAAGTTCCCATCAACAGAATTTAAGATCTATCTAGTGTCATAGAGTACACAAGCAGTCATAGGGCAGTTGTTGCAGGGGACAATATTTACTTTAAGTATACATACAATGCCCAGGTTTACTGTAAGGATGTGGAATGTCCTTTTTTGAATTTGGAATTGTCCTTTTTTATCCTGTCTCTTTTCCTATTTCAAAGAAGATCTTCAAGCCTTGTGAGTGCAAACCGTCGAGCACCAGTGTTGAAAATCAACAAGATTGAATGAGACCCTAGACATCCATTAATTACCACATGGTCAATGGTGCTGCATTAAATTGCGTGAGGTATATGGGGAGACTTGACCAGACCAGGGCTTCTGGAGTATTAGGAAGCTCAAGAATAAAGGAGAACGTTACATTGTAGTGTTACACATTGTAGTGTGTTTGAACAGCTCCCACTCATTAGAGCTGCCTGCCCCATGTGATCACCAGAACACGCCAACCCGTAAAGCCAGTGCTGGTCAGGTAGGGGACATACTGTATGAGTCTTGACCAGGGGACTCAAGACAGGGAGGGTCTGGACACAACAGGGGAGATTTTGCACCACTGAACACAGGAAATGACCTGGTGAGGAGGGAGGATTCCACATAGAGCAACAGAAAAAGGCTCAGGGATCATCTTATCTCTTCCTCCCCATCCTGTATTTGTTGTAGAAAGTCAGGCTAGGGTTGAGCATAAAGGACCACATCGCACATCAATTAGGACTGAATTGAAGAGGAGTCTTTAGGCAACTGAAGGACTTGGACAGCAATTGAATTAGACTGAAGGACATTTGAAAACTGGAATTTTGTTATTCCCTTGAAATGGGAAAGACGCATGCCAGGATGCAGGACAGATCTGATTTTAGGAAAATAATCTGATTGGATTTTTATTTTTGTGCGGGACCTTTTTGTTTTGGTTACAAGGCTATGTTTGTGTGTGTCCCTTGGGGGTTCTTTGTTTCACTTTAATGTTTTTTGAGTTGACAATGATATATTGTGATTTGCAGATGAATTAAATTACAATTATGTGGTCTCTCTTAGGCAGGTACTGTGGGTGCACTGATGGTTATGGAGGATACTAAGAACCTGTTGTAGGAAGAAGAATTCTATACCCTTAAAATTGTTAAGTAGTACAATCTGCTACAGATAATGCATATTGTGTTCAATTATATCTGTGACACTCACCCATTTCAACATCAGTAAGAGCTGTGATTAACATCTCAAGTGCAGCTGGAAAAACAGCAATGTTATTTTACATTGACCTACAGTATCTTAGTCCTTTTAATACCACACTGTAAGTGATCATAATTTCTTAATGATGAAAACCTGGAACATGAAATTGACATTACTTTTGTAAATTTCTGTGTGACATTCCTAAAGCACGTTTACTTTTTGTTTTTCATTTTTCAGTATTAATCTTGTTAACTGTTTGCTTCAATATGCATCGGTCTTTAACAGGAAGAAGGAAAAAAGTAAAACAAAACATTTTAGTAGGATTTTTTACTGTATTTGATTGTTTTAAGATAGAATTGTATGCTTTGTACTGTATGTCTCCCTGAAAAAAAAACACCTGCTAATCAAATCGAATAAGAAATAGTATTTCTTTAACAATAATACAATTCCATAAAATAATTTCTCAGCCTTTCCCCTCAGTTGACTGTAGAGGTAGGTGTTCCGTTTTCTTTTTTATTGTTTTCTTCTCCAGAAGAAAAGACGCACTGTTTTGGTCTTTTAAGTGCATTATACACACCCTACATTCCACTTCTAATCACTGCTTCACGAAGGCCAGCACAAGGAAAGAGCAACACCATAGGTGAAGGAAAGGAAGATAAAACAGGTTTCAGGAGTCCAGAGACCACCTCCTGGGGACCAGGAAACAACCAGAGACAACGAGAAAGACATGGACTTCACTATCACTGACTTCGGCTGTGTGGGGTCATGAAGCAAGAGCTCCTCCTCAAGCTGTAGTATGAGCCCAGATGGCTTTTCCACCCTACAGTGAGCCGAGCCCAGCTTCAGTCTCCTTCCCCCCTCTAGTCCACTTCTCCATGGCCACAGCTCCAGGGTATCAACTGGTGATGATGTTCAAAGGAGCAACAAGACCTCCACTCCACTCAACACCAACACACTCCTTCCAAATTACATTGGAATCCATGAATAATAACAAAAGGGGGAAAATCCAGACTGTCGAACTCCTGTACGCGTGACTGCTGTGCCTAGAAAGCTCCAGTGATGATATTAAAAAAGGCAGTAACTGCACGCACGTACAGTTTTGTTTGGTATTTCAACAGTGCTTGACTTTCTATCCATCGGTCCTCAGTTATCAAACTGCAGAACAATGCCTCATTTCCTTACACTCTGCTTTTCTAAAATTATACATTTTATTCTTAGAGTCTAAATTATAGTGTGAATTTTAGACCAAAGCCTTTAGATATGTAAAGCATGCAGAAAACATTATCTTGTGGTGACCATTATTCAGCCATCGGTCTGATCTACTATTTTCTGTATTCTATTCCAACACGTATACTGTATATCTAAAGCTGCAGAAAAGGATGAGTGAAAAGTATTACCCATACACCTGGCTAGTGGCTAGTTGTCGTTTTGTGGGGAGAACAAAAAGGAAAAATTTTCAACGAACATCTGTAATTAATAAGTCCTGGAATACCTCCTGATGACCTTGCTTGATCCTCTCTTTTTCTTCCACCCTTTGACTTTGAAAACCAAGCTGGACACCAGCAATGTAATTGTGGCCTGTGGCACGTATAACCAGATTTGTCACAGAGCTGTGTTGGATCAGCAGATGTTCTGCCACACTGCGAGCCATTAACCATCGGTCACCATGAGACATATTGTGGGTGACTGCGGATTTAAGAATCTAGGTCAGCAGGCCTCTAGAGAACACAAAATAACACAGACCACCTCTGTGTCTGTACAGTCACCACTCCTTTTCTGCTTAGAAACACAAAACAGGGTTGGTCTCATACATTCTGAGTCACTGTTGTAACAGTACATAACAGAAATCAAAACATCCTGAAATATGTACAGTAGAACGTGTATTTCAACAGTTTTAATTTGAAAGTATACAATAAATTTCATGTTGTTTGTTTGTTTATGATATCTTCTTAATGGCATGGAGTGTTATGTTGGAACAAGCAAAAAAGGATGATATTTATGATCTGATGTGAAGTACGAAAAAAAAAATTGGGACCTGAAGATGTAAAGTATAACTAGGTAAAGATTTATGCAGACTTTTCAAAAATGAAAATATAGTCACACAACATTAAAAAATATTTAACTTCTGCTAAGCTTCTTAAGAAAATGCATTTGTTGGAAATTATTCAAAAAGATTTCCCACAATAATATCTGGATTGGAAGATTTGTTTTATACTGAGAGGATTAACAAAACATGGGCTCTTTAAAATGAAAATAACATTGTAGAGATTTGATTCAGTGTGCTCAGCGTTCTCAAAAGAAAAGAAAGCATTTTCTAGAAAAAGCTTATGTGTTAAACAACCTACTTTATCATGCTGTGGTATCACTGGAATCCTTCCAAAATCATAAGGAATCTCACAGAATTTACATATCATAACATATCCAATTTTAATTTTCTTTCTCTTTTCTCTCCAGAAATTGTATTTCTGCATTTTAACTATACAGCTAGGCCACTCATTTATTTAATAAGGGAAGTTCTTGCCTGATTTCTCCAGTACAGATCTTGCCTGGAAATTGTATTTTAAATACTGTATAAAAATATGTCACAGAGTATATTTTTCTGCAGGCCACTTACTGCATATTGGAACAATAGATTAAGTCCACTGAAGACATGATTTGTCTATGTGTTTTGTGCACTTTGTCAAGGCAGTATCACCTGCTCAGGATTGTGCATATCAAAGCAGACTTTCAAAAAGAGGGATCAAACACACAGCACCAAAAGAAAATAAATATTGTTAATCATTTTGAAAAATAAATCAGTAGTTCCTGGAAATAATAAGAGTAGGTTTGCTGCCTTTGCTCTTGTGGGTCACTGGAGTCAAGTGCACCGGGGAATTTCTGACACCCCTTATACCTGGTCCCGCTTCTATGATCTTCTTTGCTGATCATGCTGATCACACTTAGCAGACCCCTCAGAGGTGCTCAATCTCCATGGGATGGTGTTCCAGTAAGCGCCATTCACTCTCTTCAAGTCTGTTTTTTTTTCTGCCACTTTTGATTCCTGTGCCATGCATTACTCCATTCCCTCTGTTGGCTCTCTATCCCTGCATGCATCTGTTGGTGCAGACTCCCACAATGCTTTATGCCTCCTGTTCTCAATTTCAAATGTTCTTTCCCTCCATTTTCATGTGTGTGCATCAGTTTGTACAGCCTTTGCCGATTCTGAAATCCATAAGAATGTTTATCGGAGATCTTGAGGAAATTGAATATGTAAATCATCTCCCCTCTGAGTTTTCTCTTGATCAAGGCTAAAAAGGATTACTTATTTTAATCTGTTAGAGTACAACATTACATTGAGCCTGTCACCTCTGGATAGATTCCAGCAACAGTATTTTTTATCTTTGTAAAAATAATTTAAAACAATTGCATTACACAAAGCTATCTCTTTGACTGTATTTTAATACGGCGGCAACCTTTATCTCCCAAAACAACCTTTGGGGTATTCCATGTGGTATTTCTTTTGTCGGTTCTCCTGTTAAGGTAACAGAGTATCGAGGGTGCAGAAAACCTAACAGGCCTTCATGTTTACAGAAGTCCAGGATTTAAGGAGGGGTGGAGTGGTGGCTCTGTGGCTCAGGATCTGCACCTGTGGCTGGAAGGTTGCCGGTTCAAATCCCGCAGCTGGCAGAGGAATCCTACTCTGTTGGGCCCCTGAGCAAGGCCCTTAACCCCAACTGCTCCAGGGGTGCTGTGCAATGGCTGACCCTGCGCTCTCTCTATCTGTGTGTCTCATGGAGAGCAAGCTGAGGTATGTGAAAAGATAAATCCTAATGCAAGAAATTGTAAAGGGTTAATAAAGTGATGGTGTTGTTGATATCATCCTGTTGATGCCAGTCTTATACAGGTATTGCTCATCGTCCAGGGTCCACAGTCACACGCGGTATCTACCTCCTGCTTGGATAGAGTTAGTCTATAAAAGGATGGCACATGGTGTATTTCTTAGGGCTGTGATGTTTTTTTTCACAGGGAGAGCACAGAGTGTGGCACGCCAGCCATTTGCAGACTTATGGGGCATCTGCTGCACTGGTTCTTGTAGGGTGTGCATGGAGAATATATATTGGACAAGTATTGGTTAAATATTAATACTGGCAGGGATCTAGTAAACCAGGTGAGAGGGTCTACCTGGCAAACTCATTCAAAGCTTTGAACACACCTTATTCCTAAATATTTTCTGCATACATTCTTGAACTCAGTCACTTGCTGTGGTTATTCTGGAAAGGTTTCGAAGTGATTTTTTTAACTACACTTCCCATGAACACTGGCTGTTGTTATTTTTATGAAGATTTGACATGCTCGATTTAACTACATTTCCCACGAACACTTACAAGTGGTCTGGTGGTCAAGACACTGCTAAAACTGGTTTTCTTTTCTCCTCCATAGCAAGATTTACATTTTCTAGATCTACACTACAGACGTTTGTCTTTGCAAAAAAGGTTTGTGAGCCCAGTTGTTCACTATATCAAGAAAAAAGTGTTTTTATCCTCACAACTTGTATGATTTATTTATTACAAATGACTACAAATCAGCTATCATATTGAATTCAATGAATGAAACCAATTACCATTCTGATTGAAATTATTCCATGTATTAATAATTTAGTTATGACTATATTTATTATTGATATTAATTTAATATTTAACATACTATAATATCTAAAAATTAAACTGTCAATATAGTATACATATTATGTATTAGATTTTATCTTTAGAGAACGAGCCTTTATTATCCCCAAAGGGCAGTCTATTAACTACAGCTTGTGCATTGGCCAGAAATCGGACTTGGGCCTCCCACGTGGCACTCGAGAACTCTACCACTAAACCACCAATGCATCACTATGACTGGATGAATACATTTGTGGCATGCTGGGAAGTGTGTTTTTTTTACTACATGTACAGTATTTAGTGACACAAGCTAAATTGAAAACTACAGGCATTGCTTAGTGATGTGTTTATTTGATAAGAGGTTTTATTTTCTATCACCTCGCAAATAAATATTTTCTACAATATTATAAATAAACATATACTTAAATTTACTGGTGCTAGAATTGCTTGCATAGGAAATAAAAACAAAATGAAGCATCTGATTGCGGCAAAGATATGAATAAAAAATGTTGAATGAAAACTTATGCAAAATCACTGTGAAACACACTAAAAAACAGCATATTATAAAATCAAATTCTGCATTTCTGTATTGTTAACTTAAAAAACAATAACATCAGGGAGGATTATGGGTATAGACACAATTGTTTAACTTAAACTGGTTGAAAAAGCCAGCAGAATCCCCTGATTCCAATCCAATAGAGATGATTTGGCAGTCCCTGAAACACTACGTTAGAAAGACAGCGAAACTGACCACAAAGCAAGACCTCATCCTTGTCTGAAGTGTCTAGGAAATATAAAATAATTTAAAAATACACTTAATATTTAACATTAGAACTTTCTGAAAATATTATGTAATATTCAAAAGGTTTTGTTTTCTTACTCAATGTGTGAATACGAAACTGCTGGGCATTTATAGATGGATGTGTAAATGTAAAAGAGTAATGCTACGAAGCTAATGCGTGAATGATCCTTAAGACTTGTTAGAAAGCACTTCAGAAAATAAAGACAAAAGATGTTTCAAGTAGGGAGCTGCGTCAGCATGAGTAGGCTGCAAAGGAACACGTAAAGGTTTATTCCATGCTGAAAAAAGAAAAGAAAAACAATGTTTCGGCTGTGGAGCCTTCTTTGGGTGAACGTTCCTTTAAAGACAAAATATGACTTTTGAATATTCACCAGACTAAATATTGAATATTAATATTCAGTCAAAGAGTATTTAATCTGCTATAAAAGGTATAAAACAGGTGATCAATCATTGGTTTGCATTGATATATTAAAGATAGTTATTTTATAGAAAGAAAAAATGTGGGATAAAAACTTTCATGTACACTAACCTGGAGTGAAAACTTAAAGAGGACTTTCATCAATTTTACCCTGAAAACTCTGAATTGTGAACAGAACCTGGAAGGCATACCTACAGTATGCTGTCAGCAGTGAAAACGATCACAACGCCCGTAAGGGATGCTTGTGATCTTGGAAACTAATTCAAGGCAGCGCCTGAAGGTCATTAGTAAACTTAAAAGTCTAAAACTCTTGAGATGGGTCAACTACCCCAGTCACAGATACCAAGGGACATGACTTTTACTCAAGAGAAACTGTATTCAGATCCAAAGAGGTATACTGCATTAAAGTCAAAGGCTACATGACGGGTTGAGCCTGTATGTACATTTATTTTTGCAAAAATAAGATTAACTTGCTTGTTTGTAGGGGAGAGTCATTTTGAAATTATATCCCTATAACCTAAGGAGCATTCTTTTCAATTCCTGGGTCTCTATAAGCACATGGACATACAGGTCAACACAATAATTTTATTTACACTTTAAGGTAACGGGTTAAGGTTTATTCCATGCTGAAAAGAAACGAAAAGAAAAGAAACACAATGTTTCGGGCTGTGGAGTCTTCTAAAGCCTTCTAAAGTAAACCTTTACTTGTTCCCTTGCAGCTGAATCACCTACCTACTTGAACTGTTTAGACTTGATACAGGCAAAGGAAAACCAAGAACTCTTGGGTACTTTACTACAACACCATGGCAAGAAACAAGCAATTCAAGGTGCATACGCAAACCGAGAGTTCTTTATTCAGCAAGGTGAAGATTCCTTTTCCACAATTACTGGGACAGGATAGCTTCAGTCAGCTCCAAAATTACTCAAACTATGAAGAGCAAGAAAGGCCGTATGAAATAAACAGAACAGGTAATGGGAACCAAAAAACTAAATGTATTTCTTATCACTTGGGCAATAAGTAAGAACTTTAAAACCACTAGAACAGTGACAAACACGCCTGGTAGAGGAAGCTAATGTATCTTGGCGCCACGCACAGGGAGAAGGATGGTTCGGGAGAAGAAGAAAAAGCCAGTTGGTTGGTTGAATATCGGGGGTCACCAAGTCTCAAAATGTACAATTAGATGCCACCTCCATGGTAATATTGTCACGATCGGAATCCCACCTCTTAAGGGTGCTCCGGCCCTTTTGTATTTTCGTTGATTTTGTGCACCTGCTCTCTGTTTTCCCCTCCTTATTTAAGCCTGGTGCTCTCGCTACTCCTGGCTCTGCATTGAAAGACAGATGTCTGGAGGCCCGTCTAGCATCAAGTCCCCGTACATCCGTGGCTTGAGGGCATAGACCACCTATCGGCGTCCTGACCCAGCTGAGTCCGGGGCTCGGAGCGTCTGGCCTCGTCAGTCTATTTTTAACTTCCTTGTTCCTGGTTCATTGTCCCTGTTCCTTGTTTTTATTCTTGTCTTCGTCTTGGATGGACCTCCCGGTTTTTGGATATTGGACTGTTTTGGACTCGTTCCCCTGCGCCACGCCCCCCAAGCACCTAATCACCATAGTCACACCCCCCTGTCTGATCCTCGTCGTCTCCTCCCCGTCGTCCTGTTCCAATTACTTCCAGATTATACCGTCTGCGTAAGGTCCAGAACTACGCTTCTCAGGAGCCTGGACTGGCTCCCATTACAAATATTTCCCTATTTTGAAGGGCTGCCAGAAAAACTAAAAACCTTAATTGAGAGCAACCAACACATGTAAGCATCTGGAGTAGGCTAAAATGACCATGGCACTTGGATTGGTGTGGTCAGATGAGATCAAAGCAGAGCTCTCTGGCCATGCAGAGCAGCTGTGGGTTGGCCTTCTGTGAAGTATGGTGGTGGATCTTGGATCCTATTGGGCTGTTCTGCTCTCTCTGAACCTCCGACCCTTGTTAAGAAAACCTTGTTTCTTGTAAGAGGAACCCTTGTTTCTCTGAACCTGCGACCCTTGTTAAGGCCAACTTGACACAGATAGCACCTCAGAACTGAAGAGAGATCAGAATGCCGTGAGGCAGCAGTGCTAACCACTGTGCCAGCTGCAGCCTCTTTACACTTTCAGCTACATTCAATTTCAGTTTGGTTTCATCTAAAAAAAAAACACAGTAATAATAAAATACACATTTTGATTGAGGAACACAGACAAAATAAGTCCCTGGCTTGGTATTATATTTATCTTTTTTTCAATCACATTTACAGTACCTATGGTACTGTATGAAAGGTCCATTCTAACTCAATTTCAGCTTATTATCCCATTATGTGTGATATTAATCGCAGTCCCGTGCTGTGTCTATGAATCTTAAGATCTAGAATGTGCAAGTAACCCGAATGATTCCATTATTCATGTCAGAAAATATAAAATCTGTATGCTCTGTATGACAGGTGCATTTTGATAGCTCTATGAGTTGTTAGGAAAAAAAACATGAAAACTGCTATTGTTACTACCTCTGACAGCTCCAGTATAATAAAGTGTTTATTTAGTGTCTTTATACAACAGAAAAAAAACCATCTGTGATTGCTGATGGTCTTTACAACTCAGCATGTAATGAATCATTAAAATAACACAGTGGGATCCAGGTTTTATATTTGCCAAAGGTTTCTTCTTCTTTCCACTTTCAAAGGTCACCTTTGAAACAGCCTTTCAAGAGAACAAGAATTTTTCTTTACTCTGTCTCCCCTTAAATGTGAGCACCTCTCCATGTCCCATGAATAATTCATAGTTACAAGCATAAACTATCAGGGCTTGACACACAGAGACGGCCAACTTATCTCCAATGAAATGAGTGAAAGGCTGTGGACAATAAGTCTGTAAAAACACTAGAGGTACAGAAAAATAGAAAAAATTGATAGAAATAATGATAACTTGTGTCATACTAATATGAAATGACATTATATAATCCTGCTTACATAAAACCAATTATTTGTCTTACAGTACTGATAGACTGTAAATGCACATGACAATAAAGATAGATATTTCTTTAAATAAAATTATAGTTTTTTTTCTGCCAGATAAAATCAAATGAGATTAAAATACAAAATAATACATTACAAACCAGTCTTGGAAAAAATCTGAAATGTAAATTAAATTTGCATTACTTGAATGCCTCATTGTTCTTTATTTTTCATATGGAATTTGTAGTTCTTTTTTATGTTTAGCTTTTGAAATGCCAATTGTTAATCGCAGCCCTGTCAATGGCTTGGAAAGGATCTGGACCGCAAGCACACATCTACAGACGCGCCTGCATAGCACATAGCAAAACTAAATGATGGATGACAGTAATGCAGTAATGAGATGGAAGTAATGTAAATGAGTAATGCACTGCTACCTATAACAAAACGCAGCAGCTTGCACCCCTAAGCCACAGAGATCAGCATCACACAGAAAAGCCTAACACATTTCAGAACCAGTTTATTAATGCTGTTGGGCAGATCTGCCCACAAGAACATTGAGCTGTATGGAGAAGATTGTGGAGTTTTCAAACTGCTATAAATCTTAATAATGTTAAAGATAAGATCACTTTGTTGGCCATATACAATTTCTTGTATTATGAATTTGTCTTTTGGCAGACCCCAACTTGCTCTCCATGAGACACACAGACAGGGAGAGAAGCTTGGGGTCAGAGCGCAGGGACAGCCATTGTACAGCACCCCTGGAGCAGTTGGGGTTAAGGGCCTTGCTCAGGAGTAGGATTCCTCTGCCAGCCATAGGAACCAGCAACCTTCCAGCCACAGGCACAGATCCTTAGCCACAGAGCCACCACACTGCAGGAGGAAGGGTTTATATTGTTTTAGAGATGGATAAATGTTATGACATGAAAATAATATTAAAGTGAATTTATAGTGACAGGCATATGATAATTTCCATTTGACCAATTATGCTTGGCAGCGGTTTAGTGATTTTTGTCCTGTTGTTTATTGAAGGAACCTAGAGTTTGGTCAAGTCCACCAAATGCAAATATGACCTTCAGTCCTTGCAATACTTCTAAGCCCGTTAGGATTTTCTATACATGATTCAGATTTCCTCTCACTTTCCCTTGTTCTGAAGTGGCCAATTGTATCCACAAATAACAACCCCATGAGAAGGTAAATAAATGAATAATTGTCAGTGAGTTGCAAAATTAATCATCACATGGTTTAATTTCCACATTCCACACTTGTGTGTGTACAGTATATTATATACCCAAGTATTCTGTTTGCTGTTGTATTACTTCCTTTCATTTACATTCATCGATGATCACATAGAAGAACCGAGCATCTTGGAACTAACAATCACCTGTGTGATGTTTCTAGTGTTTGAACACACTTTCTGTGTGGATCATTTTGCACTAACCAATGATGAATTTAATTTGCCCGGCGCATGCTTAGAAATTTTGAAATTCCCCTGCTGCTTGTGTTTTCCATTCACCCTACATTTGCATAATCTGTAGATTTAAACTATAGCTGAGAAAATTATGCATGTACTACATCATATAAGACAATAGTATATACTTATTATTATATACTATAGTCATAATTATTGGCAATATGCCTTTCAAAAGTATGTATCCCTCTTCCAATGTTGAATTACAAATGGTGTATGCAAATAAATATTTTTAATCAAAACTTCAATGCTCAGATTGAACACATTTATGAGTGAAAAAAGTTTAAAACCAGATGGCTTCCTGAATCTTATTGCCACGCCAAACCCCAGCGAAGCTGTTGTTTCTATGCCAAGAGAGCTACACCTCCTCAAGCCCCCTGCAATAGGCAGATACAGTAATAGAGAAAATGAAGCGTATGTGAAAGCTATTGTGTTGCTGGGGATGGTGGGTTACATCCAGGGTTACATCCTGCTACTGTTTGATAGATGCCCCTCATGTGTAGGGCAGTGTTGAGCTGTGAGTGGCTTGTTCAAATGTGATCTTGGCTGCTGTCATCACTCTCGAGCAATCAATGTAATCTCCATGACACTTTTTTAGCAAACACGAGATGATGGGAGATGACTGGTGACTGGAAGAAGACAAAGAGACAAAGACAAAGATCAATCAGCTGTCTGCGTGTCACTCAAGCAACTCTGTTCATGCTTGGGTGCAACTGCTACACAATGAACTCTACAATGTCAAACACTCTGTCAAGTTACCTATTGCTGACAGCACGGGAGAGCATTAAAGGGCTAGTGTAATCTACAACAATAATTTGTCATAAGTTAAAAAAGTAATATACTGTATATTTGTGAGGCAAGTAAAACAAAAAATTCAGAAATTAAGAGCACATACAGTAAATTAAGAACTACCTGTATCCTTTTCCGCATCTGATAACATTTCTGATGATAACTTCAGCAGGATATCATATCATAAATCTAATGGGCATGAGTATGATTACTCCCAGTAAGAGTGTAGATACATACCATCATGGCAAACATTTAAGTAACTTTTTAAATACATAGTTGCTGACTTGAATACATGAACAAGAATAGCCATTTTCCCCAATTCTCTTCAAGCTCATGTCTCCATAACAAATGAATCATCAAGAAATTACTTCCTTGCTTATGTTTTTAGTTCTGATTCCCCTTTCTTCCCCTTAAGGCCATACGGATTACATTCTAGAGTTTCAAATTTATAATAAAGCAACAAAGACATTTTCATTTTCTCCTCTGCAGCATGAAAGGTCTCCTGGATGTCTGGAAACACCCACTTGATTTTTCTTTGCAGAGTATATTCCGCTCCTTATAGATGCTGTCTTGCAAAGACAGTTTCCAGTTGTGGGGGCAGTGCTGACACATCTTCCTGATTGAGAATTAATAAGGATATTCCACGTTCACATTTAGAGCTGTTACTGGATGACGACCCTAATCTGGGTCTGCCTCAGACAGCAGAAATGGATCTCCTGGTTAGTTTGAATGTAGCATTGCTGGGTCCTGGCCTGTCTTGATGTTGTGCATGTAGAACTCTCCCCTGCTGGTGATCTGGGGCCCCAGAGGGGGGTGGAGGTCCTACAGCTGCAGATGCAATCAAAGTGTTGCTGCAGGGGGACTCCACTGCAGCTGTTGGACTGAATTTGAAGGGGTCCTTCAGTAGACATCTGGAAGGGAACACCACTGAGAGGGTTAGGTGAGGGGGATTTATGGGAGTCTGGAATAGTTTTAAGTTACTTATGTGGAAAATAAAAAATAAGTATTCACAAAATACCTTATTATTCTAAGTAGTTTTATTAATGCTTTTGCATTATTAATTATTCAATTCCACTTTTACAGTTCTGTTGGTATCGATTTGGGATTGTAGAGCTAAAACAAAGCTTTATGATATGTTTCCCTGTTGCAGTACTCTACTCTCTGTTAGCAATTCTAATGCGTTTTTTATGCTGAGCTTGTAGCTTGGAATGGTCTTTCTTGCTCAATTAAACCATTTAGGCCATATTTTCTTTGACTTTAATTTATTTTCTTGATGGATGTATTTGTTTTGACCCTTTAGCATTATGTGTTCTAAGTTTAGCCACATTCTGCTATTGACAGAATCTTTTCTCATATCCCCACGTATAAAATGCTTATAAAACCTTTTTTCAGACTCAGTGTTTACACTTTAAATATAAACAATATATCATAAGATAACATGTTATACTTTCAATTTCGCGATGGTTCTATCACATTTACTCCCTTAATTATATTCTGGTTTTCTGAAAAAAAAGGGGTCAATGAGAGCATCTTCCCTATTATATACCTTTACAGATTGTGGTAAGAAGCAATTTTTAACCATTTCAAGCACAGTCTGAATTCTGAATTCATCATCACAATATCCCAATTTTTGTGGAAAAATGAAATCTTCCAATAATTTCAGTAATATGTCACATTTCCTGCATACTTTCATGATCTTATTATCCAATAGCTTACATGCAACCATGTCTGCTTTGATAATAGTACAGTTTAATACAGTACCTGTTGTCAAGTCTGGACTTTTATTAACCAGATAAATTTAAACTACTTGCACCATCTTTCTTTAGGTCTTCAGTTCACATTTTTTATACAATATATTCTCTAACTCACCACCCCTTCTATTCTGTTATTTATTTCTAAAAATACAATTTCTACTCATGAATTTAATATTTACAGTATCTGTGTCTTTTCTCCTAGCTATTTTTTGTTAAGCCATTATCATACCACTGATAAAACACGATTGCATTTTTCCTTTTGATTCTTTATGTTTCTAGCATTGAGATATAAGCATTTATAAACACCACTTCTAGCAGTGATATAAGAATTTATTTATTTTACATTTGTCACTGCTGTTGCCCTGGGGTTTCCTTGATCATACAAGAATTATTCTGCTGTGAGCTTTCTGACCCCATTCCCAACTTTAAATATACTTTCACTTCTCTACTTGTCTACTACTTTTGCAAATGCAAACCTTACGTCTTGTACACATTGCTTCTTCCAGAAGGATACCTGATTCTGAATAAATTTAAATCCCTTTCTGCACTACGCTTTTGAAAATTTTTTAAATCCTCATATTTCCTTCTGCTTTCCTGACACGGGACACTGCTAGAATTCTTGAAAAGCCCACTAGGCATTCTAATCATATGTTTATACACTGATTCCATAAATATCTCTTGCTGAGATGTCAGCCTAATATTTCTCATTACATTTAGTGCAAAATGGAACTGTATAAAAACTGGTTCTATGCTGGCTCTCTATAGGAGGTTTTCCACTCACTCAGAGCCTGCAAACTGAGCAAACCCACACTGCCCACAACATACCATTTTTTATCTACAGTATACAGTATACTGTAGTTGACTACCATTAGTAAGGGACTGAGTTGCAGGGTGCCCTGAGACCGGCCCATTTGTTTCCAGTCTGCCAGTGCCCAGATCATGTCCTGTAAAACCTGGAAAAGGGAATAGCAAGGATTCGGGGTACATGGCATCCCCTGTAGTTGGCTGTCTATGTGTGTGCAGCTATCTCCCACTAACATGTTACAACCACCGATCCTCGGAGTGTTTCTCGCAAACGAGCTAATCGGCTTCAGCACATACCTATTCACTACTAGCGCTGCCGCACGCGTTGACTATCACCCACGGCGGTACCTCATCAGCTCGTATCCAGTACATGCCGTACTTACTGTAAGCCTTCTGTACGTACTGCTCTGTGCTCGGTATTAGTTTCTCGTCTAGAGCTGCCTTCTACTGCCTTCTCTGGTCGTCTCTTTTGGATTTAGACCTCTCTGCTTGTTCTTTGACCATGACTTTGCCTTACGAATTGGAGTGGATTTCTTTGAAGATTCCTTTGGATACTGACCCCCGTTTCTTGTTCCTGGACCTCGAGCCTGGCTTACATTCGGCTTTGAACACTCCAGCCTTGCTTGTGCCTATTGTCTCGACCCTCTCTCGAACACTCTCTTTTCTCCTCTTAGGATCCCGAGATATTTCGTCATGGCTGCCCTAACGTAACTTGTCAGAAGCCAGGTCATACACTAACTTCGTACAGGGTTGTGCTAACTAGTCTTGCAAAGTTTTGTTACAGTTGAAATCAGCTAGTCTGGTATCTCTGCTCTGCTGTTCTCTAAAAGAAGAACTGCTTAATGCCTGCCTATCTGCTCAGCATCAAGCTGAAAAAATCCAGGAAAAATCATGGTGGAAAAAAGGCCTAGGAAAAAAATCACCTTCAATCCTTAGTATGAAGCAGAAATATAATCCAGGAACAAAAGCCAATTTAAGTTTTGTAACTGAAATAAAGAATAATACAAAACTAAAAAGAGTTAATGAACAATGATCAACATACAGTAAAAACACACCTGTCTCTGCCACTTTATTTAAACTCCCGTCTAAACTCCTTTTTTGAACCTTGAAAGCTTTTGTGATACTTTAATTCTTTATAAGTGACGGCATTGTCAGAGCAAAGTAAAACTGCTCTAGATCAAGTTGGCTTAAACCCCACTTGCTGGTTTTGTTTGCCTGTGCTTTTGAATTCTGACTAGAGTTCAGCATTTTGATTGCTGTTAATGTTAGTCATTAGTATCTGATTGGGCTTCAAAAAACCCGTGTCACGGGGACGAGGAACACGCAGAGACGGAAGACAGAAGCTTGCACCACAGTATGCAGGAGAGGACATGGACACCTGGGACTTTGCAGAGAGTTGTGTAGCAGAGGAAAAGCAGTAGTAGAAGAAGCTCCAGCAACATCTCCCTCCTCCCTCCTCAAACATGGTGGGTCTAGGGTCTGCGCAAGAAGCACCACATTGTTGGGGATGGCTGGGACTGAGGAAGATGGAGTTTCTTCCCTGTGGTAAAAGGAGATACACCAAGACACCAACCAGGGCTAGTTTGTGGACAATAAAGCTGTTGGACTTTTCCTTTGGAACATTGGCTGTAGTAACGGCATCCATGGGGTCCATTGAGCTGGTGTGGAAAGTGTGTCCTTTGGAGACACCTTGTGCGTGATGTAGATACTGTTTTGCCAGTCCCGTGGATACACTGGTACTGGTGCAGGGGAAAGGAGTGTTGTTCTAGCATCCTTATGACTCCTAGGTGGCATAGTCAGCTTCAAAAGAACAAGTATGGCACTGACAACCCCGACAGCTTATTTTTTATCGGAAGGTAAAAACAGTAACTGAGAGCAATAAGTTAAATTTTGTTAGGGTGAAACAAGGACGTGTAGACAGAAATGGAAATCAATACAAAAGACATTCCGGCCTGAAAGCAAGTCCACCTTTTCACACAAAGAGTGGTGTTGTGTTTTCTGAGAAACAACATGGTATGTTTCTTATGGCTTCTAGTAATTAAGTCATAATATTAATAAAGCTAATGTTTAGCTCTTATATACCACTTATTTCAATGTAGGAGCACAATTGTGTGGAGATGTCTTCTGCAAACCCAAGTCGATGTATTCCCCTACATACTACATAACAAAATGAAGCAATGTTTGAATTGTGTACAGCAAAGCGTTAACTTCATCTTAAGTAAAATTAAAAGACATACTGCATCTGTCATCTTTGTTACCCGCAATATTTTAGAGATCTGATTAGAAATCCTTGGCCTTGTGGTGATTCAGACAGGAATAAGAATTATACATTAATTAGCGAGCTGAGCAGCTGAGCACATTATAACTTGCACAGAAATCACTCAGGATGTTACCAGTCAATACCTAATTACTCTTGCTGGTCTCCAAGCTTTTATTTCCAAAGGAAGTTTATATCTAGGAAACAAATAATAATAATAATAATAATAATAATAATAATAATCCCTCCTGAGCAGAAAAGTATTGAGCAATGTTAATTAACGATAATGAGAAAATGTGAATATCAAATAGATTTCTGGGTTTTGGAATGAAATACTACACTTATTGAAGAAGCATATTGATTCACAATAATTTACTATCTCTAAATTGTTTATTATGCCAAAACTGCTCTTATGTGGAAAGAGACGTTTGGCATTAGGGCTTTTTAATGCCTATAGTAGGTGCTGAAAAGAGAAGAGAAGAAACACAGCGTTTCGGCTGCTTTTGTTGGTAGTAAACAGTAGGTTTTGTTGCAGATGTATGCCGTGTGGGTTTGATTTTGTGTGCTCTGTTAATAGTACTCCATTCGAGTTGGAAAAAATCTGTTTCATAGTCTTCAGGTCATTATTGTAGGCCCTAAACAGTTGGGCGGTTCAGGAAGTCCTTGCATACAGAGCATTTTGTGTTTTACTATAATGCAAACCATTGATAGAAATGCCATTCAGCACTTCATCTACAGGCATTGGATTGTATAAAAAGTGAGATAGCAACCAGAGGGTCCTGACATATCAGGAAGTCCTCAGCGACTGCTTCGGCTGTGCCCAGAAATACCAGAAAATTATTATTGTAGCAGTGCGAAAAAATCCTCCTGCTCTGATGCCATTTACACTGGATACATTGACCTGTGGTTTAATGCTTCATAATTAATAGTAGGCTCATTTATAATAATTATAGGGCATAGATTGGTGTTTTAATTTGTGGTTCTTAATAAATGGGATTTCCTAAAAGGCTGTCTTCCAGACTGAAATTGACCCCCCCCCCCTAAATTAAATTATTTGTGTTCATTTTTAGAAAAAATAATTTCTCATTTGGCCTTAACATGTAATTTCACATGCATATGTTATTTTAACAAATGGAAATGGTACTGTGCCTCTACCAGTTTCATTCTAGCCTTGTATTCGGGTCAGGTAAGTGAAGATACTCTCAGTAAATCACTTTTGACAAGTTTAATTGCTCTGCTGATGCCAAACACACCTAATCTCTCATGCTATACAGTATACTGTTAGACCTTATTACTAACAAAGCAGGAGGGTGACTTTGACATTTTAGACAAAAATATCACCGAGAGAAAATTATCAAGATAATGCATTCATACATTTTCATTATTAATTTAAATTTAAAATATTGATTAATTATGTGTAAGTTTAATATTTAAAACTACATACAGTATATTGTAATTAATTTAAGATAATCAAACATTGTTTTATTTTCACTGTATTTTGGATTGTCTAAATGAGCAACCAGGATAAGGGAACTTAGGGTCTAACCATAGGACCCCCTAAAATAAAATAAAACTGTGTTAGCTGCCCAACTTCAAAACATCCATTCATAGCATCTGATCCGCAAGCCATTGACGTTAGCAATAATGACCTGTTTTTGTTGTGTGTGAGAGGTCATCAAGAAAACAGCCACATTTATAAATATGCATAATTTTTAAATACGTTCATGTGCACTCTCTGGAGCGTTGGTCTGATTTCACCCCCTAATCTGTCCTCGCGTTTTAATCAATACAGTAGATGCAGCTATACAGGTACCAATAGCAAGAGACTTGATGGCTAGACAGATTTAGAAACATCTGGAAATAACAACAGGAAAGACTGGGCCCAATGACCTCAGCTAAAGCACTTCTGGCCCATAACATTTACAAGGATGGCAGGCCTTACTGTAAAAACTAGTTAGTGTGCTTTTGTGGAGAATTTAAAATAAAGATTTTCTCATCTTCGCGTTTTTCATTTCCTCGCTGTTATGGAAAAAAAGTGAAAGGATTTTTTTTCCCCCACATACAGTATATGTGGTTGTTTCATGCTCCTGGGTGAGGTCATCTCTTTTCTTACATTGATATGAGAGTAATTTGCATTTCCATCTATACACCCCAACCCATCTATCCTTTAACAAAACTCATACAAAAATGTACTCTTCTACAAAATATTTGCAGCTTTGAAGCTGCAGATTCTTTGTAAAAAGAGATGTCCCTGCCAGAGTGGCACTTAAGAATTTTTACAGGAAAAAATGGCACTTTTATTTTTGACACCCTTGATTATTAAATTAAAGCCTAAAGTGTAAGGCAGGGTCTCTAACCATCTGCCAGCAAAGAACAAGTAAATCTCCAATTATAAGCATTAGTATCTCACATTGTGTCTCTCATCCTATTGAGTCAGAAGGATATGAGACTTTTTTTAATGAGAGATTTATGAACACTTCAATTTGTTCCCAAGTGGTGATATCAAAGTGAGAGAGCGGTGTCGTGTGCTGTTGTTTTAGCATCTTGATGCCTCTGGCAAGGTTTTGTTCTGTTTGTGAGAAACAAGGTAACAAAGGAACTAGAACTGCAAGCTTAAAAGCTTAAATGGTATTACAGCTCGCTAATTTCTAATGAAACTGCTCTGTTGTATGGAGTCAACAAGAACTACAATAGTGCAATGCAATGCAAAGGCATTTTACTGCTTACAGTATTTTTCTATTCCTAATCACAGCTATGTAAATACTTTGACTGAAAAGTCTTATTCACCTTAAACATCGGTGGTGCCATGGGGGTAGTTGACACCACATTGGGGGTGAACAGGTTCTCATTCTCCCCTGTCACGCCACTTTATAAGCTCTTTTGTGTTCCTTTTCTTTATCTTACACACACTCTCCTCCGAGAGTGGCGATCACACTGACCCCCTCATTCCTGGCCCCTGCTCCTACTCCATTAGGTCACTGTTTCCCACACAACCAGTGCCTCAGACTCCCAGGTCCGCCTCCAGCCCTGATGTCCTCTTCCCAACGCCACCAGGTTGGGTTACATAAACACACACTACCTACATCACCGAGTCTCTCCGGCACTACACACCGTGCCAAGACCCAACACACTGTCCCTCTCTAACGTCTCACTCTCATGAACCTAGGTTGTGAACTCACAGGTGCCAGCGAATCTCACATCATACCCTGTCATCACTGTTACACCATGCAGCTGCCAGTGCACCTCACTGTGCCCAGCCACCACTGCACTATCTCCCAGAGGGTGTAGCTAGATAGACCCCACTCACTTCCCCAAAACAATGTATCGCCAGGGGGAGGGTCCCTCTACCACACAACCCACTCTGGTCAACACACACTAACTCACAACTCATACAGCGGACACGACAGCCCTGCTCTCACTCTACCAGGATGCTGTCTCTTTAACTCTTTCGATGATCTCATAAAACTCCGTTTCTTCCATCAGCCGCCTCCCAGACTAACGTTTTCACTGTTTTCCTCGCAGGTTGTTCCTGTCCACAATCCCCTGCGGAATTGTCGTTCTTCTCCACCCCCTCACGGGGTTACTACAGCGGCTAATCAAGTCTTTGTTCACTCATACTGAACACGCCGGCACGCTCTTCTAACATTGTCCCGGCTAGTAGCGCCTCACACCCGCTACTGTCGTGCTTCAGCCCGGCTCTCTCACAGCAGAGCCTTCACATTTGTTCTTTTAGCGCTGCAGCCACAGCAAGGCGAAAATCCTGCTGCATCCCCCCTTAAACCACTTCTACACCTGGCGTTCATTCACTTATTCACGTCAGGTGTGGTTTCCACGGCAACGCGTCTTCCTTAATCCGGGGCTCCGCCCCCCACACCAGACACTCCCTGCATTGTACCACACATCTGTGACAGGGGAGTGTGAATATCTTTGAAATTTGCCTCACCTCTTGGCTTCCTAATTCTCATATACAAACTGCCTTACAAAATTATTCAAACCTTTCCTGTGGTGTCCCATTTAATTAATTTTCGAAATTTTTCATACGCATTTTTAAAAACATTTTAGAAATTTGCTGCTTCAGTCCTTTATGCGTTACCAAAAATCAAGCTACAGTAAATGAGTAAACGAGACTTCCTTTTATAAGACAACATCCATATCCATTATGGACTATGGACTGTTGACAAAGTACTGTCTTTTCTATATAATTTTACACAGACATTTCTTGAAAAGTCCTATGTTGCTAACATCAATAGGATGGCATGAGTGTTCGCACCAAACTCCCACAATCCTCGGCGTGTCTCCTTTTTTCCCATGTTGAATGCTCCTAAATGTAACATCCACTTGTGTCCTGTAACCTAGTGTTGTCATATATCTGGAATATCCCTGAGTTGGGTTGTTCAATACCTTTCAGGAATTTGAATACATGATCCACATAATTATTTCTGTTTGATGCAATATATCCAGTAGTTATAGTCATATATCCAATAGTTATATATTAAATTGTTGGCACTAACTGCATGTTCACACTGCACTTCAGGAAGCAGGAGGGTTGAGTATCAAATCCTTCATCTGCACCAGCACAACCACAATGAAAAGGTGTGCATCTTAATCCAGTGATCATGAATTACTCCTTATGGAAACCTATGATGAGGAGATCAAAATCTGTTGTGATAGCGTGGTGCTATTTTGCAGCCACTGCAAAAGCCATTGAATGTGGAAATTAGTTATGAAATATCTCAAGACAAAAATGTAAAATTTGCACAAGTACACGTGTTGGCATAACTCATTTGATAACATAAGAAACGTTGATGATGATGGAAACAATATGTTATGTCTAGGGTCTAGGCATAACATGCCATCATAGGCATAAAAAACCTTTCTTGATGGAAATGATTGATTGTTTGTATTGTTTTTTGTATAATTTGTACCTGTACAGATGCTGCACATTTAGGATGCACATCAGAGCTCGAATCAGCAGAAAGCTCACTGTGGTATACTACAGGCATGACTGTACCACTTTCAGCCCTTCACAGCTCAAGATAGATCACTACTTGGCACTTGTGTTGCATTAGATGTAACAGCTTCATTTTAACTGTTTTTTAGTCTAATAATCGTAATTCTTGAAAATATAACAAGAAGCAACATAAATACACATTTATACTGTATGAAGCTTTCATCAGCTCAGAATATATTATCGTTATGTACAGTGTGTGCTCCTACTTCATGTGCGGAACACTTTGCACCTGTGAATATTTTTTTTTGCAGTTTCTCATACTGTATAACTTGCAACACATTTTGCCATAGGCATGTTATCTTTATCTTTGTAATTTCTACAAAATATAAAATAATAAGAATAAAGCTTCATAAGAAACATTACAAATGAAGGATGAGCATTCTATAGATGTTGCTCATTTGTTTATAATCCACTGGCCATTTTTTACTGTGTTACTTAAAAGCAGCAGGACTTGTATGGTAGGGGCTTACAAACAGACACTTCAGAATAACACTGAAAGCCTTGTGGTTTTCTGTGTGTACCATATTCCATTTTCTAGAGGAACACTTTCTCAACCCTCAATTGCTTTTCCTACCTAACTATTCCTTTGAGATATAAATGTAGTACAGTTCTTGGTCCCAGCTGGCTATGCATGACAAGAGTAGCAATTCTTTAGTGCAGAAAGATAAGGTTACTGCACTTGTCAATCCACAGCACCCATAGTGTACACCAGGGAGGAGATATTGATATTAAAAAAGCTTCAGCTCAGAGACTTGCAGTTCCCAGGAATACCCAATTTTTAACCCTTTAACAAGGATAACAAATTCCTTTTTGTTTTGGTTGGGAATTTCATCTGCAATACTTACAGAAGTATATATGGGATTTCAAATTAAAAATGCAGTGCCCTCCAGATTTATTCATACCACCAATGAAATAGGAACATGTAAAGTCGTATAAAAGAAAGTGGAATGGATAATGTGTCCTGTTTTTAAAAAAAAACTAAAACTGTTTTAATTATAACAACATTGCATCATCATAGCCAGCATAAATAATTGTGTTACAAAAACCATAAGGATTACATGTGCAGTATCCACACCTGTAAAAAATCCTTTAGATAAAACAAAAAAACTCACAGTTCTGCCTTTTGAAAGTGCAATGGAACCCTCCAGGGCTGTTATTAAGAAATGTATTTTATTTCTAAGTGTCCATTATTAAGAAATGTAATGTTACTGGTATAATACCAATCTTTCTAGGAAGAGGATGCAAGTGGATCTTACCATGGGCTGTAAAACATATAGTACGATTTCTTCAAGGGGCAACCAGATATTCAGAGGTGACGACAGAAACTGGCATCTTTCATTATTTGAGATCACCTGACTGAATGTGACATTCATGTCCAGCAATCAAAGAAGTCTCCTTTGAGGGCTTATCGGAAAAAGAGGTGACTCGTATTCACCAAACACCATCTAAATGACAATTAATACCATATCTTATGATCAGTAAAAAAAGTGAATTCAGCTTTTTAACGTACTTATCAGCATTATGTTTGATGTAAAAAAGGTGAAGCTAATGTTGATAAAACATTCATGCCCACTGTGAAATGTTTTGGGGTTGTTTTCCCATCTACTAACCCTGTCGAAATAAGGAAGATCATGAACTCCAACACATACCATAACATTGTGACCAAATGTTAGGAGAGAATGTCTTTAGCCTGAGGATTCCACAAATAATGAAATCAGAATTTCCTAAAGTAAAAGATGGCAAGCTCTCTAAACCAAGGTTCAAATTACTTGCCAGAATGCGATCTCCAGGACTAGATCAGAATACGATTTTCTTGCTCACACACTTCTTCTCTCTTCCTCTGTGTCTTCCTCCCTTGTTTCCTCGCTTCTCCCTCTCTGCTTTTCCTTTATTGTGTTTCTGAACTAATGATGACTAGAAGATTCCCAATTTTATCCTCTGTTTTTACCTCAGTCCTTCAGCTGGGTCAACAACTCATTGTTTTTTTACATTCTGAGAATGGAAAACGTTAGCTTTCGTGATGCTTTTCCAGCTATAATAGCAGATAAGTGATGAGAAAATCCCCAATACAAGCGTTTTTGAGTCTGTAACAGAAAGAATTGTGAAAATCATCCAAGGGGGAGGGGAGGATACTTTCTGGAGATGCTGTATGTTTTGTTCTCTACATTTGTTAAACTGTTAAAAAAAGCAAAAATATCAAATGATTAAACTTGTCAAGCTGTTACTGCTCACGCTGTTTAAACACAGCTCATCTGGAGATTATGTGCTGATACTCTATAGATTTTGCTTCCTCTGAAATTTAACCATCCTTCTTTTTCCCTTCACTCGTATTTGTGTAAAAGCAAAAAAATGCTTCTGCTCACAAAACCAAAAATGATAATGAACAACCTAGTTAGAGAGATGAAAAGACCAATTTATTAATAACCAAGCACATGGGATTTGACATCCTCTGGGGCAATTTAGCTGTGCCATGTATTTTTAGACCCTTGTCTATTGAATTGAATACCTGCCTTCATTGGCCTAATTATGGTAATATTGTATCCCAGAACACGTCAATATATGTCCTTATTTTTTTCCTGTTGTAGGTTAAAATCATATGCCTGATATGGAAAAAATAGAGATTGACTGAATGAATCAATAATATGGTAATGTGAAATCAGATTGTATCTGGAACAAATTTATGTGTCTTTTAACATATACAGTAACACTGCAACACTGAAAAAATAATATATATTCATATGAACAGTAAAGTGAGAAACATTTTTTTTAAATTATAGTGTAGTGAGCACTATTCATATATTTATAGTTCTGTAACTATGAGGCCACGTCATGGCACTGTGACGCAGTTGTAATTTTCTAATCTTCATATTGGATTAGTTGGATGCCTACTGTAATTACTGTTCTTTGTTTGAGACCTCCAATTGTCTTGGTCTGCATACCCACTGGATCAAGGTTTGCTTCCTCTCGAAATGTGTGGAAGATGGTGTTCTGGATTCTTCACAATACATTTTTGGTCATGTTTGAACTGATTTCAGTGGTCTTATGCCTGTAAACCAGTAAAACATGGCCAAACAATTATATTCATATTCATATATACTAAACCCTAACTGCGTCATCCTTTTGAGGGAGAAGATGGAAATAAAAATATTAGACTGAAACATGGGCAAGAGCCCATACTGTGAAATGGAACCTTTTGACAGAACCGGAATACAGAACTTCCACATAATTTGTACACCGGAGAGACCAGTTCTAGGATTTTTACAAGGGTCCTGCTGACTCATATTAGTGTACATATTGGTTTCTTATTCATGGAATCCACCAAGCTAAAAGATAACTGTCATTTGTTTTGTGATATCACTGTGTGTTTTAGAGGGTAACAGGTTCCCTCTTTTCCTTATATGGGATTTGTGCCTCACTGGCTGGGTAGAGCTCTCTTCTCCATTGTTTGTAAAACAGTTCTCTGGTAATTCACAAATTTTGCAATTATCTGTACAAATTAGTCATAGATATTTGTTTGCAATTTTAAAAACATATTTGTCTTCTTTGTCATCCCACTTTTCTGGAAAAAAAAGAAAATGTTATGTGCAATTGCTCTGGTTTTTCTCTGCATTAGGAATTCTGGAACATTTATGATTTCCTTACAAGACAAGCTGACACCAGGACCCGATTTGATACTTCTGTTTTATATTTCTACCTTTAAATGATTCACAATATCTGTTTTATCAATTTGTTATTTTAGAACAAATGTTTGTGTTGTCCAACCTGGTAATTTTAAGTTATTGGGAAACATTTACTTTAAGTTAGTTTCAGAGTGTCTGAATGAATTAAGATGTTGACCTGTTAAGCTCACCAAAAGTCTTTATGTTGCCATCTTTTATTTCCACCAACCATGATGGGCGTTTCTGAAGAATACATTTTCAATGTATTAAAGTACACAGATGATATGGCCCTAGTAGACCTGTTCACTGAGTATAGCAGAGAAGGGGTGGGGGATTTCTTTGAACAGATAAGAAAACCTGAAAGGTGGTGTCAGTCAAGCATGCTTCATATTATTGTTGATAAAACCAAATAACTGGCTACTTGTGATAGAAATATGTTAGATTTTCAACCTCTCTCCCTTATTAATCAGCCTGTGGAGGCTGATCACTGTTTCAAATACTTACAGTATAGTAATAGAACAGTAATAGATTAACTTTTAAACTTTGCAGAGAATAAAGCTAGTCCGAAAGCTAGTCCGTTCGTATTTTTGATCAGGAAGCTGAAAGGGTTTGGAGTGAGTCAAAATGTTTAGAGAGGGTTTAAAGCATCCTTACTGTTGCAGTCACGGTATAGCAGCCTGAGTATTAAGAGTAAAGAGAAATTGGCCACAACTGTTAATACGGCTAGTTAAATAATTGGTCGACCAATTTAGCTGTAATCGGTGTATTATATTGAAGTTCAAAGGAAATTTCAGATTATCGTTAATGACCCCTCCCACCCTCTTCATTCCCATTGACAACTGCTGTCTTCAGGGAGGTGGTTTAGAATGCCTGTGGCCAAGGAAACTGTATACAGGAAATCTTTCATTTCCTGTGCAAACAGTGTAGTAAAAGTAGCAAACGGACTGTTCCCTGAATAGAGCTATTGGATTATGTGTAACGGTAGTGTAATATGGACAGTGTGAAATGTGTATATGTAGTATATACATAGTATATGTATTGTTGTATATTGTTTGTTTTTAATGTTTATTTTATGTTCAGCGTTATTTGTGTTTGGTAGTTTTGTATGATGATGCTAAAGGCAAATTTCCACCCCTTTGGGTGGAAAATAATGTTAGATCTGATCATATTTGATCTTATTCACATGCTTCACCATACATTTATGATATTGTATTTATCAGTCCTATTAATCTCATGATCACGAATACAAATTGTTTGACTGTAAAGCAAAAATAACTTTTCAAATTGTTGTCCCAAGACTTTGGGAGGGCATTATAATGACTGTTAAGAGCGAACCAAACAAAATAAAAATCACAGGTGTTTTCCACTGTCCTTCAGAACACATTAACAGATCAGTTTTGTCCTAATGGGGGCATAAGTGCATTTGTTTAGTTACTATTTGATTAACCTTAACACTTTGGACTATTTAGATGAGCATTGCTTGATACCTTGTTACAGTCTTGTGGATGTCTTTATCTGACTGGGGTTTCTAGGACAGCAGAAGGACAAAATATGGTAATAATAAATAAGATGAATATATATATGTATATTTAACTAAACACTTCATTCAAGGTGAAATTGAAAATACTTTGTGAAATGTAAAATATTAGCAGTATAAGAACATTGCTGAATTGTAGATAGGTTTATATAAATAAATAGAATTAAACATGCTGGTACTATGGTATGGATATACTGTATAGAATACATATATACAGAAATTAAAATCACAGTATTAAAGGAATGATGAAGTATAATTTAAATGGGTGTTGAGAATGAATGAATGTTATGTCAGTAATAGCACATTGTATTAAAGGATTTCAGCAGGTTTTTAGTGTGACAAGATTTTCTTAATAGTTTTGTGTTCCTCATGCATAATGAATGTCCCTATAAAACAGCATTCACACACTTGAAGGTAAGAATGCATTCAGCTAATTTATATAATGAATTAACGATACAAAAATATCTCCCGAATGTCAGTCTGTATGCCAGTCAAACATGTTTCTAAGCAATACTGTTATGTGAAAGTGAGAAGACCCCCCATAAAAAATCTAATCACTGATCATGTTAGAATATGATGCCACCAATATATTATATATATATGGATGCTTTATATTCCTGAAATGATTCTTAATTTTACATTTTTAAATTAAGGCATTTATAGCTATACATTCTAAAATAGGAGTCAAATATTGTATTCATACATTAAAAGTACTGACATTAACATTATATATATCACTTGCATTATATATTTCAGAGAATGGTTGTGTAGCTTGTGGATTTTTGTCAACTTCATAAAGGTTGCAATTAATTTATTTACTGGAATGTAAAGGACACATTGAGCATTTTGCCATGTTGGTCTGCATCTTTATACTTATTAATGCTGAACAGATTGCACAGCCTGATTCTGGTATAATGTTATATATACAAAGTCCTTGGCCAGAACAATCTATAAGAAGTACAGAGAGAAGCATCTCGGCGAATTGCTTAGATGCATCACCTACTACTGGAGCCTGTATGCAAATGCTTAATAGATTTTTATCGAATTTGGTATTATTACAATACAATAAATTATATTGTACAATATAATTTATATTGTACAATTGTACAATAAATTACTTCTGATTGCCTTCACTCTGTCTTACAGACAGTTATGTAGATTTACAACTATATTAATATAGATGTTATACTAAATAAAAGCAAGTTTCCCACATAAACACAGCAGCATTGTACTGTATACATAGACAAAGGAATATTGAGTACATTTGCACTGCTACAAGCTACTATACATAGGTGTTCATTTTCCTGGTGTAGACCAGCTTTAAGAAATAACTGTATACATTTTGTCTAAATTATTGCAGTTTTGTTTTCTAGCATTTAACTTCTTTTAAACCGTTAAAGAGTTTAGTGTGATCTTTCAGGTTTGGATCATTTTTCTTTTCTTAGTTTGGTATTTTTTCAGAAGAAGATAAGAATTTTTACAGATGAGAGGAGGCCTATTGACCCATCTTTCTCATTTGGTGCCTAGTGGCTAATTGGTTCAAATTACTGATAGCAAATGATTTATTCAGCCATTTCTTGAAAAAGCTAGGGTATCAACAACATGGTGGGTTAGATTGCTTCAGATTTCCACAATGTTTTGTGTAAAGTTCCTCCTGTTACAGGTTTTAAATGCACTTTCCCATAGTGTTCACTTGTTATTCATTAAAATGTTTCTACAGATGTAATTATCTATGTGGATAGAATAAGTCTTGGGCATTTACATTTAAAAAAATATATATTGTAAAAATATATATTAGGAAAAATATCTGCCCAATGGCTATAAAGATATTTAAGCAATTCCGAGAAACAAATTGTTTCCAAAATATGAATAACTTTTTTTTGCCTGTTTAAAATGTTTAGCACTAAATACTGTAAGAAGAAAATATCACTCAATTTAAATGACCTTAGCCAAGCATTCAGAATGATATGTAAATAGCTCTGCAAGGCAATCATTGTGCTGACTAATCATGTCAGCTGATTACAATTAAACTAACCAGTCTGTCTCCACCAGCTGCAGGTGTTGCAACTTACTCAGGTGCCATCATACAGCAGGCTAAAGAAGACAAAACAGAGATGAAAACCTGACTTAGGATTCAACTTGGTGGATCATGCTTTATTCTTAATCAATGGAAAATAACAACCTTTTTCCTTTCAACCCTAAGGGATATGTTAGGTATAGATTTATAGAATTGTTTAGTCAAAGTTTTAAGTAGGCAACCTAGAATAGAGAGGTACAGAATACACCCTAATGGAAAAGAAATGAAAAGTAAATGAACCTGGAAATTTTAGCATGAAAAATGACTTAAAATATTTGGTGAAATGTATCAATAAAGAAAGAAACACATTATATTTAAAAGCAAAGGTTAAGTTGAGGTTACTTCCATTCTGAAAAATAGAAAAGAGAGGCACAACATTTCAGCTGTTGAGCCGCCTTCTTTTAGAACATGCTTAAAAGCAATCTTTTATTATATGAGATGTGTTTTCAAGTATTCAACTATCTGGCAAAAATGAATTATACTTGTGAATGCTTTTCAAAAGCTCAAAATACAGAAATATCTAGGCATGTGAAGAATATTATGTAAGTCACTTTTTGTGTAAAATCTATTTAAATTAAGTTAATACATTTTATCAATTGATTTCCAACCACTACTTCCAATTGAGTCTTACTGAGGAACTGGAGCCTATTCCAGCATGTCATTGGCACATGCTAGGGTAAACAAAGACACACTCACACCAGAGCCATTCTGAAATGTGGTATGTATTAAATTATAGGCGCACTTTGTCACAGTCTCAATAATAAATGTTTCTAGCTTTTGGACAGTTCTACCTTTTGGTGTTTGCATTAAAACATCTACTGTAATATATACCATTTACTCCAGAGGACACTGTATATTAAAAGCAAACATTTGATTTTTTCTAACTCACTTTTTTATTTTTTGAGGAACACAGTGAAATATATAGTAGTACACCATGTTTTCATTACAAATGTTTTGTTTATATTTATGCATTATACTCCTACTTCCAACTTCACATTCTTTCAAAATCACATTTTTTTAAGGACGGTACACCCAGTCATATTTCAAATGTATTGAAACATGAATTAACTGCTGTAAAATACGTATTACTGATTTCCTTACTAAAGAACGTACAGGGCTAGTGTAATTTGCTGCAGACCAAGAAACTGTGCATGATTCTTTCCTACATGATTAGAAAGTTATGGACTCTGTGCCTAGAAATAGGGATCTGAGCTCAATAACACTTAGGCAGCATGCTGTGCCAGGGCACCCTATGAAGTGACTGTCATATCAGATATGTTTTCACATTGCTGCTCAATTTCAAAGAAATTCAATGACTTTGGCTAAATGTCTCTTGCAGGGGGTATCTTTGCAGTCTACACAAGTCAATAGTATGGTGCCCTGCTGTCTATCCTGTAGAAATACACAACCTACTGCAGTGGCAGCATTTACTTTTCTTTCCTTCTTCTCACTATTGACAAAGTAGTGCTTACTTGCGCCTCTTCTTTCAAAGTTCACAAATTGGTTTCACCAGGCAAAAAAGTACCTGCCTGTTGGATCTGAGCAGAAAGACATCTTCAGGAAGCTAGTAACAAAATAAACATTTCTCATTGGGTGCCTAGTAGCTAATTGGTTCAAATTACTGGTAGCAAATGATTTATTCAGCCATTTCTTAAAAAAGCTAGGGTATCAGGTTCAACAACATGGCTGGATAGATTGCTATTCATCTATAATACACTTGGTGTTAGAAAATATACTGTGGTAGGCATCATGGTGTAACAGAGTGCATCACGTAATTTGAATAAAAGCATTGCACTACTCTGTAAAACTATGAGTTAGTGCAATGAATTTTTAAAGTATTGCAGCTGTGTGTGGATTGCAGACAAATCTATACTCCAAATGAGATATGTCCCAATATTCTTTAACAGCAATAGAATTATTGTTTAATTACATACAGTTTACAGAATTATTAGTAATTGTGCATAAACAGTAGTAATTATTTTATTTATGATTTGAACTTTAAACATATATTATACACAGTGACTTTAAAAACATATTGTATCTAAAAGCAAATAAACGTGTAAAAACCAAAAAAGTTTAAAATAGAAGTTATGAATAGTGATTTGAATTACTGTTGCATACTGTAAGTAACATTATAGCTGATCTTAATATTGCAATTTGCCATTATATTGTTAAGGTATGCATCACTTTAAACATTTTAATGATTGCTTGCAAAACAGTGGTGAATATCTGTGGATATTCACAGAATTCTTTAATATGTGTGGAAATGTAAGTGTTTTGATCATGTGTTTGGCTCAAGTGCCAAATTAAAAACTAAAGTACTGTATATGCTTTGCTTAGAGAGGAATTCTAAAATGGAAGATGTTTGTCCGGCTAAATCGTCAACCAGTAGTAGCTTTCAATACTAGTAGTGTTGTCACATGACCTCTTAGAGCAGGAAATGTGGAAGAGTTGTACTAAAAATAATGATGCCATATGGCATCATTGTGCCTAAAAAGGTTTGTTGAAGTTAACACATCATTGATATCTTCTAAACATGTGAGAAAGCAATACAAAACCAAATGTAATGTTTGTATAATTAGTCAAAACTCTATATCCAATTTGTACAACACACTAATAAAACCTCATTTAGACTTTTGTGTACTGAACACTCTTTGGTAACAGCATCACTACTCTTGCTTCACTCTAAAGAAGGTCAATCATGAATATTCCATGTTTAAAGGATTGTCTAAAGACTAATGACAGACTAAAAGAACTTCATCTTCTAATCTTGAACACAAAGGTGTAGACTGGTGTGAGTATTCAAAATCCTCAACGGGATGAAAAATTTAACCATATGGAATTTAAGAATCCCATTTTAAAAGGGCCTTTTATGTTTGATTTTGTTTCAAAACAGATTTCCCTTTAATTATTTTTATGCTATTAAGTGGATTTATGGTATCTCGTTAAAAAAATTCTTATTTAATATATTTCTATCCCTGTATGGTTTCAATATTTTATCCTCCTAAATCACCTATCTCATGCTTTAGAATTAATAGCTAAGTGACTCGAACATGCAGTGTGGTATTAAAAAAGGTCACCCGACACTACATTTCTGCTGATAAGGTTAAAATGTAGATATGATTGGAAGAAAAGAGGGTCTACGGCCATTTATCAAAAGTGTGTCATTGAGTGTGCAATCAGTGGGAGACAAACTGCCTTTTGAAGATGACCATAGACTTGGATTGTTGTATAGCACTATAGCACATACAAAAATGCTATGCTCTAAGCCACAAATGCTGAATTTGGAAGGAAAAAGATTATGGCTATTTTACATTTTTGTTACGTGGTTAACAGTATGAGCTGTTTTGTAACCACAATACTTCATTTTTTTTATTTTAAGATTGCTCTTTATGGGAAAGAAGCTATCTTATGAATTAAGCATTAGTTTGGATGCTTAAATAACTGTAATCAAGTTTACTACTCATGAACTGTTTACAATTTCTATTTACAGATGTTACTATGTTACTGCAATTTCTATGATAATGTTACAGATTTGAAAGAGTGAATTAAAATGACAATGATGTACAATTTATTGTTAATCAACAAACTGTAAAGGCTGACTTTAACATGATGTATACAGTATGTAACAATAATTATTCATCTTTAACGTCCTGTCTAATAGAGTCCCAGCGATCATGGAACCAAATTGTTCAATCTTAATTGCATCTTACAGGTTGTTTGTTCTCAGTTTGGTTTGTTTTATTAACCTTATTTTTATTGGATTTTTTTTCAATAAAATTGAATTTAAGAAATCACAGTTCTTTATTGAAGTAATGATTATTGTTACGACTTAAGCTGAAATGTTTACCTATTTCAGCTTAAGAAGACACAGCATAAGAAGACTGTCACGACTATAGTCCCCCCTCCTTAAGGGTGCTCCAGCCCTTTCACTAAAGACTTCATTCCCTGCACCTGTTTCCCATTCCCTGCCCACCTTAAAAGCCAGGCGCTGACGCTCTTCCGGGCTCTGCATCTGATTTCCGTATCATGCGAGTCCGGGACCAGGAAGCGCCTGGTCCCGTTAAGGTTTTAACCCCTGTTCCTGTTCCCCGTCCGCCGGTTCCGACCCGGCCTTCGTGGTTTTTTAATTCTTGTTCTGATGGATCTCCTGGTTTTGGACTTACTCGTGCGTTTTGGATTTTCCCTAAGGATTACTCTTGGATTGTTCGCCTCGGCCACACCTCCCCGTGCACCAGCGCACCTTGGACACACCCCCTTGTCTTCAGCCCCGTTTTCCTGCATGACGTTTCCCCAGTGTTCCCCCACTTCGTCGGATTGTGTCGTCCGCATAGGGTCTGGAAAGAACTGTTCGTTACAAAGACTGGAGACAGAGAAAAGAGAGGGGAAAAAAGAAGGAAGGAAGGAATAAGAACCAGGCAAAAGCTTGCTGTTCTTCTTGCTGTTCTTAGTTTTAGGAAATTTTAATTTTCTTGACTATGGAATCCTTGGGCTAAAAACATTCTCTCCTAAGATGTTGACACATTTGTAAAATAACTAGAGAGATTCCAATTGACTTGTGGGCTATAAGATAAGATTACTTTATTGGCCATATACAATTTCCTGCAATAGGAATTTGTCTTTTTGCATACCCCAGCTTGCTCTCCATGAGACACACAGATGGGGAGAGACAAGCTGGGGATCAGAGCGCAGGGTCAGCCATTTATACAGCACCCCTGGAGCAGTTGGGGTTAAGGGGCTCAACTGAGTAGGATTCCTCTGCTGGCCGCAGGATACAGACCGGCAACCTTCCAGCCACAGGCGCAGATCCTTAGCCACAGTGTCATTGCTCCGCCCCTATAGAAAGAGATATTTAATGCTGGGTCATAAGTTGTTGATTTAGATCACAAGTTTTACAGTACAACCTCTGCATTCATAAAAGTCAGGTACTATACCCTGATTTCTCCTGGAATTACATTTTTTATGAATGCAAAATACCTTACGGGGAAAATAACTTGGATCTGCAACTCATATAGCATTTCTTTTGTAATATTCGGTTAGAACTATTAATTGTTCCAGAAATTGTGTCTTTATGTATTGGTATATTTTTTATGAAATTGAAGGTTGAAAATTTAAAGCATAATTCATATTATTGCACGTGCAAATAAATACATTAGATCACTGTTATGATATTATCCTGCATCATATTACGCTGTATTAGAGTTTGTTTTTTATTTTTAGTAGAGCACATTTTCTTTATTTTTTTTGCATCCTGTTTTAATTACTATTGTAAATTAATCACCATTGTAATAAAGTTTATTTGCAGAACATTAATAATACACAAGAAAGTAAATTCAGTGTACACACTTCCTTTCCACTCACCAAATCACCTGCTCCTTGCACTTTATTCAAATCTATTTTGTTATCCTTTTCTGTGAGACACAAGAGAACTGAGACTGGGATAACTCTACATAAACTCTACATAAAAATATCTAATATTTGTTGACCAAGCTATAGTTGCACTACAGAGACTGATGCAGATTAAGGGATGAAGAGCTGCAAGATGGAGATGTGCCAGAAAAACAACACAAATAATACAAATCATGAAAATAAAATGTAATTATTTAATTATTATTAAAATAGAAGTCTGTTAAGATTTAGGTAGACAATTCTGTCCTTAAAGAAGAAAGCCAATTTTGTGGATGGATTAAAATAGAGCAGTAATTGCATGTTAGAATTTTGTGGAATGAACTGGAATGAGGAGTATTTAAATGGAGGTTCTCTTTACTAGAGTGAAATGGTTAGGATATAAAAAATTTTAAAAGATCTAGTGGAACCATGGAAAACTTGTCCATGTGGACCAATATTAATGCGGATTGTGGGTTGTGATACTCTGGAGAATAACGTCAGAAAACAAATGATGAAGGGGTTCAGAGAATGATTAATGGGAATTTCTGAATAGGGAGGAATGAGTGTAGCTGCATGGTCCTAATCTGGAGGTAATTTTGAATTTTGAAAATTGAAAATGAGAGAGTGAATCAGTGACCTGGTTTAAGCAAAAGGGGATATGAGCATTGCCAATTATGAATTGATTACATAAAGACATCCAGGTGAGGCATCTTACTAGGTTCATGATACATGAACATTTAGAAAGCCAATTACTAATAATGCAAACTATAGATGTGTTATCTGAGTGAATTAATATAGATACTGTATTTGCTCCACAAGGAACCCCAAGGAATTTTAGGTAAAACTGTTGGGTATACCTTATAAAAAAGTAATTTTCTGAAGTCTAAAGCTGAAGTGGAGACAGAAGGCTATTGCTATAGAAGGAGAATGTGATGCTCTTCTACTCCTTCAAAACCGTGAGCCAGAACATCAGTTGTGCCATGTAGTAGGAATTTAAAAAGATAAATGGAGAGAAACGACAGAAGAGGCTAAACTTAGGGGATGAGAAATAAAAGAGCACACCTACAGGAATGAGGCACATTTAAGTGAGGGGACAAAGGAAGGTGGATAGAAATTCATCAGTATGCTTTTGTTTAGCTTGTGGTAAAAACATGCAGAAAGAATAAAATTTGAGAACCACCAGATGAAAAAACAAGAGGAGTTCACAGTTGTTCAAGAGAAGCCAGCAACAGGCCTCTGACACAATATCAAAAAGCTTTTGGCTGTTTCAGCACCTCAGTATGAACACATTTATTTCACCAGCACACCCCAAAGAAGTGCCTATTGTGAATCATAGGCTTTGAATTATGACGTACAGTATATAAATGCTTATGCCAGAGTTAGTGTCCTAACTTAGTGTGCCAAGTTAATGTCCCACCAGAGATATCTGTAAGTCTGCCAGCTGCTCCAATGGCAGTGACTGATAAATCAGAACATTTAGCTTGGAAAAGACAGGGGTGATATCAGACATGCTCAAGGAAAAATACTCAAAGATTGAAGACAAGAGGATAAAGGGAATGTGGAAGCCAAAGAATTGATTCCACCATTGGTGAAATAAAGAAAGTAAAGCTAAAACAGTAAAGGTGATAGCATGTTTGCTGAGAAAGAAATTAAGCTTTTTAAGGAACAGGAATGATGAAATGAAAAACAACAGTGCTGTCAGAAAATGAATGAATTTGGAAAGCTCAAGATTGAAAGGTGTGAGATAAAGAGAGATGTTGTGTGACTAACAAAGGATGGCACGTAGACAAGGAGTATGAATGCGAGCAATATGGTGATGGTTGTCTACCTTCTTGTGTTCCCGATGGAGTCATGGAGCTTGGAGATCTTCTCGGATTGACACTAGCATGTGGCAACACTGAGTTTAGGAATAACGGAGGTAACTACGAGAGCTCCGTGTTATGCATGTCTTTGAGGTAAAGGCAGAATGGAGAACCCTACCGGTAGATATGCATACAACCACGGCATTGACATTAATGAGATGACATCAGAGATTAAATACATTCAAAGCCAACATTACTGCCACCCTGGAAAAGGGGGAATACTCGAGCCTGCATTCACCTATCAAATATTTTTAAGGCTTGCAGATCTGACATGTTAAGGATGAACCTCCAGTCATTCCAGCCATTTGTATTCTAGTAGATGTCAATGTGACTATGAACACTAGTCCCTGTTGTTAGCACTTTTGAATGCAAGATCTATACCACGTGTCCTCTGTACAGATTTTAGATCAATCTACACACTGAGGCAAGCTACAGTACAAAACAGGTCATGTGATGCAATGCAATATTGAGTTATTTGACTGCCAGCTCAAGGAGGAGGGTCTGAATTTTTGAATGAAGGAGGTATTCCATCTCATAAAAAAGATTTATCATTAGAGCTTTGTGATGACAGCCTTTTCATTAGGTTTCAATAGAACACCGACACAAAAACAGCACACACTAATCTATCTGTGTCTTTTCATGGGGATTTAAAGCCGTCTATGACAGAATGTGATCAGCAGCTGAAATCATTTTTAGATTGGGTTATAATAGGATACTTGGCCACTGTGAATATGTGAAAGATTTAACAAATGAAGGTGTGTGGCTTGATTTTGTTTTTGTGTATTGTTTAATGAAGATACTGTATGGTTATTGGTTCAAATGCAGTAATTATTTTGGAATAATAGTTGAAGAATTGTTTGCAAAGGCTTTCCAGCACTATTGGTATTTCACATCCAACCCTATCTGTGGTGATTCTACTCCAGAGAGACTGTTACCCACCAGGGTGTCCCAGTACTCCACAAGAGGTGACATTTACCACAATAAAAACAGCACAGGAGGGGCTAAAAATAAAATAACTACTGTTTTATTCCACACAGCCAGGGGGGGGACTTTCTTCTGGTGTTTACACTACAAGTTTATGAATATAAATAAAAATACAAAACTAGACAAAGTTGTAAAGATGTGAAAATATATTTAATCATTTGCATGGCTTGAAAATAATAGTACAATAAGAAAATAACTGTAGTTTTAAACAAACAGTAAATCGTAACTACTAACCTTTTGGTATTAACTGCCTTAGGGAATACGTAGACAATCAATGCACTGTATGCTCTATGCATCCTCCCCAATGGACTAATCAGGAGGGTTTAAAAGTCCTCATCCCCCGTGTGGGCAATACCAAAGTATCCCACATGGCGGGGCTATGGATCCACAGCATTCTTTTATATAGACATAATTTACAACAAATAAAAACAAGTCAGTCAAGATACACAGAAATTATAAATAAAATGAGCATATAAAAATGAACATAAACCAAGGGCTCCCTTATTCTTTAAAGTAATAGCTCACGTTCTTTCTCACCACCCCTTACCTCATGATGTGGTTCAGCCTTAAAAGAAGCCACATCTGTGTACACACGGCTCTTAAAAGACTCATTTTTATTTAAAACATATTGAGTGGTACGAATGTGATTATTTACAATAGACTTAATTAAGCAGGGACTAAATTAAGCTGTTTGCTAATTTACAGGTGCCACGGGGATACGAACTGGACCTGTTTTGCATACTATGCCCTTCCATGCCTTTGACGATTTCAAAATGCTCAGCTCCCTTCATAATGCTCTATATTTGAGACTACAGATGTTCAACTCTTTTATCCTGTCAGTGTGGGACATTCCTTCAAATTCAGGAATGGATCTGGTAGATGTTCTCTGACCTAATTCCAATGTCTTCTTTGTAATGTGGTGACCATGTTAGTGTGGTGACCATACAGTATAAGGCATATTCTTATATGGTGCAATGAGGTCTTACTAATGGTGTGCTACAGGGCTCTTCGGACGGATGTGCAGGTATTTACTGTTCCTGGGACTGCACCCTGTCTTTCTGTCTCCTGTGTGGCAGAAGCTCTACCCCATTATTACCCGATGAGGATTGCCACACTGAACCCCCGAAGCACTGCCGCGCTGAAACTCTCCTCTTCATCCTGCCTCGTCATCCCTCCATGTTCATCACCCTGTTCCTGCGAAGCAGTGAAGAAGGAGCATCAAAACGTTTCTTCATCCCAAAGTCTGTGCCACAAGGGGGTGAAGACCTAGTTATGTAAACCAGTGGTTGGGGTAGATGAGAAAAAGTGCAGCCCAGTCCAAACACAGGAATGTATGAGTCACGGCTTCATTTATTAAGCAAAAACAGTGAGGGAACTTCCAATACAGCAAAGCAAGAAAGTGCAAAGAACAGCGTTAGAATCAGATGTACAGAACATTCCTATGCACACATTATACAGTATGTGCCTTGGATGGTTGACTTCAAAAACAGGAAGCAAAAATTACAGTGCAGCTTCTACAGTATAAAACTCTTCTGGTAACAGCAAGGGAGAAACAGGAACATGCTTTTAGCAACCAACAAACTGTTTTGGTCATGAAACGTAGCCCAAAAAAATCTTAGATTCCATTTCGTCCTATTTACTGTACCACAGTCTCATTTTGTTTAGGGCCTTCGAAAAACCCCCTCTCACAGGCATGAACTTAGATCAAGGAATTCTTCAATTATTTTTGTACATTTTAATTCAATATGAAAATATTAGAAAAAAAGCTATGTGTATAATAAACCAATAATTTACATAAAGTTAGATTACTGCTAAACACATAAAAACAATCACTGAGTTTACACCCCTCCCCTCCTCTCTGTAATCCCTGACTTTGGGGGCAAACACATTAATCTTTAGAATTTGCTTGCATAGCACACTTATGTCAGAACCTCCTTTTATATTGATTTAAATAACCTTCTTTACAATTTTACAATTTAACACACCACTGATATGTAACTTTTTTAATGCTTTGTACAGGGCATCGAAAATCCACACTATTTCTACTAATTTTTAGTAATATACTGTATAAAACAGTTTGCTGTTGTTTCTAATACTAATTGGTTGTGCCTTTAATGTGTCTTCATACACATAAAGAAACACAGAAAACATGATGTCCGGAGTGTATTTTATTTAATTAAACCTGCATCTTGAAACATTATCGAAGCAGTATGTTTCTTGAAAGATGAGTAGATTCTCTCATGGGAAAATAGATTTCAAGTGCCAATGTATTGGATAAAATAAATCATTCAGGAAGGCACAAAATACCGCATTTTCATAAGATGACTAAAACGTTAAGTGAGAAATCAATTTGCTAGAAGGGCTCCTTAAACCTTTAAATTATTTCAGGTAGAGCACTGACAGAATTTTGCAGTTTACAGTAAAGATACTGAGGGAAAAATATCACAGCGTAATAATTCCAAATTAAAGATTTGATCTACGCCCCTGTAGCATCTGACCAAATCTACTCTGAAGTTCTCTTTTTCTCTTCCAGGAATAAAAATAAAAAAAGTTGAGGAAAATATTTCATGGGTACATATTCGGAATAAAATTCCAAGATCCTCTAATATTCCAGGCCATGAAAGCGATCTACCAATGGTAGTGAGCATGTATGTGAAAAGTGTGACCCCTAAATTCAGCAAACACATTTTGCTTTATAGACAACTACTGTATATTACCTAACAGTTGTAAAGACTGCTAGAACCCTTCGGCACTGGCCACAGGTTCTATTAATCTCCCCGAATCACCAGTGCATGCACAGACCAGCAACACGCACTAGTATTTTTAAGAGCTCTTTTAATTTTCTAGGGATATCCACATTCATCTACACAACACCCAGAGCCTGTTCTATAAAAACCAGCTAACAGACTACTGTAAGAAAATCCTACCTAATCCTAATCCTACTTTGCTGTAGGAGTCCTGGACTCAGTTCTGCGTTTCTGTCTGTCTATACTGTATACTGTACACTATAGTGTTTATCCAAATTTGGTGAAATTACCAAACGGCATTCCTGTTGGAGTTCCATTCAGCACCATGACACTTTAGGCTTAATATGTACCCCACAAACATTCTAAAAAATTCTTAGACATTGCACAAATTCTTTAATGCTGTTTTGTCAGCTGTCCCTTCTGTTTGCTCCCTATTAACCATGAAAGTCTTGAAAATAGCAGTAAATTGATTGCAATGCACTCAGGCTACCTCATTACTATGCTACTATAATACCGGTGTCGAGCAAATAGCTTCACTGTTATCAGGAGTTTGCTGTGTACAAAGGGGACAGAATGCAAACTTCTGGAGGGACACGTTTTTAATTGAATAAATAATAAACTCTCATGTCTCATTGTAATGATGTACAGTCCAATACAGCTCATATAATGGATACCACCACATTAGAGATCTACTGAATGCTGTCTGAACGATTGAAATCAGGGCTCTCAATGGTGAGTGATAACTTGTCCTTGGAGCTTATAAGCAAACATAGTCTATAATGTTGTAAATCATATAGATGATCAATCTTGTTAAAAATGAATATCAGACCATAATATTTTAAAGACAGATTTATCCTGTTTTCATCTTACTATGAGTACTAGGGGAGCAGGTTTTGTCAGAACCGTTTTAAATTGAATTGTGATGGTGTGTTCTTTAGGTTTTTAGTCATGGCAGTAACCCCTGTGCATGGATACTAAAAATCACCTGCAAAGGAAAGCACAGGGACAGTGCTTTCAAAAATGTATCCAACATAGATACATACAGTAGGTACATAGATACATAGACTCATATGATTTGAAAAGCAATAAAATCAGGGCAATGTCGTACAGGGAGACGGGACCTGAGACGAATCTCTTCAGTCTTGAGCAAGAAGGAGAAAGTTCAGGGAGAAGGTTCTCAGAGGATCCGAGCCGTCAGAAACGACAAAGTGTCACGAATGATGGCAGAAATAAACCTGGAACCTGCGAACTCAAGTGTGTATTTAAGGCACGTGTGTTTAGGAGGCACTCCTTTACACAAGAAACAAAGTACTCAGTGAGGTTGGGCAGGATTCTCTAGGATTGCTCTGAGCTGTTTATGTGTTTAGTTCCTCCTGGATTTGTTCAGTGCGCACGCGCTCCTCCTCCTCCTCCGGAATGCTGAGATGATCAGCGGATCGCGCCCCCTGGGCTCGTCATTATCCGCGCCGTCAGGTAAAGTGCTGCTCCATTTCTTCCGTTGCCCCATGTGGGTATCTGTGGGGTCCAACCGTGCACGAGTTCCTGAGAGGAGGAAACCCGTCAAGCTCCAGCGAGGCTCCATTTCTCAGGTGAAATACGGACTAAAAAAAAAATCTTCCCGTACGGCAGCTCTTAACGAAGGGGGAAGGGTTGCATGAATATCATACGGTAAGAAAAAAAGTATCGCGCAATGAAGGCCAATTTTAAAGCAGTGGTGCAATGACAAAGGACAGCATTGGAGGACAAATACGCTCCAACCTTGGATTACAATGCACAGTCCTGGTACTATGGTGCCATATAAGAAGGCCATCTGGGAAATCAATCCCTCCCCCCCCAACCCTATGAAGGCACTTATATTAGAATTTGCATTTGCAGTGCAGGCATTTTTCTGGCATGAGGGTCAAGCGGCTTTGTTTGAAGGGAGCCGGAGCAATGGAGGCCAGATTGTGGCAGCCCTTTGCATGAGATTGTTTTTTTATAATCTGAGAGCCATGCCAAGAGCTACTCCATTAAATGCAGCTGGTCCATAAGGGGATGTCCCCACATGCTCATCTGTTTATGAGTCACATGCAGCTGAAGTGTATTGAACACTCGTGTTTGTGTCTTCACATGACCCTGCCAGGATTTTCAGATGGCCGGGTTTAACTCTTAGTTGACAGGGCTCGTCTCAGAATGGTGCATGGTCTAAACTTTGAGTGTAGCTTGCCCAAATATGAACAGGTCAAAATAGCAATTATTGTAACCACTTAGAGCAAATTGGGCGTTAAGCTTAAAGTGTTTTTTTTAATTTAATGTAAGAAGACCAAAGAACTCATTTTTAAAAACATCTTATATTTGCATATACTTAAGAAAGTACAACATTACTTTTACGTAGTTTACAGAGTTTAAATTCAAATTCATCATTTAGATGTGCTCTGTAGCTGAAGTGCTATAAAATGAGGAAAGCTGATGAACAGTTCTGTGAGAGTGAGAGCATTTTATATTTCTGGGCAGGTATTCTTTTGCCCAGGGATGATTAATTACACCAATCTGTATAAACAGTTTTCAAATAAACAAATAGGAATAGGAATGGTGAACCCAGCCTCACAAAAAGTAAAAAACAGCGAACAATTTAAAATCAGAAACCTTCACCTTTTACCAAAATGTCTCTAAAAGTACCATCTTAAGCTTTATTGTGAGGAATAATGTCGAGCCATAGCACAGAAGGTCAGTGCAGTTTTCTTTATTACTTTTGTTTTTATGATGTTTTCAAATAGTGATTAGGACTTCCTGTATTTTAGATTTCGCAGCCATGACAGATGTCACTTGCAGAGGCAGAACTGTGCCAAGCTGGCATGCTGTATGGAGCACCAAGAACACAACCGATTTGCTGCTGTTCAGCTGCCAAGACAAACTGAAACAACGAGCAACGATGGGATCAGAACATTAGAAGACATTTATTTTATTGAACGTATTATGCCCTGTTGAAACAGCAGTGGTCTTACAAAGTACTGTTTATTGAAATGCTACCAATATGTTTTTATTGAAAGACAACTAAAACAGGTGTTTGATTTAGCATTTTTTAAGACAGTGATGATATGCTCATATTATGGTGAGATTTATTTGCTGTGCAAAACAAAAATCAACCATAAACCTTACCAAACTGCAGCTTGGAGAGGTTTTCATGGTTGTTTTTGTGTATGTGATGGATAAGTAAAGAAATAAATTGAAGAGCACTTCGGAATAAGTTAGATAATTGTATAATCAAAGTGCTGTATTCTCCAACACGTCTCCATAATTTCACACCACCAATCTCCAAGCTCAGTCTTCCCAGTGCAGCCCCTGAGCCATGTGGAGTTTCTACTGTGTGCAGCCATGCCTATACCAATGGCACTGAAACATCCTTGGGCTGTAAACAAAAAGTCACATGCTGTAAGTGTCCTCATAATCACTCTGGGCAGCATTATTCCACAACCATACACTGAATCTCTCCTCGGTAGTTAAATAACACAATGATCCCTTGTCAGCTGCAAAAGTTATGTTACATTCCCTTGCAAAAGCTGCTTTTCTGGTAGCTAAACTAAGCAATTCATGGGAAAAAAAGGGTTATGGGAATCAAAGTCATGAAAGAACCACGGACCCAAAGTAGTGAAAGAACCTTACACATTTTTTTCTTCACCTCCAGTGAATGCAAGAATACCAGTGCAATGCAATAGATCTCAGCACAGAAAAACAACACATGATCTATGCCATATCCCAAAAAAGCATTGTAAAAACACGAGTCGATATTCTTACCTTCACACCTGTGATGATGCCCATGATGATGAAGAAGAGATGAGGAGGGTGAAGGTGTTGGGTTGAATGGTGGTGAATTCCCGTTGGGAAGAGGGGTCATCGGGACTCTCTTCCTCTTCCTCAGCAGCAGAGTCGTGTGCCAGCTCTTCAGCAAGTTCGGCTGCTGGTTTACATAGCTTTCTGTAGCCACTTGCTGATGGTGTCAGCTCTGTGCTGGACTTTTTAAAGAACGCACAAAGGGTTGGCTGCAAAGTTTTTTTTCAGAGGTTCTTTTTGACCTCTTTATCAAGTCATAAGAAATCCTTTTGGCCTTGCCTTAATCTGAGGCTTTGTTTCAATTTCCTGATTGTGATCAGGAATGTGCTTCCAAACTAGCCCAGTTTTGTCAGTGTTGAAGATCTGATCAGGTAAACAACCTTTTCTTCCATCAGATTCTTCAGTTTGTTATTAAACCAGGAGGATACCTCCTCACCTGCTGACGCTGCTCCCACTGCTAACTTCACTGTACAGTATGTAGACTGTAATGCTTTTGACAGTAATTGAACCACCTATTGCTGGCAAGAAACATTTCATATTTTCCTCCCCTGAACTTTCAACAAGATGCTTGTAAATTGTCTTAGCTTTATTACATGTTTTTAAAATACTCCCATGCATTTTTTTCTGTCTGGTCTTCCATCCAGATCAAAGCCTTTTTCACTGTTTGAGTCATGTGGCATTTTACGAAACTATGCGAAGAGGTCATTCCATTGGCAACACTTGTTTAGATAGAAGACTCATTTTTCCTTGTTGTGTGATTTGTGGATTCATTAACACCAACTAATATGCCAACAGCACTATTGCTTTGATCTTCCCAAGATCAAGAACGTTTACTTTATCCCTTAGAGACATCACTGATCTTGCATTCTTAGCAATACCAGATTTGTTACTCTTTTTCATAGGCTTAGGAGCCATTTTAATTAATTAAAATGCAGTAACTTTTGAGATATTCCAGAGAGATAGACCTTTAGTTCAGAAAGATGATTGGGCAATGGGTTCCCAGTCCTTATAAGAATGGAAAGCCTAACCTATCAACAGGAGCAGCAGTGCCTCCCTGAGCATAGGTAATCTACTAACAAGCTGGGACACCAGAAATCAGTTAATACCGCATGATTTAAGTGATTTCTATGACACAATTACAGCCAAAAGGGCGGTGGAGAGATCCTTCTAGAATCTTAAAATGTACCATTCATAATGTTTTTGCTGTGATATCAAAATAATTTGACAGAGCAGAATTTCACTTGTTACTACAATGGTAGCTTGAAAAGCAAACAAGGAGGGATATGAAAAACTGCACACTCATAATAGTGTGTTAGTAAATAGAGATTTGGATATGGTCACGACCTCATGGTTGAAATATCATCTTTTTGAGTTCAATATTTATTGCAGGCTATTATTAGCGTACTGTCTCTTTTGAAGCAATTTTCTTTATGCTTGCATCTCCTTAATGTATTGGTTGAGTGCAGCAATTCTGATAACTTGAAAAAACAGACAAAAAGCCCCTGTACCTAGAACAACTATTGTATAGTGCAGTACAAGCAGGTCATGATAGATCGAGTCTGAAGGTTTGCTCAGTGTGCTGTGACACAAAAACAGACGTATTGTGATGGACCAAATCATAAATAGACCTTACAGTAATATAATGGCACAGTTTCCTCTGTCTGAACAATGCACCAATATTAAATGAAACAGTACACTGTACTGTATATCAGATAAGATCACTTTATTGGCCATATACAATTTCTTGTATTAGGAATTTGTCTTTTCGTATACCCCAGCTTGCTCTCCATGAGACACACAGACAGGGAGAGAAGATTGGGGTCAGAGAGCAGGGTCTCTACGGCACCCCAGGAGCACTTGGGGCCTTGTCAAGGGCCCAGCGGAGTAGGATTCCTCTGCCGGCCGCAGGATACAAACCAGCAACCTTCCAGCCACAGAGCCACCACACCGCCCATATTATAGACTTATGGATCACAGACCTACTGTAATTATTGTTACAGTTACTGCTGAAAAATCAGTTAATATTACATCATTTGTGAGAATTCAGCGGTTTAATGTAGAAAACAATAAACAAAACCTTGTGCAGTATTAATTTTATTTTTTCTTCTAAGGCGTTTAATCTGTACAAAATGCAAATGGGCCCTTCAATCATAGCTGCGAGTCTGGTTTATATTTCCCATCTTGCAAGGTAGATGTGGCAGAGGCAAGATGTGACAGATATGAGGAAAAGAAACGGAAAACGGAAAAAAAGAACAGATTGAATTGGATTGAAGGGTTGGAAGAGAAATGCAAGACCACGACCAAAAAGAGCATAAAAAAGGAACATGGAAGTGGTGGAAAAGAAAGAGGGAGGAATTCTATTACTACAGCCCCTAGGGAAATAAAAATTAAGTTCGGTAGTTACCCTATAGACTAGCAAGGAAAGGGGTACTGTTAGAAACCTACTGTGAAAATATGGCAAACTATTAGAATGCACAAAGACAGGCTCCGAGCCTGGAATAAAACCCAGCACCACAGAGCTGACAGGCAGTACTTACCACCACACTACCTGCCGCCCTGAAGCCGTGAATCAAACAAGACTTTTGTCCTGTGCAGCTTTTGAAACTGAATGGGTTCTAATGAAGTTGGGAGACCTGTCACACAGAGATAATGTGAAAAAGAAGTGCCTTGGGAGAAGGCTACAGCTATGCTGTTTTGAATTTGTTGGTAGAGCTGGAGAGCCAGTTGCATACAGAAATTATCAAGCGCCTTAGGATGCTGCTGAGCCACAGAATGATGTGACCAATAAAGAGTGGATAAGTACGGATTTTATTAACGATAGCAGTGAATTTAAAAAAAAATTGATGAGCTATCACTGACCAAACAGGAGTAGAGTAATCAAAGCAGTACAGACATATAGCATACTATACTACAGACAGGACTGTTACTATCCTCAATTAATGAATAATGAGCATTTAGATAATGGGGAAAATATCGATATACAGTACAGCAAGTGTTGAAGAGAGGCAGACTTCAATCGCTGTAATGTCTGATTTAACATGCTAAGACATGTCAGTGAGACAAAATGTGATAGAAGAACTGCAGTCAAAGAACTCTAAGGCTAATAGTCTAGTAGTTCAACAGCAGACCTCTCCTGAACCAGCTATTAAGTAATGTTCAGGGATGTTGGTGGGCTTGCCCAGGAAGTGGTAGAGTCTGGGTAGCTGGTGCTGCCATCCCAGACACTCTAGAGTTTCAGGGAAAGCAGCTGGGTAGGTCAGCCATGCTGCCAGCTGGAGAGGCAATAGATTGGTGGGAAAAGTGATTGAAGTCCACACCATCTGCTGGAGTTCTGGTAGAGAGACCAGTGAAAAGCAAAGTTATGGGCAGCACAGGCTGACTGCTACAGTGGCCAGAGATGCAGCAGGGTTAGACAGTGGACTCAACGTGGGGCTGCAGAAGCCCATGGGTGATGGATGTGTGCTTGGAGACACCAGAGAAGCACAGAGGTAAATAGCTGAGGTCTGCTGACCACCTTTGCAGAGGAGGTGATGACATTGCGTTTGTGTGAGAGCACAGCGTGTGGGAAGACAGCAGGAAAAACGAGCAGTCTTCACCGGAAGGGGAACAACATCTTGGAGCCCAGAGGGGTTCAAACAGAAAAGGGCTTTCAAGCTGCAGCAGGTGTTCTCACCTGTCTGGTCATACATGAGAATGAGTGAAGGAATGTGAAAATAAGTGTATGAAACATGTCTGAGAGAACTTGCTTTGAAATTTGTTATCTGAATGGCTGAGCCATTGGTTGCTGAGTTACACAAGGACTGCCCAGTGGGATATTAGTGTATGTGTAGTTGTGAGGCTGCAGAGCAGGAGACTCAGCTGTATTCTCCAGGCCTAGATACAATAACAGTGAGAGAGATAATTATGATGCACCTGGCACTGCCGGTGGACAGCATGAAACATGAGTGTGTAACTGGAGAACCAGAGAAGGGAGATGCAGCTGGATTCCCCCAGTCCTGATGTAGTAAGGGTGGGAGGGCTGGTATTTACCCTCCTGGCTCTGGCAGTGAATCTTGAAATGAGGACAAAAGAGGTTTCATTCGTGGCTTATTCGGGGTTCTACAGGCAGCCATCGGTGATCAGCTCTGTTTCCATCCAAACCAAGAGAGGTTCTCTGTCAAGCACTGCTTAAGCCATCATCAGTCTCCTCTGCTTCATTCCCTGAGCAGCCTTTAATCTGACAGCCAATCTGTCTGAAACAGCCCGGACAGCCCTTTCCACTCCTGCACTTGCTAACTCAACTCTTCCTAAATCACCTCTGAGATACGTGAAGCCCGGCGCCTGGATTTGCACTTTCCAATCCCCCTGCGGTACTGCACTGCAGGTTCACACGGCGGAACAGGTCCAGTATGGACTCCTCTCATAACAACAGACACAAGAAAGGTTACATACGAGCCTGAGGTATGCAGCTGATTCATTGTCTAGAAATGTCCTCTTATACTGGGTTATTACAGATCCGTTTCAATCGGCATAAGAATCATTGTGAGCGTTGTGCAAAGCGAAGTAAAGCTGAATGGTGGGATTCACTGATTTTGTGTTTTTAGAAACGTGGTGTAGTTATAGATGTGCAAATCGTTCAGATTACTGAAAAATGTTGGTAATTAAAGCTAAGACAGGACTTTTAAATTCTGGTCCTTAGAACCTATACACCTGGTGTTTTTTCTTCCACCTGAACATAAAATTAAATGTATGAGACCTTAAAGGACCCGATAATAGGTTTCATTTTAAGTTTTTAATTGGTTTCAAATGATTGTCTTTAAACTATTATGTATAGAGATGCAAAGTTTCAGTGCACTTCAGCGAAGGTTTCAGATGAGGCTCAATGTTTGTTGCAGATTCAACAGAACATTTTCAGGACAAGAGAGGGCTTTCACTAAGACAGAAAGAAAACAGTGTGTATTTTCTTCTGGAGAAGAAAACAATTAAAAAGAAAACAGAACACATGTGGTGGTGCCATACCTCACAGTCAACTGTGGGGAAAGGCAGATAAATGATAGTATGGGATTTTATTATTGTTAAAGAAATATTATTTCTTATTCTTTGATTAGCAGATGTTTTTTTTTTCAAGGAGACATACAGTACAAAGCACACAATGCTATCTTAAGAAAAACGGTCAAATAATATATAAAATCGTACTAATAAAATGTTTGTTTACTTCCTGTAAAAGACCTATGCATATTGAAGCAAACGGTTAACATTAATACTGTTAATCAATATCAATAGATTAATACTGATTAACACCTGATTGACACCTGAAGAAGGCTCAACGGCCGAAACGTTGTTTTGTTTCTTCTCTTTTCAGCACGGAATAAACCTATTACTTGTTCCTAAGTATGTGTAAGTACAAGTTTATGTAAGTGAAAGGTTTTGCTGGGTAGGATGCTCTGTATTCCCCAGTTTAAGCATTCTCCTCTAATCTCTGCTGTTTTTTGTTGTCCATTAACCAGTTCCCAGTCCAGATCAATCCATTACCTTGCATGCCTGCTACCTGCAATTTAAGAATGAATCTTTTATGAAGATCTTCACCAAAAGCTTTCTGAGAACCTAAATATACCATATCATAGATTCTGTTTCTATCCATCCCTGCTGTTGCTTGTTCAAACGGCTTGAACATGTTAGTTAAGACCTATTTTTTCTTAATCCGTGCTAATTATGCCCTATAATCCTACTGCCACACAGATGACCTTCACGGTAATTCTTCTGATCATTTCCTCAACCTTGCATGCGATCAAAGAAAGGCTTATTGTTGGTCGGCAATTTCTTTTTTCGATTATGTTGCTGGTTTTATGGATCGGCCATTTTCCAGTCAGTGGTTATTGCCCCTTTCCTGAATAATTGCTGGAAGACTTCTGTTAATGATCTATGAATAACAGCTCGTTTCTGTAAATCCAGCTGTTAGAATACAAGCAGACCCTGTTGATTTATCTTCAGTAGTGCCTCTCATACCAATGCAGCTATAAAACTTCAGCAGCTCCCGATTCTTTTGTCTCCTCTTTTTTTCCATCTTCTCCTTTCGCACCTCCACAATGCCATACACGCGTTCAATGTCTTTGCTGTTAATATATCGAAAATACTGCCCCTTTTCTTTGGTTTGCTGCCGACAATAATAAAACCTTTTAACCTTTGAACTGAAGCCTTATTATGTGTATAATAGCATTGTAATGTTTTACAATCCCAAAGAAAGTCTTCATTCTAAATCTCTGTTTTAACTTTAAAGTCCCACTTTTAAAGCATGCAGGAAAAGGCTGCATCACGCCTGATTTTTGACTGCCTTCATAAACGAAGGTACGTTTAATTTCTGAGGAAGCTGCTGCAGTGCCTGCTTGTTTGATCCAGTTTAATACAAGGTGACCTGCTAATTGCTCTCCAAATCTCATTGTTGATAGAGATAATCCATTTTAACAAATATTTAATAAGTGTTTATACCAGTCAGGTCTGATTTTATGATAAAGCTGTTCCTCTTACTGTAGCATTGGAAGGCATTTAGCATTTGTGATTTTGCAAATTAATGATTTGTTGAGTAATAATAAATTAGGTGGATAAGGTTTAAAGCATACTGCTCTTTAATTTGGTTTGTGTAATCAAAACTGTGTAAAAAAAAAAGTTTGGATATGGTTTTTAGTGCTTCATGTCTCAAGGCTCTCAATCCACATGAAAGAAGATGGAGGTTCAGCTTTGTTCTTGACTTGGCTTGTTCTAGGCTTTCACATCGCAATCAACGCGTCCCTTTGTCTCACTTTTCAATACCCTCCCCTGCACTTTCCACTCTTGTACACACTGAGGCTACCATACTTGTCTCAACATGGCCAACAACAGTGGGTTTTCAGCTAGTTTGTGCTAGGATTCTTCTGACTGTGTGGATGATGTCAGCCACTTTAGCTCATGGGAGACTCCTGTCGATCTGCAGGCAGGACAAATTAAGTTGTGTGCCTGAACGTTTACAGTTTTCAAGCTCTTTCACAGGTTCTCAATTGAAATCTAGTCAGGATTTTGACTTGACCAGTAAAGAACACTTGTCTTTTTTATCAAGCTGATCGGGAATTAAGTATTTGGCCTTCGGCTTTTGGTTACTGCCCTGCCGCAACGTGAAATTTCATCCTATTTTGCGTATGAAGTAGGTTTCCCTGTACGTTTTGCTAATTCTTTCATCCTGCTGATGAAAATCAGAAGTATATCACAATGCTGCTGTGACCATGATACTGTATATAGTAGGGATAGTGTTGACCAAATAAAGCACTACAGTATATGGTGTTTACATCACATGTAAAGTTTTTGCATTTAGACCAAAAGTATATAGATTTATAGACAAATGTGACTATTGTCCGAAAACAATTTTTTTGCCAGGAGTTTGCAGTACCATTTAGGTGCTCTGTTGCAAACCCCATGCAGAGTTTAAGATGTTTTTTTTCATCAGTAGCTTACAAGCCCCCATGTTGAGTGACTGGAGTATTGCTGACCCATGGACATTTTCTTTAATCTCTGCCCTTGAACTCTCTAACTACAGTATGTGTCACACTGTTGACCTTACGGTGGCATTCATAACCAGCTTCCTCCAGTCCTCATCTAGAGTTCCTCCTCATGTCTGGGTTCCTCCTGCTTTGTAATGATCGACCTCACCATGCTCATAGACATTAAGGGCCTTTGCTTTCATATTCTTCTGTTCTAAGCTTTTATACAGCTTTATCCCTGAGGGGTTCTGAAAGCTCCTTGGTCTTAGTAGCTGAATCTTTGATTGAAATTTACTGCCTGACTGAGGAACCTTACAGGTGTTGGTGTACTGTATTTATTCTGAACTTGTGTGAACCACTGTTATTGCACACAGAAGCCACTCAATTGTGTGGCTCATTAAGGTCATTCTGAGCACCGAAATTAATTTGAGTTTGTTACAATAAAGCATCTGAATATTTATTAAAGTACGACTTTTACATTTTTCTTTCATGTTAATTATCTATTTACATTTTTGTTTTGAATGTGTGCAGCACGTTACAGATGTAACGAATATTAATTGCTACTTCAAAGTGTCATGGCTGCAGGCTTTAAAGGAGTACATAAAGTATGCCCAGATTAATTACATACAATCTTTAAAAACATTTGAACCCTCCTTCACATTATACAAGCAGCGGCAGACATTTTAATCTGAGGATACCATTGTCTGGCTCACACGGGGATATCTGTGGTTTGTTCCAGATCATTTCGATGTAGAGTCTTCAACAATATGGTAAGAATTTTATATAGCTTTATATAGCTTTTATATAGCTTTATATTTTCTTCAGCAATGGTGATAACAGGATGCCAGTGTTCTTCCTAGTTTTGTTTCTAAAGGGTGTTTGTCAGAGGTACCCACTTCAACCTCTGTAGCTTTGTTTTTAGAATTACTGGCTTAATTAACTTGTCTATCAACCATTGCTAACACTGTTTCTGTTTACAAAACTCATTACATATTACTTTTTGTTAATATATATAAACTATGTATATAAAAGTATATATATAAAAACTATATATAGTTTATATATTATAAATTATGTTTCCCAATCCCTGCCTTATCTACAGTACTATAAAATTATTGGGTCCAGGTTGAAGGAACCTATGCCTTGTTATGAGTTAGAGCACTTAACTTGTTCACTTTTTCTGTCTTCCTTTCTTTATTGCAATCACAATTTGATTCATCTGAAATGTGTGTGTTTTTCTTTGTGGAGTCTAACAAAGTTAACATTGTGGCCTGTAAAGTTTTCAATGGAGAATTCTCACCCACCTTCAGTTCTGCTACTGCCCAAACACTTCAGACACTATGGTGATGAAGTTTACTCTTCTTCACATGTCACCACATTAACCACAGTTTAATATCGCTAACATGTAGGTACTGGTTAGTAGAACACCTTATCCCAGTTCTCTACACTCTCATGTCACCATATTATAAACTACTGTGTTTCCTTACTGGGTTTTTTTTATTCTACAATTCCTCTTTCTCACACTTTGGAGTAATGGGATAAAATGTTTACTCCGATCTGAAGTACTGTATTAAGTTCACTGTACTGAGCTGAGAGACATCTGTGAGAGATCTGACTTCATATAGAAGGTCCATATAGACTTCAGGTTTTATTTTTTATCATTTTTCCCTCAGTTTGAACTTCATGTTGGCCCATTATCATGAAATTAATTGTGACTATCATTTGGTGCAAAAACTCACCAACTCCCAGTGACCATACTCCACTCATTCCAAAAATACAATATTGTCATGACCTATAAACTTACTGTATGTGTCAAAGACTACATCACCATGAAATGAAATTAACAAAAAAATACACCCAGGATAAAACATTGCCCTGTGCTCTATCAATACTACAATTGACAATGTTACTGTATCTCAACTATGCAGTTGCATGTCACCGATATTCCCTGCAATGCAGTGTGTAATACCCAGACCATTGAAGTTATGTTTCTAAGGTTCACGTAAAGACAGAGTAACTACCTGGTTAGAAATACATCTGCTTTCAAGTTCAGCGAGAAAACCGTGTGTTCTGACCTGATTTTAAAGTTCTGTTCTCAAAAAAACATGTAGAGCCCATACCCTTGGGAACTATACATCATCCCAGCAGGCATTATACGATACATGAATCTGGCTGCTAAGGAAAAAATGTCCTTAACACAGAGGGGGGAGGGGTTTGATTGATTTTGTGAAATATGAGTATGTATTGATTTGTGTCATTGTATTAGACTCAGAAAATCTTGAAAATTTCTCTTACAGGAGAACAGACATCCACCCCACATGACGTGCAAAAACAGTGTACTTTTCCTATCCTTTGAATTAGCTTATAACAAATCAGCCATTTCACATCAGTCTCCGGGGGTGTCTTGCAGATGACCATGAAAGACAAAGTTTCAAAGTTTTCAAAGGTAGAGGTTTCATTCAAGTTAAAGGCAAATTTCCCATCAGTGTTCTATAAAGTAAAGCTAATGGACATATTCTGAAAAGTGCGCACTCGGCTTTTAAAAGTTTTTCGGCATTTCTAATATGCCTGAACAGAGCTTTCTTTAAATCTGTGAATGAGGCTGCTTCTGTACAGTAGTTCCCTGCAGTGGAAATCTCTGGGTACAGATTTGTCTTTTAGTCAAACCTCTCCCCGACCTCATGGAGCTGCAAGAGGAGTTCCAGTTCTATTGATAAACCTCCCCATCCCTTAACTATTCTGACATCTGTTTCAAATGCAAAAAAGAGAAATGTTAATTATTCTCTTTCAAGCCCCAGGATAGGATCGTCTCCCAGGTGCAGATCAGAAGATTTTGATTAAACTTTTTGGTTTTCTGCTAGCTAGGCAGTATGATTCCTAATTTTACCTCTAAATATGATTCTTGTTTTAAAGTAATACATTTGAAACTTTGCATCCAAACAGATTAGACATGAATTATAGCTGCCCTAGATTTGAAAGGATGGGTTTTGTTTTTTTAAAAAACAAAAAATAGTCTATCTGCATCCCACATTGGAATTGCCCTTCAAAGTAGCTCACTGCTTTCCACCAGCATGGGATGGAGATGAGCTGCACTGTATGTTTCCTTTGAGGCACATGTATGTTCTCACACAGGAGCAACAACATTTCAAGAAGGAGTGGCACAGGCCTTACTGGTTAGACTGTGAGCTTGCAGTCCACATGGGTCAGTGTTGTGTGACGAACCCTGGATTCCCAGCACAGCACAGGCCTGCCCAGCTGCAGCGATACTCAGCCTGTTGTGCATCTTAGGAACAGGCCAAAGACATCAGAGCTCAGCAGCTTTCAACCTGCTCTCTGAACAAATGTGAGGTTTTGTTTGCTGCTTTTAGCCATACAGTATGTAGTCCAGTTCTGGCAAAGAAAATGTCCTGTTGCCACACTTGGCATTATGTTTAAGGCACCAGTAAGCTTAGGTGTTGTGTGAACTGGAGCAGCAGGGCTGGAGTGGTGCCTGATAAGCAATTAATGAAGTTTATCTGATATTCGACCAGTGTTTGCGCTGTTATCGTAAGTCAATATGCACCGACATGTCCTACTGAATGAAGAATCCGTTCTATACTGGGGAATTATAAAAAAAACAATGCTGCAATAAAACAAACACGTACACTGTTATCATTAACATTTCGTTTTTTTTCATGAATCACAAAGCAAGAATGAGGCATGTGACTTTGGTGCTTGTCTGATGAACTTTTAAGGGACGCTCAGCTGGAGTGCTTAGAGATTGCTTCCCCCATCCGCACACAGTTTCTCACTGCCTGCCAGTCTTAGTACGTGGTAATGTTTCCCTCCTGCAGGCCTTGCTTTCTTCTTCAAGCTTCTTCTGCCTGTCCAGCTTAACCAAAGCAGTTGGCACTGATAGGGCAAACCCAAAATCAGGAATGGCTTCTGCTGTGTCACTGACTATGCCACCTACAGTAGCAATCATGAGTACTGGGACCCTTCTTCCCCTTGCCGGAGGCTCTGTCAATCTACCTCAACCATCAGTGCTTGCACAGACCAGCCAAGACACTGATCGTATCTAATATCCCATTTAATACAGTGTTTCTTTCTTTGTCAATCACCTACACGCAACCCCATGACACAACCATGGCTATGATTGCCCCACCAATGCACACAACACCTCCAGCACTCGCTCTTAGTGCAGTCCAAGAACCACTGTCGCCACACCCCGATGTCCCAAACGGTACTGCTAGTATTGCTGTTCTCTGGAACCAGCTCTGGTCACTAACCCTTAGTGCCTTCTTACACCACAGTGAAGAAACAGTGAAGCTCCAAGCATCCTCCTCAGTCCCGGGCATCCTGAATGATGTGTCCCTGGTGCCCCCCTCATAACCTGTTTATCTCAGAGTCCGGTTTTGTGAAGAGGGGGGAGGAAGACAATGCTTGGGTTTTCCTACAATACTCTACGTCCCTGATTTCTGAATTGACCCTCACCTGGGTCTAAGCACTGCAGTCTCTCTCTCAATCCTTTCTACTCCAAAAGTCCCGACTTCTCTAACTGGGACAACTGAAGCCCCCCCTCCCCTAAACAGGGCTCTCGACTCTTCCCTGGTGGGTGGGAGTTCCCCAGTGATGTCATGGATGTGGGCTGAGCTCAGTGCAGATGGCCAGGTGTATCCAATCGCAGGCATAGTGAAACTTTAAAAGCACCGGTCCAATGAAGTTTATTTTCCTAAAAAATGAGTTGCAAACTGTAAAAAAGGTGTTTAAATGTTGCAGAGAACATGATTTCATGCTAAGAATATATTCAAAAGTACTCATGCAAAATGCATTTTAACAATTGATTTTTTCATCAATTCCCTTACTTTATATATACAGTAAACCATTTCAACGTATTCAACAATGGACAGCCTACATTCTGTGGACTTGATTTCTAAATGTATATTTCTGTGACCTTTTCAAACATTTTTAGGATTATACTTCTAAAAACACTTCTATGAAATAGCTGGGTGACTTCATTTTATACAGTAAGCTTCATAATTGCATTGCATAAAACGTTCATCTGAAGTTTGAAATTTTTTGTTATTTTTGTACACATGCCTCAGGAATTCTTGTGAAAAAATATTTGAATATTCAGTTTGATTTGCATACATTACTGTTTTCTTCTGCTTTTGGCTCACCATTTGTGCTTTATTAGTGTTACAACATTACATCAGTGAACAACATGAGGCATTTATGTTATTAGTTCATGTATGTTACTGTCTTCATGAAAATTAAATCTCATTAAAATTAAAATAAAAAATACATACAAAATACCATGAAAATCCATGGTAGTATTAGTAATTCACCTGGATATAATGTTCAATGTAAGTGTATTATATCTTTTAGTATTTTCTCTTCATTATATCGTGATATTGAAAACAAAATAAGAAAAAGATTTTAACCATTTTCTAGCTTTTTGTGCTGAATATTTTCTGCTCAAAGCTAAAGGAAAATGAGAGAATTATTGTGTCCCCCCCAAAAATGATATCTATTCATATTAAACCACAGTTCATTGTTGTCAGCATGATTAATAGTTTATTGTGATGATGAATTAGATATCTTCTTTCAAGACTCACTCAAGGAAAGAAGCAGCAAATATTTAAAATGTCTGGATCATTACTCATGAAGATTGAATGTGCAACAATACAAAATGTTGCATTAGAATCCAAACATGGCTTATGTACAGTATTCTGGAAAGATACTATAAGTAGAAATATCATTGACTCCTCTATATTCCAAATCTCACCTGTGACATCTATGTAAATATTGTATGTGTCTGTATAGGTGCTCTGTCTGTGTGGAGTATGTATGTTCTCCCCAGCTCTGTGTGAGTTTTCTCCACGTACTCTAGTTTAATCCTAATGACATACATGCAGTAATAGATCTATTATACCTACTTTAAACTGTCCATCCAAAACTGCAATTCCTGGTCCTCATTACTCTCCCTAAAGAGGCTGTCTGCTGTTTGCTAATAATTGAGTAGGGATTGCGTGGATGGATGTGTCTGTGTCAAACAGGTGATAGAATTATAATGCAGTCTCTTTGAGAAATCATATTTCAGCATCCATTCATTTTCTCGTATAGGAGAGAACTGAAATGAAGGTACTAAATAACGTGGCACAGTTCTTAGCGTTGCTACCTCATAGCCGGGGCCCGGGGGTTCAATTGTGGACCTGAGGGGCTGTCTGTGTGGAGTTTGTATGTTCCCCCACATTCGTGTGGGTTTTGGCTGGGTTCTCACACACCCCAGACAAGGTAGGTTAACCGGCTTCTAGCAAAATTGGTTCTAGTGTGATTTTTTGTGTCTGTGTGACTGGTGTCCCATCTCGGGTGTACCCTTGCTCCCGTTGCTTGCCAGGATGAGCTCTGCCTTCCCTGTCACCCTGTGTTGGCTAAACCAGTAAGAACATGGATGAGTCATGTGGCACTCCCGTACGCCCAATCAGTGTAGTCTCTTCATCAAGCGCTGGATGATATTATTACTACTATTCTTATACATGTATCCCCCTTTTTCACTGGGCACGCATGTGACACACCCTAGGTGTTCTGCTCTTCAGCTAAAGTTCAATTTCAATTCAATACCAATTTACTGTCTCCCGAGGGGAATTTACTTTACAGCAGAGCCCAACACAGCAAAGAAAAAAAAGTCTGTGACCAGTTTTAAACAATTGGTGTCACGACATTTGGTGTCACATCTTAGATTTTAGTCTATGACTTGTCGTTGTTGACAACCTCTACATTAATTGTCCATGAGTTACAGTAGGTTGCAGGGGTGTTGCATAATAATTTGTATGTACTACAAAGCAATTTCACAATGATTTCACTATGAATGTGCCATTTTATGTGTTCTGGACTTATAGGGTGGGATTTATGTAAAAGCTAGGGATGTTTTAAAGCCCATAATATACCTGGACCCGTCTGTGTATTACTGTGTGGGTGGTGAATGTCTCTGCCCATATCAATTCACTATCAGATTTAAAGAAACTGTTAGCTAACTCTTTGGTTTAATTTAAATAGCTATATTTCAAGATGCGATGCATTTAAATTTAATACCGATTTTGAATTAAAACCCACATCCACCTCAGCTAATAGTGCTGACTCCCAGAGTGTTTATTAAAAGTGAGATAGCAGAGGTGTGTAGGCAGTTAAGGATAATTAATGTAAGGAAGAATGCAAGTCCAGGTAATGTATGTGGAACAGTTCTGCAATCCTGTGTAGATCGCTCATGTTATATTTTTAGCTTGTTCTTTCAGATTTCCTTAAATTTACCAATCATCTCCACTCTGTGGAAGAAATCGTCAATCCCTGTTCCAAAAAACTACAAGGCCAATGACAACATTGCACAGAAACTCTTAAAGAACTTCAGTTTAAACAGTAATGGGTCCTAGACTCAACAAACAGGTCTCAAGAGGGCATACTGGGAAATGGTTATTTAATATTTGCTACCCTTCCACTGGATCACCAGAGGATTGTATTGCCCCCCCTACTGTACATTTTGCACACTAACGATTGTAAGAGCAAACAATAAAACATCCTAGAAAGTGTGCAGGGCACAGCCCCGGTTATTTTATTAAAAAATCATCATTCTATTATGATTTTACATATAATACCTTAAAATAGAGCAATGAAGTTAGATGTCTTGAAACCAAAAGAACTAGTCACTGATTTTAGGAAAAAATGCAGTACCCCATCCAACCTACTGTAATTAACGATCAAATTGTAGAACATGTCAAGGAAAACACCCACTGTAATTAGAACTGGACTCATAGACAAGATCCTTATATGCGACAAATGTTGTGACACCATGTACAGTATAAAAAAGGACAACAGAGACCCTTTTTTCAAGAATGTCCGCTATTTAAATGTAGATAGAACTATTTTCACATTTTCTATACAGTAAGTCATTTATTGAAAGTGTCTTAAAATACTGTCTCACTTGTACAGTAGTATTTGCTACATCAGTACTGATGATTGTAATAGGTTTGGAAAAGCAATGAAAATAAGTAACAAAATAATCAAGTCTTGGTAACAGCAGAAAGGACGACAACTTTTTACTTTAATAAATGAGTATCGCCACTAGATGATAGTTTTGTACTTTTACTTAAGTCTTTCGTCTGGAAGGGAACTTCCGCTTTTACTAAATGACGTGTTTTTGGAAGTACAGTAACTATTTGTACTGATATAACATATGTGAATACTTTTTACACCCCTGGTTTTAATGTGAGTTTGAACGGAGGGACATCTGAAGTTAAAACTGTACTTCTTTTTTTTCCATGTTTGTCAGTACAATGTTTAAAAAACAACGGCAGTGAAAATAATACATTAATTGGTTTTCCTCTGTATTAGACCACATGAAGTTAAATGGAACATTAACTGGTCAAAATGGAAGGAAGGGTAGGTACTTTATATGCTTGTCCAATAAAGAGATCAAGTAGCAGTTTAAGAAAAATTTGTCTCATGTTGCCAGTGTCTAAGATTCCATAATTACCTTGTGCCACCTGGGAAAAGAGGACACTCCTTTTCACCACTCCGCCTTTCACAAAGCCGCCTTTTTTTCATCAAAAAAGGTGAGTGAATCAATGTCGGAAGGGCTTGTCTGTGCTACCATGTCCACCCTGTGTAGGTAAAGGGTTGACATTTTGAACCTGACATGTCAGAGACACAATTGCAGTTTCCAAATATACAATTACAAGTTCATAATTGTACATACAACCTGTACAACCTGTTTCTATCAGAGCATTATTCCACCCCATACAGTATGAAAAGCACTCTGGGATCCTTCTGAATGAAAGGTACTATATAAATGCAGGCAGTTGTTAATACTGCTACCACTACTATGACTAACACTACTACTGCTACTAATAAGACTACTACTAATTCATAACTTCATTGCACTATTTAAATGTATGCAGCTAGAAAAATGATGGGAATAGCTTCATAATTCTTCAGCATTCTGCTGCAGTCACCAGTCTCTCTCTCTCTCTTGCTCAGCTTCTCTCTCTTCCTAATGTATCCCCTGGCTCACACATGGGAAATTCTGCCTCTTAGCAGGGTGAACATATCATGACTGGATAACCCCAGCTTAATTAATTAACGCTAATGGATCCCAATTTAGGAGTGTCCAGTGACTATCATCACTAGGGACAAACGAGGGCATGGCATGAAATTGCTTAATGTGAAAATAAATTACAGACCCAGGAGAAGCAGTTTTTTCTTTACTCCAAGGCTATGCAGCAAGGTTGAAGTTTGAACACTATCTTTAAGATGAACTTTAAGCTGCTCACAAGGAGACTAATGTACATTTGCATTAGGGCACCTGAGTTACTAAAAACACTTTCATATTTTAATTTAACATGGATAATTAAATCATTAGGTAGGATTATAAAAATATTTGATTAAATTATTTTGGCTTTGGCAACAGTTAATATTAAACAGACTTTTATCCATGGCCTAATGAAAATGGTACAGTTTCTGATGTAGGCAGAATTAATTGATATATCTAGGTACTGTACACATTTTTAGAAACACCAGAAAAGAAAGCTTCCATATGTACTGTACATACTGTTTGTCTGTCCAATTGAATGAAATGGAAATCTGTTATCAGTTATGATTGAGGATGAGGAATTTAATTAACTTGCTTTAGCCCATAGGGAAGCAAGTGATATCAAAGCAAAGCCAATGCTATACCTACCATATTTGACCAAATTCTGATAAGAACCCTTCTGCCATTCTCCATCCACAGCAGAGGAGGAAAGCAGCTCACAGTTTGTGATTAGGAATGGACAATATGCAATCAGAAATTTAATAGCCAGCTTTTAATGGGACGGATATTTTAAAATACCCCTCTACTGTTTTCAGTATTCTTTTCAGTCAGGGTTGCCTTTAGGAGACGACTGCATTTTCTTCTGTACCCGTGTCTTCCATCCGCTCTCCCTTCACGCTGCAGGAGAGCTGGGGTAGACGGAGAAGGGTGCACTGTGATGGCTTATACAGTACGATCACATTTGCAACAACAGCACATTTTATGGGGAAAAGAGAGCCCTAGCTACATGGCAATTTGTCTTTAATGATAAATTCTAAGCAAGGTCTCCAGAGACATCCAGACCATTCTGGCAAATCAACACATTTTTCACCCCTTTGCAGTCCTCTACGTTACTAACCTATTTTTCAGCCCCTGTGCCTGTGGATTCGTCGCTCTCTCCTGTTGGGCACAGAGACACATCCAACTCAGCCTATAAGGATCCTAATTTTTTCCACAAGCCAATCAAAGATTTACAAATGACTCTTTATTTTGGCCTTTTGTTGGAAGCGCCATTCTTGAACAGAATTTTAAAGGTGAGAAAAACTGCCAGGGGACCATGCCTTTTTTGCCTAGGAAGTGATTTTTTTTAAACGAGACACCAAACTATTCATCCTTAGTGACCATTCAATCACCTTTACTGCATTATGAAAGAGTTTAACATGCTGCCATCTGTCATTTTAACCAGCAGGTTTAGAACAGACTGTTTTAGACCTTGTGAAAGCATTCATATATTTCAAAGGGATACTATGTATAATGTTCCAGACCATAAGAGGGAAACCTTTCAAGTTTATTCCGATAATGCATTCTGACAGATCCCACGGATGACTTAATAGAGCCATCTCCCATTTCTCAGCTCTATCAAGAATAACATGACACAGTGCATAGTACCTGAAATAATAGGAACCATCTTGAAAATGACAACTCTTCGTAAAAATCCCTGAACCTGTTATGTAAACTCATCAAATTGGCCCATCATTAAAAAGAGTGCATGTGTACACTCTCCTCCAGCAATCAATAAGCATTTTGAAAGTTTTACACTGAACGCAAAAAAAGTGGAAATGAGAAATATCACCATTAATCTGGAACAGCAAGGCAGGGAACTAAGGCAAGTCTAGTTGATGTACAAATTTAAATAAGACAAAAAAATAAAGCAAAAAAAAGATTGCACTTCATGCAAAGTGCTTCTGATTGATGTAATTACTGTGCAAATACTGTAGGAACAATTAAACATTAGTGTCATTCTGTCATATCTAATACTAACATTTTGCATTTATAAATTGCTTTATTATATTATACTATATATAGTGCTTTAATCCCCTTGCATTGATGTACAGTAACATGGGATTTTTTTGTTGTTTTCACTGTTCAAATCCCAATGTATTATATTCTGCAGCAGGGTGTGCACTTGAGCCGGCTGTCAGTTATCTCTCCAGCTATTGGAGAAATACCAAGTACAATGCATGTGTCCATCCATCTTCAGAAAGCCTTGCTTTCCTGGTGAGTGTTGTACAGTAGCTAATCTGAAGCACAGGGCAATAGTCAGGACAACACTCTGGATAAGGACATCTGTCTTTCAAAGGAAACATACTCTAAACACAGGGACAACATAGAGACAGAGACACCACTTAACCTAACCATTATATCTTTGAAAGGTAAGGGGAAATTAGAGCACCTGGAGAAAACCCATACAAACACAGGGACAGCTTGCTAACTTGAACAGAAGGCTTCCCAAACGTAGCAGCACAAATCCATCCATCCCTTTTCTAACTGCTTCTTCCAATTCATGGTTGCGAAGGAGCTGGAGCCTATCCTTGCAAGCAATGGGCAAAAGTCAGGGATGTGTCCGCAAATAAAAAGTAAAAGCAAAGAAAGAACACAAAAAGTAAAACCATAGTTTTTACCACAACTTTGCTTTGTTTTTTCATGATTATTTAAGAACACACAGGTACTGCCTAAATAAAGGAAACAGTTGAATAAACGGCAGGGATACAAAGTACATTGTAAGCAGGCGCTTCCACACAGGTGTGGATCGGGAGCTAATTAAGCAATTAACAATCTCTTTTGCTTAGGTCATGTATTAAAATGCTGGGCAGGTCCAGTTGCCCATTATTTTGGCTACTATGTGTAGAAAAGAGATCTCAGTGAGTCTGAGAAAGGGCTGATTGTGTTTGCCATATGTTGAAGACGTTGCAGTGATAAAGACTGCTCCACTTGTTGATGGTTTACAAAGAACAGTGGCTGAGTCGATGTCGGCATGGAAAATAAATCGATTAATAAAATAATTCCCAGTAGAATCTTAGTCCAAACTGTACCATTGTAACTGCTACCTCACTGAAATAATGTAAATCTTATCTCAACTAAAACAAAAAAATAGACGCATGTTTTCACAGCTTCCTTCCTTAATTTTGCACCCAGCTTTGTGCTATGCTCAATCCAGAGCAAAGAAAAAATGAACTCATAAAAAATACAGTAGAATAAACATGAAAACCATACTGTTTAATTTGCGTCACACTCAATCTATGCTAAAATGCATCAGATTGCTACTCTTCTGGTATATCTCAATAAAATAAAAACATATAGGCATAGTTAACATAATGTGTTCAGAAGTAGCAGCCCTCACAATATAATCCTTTAATGTTTAGGGAAGAATAGCTGTATTTAGAACAGTCCCTGATATCATTGTGATTAGCATAAGAATCTGGGTTTTGGGGATTCTGGATTAAAACCCCGCTGAGTCGAGTCGCACCAGTTTCAGGTTTAAGAATAAGTTTTCTTTGGAAATACGTTTTAAGGCACCCACGGATCTTCTTATTATTCCTGAGTATTTTGTCTCAGTACTTATCTGCAAAATGCCATGCACTTATTTCACATAACATAACGCATTATTTATGATCTCTCCATTTCATCTGGAATACCTAATAAGAGGATAGCAAAATCTTTTTAAAAACCTGTTTTTCATCTCCCGACTGCTCAGAGCCTGAAGTAAAAATCTTGCCGCGTATCCCCTGTTCTCTGCCAATAACCCTGGTGATCGCTGCTCCCCGGTCTCCGCAGAGATTCTCAGTTCTGTCAAGCTTTTGATATTCTCTTTCTCCTCCTATCTGCCTCAAAGACATTGCCTGGGACACTCGAAGTGTGTGTTGACATGAGAAATTGCATGTATGCCGCGCTTGTGTGAGCTTTAACAAAAGGTTGCCCTACAACAAAGTCTAGTTAATCTTGCTGTCACATAACCTTATCCCACCAGAAGCCCCTGGGACGTTGCAATACAAATGAAATCGTGATAGTTGCCTTACCTCTGGACAATTATTTTACAGTCTCTCTGACTGTTTGTATTAAACAGGCAAGGTTTTGATGCGTCCTGTACTGCGCTGCCTGCTTTCCAAACAGCCCTGTAAAGTCTTCTTTGAGAAGGCGGAGAGGCCGGCGTTTGCACACTACGGATACCGGACTCCACGCAGCAGCCTTCGGAACTACAAAGTCACAAAAGTGTATTCTGCTGTTTTGGCGGAGATGCAGTACTTTGTGTGAAAAAAGAAGCCCTACTTGTCTAATTACTCGGATATAAATGCACCCGCATCTGATAATCCCTAAAAAGCTCCAGGCGCAATAAGAAAATGATACATATCCTGCAGATGGTGTATTAAAAGAATGAATAAAACAATGGGTATTTTAAAATGTATTAATCACTTTGCACAGTCTAATTAACTATTAAGCACGGCACGAGGCACAGTAAAGTGTTGCTATCAGCATATTTCAGTTCGAATCACAAATCAAATGAAATATGTAATGTGTGCATTTTCTACAACTTGCCAATTTAATAGCATTTATGGTAAAACCTAATTTTTCTTACAAATGACTTGGATTACCATTCCATTGCAGCGTCTATGCAGTTATTATCTTCAGGTCTTGTAAGAAATACACAAAGAAGTTATAAATTTGCATGCTCACAAATGCGTTTGAAACACCATTCTTGTTCACTGCCTTCCCCGAGACGCTAATCCCTGCCCTTATCCTCGGCTGTACACGATTCCTCACAGCAGCAAGCTAAAGGTGCTTAACATAGAAACAAATAAAAGTTTTGAATTGACTAAATAGTCCTAAGTATGATTTAGTCATACTTTTGTACTTTGTTGCTTGGTATAATTTTTGGATATTTTAATCCTTTGAGATTGCCTCTTGTCCTTTAACAAATATTGTCTAAGAGTGTCCCAGTGAAACTAAAGTACATTTATTTATATACAAGAATCAGTTCCCAATATTGAATATGCAATATACATTTTACACATATGTGTTCTTACTAAAATGTCCGTGTTAGATGAACAGAATATTTCTCCGTTACTCAAGGTGTACAAGCTGACACCAGTTTCCTAATAACACCCCTCAAGCTTAAAGAACAGTGTGTACAGCACAACCTTGGAATGATTCACTATGTTTACAAGACAGGAATCAGTCTAATGCAGGAGCTGGCTGCAGCATTGTTTTTACAGTATATTGCAGGGAAAAATTAGATGTTTACAAGAGATTGTCTTCTGAATTTCTTCCTGTTCCAATATGTTGTTTGGAATCTTAGGATCTGAAATGAGCATGGTCTACAGAAGATGTGTATAGCAGCTCGCATCACATTCCCAAATACTGAGTACTGTGATTAAGAGGAAGATATTAAACCAAATGGTGATTGATAGTCAGAACCAATCAGTAGCTCATTGAGAAAGAAAATCAATTTTATCCTGCTTTCACTACCCTGTCATCAAGTACTATTTTTTAAATGCTGAATCCAAATAGACTTAATGAATATATGACAGGTTTAATATGTTAGCGTAGACATACTGTAGGAAGTGCTTAAGAGAATTAATCAATTTAAAATGTGATCTACAGTAAATGTCTGGCATCAAAAATAGCTTATTACAAATAAATTCAACTTTTGCAGGAGATGAATATAGCATGGCTTTAGAAAAGACACAATAGCTTTATTGTGGCATTGCCCAGGGTGTTCTATATGATGCAAAGTGAGTGGAAATCAACAGAAATAAGTCTGATTAGTTATTCTCAGCCTTATTAAGCCAGAAGCCATATCACCCTGCAACTCACAACTGGCAACCCACTGTAGCTCAGTAGGTGTGAGTCTGGTCAGTACCTGGATGGGAGACCTCCTGGGAAAAACTAAGGTTGCTACTGGAAGAGGTGTTAGTGGGGCCAGCAGGGGGCACTCACCCTGTGGTCCCAGTGAGTCCTATTGCCCCAGTATAGTGTTGGGGACACTATATTTAAACAGGCGCCGTCCGGATGAGACATAAAACCGAGGTCCTGACCCTCTGTGGTCATTAAAAATCCCAGGGTGTTTCTCAAAAAGAGTAGGGGAGTAACCCCAGCGTCCTGGCCAAATTTCCCATTGGTCCTTACCAATCAGGGCCTCCTTATAATCCCCATCTATGAATTGGCTTTATTACTCTGCTCTCCTCCCCACTGATAGTTGATGTGTGGTGAGCGTTCTGGCGCACTATGGCTGCCGTCGCATCATCCAGGTGGGGCTGCACATTGGTGGTGGGAAGGGAGTCCCCATTACCTGTGAAGCGCTTTGGAGTGTCCAGAAAAGTGCTATATAAGTGTAAGCAATTATTATGATTAATTATTATTATTGTAAGTATTGCACCTCCATGCATTCATTTTCTAACTTCTTCTTTCCATTCCAGCAAGGCTGTGGGAATACATCCTGGACAGGATGCCAGTCCATTGCAGGACCAATTTCCCCAGAATCCAGTTAACCTACCAGTGAGCTGTCTTTGAACTGTGGGAGGAAACTGGAGCACCCTAAGAAAACACACACCAACACAGGGAGAGCACACAGTACAAACTCCACACAAATAGAACCGAATGCTGCAAGTTAGGAATACTAAACACTTTGCCACCCGACTGTACCATCCCTCCAGTTTCTAACCACTTTGTCCAATTCAAGGTCTCGGGAAGCCTATCCCATCATGCAATGGGTGCAAGGTGGGGTACACCCTGGATGGGCCGCCAGTTCATTGCAAGGCACAAGCAGATGCTCACACTCCCACCAGGGCCAATTTTCCCTGGAGCCAATTCACCAACCAGTATGTCTCTGGACTGTGGCAGGAAACCCACACAAGCAGCAAACCCAAAATTGGAGCAAGGGGAGAACATACAAACTCCACACAGATGGTGCCCCAGGTCTGGAATTGAAGACAGGTCCCCAGCACTGCAAGGCAGCAATGATAACCACTGTACTACCGTGTCACCCCTAACTGTACCATCCAAGGTGAAAAAGTGTGATTGTACAGTATGTCAAAACAGTACCTACAATTACAGTACTTTCAGATTTATGTTTATAAGATGTATGACTTAGGGTGTTTTATATATTTCTCATATTTATGGGCTTCTATGGGCTGAACAATGCAGAGTAGTAAAAATAGGTAATATGTAATAGTAATATGATTATTTTTTCATGTGTATCCAATAAATATTTTTACTTTGTATATGTTTGTATATGTTTCTGGAGAAAGCAACTGTGAAACAAGTGCGGCTGAAGCTGGGAGACATGCAGTGAACACATTGAACAAAAAGCAGGAGAGTCCTGTGCCACTGCTGGGCAGGTTTCGCAGATGGAAGTTGATGAATTGCTTTCCTTTAACGCTTAATTCTCGCTGTCCTGTTACTCTCTAATGAAAGCCTTCAAGGCCTTTTTAGAATGAGTATATTAATCTAATCATCTCTTAGCGAAAAGAACAGAGAACAAAGAACATCCCAGACACTCAGACACAGCATGACATATCCACCTCTACCTGTCTTAGCAAAGAGGAATTCAAGAGAATATATATTCCTGAAATACACTAGGGGGGGTAATGTTCCATACTAATTGGATCAAGGACTTAAATAATCAGATATAAAGCTTAATTAAAATGGAAACAGTTTCACTAGTCCATGGCAGCGCAGAAATGCAGACATCAAGACTGTCTCAGGGAAAGCTGGGTACAACCGGTGCTGTCATTCAAGGTCACAACTGTTCCGTGATTGGTTCAGAGACCGCTCGCGAGCCCCCTAGCCCTCCAGAAGCTTTCCGAGTCTGAGCAATCCTTTTTCTTTTCCCTTATTCCCCAAAAAAGCAGAGGAGCAGGGCTGAGTTCAGCAGTGAATGCGAGAGGATTCCTCGCTCCAATCCCATCCAGGCGCCCGACTAGACAAGAAACCCTCAAGGCTAGGCACTTCATCTTGCTGTCCCCTGGCCCGATTAATAAGCAGGGCCAGCAAATAAACAACCCCCTCTCTCCTGCAGGGAAAGCTCTCACGATGGAGAGTTCGCACGCAGCAGATGGACCAGCCAGCATTTGTAGTGGGTAGATTTGAATTCTCCGAGATGATGGTAAAAATACTTATGCACTTAGTTTGACGTTGTTGATTGTTCTTGAAACATTAATAAAACGTACAGCAATCATAAGTAAACTTATTATAATACCATTTTGTTTCCCGCTATCAAATTTGGAGGTTCAGCTGCAGTTAATTGTTCATAATCAGACTCTGACTTGTCTTGCTTACAGTACAGTATGTCTTACATTCCTGCATCCATTGTGAAAGGTTAGGCACATGGATTTTGATCCATACTGATTCCAGAGACTTGCCTGCCTTACCGTTGCAAAATCAACACGCCCATGGCCAATCCTTCCTTGTCACTAACATCCTACTATTACAAGCAAATTCTACAGTTTCTAAACTGTTTTCAGTAATATAACAATGTACTGTACTCAACATTAAATGAAAATCCAGACTGATGCCAAAGCCTCTTATTTATCCCTTATTGTTTATATTAGTGTTGGAAATTCAGAAAAAAAGTGAGATGTCTCTCCTTCATAATCATAAGTGCATTGCAAAACCCAAGTAAACTTGTCCAAGTTTAAGTGGCTGAATGGTTGAAGTAAGTGTGTTGAAACTGCAAGTGGGTCTTGTGGTGTGTGTCGGGAAACACACCATAGTGCTGAAGAGGGGGAGGTGCAGCACAGGAAATTTAAAAAGGAGGGTTCAGGCTCAGGAAGATTCAAGAATCCCTGTATCTACAGTATATGGGATACAGACTAAATTGTTTTTGGACCAAGGGTATTATCTATATAATATCTATATATAATCCTCACCTCCGTATACAGTACGCCATCTTTGAAGTTCCATCACATGATGCCTCACTGTGTAATGAAATTTATGTGCAACTTTATGGGAGTCATCCACTTTCCCACTGTGGACTGGGAATGACCTATAGACATGTGAGCAGGAACTGAAATGGGAGACATGGTTCATAAATGTTCTTCCTGAGTTTGGACATTCATTCCCTCCTGCTTCATGCCCTTTTCCCATTTCCACCCTGATCCCTGCCCCTTCTTAACCATTAAGTCTTGTTCTCCTCTGTTTCTGTTGTTCTCTCCTTCACACCTGAAGAAGGTTCCAGAGACGAAACCTTCTGTTTCTTTTCTTCACCTTTCAGCTTGGAATAAACCTTTGCTGCTCATGAGTGAGTGAGGCAAATAGAGGTGATAGACCGTTTAGAGAGCTGTGGTCATAATTCGGTGGATTTGAGGTATATTTTGAAACTGTACAGGTCGATTCCAAATCTCTGCTTTCAGGCTCTGGTAATGTAGTACACACTTGATGCTTTTCTTTGAACTCTCTTAGGCTATAATTTTATGGTATGGTATTGACTGAAATTGAATAATATTCTACAGAAAGGTTTAGGAGTAAATTGCAATACTTGAGCATTTCAAATCCCATACTGCTTGTTATGTTCCCGGGCATTCTGTTTGTTTTTTTAATTGCTTCCCTACACACTCTGTCTTGATGTGGACATGTAATAATCCCCGTTAATACCCAGGCTCTTTTTATGTGTAACTTAGAATCGTCTGAGTGATGCATCCACTTTGCCCTTATTGATGATTACATTTAATTCACTAGATGTCTTCACTGATTTCTGTATATGTCTCTTAACAATTCCCTGACCACTTCCCCTCCAATATATATCATCTGCAAATTTAACTCTTTGCTGACTCTGTCAGAATCTAAATAATTTATAAATGTGACCAAGAGCAACAGGCCTTAAAAAGAGCATGGGGAGTGCACTACTGCATCCACCTGCCCGTTTGGAAGTTGTACCCTTGAGGATGGCTCTCTTTTTCCTGTTTATCGAGTTTTCCACAGCGGCTTTGAGCATTGTCTTTGAAAGCCTAATACTGTTTCAATCTACATCGCAGGCTTATACAATTTTTGCATTTCACTCAGTACCTTTCTTGCACTTTTGCTTTCATGTTGCTGTAAAAGACATAGAATTTTAAAAGGCTCCCAAGTGATTTTGGACCCTCTGTAGCCCCAGACACCCATCAAACGATCTGCAGAAAGTTTCACTCAGTGTTAATCTCTGATTAATCCTTTTTTTCCACGCATTAATGAAGACATACTGTACACTCTGGAATGACAAAAGTCCACTAAACAGGTATCTTTCCACTAGTAGAACAATCAAAGACATGCTACCTGTCAGAGCAATCATTTCAATTACTAAGGAACTGAGCTCACACCTGAAGAAGGCTCCACGGCCAAAACGTTGTGTTTTCTTTCTTCTTTTTTTCAGCATGGAATAAACCTATTACTTGTTCCTTTGCAGCCTACGCATGCTGACGCAGCTACCCACCTGAACTACAGTGCTTTGATTACTATGTTACTATGCTGGAAGAACATTTTACTTTTTAACTTTATTTTTGTTTCTGCGAAAAGAGACTACATGTAAACAATAATTTGGAGAGCTGTAAAACGTTTGGCAAACACAAATTATGAAAGGGGTTGTTTGGTTTTTCAGTGGAAGGCTGAAATTCACAGTTGAATTCCACTGTGAGAAGTACCTTATTGCAGAAGTTAAAACAAAATGGGGGACAAAGATTAAGCAAAAAATTTACTTGAGGTGTGTATACAAAAAGACAAAGGGTTTCTGGATTTCTTCCCATTTTCTACATTTCTATAAAAATTCATTTGGTAACTGTGTAAGACATGTTAAGACTAAGTGCATGTCTTCCAGAATCCTGTTGGCAGTGAAATTAGCTCAAATTACAGATGACTCCTGCTGCATAACTAAGCACTAGTTTAAAATCAGCCAAGCCTTACTCTCTCATTCTCAAGGCGAATATAGAAACTGCATGCAAACGTTAATGTTGCTAATGCAATTAACTGCTGTAAGTTTATTGAAAAATAAACACAAATTTAATGCAATCTGTGATTTTATTCCGGATGAGGAGGATTTGTTAGATCTTAAAGCACTGTGCTTGCACAACTGTTGTATGTTAACACCGGAGCTACTGGAGTGGTGTCAGTGTTACTATTGTACTACTTACAGTACAATATTGTCAGCTGCTATATAATCCTGTAAAGTGCTGTAGCAAAGTGCATTGCAAAGGGTGCTATAGCAAATACAGATTGATTGAGTGGCCATTGTGTCTGCAGTATACTAAATGAAAATGTGTCTGAATTACTGTGAGTATACCTCTATTCTGCTAAACATACATTGCTCAACCCTTATTTATTGTATATGAGTATATGAGACTTTTTCCACCTACAGTAAAATATATTGATGTACAACATTATCAAATCTCCTTATATACCAGATTATATGCTCTTTCTGTGTCCACATTTCCAATTCCTGCTGCACAAAAAGTCACAATTTCACAATTCAAGATGTTTTTTCTTTGTGTAAAATGGTTTCAACAATTTATATACCAAAATGCCGTACTCAAGAAGATCAAACAAGAACGACGACAGAAAAAAGAGCTTCCATCTTTGTGTTTATGGTATTGACTATAATCAATTATTAATTCACGATAATTATGTACTCCATCACAACATGTGATTAATAGTACCAAATTAGAGTATTACCAAATTATGCCATTATTAGATTCAAAATGACAAAAAAGGAACAGGGTGGTGGGGTGAATGATAGAGAGAGCTCTACAGAGAAGTGAAAAGAGGAAGGGAGGAAAGGATCAGATTTACAGAGCCTTATGGCCCCCTCGGTGGCCCACGCAGGGAAGGCACTATTCTGAGCACAGGTAGGGGCCACGCATCTTAAATTTTAAATACAGGGGACAAGACACAAACTTTTTTTTTATAACCTTCCATAATTACCATATACAGTACATAATAAACAGTTATACAGTATAACAGGAAATATACACCCACTCAAAAAAAATGTATCCCCCTTCACACAGACTTAGACAATGGACAATTTCACACAGCGATAGCACAACTTGACTGTGTTTGACCAGTGTATTCTTCACTATTTGGTTTGCTATGGAACACTGAAATCAAACACAAAGTCACCCTGTGACAATCTGTAGATTTTTAAATAAAGTATCCCCTACCTCACATATCTATAGTAATTCATTTATATCAATATCTATAACTGTAATACATTTCCAGTTGTAGATTCGAATCGGCAGTAGCCTGTGTGTGCCTTTAAATATACTTCTAGTTTAATGAAAGTATGTTAATGTTAATGCGTTTCTCATCATGTCATCTACTGGGATTTCAACATGAAAAGCAATTGTATTTGGAGCTGGAGCAAACAGTATGAAAGGAGGAAAGCAACTTAGGATTCCACAGACGAGATAAAACCCACTCAGGTTCATTTTTTACCGCCTGCCTTTGTCTTTGGAGCGACCTCTCATCTTCCTGTTGGGTTTAGCGCCGAACAATAGAAGTGAGTCAGATTGTTGCGATCCTCAACGTCACTGAAGAAAAGGAACAACTAAGGCAGAGTGACTCATATTCCCAGAGCTGTTATAAGAAACAAATCCAATATGGTATGGCATTATTAACATTATTATTAACACAATGCACCCAGGGTCTAGCTTTAAAATGAAAACCATCTCAAAGTAACACACACAGCTGTGACATGATATTTTCAATATGAAATTCAGTCTTAATAAGAAAAAGTCTATTGTATTTTTGAAGCATCTTCTTTTTTCAGAGAAATGTTAAGTACGCTGTCACGCTCTTAATTTTAAAGCCAACTTAATTGCCTCTATCTAAAAGAATTTGCCATTTGTCCCCTTTCAAACTTCATTTTCAGCCATTTGTGAGAAGGAGGTTTTTTGTTCTTTTATGTTATTAGTTTCATTTCAGCAGAAACATCTGACAGTATTGGTTGGTCTAATATAGCTTTTAAAATTGTCTTTCCTCTACAGAGTCATTGGAAAAGATATATACTGTATATAAGACTGCAGGTGCACATTGGTAAGATGTTACTTAAGCATCACTGAGAATCACCTTCAAAGACATGTTGTGTAGTAAAATGAAACTGTAGCAGTGACCTCAGTTACCAGACATCCAAAGAGCCCTGGTGTCACACCAGGAGTGTAACAGACTTGACTCTTATTGGTGGATATACTGTGTTATCCACAGATGAAATGAGACACACATGTGCAGGAAAAGAGCACACACCCCAGGTATCTTTGATTCCATTGTTATTATACGGTACATACTGTATAATAACAGTATTCCCTAAAAATATCTTTATGTTTCCTTCTCAATATGAAATTAATGACAACCACTTTATTTTTTTTTATCCATATGGGTCCTTAATTACTACAGTAATTTTCCAAAAGCCTGTTTCAGTATGTGGCTTAAATAACTTGAAAATAACTAAATAACAAGCTACAACACCATATGGTAATGATTTCTCTGTGCTTGTTCTCTAATAATGCTTCCAGGCTTTCCTTTGTGTCCGTTTCATGCTTCCGACTGCTAGCATTTATTATTAAGGCTATGTATAACCAATTGAATTCAACAATGGAACTTTCACAGTAATTTGACTTTTGATATTAATCCCTCTTATTGCATTACATTGCGAGACTTAATGGATAAAAAGAATGGATTTCAAGAATTAGACCACCAAACACTGAAAATGAACAATTAGAAATGTAACAGATACTTGTATTCAATGCCAGTGCTGGGTGGCATGGTGGTGCGATAGTTAGCAGTGTTGGGGCCCTGGGTTCAGTTCTTGGATTTCCTTCTGCGTGGAGTTTTTGTGTTCTCTCTCTCTCTGCTTGTTCTGTTGCAAAGGTCTTCTGGTAGGTTAACTGGCTTCTGGGGGAACTAGCCCTGGTGTCAGTATGTGCGTGTCTGTGTCTCTCCTGCGATGAACTGATGTCCCAGCCAGGATGTGTCCTGCCTTCTGCCTGTTGCTTGCAGAGACCTCCCTACACTACATTGCACCGTGGTTAATAAATGGATGGATGGAAATTCAGACCCAACTTTAATAATACAATTCATGTCTCAGGGTCTAATGAGCCATCATTTCTCATAATATCTATATCATTTATCCTATATTGAGTTAAGCCATTAGAAAGTGGATGGATGGATTTGATCTAAAACCATTTACAAAGGCTAAGAGCTCAGTTCTGCTGCTGAGTCACTGACAACAGAATCCAAAGGACAAAAGCACACTGAAGATGAGCAACTTGCTTAGCACAAAGGCAACATTGCACACCTTGAACCAGCAGTTTTGTGGCAACAAGTCTCATTGCCCAGACCACTGGATAAAATAGCCATCGCGTTTAATTTGTATATCACTTGCCTTCAAAATTACAACCAATACCCAGCAGGAAGAAGAACCCTAGCTTTAGTCATGAGAAATTACAGTACCACTTTAGGTCAATGTCTGAAATGTATTTTCTTTTCTTAAGATAAACAAGAGCAGATTAGAAAGCAGAAGAATAGGGAGGAATAAGTCTGTGTACTTTGTATATAATCTGACATTACAGCTCTGCTAGGGGCTTTAAGCTCTTCCATTTCATTGAAGAATGAAACTAAGATGCCCCCCTGAGTCCTTTTAAACACATTTTTTTCTGAATGAAGCGGTCCCTGCGGACTGCCTTGATTTGCCACATTAATACCTTTCAGTGAACCGCGGTAACACAATCCATTGTATGAATATTAAATGCCAGACCATTGTGGTGCCCCCTGAGGCTGCTAAGTGAAAACCCATACATTACAAGACATGGGGGTTGGTGTCATATTAGAGCTGTGCAATTTTAAATAGCATCTTTCAACCACAAACTAGCCTTTTTCATACTTGACTGGTTGCAAAAATAACTAGGAATAAAGGTCAAGTGAGTGGGTTTTTCTATTTTATCTTTTAAAAAGAAATGTACTTGCAAAAGAAGATGTGTTTTTCATGAATGGGAGTTAACCTAGCATGAAATTGTTATGCATTTATGAGTCTTTAAGGACAGCTACATTTTAATTTGATTCCTAAGATGACAGCCATCAGTCCGTTTCTGTTAGCCTCCCCTAGCACAATTTTGCCCAAAATGATATGCCGAGCACTTTCAGCTTTGATCTTTCTAACAAAATAAACTTTATCTCACAAAAACATTTCACAATAACCTCACCCTCTAACAAGATATCCATCTCACATCAAAGGAAAACCTTCTAAATCAGGATATTGTCCATTATCAGCCAGTGCAAGTGGATGCTGGGGCCAGATCTGCACAATGAAAGAGTCCCTCTAAGCCCTACCACTTGCTGTTGTCCAGGCCTTTTCCCTGTCCTGGCCCTGAAACTGTGGCCGTCCAGTCCTCCGCAGGAGCTCAGGGAACAGGGATTCCTGTTTTCGTCCCTGTACAGGGCCCACAATCCCTTCCAGCGCTCCCTCGCCAGCTTTGGTCTTTAGGCTGACAGCTGAATTATTCTGAAACACCTCCCACTAACCAACCAAGGCCATCTCTGTAATTATACCACAGGTTATGGGAGGAGAAAACAGAATCTGGAGGATATGTTCAAACTATTCTGAGTTCAGCACCTGGGCTTCTATCTGTATGGCGCTTGTATGAGTTCCCTGTGGTTGTGGGGGTTTCTGCTACACAACCTCCCACAGCCCCAAGACATAGTGGGAGGTGAATTGGTCTGTGGGAAAATTGGCCTGGCTGTGAGTGTGTCCGTGTCTGTGTGTGCTCTGGGATGGGCAGGCATCCTGTCCGGGATGTACCCCGCCACGTGCACATTGCTAGCTGGGACAGGCACCCCGTGACCCAAAATTGGATGAAAATTAGTGGGCAGTTACAAACGGGATGGATGGACATACAGACACATCTTTTGAAATACAATTCAATGCCTTGGGTTCTAATGCACCATAATTTATATTAATACCTACATTTATAATTGCCAGCAGCCATATCACCCTGTAACTCACAACTGGCAAACCACTAAAACTAAGCAGGGCTGAGTCTGGTCAGTAACAGGTTGGAAGACCTCCTGGGAAAGCTATGGTTGCTGCTGTATGTGGATGTTAGTGGGACCAGTGGGTGGTGCCCACCCTGCGGTCTGTGGGGGTCCTAATGCTCCAGTATACTGGCGGGGACACTATACTGTAGTGGACACTGTCTTTTGGATGAGATGTTAAACTGCGGTCCTGACTGTCTGTGGTCACTAAAGATTTCTCGATAAAGAGTAGGGAGTTATCCCAGTATCCGGGCCAAATTTCCTCCCCTCAGCCCTTACTGTGGTTTCCAAATTGTCCCCATGTATGATTGGCTTGCACTTGCCATGCGATGGACTGGTCCCCCGTCCAGGGTGTGCCCTGTACCCTGCCTTGTGCTCATTGCCGGGTAGGTTCTGGCTTCTAGCGACACCATATGGTATTAAACAGTTAGACAGACAGACAGACATTTATAATTGAAATGACAAAGTGAATAGAATGATTTAATATCGGAATGATTTAATAAATCAGATAATCTAATTTCCCCATATTGTTTTCCACTTTAAGAGAGGTTGAAATAACAAAAGGCATACCATAGAACACATGGCAAATTTGATTCCCTTCTTAAAGGAAAATAAAAAAAAGTAATCCGTTTTTCCACGGATTACATTCTATTGCTGCTTGTTCCGAGCCCTCTCTGCAGCTCTCTTGAAGGTGAAGCCTCAGTGATCTCCCTAATAAAACTGCCAGAACTGCCATTTATATAACTTTTTCTTCCTGCAAAAAAGGAACTACCCCGAGAAGACGACAATAGCCGGTTTATAAAAACCCGAAACACCACAACAGGAAAGGATGACTACACCCTGTTCAAACACAGGAGACTGTGTGATCACTGTGTTTCTCATGAAGTGCGGACTTATTTTAAGTTCGCGGTAGCAATTTATACACACAGAAAATTCGTTTATAAGGGATTATAAATTTAGTTGAGAAAAGGCAAGATGTCACCATTGTTACGAGGGACAAATTTTGTTTGAACCAATCTTTATAACATCAGCTGCCTTTTGATGGTAAACACTTTCATTAACAGTTTTGCCATTACAATGTACTGTACTGTAGTTATTCGCGATTCAAAGCCTTTTGTCGGTGTCGATGTTGTTGAAAATCTACCTTCTAAGAGTTATTTCACATGTAAATTGTATTTCCGACGCACTATTCATTACAAAGCACTATTAAGGTTCTATATCACCTTACATTACAGGTATCAGTAATTGATTTCAATTACTACTTAATCAAATGTTTTAATTAATACTCATGTTTGAGCTCGTATTATTTAGAGAACGACGGTTTGGTTAAAGCTTCAAACAAAAACAGAAAATCGCAATATTACGAAAAATGTACACAATAGTGTGCGTAATGACTTGTAATAGGCGTGGAACTTAATTACGCATAACTAAGGTAAAAACCTGACCTGGGGTCATTTTACCATACAGTAATAGGGATAAGCATTCTTTTTCATTTCCACGGTTTAAAACGTTTTTTAAAACACGTGTCAGAATACAAAACAACAACAAAAACATTTAAAACCCACTATCGGACTTTCTCCGCCGGCTTGTTTGCCGTTCTCCGTGTTGTAAGAAGATGAATACACTCACAGCAGTGACCGAATCGCGTATCAGTGGGGGACCTGTGTGTCTAAACCGGGTCAGACACCAGACCCCCTGGTCACCAGCCCTGCAGTTTGACCTCGCAGCGGGTCCGGTTCAGTAGCGTTAATGACTGACCACAAACACACACAGGGCTGCCTCCTGACAGCTCTAGTTTACAGAATACTGTAACCACGGGAAATTAATGTTATTCCTGGGGCTCTTAGGGGGAAAAAAAACGGCGTTGACAAACTCATTTTTTATTTAAATACAAAAATAAATATACTTTTTCAATAATTTATCCAGCTTTACCCACCTCCCGACGAAAACGTAAATATGTTTTTAACCTTAAAAACAGCTTTTATAGCAGTTCTAAAAATCTTACAGTTGTCTACATCATTTGTAATTGGACAGCCTGAGTCCCCTCTGTTTACCTCCAATATGATAATGATGAAGGTTAAAAATATTTAAAAAGCTTTTCCATGTTTTTGACTAAGTGCACGGGAACATAACATATTGCACACCTGACGTTAAGACACCAAGTACAGTATATACCCAGTAGGTTACATAAGACGACATCTTCTGCAAACACTCTGCAACAAAATAATACAATATTAATATACACTTAGTACCAATTCTCAACTGGCTAGGGTTTCACTTCACACTTAAATGTTCATTTAAATTTGTAATAACACAATAACACCATGCATAGCCTTGTTAGAGACGGTATAAATCATAAATTAACTCCAAAGGTAATTCCGAATGGTTTATGCAGCTAAAACACTCTTCTAAATAAGCATCCTTCACGGTTCACGTATTTCGTGCGATGCCGAGTTATACTAAAGAGACATTTTAAAACTGTATCTGACCACATTTGTATGTGGTTTCTTGATAAGTACCGTGTACATGATTGGATCGCAACCCGAATCGCTGAGCGGTTTGTAAAACTGTGCCATATGCTTAGAGACAACCTATTGATTTTGGTTTTAACTTCATCGCAACCAAAAGCCTAAGCCATGGATACAATATGGCTTTTATCTTGACAGCTATAGAGTTTTTTTTTATATTTACCTATCTTGTATTATGGAATATCCGAGACTAAATTGAATATAATTCGTAGGCTCGTATATACTGTACAATATATGTTGAACATTACAATAGGGTGCCCTGACGATATCGTGCATCCATCCCTCCGCGTTGTAATCGCTTAACCCGATGCCTGGTCTTGGGGGATCTGGGCAAGCAACGGGGTCAAAGCGGGAGGTACACCTTGGAGGGGACCAGTGTACTGGAAGGTCCATCACAGATACAAACACTCACCGCCATGTCTTTGAACTAGTGTAAGGGGAACGCCCCCCACAACGAACAAGGGGGAAACACACAGACTCCACGCAGACAGCACCCCAGGTACAGAATTGTACCCAGGTCCCCAGCGCTGCGAGGCAGCAATGCAAACCCCTGCACCATGCTGCCGCACAGTGTAATAAGATAAGGTGTAATCATGCTGAAGTTCTTCACCGACATCCAAGCTTTATTTTGTTGTAAAGTCTTTAAGAACCGAAAAAAATGGAAATCGAGATATAAAAGAAATGATGTTTTTTTTTTTCGGCTGAGGATAAAGAGTTTTTCGTCCTGTTGAATGTTCTTGGAATTTACCTAACTTCCACTGACTGTGTAACAGCAATAGCTGTAGCAGCTTTTGGGGAATTTTAAAATCGTTTAAAATGGATTACATACACGACTTGAATTCAAAACTACTCACGAGCGGCGCTTTCTTTGCGTAAAAGATGACGGGTCCGCTTGCCCTTGATGCACAGATTGTTAAAGATTGCAAGCAAGAGTTACAATTTATAGAGGATTCTTTAAAAGGTATCTCTTGCTGTGTAACACCTGGCAGTGCCATAATTTGCTGCCCTGTGATTGGCGACCTTCTTTTACCCTTATTTCAATGGAAGATTTTATTGTAATGTTTCGCTGTCAATCCGAGCCTTGCGCCCTCCCCGTCTTTCCAAATATGGCGCGTACAGCTGTCTTCTGGCACAAGCCTGCCAGTGTTTTCGTCGGTGAGCGCTGAGCACGCAGAAGGACAGCGATGTGTATAGCTTTGCAAACATTTCAAGTTGACGATGGAGCCTTTTAAACCGCTTGCGCTGGTTCTTTGGATTTTAATGCTGGAAAGGAGGCGATACGGCAGCGCTGAAGAAGGTTGGTGTTTTTTGTTGTTGTTTATGTCTAGAGTTGACCGGTTGTCCACGGGAACTGTGGGATTCTGTCCAGCTGCAGGTGCACTGAGACAAGAGTTAAAATGGTTGGCTTTTATGGAAATAAAAAAAGTTAGAAACGTTAACACGTGAAATCCCTGTGAGCGCTCGGCGTTTCCAAGTCCCTTCCAAAGAACTGCCTTCATACCAAGTGGGATAAACCGGCCATGTGAATCGAACGCCTTGATGTTTAAAGTTAGTGATTACGGTTGCTGTTAGCTTATAATACGCGTGGTTTACAATGGCAAAAAGTGGTTTAAGGCAAAAGTAACGCGTAGAAGTGCACTAGTAGTAATAGTGAAAGTATTAGATAATTTCAGGATTTAGTAAATGTTATACTACGAGCGGTTGATTTATACCTTCTGGGATGTATAGTATCTTCTGCACTCGTGAGGCATAATTTGTGAAAAATCTTTTTCGAGCGATTTCACAGAGGTTAAAGCACTTTACGCATCCTTATTGTAACAGATTTGTTATCGGATATTTGATGTTAACATGGGATTTAATAAACGTAATCTATAAACGATCACGAATGCACATACAATTGTATTGGTAATTTACAGATTCGTATAATGAACTCGTGTGTGTACTGGCTGGATAATCGAATTTTTAAATTGCCTAATGTTGTAGGAGTGGTTAGAGACTATACTTACAGTACTGAATGTGATGGCCATAAATGTAGCAATGACCGGAATTTAAATTGCAGCCTAGACCTTCAACATGCACTATGAGTATGTACTAATATCATTACAATATATCATAGAATTATATTCCAGTACGTAATCGATATTCTGGTGCAAGCGCTGAGGACGAGTGAACAGAAGTTTGTAGTTCACCGTGAAGTCAGAAACGCCAGTCTGACGAAAACTTCTAAGGATACAGCACCCAATTTCCATTTTCACTTACTGTTGACTGCCTGTATTCGTTATTCAGACATAAGCCTCATAAATACAGAGTCCATGAACTGTTGAAGGTCTAAGGGTGCATAATTATATCGATTTAAATGTACACTGAAGCTGCTATGAAAGTTCAGTAGTTCTTGCGTCGAGGTCTGGCTTCTAAGAAGACTGGTGACTCCAGGTGAGAATCCAGCAAAATACGCAAATAAAGGATGAATGGACTCTTTATTTTAACCCGTTTTCTGCTAATTCGATAATAGCGTTGTGTTTCTGGAGGCTCTAAGCCTATATAGTCTGTCCGATTGATCAGTAGTGAACAGTGATCAGCATCTACAAAGTAAACCGAAACTTAAATAGTCTTGCATCTTTGTAACTTTTCCTTGTGCCCCATTCCCAAGAGAAAGTGTCGCAATACCGAATTAATTTAAACGCCGTGGGCACCGTATAGTGTACACCCCACTGCTCAATATTCACTATGGCTTTAATTCCTGTTTTCCCCGGAGGGTGATTTTGTACGTCGACATATTTAAAACACCCCGGGAAGCACAAGTGTGTATAGTGTTCATATTGGGTTTTCCCGGATGAGAGGGGAGGAATAGAGCTGTTTTGGTAAATAAGAACGCTTATATTCAACGCTGCAACAGTAATCATTTAACTGTTAACCTTGTTGTGAAAGAAACGTTGACGATGAACAGACGACAGAGTACTTTAATAAATAAACCCGTAACTCTTTTCTTCTGGGTATAGAATGTTTTCTCGCTGAACATGGCGTGGACTCGCGGGGATCGGGGACACCACCGCAGCCTAGTCCTCTTTTCGCTGACTTCAATACATTTGGACTTTTAAAGAACAAAATGTCACTTTAAAGCATGACTGTGGAGCTAACGCATTGCACCTACAGTATACAGCTCAAAAGAGTACTTTGTATCAGAAAAAGGACAAGACCACTTTCCTTTTCTAATAGAAACTTTAACAGAAACACTTTTACTGTACATGTTCACGGAATTCTGAAAATGTGCAGTTTGTTCATTCTTTTTCCTTGTATATTTGAAAAAAAGTCTTTGCCAAACCACTAAATTCGTTCTTTCCACTCTTCGTCGCTATCGGTATGTTCCTAAAGTCGCTTCTAATCCGAACAATATTCATATCCAGTACTGAATCATTGGTTTAAAAACACTGTAGTCTTACGCGCAGTGGCCTGATAATCGTGTCTAGATCCGTGTTAATTATGCGCTGTTGTGACACTTTTGTTTTTCAACTACGTGGCTTGCGCACATACATGTAAATGTACGAGACAACCTGTGGTTGGCGCAGGAAACGACAGATGATAGTTCCTGCTTGTCTGTAAAATCTGACATACAGTAGGCGCCTTATCCGACGACTGCATTGTGGTGGTGACTGGCTCGGAACAAATTGCTGTGTCAAATAATAGTTGCATGTTAAGAAAAAAAATATCAACCTTGTCATTCCTCATACGATTTAGAGAAAATACCCTTTTTGTGGTACTGCCTACCTGAACAATGCTGATTTACTCAGGGATGAGTATATTGTGTTTAAATGTAGACATCTTTGATAAATATAGATTGGTAATTTAGTTACAATTTTACAACATTTTTAAAGCCTGCCACTTGATTTTTGTGTCAATGTGCAATCTTGAATGTGTCCCTTCACTTCTTATGTCATTGAAATATCTCACACGACTCTAAAAAGTAGTTAAAGCTGTAGTAGATACATTACTTTAAAATTGAACTTCTTTAAATGCTGTACAGTTGAGCTAGCAGGATGATACAATGTAAAAAGGGTGACTGCAGGTGTAATTTCTAGAGTTTATAATAAAATTTGATTAAAAACAAATTATGTATTAATGTTAATAAATTATATATCAAATGCCATCTTACGTATCTATTTTACCATCAAGATTAAGTGTATTTTGACAGGAAAACATGCATTTATTCATCTCCATATTAAAGTCTGCAAAATTTACTTGTGATGTGAAAATATTAAACTATGCCATATGAAGCATGTTAATTCATTTTGAGAAACAGTACTGCCATTCAATTCATTAATCATTGAAAGATTATATCAGGGATAATAATGACATTCATGCCCTTTATTTCTTATTTGGCTATCGCAGTATCTGAGAGTCAGAAAGTGTTAGCTGTCCTATTTGTATAACAATGATTAAATTAATTTACGTTAACTGACGTAGACTAGTACAATTAAGATCCTATCAAAAGGTATTGAGCATTTAATTAGATTTCTGTACTTAGGAGAAACTGGCTAATACTGGCAGATGGTAAGAGGCTCAATTTTCTTTCTTTTTGCATTCACCAGTGCCTGTTTTGGGAGATCCAAAATCTCTTTTGCTGAATCTACCATCATTTTTATTCTCAATGGGAGTGGAGCTAAGAGCCAATCCAGTCAGTGGTGGTCTGCTGTTGTTCTTCCTGTACGGTGTGTTGCACATTATTTTGCTCTCCTGAGACCAGCATTAAATAGCTGATATCAATCATTGCCCTCCATCCAGAATCACTCAGTTTGAAGACAGGGTTACTGATGCACAGATAACCTTGTGCTGGAGTGCACAGGAGAGCAGAATTCAGTCTTTAGATATTGCTTCCTATACATAAAAAGGAACAGAGCTGTTTCTTGTACTTAGTTGTTAAAGGTAAGGCAGAGATCTGGCTTTGTCATTGTTGATAAAAAGGACATCTCCTGAAATTATTTACAGGCACAGAGAAACAGAAATAGTCATGATAGGGATATAGACGATTTAAGTGTTTCGGAGGTATTTGAGAAAGGCTTTGTCTCAGAACATCTTTGTATTTACTAGCAAGTTGCTTTCATAGCTGAAAAATATGTATGTACTGTAGTATTCACAGCTATATTAAGGGACCAAAAATAAAAGTCATGCTTCATTTAGAATTTGTATTTATTGTACAGAACACAATGTGAAAATAAACTGAAGGATGAATGGTTATTTTCTTTTTCAGTTTACCTTGTTTATAGTTCCCAATTTAAACAACAGATGGCATTGCTAGGAAATTTCCCGTTTGTAATAAAGTGGAAAAAGAATCATTTTGCTCTATTCATGCATGTGCTATGGATTCTGCATATAGATCAAATAGTCTCACCATTATTTTGATTAATTGATCATTCATGTCTGATGCACTCGAGGGAAGTAGATTTTATATAAGCACTAAGTCACTAATTAGTGAGAGAAAGTTGATTGGGCACAGATAATGAGCTGATACAACCTTGAATGTCAAGCCTGGGCAAAATCAAGAAAGAAAAAAACAGAGTGGAACCCATATGCCCTACTTATCAAGGGGCTATGAGTCACGTCACTTTTCTACGATGGATGGGAAGAGTTACAGGTAAGTGAGATGGTATAAAAGTGTCCAGTCACTACAGAACTCCATTTGTTGTAAAGAATTGCTACCTCATTTACTGCCCTTCCTCTCGATTTGGCTAATTTATATTATCATGAAGTCCAGAATCTTTGTTATATCAAATGTTGTGACATTTTATTGAACGGATATGACGCAGATGAATTCATTATGCTGCGTAAAATTTGTCATCAAGAGGGCTGATCAACAGATTGTCTGTGGTGAAAGTCACAGTCTGTGTGAGAACTGTAGTTTGTGCTACTATATGCACTAGTTTGCAGATTGTGTCTTGTGGGTTTCTGTCCCATTCCCCATGTTCAATTGTCTCTGAGCACCTGAAGCAAGTAAGTGTGTCCAAGGTCATACACACAATGTTCATTGGGCCTTCAATTTAGTGAGAAGGGCATTCACAGCATAACTGTCACATTTTCATCTTACAAGACTGTTGTAACCGATGCAGCCTGAGGACATGCATTGTCTTGCTTCAGTCTTGTCACATTAGAGTGAGCCTGCAGGAAAGACGGTCACTGAGGTCCCAGGACTTGATCAGTGTCATATCATACAGTCAGGCTGGTTATCAATCGCTATGAATGGAGTTCTGTAGTTACACTCCTGCCCAGACCTCAGATGAACTAGGACGTCTTTATTGATTAGTTGCACAGTACAGTTAGCATAGCACTCTGCATGTCTGTGCTACATTTTCTGACACCCGTGAGCACGATCCCAACAAAATCTTGCTGCATTGCTAAAGAGGGCTTAGTTGCAGTGCTGGCAGATCCACCTCAGGTGATGCTTGCACCACACCACATCTTTGTGTTTCATTAATGGACACTGGGACCCTGTGTGGTCATTTGTCCTGCAGAAGTCTGTTCAGCCGCTTCCTACAGTATACCTGCTGATACATGGGTTGTTATGACCTGGCATTTCTGATGCAGCAGCTGGCTTTGTGAAAACAGGTCAGGAGGACCAGGCATGAGGCTGTCGGTAACGTTGAGACACAGTGGCTTGTGCCCGTCCTGGATTGTGGACTGTGTCTGTTTGTCACAATGTTGTTGCAAGAGGGGGTTGTGATAAAAATCTAAATAGAGCATAATTTTAATAAAAATCAGGTGCTGATCCCTGCTTGCACACTTTTTCTTTTATTCTCTGGCACATTGTTGATAATGTAGTAACAATCTGTCCAAAATGTATACAAGAAAATAAAAACAATTACACATTATGGGGACAAAAACATATCAAGAGGCCATAGAGTAGCCCTGTGTCCTAAAACAAATAATTTTGCCAAGGACTAAATCTCCCTCTTTAAGGAAAGGATGCCCACAAGTGAATGGGAACCACTCACCCAGTTCCAACAATCAGTAAATCATATATAAATATATTGTACTTAGCCTGGGGTTACACAATATAGGAAATCTATCCTAATTACAATAAGACCACAAGCTGTCTCGTAATAATGCCTCGGAGTCCAGCACCCTTTTCAGTGTTCAGATGACCTGGATCGTTCAGAGTCTGATTGGCAAGAACAGCTCTGGCTCAACACACAGCTGAGGAAGAGGAAGATGAGGGCTGATGATGTGTGATGGAGTGTTCTCTCTTCTGAACTCTCCCCCTTTCTGTTCCTGTGCTTGCAGTACGCCTTGATCCATTCTACAGAGAATACAGAGGCCAGATGAATGACCGCACTGGGAATGGCCTGGTTGCTGTGAAATGCTTATTCCTTAATAGTGATCTTTGTGATTTTCAATGAAGTTATTAAATTGAGTAAATTAATACGAATATACAGTATGTTGATCATCAGTGGAACTGCAAAAACATTGCTAACCTTCCTGAAAGCCCTGGTTCCCCCTTCATAAACAATGATATGAAAATTGTAGGTGTGACTGCTTCAGATAGTGCACAACTGTTTAGATCAGGGGCATTGTTCTGTGGGTAAAAAGAGAGTATTGCTTCCTTTCTGTATTTATTTTCTTGATTTAACCTGTTGAATGTCAAGACTGGTAGAAATCACTTTAACACCTGTGCTCATTCAACTTGCTCAATAATGAGGTGATTTCGTGCTAATGTAACAAAGTAACTCAAGTGTATCATGGTTAGTCATAAACGATCAATTAACACAAATGATGCAAAAAACAACTCAAGAGTATCCAAAATCTTTACACTTTATTTTTCTCAAAACAAATAGTGCATACTCAATTAGAGTGCTGCCTCTATTAATGTTCATTATCCATGTGTTCTTAGATGTATATAGGAATTGCAGGGTACTATTAAACTATTCCTCTCCTATAAATACATATTTTGAACATTGAACTGAATATAGATAAAGGTGCAAAACACCATTTTGTGAACCTCCTCATGAGCTGCATGTAGGGTCTCCTGGAGCATCAGTGTCAAATTCTGACAAGTCTAGTCAAGTTCATACATATGTAAAGAAAAGCAGAGCACAGTAACATAGTAAAAATGTTAGGAAATCTCTTTTCCTCTATATGTATCATGTACTGTATACTGTATAGGGCTCAGGTAAGAAGATATGAGCATTTTAAATTAGAGTGCTATATGTTTGCTTGCATTGCTCCGGTCATTTAACCACAATACCATTATTTTCTTAATTCACCACATTTTTAGCTTTTTTTATAATAAAAAAAGCTCCATTGTCAAGAGTTTGGCTGGGACTCTTGACCGTAACGATAAGTCTTTTGGTTCATATTCCAAGTGGGACACTGCTTTTATCCCCATCGAGCACAGTTATTTCAATTAGAGGGCTCCTTTGATGGTCGTTTTAACTGATAATTCTTCCTTAGATTTACATGGATAAATAAAGGATTATTATCTTGAAGTGAGCTTTCTCTGTGGAGTGCGGAGTTTTTCCCACTCGGTATTTAAATTTAATCACTTCTTGAAGAACAATTAAAAAACGCCCACTGGCACACTAGTCGCTTGGGTTGAGAACTGCTGCTCAAAATGTAGCACATTGATACCCACCCAGCTGATATCCCAGGAAAGAGAAATATATTGTTTCTAGAGAGTTCATGTGTTCCTCTACATTAGAAAAGACATTTTTTTAAACAGAGATGATTAGACTTCAGTTGTAAAAATCATGGCAATATCTGGGGAAGTACTCTCCAGAATCTCTTTCTTTCTGTTCAACACTGACAGGAGAAACACAACAACTTAGCTGCTCAGCCAGTCTGAAAAAGTCTAATTACAAAAAAGCAGATACGTCCCATAAACAATTGTATACGACTTTATGCAAGAAATTCCAATAAATCCCTGCGAATAGCGTTTGACCTTTCAAACCCATTAAAACTCTGCAAGGATCGTGCTATAGTTATTGAACTCCTTTGCCCACCACCAATCTAGCCTTTGCGGAATAATGTAAATGAAGTTTATTCATTGGCCTTCAATGAGTGGCTCGTCCAGTGACCCAGCAAATTACTCAACCTTTTAATATGCTACTGCGCTGATCACAAATTGACAGTTAAATGCTGACCTTCAGCACCACTATCTTCCTTTCAGCAAATATATTTCTCTTTGTTGGACTGATATACAGTAGGCATGTTTTAGAGGAGTGCCTAAAATAAAAAATGTGTGTGTTAAGAATCAAATGTCTTTGTTTTGTATGACTTGCTCTGTGTCCTTTCCCTTTGGTGTGGTTGTTGTGATTTTTATTAGGACACTGCTAATTGTAGCACAGAAGTGAAATAGTGGGCTGTTCTATTATTGCTTATCATAGTCTAGTTTTAATAATAATAATTGCTTACACTTATATAGCGCTTTTCTGGACACTCCACTCAAAGCGCTTTACAGGTAATGGGGACTCCCCTCCACCACCACCAATGTGCAGCATCCACCTAGATGATTTTAAGTTTTGACGTTAGATCAATAAACTAGTCTTTGGTCCTGGAATTTATTTGTGTTTCACCCATAGGGATTTCTTTTTTGTTTGTCCCATCGTTTGTTTTCCTGACTTTGTTTTTATCTTCTCACTTGTAAAATGTATAAACATTAGCGGGTCAGAAATAATAAAAAGACAAATATTCTTAATTCCCATAGCTGGGTTTAACGTTTTTGGTTTTGAAAAACAAAAAAGTCTGCCATGTGATGAACATTTAGATTTTAATTTTAAAACATTGCTGTATTTTTCGTGAGCCCTGTATTTAGAAATCGGAGTATAATATTAAACTTGTCACACCTTAGGAAAATACAGAGTCTTCTTTTTTGCCTTGTAAGGATTTTTAATAAGTTAAAGGTGCTTGATTAACAGTTAAAAAGCAATAACAGTGCGAGATGTGTTTGTATCAGTGTATATTTTGCAGAATTATTTCTTTTCCAGTGGACATTTTATCTCTGAACACTCTAAGATTGTTAAGCACCTAGAGTTCAAGATCCTGAACTTTCTTCAACTCCTCTGCCTTTCAGCAGAGTCGCAGGAACCAGTCAACACATGCTACAGAGCGATTGTGTGCCCTCAGTACCAGCAGTGGCTACTGGATGACTGTAAGATGCAGCTGCACATTGCTGTCCCAGCATTTCCTTAACTTTCCAACCGTATTCAGGCTTGGCTGGAACCACATCCAGGTATTGATGGGCCTGGAGAAACTGGGAGCACTGATGCTAGGATGAGTCTCGTGCTCCCAGTGAATGGGAGGGGGTGGGAGTGAGGGCCTCAGGTTTTAGTGTAGTGTGCACGAGCAGTAAGGAGTCTCTTAGGGTGTGTTGCAGACCTTTCCAAGAGCAAGCGCACAAGAAGTAGAGGATTGGTTTATGGGGCATTTAGGGTCTTTTGGACACAAAAAGGACCTGTATGGTTTTGAAGAAGCGATGGGTTGTACTTGTACCAGAGGGGAAATGTAAGGAAGAGTGTTGACTACACGGCAGTTCTGGTGGGATCAGAAGATGCCAGGGGCATAAAATAAAAAAAAAAACTTAAAATTTAAACTGTCCATTCTTATTTTCTTCTATTCTATTTTATAAGGAAAAAAATGCAAGAACCCCGGGCAATTGCATTAACAGGGAGCTATAGCATTATAGGAGTCTCTTGAACAAGGCTACAGGGCGATGATGGGGACAAACAGTAAACTAATTGTTATGCATTTTCACTAGAAAGATAGTTCAGAAGGGGTGGTGGTGTGGGATTATACAGTATATCAAAATTAACCTGCAAGCTAGAGAACTGAAGCAGAACGGTATCGATACTTTAGAATCTCTACGGCCTTGAAGAAGTATGTAAACCCTTGCACAGTTTTCACATTTTGTTGCTTTAAAAAGCTTGCAGTCATGACACTTTGAAGTAGCAATTGATATGTGTTGTTCAAGCAACCTGCTGCACACATTCAAAGCAAAAAATAATCAATTAGCAATCTTTTTTCTTCCGTTAATGTAAAGTCAAGCCTTTTACTGTAGCAAAGGTACATTAATTTGGCTGCACAAATTTACCTTAAAGAGCCACACAATTAGTTGAGTGGCCTCTGTGTACAATAAAAATGGTTCACATGATTTTAAAATAAATGCATCTGTCTGTGTAAGGTCCTTCAGTCAGGTAGTGAACTTGAAAGAAAGATTTAACCAGCCAAAACAACTAGCTATCAAAATAACTTGGGGATAAAGCTGAAAAAGGGCTTAGATCAAGAGAAGGGTATAAAAACTTTTCAAAGACCATTAATTAAGACCGCCGCCTCCCATAGGGTCTTTTTCGCTCTCCTGGCTCTCCACAGTTTGTCCCTTCCGACATCCGCGACACTAAATAGTTGGATGCAGATATAAAGAAGCATCAGAAGGAAGAGAGCATTCTACGGTCTGTGTGAAAGTTTGACCGTTTCCAAGATTCAAAGATTTAAGATGACTATACCAAGTTATGAGTGTAACTCATATACATTATGAGTTACAGGAAAAATACATGAACACAGTACACGATACATTTAACACAATACAAACCTATTAACAATTAAGAAACATACACATAAGATGAGAAAAACAAGTTAGCAGCTTAAAGTAATCCTTGCAAGTTTGAAAGACAAAGAAGTTGGGTCATCAGTGTGTGAGACAGATATAAAGGATATACCTGCCTGATGGAAAAAATAAAATGAATAGTCATGGGAATAAAGGATAATGTATTTCGACTGCACTTAAATTTAGGTTTTGTAAATCCATGCCCGGATGGAAGGAGCTCAAATTAGCTCTAGAAGGGGTGGTCATGACTGTCGGTGATTATATTGGCCTTCTTCACTATTTGTTTGATGTAGATGTCTAGCAGCTGTAGCTGTTGTGCATCAGTAACTTTGCTGGCTTCCTTCACAGTCTTGCTCAGTCTGTCTTTATCACATGTATTCAGGTTACTAAACCAGGCTACTGCAGTGAATGTTAGAACAGATTCAATAAAAGTTCTGTGGAATAAAGTCATCATTGTACTACACACAATAAAGGAGTGTAGCTTTTTCAGTAAGAACAATGGCAGTTGGCCCTTCTTAAATACTGTAGGCATCCTTATTGTCCTCTAAAGATGAGCTTTTTATAATCAATAACCATCACTTTGGTTTTTGACACATGAAGTTGAAGGAAGGAGGAGTTACGCCATTCAGTCTGCCACAGTCCAATGATCGGTGTCTACATGACTGCGTTACTGACTAATGCATGAGAGGGATTTACTGTAGGTGTTTATCAGTGAGTTTCCATTTGTTACAGTGCTCTTCTACAACACATTCACCACGACATTTTACAAGTCATGAGCACGAAACAAGTACAATGATGCTGCCCATGAGATGTTGGACATGTATATTAGGGCGGGTGAGAGCTCATGATCATCATGAGTTTATTAAAATAAAAGTGGAATAGAAATAACAATAATAATGGCATTTAAGATAAGATTAGACAAGAAAGAGAGACACATTGGATTTTTGAAGATAATACTGTAAATCTCTGGGCATGCAAGGTTGATGCTGAGTCTCCTCTCCAGGCTACAGGAGAGAGCTTTGTTGATTTTATACTGTATGGAGATTCTTTGGTTTTGATTTTAAGACAATGTGGAGAAGCAAGAAAAAAGCAAACGATCTGTGGGTATGGTGCAACAAAGTGCAAAATTCCATGGAAGCTATTCTCGAGCTTTACTATGCAATACTAAGTCCTAATTTAAAGGACTGTGTTAAAATTGGTCATAACACAAATAATATTATGGCCTTAAAGAGAGTGCAAGAAGAGGAATCAGGATGATTCCTGGTTTCAGGGCACGGGCATTTGCACACAAGATAAGGGAGTTAAATCTCTTTGACTAGCATAAGAGATTCATAGGGAATTTATTCAAAAAATGGGAAAAATACATATACAACATTCTAGATTTACTTAGCTATCAAAACTACAAAATGAACGCGATAGCCAAAATGGCCTACAGTACTTTATTTTGTTCTGGACATTTTACCAAGCAAATTTTGAATATTAACCACAGGTTAATAAAGTAAAAGCAAAGGTGATTTTCAAAAGCTGGAAGCATAGCCAAAAAACTGAATTGAGAACTAAAGAACTGTGAATTGATGCCATGCTAATTGTTTACCAAGAACCTAGAATAAAGAATAATTAAAATATAAAACGCTAATTAAACTTGAAATGAACATTTTATTGTGGTGCCATCTGTTTTGATCTAAAGTAGAATGAATTATGTCCCACAGGTGATTTTTTTAACCTAAATGATGTTTTTTGGTTCAAGCACAAGGGAGCAGTCTCCATATCTGTGCTCTTAATCATTTTATCCAACACTGCAATTACAGCACTTACAGTATCTGTGTGCAATTCAGGATTCATAAAGCACGGGAAATGATTTAAGACCAATAAAAAGAAATCATTAGGCTAAAGCGAAAGTTTTTATTTGATGACTGTTTTTTTTCTTTTTTGTAAAGAAGGTAATTCATTAAGGAAATGGCTCATTTAGTACATAGCAATAAATTTTTGTGATACTAATGTCTGCAGTTTTTACACACTTGCATGGCTTCTCTGTCTGCATACTTGAATGATGTTTAGGCAATCATTAAAAGATAAGAAAGGATTCTTTTCCTTTCATAAAAAAATACTTCTTGATGTCCTGCAATCTCCAACATTCCCAGTGTTGTATAGTGTTGTATGTTATGATGAAAGTGAAGTTTGATAAGGTATCTGTGTATTAATGATGAATAACTAATGTCACTTTTGTTTAAATATTTCTATAACATTTAAATTATTCTATGCAGGAGCTATTGAATTCAGATTCTTAGGTCTCCATTTCTCTCATCCAGTGCAGTGTAGGGGTTGGTGTGGCGCAAGTTCTGTTGTAACGGTAAATTGCGTGAGTTTAGTTTGGCTGTTTGAAATCAGTAGAATAACAAGGAGTCTGCACACAGATTAATAGCACACAGGAGGAATCTATTGATACATAAAAGGTGTACATAAAAGCATTCAAAGGAAATAAGTTAAAAAAATATACAGTAAGTGAGATCGGTAATGTGGAATATTGAACTATACTTATCCACAATTGTGCATTTGCAACTCCTGTGCAGGAGGATAAGGAAACAGCTGATGGGGTCAGCCTTGTCCGGTCCATGCTCTGCATCCACTCCTGGTGCAGCTCGAAGTATTAGGGAGAGAGAGAGAGAAATCCTGCTGTCCTGCTGTGGGAGCTGGCCAATGAGATTTGTAGGCTCAGCATCACAATGGCGAAATACAGAAAGTGCAGTAACTGGAATGTCTGGAATATCAATTGCTGCAGCAGATTGAGGTCTCCAGGTGTATTGGTCCCCATGCCATCAGATCAAGGTCATGTATGTTCTATCCTCATATGTTTGAAAGCTGGGTCCTAACAGGTTCTTCCCAATAAAAGGCATCATGCAGTGGCATTTTCAATGCCCACCACATCAAACAAGACATTGGCTAATGATGATGGGGACAGAATAGTGATGTCATTCCAGTAGTTATGATCTGGCATGGAAGCTGTTATAACAAGAGGGTTGTTGAGCACTGAGTTTGAAGCAGAGGTCAATTTCATCTCGCCTCTTTTGGGTGTAAGGTTTGATTTGCCATCAAGAATGAAATAACCAATCAAATTCATTCACAAACTCACCATTAGAATCAATGAGTTACCTGTTGTCGCAAAGTAGCAGTGAACCATTACTGTATATGTTATTCATGTATAATCCTACGCTAGATTCAAATAACAGAACTGTGGAAGTTTTCTATGTTGAGCTTCAAATTTTTTTTCAGTAACACAGGACAGACATAATCTGCTTGAAACTAATGGCAGTTAACGGATTTGGAAATCTCAACTCTGGTGGCATTTTTCTACATACCAAATCCCCAGAGCATAGGTTTAGATTTATATAGCTTATTATATTAATTGTATTATAGTATTATGAGAAATAGGCACAAATCAACAACATCTTTATTCCAAACAGGTTTTACTTTATCTTTGCCCAGAATGATAAAATATCATTGAAACAATGAGAAGAGTTCTTGTCTTCTGGACTCATCACACTTGATCAGTTTTATGATGTTGATTTGAACTGACTTTCCCACATTGCTTGCAGAAAAAAGTTATATCCATAAATAATCGGCAATGAAGTACTGAAAAATCCAAACAAAAGTATTTGATATTTTTGAGTATTTTTCAAAAATGCATTATTCAGAAGATATCAAGTATCAGCCAAGAACACAAGAAAAGTGTTGAAGACCCAAATATCAAGACAGATATCACCAACATCTGAAAGTAGGTGCATGGATTTTAGAAAAGGAAACAGTAGAACTGGTTTCATTAAAAATGACTGAAGCACCAATGAACTTATTGATGTGTACGAGACATTCTATACTTGCCAGAGAGACCCATACTCCAAGCAACAGATGGTGACCCACCAAAAGACAAAAGCAGAGGATCACAGCTAAATGTACAGATATTGGATAGACCAGTTCATGGAAATTCAACAGCATGCAGTTAATCCTTGATGTGTTGGTATCATTTCTGCTTATGGCCTGAGTACCCAAGAACCAGCCCTTTAGAGACTTATGGAATGGGGAGACCTGATCAAGAAAAGAAAAGGGAGTGAACAGTGTGGGAACAAGCATTTTGAACATCTTTTTATTCAAAACCCCCTGTCAACAACAGTAGATTCAGTGTTATTCCACAGAACCTTTCTAAAGATGGTGTGGAAATATCAACAGCTACTGGAAGGATATGATGAAATCCATCACACTTTCATTACAATAAATCACACAAATGAAGAACATCAAAGTAGCAGGAATCCCTGAATAATGTTTTAAGCATGGTGGACAAGTCTACATCTCCACACTACCATTGTTCAGATTAGTGAAGAGAATTCTCAAGAATCATTTCATTCCTTTTGCTGATGAATTTCTCCCAGAATCCCATTGTGGGTTCAGATATCAGGAGGCATAGCTGACATGTGTATAGGCTGTCAATTACAGGAAAAATGTCAGGAGTAACAGCATCCTCTCTACTTGGTAAAGATGTTTAACATTGTGTGGGCACCTGGGTATACCCTCCTGAAGTATTTACAGTATGTCAGCATCCATCACATGCCTCATGATGATATGAATGCTGTAGTGCTGCATAATGGATATGTTGTGTAACCCATGAAAACTGAATAGGAGCCAAAGAAGTCATCACTCTCGCTCTATTTTCATTATTGTTGAGTGCCATGCTCCTTTTTGGCAACAGACAATCTCCGTGCTAGAGTGCAGCTGATTTAGCGGATGAACTGTAATTATTTAACCTCCAAACACTCCAGTTCAAAACTGAACCCACTCTTACTTCAGCTATCAGATTCCAGTAAGTTGATGATTCTGAAGTATGTACTTTGACAGAATTGGATTTTCAGACATTGGTCACCTTATTTACTGTGGTAAATAAATACATGGCACTTAGATATAACATTCAGAAGATGAAAAGTTCTAAATGCACAAGGCCTTAATGCTGTTGATACAGATTCAAGACGAGTGTGTGAAGAATGTTCAGCACTTCCCATATTTCCCACACAAAACCAATAGCTTTTTAGCTACAACCGCTAATGCTCAAATGTACTACGGGACTCATCTTGCATTTACATTTATTCATTTGGCACAGAGCCGGAGTAGTCCTGTCATGAGATCTGCGATATCCAATGTGTTGAGGTTAGTAGGTGGTCAGGAATGGGAAGATTTTCCAGATGTTGCACGAGAAGGATTTGCTGCTTCTGTTTATAGCTGAGAAGTGTGTGAATATGAAGTTGTCATTCAAGAGGTTCCTGGCAGTACTGGAGTTCAGTTTATCTGTGTTCAGTGTTAAATAGTTCTCAGTTAACTAAAGGCTGGGCCAGGATGTGGATTTCTTTGAGAGACTAGCAGACATCTCTTTCTAGATGCCATACAACCATCTCCAGCTCAGAGATGCAGCAGGAGACCTCTGTATGTCAGAGGCTGGAAACAAAAGATTCAGTTAACCTCAATGTAGCAATGATATGATGTGTCATGTGAAGAGATGATGTATACCAAGCTAGCTGGTATATATAGAGAAAGAAGGTCTAGCTTAAAGCCCTGTGGGTTTGCTGCAGAAACCACATTTCTCCATAAGCACTTGGTAGGACACTTCAGAGAGGTAAAAGGTGCACAAGCCTTGACTCAGTGCCAGTGATGCCAATACAGTATACATAGGCTGAGATTAGGTTACAAAATATGAGGCTGCTGGCATTTCTCAATTATACATTTTTTATGATAAAGATCAAAATGTGTTTATCACTGTAGGCAGAATAGTTTAACTGTCCTAATTATGGTCTGCATTTAAAGGGTTAAACTTGTGAACAACACTGAACTTTGGCTTTTCTCACCGTTAAAAAAATCCTCTTTTTTTCCCCACCCATTTATTGGTGTGAAAGTTTGGCCAAATATTGTTCTAAACAGTATCTTATGGTGGCATTATTCTCGAAATGCTAAGGTTCTAATTTGAGCGTTCTTCTGGAATTTCCATATGACAGGCCAGAATATAGCAGTGCATGAAAGAAATACAATGCTTAAATTTAACATAATTAATAAAAATATTTGAACTAAAGTTTACTATGATTGTGGTAAGTTTTCAATATAAAACAGGACACTGTCATAGTGGAAATACCAGCTTTCTGTTACACTGGACCTATAGGTGGAAAGAAAAAAGGGCATGGTGAAGTCCAATTAGCTGTGACGATGACAGAATTAATAATAAACTATAATAATAAACTATTTTATAAAGCACCTTTTAAAAGGTGGCTTCTCAAGCAGTAGTGGGAAGCAGAAGGAGAACGGCAGGTAGCTGAGATGCGCAGGGGAAGCAGAAGGAGAATGGCAGGCACCTGATATGCGCAGGGGAAGCAGAAGGAGAATGGCAGGGACCTGTGATGCGCAGAGGAAGCAGAAGGAGAATGGCAGGGACCTGTGATGCGCAGGGGAAGCAGAAGGGGAACGGCAGGGACCTGAGATGCGCAGGGGAAGCAGTCAGATCTGGGCTGGAGACAGGAGGGGATGATAGATAGTTAGCAAGTGGTAGTGGTGCAAACAGGAACTGGAAGGCTGTGAATGGGGAAAACCTGAAACAAAGAACAAACATACAGTAGACTCTTGTTAGTCAACTCAATCTCAGAGCCCTGAGGAATGGTTCCTTAGGGTTTAAATAGTGTGCGAGGTTCATAACGAGGTTGATAAGCCCAGCCTGATCTCGTTAAAGATGGCCCTGATGAGTTCCTTGCACGTGTGGAAAGCGCCATGGTGACTGAGGGTGCTGATGCAGGAGCACTGGAGCTCGTCAGGACATCACATCATAATGAAAGTCTATCATTTCTGACATTGACTGTGACCTCCCTGGGCATTAACATAATGTGGAAACAATATTGCATAGTCTTGATCAGGCTCTGGACAGACTTCTGTGAAACGCTGAGCCCCTCTTCCTGTACATCCAACTGGAGAATCTGTCCAGCATATTAATATGATACACGAGTTGAAAATGTATACAATTTTTGCAGGGACTGTATATTTTCAGGAATACTGTTTTAGTAATCTGTTGTTTGATGGTACTCTGGGAGAAGTACCTTGTACAAGGGTACAACACTAGTGGTCTCAACCTGCATTTGAATCCAGGACCTTCCAGTTAAAAATCCAGAATCCACACTACTGTTCCAAACTGCTGCCCCTTCTACAGAAGAGCTGACTAAATCTAGGTTGTAGAACCTTAGCACCTGTTTACCAAAATGTGTGACATTTCTCCATTTAAGGTGTATTTTCCCCTTTAACATGTCTTAAAACTGAAAAGTTTGCCATTTCATTCCAAACATAGATGACGGTAATCCTTGATCTGTAACTTTTTTTATGAAGTTCAGAATAGTCTTTGCAAAAATGTCAAAGATTCAGAATTCATATTGAGGCTATAAGTACAGCACAATCAAATCATCCTTAAGAATACTTTTTCCTGTTGTATCTCTGATTGCAATCACAATATTAAGGCAGAGTCCGTTGAATATGTTACTTAATCATAAGACGTTGCAGCCTCAGATGAGAATTTACATAAGCCCTTCTGAAGTGCCTGAAAGAAAAAAAAAGATTCAGATCAAAAAGATACAAAGCATTTAGAGATTAAATAAGTTAGTTACCAGATTAAAAAAACCCAGCTGTTACAACCTACTGTTGGAGATATTTATTAGTGTCACTATCTGTAGTTGTTTGGCAAATTAATGGCCTCAACCAAGTTATTCTCCTTATCAATGTTTTAAAAATGTCATCACATGAAATACATTTTCACTCTAAATTGCTCTCTGGTGTGAATCAGAGATGATAGATTCTTCTTAAGCCTAAATAACATCTGCTGTGTCACAGGTGTAGCCCTGAAGGTCATTAGGAAGCAAATCAAAACACCCGACATATTAGTAAGAGCCAAGGGAAGGAAACTGAAGTTATAAATTTAGAATGTTGTGCTGTTATACATCAGGAATGGGAGAAGAAAATGAATAACCTTTCCTTTGTTTGGCATGTTTAAGTGGTGAGATTTATATAGGTTATATGGTACAAGTTGTATCTTATTTTCTTTCAGTGTTTCACACTTCCATTTAGGGAATGATACATTTTAGAAAGAGAAAGATTTTGAATCACTGGTCAATAGCAATATACAGTATGGCTTGAGATTTTGTTTTATTCTCAAGGCTGTGACAGGTGGCCAACCAAGAGCAAGCACAGGGTGGCTGAAGACATGTTAACAGCACCTCAGTCCAGGACTTCTGAAGCTGATCTGTGAATGAGGCAGAAAGGAAGGCTTCAGGACCTCAACCAGAAAAGATGGAACAGTTTCTTTTCTTTTGCTGTTATCTGTAGCAGTGGTTCCCAACCCTGGTCCTGGAGGAACAATGAGTCTTCTAGTTTTCTTTCCAGCTGAGCTCTACTTCCCCAGTGGTTATGTGACTAAGTGATTACTTTAATTGACCTGCTTCCTTGTTTAGACTCTAATTTAACTTTTATTCAGTCAGTCCCATGTGCCAGAAATAACTTGGTTCCAGGATACAGGTTTAAATGACTTCAGCATACTGACCTTAATACAGTCTCTTCAACTTGCTGTAACGGGAGCCAGTCCAGGGTCCCGCGAAGTATAGTTCAGGACACTATGCAGATGGTATAATCTGGAAGTGAGTGGAGACGGACATCAGGGGAGGAGACGAAGAGGATCGGGATGGGTTGACAGACGGGGGTGTGTGGCTACGGTGGTCCAGTGCTTGGGGGGCATGGCGATGGCAAATTAGTTCAGGCAGTCCAAAAGGGGGAATCCGGGGCGCAGTCCGAAGTCCAAAACCGAGGGGTCCAACCAAGACGAAACAAACACAGTTAAAATCCGGAACGGGATCCGGGACAGGGACAGGGAACCAGGAAGATAAAAACAGGATAAGGAGGCCAGGCACTCCAAGCCCCGTTCTCAGATGGTCAGGATGCCAGGATAAAGCCTATGCCATCGGGGTCTCTCCTGAACCCGCTGGTAGGCGGACTTCCGGGTGTCCATCTCCCAGTGCTGAGCCTGGAATAGCGAGAGCACCAAGCTTAAATAGTGGGACAAAAAAAGAGGCAGGTGAACATAATCAACTAAAACATGAAAGGGCCGGAGTGCCCTTTAAGAGGAGGGTTGCCGATCGTGACGCTTGCTTGCAGTAATTTCTGACCAAACAGCACTTATTCAGTCAGCAGCTTATGATAGACAGACACCGTTTTGAATGATACTGTATCAAACACTGCCACATTACATGATTTTTCATTCTGTGTACTCCCACAATGGGACATCCAGGCAACACAATTAAATGAGGGCCATTCTGAAACTCAGAAATCGGTACACAGTTGATACCAATTACAAATCATATTTGACCTTGAGTCAAAGAGCTGAATGCAAATATACAATAATGCCCCAAATAGAAAATTGAAATCAATTAACTAAAGATTAAAAACGTGGCTGGAAAAAAAAATCAAGATGAGACTGTTCCTCTGTTACAGTGTCCATGGATAGGATCTCTTTTTCTGTTTTGATGATGTGTGCAGTGGAGGGTTTTGTCTATAAAGGAAACACCATTGGGCAGGAGTTCTCGTCTACTGATAAAGGCAGAAAATGAGAGCTAATTAAATCTGAAAAGACTGTTTTTATTTTAACCTTAACGGCATGCCTCATTTGTGAGGTCCTCCCAGAGCTAAGAAGACAAAAGGAAAGGACTGTTACAGTATCTCATAATGAACAGCTGTTTATAGTGTGAAGAGTCTCTTGTGTTGTGCTATAATGATTTAATAGTTGTCTGCTTAAGAGGTGGTTAGAAGTGAGAGGAGAGCATTTGGCCCATAAAGCTTGTGTGATTGCTAGTAGCTAATTCATATCCTAAGATCATCCAGCCATTTCTTGATGGAGCCAGTGTATTAGCTTTGACAAGATGCCAGAGTAAGATGTTCTAAGCTCCCATAACCCGTAGATTAAAAATGTGCCTCCTTTGTTTTAAGTGCATTTTCTATTGTTTGCACTTGAGTCCTGCGGTTCATGTTTTGCTATAGATTCTGCAGTGGACATTAAATAGTAATTTTAAATAGTAATTTTAAAAGTTTACCATTCTGTTTGCCTTTTAATTTTCCCACACGTTAAATTTTTTGTAGTTGCACCTGGCTACAGTAATATATGCTGTGACAACTAGAATGTCTGTTTTCCTGTCTTTACCATCTTGTTTATTCCCTGTGTCTCTCTATATGTGAGTCTGATTTCTCTTTAACTCTGTGTACATCACATACCTGACAGCTTTCAAATATATGCTTTCATCTCGACATACATCTATTTCTAATCTTTATTACATTTACGGCATCTTTTACCATTGACTGGTATTTCTTGTTTCATGTTCTCCTCCATAGCATTTGCAGTGCTTTATCAAATATATGCACTGTGCTTTGCCTTTATACTTGGCTGATCAAGCTCCTTTCTGTTTTTTTTTTTGCTTCCTGCCTTGTCTTTGCATCCTGTCTCCACTGTAAAGCAAGGAAGTATAGTTTTGTAAAGAATTAAATCCTTCTCTTCAGTACAGATATATCCTATACAATTTGCATTTCCGGCTTAAACTCAGATGCATACATAATTCAGTCTTTTGTTGCCATTTTTTTATTGTTTCTGACTCCCTTCTATGCTTCATTGCTGCCATCAAGGAAAAAAATACTGAGATAATACTGAGATATTATTATGAGACAGCACATTATCTCGTAATTACGAGATGGCAACGATAATTTGAGTCTATAATAGCCCTGCTGTGGGTTTAGTGTTCGGAACGCTGTACAGCACTGCAGAATGTATATGGACGTACTTTCCGCTGGGGTTTATTCGTAATGAAATGTTACAATTTGTACCTAAAGTGAACACCGTTTGAACGGTGAGGACACCCACACGTATTTTTAAACAAGACCGAGTGGGAATCGTTCCTCTAGGAATCGATTCAGCTAATTCGAAATTCAGCTCATGATAATGTAGGCATTGTGTGACAATTGTGCTATCGCTTGATGATCACAAAGTGCATAAATTATGAGATAATCTGTTATCTCGTATTTACAAGAATTTTCTCATAATTACAAGATAACTCAGGATTTTTTTTTCGTTGATGGCAGTAAAGTGCCTATATACCCTTCTGTTTATTTTTTATTTGTCTGTGTCACTATAGAAATCTTCATCACGGCTGCTGTCAACAAATGGGATTGTTTTATTTCAGATTTTTGGCCACATTGTTTGTGGCCAATGTGATTTTTTTTAACACATGCCTTTTATTACTAATCTACTGTATAATCCAATGTTTTTGTAGTTCGATGAGCAACAGAGCCTTCCCGTGTGTATTGCCACGCATGTGGGCTTCACTGCTCAAATTATAAACTTCAAAACATGAAGACGTTTTTTGATTTATAATACATCATTTAGTGCTACTCTTGGTTTTACCATCTTAAGTTACTGAGCTTGTCTTTTTACTCATGTAATGTGTAGTGTTAAACAGTACAAAAAATAATATGTACTGTAGTATAAAATGTACAAAAATGATTAGTGACCTCTTGTGGAAAATCTCAGGACTATAGCTAGTTAATCAATGAATGTTTTTAAGCCCTTTGAGCATGAGTAAGTGATGGACGCTGCCTTTAAGTCTGTCCAGTCTAGAGGCTGCATTGCATGCTTTCACAAAGGCTATCATGTAGAGGCAAGTTTCAAGAGCATGAGACTTCTGGAAGTGACGGCTTCGCTGGTCTGACAGCCCAGCAGGACTGGCGTTATTCCCCACCTATAAAAGTAGCAATTTCCTTGACGTATATCTCTTGCAAAAAAAACCCTGAAAAACGTATGTTTGCCTTCAGCCAGTAGTCTGAAGTTTTTCAAATGTTCCATTGCTTGAGCTGTTTTAAAAGGTAAGCTGAAGGTTTATTCACTATTTTTTAAACTATTTTGTCTGACCTCTTTAGAATTTACATATGCTTACTTATAATTTAAAAGATTCAATGGCAGATTTATAAATATTAACATTTAAGTCCTATAAAACAACTTAATGTTTATGATGTATAAAACTATAGGAAATATCAATTTAATCATTTTAAATGAGCAACCTTGCGCTTATGACCACCACATCCTTGTCATAGAACATGTGACGGTTTTGTGTGTCGAGTGTTGACCTGAATGAGTAAAGGCGTTTCAACTGCAGTGGATTTGTGTTCTAGAAAGAGTGGTAACCCGCAGAATCCACAGAAATAACCCCTCATTCTGAAGTAAATAATCATTAGATTAATATAGCACTTTTTCTGGACACTGCACTCAAAACGCGTACAGGTAATGGGGATTCCTCTCTACCAACACCAATGTGTAATAATTATACTACATAATAATACTTTGGCAGCCAGAGTGCGCCAGTATGCTCAGCACACATCAGCTATCAGTGGGGAGAACAGAGTAATGAAGCTAATTGATAGATGGGGATTATTAGGAGGCCATGATTTGTAAGGCTTCAGTGGGTTGCAGTATGATTTAACTGCAGCCAGTTATAGTATTATGGGACCTACAAATCAGGAAAGTGTCCTTAAAAGATTTGTCTCTAGTATCGATGAGCATTTTTGTGTGTTAGTGGTATAGGTTGGCATTCTAAACTTTCCAGTGCACCCTTAAACCCATTCTGCGGTGAAACAAATGAAACAAATGAGGGCCACATGTGTCCAGTATGCCCCGTATGTGCAGTGGCACCCACCACCCGCATCTGGAGTCCTGCAGGAGGGATGTGGCACCATTCACCCATGAGAAATTGAATTACTCACGCCAGGTTGATGGAGGTGGAAAATGCAGTTTCAGGTGACTTTGCAGAAAATCCCATTAATGCTTGCCTTTGCTCAACTCTGGTGACTGAGAAGGTCATGACATGGAAAATGCACCCCCACAACATTACAGAGCCGTTCATTGTTGGAACCAAGCACTAATGGCTGTATTGTTCTTCAGGTTGACAGCACTTGTGCACTCATCTGTTTGATGAGAACATGGTGAAGATTTATTCATCTGACCTTATCACATTTCTCTACTGCTCAGTAGCCCATCGCCAGTACTCTTTGCATCAGTGGACTAGCAAATGTGCACTGCCAGGTGTGGTTAGCAGTTTGTGCACTGTATCTTGACTGTGGTATTGCTCTCTGTGGAATTCTTGGCAGTCAGTTTTTAATTAAACTAGCTGCTTTCGAGCCGCAGGTTGAAATCTGCAGTCAGTGGCTTTGCAGTTACTCATCCTTTTTGCCTTGCTCTTTGACTGAATGCATGATTTCACAGTCTTGGAGTAGGTGCTTCGTTCTGTTGCTGCCCTTTGCTAACGATGTTTTCCTTGGAATTGAACGCACACGTCACTTTAGGCCCTGTGACTTGCTGAGCATCAGCTAGTTGAATGGTCTTGGCCATCGAAGCTCCTGCCAGACATGCCTCAACAATCTTTTCTTTCTCAACATCTCCAAACTAAACCAAAACAAAACTCAACATTACCACACTAAACAAAATCCATGTTGTTTCAACATGCAGTTCATACATGTACACACAGAAGCTCTGTCCTAATTGACACAAGTACTGTATGTCCTTATAGATCAACCCATTCAGCTTTACTGAGTGATGGGCAAGGCAAATGCTCCAATTGCTGCCACCCCCCACTTATTCATTTTTTTCCCAGCTACTTTATGCTTCTTCCTGACATACCTATGGAAAGTTTATTTACAGGTGATCTTGCATTATGTCTGTGTTGGGGAAATAACAGTGAGGACCCTATGCAGAAAACCAGGGCAGTCTCCAGAGGCGTAGTCGCGATTACAATCCGGGGTCCGAAAGCCGGTGCAAAAGTACAAAGCCGGAGCCGTAAGCTGTGAGGAAGCCCAGAGTCGAAACCAGAACCTTCAATAAAGTGTCAAAACCAAAACCAGGAGACCTTGTCGGAGAACAAACCAGGGTCAGGAAGCCAATAACTTAGTAGTAAGTCACAGCGAAAGAGATAGTAGCTCAAGCCAGGAAAACCCTAATACACAGAGGAGTGTGTGAAGCACATTCAGTAGGGTGGTGAAAATTGGCTAATTGGGAACCGTGCTGGAATGCGAGGTGGAATGATGAGTCCTCCGGGCTTAACAGTCTGTTGCTGTCCATAGAATATTAGTTCTTTGGAGGAGTGAGTTTTTTTTGCACCCATATTGACTTGCACCATCTTGCATGCTTTCATCCAATTCAAAATTTCCCAAACGCGTTCTTTTGCCAAGAACATGCCAATACCACTTGGCATACAATAGGAGCCTTGCAGACAGAATCCTCTGCTTGAGGAACAGCATTCCATGAAAAGATGTAGATTGATTTCCTCTGCCCCGCAGATCTGCATATGGCATCTAAGGAACTTCACCACATCACCGTTCAAACAAGGAAGACCTGACCATGAGTCACCAGTCATGCCACAGTCCTGCGTTGACTCAGCAAAGCATACTGCTTCATACTCTTCCTCACCAACCTGGGTCTGCTAATGCAACCCATTTAGCAGGGCTTACTTCCTTTACTGGAAAAGACTCATTTAAAATCAATTAAACATTTTTCTCAACTTTCTTCATGATGAAATTCTTCAAGGGTACATGCAGGAATGTAAAAGAGGTTCAAACGCTACAGCATCGATAGAGAATTGTTTTGATAAAATGCATAGCTCTGCAAAAGCACCTGTAATATACTGTACTTAATCATAATACCTCCCAACGACTGTACTTCACCATTTGAAAAAGCACAGACATCATATTTATAATCATATGGATTAAAACATTGGGACATTTTTCGCTCCATTCTATTTCTGTCTGCATTTAAACTCTCTTCCTATTCTCTTCCTCTTTGCAGCTCCAAAAATTAAAAAAAACAACAACTCTAAGTTCAAAAGGCAGACTTTTGCATATGTATCCATCCAGTTCATCCTGCCCAATTGCAAACCTACAGTAATTCTTATAACATCTATTTGTATTTTTACATTAAATTAATCCAGTAGTTTCCATTTACCGTAGCGCATTATTTCACTCTTAGCCTTATTTCATGTTAGCTCTGAAACTTTACAAAGAATGTACTGTATACACTGTAGACCCCTTTTGACTGAATGAGTCTCAACAGACCATCGTTACATCATCCAGATATGCTATTCATTCCCTGCTTCCTCTTGCTGTAGTGTTTTTTACCTCTTATGCTTTTGTCCCTTCTCAGCACAGCAAGAGCTCTATGCAACATACAAAAGTATGTGAGACAAAGGACAACCTTGGTGGACACTACAGTGTATCACTTCTGTCAGCTCGCCATCCTTTGACTATGGTAAAGCAATCAGACAAGTAATTTTCCTCCACTTTTATCCCCAACTCCTTCTGCAATATTTTTTTGAAAAAATAATTAGCCTGTTCAACTTAGCTACACCACCCCCTCACTTCTCAGTAAGGTAAGGCATACACAATGATGCCTCCACACACCCACTCCCAGCACCCAGACCCACACACAAACACAAAACCACAAAAAAACTTCACAAACCAAGAGCCTTTACTAACGTAAAAAATCTCCATCCAACCAAATGGCACATCCATCAAACCAAAATGCTGTACATCTCTACATACAGTAAATACATCAATACCTAGACAAAACGATCTAGAAATTCATCTAAATATAAATATATACAAATATTCCCATCAAAAATAAGGTTTAGACAAAATACAGTACCTTCTCAGCTTCACTTGATTCTTTGACTCACTTGAGTAAATGTATCAAGGACAAACATTTCAGTAGGTTCTTCATCCACCTACCCCTTGCCAGCTGTCCCCCATCTCAATCTGAATTTACAGGGTTGTCCCTCATCGGTGTCAAGCTGTCCATTAATCTTCTTCCAGGTACTGCCCAAGTTTGATCTACAATACAGTAGGTGGGTGTCATTTTCCCACCAAAATCTCTTATTATTTACGCTAAGATTTTGCTTAATAGCTTAATATCCATATTCAATGACCGAATTGATCTCCAATTTTTCAGATCCATTTTTTTATCTACCAATGATCTTAAAATCAATTAAAACATTGTTCTCAATGTTCACCCAGTACTATTTCACAAGAGAAATGCCACTATTCTCCATTCCCTGGATCCACATTTAATTTTACCTCCATCTTCCATGATCTAGACCATATCCCATCATTCTCAGTTACTATCATTGGGTCCATAGCACACTACAATACCTGGATTTTGGAAAGATCTAGCATATGAAATGCAGTCACGCCATCCCCCTTATTTCTTCTTTAGGAGAACTTAACTGGTGTCATTTTGCACTTACTGTACTGTTGTTACATCTAACTGCCACTCAAAGAACAACTTAAAAAGTCTTATGTTAGCAAAGGAAAGAGCCAACTCCATAGCATTTTCTTGTCAATCGAACTTTAAAGCATAGTATAATTTTAAACCAATTACTGGATGGCTTGTTTTCGATTATTATCACGTTGTAAGCTGCCTTTTCCCCCAGCTTTGTTAGATAAACTCTGCCCTTACGATGATAACTGGCATTCCAGAGGAAAGCTTTCTTTTCCATTTTAGTCCAACTAGCAGCATGACAAGCTGGTATTTGCATGGTAGGCAGCCACGTCATTCTGCACTGGTTACTGAGGTAATAATTTACAGAAGTCTTGTATCATCTGGAGGCAGCTATTCACCACTCCTGCCTCAGGTGGTTCAGGACTACATAAGCTGTAATCAGTACTCAGGATCTCCATCATAGAATTTGCTACATCTCAATCTTCTCCCTGAGTTATTGAGTTCTTGCTGTGTTTGCTTGGAGCAGGATGGGATCAGGACTATGCTCTGGTGCTTGATACTGTGTGTCTTGGTTTTGAACTTGTCCCTGTTTAAGACTTTTGACTTTGTTTGCCTGGACCACTCTTGCCTGTGCTTGCCTGTCTGTCTCCAGTACCTGCGTACTTTTGACTATTTTTCTCTTGCTTGTTGTTGATGGCCTTCAATTCCACACCCAGGGTGTGGTCTGTCCTTTACTGTTTGCTTTTATACCCTGAAATGTGTGCAGCTAAATTTGATCATCAGAAGTCCTAAATGCCTAAATCGTTTGCACTACAAAAATGTTCAGATCACATTTCTTCATGACACTCATCTCAAATAGCAGAGGATCACATTTTGAAAAACACACTTCAACATCCGTGTTCATCCTTGCAAACTGAGACAAACAAAGTGGGTTCTTCTAGAGGCTGATAGAAAGATAAATATTACTAACTTTAGCAGTGATACTGGAGGTCTTTCCTGTCGAGCGATGGTAATGTGTTTATGCAGGACTTCAGAACTGTGTAAGGCTTGGACTTGCAGGATTGTACGTTTTATAGGCAGAGACTTTAATTTGATTGTTAATGAAGTGCTAGACACCTCATCAAGAACGTTCCTGTCCTTTCCCTCTGTCTCTAAATACTTCCAGACCTTGGGTTTAATTATTATGGGAATTGGCAATTGGGAATTAAAGGGTCTGTGTAACGCGTTTTATATCAAATATACTCTCGCATCTATCGGTTTGCACTATACGCTGGCATCAGAATTAGGCCATCTTAAAGCATCTCTCTAAGGGCTAAACTGATTTTAAAGAGGTTAACAATAGTTCTAAAATTAATGCTGAGCTTCTGGTTTCTCCTAACTTTACAGGATTAAATGTGAGTTGCTCAATCTAGGCAGAAACAAAAGGCTCAAGACTTAAATGATGTGGCGTTATCCATTTTCTGATCTCTAACTACTGTACTTTATCCAGTACAGGGTCATGTTGGGGCCAGGTACATACTGGATGGGACGCCAAGCTATCACATTGCAGACTCAGACACAAACTCACAACAGGGACAATTTTTACATAAGGCAATTAACCTACCAGTATGTCTCTGGACTGTGGGAGGAAACTGGAGCAACAAGAGGAAACGCACACATACACAGGGAGAACATGTAAACTCCACACAGATAACACTCCAGGGCTCCAGCTGTGTTAACCACTGTGCCACTATGGCATGGTGTGATCTTATACAGTACCTGAGGTTTTGATAGCAGTATGGGATCATATCGGCTTTTTTTCCCATTAAATGTTAAAGTCTTTTGTTGCAAATTGACACACAAAAATGACTTCTGATTTCTCTTCTTTAAAAACGAAAAGATGCATTGGAATACTCTAGATAAAGTTTATCATTGTTAATGTCATATACAAAACTGCTTATACAGGCTCTTTCTAAGAAGAACCATCATACATCATGAATACACATTTGTGAAGATCTCATTGTATTCCAATAGGCACAACACAGAAGCAAAGTATTGGGACATATTTTGGACAGGTCCCTCCTTGCTTCTACTGCAGCACGTTCTTTAGACACAGAGATGCATTTGATGACTTGGAATAGCACTACTGTATCAATTAGCTTCTTTATAGTCTTGTTTTTGCCATGTATTTATCAGAATGAGTATTTGGTACAATAATCCAATTGTTTGTGTGCATGATTCCTGATATTTGTTGTCTAAATAGATATTTATGTCCACTAAAAAGTGTACAGTACAGTATACAATCAACAGGCCCAAGACTCTTAACAGCTGTAAAAATGTAGTGCATTTTACATTTATTTTTACATTAAATGCATTAAACATTAGTGCAGTAAGTACTGCTATAACCTCTGTAGTGCCCTGTTTTAGCATTTGTGTCACAGTGTGTAACATGCCTTGATTTCGGGCTGTAAGGCCACAAGATGTGTTATTTTGGAAAGGGTGTATAGACTTTCTGTTGGCACTGTACAGTTTATAAGTCACATTTCCTCTTGGGATTTTTGAGTACTGAGACACCTGCTGCGCACATGCATTTCTACTCCCTGATATTCCAGATTTTAAGAAAAAATAAATTGCAGGTCTGTAGCACGAGCAGGGCTTTAGTCAAATTGAAAACACATCATGCATTGCCTTTTTGTTGTTTTTACCTGTGTGCCATTCTAAAATTCAGACTTAGATTTTCTTTTGTGGGCTGTTACGACTCTGAAGAGCTCACTTCATAAGTCTACCATAAAACAAACTTGTGAGTTCATTTGTAAGGTATAAACAAATAAGTAAGTAACATCACTTTATTAACCCTATACAATTTCTTGCATTAGGAATTTGTCTTTTTGCCTACCCCAGCTTGCTCTCCATGAGACACAGATAGGGAGAGAGCCTGGGGTCAGAGCGCAGGGTCTGCCATTGTACAGCACCCCTAGAGCAGTTGGGGTTAAGGGCCTTGCTCAGGCCCAACGGAGTAGGATTCCTCTGCTAGTTATGGGACTTGAACTGCCAACCTTCCAGCCACAGGCAGAGTTCCTTAGCCACAGAGCCACCGCTCCACCCCGACATGACTGTCCTAAGAGTGTAATAGGTTTATTATTAATTTTTTATGCAATACTAGTAACAAACTTGTTTCACAAACTGTAATTGAGACATCTTCTGGGTAATGTGATAACTGCATCTGTTTTAAAGTGTATTTATAATTGCACTTTAAAGGAAACAGAGCTACAGCAAGTTGGGCAGTGCAGATTGGACATTGTAAGGGACAAAGAATGAATTAAGTGTACAGTGTTTACAAGATATGAAATGAATCATCTTAAAATGGAAAAAAAACCTGTAGATTTGAATAAAAGACTTTCAAGTTTTGCAACTGTGTTTCGAAAACTCAGGAGCAAATCTTGTTCTGTTAGTATTTGTGCAAGCAACTAGATAATTGATCTACAGTACCTGTGTGCTCTAAATCACATTAAAACCACTTAAAACCAGCCAAAGATAAGGAACTAACATTCAATTACACTGACAGTAACAGTACTAATTAATTTGTGTGTAACATAAGTTATACAGTGGCAATTACATACTGATTACTCACTACACATTGTGAAAACAGTGTACAGTACAGATGAAGCAAGTAGTTACTTTTTGCATAATATAAAGTTAATCAGACCTGAAAATTTCATAAGATTTCATCCATTAATGGCATCAGCAATGACAAATGACCTACTGTATGTGCAGTGCAGGATGTGGAGATGTACTGGCTCCCTGGGGTTACCTGTTATATGTGCCTGAGACCCTGCTAAGCCCTTCATGCCCACAGAGTGACATGACACACTACTTTACCTGCCCACCTGGGCGAGAGTGTGCATGATCCAGTTGTTTCAACAGTCCATGCATTACTCTTAACTTGTCTAAAATCGGTCTACCCCCAGTTACCTGTACACAGAGAGCTGGGGAAGTTCAGTGGCAGTCCTGATTGAGAGAGAGTCTGGGACTAAGATTTCTATCCCTCTGAAAACCTAGCACACTGGCTATTAATTCTTTAACTTGCAAAAAGAATATACACAATACCATACTGACAGTTTAGATGACGAATGTTTCTGACCCAATGTATCGCAGGGCCACAGGGGAGCAGGGTGTACCTGCTATCTTCCTAGATATTTTGGGAGTTTCCTGCCATAGAGCACTTTTGGATATATGCTGTTTTAGCCCTACTGTACTGAATGTGTTGTAAGTGGTGTGTCTGTGGCTGATCCATTAACTGCTTCTCTTCAAGTAAAGTTCCCAGTTACCATCAGACTTTGTTTACGAGTCTGACTGCAGACAGCGCTCTTATATTCTGAAGAAGGGGAGATTTCACATTAGTAGCTCTGAGACCACTGAACGTATGATCCGATATTTTCTATCATTTGCACAACTGTGTATTTTTTACTTAAACTATCAAAACATCAAAAGGTTCAAGAAAATATGGTGAAAATTCAATATTTACATTAAAATATGTAAAATGTGTCTAAGCTGCCTGCCATTTTCCTCCTACAGTATGCAGGAATGTCTGAATAATATCTAGGCCTACAGGATTGTCATGTCATGCACAGCATCAGCTGTTATTAAAAGGAGTTCAATATAATAATAATAATAATAATAATAATAATAATAATAATACAATACATTATTATTTATTATAATAAAAAATCTGATGGCGCAATTTCCAGATATAGACAGTTTTTCCTGGAGTGACGACACCAGGACTGAGATGCTTGTTTCAGTTTTCTAACGTGTCTGCAGTATGTGTATTATTGGGCTGACTGGCTACAGTATGCTTGTGGCAGGGTGGTACACGCTACCCTTCCATGTCGATCTAGCCGTTACTCTGGGTTCTTTCAAACATGGGGGAATTAGATTGGAGGACAGCGAGCTGGAGATAAATCAAAAAGCATTTGTAACCGTTATCACAAGACTCTTGTCTGCGGGTTTCTTGATAAGGCCTACTCAGGTTATGGCTTTGGCTTCTATGGCCCTGAAATCTGCTGATGAAGATGGGCAATGTCAAGTGATGGATTCTTGTCTGGTCTTTCTCCACTTGAAGCAGGGTTCGGCACCAGCGGACGAGAAACCAGCAGGCCGTGAGCGTTAGCCAGCGCTGACCCGTGCTCTTCCACCAGCAGGGAAAGGCTTGCTGGGACTAGGAGGCCTGTCAGGCAGCAGCGAGGCCCTGTGGATCGTAGTGTGCTGCAAGGTAGCAGTCTGACCAGAGAGAGCTGCAGCAGTCCTTCTGGGTGAGGACAGTAAGCGATTCAGAGGACTCCTATGTAGGCAGAAAAGTAGCTTCCTGTTGAGCTGACTAAAAGTTCCAATATTTTGGACAAGGGGTATACAGCATATAACAGGTAATGAATAATTGCAAATTTCTGAGGTTCAAAAAGGGAAACAATGTCATGTGTGGAACGAAAGCATAAGAAAAAAGATCTGATTTCCGGTTGAAGAGAATACAATAACAAGATGACACAGCGAGGCATAGAGTTCCCTCTTCTTCTGGCCAGGATGATTTACCTCACACATATCTAACGGTTTATTCCCCAGCAGCCGAATTCTCCAGACGTGCCCCATTCAGCTTGCTTATTTATAGCCCTCTGCAGCTCTGCATACCCATTATTTCCTTAGTTGTATTCTATGCATGCTCGCTTTTCCATGTCTGAAATGTGTTTCTTGGTTGGATTTAGATCCTAAACTGTCTTTTAAAACTAAACTGTCAGGCTGAGTGTGAAACTTCTGTTTGTGATGTTTTTTAAATTCTTCTTTATTTATCAGAATACACATACAGTACATGGGAGGGGGGAGATCTGAAGACTGAACTTTTTTTTTGTAAAACATGAAGCTCAAGTGAGCAAATTGACTATTTGCTACCCAAATAGTGATTTGTTCTAAGACTGCATCACGAATCACAGGGTGGTGGATTTTTATCAGCGGGGTAGAGGATATCTGCGGAATAGGCAGTACTTTAAAGTATATCAGCCCACATCTCTGTGTGCTGTGCCTGGAACTAGTGACATTATATTAACTTTAAATGAAAGGGGTTTCAATTTGCTCACTCAGCCGTTCTGGGTGGCTGCATATTAATTACATGGAGAAAAAGGTAGCTGACCCTGCATTCATAGTTGGGAAACTTTTGCCAAAGATGGGAAACTTTGCCTCAGTCATAACCTATTTGCCACATCCAAGTTCATCTTTTCCAAAATTGTTTTAAGAATTGATAAAATCTGTACAAAAATAAGCAGTTTAAGTTTTTAAATCCTTTCCAATGTTCTTTTCTCAGTCTATTTGAACTAGATTATTTTGAATGCTCTTTTACACGTTTTAACTCACAAGTCTGACCTTAGATTTAACCTTTAAAAACAATTTTAATTGAATCTGTGCAATTGTTACTCTTCACAGATCACGCCCCAGAGTGTTTTGACTTGGTACAATTCTTTCAGTTCCTTTTTTTTGAAGATTGACGTAACATTTTACACCCAGAAAATTGCTGTAGTGTCTTTGACAGTATTTTCCAGTGAAGTTATTCATATTTCTTAGTAAATTCTAGCTGCTGCAGAACTTTAAAAAATATTATTGAATTGGATTGAATTTTAATTCCGTTTTTCTTTTCTATTTTCTTGATTATCTTCAAATAAAGATTTCATAGCACAACTGGTCGAGAGGTTTCCTAATTAATGATGACGAACACAGTGTACAGTGTGTCAGTTAAACAGATCTTGAACTGTAATTTGATACGGCCATGGGTTTCAGAACTGCAGATGCATTCAAGTTGTAATCAATTAATAATAAAATATAGAAGATTTTTGTGTGGGTGCATTGGATGCAAAAGAAGAAGTAATGGCTAATTCCATGCTGAAAGAAAGGAGAAATACAATGTTTTGTCTGTTGACAGCAGAAGAAGGATCAAATTCTTAAATTAAAATGAAATATTCAATGGAAAGTGTAAATGTTTCAGTACAGGTGTAAATTAGTTTTGAGACCAAAGTCTCAGTAGGTACCTTTAGTATGAAACTAGGTCTTGGGCAAGAACAGTGTCTGAGGTGTCCATTGAAATAACAGCAAGAAATAGAATAATAATTAAATGTTATTTATTACCCCTATTGGAGAGAATTTTGACACATTTTATTTTAAAAACAGATTTTATTAGCTATCCCATATGTCTCAAAGGCTGTTTCAGAAAATTTGAGGAGATAAATTCCCAATAGGTAGTATTTACATAATGTTTCTCCTGTTGGCAGAGACATGAACCTTCTTAAGTGACCCAAAAATATCTCAATCCCCAAACAGTTAAAGGAGCTATTCAGCGGCAGACATGATGGTTGTTAAGTAGTGTGGGGTTTCGAGAAGAGGGAGATACGTTCAGTAGCGCGTGACGCAGGCACTACGCAGAGCGTAACGTAGGCAACAATCATTTTCCAAATTGTCACTCCGGTAAACAATAAGACAATCAAACAATTCTCTTTCATCCAACCTACCCCCTTTCCAATTACATATTTAATCATTCTTTTTACTTAATTATAATCCATTCTCAGTAAAGGTGAGGAACCTTCTTGTTGTAATACCCAGGTTGTTTTATTCTGCTGGGGCACTCAAATTTACAGGCAAGGAACCAACGTTAGTGATACGTTACCTTCACATAGAGCAAGAGCACCTACTGTAAAACCAGCTGCTGCCAACATATTGCCCATGCAGTAACTTTCCATACTGCAACTCACACATGATACCACTGTAAATAAGGTGTGGTGCAACAACCTACTCACCCCACTTCTAAGGGGTCACCCCAGTAAAGTACCTCTATAGGCCACCCACACCAAATACCTGTACAACTCAAGTCAGAAGTACTTCAAGGCTTCAGGCCCTAACAGCTTGTGTACACAAGGATTAAAACTGCCTTAAAAATCATACACAAGTTCCCAGGAAATCCAGTCAGGTGAGGATAAAAAGTCAAACACAACAATTCCAGCCTTCACCTTACGCGACACTAACAAAAAATCACTTTCGTGCTCATTGTTATAAAGGTTTTTGTCTGTCTTTTCTGTGCTGCAGTAATATACCGTTTTTTTTTTAACTGAGACTGAGGGAGTGCTTACTGTTTTTTTCTGTGAGACTATTAGCTGTGATATCTACTTTTACTGAGCCTAAACAAAATTCTAAAAGTTATTACATTGTACGAGGGGAAATGTATTTTCCATCTGGAAATTTCTCTTTGACGGAAACAAATGTACTGTAGGTAAGAAAACAATTGATTAGTTTTACAAAGGCAAAATTACTCCACAATTGGCCCCAGATTGCACTCTAAAATTTGGAGTTATTATAATTGTTACATAATTGGATAGCAGCGTTTCATTCAGGTATTTATGAGGTGTAGCTTTTTCCTGCAAACTGAAGCAGGAAACCACATACCTTTCCCATTTTGACTTTACACATTTACTTATGTAGAGTTATATTAAAACATGACAAGCCTGAAATATCCAGCACTTCTTGTCACTTGTGTTGAAGCCTGCAGCCCTCAAAATTTGAAATGGATCTCTCTGCTGCGCAGAACAAACCCGATCTCTTCCACTGATCTTTCCCCACACTTCTGAGTGAAGGAAGACTGAATACCAGCAATGGGATTTGTAAGTATTGGCTTTAAAAGGTGTCTGCAGTTCTCTCAGCCAGGTAGCGCACTGTCCAAATATCATAAATCTGCCTGCAGAATGGACGTGGTGTCTGCAGAGCTGTCTGTGGCAGAGTCCTGCAGGGTGGAGTTGGCTTCAATGTCACTGATAGCAGCTGTCACTGCTGAGAAGGGCGAGAGGGCTTTCTTCTCTGAACAGTATATACGACCAGCGTATTGTCACATAAATAATATTCAACCCAATGACTTTTTTTTTTCCAATAAACTAAAGAAAACCAAAAGCGGTAAGGTAAATTATAGTTCAGTGTTCTGGACAGTTACACCTTTTTTCAGCCCATAACGTTTAAAATTCATCCAGATCAGCAGGCACGTTTTTGAGTAATAAATGTGTATTATGCTGCTAGTTTGGTGCTACTTGTTCTGTCTTTTTCAATACTATCTATCAATACCGTATATACTTCTCATGTTGGGAATGGTGCGGATATATGGCTTTATCAGTAGGAGGAAATTGCTTTTTCCTGCTTGCACTGCTGGAGGTGGAGAGATGCTTTTATAAAAGACTCCAAAATGAACCTGACTTATTTATAGGAGTGTGTTTTGATAAAGATTGGCAACACTACACACTCATCATTTTACTATAAAGCAGGTGTTCTCTCTGTTTGTTTATGTGAGTATACAGGAATGAGAACTATGACAGGAATGAGAGGAAGCATAGTTCTATCAGTACAATAAATGCATTGTTTGATCACTATCAATAGTCAAGTCTATGCATCATTTTCTCTGAGTAAAGGTTTCAATAAAGGAGCACCTTGTCTTCAGAACAGAGCTTCCTCTCCATCTCCAAGCTTAACCCAATGCCTCTGTCCTCTTTGTAGATTACGTGTATTTTATAGCTGCTGTATCATTATCAATTTCATTATTTGTCTCTTACTAGCTGTGTTGTTCTGTACTGTTGTTTTTTTTTCTTTTTCCATAGTTGTGATAAACATTCACATATTGGGAAAAGTATATGTCAAAAAGAAAAATGGATCACTCCAGCTGTACCACAAGCTGCTCATAATACGATCATTTCCTTTTTTACATTTAAAAGTGCTCGCTGTTCTTTCAGCACCATTGTCAGTGCAAGACTTCCTGCTCTGTCTGGCCAGTTTTTGCTTATTTTGACTCTGATTTATATTTGTGCAGTGCTCTGTCTTGACTGCTGACCTTAGCCCTGATTGGTAGCGGGGTTAATTGTGCACTGGAGGGTGATGGAGAGAGTAATGAAGAGTCCCACTGAGCTCCTGCAGAGATTGGCCTTTTCAACACTAAACATTGTGGAAGGCTGTCCTTTGGGGGTCTACTTTGTTCTGTTTTCAGCATCACTTCAAATTACGGATATTGACAAGATGGTAAAATAAAGCAGGGAATCCTGACCTGCTATGAGCATGGTCTTAGATGACTGACACCATTATTCCATTGTTACTGTACGTACTGTAGTAATATATATCATAGCTGTTAATACAATGTAAATCCAGTGAAATGGAATTTTAATGGTTTTGTGATTTCCTGAAGTTATACTTTTAAGTGATGTAAGTTTACAGGTATGTGCAATTTGAATCTGGAAAAAAATTCAGAACAAACTCTGTCCCTGTTTTCCTGCACATTTAATTAAATTTAAGTATTTCTGGAATCTAAAGTTAGTGAGGATAATAAAATGCATAGTTTCTCTTATTACTGTTACCCCTCTCGAATGTTGAAAGTGTTCTGAATTTGCATCTGGGAGCAGCACCCCCTTTTTCCTGAAGCCAAATAAAATATGGAACTTTTCCTTTGTATGTTTATTCCAAGTCAGTCGTATTTCGTTTTGCGTTACCATGGAGTGTTTCTTGTGCTTTTGCCAGGAGAAACGAGTGGAAAAGCAAAGGAGAAGCCTGTGCTTCCCCAGGGATTGGGAGTGGAAATGAGGTGTGCCAGTGTTCTGAGAGTCTTGCTCCTGCACCGTGATGCATTTCTGACAGTCTCTGGCGCGTACAGAAAAGCAGACAGTGACGGAAAGTGGAAATAAATTGCCATAAGCATTTGGTAAATTCACACCCAAATACGATGTTAAGAATATTCCTTCTTACAAAATCGTCTGACGTTCTGTAATAAAAATAGTATGAGTCTGCCTTTTCTCGTTTAGAGTGGTAATGGGATTACCATTCCATGTACAGTAATCATTACCATTACAGGTCATTACATGTCCTTTCAGAAACGCAGTTGTCACCCTGCTTTTAAAAAATTCCAACGTGTTTTGGCTTCACACATCAATTATGTTGTCATGGTAGCTCTCAAAGCGTTGTTTTGGAGTAGTATCCATTGGCTGCTAAGCAACAAATGTAGTAGCCAGAGAAGAAATGTTACTGGCCAGCTTCTGATTTTTAGTAGCCAGATTTATGTTCATAAGGAATATTTTTTTACGTATAGAAACTTTTTTAGGAGTTCATATTTATTACAAGAAAGTGGAATGTTATTTGTGGTCCAGTGAAAAATCACCATTCTTAAGAATCATGCGACTACAGTCACTCAGTTTTTTTACCCAATGTAGATACAAGCTACATAGTGATTTGAGGTAGATCTAGATGCTTAGATCTGCTGCTGAGGCAGCTGTTGAACATGTTAAAGCAATAATTTTTTATGAAAGCCAGTTGTTAGTATGCCGATATACAGTACTTTTTTATCAGCTCTTGATCCCCAATATCATCCTGGATCACCCCAGAAATGAACAACGGGCTCGTCTGGTGAAGGCATCCAGGTAGCATGGATCATCACATTTTTACCTTGCACAAACTTCATGAGCAGCATGAGGATGTGTGTTTTCCTACTAGGAAATTGTGACATCAGGATGGGCCCGCAGCAAGTGAGATTGCAGGACTTGAGCAATTCAGCACCATGCTGCCAGGCAGCCATCAATCACTACTAGTGGAGCTCTGCATATGCTTTGTGTTCTGCATTCCCTGATCTCCATGAGAGTATCTAGATAAAACCTTGATTTGTTGCTCCCTGCTGGTGAGGCTCCCTGTTTTGTTTCTCCAGTAGACCAATAGTCTGAAGGTGCTTCTCTTTATAAGCTGGGCATATTGGTTTCTTCTTGTGTTTTTTATCCTGCTTCACATTCAACTCGGCCAGCACGAGCCAGCATTACCCAGCAGCCATCTCACCCTGCACTCACAACTGGCAGCCCACTGAAGCTCAGCAGGTGCGAGTCAGGTCAGTACCTGGATAGGAGACCTCCTGGGAAGAAGTTGCTGCTGGAAGAGGTGTTAGTGGGGCCAGCAGGGGACGCTCACCCTGCGGTCTATGTGGGCCCTAATGCCCCAGTATAGTGACGGGGACATTATACTGTAAAAAGGCACCGTTCTTTGGATGAGACGTAAAACCGAGGTCCTGACTCTCTGTGCTCATTAAAAATCCCAAAGTGTTTCTTGAAAAGTGTAGGGGTGTTACCCCTGGTATCCTGGCCAAACGTCCAATTGGCCTTTACCAATTGTGGCCTCCTAATAATCACCATCTCTGAACTGGCTTCATCACTCTGTTCTACTCCCCACTGAGAGCTGGTTTGTTGTGAGTGTACTGGCGCACTCTTGGTACCAAAGTGTCATCCAGTTGGGGCTACACACTGGTGGTGGTGGAGGGGATCCCCATTACCTGTAAAGTGCTTTGTGTGAAGTGTCCAGAAAAGTACTATATAAGTGTAGGGAATTATTATTATTATCATCACCTGGGCAAAATCAGCTTTTTCAATAGTGACCTAGTGCGTATGCAATATTTACTGTAGTTGAGTTCATCAGGTTAGTTGTGATCAGTTAATGAATACACCCTACTAATCAGTATCCAAAATCAATACACTTTATTTTTTTACAATAACATACAGTACATGTAAAAGCTGATTGCAGTGATACATCCATTTTTCGTACTTTTTGTCTGTAAAATCCAAATGGATGTTAGTCAGTTTTTACATTATTTTATTTGATCAAAACAAAATGCCGTGGTTCAGAGTACAAACACTTTGACTGAGTTGTCTGCTTATTAGTTATCCGAAAAAAATCTGGTGTTCTCCTTAGGTCGTATTTTGCAACTGTTGATTAGTTTCAGGGTGAGAATTTTATCCAAACAAAATAATGTAATTATTTTAACTGTAAGCCTAGGGCACAGAAATGCCAGAAACATTAGTAGTAAGAGGGCGTATTTAAAGCGCATAATTAAATTATAGAACATTGACTGAAATATTTCAATTTAACAATGTATTTGAAAGCCGTATCTGAACAAATAATTAACTGAATGCATTTTTGTCATTTAAACAGTTAAACACGGGGATAGAGATAATGTAAGACAAGTCATCAATGTGACAGCTACATAAATTAGAACAAACCGCAGCAAAATCAACATTTCAAAGCGGTGTGCTTTGAATGCGGGCCGGTTCAAAGTAATCAATAAAGTACACCTGTTATCTTTTTATATTACTATCCTGGTTTCTTTGATAATTACCAATTTGCAATTGTGTGTTTTAAAGGATGAGACTGAAATTTCAGATTTCATGCATCAGTTCTGATGTTTGCTGTGTATTGATAAGAGAATTAATGCTGAAAAATCCTTAGGATTGTTCTGCTTGAATTCTGCAGAAGCAGATACTAAACAGACCACCATACCAATAAAGAGGATGTAACTGTCAGGAGATTTCTGCTTGCTCCGAATATAATGATCTTCTTTCCATGTGGTGATTGTTGGAGTGTTTTATTTTAAAACATCACTGGAACTGAAATGGTATTATATTTTTGTCTTAAGTTTACAGTTTGTGTTTCTCTTTATCTTTTAATTCAGTGATGCTACAGTATAATGTTTGAATATGCCCAGATAAGCAAAATTCTTAGAATTAGCTTGGCATGGACCATGTGTCATTTTAACTGTCTTCTCGTGATGAAGTTGTAAATGGATATATATATATTATGTAGGGCCAGAAGAAAATAGAAACCCAGTGACCAACTGCAAATTTCACTTCCTACAGTACAGTATGTGTGATTTGGCCTTCCTTGGAGGAGATGTAATTTTTCATTGCTAACAGACAGCAGCTATGACCTGCATTTTTAATTCGTATCTAATGAGTGGATTGATGTTTAGATTGAATCTAGGCTACAATAAAATTTAACATCCAAGAACCTTAAACCAGTACTGTTATATCAAAGTGTAAACATGTTATTTTGGCTCTTGAAATGCAGTATTGTGAAAGAATGCAAAAACAAATGTTAATAATTCCTGACAGTGGTGTCCTTCAGCATAATTTGATATACACTATGTGGAAATGCATCTTCTTCTGTCTGGGACATAATGATATTTTTGAGAACTGTGATGCTACTTTTCATTTCAGATGACATTTCCTTCTATACAAATTTCTGTCAAGATTGCCTTCAGATACAGTTCTTGTGCATGGCCACAGGTTCAAAGTTAACTACTGTATAATTCGATTTACAGATTTCATGATGTTCGGTTGTCCAAATGTTTGTTTTACATCTAGGCTGAAGAATATGTGTAATGCATTAAATGTAGCGATACTTGCAGGGAGCTCTAGAATAAAAAAAACAAAAATTGTTCCTAGAGTTTTTGGAGTGGATGAGAACATTTATAGGTTAAATAAACCTATTTCTAAGATTATTTAGGATGCAATCTGTCATAAAGTAGCTATGAATTAAAGTTTTTCTTCAGTTAGCTTTTTTATTGATTGATTTTTATACTTTTGTGTGCTCAGTAACCTCGGTGTGTTATTACCTTTTTTGTACTTGAGATGTAATCATTTATCACTGAAAGATCTATTAATATTTTCAAAACACTTTTTCAGGACGTGTTGTTAGGACCTTGGGCTAATATCCTATTGATATTATCAACAATTCCTAAAAACCACTTCCCTGTAGGAATTCATTTGTACAGGTAGTACATCAGATTTGGAAATGCTCTATGCTACAGACAGATAGGTCCAGATTATATGTTTGTTCATATTTCTATGTTTCTGTCTATGTTAGGCTTAATGTGGAATGTAGGCTTGTGTGCAATATATACTTACTGTATGTGATGTAATGGTTTAATAACAGAAATTACAGATTCTACATTCTCTTATCTGCTAAAATGCTTTTAATTTATGGCTACAGCTGCTATGACAGTTTATATTTAAACACCGGTGCAAAATCATTAAAAAAAACTGAAATTAATGCATTCATTGCATTTTAAATAATATAAAAAAAACCCTCGCATCCTGATTTGCAACTGTGACTCACTTGGTTAATGTTTTTTTTTTTAGCGTGTCATTAATATCAGCAGATGGTTCCACTAAAAACAAAAGTAGTGGTATTTATTACAAGACAGACATGATAAACACATTTCACTCTCCTCCCTAAAACTATGGAGACTCACCTTCAAACAGAAATCCAATGAAAGTGATAAAATAGACAGAATGACATTCTTGGAACCATTGACTTCACATGAAGCAGAATTTGGTCGCATATGTATGCAGCACATTTCACTTCTGGCTTTGCACAGATTTGACTCCAGTGGCAATCAAAAGTTACAGCCATCTGCTTTGAATACCATCCTCTAAATGGACTTTAATAATTGATAGCTTTGTTTTTGGTCTCTCAGGAGGACAAATGGGCCCAGGAGTGAAATGTTCTCCTGCTGAGAGACAGAGCCTCCCCCAGGCATGGCTGAGACATAGCGGCTAGTCTGTGTGAAAACACTTCCCACAATACAGCTGGTGGCTGTTCTTATTGCTACTTCAAGAGAGACAGCCTAGATAGTGATTCTGCTTTCTTTTGAAATTCCTTTGAAATCTGTAAGGCAAAATCACATCTACCACTAGAGAGCTCGTGAAAGTGCGAGAGATTATTATAAAACATGGAAGGAAGTTACAGTGTAACTGCATTCTGTGTTCTGTTCCAAAAAATGTAATGCCACCCGTCCTGGCTTCAACATGCTGAAGTCTAACGCATACACCTGATGTGAGACTGATGTGCTTTAGCCACCTCAAAAAAGACCTCTCGTCTGTGTTGAAATAACACCCCAACCAAGCCCTTACGGATATATTTAGGGATAACTGGGCAACACTGCCCTGGTGAACAGATACAGTATTTGGATTTGATATTTTTGCTGTGAGGTAAAGAGCGATGAAAGTCAGATATTGCCAGCAACATCTAAGTATGTAGATTTGATATAAGATGCTGATGGTTTCTGCTCCTTATTGATGGGGAGAATACTGAGATATTATGAATGGAGCTTAAGTTAACAGACGGATCAGATTCTGCTGCATAAAATTCTATTCCTTGACTAATTGCATTTGTTTTATGTACATATTTACGGTGTTTTGAATAGAGCACAAGTCATCGTTTTTTAAGAAATGCGACTATAATCTGATTATTCTAATTAATGGCAAGCTTTAGTTCTGAGTTATCAGAAAATGGGATTTGTGAGTTTAGAAACCATTTAAGCTAACCACTTTTTCAGTTTATTACATCACAGTATTGCAATATTTTAATACTATGTTGCTGTTACATATACTATAACAGATTTGTTAAAGCTGCCTGGTTTTTTTTTTAGTTCACTTACAGACAACAGTTTTCAAGCCTTTCCACAGCCTCTCAGTAGAACTCAGGTTTGGACTTTGACTAGGCCACTCAAAGACACTTTTTTTATTCTTACTCCAATAAAGTATACAGTAGTTTTGGCCTTGTGCTTTGTCTCATTGTCCTGCTGAAAGGTTACTTTTCTTCCTGGTTTGAAGTCTTAAACAGGCCAAAAACATTTTTCCTCTAGTAATTGCCTTGTACTTTGCTCATTCCTTTTCCCTACAGTTCTAACAAGTTTTCCTGTCCCTGCTGAGGAGAAGCATCCCAATAGCATGATTGTACCACCACCATGATTGACTGTAGGGATGGTGGTGAATGAGTAATGCGCTGTTTAGGTTTTGCGCCAAATGTATTACTTTTGCTTTGATACCAAAATGTTTCAATTTGGTCTCACTGCACCACAAAACATGCAAACCACATGTAAAATGTGAGATGGGGTTGTCCTGTTGTCATACAGGACAGCTACAGGTATGGGAAGTGAGTAATTTATAATTATAATTGCTTACACTTACTGTACGTAGCGCTTTTCTGGACACTCCACTCAAAGCGCTTTACAGGTAATGGGGACTCCCCTCCACCACCACCAATGTGCAGCCCCACCTGGATGATGCGACGGCAGCCATAGTGCGCCAGAACGCTCACCACACATCAGCTATTAGTGAGGAGGAGAGCAGTAATGAAGCCAATTCATAGAGGGGGATTATTAGGAGGCCATGATTGGTAAGGGCCAATGGGAAATTCGGCCAGGACGCCGGGGTTACACCCCTACTCTTTTCGAGAAACCCTGGGATTTTTAATGAGCACAGAGAGTCAGGACCTCGGTTTTACGTCTCATCCGAAGGACGGCGCCTGTTTACAGTATAGTGTCCCCGTCACTATACTGGGGCATTAGGACCTACAGAGACCGCAGGGTGAGCGCCCCCTGCTGGCCCCACTAACACCTCTTCCAGCAGCAATTGTTGAATAGAGTAGATAGAATATTGTTCACCAATTAAAAAGTTTCTTCCATCTTAGTGAAATTTGTGGCTCTGTCAAAGTTGTTGCAGATCTTATCTTCATATTATGAAATTTCACTGTGCTCAAAGAAAACATCAGAATGTTTTTATAACCTTCTCTGTCTCTGATCTCTGTCTTTCTACAACTTTATTCCCAAGGATTCGAAAGCTCCTTTGTGTTCATGATCTGTACTTGAAATTCACTACCTGACTGAGGGACTTAATGGAGTTATGTGTACCACTATTATTGCACGTAGACAGAGACTACTCAATTAATTAGGTGGTTTGTCAGGGTGGTTTTGTGTGCAAAACTTCATTTTGGTTTGTCAGAGTAAAGGGTTTAAATTTCCATTTTCCATTTTTGCATTTTCCCTTTTCTCTCATATTATATACTTCTTTTTCTTTGCTGTAAATTTGTGGATTTGTCTGTGTATATAACTAATATTAATTTCTGCTTTGATGTGTCACGATTTTCAATAGAATGTGAAAACTGTGCCAGGGTCTGAATACTTTTGGAAGGTGCAATATGAGCACAGGCTTTAAATATGCAAACATTCGTTAGGAATTACACACGAACAAGTAAAGGCTAATTCTGTGCTGAAATGTTGAAAAACATATTCGACAGCATTTTGTCTGTTGAGCCTTCTAAAAGTTTGCTTGAAATAAGTATACTTTTCTTTGCATGTCAAGAGTAAGGGCAGATAGGTTTATGGATTTAAACAAACTTTTAGAGTCACTATTATTTATATTAAAATTAAATTAAGGTTACATACCCAGCAGCATTTTAGTATCAAGTCTTGAAATGACTATGAACTCCAAAGTCATAGAGTTTTCAGTTGACCAGATGACTACTAAAATTGTGATGTGTGTGGCTATACAAAGCAGTCTGTCTAAACCCATGTATCTCTCTTCCTCTCTGCCTCTCTTTATCTTTAGAGGAACTTGGCAATGAAATATCCTTTTTCCCCTTTTCCAACCTTCAAATTGTTCTTGACGTAGGTGGCAGTGCCTCCTTCTTGCAATAACTAGCTCATGGTGGCAGGGACAAAGAAGTGCATTTTTGGGGATCTAATTTTTTCTGGCACCATCAAGAAATGGTTCCCAATACATTTCCACAATCGGGAAATGGACAGATTGTCCTTCTTTCTGTAACAGTAACGTTTCACCAAGCTTCCCTGTTTTTTCCAAAAAAGAAAAGCTGGTTGATAAAAGAAACTGTGGATGCCTCCTTAAGTCATAATGGAAACATACCTGCTCACTGAGTGGGATAAGATCAGATTTCAGAGGCTAGGTGTAAAAAGCTTGGCTTGTACCACCATCCTCCAGGTTTTCCTTCAGCATTAACACACATTAAATAGGAAAAAAATGAAGTCAGCAGTTTTACACTTAACACACTCCCCTTTTTGGTGTCAGAATTTTGAAACTGTAATGAAATTTTCATATTTCTCATTAGAAAGGGGGGAGTCAAATTTGCCTTGTTAATAGAAAATGAAAAGGTCTCAACTTCTGTGATCATGGTTGCTTGCAGAGTGTGAAGATCACCTTGGCACTTGAGCTTTAGAGTGACCCCAATTTAATACTGGGACTATAGCATTATTCCAAAGCCATCTGAGCATAGAGATGCCCTGCTGTACAAAGGCGTTTTGCTCTTTAAAGAGAGCCATGCTATAGAAATAAAACTGCGCCAATGCTAATTCATCAAACTGTGAAGTCTTCTAGTCTTCTAGAGATGTTTTTGTATTCCCAAAAATAAATGCATAAATTGAGATATTCAAGAGGCATAAGGGCTTTCAGTGTACAAGGCTATTCTTAACAAGGTTTTCAGAGGAATCATTCAATAATTTAATATGTATAGGTACTGTAGTTGAATTGCATCAATTTTTCATAGGCAACTGGAGTGTTCAAAGTTTTATGTAACCAAACCTACAGTATGCTGAAGTAAATTTTTTTTTATTGTGCAGTATGGTCAGCCTTAAGTATCACTGCAATTAATATAATTTAATCTTCTACATCTCTGTATCCATCAACTGAATTGAAGTTAAAGCACCTTTTAAATATCAGGTGACAGTGATTATTTTGTTTGGATTTTAAGTCTTTTTTTATATAAAAAAAGCAGGATTAGATACTGTATCTGAGTGCTTTCCAGGGCTCTTTCTGGATTAACCTTGGGCTTCATCCAAGATGGAATAGAAATAAATTTATCAGCATATGTGGCCTGCTCTTCCTAAAGCACACTCCTTAAAGTGAATTTATAGGTCACACTTAGAAGCTGTAAAACAGAATTTATGTAAGGATATACTTAAGGATATACTTAGTACATAAATATGATTTATATGATATAGTGTTTTTTAGTTTAGCCGATGTGCATGTACTATAATGTAACTATTCTGTTCAGTGCATGTTAGTGGTACTAGGTATATCATTTGAAAAAATTCAGTATTAAAAATGGACTTTTTTAAAAAGTTCAAGTATACAGTACATTACTTGAGATGGATTACAAGGATTACTCGGATTTTAATTCATTTTAAAATGTAGGGTAACTGGCAGACAGGTAATGCATTCCCACATTTCTGTCCCTTTTAAAGAATGAAATATGTTTCTCTGTCTGTTATATTAAAATGAAAGAGACTAAAATGGGTCCACGTTTGTTGTTGCCACAGTACATTTTCCAGACATTTTTATTTAACCCCAGAATTCTTAACCGGTCTGGAAGCAGATCAATTGTCATTATATCGAGCTGAGAAATGCTATACATGAGACATGCCTCCTATGGGAATTGACTGAGCGCAGGGGACGGTACTTCGAGGGTCACACTGTCAGAGGACGTCTGAATGAGCTTACTGCAAGGCAACAGACGAATGTCACAGCTGCACAGCTTTACTGGTTGTATAATGTTATTAACCTTTGTGAAGGTTTTAAAAACTCCTCCCCCTAAGTTAACATACAGTACAGTAGCACATTCAAATTTAATGCTCTGCCAAGTAAAATCAAACTGAAATCTGGTTAAATTCGTCGTAATACGTTTAGAGTAATTGCAGGTTGTGTGTGTCATTTCTGAAATATAACTGGATGTTCCTAGTTGGGTGACACTGAGGTGCAGTGCTTAGAATTTGAGCTCTGGGTTCAATACCAGACCTGAGGTGCTATCTATGAGGAGTTTATGCTGTACGTTCTTTCGTGTCTAAGTGAGTTTCCTCTGGGTGATCTGGGAAAAGTGTCCCTGGTGTGAGAATGTGTGTTCTGTGTTTTGTATCTGCATGTGCCCCGTGATGGACTGGTGTCCTGTCTTACGCCCGTTGCCTGACAGGATGTTCCCCTGTGGATCTGTATTGGATAAACCAGTTAGGAACTGGATGGATGGAATTCCGTAATTATCAGAATGTCAACCACACTAACTGATGAACAAGGAAGGAATTGCAGAACAAAGATTAAAGAATAAAAATGAGACTACAGAAACCCTGCAAAGCTATATTCATTTCTATAAATTAGAATTGGAAATTTCTTAGGGGAATTCACAGCCGATATTTTGCATCTAATATTTTGCACCTGAAAGTGAATATCACGATGCTATCACTGTTATAAAGGTTCCGCAAACAAAGTAAATGATTCATATTGTGAAATATAGTAGTGCTGTGGATCCAGGAATGAAGAGGTGGGTGATGCAAGCTGTGCCTGGGAGCCCCATGGTGATGGTGCACACTTAAGTCCAGCACCACTGGGGCAAAGTGTTAAGTGAGCTTCCATTGTTATTGGCAAGACCTGTGTCTTTCTTCTGTCTGGTGCAGCAATTCTGTCCTGGCATTGAACAGTTTGGAGGATAGGTAGAAATGGTAGAAACTTTAACTCAAAAAATAATATATACTGTAAATATATCTGTAAATAGATCTGTACATCCTTTAAAAATAAACTTACACATTCTGTAATATCAATAATGATAATTCCTCACATTCATGTTGTGCGTTTCATCCCATGGGATCCAGAAATCTACTTTTGTATGATTTTCTGCAGATAATGTAAGTAACAAATTAGGGGGGTTTAAATTAAACTTTGCTGTGAAAAGATACACAGAAGGTTATGTGTATTTATACTGTATAGGATGTCTGTATTTTCCATTGATTTAACACAGATTGTGATTTAATAGTAGTTTATCAGGTTTAAAATGAATGGAGCACACCATAATGCAGTCTCAGATGTAGAATTTGTTTCTGTTTTGGTTTAATTGTGGTTGGCAAGAGCTATCAAAAAAGAGCACAGTCTGTGCTGGGAGCTCTTCCTTTTTAATGAAGAACAGGGAAACAGAAGTTTAAGAAGAGCTATTGCATACAAACATGAGGCTGACCTTCCAAAATTGAAGTGTGAAAATAATCCATTTTCCGCTCCACAAAAATTGTCTCAATGAGTGAAGTTCGACAGATATTGTGACAGGCAGGATCACAAAGTGGAATATCACAGGGAGATACTTGGTCATGTCTGGAATTTACAATTATGAATTTAAATGCATACTGTATGACCTGAGTTTTTGTGGACACCTCTGAAAGCTAAAAACCTTTAAGTGTATGATATTGGTAGTAGTCAGGCAATGAGGCACAGAGGCACTAAGTCGTGATGTTCTGAGCTATCCTAGTTTTGGCTGTGTTAATTATATGACTGGGGGCCAGGAGCGTTCCAATATCAATGACTAGTGAAGTGATAGGACACATTATAGACTGTAGGTCATTAACTTCATACTTGCAGGGCTTTTCTGGACAGCTTTGAGGCCTAAAGATTTATTTAAATAGTTCAAATCCCATTTAATAGCAGCCTGATTCCTCACACCTGCTTTAACCTTGACAAGTTAATAACTGCTAAAGTTTCAAATACAGACCTAGGAGCTGACTGCCTCTGTCTTTTTAAACTGGTACAGGTGGCAGGGTATTCATTTCCCAGCTAGTGTCACTCTTGTTTCTAAGCCTAACTAAAGTTCAGCTTTCTCCTCTGCGGACAGCATTACTTCACACAAATTTGGCTGATATAGTGGCTCCACATAGTACAGTACAGTACACAAATATAGCAAGATGGTGCCCAAATTAAATTGTTAACTTATTATAACTAAGACGTACTATATAAATATCATATTGTATAAACATCAACCATAATTTATAATCATAAGCAGGCTTTTCTCTTTTGCAGGCTCCATGACATGGCACAGTTTTTAAAGAAAACATAGACATAATTTGATTAGGTTTTGAAAAAGAGAGGGTAGCATTCTGGTTAATAATCTCTACTGTCTCCATTGGACTTTCAGTCTGACAAACTGCTGTCGTGCCTTCAGCCTTTCATATATAAGTTTAAATGAACTCTGTTGCTTTCATAAATAATCTTGTGTTTGAAGTAGAATATGTCTCTATATGAAGCACTGACTTTTTACAGTGAGAACATGGTTATTTGAATTCTGTAGTTATTTCAAAGTGGCTTATAAAGGTTTATAACCATTTACTGAAAGATGAAATTCCAGAGGAGAGGTGCAATAGTAGGATTACAATTAAGGAGAAAATTCAATAGAAATTATAGTCCTACCATAGCTAATAGAATTATACCAGAATAAACACAGGCTGATGGATACATGAAGGATTTGGAATGTAAATGCTCAAAGCTAGAGGTGAGAGTAATTTCAAATCCTTGCATGAAGTGTTTTATTTTTCTAATAAACAGGAGTACATTTTGAACCTGGATCAAAAGGTTTTTGTCTTCTGTAGTTTTATTACATGTTTGTATTGTTTTCTGAAAAAAACATTTTTTTCCTTGATACACAATCTTCTCTCTAGTTTCTGTTTAGCACGGTGCAGATATACTTTTGACAACAGTTGTGTGAGTGTTTCTTCAGAAATGCAGATCCTAAAATGTTTTCCTTGGGTTTTTAGACAGTGCAGTGTCTAAAAATGCCACCATGATCCTAGGGGATCTAATTGCATTCACGGATCTACTTAGAAAATGTACAAAAAGGCACAATTCAATAAATTATCCAAGGCTGGAAGAGCACTGCACTTCTTGATAAGACCTATCAGTCGGTTGCATACATACCACTTCTTAATGTCTTTCGTTATTCCAGTACCCTCTCAAGAAGCAAATATTTACTTTTTTTGCCTTTCTATCTCTTGAGACTAATGTCTGTCATCGGTGAATAAAATATTCTAAAATCCCTCTTACTGATTTCTATTGCTCTTCCTCAAGTGTAATGGTATATCATGTAAATATGCAAAGTGGAGGATTTGCAACAAGTCTTCAGATTTATTTTCATCAGGACCAGTAACCTTTTTTCCCACACACTGAGGACGTAGATGATTAACTCATTCCTCAGAAGAACATTCTTTAAATACCAGAACAGCAACTGCTAAAAGGGGAAAAAGTTAAGTGATACTTATTGTACAGCTCTCATTCTTAATAAAAAAAATCTAAATGTCTGTGTTTGTGAAGTGAAATAAATATTATTTTTACTGCTTACACCCTGAATTAACACTTTGTAGATGTATAACTTTTTTAATAAGTACCCAGACACCTTGAGAAAATTGAGCTTTGGAGCACACAATTTTGAAAATGCCCTGGAAATACTGAAATTCTGAAACTGCATCTGTTTGAGCTGGTTTCTGTCCAAGGTGCTGAACCATGTTTTTGCTGAAGATGACAGGCTGTACTACTGAGGACCTTATAGACTACAGACCAAGATTACAGAGCTCGTCTCTGTTTAAGGGTAAATGCTGTGATCTTTGAATAATTACTGTGTTTGGGCTAATTGGGTCTACATGATAAATGTGCAGTATTTAGTTTTTTGCCTTTTGCACGTTAGGGGTATGTGACATTTCTGGCAGTCATCCACTGTATGCACTATATTTCTCCCTCTGCCAGTCTGACCCTATGTGCTTATAGTCTTTTTCATGGTGGGTGTAAAGCACATTATAAGACGTTTTTAGTTTATTCATTACCCTCTCAGTAGTGTCTCAAACTAGAAATGGGATTCATTTGAGATAAATTGAAAATAAATACATTTTTCTTCTCTAGGTATATCTTTGACTGAATCCAAATATCCAAGTGACTGTTATTATTTTATTGTACTGAATTGCAGTAGAAAAAATGATTCTATTTATTTATAAAGAAATCAAGAAATCATGTAAGGCTTAAAGATTTGGGAATGCAAATAACTTAATCTGACCTTGCAGGAGTGGGTTCGTGGACCGTGCATTTAATCTGTTTCACATAGATACCCATCAGCAGAGGAGAATGCTTAACGTGGAAACCCATTGTATTGTGACAGTATGAGAGAAATGACAAAAGGGGGTTTAGAAAAGGGAGCTTATCTTCCCCGATATCTTATCTGTTCATTGGTTCTGCAGAGTCACAAGTATTTTATGGAAATGTTGCAAAAGAAAGACACTTAAAAACCTTGCAGTTTTGCTTCAATAAAGAAATGAAACTAGGATTGTGATGTTCAAATTTATTGTATTGACTTAGTGGATCTTGAATCATACTGTACAATGCATCTAAATTATTAAATCGTCTAAATTAGCTACCATTGTTATATTTATTCAGCATATTTTCCCAAAGTAACACACATTTTATACACCTACTCACCAAGTTAAAACTATGGTATTTATTTGGCACCCAAGGATGAAAGACACAAGATGAATTTAATAAATGTGGGAGTTTTCTGCCCAGTGAAATGAGAACACCTTGTGATTTCTTGATCATAACTCACTGATGTTTCCACAGGGACCAATCAGTGTGTCCACATACAGTATGATACGTGTGTCAGTGATGTCAGTATAGGAAGATGGAGGCATTTTTGGAGTACCAAGTGTTGATACAATGAGCTGATATTAATTGATATACTGTATATACCTGTACTGTAGGTCTATATACAGTATGATAGGTTTTATTTTATTTTTGTACATTTTGTGCACAAAGGGAGGTTTTGGGCAGCAGAGGTACTGTCACCACTGCTCTCCAGCTGGTATGGGCTTCCAGGGAGCAGAGAGACAAGTGTGTGCGAGGTTGAAATGTCAGGAAAATAATGAAGCTTTGGTTTGGGTTTCACACTGTGGTATTATACTGCTGAGAATAGCTTTCGCAGTACTTTTTTCCCCATTGCTCTGTGAGCCATTTCAAGCAACTGGAAAAAGCTTTTTACTTAACGGCTGTTAATGCAGAGTTTGTCCCTGCAGGCACGCCATTCACTCACCTGCAGTGCTCAGTGTGTCTTCCCCATTCAGTATCTTATCATATCTGTTCAGGACATCCATTGTATGTGATGAGAAAAAAAACAACAAAATCCATTCAAAATGATGAAAGCTATTTATATTTCAAAATTGCACACTCTTATTCCTGGGTCCTTTTTATTCATTTTTAATATACTGTATAGAACTTTCAAACGACTTGGTAAAATGTATATAACAATGATAAAACACATTTTAGGTGAAATAAGTATTCTTTTTACTTGTTACACCCCTTTGATTTTATGAAATGTGATTATGCAGTAGCTTGACACAAGCACACACTTACGCTCTTGAAGTTAAAAAAAATCTCTAAAATGAGGTAGAAATTAAAAGTGAGGTCTTAAGAATTTAATAGGATGGCTTGTTACTCTTAAATGAATAGAAGCAGTGAATAAGATTAAATCTCTAAACTTCTAGAAAATATTTTTCACAAGAAAGTAACACTGTGACTTGAAAGTATACATCAATTATATTGATTTTTTGTGGGTTTTATTTATCTTTGAAAAGTACATACTTTATTTAACTTAATTGGCTCTTCTTTAAATTGGAGCATGTGTAAGGCGGTAAATTTGAAACTGATGGCTTCACTTAAGTCACCCTTTAAATCTTCTGTGATTGTTGTGAAAAATATCCTGATGTATCCTCTGTTTACATTGTAGTTCTTTTGCTGAATTCAAAAGAGTCACAGGCAGAGCTGGGCTGGACCTCTCACCCATCAAATGGAGTAAGTGTTTATTTTCTAACTCTTAAGCCACAGTGTGGTGATGTTTGTTCTCAGACGTATAGCTTTTGCACTGCTGAAACTTTGAAATGTGTTGTGACGTAAAGCATCTAGAGGATAATCTTGGCACTGGAAGCTTCTATGGTCGTGTCACTTTTCATTGTGGCCTCAGTTTTATGTCTCATTCCAATGAAGGAGGTTCACTGTGTTGCTCAGGATGGCAAAGCCAAGGTTGAACTAGCAAGAATTCCAGAATTTTCTAAACCCACCAAATCTTCCTGTCTCGTGCTTCCATTTTCTATTTGTATTGTTTTCATCATTTGCTTACTGTCTTGTGCTGGTGTATTCTTTTTTGCCATTTGCTTATTTTGCTGTGGTGTGAACTTAAGCGAATTAAAAATGGAATTAAATGTTTGTTTCTTTGATTGAATTAGAAGAGTCATAATCTATCTACAGAATAACCCAAGTTTGTTTTCCTACTGTATATAGCAAAACACATTTTTTAATTTAAATGAATTGTGTATACCGTATGTCCTTGTCCAAAGTTTTACCATTTTTGGCGGTTTGTGGAGTGTGAGACATTGCTGATTGTTGTTTATCTTGTTAATTTGTCAAGCGGCAGCGACTGAACACGATCTGAGCTTGTGTTGACGATTAAGGAAATGTATTTAGGGCATGCGGGGTGTACAGTGGGGAACGTTTGTAGTGTGGACTGAAAGGTTTGCATGCTCTCTCCCTGCAGTGGGAAGAGATCAGTGGAGTGGATGAAAATTACAAGCCCATTCGGACATACCAAGTCTGCAACGTCATGGAGCCCAACCAGAATAACTGGCTGCAGACGGGCTGGATTGCTCGGCTGAATGGCCAGCGCATCTTTATTGAGCTCAAGTTCACACTGAGGGATTGTAACAGCATTCCAGGAGTGGTGGGGACATGCAAAGAGACGTTTAACCTGCACTACGTTGAGTCAGACACGGACTTGGGTCGGAGCATCAGAGAAAGCAAGTACATCAAAATCGATACCATCGCCGCTGACGAGAGCTTCACTCAAGGCGATCTGGGGGAGCGGAAGATGAAGCTCAACACCGAAGTCCGAGAAATCGGACACCTCAACAGGAGGGGATTTCATCTGGGGTTCCAAGACGTGGGGGCCTGCGTGGCTCTTGTGTCCGTGAGGGTCTATTACAAGAAATGTCTTTCCACAGTGCAGAACCTGGCCATATTTCCTGATACCATTGCAGAGGCAGCCTTCTCTACCCTGGTGGAAGTCAGGGGGACCTGTGTCAATAACTCGGAGGTGGACATGGATAACCCACCTAGAATGCATTGCAGTGCAGAGGGGGAGTGGCTTGTTCCCATTGGGAAGTGTAGCTGCAGCGCCGGCTACGAGGAAGGACACAGCAGCTGTGAAGGTAAAACCCCCTTTGCTGACTACAGGGTGCTTTCTCAATGGTGTGTATAATGAAGGTTGGGGAAGAAGGTTAGATCCCGATCTTGCACACTTCTGCTCACCTGCATATCCCTGCATGTCTCGCAGCCAGGGCTTCCTTTTGCGTATCTCTTTCGCATCCCCCCTGCCTCCCCGTCCACACCTTTGAAGCTGTTCCCTAGCTCAGTTCTTGCACTAGTGAGGTTGTGGTCCTACAGACAGTCTGCCATTCCCTGAGCTAGGTGAGTCACACCAAGTAGCTTACATATATTTCGTTTTTCTCTTGCATTCAAGGTTAGGATCTGTACTGAATTATAACTTTGTAAGAAAATTAGAACTTCAGCTCTCATAATGGGTATAGTTAGTGTTGATGATGAATAGTTAGTGTGATGAATCAGTCTTAATGTTAGACCTTTTAATTTGCTTTTTTCTTTGACAAGGTGAACTGTCAAAAACAATAGCTTTGATCAGACTGTAACTGTGATTGCTGTGACCTATGGTGACTCATCAGTGTGTGACTCAAACTCTTGTGAGTCCCTCCTCATGCAGTGTGGGGTGGCACAAGTAGAAGCCAAGATCCAAGTCAGCTCTCAGAACTGATGTCACTTGATTGTTGCGAAATTGACACCATTGTAGAACTCTGTGGTAAGTTTCTCTTGACTTCACAATACACAATGCCAGTTGTTCTACTTTAGAAGTCCTGTACACATCTTGGTCCATCTGAACAGGCCATCTTGTGTGATTATGCAATGCAATAGGTGTAAATATCACACTAAGTTGTACATTTCCTGCAAATGGACTTGCTATATGAAGTGGGGATATTAAGTCTAAAATTCTGATATATCCTTCTGTGAAAAGCACCTGGAATGAGGCCAGTGTTTTTTACTGTGGCACTGGTGAGAAACCCTGTTTAAAACCTTTTTTGTACTGTATCATTTGTAGAAGAACTTGCGGATGGCTTAAAATGAGAGATGAAAATAATTTCCTTATAAGATAAAATACATGATGTCTGTACAGATGAAACAAACAAACGGGGTACAATTTATAGGATTTTCTGTGCTATATAATATATTAGAATACACATTTTTATTTCACATTTTTTTATCTTTTTACTTTTCACTTACTCTGGAATGCTTATCCCTTTGCATTGTGCATGCTGACACAGCACCCAGATCTAATGAAATACTGTGCAAAAATCTGACATCTTGGACACAACAGGAGTTATAACAGATATAAGTTATAAATTTAAATAATTTAATCTATGTCTCCACTAGTGATTCTTTTCATTTTAACGGTTTTAAATAATAATAACTTTTTCCATAGTACTACTGTATATATTGCTTTCATCTCAAAAGCTCCTAAATCTCTATATACTGTATATGGAAGTGGTCCCACTTCATCCACCGCTCAAATGCACGTACTTGTACATTGGCATGGCAACCATTCTGCACAAACAAAAACAGCTCCAATGCACACAGTCCCCTCCTTATTGATCCATACCCCTGATGCAGGAGGATCAAAAAGCCTCATACAGGTGAATGAAGTGTGGATGGTATAATGTTCTCACTTAGTTTGAATAATTCAGGTGGGTAGCTGCGTCAGCATGCATAGGCTGCAAAGGAACAAGCAGTAGGTTTATTCCATGCTGAAAAAAAAGCTGAGAACACGTTTTGGCCGTGGAGCCTTCTTCAGGTGTGTCGCACACCTGGAGGTGTCACACTTCTAAATTTTCCTTTAAATACAATTCAGCAAAACAAATGTACAGCAACATTCCGCTCCTTGGGAGTGCAGTAGAAGCCTCTGAGAGCTTTTTGTTTTCCATGAGGTAGACAAGGAGATAATAGAGAACATTGAGTAGTAGCATGCATCATATGGTTAAGGTCAGATAGCTCTTCAAAGCCTACAGGCAATTGGTCCTGGTCTCCCTCAAGTTGGGGGATGGCTATAAAAGAATCTGCCAAGAAACTGATCGGCCATTATCTGATGTAGTGTCCATTATTATGACATACTAAGACTACTTGTATAGTGGTCATCCAGCATACCAGTGGCAACCATGAATTCCAAAACCGCAGATGGAGATCTCTAATACACACTGGCATCATCGGATTACAAAGTGTCAATATCGCTTCTAGTCACCTGAGTGAATATGGCATGCATTACTTCTGAAGATGAGCCACAATACTGTATGTGGTGAATCAAATCTGCCATAATGTACATGACACTTGACACAATTAAAACAGAATTATAGCATGAAGGAGCTAAAGATCAGGCTGAGAACGCATTCATTCCCACAGAGACAAAGTATGATTGGTCTGTTATGTTTTAGGGGTGTTGTGCATTACCAGTCCTGGAACCTCTTTCAAACTCCAAAAGGTTCCAGGTTAAAAAATATCAAACTTCAAACTTCCAGAATGTACCAGGTATTTTGCCACTTCATTCATTCTGTAAAGAAGCTCAAGCTTGGCTGGAAATGTACCCTGACAATTATCCAAACAGTGCCTCCAAATCGACAAAGTAGTGGTTAACAGCTCACAAAATGTTGTTGACTGACCATCTCGATCTCCATACAGTACCTCAATCCAACTTAACACTGTCTTTAAACTGTCTCTAAAGGAGGCAGTTCACTAAGAGAAACCAAAAGGTCTGAAGAGCAATTCCACATACTGTATAGCAATATTCATAAATTCTCCCTGTGAAGTGCCTGAACCTTATAGCCATGCTAAGGGAGTATGGTGTCTAGTGAGTGTCTTTCTTGCTAGAGTAGAATTTACAAAATACTACCTACATTGGTGTAACTAAAAGTTACCCTTATGTTTTCTGGACCTTAATTGTTTTTGACAGGTGTGGCTTACCTCTGTGCAATGCCTTAAGACTAGTGTAAAGCATGTTTAGAACTTTTTAAGATAGAGACGTTTTTCTCCTTTTTTATTTGATGTACTTTATTTGATGTACCTATTTCATCAAGAGTGTGAATACATTCGAAGGGCACCGTACGCAGATCAGATAGGAAATTTATGCAGTTCAGATTTAAGAAGTGAAAGCTGAAATTTAGCCAGGACACCAGGGTTAACACCCCAGCTCCTACTGTACAAACACTGTATGGGATATTTTAACAATCAGGCAATCAAAACCCTGGATTAGTATCTATTAATAACTCTAATAGCCAAGAATCCCCTATCATAACAGAAGAATTAAATGCAAATTCAAGTTCAGAGTTTTGTATCTAATATTTCTGCACTTCATTATCCCTATAAAAGAACATATAAAGAGGAAAATTGCATTTCAAACAGAATTTTTCAAAGGATGGAAATGGCATTGACTCCCATTTAAATGAAGTGCATGTTATTTGTCAGTGAGCATTAGGCTGAGGCCCGTGTGGGCTACTGCTGTTAAACATCCATTATTTAAAATAATTTAAAGTTTTATAAAGATGTTCTAATAGCATGAATATACAATCATGTGAAGCTCCAGGATTTTAGATGGCATTGATCTTCAGTGATGCTTGACTAAGCTTTTGAATTAGAAGTGAGCTAGTCCTGTAGGTGGTTTTTCACAAGACTCAGACATCTTTCTTTACAGGTTCAATAATGTATTGAAAAGATAATGATGATCTTTTGATTTTATAAGAAGGTTGTGGCCATGGAGCTTGTTTTTCACAGTCAATTCCCTCATTAGTTTTTGTGCCATTTTTTCTGATGTTAATGATATAATCCTGAATAATTGCACCATAGATCAACTGTCCATAAACATATTAGGTACATAATTAATGCTTTAGTCTTGATATAGTGATAGATGACTGGATAGAATTATATTAATTGAGTTTGACGTAGACCTAACAAATTGCTGGCCCATCTACATTATGTACTGCAAATTGTAACAGTTGTTAATTGTAAATGCTGGACAGTGCTTGATTGCAAGTAGCCTCTTCCTCTTGACCAGGGAATTAAAATTAAATAAAAACTGTATCTAAGAACAGGTGAGGACAGGTAAACCAATGTGTAGGAACACCTGGATGTTGCGACAGCAGCCAGAGTTTGCCATTACGCTCCACACACACCAGCTGTCAGTGGGGAGGAGAACAGAGTAAAGAGGCCAGTTCATAGTTGGGGATTATTAGGAGGCCATGATTTTTAAGGGCCAATGAGAAATTTAATTACCACAGAGAGTCAGGACCTCTCTTTTACGCCCCATCCAAAGGACGGCAGCTTTTTAGGACCCACAGAGAGCACAGGGTGAGCGCCCCCTGCTGGCCACACCAGCACCTCTTCCAGCACCAACCTTAGTTTTTCCCAGGTGGTCTCTCATCCAGGTACTGACCAGGCTCACACCTGCTTAGTTTTGGTGGGTTGCCAGTTGTATGTTGCAGGGTGAAATGGCTACTGGGGCCAAGAGAAATTACAATTTATTCCTAAATATTTTCAATAAAGATAAAAGAAATATTTACAAAGGAAACTGGCAGATAGCAGTAATGGAAAAACTGAATATGTTTACAGTTATCCCAGGGGGGAGTTAAAGTGATCCAGTGTAGTGTTTGCGTTAGTGTATTATAGGGGGCTAAAAGGATAGAAAAAGTGATACTGTAGCTTGATAAATAAATGATGAGGCATAATGAAGGCCTTGTTATTCATTCAGTAACTAAGGGGAGGGATGTCAGTATGTTAATAAATACACAAACCTGAAATGTAATTAACCATCAGAGGCCAGTGATTTGGGTGTAGAATACAGAAGGCATTTAGTGGTAATGAGTACAAACTTGGAAAACAAGAACTTATTTACGGTTGTACCTCAAAGAGAAAAATCACGCCTGAGAAGAAATAAAAGGTCATTTATTGTCTCTCATTTCTTTTACTCTTCCATTTCTTTTTGTCATTTTTAATTATTTCTTAGAAAATGTCAAGCTTCATACATTCATATTTTTATGAATAAGAACTATCCCAAGTGCCAAAGGAAATACTTTTTTTTTATTATTGTAAACTTGTATTAATAAATCTTGTATTCATAAATGTTTGCATATCAGACTGAATAAAAACCAACATTTGTTTTATTGTTTGTTGGGATAGCAGTGACATTACATTATTTTTTCTAAACATACGTTTCAAGTTAAGAAAGCATGAGTACTAGGGCTTTTAAGAAAATCAAAAATAATCACTATTATGTTTGAAATAAAAAAATCTATTTATCACAGTTTCATTACATTGTTAAACAATAGGATGCAAACATTAATTTTCATTTTTTACTGTATGTTGAATCAATAGTCTCCACTTTAACTGTAACAACAATCACACAGAGACTATCACTGTAATACTGTAGGTTCAGATGAGCCCTGTTACAATATTATGATTTTTGATGACAAATATTGATATTGATTACAAATATTTGCATTGTATGAATATAGATCAATTAAAAAGAATTTACCTTTATATGTCCTACAAGTACTTTACATCTTACAATTGTATAATGCATGTAACAAAAGAATCAACCCATATTAAATTTAAGATCAGCCAAATTATTATTATTATTATTATTATTATTATTATTATTTTATGTTATGAACAATAAATGATAAAAAGGAAAACATATATAACTCATGTCTTAGGAAAGTGCTCTCTGTAATATGGAACTTTTACATTTGTCACTGACTTTCCATAGCTATAGAGGAATATTGTATTATGTTTGTGGATTGAATGGTGCTTATTAACAGTATTCACTATATGTAAATTATCATTGCATGGAAAATTCTGAACCTACAGATCAATAATTAAATATACAGTATCAAGTACAGTTATAGAAAGACCCATGAAACTCCACTGTACTCCATTTTAGTGTTTAGGGTTTCTTCTAACCTTGCAGAAAAATTGTGATTTTTTTTTCTCTTGTATGTTATTGGAAGCATTTTGTGAATAATGATTTTGAAAACTTTTGAACAAAATAGGAACTAGATGAATAACAATTTGTCATATGGTAAATGGATTTTTGCATTAGCTGACTGAAAATGTGAGTGGGTCATTAGGTTCATAGAAAAAAGTATTTAACTTTGTCATTTTCATGGGCCATAAAAGGTTCTTTCTTCACAATTTTATACACAAAGCAATTCATTTCCCCATTTCTCTTCTGGACAGGAGGACGACTGCTTGAATTAGGCTATAGCCTAAAAATAATGATCTCACTCAAAGAGAGTACAGGGCTGTCATCATGTACTTGGTTAAGGAAGGTGAAAAACTAAAAATTAAAGTATAAAAAAACTTGAACTTGACAGTAACAAAGCAGTAAGCTGAGTTCCAGTGTAGGCATGAGTCCCTTAATAATTGCCTGGGTCAAGGCTTTGATGTAGAGGGTCAGCACATTTAGAAAGATGGGAGGATGCCAGAGGCCGTCAGTTTCCAAGGAAGTGTCACAGTGATCATCCCTGAACGTTGGGATATATTTAATATTTCTGCATCATGGCTGCTCAAGACTGGCACCAGTGCAAGAAATGGTGCTTTTAGTCTGTTACAGTCCAGTGAAACGTCATGACCATCTGATCCCAGGTGAGGACAAATGTACCCTAAATGTAAGCTGTTGATGTTCCAGGAGTCTCTGCAATAAAAAAGTCACACTCACCCATCTGCAGATCAGATCAGAGCAACCTTTTTTATACTGTCCTGAGAACTGATTACATAGTATATCCCCCATAAGACTACCGCTGCCGGGAAATTAATTCTCATTTGAAAAACATAACTTGAGCCATGAAGCAGAAAGGAAAGGGAGGGTCATATACTGTAGGTGTGAGGGGTATTCCTGTGTTATTCAAGCCAGCTTTCATAAGAGTGGTTGTAAGAAACTCTTTCACTAACTGCTAAGTTCAAAACTAGTCCTGAGCCAAGTCAGACCAAAGTCAGACCGTCTTGGTACAGTATATGGCTTGCAGAAAACCTGAAAAACCCACACAGGTCCAGCTCAAGTGGCAGCTTGAAGAATGCTGGTTTTCCTATTATGAAATATTTGAACGTGAAATGATCACAGTGATGAAAGTCAAGGGGTCCTAGTGCCAAAGACTTTCTGATTAGAGCCTACCCTTGTCTCTGCTGAATAATTCCTATTGAAGAGATGATTCATTTCCTGTATACTGTAACTTTGAATGTTCTTTTTTTATGGGGTTGAAACATGTTATGTTGGGAAAGACGAGGAAATCCTTAGGCACATTTTGTTGTTAAATGCATTGTACAGTGTTCATTAAAGCTCATCTGCATGACTGCAAGGAGACAATATGTTTTTCTAGTATTTGGTCCTACTCTCTGGTTATATAAGACAAGCATAAATCAGTGTGCACACCTAGAGCCATAATCACAGAGCACCTTCTGCCTGGCTGAATCTGCAAGACTCTGCCTCCTTGGGAATTCTAAACAAAAGGCTACCATGCATTAAAATAAAACAATTAGAAAGGATTATTTTGGGAAATACTTTCAGGACCTCCCAGAAACAGCTCCATTTTGTCAATGTTGATTGGTTTGTGGATACCATGTTTCAAGTTGTGATGTCTTTATTTAATTTATCTTTCTCGCTAAAGGCTTAATTTCCTAGTAGATCCAGTGTTTGTTGGTAGTTATCAGATAGTCTCAGGATGGTTTAAAAACAGTTTAAGGTCTAGACAATTGGGGGCTCATTCACAGAGATTTAATGTTCCAATGTTAAATGAAAATACAAGCTGTAATGAGATGGGTCTTCCTATTGGATGGTGCCTCTAAGTTTAATAACAGTACAGGACAACGGTGCTAAGAATTTTATCAATCTTTTGATGAGGACAGGATTGACTTTATTTGGCAAAGTGCGGAAAAGTGCTTGAGCTCAGAAAATCTAATTCCGAAATGTCAGCACCTTATAAATCTGTACAGGCAGACAAAAACAGCCAGAGAAGCCAGAGTTGTGAAGCTGCAGAAGCAGTGTTACACCTGGGCCAGGTTGAGCAAGTGCTGGTCTAATGGGTGAGTACTCTCTCTGACATTCTGAGTAGGGTTTGCCTTGCCTGATAAAGCACTTCAGTTTTTCCTTACAAACTGTTACAAGATGAACTCCTCTTCTGAATCAAGTGTAAAAGAGAGCAATGTTTTATCAGTGCAAGTCCAAATTGTATTTTAAAGTATTTTAAAAAGATTGAATGTCTCTTTTCTGAGCCATTATTGAAATAACCTTCTATTTAAAATTTAATTTGCCTTCTACTGTTGAAACAAGTTATATTTTTATCAATGGCTTTGGATCTGTGATGGTTCAGACATTTATCATCCTGTACAGTATAGTTATCAGCCCCATACAATCTGGACAGTGATCTGTTTTTGCCTCTGGGTTAAAACAATCACGTTTACATAACTTGTGCCCATGTAGGCAGGCAACATGAGCAAACTGGAATTTTGAGCTTTACCTAGAATTTTTCTGAAGAATTCAGCTGTGCTTTGACCAGCCTGACAAATACTGTCCAGAACAAGATTTTATTAATTTTACGTACAACAGTCCGAAAACAGCCAACTCCATATTAACACCTTTTCAAATTGTGCTTATCCAAGTTGAATTAGGAGCCCTGTGCAGGTGAAGAGGTTAACCGGACTTGTTTATAAAATCACTTTACTTAATTTGCTATCAGAGAATTAACTGTAAAAGCATTTGCTATCTAACTGCCTTGGTGAGATCTTGTTATTGTTCACAGCTTTCAGTGCCTTGCCTGGCAATATGCCACATTTAGCCATCTGTTTGAAGTTAGGAATTTACATAGGTAGTCCCAGCAGACATTTGCTAATGTTTCAGATTTCTTTGTGTTGAATTTAAATAATAAATATTCTCTTAGGATGCATATTTGAAGTAAATTAGTGGCAGTGTGGAGGGGGTTGTTACCCTTAGAGAACACCTAAACTTTCATGGGACAGTACGTCATATTATTTGTGCACCACAACCCAAATGAATCTTTTATTAATTGGTATCTTTTATATTTGCAGACACACACACACATCCAAGCACATGTATGACTGAACTACTGTAAGTCCAGATTTCTTTTTCTTTTCTTTTTCAACATTAAAGATTGCAATAGTATATTTGAAAAGATCTATATTTATCTATATCTAGATATATTTTTTATAAGGAGAAAAATGACACTGATGCAGTAGAAGGATTTTTATCCTTGTGCTGAAATACAGGAGGTGTCTTAACAGCCAAATCTATTCATTGTTTCGCTTCTTCAACTTTGCATTGGAACCACCTACAGAATTAAAAAAAAAAGTAACCAGGTGGATATTTAGATTGTTGATGTAAATATCTACCTGTTTGCTATTATTTTCAGTTCAGTTTGAAGCCTGTACATAACAAACCTAAATAAAACATGGTTTAGCCCCACATTCTTTGTACTGTAAATGTGCTGGATTATTTAAAGAAATTGTTACACCTAACCTATGCTTTACTGTACATGCATCAGTTTAAAAAATAAAGACATGAAAAATTTTACTTCTAAAAGTGATACTATCTATTATATTTTCCAGCTTTGTCCTTTTTAGGATCATTACATTTTCTGTGACTTTATCTTAAGGTCCAAGCTCTTAGTTTCTCACCCGGGGAATTGACCTTTAATATACTTTTGGAAAACGCTGTCCCTGATTATCATACACTTGTTCTAGACAAACAACAACAACAACAACAACAACAACAACAACAACAACAAATATGTCTATATTATCTTAAATGTGTTGTTCATTTCGCAAGAATTTAGGGATATTATTAAATCATTCTACTGTATATTCACTGATCATAGTGTTCTTCTTTATAGCATTTGTAGTTTGAGCACAGAAACACTTGAATTTATCCATTTCCATGAAGGCTGTGCACAGCCAGGCCTGTGTGTTAGAGATCTTGAAGTGTGCCTTGTGTACCAATGGAAGAGATTTTGGACATGTGAGCGGTGCAACTTTGATCATTTTAGCGATAGCATGAAGTTATCATGAAACATCTATATACAATGACTATTAATAGTTTTCACACACTTACGACTTTTTCCCATTTATTCTGTTACACTACAGAATCATCCATTAATTAATTTTCTAACCGCTGTGTCCAATATAGGGTTGCAGGGGAGACAGAGTCTATCCCTGCAAGCAACGGGCACAAGGCAGGACACATCCTGGGTGGGACACCAGTCCATCACAGAGCACACACTTACAGTCACAGTCACAAACAACACTCACCCCAGGGCGAGGTTTCCCAGAAGCCAATTATTATTAATAATAATAATAATAATAATAATAATTGCGTACACTTATATAGTGCTTTTCTGGACACTCCACTCAAAGCGCTTTACAGGTAATGGGGACTCCCCTCCACCACCACCAATGTGCAGCATCCACCTGGATGATGCGACGGCAGCCACAGTGCGCCAGAACGCTCACCACACACCAGATATCAGTGGGGAGGAGAGCAGAGTGACGTAGCCAATTCATAGAGTTCATAGAATTAACCTACCAGTATGTCTTTGGACTGTGGGAGGAAACCAGAGTACCTGGCACAACCTCCAAAAGCTTGAGGTTGTAAAAGTGGAAAGCAGTTGAACTTTCTTTTTTAATTGTCGTAGCTATACCACATTTAAATAAAGTCTAAGTTTTGATTATTTTGATCTTTTGTCTGTGAGGAGAGGGGGCCATTTTATGTTTTGATTGCTATTATATAAAACTGCACATCTGTCTTGCTTATTTTCCCTGGTTTTCCTAGTTTGTCTCAGGTTATCATGTTATAGGCTGTATTACTGTATATTCCTGTGCTTTTAGCAAAGCATACTGCTGCAAACCTACAGGTAGCATTACATGTGAAAACAAAAAGTGTCTCATTATTTGTGTTTTAGGCCTTGATTTTAGAGTTTAACAACACTCACCAAATACTTTTTTCTACTGAGTAAATGCTCATCATAGACTGATAATTTGATGTTTTTGCTTCTTCTCTTATGATAGTGCAATTTACAAATGAAGTGTTACATTGGTCCTCATTATAATGAGCTTCAATTACTCTACTCAATTTGTGGTTTTCCAGACAACTGTTATAACAAGAAAGTGCTGATTGGTGAACATGATTCTAAAACAGAACAGGGCTGTTTAATTCAGTGTAGTTATAGCGTATTCCCCATAGCTCTCACATTTATTTAGAGTATATACCCTATTTAGTAAGAATAAATAAGAAAACAGTTTATATGCTCATTATCGGGTGTACAGCATATTTTCAGAATTTTCCCCCAGAGTTTCATTAATGAGTTGTTAGCTACTTCATCTTGTTATGTAGACAACTTCTAGCGTTCTCACATTATTCACTCGGAACTCGGTTCAAATCTGAACTTAAAAAACTAATTAATCAAGAAATGATTGATGGGAGTGTAAGGGTTTTTTGCCTCTGTTCACTCGAATCCCAGAATTACCCAGCGCCTGAAATCACCCACTCTTTGGAGGAATGGGCTGAGTTCTTGGCGTTTTGAATGCTGTGCCTGAGGGATCAGAAGTCGTTGATCAGTACATTCCTGTGCAACATAAGCTCCTGAGAATGAGAGGAGCTACTCGGATTGCACTTCTTAACTTTGTGTGGAAATCTGTGAGTTGAGAAGCAGATATTCCAGCTGCATAACTGCAGTTAAGGTACTGCATGTCGTCCATTCCCTCTGAAACCCAATGAGGCGCTCACATGATGTTTTGTCCCCCATGTTGAGAAGCTGATCAAAACCTCTTCAAAGAATCTGTTGAAATTTGTTTGGAATTCGTGTCTCTAGTCCACAAATTTAAAATAGTATATCATAAATTAGTTGAATGGTTTTTGCTATTTCCTTGGGAGTGCCTTGTGAAACTGAATTTGTGAAACATGTCATAATGCAAAATCTTGCCCAAACTACTGTAAATTGAATAACATTATAATCTGATGGGGTTCATACAGTGTACCTATAATGACTGCAGTACTAGCACTATTGAGAAGAATCACTTTGAGACCCCCAGACGAACTTTGCTGACAGTGTTTTCCTGTTTAACATTTCTGTGGAGAACTCTTAAATGCCACCAAACCACTGCAGAGGATAATGGTGTTTTGTGATCCAAACAAAATGTTATTTTGGTGTAGTTAGGACAACATACTGTACATGTGTTGTAATATGATCTGACTTCTTGAAGTGGCTTTTTTGTAAAAAAAAAAGTAAGATTTGCAAAGAATATAGAATGTAATAAGCTTTCTCAGACACTAGAAGTCTGGAATGGCTGCATGATTACAGTTATATTCGTTTGACTGTCCTGTTTGTATTGTTGACTGTATAGTACCCACCTCAAGTGGTCCTTGATGTAAAAATCCACCTTAGATGAGTCTTCTGATACATTGTTTTATCTCAGACTAAGGAAAATAATGCAGGACTGAAACACTAGCAGGTACAGATAATTCATAATTGTTCAGTTTTGCTAGCATCACTTCAGTATTGCAAACACTGGGGACATTATTGTCGACATTCCATGTTATATTTGTTCTTATTCTTAGAATGTCTTTAATCACAAAGAGCAATATGATTTCATAAAATAAATTCACTGGCTCCCAAACTACTTCGTATGCTTGGATTAACAGTAGCAAATGACCCATATTAATTTTGAACATTCTGATCTGTATCTGAATGATCAGACACTGGAATAATTTTTCTTTACTGCTCAGACACAGATTATGGATAAAATTGATTTAAGTTCACTGAGGTATGCAATGTAGAGCAGTTTGATGTGAGTTGGTATTCAAGAGTGTATTAACCGCACCTAATCTGTCACTTTTAGTTGCTGTGGTTTTAATAGCCTGGAAGTGGAATAAGAAAAGTTAAAAATGAGAGGAGGCCACTGAGCCTAACTTGTTCATTTGGTTTCTAGTAGCTTAATGATCCAGGGATCCCATCAAGCTGATATTTAAAGGATATTGTGGAGACAGCTTCAACAGTGTGAATTTCTCACACAGGTATTTAGCAAGAATCATTTCCCCCCATTTTTAAAGTTGGCAATGTAAAACTGAAAAATAATATTAAGAAAATGGAAAATCAGAATTGCGGCATTTGGTTCTTACAGAATACATAGACTTCAGAAGAGTTCTGAGCCTTACTGTACTGTATAAAGTATAAATGGTGAGACAGAAGCCTGTTTCTGAATTATTTGACAAAAGTATTGGCTGAAGCACATAAACGCCCAGTGTCATAGTTTCATGTTACAACAGTGGTACAGTATACTGTATACAGAAGTGGGTTTTGAGAGACCTACTGTCATGCCCTGTACACCTAGAGGGCGCTCTACTTCTGTCCTGTTCCTAGTTCCCTGTGATTGTTCATGTCTTTCCGGTGTGTCTTGTTGTGTAGCCTGTTTACTTTCTGTGTCTGCTCTCCTCCTCGATCAGCATTGAGGGTACTGATGTCATGAGACCCGACTAGCACCAGGTCGCTCCTGTCCGTGGCCTGAGGGCGTACTGTAGGTTTCTTTACCGACATCGTCTGACCCCCTGAGCCTGGGCTAACCCTCATGTTGCCCCTTTTACTGCTACACATAGGGTCTCTACTGCTCTCCTTGTCATTCCACGGCATGCCTTGCGACATCCGTGACACCTACTGTCCTTATTGAAATACCTTACTGAAATATTGTTGGTACTGTACATATTGAATTTGTTATTGTTTTCACTCAGACAGCTACTAATATTTCAGATGAGCTGCTGAAGTGTCACTTTGAATGCAGTTTTTTCTTTCTCGAGTGCTTTGTGCAGATTTGCTCAATAGTGCCCCAAATTCCTGCCTGGTCAGTCAAAACCCCACTGTACTGCAGGACTCTCCTTGCTGTGACTGTCAGCTTGTATTTGTCTGAAATCGTGAGGGGGGTAGAAATTTTTTAGAGTACATTTAAAGTCTTTTACGTTAAGTTGGGGGGATGTTGTCTTGATGCTGTGAATTATTTTGGATGTGTTTTTGTGTTTGGATGTGAATTTCTTTTTTTTTGGGCGGGGGGGATGAGAAAAAGTGGAACACTTCTGCTAATCTATATTTATATGATTTGTACAATGAAATATACGTTTCATTGAAAGTTGAAGCTAGAGTCAGCAGTAGTTTGGGGAATTAAAGTTATATTTTTATTGCAATCCCCCCCCCCCACATACAGTATAAGACAAATGTACAAAGGGTTCTTACGGTTCAGTTATTTCAGTATTTGTCATATGGACCTTAAGGTTTTTCAAAGAAAAGAAATTTGCAGTATACGTAAATGACTTCTTTATATTTTGTAGCATATGCAGTATAGTTCTGTTGACAAGCATTTTGCAAAATCAACAGCAGAATGAATCTATTTTCTAAAACTGGTTTATTCGGAAAAAGATTTCTTGAGAGAGAATGCTTCCCCTAGTTAAAGAAGTAATGCCTTGTGTTTTTCTTTTGGTTTCAGCTAGCTAGAATGTAATTCGTTTTTTTTTATCACAGGAGTGTTTAGCGCAGCTTCTTTTTTTATAAAATACCAAAGCCTTAAAACTGCTCGCTGCCGCCTGGGTCACAGTTTGTTTATAGGTTTTGATATAGCTGCAAAAGCCTCTGAAATGATTGACACTCCAGTGTTAATACTGCTGCTGACATTTACACTGGCTACATCTTCACTGCGCCTCCATCCTCCCCATTTCGTACTTCCTGCTCCGTGCAAGGAGAATTTCAACGAAGCCCAAGGTTAATATTTGCCGACCTGATGCGTTGCAAATGAGATGACTCCAAGCAGACATTGAATTAATGTGATGGAGACCTGTATCTGTACGAAGGCGGCAGCTGGTTCCATTTGACAGCAACATATAGATTGTAAGCTGCTCCTCTCTCCAACTTTCCATTTCAATTTATTTCCCCTGTTTTGACAGCATTGGCATGAGCCAGGCTTTGCTGCTTTTTCATTCTGGCTGCATTTGTTCGCTTGATAGAGGAGATAGCAGTGTTTTTTCTTTCCTACACTGTTCTCACTTTACTGAAATCACCTTTTAAGCAAACCAGTCAAAATGACTTTTTCTTTTTTGGCTTGACAGTAGCGTCTTTAACAAGCATCCCAACAAACTTATCTTTTTTTTTTTTATATGTGCCAAAGACTAATAGCTTTTGCCCAAGACACCTCAGACGCTCAGATACTGTAATAAATTACCAACAGCAGCGCCCAAGCCAGCATTGAAGAAAGCTAGATCTTTCATTTTCACAAGGGGGCTGTTGAGATGTAGCCAGCTGGGAGCCTACCCCAGACAAATTCATCTTCAAGAGGCTCGAAGTGTTTCTGAACCTTGTCAGCAGACAGCTGGGATGTAATATGTGTCAGAATCTTGACAGCATCTCAGTAACATGCTAGTAGATTGGATGGGAAGATGACAGAAGGGTTCTGATTCTACAGAAGGACCAGGCTATGAATGATTATAGAATTTGTTCCAAAAATGAATCTTAATCACAATATGATGAGAATAATGGCTTAGTGCCTTCAGAGGGTTAATAAAGATTTTATTCATTCTGAATGCAAAAAAAAGCACCCTTCTTTAATGCCCATCATGCCCTTTGCTTATGTGACATTGGTTTGTTCAAAGCATCTACTAAATGTATTTTCATGTAATGAGCCTACAAACCATTCATGTACTCTGGGGGATTTAATTTCTGTAGCAATCAAGGGCAATTAGTTCTACAGGCAAGTGAGAAAAAAAGAAATCCTCCAGCCACAGAGGGAATGTGGCCATTCTTCACAGTGTCATGTTACTTTGACAGTAATTGCTGACTGGTTACGTTGTATGGACTTTAATAGAAAAGACACACTCCCACACACACTTACTGTACTGTTACTTGCCCAGGCATTAGACAAACAATAATAGACAGTGTGTTCTTGAGTGTCAAGTGTGGTTATTGGTAAACTGGTAGTGGAAATAAATTATCCACTCCAGTGGAGTATTTTTCATATCTCTGAAAATTGCTCTAAGACACAAGCTCTACGGCAGGGACATTTAAGAGGAATTCTGTAGCTGACAGAACTGAAGAACCATTCTTTTGGGAAACAGCAATATACTGTAATAAAAATGAACTTTTTTAATCATTACAAATTTTTATTTATGGATTATGTTTGTGCTTTGTGATGTTTTGTTTTTTGCTGCACCACAGTGCTGGGGCCCTGGGTTCAGTTCCACACCTGGGGTGCTGTCTGTGTGGAGTTTGCATGTTCCCCTCGTGTTTGCCTAGGTTTTTGCCAGATGCTCAGCATTCCTCCCACAGTCCACAGACATGCTGGTAGGCTAATTGACTTCTGGGGCAATTGGCCCTGGTGTCAGTGTGTGCGTGTCCGTGTTTGTGCTTGTGGTGCCCTGCGATGGACTGGCATTCAGGATGCATCCTGCCTTGTGCCTGCTGCTTCTTTCTGGGAAAGGCTTCCCCACAACCCTGAAGCGGATAGAAGATGGATATTCATTGTTCTTTTATAATGGATCCCTCTGACACCTGATGAAAGTAGTGATTTTGCTCTCATTAAAATTACATCCAGTGATTGAAACAGCTATTCTGGTTCCCATCGGTAGAGTTAAAAATGGGGATTTTAATTGGCTCATTATCAGCATTAGATCATAAAGTGTTCAACCAAAAACAGTACAGTATTACATGACATCACATAATGCTACAACTGGTGAATTTATAGTACCTGATGTCTTGATGAGTGCATTAAGCTTTTAAGAATGTATAGTAACAATCCAGAGCAAAGAAGATGCTGTGGCACTTGGTGAAACATAACACATATTTTTGGACCCTCTGGTATGTTGGGGAAAATGTCAGATTTTAAGTACCATAGAGGACTGACCACCCTTCTGATTTTACTTACAGTATACTGTATATCATATTTTACAGTACATACATATACTATAAAGACACTGTAGATCTCAACGATATACTGTAGATTCTGGGCCTAAGAAAACTAGCTTAGACCAAAGAATGGCATAGACCTGAAAGATATTTAATGTACACAAGCTCAGAATATTCCATGCAGGTGACAAAAACATAAACCAATTAATGAATACTGTATGGATGGGAAGTGCTTTAAAAAAAGACTTGTGAGTTTATGTTCAATAGGCATTATTTTTATCCTGTAACTGTGGATAAGAATAAAAAGGAAAACACCATGTTAGGATATATTGTTAAAAGAACAGAAAACAAATCAAGAGATGCTATATTAAAATTGTTCATTGGGTTATTGAGAATTTATTTATAATGCAGTGGACCAGGTTACAAAAATTATTGTTGGTTTGGAATAAGTCCAGAAGAGAGAAAACAGGTACAGTACATTTCAAGGCTCAAAGGAATGCCCTAATCTGAACGGCTTAAAGAACTGAAACCCTTGTAATCTTGAACACAGAAGCCTGCAAAGGAACCCAATTCATGTATTTAAAATCAACAAATTGACAAAGTCAACTGAGCAGGCTTCTTTGTAACCAGCAGCGAAACATGAACCAGGTGACAGAACTGAAAACTACGCAGAAGTCCATTAAACCTGAGTACTTTTAAAGAAAGGATTGTAGGGGTCTGGAAGAAGCTACAGTACCTAGTCATGCTGAAACAAATGAAAGGGCAGGCTGAGATCTTTGCATCAATAAGCAAAAGACAATGAGCTACTGTATATGAGCTGAATGTCATTTTTATTTCAATCTTCCTAAGGTACTTACAGGTATGATATTTTCCTTAAAAAACAATATGCAATTATGCTCGGGAATCTTGTTACGGTACTACCTGGTGTCTACAAAATTTGGTTTACCACTTTAATACCTCTTGAGGAAAATGTGTGTGACACTACTGTATTTCAGATCCTCTACAGTATGTAGGGCTAAATCTTTTAAAGGAGTGTCAGTGTTTTCTACAATGGAATAAAGAGCTTTACCTCTCTTTCACCTTGTGTAACAGTGAGGATTAAAGAATAATGATACTGTAGGGGATAAAGACCTAGTTTTTCATGTCAAAATACATTGCTCTTCCAAGGGCTGCATTTGTACAGATAAGGAGTCAGCAATAGGTTGTTTTGACAAAAGTCGCAATGTCCCGATTGTTGTTTATGTGACTGTAAAATTAAATTAAGGAATGGATATAACTGATGACATTAAAGGCCAAAGATGACATTTCATTTGCAGTGAATCATACCTCCTTGAAGTTAACTGGTACATTTAAATTGTTTTAATAAACACGTAGAAAAGACAAATGTTGTTTGATTCTGTCACATAAATAAGTTTCAAAAGAAAAAGTGGTCCGGCACAACAACTTGTCTGCTTTTAATCGAGGAAAAATGGATGGGTGTTTGCTTGAACGTTAATTGTGCTTGAAGTGTGGAAATTTACAAATCATAAATGCAGACACATTAGCTATATGTACTGTATCTGTGATGTTTAATATCTTATCCTCTGAGCCAGCTTCAGTTGCAGAGACTATTTCTAACCATTTTCTAACGGATTCGTCCAATTCAAGGTCGCTTGTGAGCTAGAGCCTATCCCAGCAGGCAGTGGGCACAAGGAAGGATTCACCGTCAACAGGCACGAATTACCTTAAGACTACCAGGTTCTCATCCAGAGCATTGTGCTCCTTCGAATTAAAGCAGGGTGACGTTAAAATTATTTTTTATTTTAAATGTATTTTTCCATACATTTTATAAAACCAAGTGATTTTTACAACATACTGTAGATTATTTTAGTTGTGTCCTTGGGATGCTGGCAGGAACGGTGAACCATAGTAATGGATAAATATTTTCTTTTACAAACAAGAAATGGTTTTCTACTTTTGGATTTAGAAAGAAGAAAGATTTCTAAACCAAGACAATGCCATGGCAAATAACTTTGTAAGAAGAGTGCAAGAGGAGTTTGAGATGCTCTGAGTCTAACGTTATGAAAGAAGAGTTGTGTCAGGAGCTTGGCCCTGTGATGGACTGGAGTCCTGCCCAGGTTTTAGTTCCTCTCTGTGCTTCTGGGATTTGCTCTGGGTTGCTGTCCCTTACCAGGAGTAAGAAATTCTCTAACAATGGAAGAATGGTTGTATTTTTGTCTTTAACATGCATAGTATGGGCATACTGTATTGCATCATATTCAGTAGCAGTTGAAAAGCATAGAAAAATTACCTTTGCATCGTCTCTTTAATCAATATCATATACTGTATTCCCAGTAGTTTCCTAACTCTGTGAAATGTTGATTTTAAGATGCATATTTTATCCTAGGAGCTATTATTATGGGCTTGTGGAGCTGATGCTTTTACCCAAGAGGGCATACAGCACAGCAATGAGTGAACTGTAAAACAATTACCGTTGTAATGAAGTACAAGCATGTAATGGAGAGCACATCATCAACACATCACTTTTACTAAGCACTTACCCAGTTCAGGGTCATGGTGGCCTGGAGCCTGTCCCAGGAAGCATATGGGCGCAAGATGGGATACACCTGCGACAGCAGGCCAGTCCATCGCAAGGAACACACAGACTAATGCCAGGGCAGATTTTTTTTTTACATAAGCCAATTAACCTACCAGCATGTCTTTTGACTGTGGGTGGAACCTAGAGCACCCAAAGGAAACCCACACAAACGTGGAGAGAACTCGCAAACTCATGCAGATAGCCACTGGAGCCCCAGAGCTGTGAGGCAGCAATGCTAACCAGTGTCTCACCATGTTTCCTAATGTAGAGCAGTATTAACTTAAAGAAATCCATGAATAAAGGGGTTCAGCGTAAGAAATAACAGAAACACTCCAATATATAAACTAGTTCAAGGGGAATTGTAAGACCTCTTGAAGAGGCTGGTCAGAGCTGGGGCAGACCTTCTGGCCTTAGGTACCACATGTGTTACCACTCCTTTGGTAAAGGGACAGCACATGAGGTAGGAGAGTGGGAAGAAGGGATGACTAAGGAACCTGAGAAGATGAGTGATAGGATGGGATAAAGTGGTAAGGGGGCGCAGCAGTTCAGTGAAAAGGCTGTAAATTGGATGCCGGGCAAGATAATTACTGAGTGAAGAACTTGCACAGGAGTAGAGGAACTGAGGCAATCTGAATATAAAGACATATTTCTGGAGGAGCCACGAGTGCCTGTACTGTAGGTCAGCATTAAGTAGAATTAAATAGAACCAGTAGAGTTTTTCATTCATTGAAGGCCTATCGATTACCCTCTAGAATATATTTTAAATATCAATGAAGAGACCAGAATGGTGACCAAGTTCATTCCTGACCTTTAAGTAACTGCATAATCTACCTTGACAGGATACAAATACTGAATCTTTTTAGTCCTGAGCACAGAAGACTGTGAGAGGACCTGATTAAAGTGTTAAAAAATCTTCATGCGATGCCTAAGGAATTCTTCTGCATACTAGCTACAGGAAAGTGCATTGAAAACTCAGAATAGGAGGCGCTGCTTTACACGGAGGGGTGTGGGAGTCTGGAACAAGCTACCCAACCATGCTGTCAAGACCGACATTTAAGATAAGATCACTTTATTGGCCATATACAATTCCTTGTATTAGGAATTGGTCTTTTCGCAGACCCCAGCTTGCTCTCTATGAGACACACAGACAGGGACATAAGCTTGGGGTCAGAACGCAGGGTCAGCCATTTACAGTATATGGCGCCCCTGGGGAGTTGGGGTTAAGGGCCTTGCGCAGGGGCCCAACGGAGTAGGATTCCTCTGCCGGCCGCGGGATTCACACTTCAAATTAAAAAGCCACAGAGCCACTGCACTGCCCCGCCATTTGCTGTTTGAGATGTATGGATCACCTAGATACTAGTAGACAAAAAAGCTACCTGGGCCCAATAACCTTCTCTTCTTTTTACCTGTCCTAAACTGTATATTTAATACCTGTGAGGGACTGGTGTCCTGTCCAGGGTTTCTCCAGCCTTGTGCCCTTTGCTTGCCTGGATATGCTCAGGCTCTCCCTTGACCTTGTATTGGATAAAATCCATTAGAAAATGGATGGATTTAAATATTACATATATAATATTTATTATACACGTTAGTTTCCGTATGTCCTGTTTACAAATGCTTCTTTGTCAAAAACTATAATCAAGATTGCTCCTATTCCGAGACATCAGTACAACCTTGCGTGACTTCTGCTCTGGTTAGCACTGTCCTGGGTAGAGACAAGTTAGACATCTGCACTCACTCGGTGTAGAAGGACAGTTGTCCTCTAGAATTCAATGAAATGACAAGAAGTATGATAAGATACAAGATATGGAAACAGAGAGTACTGTATGTATTAATAATTACTTGAAGTAATTAAGTTCCAACCTTTCCACAATCAGCTTGTTTTTATTTGATTATATGATAATTAAATTGCATATATTAAATATACAGGTATTTAATTTAATTGCATATATTTAATATTGCAACTCAAGATATACAGTAAACAACCTTTGCTACATATTACTGATTTTCGTTGCTGTATTGACATGTTGTAACTGCTCATTTACAAATAGTGAATACAAATTTTGGTAATGTCAATTTTCTCCAACTTATAAAAAAACAAGGCGATTAAACAGAAGTTTTCAAAATTCATTGGCCTTAAAAATATGTAATTTATATATACTGTACATCAAAGGTAAAAATAGATTGAATTGTTTAGAGACAACAAACTATATTGTATAATTACCTGACCATGGTAATTCTAAAAGCACTTGCATGCAAAAGCACTATAAAATCAGTGTGAATCCATTAAAGAGATTTCTGTTTCAGAGTCATTTGGGTTTTTTTTTCATGAAAATGACTGATTTTCTTTCTGTTTTTTTCTGGTCTCCCCTCCAGTCACTTCTTGCACTGCAGTGTCTGTTATGTGCTTGACTAACTGCATCTTCACATAGAATAAAGACAAGATTGTGTTCATTCCAGAAGATTTTAGATTGCTTTGGGCTGACATCTTCAGTGATGTTTTCCCTCTCTTTTCACTCAGAAACAGCGGCTACAAATGTGAAGAAAAAGGAACAGCTGTGCTCATTGTTTAACAGCATAGGGTTGTCAATTAGGAACAATCTTCAGGGCCTAGCAAGCTTATACAGCGCAGATCACAACTGGGGGTTGATTTGCAGACTCTGGAAAATTACATCAAAGATTGGTAACTGATGGCGTATGAGGTGGGATAATGGGTCTGAGGTTAAGTGACAAGCTGGGAATGAGAAGTAGTAAGACTCACATAACATGTTTGTTTTGGTTTATACAAAAACACAGGGCAGTTTCCTTCTTAAGTAGATTAATCAAATGTGTTGAGAGGCTCGCGACTCCACTTAGCGTAACGTCTGATTTCCTTATATCGGTAATTCCTAACTTCTTTTTCAGGCTTATCTGATTTCATTTGGCTGTTGGAGCTTGTTTGATACACCTTGCCTGCGAATCTTTCCCTCAGTAAAGGGTTAGCTGGCTCATTTACATTACAGTATATGAAAAAAGGGAATGTAATGTACTGTAAGTATAAGGATAGCTCTATCCCCAAGTACAGAGTGGAAATAGAAAACACAAATACATTTCCTTGGAAAATGAATAACATTTCAATACTATATTAGGGATTTTTCATATCAGTCTCAAACATTTGTTACTTAACAAAGTACATCATTGTGGAGCTTACAACAGATTTTTAAATTTCTCTTAGGAAGATTTATTTTTTCACTGCGTCATAATGGGGCCTTCTTTATGGGACGGGTGAGACTATGATAATAACACATTTTCAGAAAATCTAGCATTACTTTTGCTGTAATTTGTGTTGTGTTATCAAGTGTGTATGTGATTAAGTTGCACACTCGTGGTGCAGGGAAGAGCAGAAGTAAATCATCACATTTTCACCAAGTCATTCCATTGAGCCATAATTCAGAATTCAGTTCTGCACCAAAAGCACAGCTTAAGCACATCTTGGGTTGTGTATATTCAGGCTTGGTAAGTGGTAAATCCACGCTGATTTTTTTCAATTCATTAGTTCACTGTGTAAAATACAAATTAGAATAACATTAGAACACAAATACCGTTATAAACAAAATTGTCTAATCTGATAATTAAATTCAATATTTTAGGTAGGCCTCTTAGTGGTGATTACAGCCTTTTGTGGTTTCATGTCCAGACAGAGCATATCTCCCAGCACATGGCTGTGTCTCACCTGAGAGTTCTGGACACAGAAACAGAACACAGTTCAAGACTCGTTTATTTTTAAAAGGGTGTATTTCAATTCAGTCATTGAAAAGATGATATTGATCATTGAATAAATGTGATTTTTGCAGTTTTGCACCAATATACAAACAGATTCAGTGAGGCACACGATGACAGACAGAGGAACATGAATGATATTATTCATTTGCCATATGATTGTGTTAATCATTGTGTTAATTCTTGCATTAAATACTGTATTTTACAGGATTGTAATATTTGCTCCCATTTTGAATTTCTTCAGCCCTGTTTTATTTCCTGAAAGGTAGCAGCATATGCTGTATTTTGTTTTTACTTCTTATAATTAACATTTTCTCAGGAGTTTCTCATTCAAACAATGTGTATCATTTCATCATTATGGATGTATATGAAGAAGACTGTGCACTTAATCTGGCTTTCAACCGTAGACTTTCATCACATTTATGTGTATTTACCGTCATGGGACATTAGTTTTGACAGTGTGTAATATCGTGTGTGGAATAATTATGGCTTCAAAATCATCTTATTCCCACATAAATTACTGTGTGACAGTTAATTTTGTGCAAACTACTCAGAAAATTACAGGCATCACAAGTGGTTTGTAAAACCTCTGCAGTATTAATGCAAGCTTTTCAGATGTGTGTAGTGATTACCATTAAAGACTTAGGTGTAAGACAGGTGCTGTGAAAAGCAGGTGAAGTGATTTTCTGACCCCATTTCACTGAGCACAGTGTTTCAGCAATGCAGTTTACTTTAACTGGAACAGAAGATATATTGTGCACAGATGAATTGTAATGCAGGATTTAAAGGCTGACTTACAGGGGATAAGCAATGGCCCAGCAGACTGTGACAAAAAACAGTCTACAAAGACATTTACAAAAACAACTATTTGTTGCCGTGAAGCTGCAACAAGTTCTCCTGTATTTTGAAAGTTTCAAGAGCAGTCTTTTGTATGCATTAGAAATATAAGGGCTGTGCAAAAGCATTCATCCCATTTTGACAATTTTTCTTTGCAACATTTATTAGTTTTGGATTCTTCTTTGCATTTTTGTTTTGGCCGAGATTAACTTACTTCACTAGAAATGTTTAGTTTAGAAATGTTTACTTGAAAATGCATATACAGTACAGTACTAAACATCATTCGGAATTCATCAGAACGGGGCATCGTCAGAAGGCGGTGGATACGTTTGCAAAGCCCTTTAAGTCATTCATCTGCTTTGATACGCTATTTTAAAATGTTTTGGAACGGCACGCTGCATGCCTTGAAGTTTGGCAGAGCAAATGCAAAAAGAGAGTTTCATCTAGAAATCACAGCACCTAAAATGTTGAATCAAGCAATTCACCACACAGAAAAGACTTGTCACGGGGTGTAATGATCTGACATGGAGCGGTTATTTTCTCATTGATTCCTCCTCTCCCTGGCTTTGTCCTTAGTGCTGATGTGTGTCCTTCTAACAAGACTTTACCTTCTTCTGTCACAGTATGATTTTGTTACAATATCACTCACAGTGTGCTGTGGATCGATTGAGCTGTATGATGCTGGCTGGCAATTGAAACAGCAGGTTGAATTTGTCGAGGTGGGGTGGGGGGGGGGCAGTGGAGTTTAGTTATGCTACAAAAGAAGAAAAATTGCTTTCCTTTTAATTAAACATCATTTTACTTCCCTGTTGCTAATATTTTGTAAAGATGTAACTCAGCACTTTTGGAATACTGGCATCTCAGTCTATAAGAATGTCTAGCTCTGAATTGCATGGCCTTGCATGAGACAGTTCAAGTAGGGAGCTGCGTCAGCATGTGTGGGCTGCAAAGGAACACGTAAAGGTTTATTCCATGCTGAAAAGAGAAGAAAGGAAACACAATTTTCCGGCTGTGGAGCCTTCATCAGGTATTGCATAAGACATCCCTCTTTCAGTAAGGCAAGCCTTCTACAGTACGTGTATGAAACACGTGACATTTGATGATACCAGTATCCAGTCAGATTACATTTTGACATCATTTCTAATTATAATTAAACACAATCATATGGCAAGCAGTTGTTTATCACCAGGAGTAGGTGGATTACAGATCAGTTTCCTCTAGAGAAATCTACAGTGGGTTATTGGGTGGCTCAGTCAGCCAGTGAAGATGCTCAACTATGATTCACACAGAGTCTGGCCTTACAGAAACTCAGTTCAGGATTCCCCTATTGGCAATACTGAATGGGTTGAGAGCTGCCTGGCGTGCAGGAGTTTGTGTCGGTCAGGGTCTCTCAGCCATATTCTGCAGCTGCAGACCTTACCAGAGGCCTGTGAGCAGTAGTACTGTTAGCCAGAGAAGCATCTCTGCAGCTGCGGCTGTCTCTGTCACGGACGCTGTGAGACCTGCAGCGGGAGGAAGAGTCGGGCTCCAACAGTGCCCTGTTGGGATCAAAGCAGACACGGCCCTACCCCTCATCTTCTGGCACAATAGCCTGGTGGTTGTGAGTCCATTCAGAGCAGGCGACTCGGAATGGTGAGAGGTTGTATAGAGGAAATACCTCAGGCTTTCTCTTCTTTTCAAGGTGTTTTAAGTTTGGGTGACGGGTTTCGTTTGTGTATGGGGGAAAAAAAGAAAAAGAATAGATGAGATTTTGTGTATGCATTGTTAATAAGTCATGGTGTTTAAGGTTTGGGTGGGTAGGTACAGTAGCTATACTGTACGTCTTTTACAGTTATGACTCCTGGTTAGTAAGTTAATGCAAAACGAAGATTTTTTTGAGATGTGTTTTTGATATATTAACACAAAAGCTGTTTTGTAGTCATGTACAGTATGCCAGCAAAGTTATATATTATTTTGTTAACGACCAAAAAGTATTAATCATTACGCTGTGGGATCTGCTTCTTGTTAAAGAATTGAAGAATTACACAGGACCAGGTTCAACATCTTAATAAGACTAAGGAAAAAGGAGGTACTACACAGATTTAGCATTTGCTACAGTCGCTCTTATAGCATGGGATATTGCCATGGAAAATGTGAAGAATTCCAGTGAACCACCAGTATCTCTCCATTATTTGATTCAAATTTCCCCAAATGAGTATATCTTGAAGTGAGCTTTAAAGAAACTGGTTTCAGTCACAGGCAGAGTAAATAACATGGTGAAAGGACTGGAGGCCTGCTGATTCAAACAATGGTATTTGAAAGTGGTCTGAAGAAGAATGAGGCACCTGGTCTCCCATGAGACAGATGTTTAATACTGTTCATTAGTAGTTAATAGTAGTTTTATACAACTGTTAATAACTGTTAATAGTAGTTTTACGATTGATGAAATAATAAAGAAATACTATTCAAACATGAAAGTTTTAGGATATAAAAATAACGATAATATTGCATAAATAATAAAATGGTAATTTAGCACAGTGGGATAGATAATAAAGAGAAAGGAATTCATTAAAAGATTGCATTGAGGTAAGATTAGAAAACACAACAAAAACTCGGTTATCTCTGCAAATCTAGTTTCATTAATAAGGACATCTTTTTACATTGCTGCAACAAGATGAAGAAAGAAGAGGTATAACTTGTTAACATATTGTGTTGGCTGGGAGAGAAAGACCAGTATTTATTGAGATGGAAAAGTTCAACAGCTACAGGGTTAGGCTGAAAACGAATCCATTGTGAAATAAGCCTGTCTCGGTTTAGGCAGTGTTTTATGAGAGATGTGACTGCCAGTCATTGAGTCCCTGGGCTCCACTCTAAAGAAGTAACTGTGATTCATGGCTGTATCATGGTTGTATCAAGATTCCTCCCCTAAAATGAGTGATTTTTATATTGCAGGATAACACAAGTTATTTTGTTTACCTCTAAGCAGCTTTTTTAAAGAAAGAATAATAGTGTCTCCTGTTAACATTGTAAATTGAAAATTCCTCCCAGAAACCCAATTCATTTGAAAGGTTTGTTCCAAAACCTACAGGAAAATGTGATAAGCAATTTTAAATGGCACCATCTGTTATGAAATTACATAGAGGAAGATTAAATTGACAGGTATCCTCTCATACAGCAGATAACTGTGGTTCAGTTAGGCTGTAATACTCAGTTGGGTGTGTGAGACAGTGATATCTTTTACAACACATCCTGGAGTGTATTATTGTTGCAGTTATGATAGTATTCTATTCATTTTTCAATTAGGAACACCTGATTATTTTTCTTTGTACAATTGCCTATTGCTAATGAGCTTTGCTCATTGCTGTGATCCTCTTATCCATATAGGGAAAATGATTACTTTTTAAGGAAAGCCTTACAGAATACCCCCACATTTTCTCCTATCTCATGTTGGTCCTAAATCTAAGTTTACCTTTCTGATGTTTTTCCAGTATATCTTGTTTCATGAGAAGGCCATGTGGTAATGTGGTCAATTTTTGGACAACAGAAATCATATTTGTTTTGAAGACTCAGAATGATCATTGATACTTTGATACAATATTTAACAATTGATAAGGTGGATAATACAGTACAGTATATCACGACTTCACAGATGTGACATCACGTAAACCGGGATGCGATTAGTATAATCGGTGCTATTACGTGGTCTAGCATAAGCTTTCAGCTTTTTGCCTGGATTTTAAAACATTTAAAACTGTGAGCGAGACTCTTTTGTTGCTCTCGGTCCGCGAGAAACAGCAAATGAATTCTGCAGTCTTAGCTTAGAAAAAACAATAGACTGTTTACAGTGTCTAATACACCATGGTACACCCATCTGAACAACAGCCGTCTAATTAGTTTGGAAATGTGATTTAATTAAAAGCAAGTGTTCTGTTAAGGTACACCCGGGATACCTTGTCGTAATGAGCTTTTTTTGACAGAACTTGATTAATACTGTGGCAAATGAATTGGCCCGAGGAGTACTTTTAAATTAATTGACAGCTTAGTTATTTTTACTGTGTAAACCAACTTTTCAGTGATTTGGGCCAAGTCTGGAACGGCGATACCTGGAGATGTGTCTCCCTAAGTTAATTTTGGAATGTACGCTTTCATTAAAAGCAATGCCATTCCTGTTTTGTTGGCTTGTGTTTTTAATTGGATTAATTGTTAGAACCTTGAATCCTGGTGTGCTTCTTTTTGACTGTCCAGTCTTTATAATTGCATGTTTCTGGCTTCTTTCTGACCATCCAGTCTTTATAATTACCTGTTTCTGCTCTGTTTTTGTTGCCAAGTAAAGATATTCCAGCCCATTAAGATATTCAGGCTGCACCAGTTATTGTGCCAGTGCACCTTGTAACAGTTCAGAACATCTTTTCCTTGTTATTTTGTTTACAGTCAGTCATTTAATAAACACATGTACACACGGAGACATCAAGAGACTAGAATGATGAAGAGTACACTGGTACAGTAGGTCCGGCCTCAGTCACTTACGGTTGGACTCTCACCCAACAAGTTAGGGAGGTTGGTCTCTTGCAGTGCTGGGGCTTGATTCAGGAATCTTCCGGTAACAGAAGCTTTGTTCCCCAGCCACGGCACCATCTGGCCAGGCACATGAAAAATAAATGAAATAAAATGCTGCCGATGATAATGTGATTATTCTAAATTCATTGGCTTTATATTGAGATGTAATGAGCCAAGAGCCACGTTTATGACTGCCTATCTTTTCGGTCAGTAAATGGAACTACACATCCTAACAAAAAGTGAAAAGAAAGGTACAGTGAGGAACAGCAGTCTACTACAAAGGAGCTCCTTTTTTATGGTGCATCACCTCTGAATGTAGCAACAGCACAAAGTGCAATGCTTTGCTCCAGGCAGAGGCAGCTAAATCTCCTGTGAGAGAAACGATTTCTTGTACTCTGTAGCTGTTCAAAACATTTCTTTCAAATACTCTGTTTCTTATGCAATGTACTGTACAGACAGTATTACATGATTGTTCCATGTGAAAACAGCCAGATTAAGGCATGACCATCTCAAAATTTCCTGAAATTCAGAGCATACAGTACATTTGTCTGAATGCAGAGTATGTGGAGGAAAGATATGAAACATAATTTCCCCTTGAAATCTCAAACCGTTTTAGAGATTTCGTAGAGACTCAGTCACTTAATTGTTTCGAGGTAGTTGTAGCTGTTTCTAGGCATTTAAGGACTTACTCAGACTTTCTGAAAGACCTTAGCGCTCATAGTCAGTTTTCCTGAAACCAGACTGTCTCCTTGTCCTGTAGATGCCCTTTTGGGATCAGCAAGAGCCAGTTTTGTTTATTGTTGTCTGATTGCACAATATTCAAGAGGCTTTACACCTAATAAATAGGAAGCACACTTTAAGCTAAGTTAGTGTCAATTGCGATTTCTTGCAAATAGCTTAAAAGAGGACATGGTGCTCATGATATACACATGATGTCTTTGCATCCATACTGTATCTTAAGACTTTATTGTATCACGTTTCAGCACACAAAAGCACTGTTATCAGAATAAAAATCTTGTGGCATGCTCGTCTGTTGTCATCCATTAACAATGAGATATGCTTGTGTTGAACACATGACCAGTCAACACCCAGAGGAAATTCCATGCCAATTACAGAAGTTGTAATGTTAATACACTATCAAGAGATAAAATAATTTGTTACAAATCACAATCAAAGGAAGAGCAGATCAAAATAAAAAATAAAAATAGTTAAATTTTGTGTATAGCAAGGGATGGCATTTATTGTACTTTAATGTCTATAATTTATAAAAGGAGAATTAAAGCTGAAGCAAAGAACACATTTAAATCATAGTTCTATAAGATACTGTAACTTGGATTCCCTGACCAGTTTATTTTGTTGGAACTAATTATTTAATTTAATCTCTAATGTTGTGACAAGTTGGGCCCTGTGTCACGCCCCACACTCTCCCTCGCAAACGACGTTACATTCCCAGAACCTCTGCTTCCTATTCTCATCCCTGATTGAACCCAGCACATTCTCACATGCATCAGATTCCTCAAATTCTCACTCCCTAACCAATCATCCAATCACACCCCTTTCCTTTCAGTATTTAAACCCCCTTCACACACCTTCCCATGTTCCCTATTCTGTAAACTCTGTTACAGCTGTGGCTTGTTACATTGTCTTTAATGAGCATGCTGTGAGTCTACAGAAGGTAACAACTCTGGCTTCCAACGTGAAACAGACTCCAGAGCAAAGGCTTGTCATAAAGATAATGTATAAGTTAAAGTAAGTGATTAAATTAATAAAATATGTTGTCTCTTAAACAGGTGACTCTAGTGCACTGCCAAGTGTTTAGATGGCTGGGTCTGTAGAATCAATAAGCACTCAGGGGTCTATTATATTTCTCAAGTCCTCCACAGCATCTCCCATATACAGTAATGCTCAAAAGTGGAGCCTTTAGTTGTCTAGAATACCTACATGTTGGCATATAATGTATTAGTAAATAAAGCAACATATCTCTCTCTTAACCTTACCTCTCAGCAGCCCACTTTCACATATGTTTGTGGGTGTACATGAATCATTCCATATGTCCACCAGTTTAGAGGAGACAGACTGAGATCTGCGGGAAGCTGGTCTGCAGGATAGGTGTCACCTCCTTCATAAGAAAGGATACAAATGAGAGGAGGCCATATAGCCCGTTTGCTTTTTAATAGTTTATCAATCCAAGGATCTCATCCAGCTAATTTTGGAAAAAAACAAAACCACAAGATATCAGCTTCAACGGTGTGACGGGGTAGCTTGTCACGTACTCTCACGCCTTTTGCGTTGAGAACCAGCCCCCACCCTCTATACTGCTTTCATCAGTATATGATGCCATATGCCACCAGCCATATCACCCTGCAACTCACAACTGGCAACCCACTGAAGCTAAGTGGGTGTGCGCTTGGTCAGTACCTGGATGGAAGACCTGGGAAAAACTAAGGTTTCTGCTAGAAGAGGTGTTAGTGGGGCCAGCAGGGGGCGCTCACCCTGCAGTCCATGTGGGTCCTAATGCCCCAGTATAGTGACAGGGACACTATAGCACCATCCTTGGGATGAGATGTAAAACCGAGGCCCTGACTCCATTAAAAATCCCAGGGCATTTCTCAAAAAGAGTAGGAGTGTAACCCTGGAGTCCTGGCCAAATTTCCCATTGGGCCTTACCAATCATGGCCTCCTAATAATCCCCCTCTATGAATTGGCTTCATCACTCTGCTCTCCTCCCCACTGATAGCTGATGTGTGGTGAGCGTTCTGGCGCACTATGGCTGCTGTCGCATCATCCAGGTGGATGCTGCACATTGGTGGTGGTGGAGGGGAGACCCCATTACCTGTAAAGCTCTTTGAGTGGAGTGTCCAGAGAGGCGCTATATAAGTATAAGCAATTATTAATTATTAATTATAAGCTACAATGAATGTTTAAAAGTATTATTTTAGCATATAAACAAATATAATTATTATTATCAGTATGTTACTCGGAAAAGGACATACTTTAACAAAGGTTTTGTTGGAGGTGAAGTAGAGATCCAAGTAGACGGTGCCACAGTCTGAAATCACAAGGAGTTTTTGGTAGTTATAAGTACAGTAGATGGTTCAAGTCCAGTGTTTGGGCTGGTTAACTGACAGCTGGGGCACCTTAGGCTGCAGCTCTTAACTACCTCAGAAATACGCAGGCCAGAAATACCATTGTAACACCCTTGTATTTTACATCAGGTTTCTCAAACAATCAATGTAACTGTAACTATTAGAGATGCTGATGGGATTTTGAGAACCAAAGCTGCATGTGTTAACTTTATTGGAATGTATTTTGAAGGGGTCAAAGCAACAGCATTTCTGCTTAAGCCCGTAAAAGTCTTTTTCGATTACTGCCAAACCTTTAAAACTCTAGAACTACTGTAGTTACACCTCTGTGTTTTTCGAATGTTTCTTGTCTACTCACATTTTTCTACCAGGTGTGTCTTTTCATAACATTCATTGAAAACTGGATAATTGGCCTAGATAATGGAATGGAGAACCAGGGTACATTTCCACACCACAATAGTCTTGGAAAAATCCATTGTCATGTTTTTAATCTACTGTATGAAAGAGTAATATTCATGAATCTGTGACAAATTCCAAGTCAATTAATGTATTGGGATGTAGCCAATCACACAGAACCCATTTCTTTTTCTGTAATTGAGGTAATAATTGTGAATGCTTTTTTATTTAACTGATAATTTATTACAAAAGCCAGTTTATTTGTGATATCATATAATAATAAAATATCTAAGCTGCATTAAAAAGTGAAAACTACTGGTGCAAAGTCTACTGTTGTTCACTTTTTTTTGCAGATGTTTAGTTCACAATTTCTTTTTTCATGGATTTTCATTTGTTTCATGACATACTGTAATTAGGCAGGGAACGAGAATGCTTTTTCATTAATTAAACCCATGGCAAAAGCTGAACTTCCTGGGCAGACAGTGTATGTATTACTCTAATGTCCATTACAGTTGCCCTAAAAAATATCAGACAGAAGTGATTGTCTTAGTTAGGGAGACATTTAAAAACAATAACCCAGCAGGGACCTGTAAATACTCCAGGCGATAGCTGCATTCTTCTCAGTGAACATCTCTATAAGACCTTTGGCTTTTTCTGACATTACTGGAATTGTTTCAATTAATCTGACACTGGCTCTGCATGCATCGAAGTGCACAGATCCAAGTTCTCCTCCTCATCAGGTCATGCACTGAAAAATGTGCTTTTCTGATGATTGCTAATTTAAAGTCATTTAAATGAGACCTGACGCCAGTGTAGATGGAAAGGAGCAGGTGCTCAGTTGGAAACTATCTTTTCATTTTAATTTGTCTTTGAAGCAGCTGAGCAGAACGTGGACATAATAAAAATCCATTTCACACTTTTTTTCCTGTAGTGTAAAGAGGCTTGTCACTGAGATCTTCTGCATCTAGTTAATCAACTTGATAATCTAAGAGAAAAAAAAAATCATTTGTATCAGCAGAAGACTATAGACCCCTAGGAGAAATGATTGAAAAATTAACTTTTTTTTCCCCTGCTTCTTTTACAAATAAGAATACATTAACAGATGCAAAATTATGTTTTCATTTAGGATTGTTTCTGTTATACTTGTATGCTCATAAAACTAGAATAAATGACAAAATTAATGTAGTCAGTTAGTTTGCAATGAATTAAACAACTGAACTTTCTTACAAGACATTGTAAAAAATTAAAGCTCTGATATGTTTTCTTTTCCTCCATAATTGCCCTTGTAAAAACTGGATTATGCTTTGAAGACTTTTGTTTTAAATATGAGTTGTAAGGTTTTTACTCATAGCTGATTGCATCTAAATGAAAAATTAAAGTGGATTCAGAATTTCACAGCATTAATATTGATTAAAATGACTTGTTATATTCCAAAGCAAGACAGAATGAGATAGTTCTTGAACATGAACGAGAGAGATTGGTTACTGGTGGTAGTTTATTGCATTTGCAGTAATAATCTGCTTTTGTTACATTAGAGTAAACACTGTGTCTAAATTGAGCAAATCCAGAAATTATGATATCTGTTTTTTATACAGTATAAGCCATTTCATGGGAGTACTGGGTCAGGTAAGCTATTACATTTGTGACCAAAACAAATCCTGTCCTGCGGTCTTCCAAGTAAGCGGTCTCAGTCATATCCTTGAAAACCCTGTCAAAAGCTTATTCCTGTGAACTGCTGCACCACCTGAACTGAAACTTGGCAGACTTCTTCAGATGTCAGACCTTTTTCAATTTTGCACCTCTGAAGGTGCCGCAGTATGTTTCCCACCCTCACTGGGTCGATGGCTCGCACAACTGCTCCTGTTCACAAACTGTCCGCTTCGAGCACTTTGTTTTGTTTCGTTTTGTCCACTATGTCTTCTTTCGTCCAGTATGATTATAGTGGCAGTACAATTTAAGGGTCAGACAATATTGAAATGAAATGGCAGCCTGACCGTCTAACCGACTTCAGGCTTTTGCTTCATAAGTTGCAGCTGAGGTTTTTATACTCATGTGCGGTTATGTTTGGTAAAACACAGCCCACAACACAAGCTGGCCATATACAATACAGGACAATTTGACTTGTTCAGAGTGTGTAGGCAGCATTTGAGTGTCAGTACAATAGCAACGCAACAGAATGGGATTTCTTCATATCTCAAGATGTCCACATGTACCACTCTAGTGACATCATAGTCATACTGTATTTGGTGAATCTGTTGCTGTACTATATACACCAGGATAGCAGTCTTAGCTCCATTCACTGTCTCTGAAACGGGAGCTGCTGATCTTCTTGTGTGAATATTTCAGGCACTGCCATAGCTGTCTTTCTGGTATTGATTAAACGTACAGCTTTCCATGCCATATGTCGCTATCGGGTGTACCTACAGTACACATAACTACAGCAGACCGAAACAAAAGCTTGAATCATGTGACGAGTCAACTCTTAAGTTAGATTTTTTTCTTTGGTAGGTGGCACCTACCCACTTATTTGCCTACGTGTTTTCCAACACATAAAATACTATAATAATACAAAGGACTTTGAATATGTGGTCTTTAATGTCCTAACTTTAAATTGGTTAACCATTTCAAACATGGGTTCTTACCATGTTATGCTTTTTTTATAACTAATTACTGCAGGCCTTTGGGTTTGCTAATGAAACATTCTTCTAGTAAAAACAAGTGTTTCTACTTCTTCCCTTTTGATAGCCTGCTGCAGAATACAGTATCTCAAAAAATGAAAGTGCTTGATTCACCAAACTGAACCAAATCCGTGCACTTTCACAGTAGACAGCACAACTTCCATTTTTTTAATTGCCTCAACATGCAGTGTTCCATTTTTGAAGGCCCTGCGTTTTCCATTGATGTCAGGAATGTCCTTATACTGTATGTGGTTTGTTTCACCCCCTCTGTCTGAGCTCAAGTCCTGTGATGAGGGCAAATTGGAACATGTGCTCTAGTGCCAGTAACTTGAAAATGGAAGATGATGGAACAGCCATGGCTGCAAATATAAAGGGGGGAGGTGTGGTGCTTTAGAATGATCTTTCCTGTGCCCTGATGGTATGTCCTAGTAGCATCCAGAATACAGTGTTGCCTTCACTTGCTCAGAGATAGCTGTGTACAATGGCTGGAAGTAATGGGAAAGCCCAATAGAATGTTTTTGTTGGCATTTTTAATTCTTTTGCTGCAGTTAGTGGTTACAGTATGTGTTGTTTAATTGCTGAGGTCTGACTGGTGCGATTGGACTCCAGGTTACCAGAAAAGCAAAGTGCTTCAGTGTGTGTCTTATGAGGGTTTGTATTTCTTGTTAACGTTGAGTCTTGTTGGTATTTTCTGTTGTCTTGCTATTATGTGTGTTCGGTGTGTCTGATTGGAAGGCCTGATTTCATGTGATTGAATATATGTTAAAAGATAGTATGTGCTTCCTGCATAACAAAATACATATGCAGAATGATAAAAGTCATAAACTACAGTAGATGTTATGTATATTACTTTCACTTGTGCAAAACAAAATAAGCAATAAAACAGCAAAAAAGCACATCTAAGACAATGTTTCAGAAAAAAAGCTGCATTGTACAAGTGCCTACATTGACAAAAACATTCTGTCTCTCATGTAGTTTAAAAACAGCGGCACTTGTGATGAGGTGTCAGTATTAGCAGTGTTGTTCCAGAATACAGACACGTTTGTCTCTAACAGTATAGTATTTAGCATATTTACTGTAAAAAGTCATTTCAACAGCAAGAAATAATCAATCTACAAGGCTATTACTGTAGACATGCAGGACTACAGGACACGTACCCAGGTGCTGTAGCAGATTTTGATTTGTCTTAAGAAGAGATGAGAGACACCTTGAAACTGAATAATCCAGTAAGGCTAACAGCATAGACCGGATTAAAGATTGTCATCCATGGCCCTGGACAAAGTGCTTCAGATCATTAGTCGCATTTTGCAGCATTAATCCAAATGATCTTTCATATTACCAGAAATTTGTATTTGATTAGAACTGCTTTGGAATTATGATATAACTGAATTGTATTGTACGGGAAGTTACAGCTGTTCTGGAAAAAGAAGATAGTACTCTGAAGGCTGGCATTTCACTGGGAACATTAATTAAGCATGAATGTGATTCAGAAAAGATTTTTAAAATTCAAGAACATTGATAAACCTTAACTTAATTTTATAAGGGATTTCTTTCATGTGGAGTAAAACTCCATAAAATTCTTTAGGGGGAATGTTTCTAAAACAAATGAACCCAAATTTAACCTCAAAGGGTTTTGTATATCAGTGTCAGGCTTCATAACAGTGTCAATGGAGACAATGCAGTACCACACTGCACTTCTGGTGTTATAGAGAAAACCAAAGAAGAGCTATCTGAAAAATGAAAGTGTTAGAATATTTGTATTATACTTGTGCAGGAATAACTATTAAAAGAGATTAGGGTTACTTTTTGTACTACCTTCTATAATCTTCTATTACCGTTTCCCCAAGTTGAAATGTATTTTTGATTTTCACTACTCGACTTGAGTGATTAAAGAAAAAGAGGCATTCTTTAATTGTTTTCCAACATTCATACAGGCAACTGCTTTTTAAATTTTTTTATGCCATTAGAATTCACTAAAATTAATTAAAACCCTCACCCTCTACTTATTGAAATGCTGTAGTGATAAATGTAGAAGAGACACTGTTCTGTGTTAAATACAGTGTGGTAAACAATATCCGCACTTTGTATTTATGTAGTAAATTCATGAATAACCATAATCTGTTATGGTGGTGACCTGGGACCTGCGGCTGTATGTTTACAAGTCTTTGCTGTTAGTTTCCATCTCTTGGATTAGAGCAGACCTGATTGGCACTGTGGATTTTCTTGACATTTTTAAGATTGTCTTTTATATCTTTCTTTCTTTAGCGACCAGATCATCTACGGTATGTCAGCTTGTTTGTGCCGGAGCTGTGTTGATCTGAGGTGCACATTTACATGAAAGTGAGGTTTGCCAGAGTTCCTATTACATATTGCTGTCTTAGTTCCTGCAGTCCAGACAGCAATACATTCCCGTTTTCAAGAAGGAACTGAATTTGGTCTTCATTTGTTCCCCCTATTGTAAACGGCTTTTCAGTAATTGCATCGATCCTATTTAGAGAGCACAAATGAAAGACAGATTTCTTTATGGACAAGCATACGTCTTTAATAATAGAAACCATGGTATGTTACCGAACAATTCACATGTTGCACAAGTTATAAATCACTGGCTTGAGGACCATTTTAAAGTTTTATATTTCATATGCCTTTTAATAAACACAGAATACTACTTGCTTTGAATGCATTTGGCCTCCACTGACCTCTTTGATGGACTCCACACTTCATCACAGCTGTCTCTGTAATAAAACATCTTTAACATACAGTATGGCAGCTTGGGAATCCACTCCTAGACAAATGACTCCTCTCTGTGCAAGCAAAATTATTATTTGAATTTCTAGCTGCATACCCTTTTCAATCTAAATCTTGAGGGGAGAGCAATTTTGAAATTTGAATGATGTTTATGTAAAAATGTCTGTTGTAACCATCCTAGGAAACACACAAACTCCTCCTCAGCCGTACTCTGCTATTAAATGCCCAGACCTCTGGATTGCAGATGAACAGAAGAAACAGAAATCAGATGTGAAAGCTCTGAAAATAGCAACATACATTACAAAATGGTATGTTGTAATATATGTTGTGCTATGGGCACACAGGCATCGTTTGTAGAATAACTTTACTGTTGTTTACCTACAGTAAGTTATCACGTTTATAAACTGACACATTTATGAACGGATTTTCTTTGCTAAAAATGTTTTTAAGCATGAGCTGATCAGAAACAATGCCTGACAAGAAAACTGGGCCGATGTAGCCTACAGAGGAATTTCTGCGTGAGGTTATTGGGACGTGAAGTGATGATACACCTGCTCGTTTTGGAAAAGGTCACGTCTGGGCAGGGATGGATTAACCCATTAGCAGGCCTGAGGAAAACAAGTACAGTATGTTGCCGCCCCGTGACTTTTTAATGGTTCACGAAACTAAGCGAATCCCCTGATTACTCTCCAATTTACAATTTTAATCATATTAAATTCAAAATACATCTGAATACAATCCATAATACTCAACACTATCCATATTTAATCACATCTGGCATGCTTATGTTCCTCAGCACACCGCCGTTCCTAGATTAAAATGGGCCAGCTCGTATGATGTCACAGTGAATGCTGCAAAGATCAGGCTACAATTTGTACAATCACATTTTTGTACATTTTTAAGGTTACATACTGTATTGATGCAAACTGCTAGTAAAGTATATATACTGTATATATGCTTTTAATCATAAAACAATGCAGACATAGCCTCAATGCTAAAAGTGATTGTTCGCAAAAACTTGGTGTGGTAGAGAGGTTTCCTGGGGAAACATCACCTTTAATATGATTTTAAGATCACCCTACTTAGTAAAAGAATAATAAGAAACCACATCGAATGAGAAGCATTCATGCAGTTTCTCATGCAGAGTCTTCCACCTGAGAATCTCTGGCAGCAACAGACGATCGCGTGGTGATGGAAAACAGGATAGAGAGCAGTAGAAGGAATTTAATAAACCTAAGTAATTAATTAATTTCATGCTTAGATGAATATGCTGACAATGTGCCATAAATAGGGGGAAATATTGGCAATAGGTCACGTTATATCCGTATTATGAAACTAATGCATCTTCTGTGTTACTGTTCTGTCATCACAATTTATCATGTAAAGAACAGTTTTTAATGTAGTATAGGGCCTTTGCAAATACAGTCATTTGAAAACATAGTTACTTTTTCTAATTGTAAGATTCTGATAATGTCTTAGTAAACCATCTGGTTCTGAACCAAGATGGTACTGAGCCAAGCCAAAGAGAGTGACATATCAAAACTCTGTGTGACCTGTGTCTGACCTACAGTATGGCTCAAATGCCAACAGTATCCTAAAGATTACAATTCTAGTGCAGAAATATTATTGGTCAAACTAACAATTACAATCCATTCCATCACAATGATTTAAATGTCTTGATAAGTCATGGTGACTCACTGCTTACATATAGCTTACACACAACCTTAATAACACACCTGTCAAATCTTAATGTAACCTTTTTGATATTTAGGACCCTAGTGCTCTTCCGGGCTTTTCTAACTGAATACTGGAATCAGTTTTCCTAAATTGATAAGGCTAACTCCATAAGAAAATAAAGCCAGTTTCTATCTTTACAGTCCATCACCAAAAGAAGGACACTTCATTTGCATTTTTACCTAGAATTAAGAAGGCCTGCTAAATGTGTTAGTACAGTATATCCCACTTAAACTTACTGTATATACACTAAGTGATAAATTATATATACAGTACAGTAAGAATACATGTAATAAGAGGGAAGGACGTGCTGGCACATCTTTTTTCCAATTCCAGATTTGATAGTGAAAATTACCCACATGTTTGTAAGTACAGTATGTAACAAATGTTGCTAACTGTTGTTCACATCAATTAATAGCTCTGGCAGTTGTCTCGTGTGCTCCTGTAAGTATGTTGTAAGAGGGCACTTTGTGGAGACAAGATAGCCGTTCTTGTCAGAACCACATTCCTCACACAGGCCGTGTGCAATGACCTGCCTTCAGTCACTTGACCACCTTCAGTCACTTAGAACCATCAGCACATTAAGAGCCTGGCACAGCTTTCACTTATTGTTGCTTTAAAGCTTGCAGAAATTAATTTTTCTGTAATTAATACTTGTTAAATACACAACCTAATCCACACAGACAGAACAAAACACAAAACAAAAGAAGTAAATAGAGAATTAAAATGAACACTGCAAAAGACTTGATTGCATTCAAATCCTTGGCTTTGGCAAACCTAAATTAATTGAGGTGAGCAAAATACCAAACAGTTAGCTGAGTGGCCTTTGTCTGTGTGCAATTATAGTCTTTCTCAAGATTTTGAATAAGTACACTCATCTCTGCAAGGTTCCTCTGTCAGGTAGTGAATTTCAAGCAAAGATTCAACTATGGAGAACAAAGAGCTTTCAAAACAACTCAGGGATATAGTTGTATAAAGGCACAGATCATGAGAAGGGTTTAAAAACATGACAGATTCCTTTAACATAACTTTGAGTGTGGTGTAGTAAATCATTAAGAAGTGAACGTACTGTAGATGAGGTTTTCCCTCCAAACAAAGCAGCCTTAAAAGAGTTCACGAGTTCAGTGGCAGAGATGGGAAAAAATATCCATACATTGCAATATGCCTGTCAAAGAATATTTGTACCAAACTGAGAAAAAACCTTTTCAAATCCTTCATGGAATTTGCAACAAAACTTTTATTGGATATGGCAAACATGTGCTTAAAGCGTTTGTGTTTGGACAAGACATAAAGTTACATTTTTGGTCTGATGAACGTACGATATATCTGATGCAATTCCAACATTATGCATCAGCCAGTCAACACCAGCCCTATTGTCAAGCGTAGTGGTGGCAGGAATGGGGCTGCTACTCATTAGCAGGAACCTGGAAGCCTTTCTGAGTTTAGGGAAAAATGGAACAAAGTAAATTAATATCTTAGTGGAGGAATGTTTTCGGTCTGCATGTGATTCAGATTCAGCTTTCAGCAGGACAGTGACTCAAACTGGAAACCTTGAAAACAACCAAAGAGACAAACTGAGCAAATCTGCTAAGAAGAGTGCAAAAATGTGCAGTAATTCTATGTGCATCTTTGGTAGAAACCAAAAAAATCCGTTGTAATAGCTGTCAAGGGTGGTTCCTTTAAATAGAGTTTATTGGTCTGCATACTTAAGCATTACACATATTTTTGTTTTTTGGCTTTTGTGGTGTCATATCTTACTTTTAGAAGTTTTCATTTTGAGCATTCAGATTTTGAATAAGGTATTAAGTTATAAAAAATATGTATTCTTAATTTTGTGATTTAATAACATGGGACATCATAGGAAGGAAATGAATACTTTTGCAGGGCACTGCAATTACATTAAATGGATGATGTGAAAACATGAAGGGTTTCAGTTTAAGGTTCCACCTGTGTGGCAATTTATAGTACAGCAATTAAAGTTCTGTGCGATAAGCAACACTGAAAACATTCGCAATCCATCAGATTGGTAAGGTTGTCATTGATGTTTGTAAAAGTCCTGCTCCCTCTAAAATCAGGACTCCTGCTTCTCACTGCCTCCTCTTTATCAGGTTTGTTGATGGACAGGTCCTAGGTGTTAAAACACTCTCCCTCTCTCTGCGGTGGCTGCCAGTATTTACTGCGCTGAGCTGAGCTGAGGCTGCAGGGGAGTGGGAGCGTCTGTTAAGTCAATGGAAGCTCTAGGATTGTCATACATGCAGAAGACAAAAAGCAGTTTGCAGTGTTGACCCTGAAACCTGCTATCAAAAAGGAGAAAAGCCAGAATGAGACAGCTCAGTGTCCTGAAAATGTCTTGCACTAATGCCGTGAGCTGCTGGCTCAGAATGCTGATTAGACTTTGTATTGTACTGTGAATAACACTGAGAGTTAGTGTCTGCTCCTTTATCAAAACACTCGCCTTTGTTTCTCTGTGTGAGCTCTGAGCAAGAATCTGAGGCCATGCATGGGTTTGAGGGATGAACAACCATTTTGATCTTTGTGTTGGATTTTGACAAGCCTTTGTTTCATATATTTTATTCTTTGTTCTAACTCTTTTTCAAACAATTTTTTTTTCCCCTCAGGTTTGCATTTTATTTTATCCTCTCAAATGTTCTGCTGCTAAGTGAAAACTGCTGCTTTTTTATTGTTAACTGTCAAACCCATCAGGTGCAGAGAGCTATACAATATCTGGCAGATTGATGTAAGTGTCATGAAAAAAATTGTAACAAAGTAACATCCTTATAAAACTGTTGTGTTGACCAGAGACCATCAAATCAGGATTTCATTTTGTCACATTCTAGTTTTTAGCATACTGTATTTATATGTATATATATATGATTGGAAGTTATTTCTTCTGTCTTGACAACGGAGTCCCTAGTACTCAAGGAAAAAAGCAATGTATTGTGATGCCACTGAGGGTGTGACCATCAGACAGTTCACAAAGTAGGTGTGACATGAGACAGAAAAGATGCCCGAGACAGTACAATGAATACAGGATTAATTTAAGATAACAAAAATAAAACAACAAACTAAAATAAACCTAGCTCTAATTTACAAGACCTTCTATCTAAATATAAGGGAAAGCTACTCTACACCTGATATTTTAAAAGAAAATTATTTGGCGCCATAATATTTGATTTGAAAAGACAACAAAAATAATAAATCCTCTTGGGCTCATGGCTCCGGGTCTCCAGGGCCAAGTCCATGTCCTCATGTTATCTTGTATTGTTCCCAGTCTATCTCCTTTATCCATCTATCCTTCCTTAGTTAGGAGATCTGTACATTTCTGTCCGTTTAGCTCTATGGATTCCAGCAGGTGTGAAATTACTGATCAAGTACCTCATAACTACCAAATTTTTTAAATGTGCTGGAAGGCCACTTTTTATTCTCATTCTTTTGCTTATGTTCTTATTTATTTACCTGCTTTGTTGAATGTTGCTTCTGATTCTTTCCTTATGTTCTTATTCCTTTACCTGCTTTGTTGGATGTTGATTCTGATTCTTTCCTTATGTTCTTATTTCTTTACCTGCTTTGTTATATGTTGCTTCTGATTCTTTCCTTATGTTCTTATTTCTTTACCTGCTTTGTTGGATGTTGCTTTTCTTTGCATTATTGTCTCCGATGAAAATGCCGGATATAAATACTTAATGTTTATTTCATGAGTAATACCCCCTGACAGCTTTACAAGATTCATTGGAGCACAATGCCCAATACTCACTGTAAATATTTATGAAATGGGCCTTAAGTAAAAGAACAAAATCTTGATAAAAAATAGTAGTAAAGGGATATTTTAGGCTTGGCAGATGTTGGTAGCCTTTCTTTTCATTGGTTTTAACTAACAATAAATTACCTAGATGTGGAATGTAAGATATTGCAAGCAGTTTCTGTCAGCTTTTCTAAATCACAAAAAGGGTGCAGCAGGCTATTTCTCTTTTCTTTGGTCATAGACTTCAGTTATTCCACTGAAACCAGATATCAAAGGTCAGAAGATGCAAACAGTAATCATCAGTAGCTTCCCTGGATTTCTTGGCAACATTGTAATCAGTCTTCATCTTAAGGTACTCAAGGTTAATAATTAAATTTTAACATTTATTGCAAATATAATTCTGTCCTAATATCCAGGTGCTAAGCATGCATGGCTTTGGTTATTTAATCATTGTTTTACAACTTTTATTCCACTAAAGTCAATATCATAAATAATAGATTCAACTGTTTTAAACTGATTTTGTTTTCTTCCTTGCAACTTGCCCCAGGGATACCAAGTTGCCTATGGGACCAAAAAGAGACTGCCAGTAGGCTAGACTGATCTCTTTCTTAGACCTTCTCTGCAGTGAGGTATTGATTAAAACACCTTTTTTACTCTAGTTGATTCTCCATACATTTTTCTGTTTAACACAATATAGTCTAAATCCATAAAAATGTATTATCAATGCCCCTGCACCACTGCTGCAGGAACTGAAAAACTTCATTATTATCTGTCTAGACTTTGCAATGACATGCCATCTGAAAATGTGGACAGGACCTTGTTTTAATGTCTCATCCGGGTAACAGCTCTTGGGAAAAAAAAACTAATTGTGAATGACAGAGACATACAGTAGGTATGTGATCAAGCAAGCTGCACAAACGCTGGGAAGTGAAATTGATGTTGCTAAGTCTTAAACAGGAACAGAAGGTGGCTGGCCCAGAGGTGAAACTGACTCATTAATGTTGGAGCTGCCGGCACCTTGTCACTCCTTATTGGCAGCAGCAATTACAATTAGCAAGGCGCTGTTGTCTGCACTTTGTAGTCCCTTCCTCTTGCACTCTAAATGCCCTAGCTGGGTTTCTAAAAAAAAAATAGTTTCTAATACAAAACAGGTAAAGAAAAGATGTTACTGGCACTGCTCCCAGGTGTTCCAAAGTGTTTTTATTATAGATGATGTGATAAAGAGGGGTGTAGTCGTTCAGGTGGGTAGCTGAGTCACCATGTGTAGGCTGCAAAGGAACAAGTAAAGGTTTATTCCATGCTGAAAAGAGAAGAAAAGAAATGCAACGTTTTAGCTGTGGAGCCTTCTTCCACACCCGAAGAAGGCTCCACAGCTGAAGCATTGTATTTGTTTAAACCTTTTACTTAAACCGTTACTTTTTCCTAAAGAAGGATGTATGCGAGATGTTAAGAGGACTTCAGTGTCTTTTGACCTTTCCCTTTCCTATTTTGCCATTTAAACAAAAAGCTTGCATTTCAGATGTGTGCTGCCACCTCCAGTTTGACACCAGGAGTACCAGTGGATGCCTTTTTGTAAATGACTCTTTGATAGATGCAGACATACAGTAAGTCACATTATCCACAATCTCAAAGAGAGAAACAGCTTTGCTTATTTCTCAAATATGTCAGTTTCTAAAATGAATATACTGTATGTAGCTGTTCTTAAGAGGCAATATGATTTGAGAACAAAGTTCTGGTCATACAGCAAGCTTGGTTCACTTGGGAATGCCAATGCATAATAGAGTACATTAATGGTATGCTCACTTCAATAATATAAAGTTTGTGATAACTGGCAAAATAGATTTTAAACAGCAGGAGCTATCAGTACACTGCCTGGGTACTGATGACAATAAAAGAAATAGCAGTCATCTGGCCATGTTACAAGGTACTGTACATATACTGTACTCAGGTGTTACATATACACATCCTGTTGGTAGTTGAACTGGGCCTATAACTTTGATTCCAACCTGTTGTTAAAACAATATATTTTACAGAATGTGAGGGAAGAGGGTAAATTGGGGATGGGATTTGGATTAGCTGTATGGGCTGGGTCACTCGCTTTGCAGTGCGAAGCCCTGGTGTACAGCTGGATGAGGCGCCAAACCATGGCACCTTGTCTTCTCAGACACTGCATTCTCCCACCTCATTCCTGCAAAATTTGTGAGCAATTGGTAATCCACACAGCGTCTAGTATCCATCTTAGAACTGATGTGAATCAGGGTAATATGAGATCTTAAGAAAAAGATTTTGGAGAGATTTGGCAATCAGTTTTTGAGCAGGAGGGTGTCAGTGTGATGGACTAACACCTTTGTTCTCATTCCCATATGATCCAATAGTGGCTACAAAATGTAATGGTTCATCCATTCCCTATGAACCAGCCATGTATCAGGTTACTAGGCCACCAGATATTCCAACATTGAACAATTTCAAAACAGAAAGGGAAAAAACAAACAATCCCTACAATCACTAGGCTTCCCCAATTTGGAAGTCTAATTTCTTGCACTTGTAGACTTTACACAAAAGAAGGGACCCACTTCATCCATCACTGAAGTGCAACACTGGGAATTGTAGATGACGACAGTACACTCCCAAGGAAGAATGCAATGACTGAAATTGTAGGCACATGATGCTGATATAGCACTCTCTGCCATCTGCTGTCATTGTTGAATGGAACATTTAATTGAATAGTCAGCCAGCTTTATAATTTGCTTGTATATACTGTGTAGTAGAAGGAAAGTCTGTTCTGTTTATAGCTTTAGCTCATGCAGTGGCGTAACCATCCCTGCCTGTAGGGCCTCTGTATGACCTAATCAATCAGGTGTCAGACATGCTTCTGCCCTTTTAGTAAGTACAGTACAGCCTTATAATGGCTGTCGCTACTTAATGGTTTCAAATAAAGAGTTAAAATACATCCTGCTCAACACCTGTGTTAAACCGTATCTTTGATTAGACATAGTAATATAGCATCCTCCCTTCTTTGTGTTCAGCTAAGATGATTGTGATTGAGCTGGCTTTCAGCTGGAATATCTGTGGCTTAGTTTTTGAGTTCATTTCATTCCAGCCTAATATGGAGCGTGAATCAATAGTAATGACTCCTATCAGCAGCACTGGTGATTCTGTCCGAACAGCATTTTCTTTCTTTTGATTGATGACTAGAGGAATCGCATTTGTTTTGCCGAAGATGACAAAACACACCCATTAGCGCAGGCGACCTTGCTGAGGCATTTTCATAGTTAAATGACATTTTTTTAGCGGGACACATTCCTTGCTGATGTTTCTACTTTTTTTTTGTGAATGGTACATCTCAGCAAATGCCTCACTTGCATATAAGATGTCATTTAAGGTGATGCTTCTAAAATGAGGAAATAATGATAGCTGCTATAAAGATGCAGTTATTTGCCATTGATGATAATATGGAGTTATTTGCTGTCTAGAAGGTAAATTACGCTGTGTTCAATTCTTTTTTCTCTGTTCTCTTCAGTGGTAGTGTCACCCCTTTAGATAAAAGGTTTCTATGTGAAGAATTTAGATATTGGACAAAATAAGCAGCCATATCACTCTGCAACTCACAACTGGCAGCCCACTGAAGCTAAGCAGGTGTGAGCCTGGTCAGTACCTGGATCGGAGACCTCCTGGGAAAAACTAAGGTTGCTGCTGGAAGAGGTGTTAGTGGGGCCAGCAGGGGGCACTCACTCTGCGGTCCATATGGGTCCTAATGCCCCAGTATAGTGATGGGGACACTATACTGTAAACAGGCGCCGTCCTTCGGATGAGACATAAAACCGAGGTCCTGACTCTATGGTCATTAAAAATCTCAGGGCGTTTCTTGTAAAGAGTAGGGGTGTAACCCCAGCGTCCTGGCCAAATTTCCATTTGACCCTTACCAATCATGGCCTCCTAATAATCCCTCCCTATGAATTGGCTTCATTACTCTGCTCTCCTCCCCACTGACAGCTGGTGTGTGGTGAGCTTTCTGGCGCACTATGGCTGCCGTTGCATCATCCAGGTGGATGCTGCATATTGGTGGTGGTGGAGGGGAGTCCCCATTACCTGTAAAGCGCTTTGAGTGGAGTGTCCAGAGAGGTGCTATATAAGTGTAAGCAATTATTAATTATTAATTATAAGCTACAATGAATGTTTAAAAGTGTTATTTTAGCCCACCAGAAGGTAGTATGCAAGCTATAATAGGTCTAAAGTTGTGTTTGGGAGTCAGCTCTGTATGACTGAATTCAGATTGTTATTTGCTGTATTAAATATGGTACCAGAAACCATTCTGGTTCAGATATAATACAACTACTAACAAAAACAGCAGGGTTACTCAGTAAGACTGAAATGTTTTTTCAGTGGCTTTATTATCATTATTGTTGCCGTTTGCAATACTAAACTATGATTATTCAAATGTTTTGGCCATTAAATAAGAATGGAAATAAGTTTTTGCTCTTCTTAATTTAGTCTTCCACATTAGCCCTTATCTTCAAAGTCATTGTTGCAGTGCTTTGCAGATTGTTTTCAATGTTGTATTTATTATTTTAATTTGATTGACACTGTATTTCCAAGCACTATCTAGATACATTGCAATGAAATGACAGAATTCAGTAAATTATATAGTGCAATGAAAACTGGCAGTCTGCATAGTGCAATACAAGGGGTTCACACAGTGCAGGATAATATAGCAGATGAAGTACAATAAATTATCACAATTGAAACGCAAAGATGCCACTGCAGGTTATGATGCAGGATGCATGTGGTAATGAAGGTAGCATGAAATACAGAGCGGATTTCTTAGAACTGTAGTCTTTCTTTCTTGGTGTTAAGATGATGAGAAAGAATGTAGGCTAACCATAGATCTTACCTTTCAGAATTAAAAGGGGAAGTGGATACTTTAAGAGGCTGACAACAGTGCGCCAGGCTAATGCAACTGCTGATGAAGAAGATGCCTGATGGTATCAGACATTGATGTAGAAATGGTGTTTGCATTTGAAGGTTACTGTGCAATTGTGTCAGCCACAGCAGTGTCTAAAACAAAAGAGGCCTGAAGCTTTTCAGGCTGCTGTGGAAAATTAAAAGAAAAGGCTTCATGCTGGAATAGCCTGCAGTGCAAACTAATTCTGAAGAGATATGCACTGTATGAAGCATTGAGAAATTTCAGAGATTTATATTGGTTTTTATCTGTTAAGGGAGATACAAATTGAATTTGACATGCTATGAACTGAGATTAACATCCAAAACTGTTCCTCTCTGTGTTTCTAGAAGGTATTTAATGCCACTCCTGATACCTAAAGATGTGTCCCTCGGAATGAACAGTAATTCACATTTTTCATTTGCAGCTCCATACTAAAGCCACCCTTTAGAAATAACTGAAATAATAACTGTCAATGAAGTAACTGACCTTTTTTAAACTGCAATTAGATGCTTCATTACTATGTGCCGCATGACAAAACCATTTTTATATAAAATACAAAAAGAAATTATATATCAAATTAAGTTTACTTTATCTTCAGAATTTCCTTTTTTCCTTCTTATGTTGAAACTAACAGTTCAAGTACATCCATCCATTTTTGAATGGCTTTTTCCGACACAGGATCATGGGGGAGTCTGCAGGCATCAGGCGCAAGGTGGGACATTCCCTAGATGGGAAGCCAGTTTGTCGCAGGGAAGACACTCAGACAATACTCTCACACACACACCCCCAGAGCCCCAGCACTGCGAGGCAACAATGCTAACCACTGCACCACCATGCTGAATGTGCATCTACTGTAAGTCTCTAGTGAGAATGGTAGGTTGTGCAATGTCTGATCAGAGACAAGAATAGCAACCAGCTAATCCCAGTCTCTTATCTGCTATACGAAGTAATTAAACAGCAATATAGCACAGGTGGAAAACCTAATTTATGTGTTAATGCCCTTTGGTCTAAAGGCAACTCTATAGCCATGTTGTGTTTTAAGGCGTTGTAAGGAAAACTTTATAAATGGCTGCGTTAGTTAAGTGTTCTGATATCATAAATCACATATAAGGAACTATCCAACCAGCATTTGTAGCCCATTCTATTCCTCTCATCTATTAATGTCATCCTGCAAATAAAACTCAGTGTATTTTCATGGAAGCATCACACATTATTTCCTGCCCTTACTGAATCTCCTTATTCAGAGAAGTCATTTATATTTTGGAAAACTGTGCTCATATTATGTGTTCATATTTCTAATTGCAAGCTTGTTTTTTTTATCTTTGTTTCACAATAAATATTTTAAGTATAGTATATATTTTTGGTTTACCTACTAAGGATTTGATGTTTTTCTGAAATGTAAAAAAGCTGTTCAAATTAATTGATTTCTGTTATTTTAACAGAAAACAGTGTACACAAACAGGTTTCTACACTAAGTGCAACATCTTGTTTTTAGTGAAGCTGCAAAAATACATAAACTGAATTCACTATCAGCACATGTTGTGTTAGACGGGTAATATCAACAGCTAATACAGTATAATCAAAGGTCCTGTGGCTACTGTAAATAAAAAATTAAACTAATGCTGGACAGAAGCTTAGCTCTGTTTTGTCAAATGCACTTCAGAGCTGTCTGTGGATCATGGACAGAAGAGGAAACTGCAAGGATAACAAAACAATTCTTAAGTTTTATGTATTAGTAATCGTGTTCAAGGTTAGAATGTGCTGTATCTTGCCTTAGAAGAAAATAAAGTGTATCAATTCCAGTATAAAACTACAAGTGAATGTTCCATTCATACTCAGTAGTTGTAATTTTAAATATTAGATTTAATTCAGGTAATAGGGATATAAAGCTTTGGTAGAGTCTGGGTAATAAAATTATCATAAATGACTTCTGGAAGAAATAGGATGTTTAGACAATGCATTGTCAAAACCACATTAGTAATTTTTGTCTTGAATTTTACAGAGTTTACAGAGTCATGTGGTGTTGGATGTTTATAAAAAATAGACAATGCAAACCAATTGTTTTCTGGCAAAGGAGTGCTAAAAGTCAAGTTTACAATTTAGATTTGATCTTTGCAAAGGAACACCCAGGTAGATTCTGCAATGAAACTCATCCTGCTTAAAGAACTGTTGCCCAGCAACCCTTGCAATGAGTAGCCAATCGTGTAGGGAGATAAATCTAATTGGCTTTCTCATCAATCTCCTGTGATAGGGATTTCCGTTTAATCAAATCTGCTATATTTAGGGTTTAAGGACCATTTTGGAATTTCCTCAAGAAAACTGTTTTTTTTTATCTTATTGACAGAGGCATATTAGTGTTCTGGTTCAAATGTGCTATTGTCTAGTTTGACTCTTGGCTTTGCATTTGGCATGGAAGTTCCAACAGTGTTATCTCATGAATAAAATGTGGGGTATTGTTCTATTTGGACAAGTATTACTGGCTTATAGCCAGATGGCTTCAGGATAGCAAAGCTAAACTCTGCTTTTTGCGCTGTTAGATGTATTTTGGCATTGCTTAGATACACTAGGTATCAGCATTTTTAAACCCTGTAATCTCATCTGTATTGAATTTTTCAATTACTTTAAGAGTCAGTCTGTTATGAAGCTTTTTCCTATTATTTGTATTTAAAAAGACCTGCCAATCAGCTGTCATATAACTGTGACACACATCTCTGTCACCCATCACACTTGACTTCTGGTGAGGTTTTCGTGGTAAGGGCTAAAATTGAAATATACTACTGTGTGCACATTTTTTGAGTGTTTTATAATGTGACTACTGTATATCAATTGATTCTCCCAAATATATCAATTCAAGAGTCTGAAAACAAAAGCAAACCATTAAATTAATCTTCGTAGTTTTGTATTTTTTATTTTTCTATACTCCCCAAGGTTCAAACCTGGAAAACATGTTTAAGTCTTTAAAAAAGCAGTTTTTGCGTAATGAAAGCACTTCTGTGCTGTGGATATCCTCAAACCCTCAACGGTCATCTTGTTGTAAACATATTTCACAGTGGTAACCAAATGCATTCTTTCAGTGTCCACTGTGTCCCTGTAAAGCATGAGTCTCAAAGGTTTATGATCCAACCTTGAATCGGCGATTTCTACACCAGGGGTCTCTGTCAAACACACGGCCAGTGGACTGGCTGGCCAAGCCCCTTTGTCCAGCCAGGATGGCAGTTGCAGTCAGAGCCACTGGCCGAGATTTAGTTTGTGCCATGCCTGAGCCTGAACAGTGCACAAACAAAGTAAGTGCCCTTGGTGATGTTACTATATCAGTGTCCCAAACACACACTGCCTGTGGTTCTCTACCTCTATCCAATCACTGTGTTTTTCTTTGATGATGTCACAGATCTAGGTTTGACACAGGTGTGTCTGTGCATGAAAAGCACAAGCCCTATATACTGTACACATTGTCTTCAAACTCCTCACAACTATGGAGCATTTTCAGCAGCTGAATTGCCAATAGTCTCACTGAAACTGTAGCTACTGAAACTGTAGCTCCCTTCAACAAGGGAATTGTTGAATGTAGTAATATGTGCTTTGTAATAATGTTATTTTAGAGAATTGTATTTTATTTTAGAGTTCAAGAGAAATGGAGAAACGCATATTTCTGTCTAGAAGTGAATGGGAAGTCAACAGTCTTGATTCGTATGCAGCTTTCAAAAAGAGCAATACCAATAGTTATAGATGAATATTTTTCTATTTTGCTGATATCTAGCAAATAGTGTTCATCATCTTATGTTGATTTTTGTCTAAATTTATCTTGCCTTTTGCTGACTTAATTTCCCAGTTAAAGCCTCTAAAAATTCAACTATGTTAAATACAGTACGAAATGAGTCCCTATAACCTACTGGAGCACTACAGTAGGTCAAAACTCACATACTGTACTGAACAAGAGAACATACAAACTCCCTCTAGACAGCAAGGCAGCCATGTTGATCACTGCACCACAGTGCCACTCCTGAATATATAAGAATAATGTTTTTGATTCTATATTTTCATTATAACATTGGAGAAAATCGTATACTGTATACATATCATATAAATCATATATACTGATCTGTTTACAGTACGTCATCTTAATACATACATAGTATTCATAAGGAAAAGGTATTTATATTAATTTATATAATTATCTAAATTATACAGTTTAATGCTTGACCATAAGACCATTAAGCTTTACAAACCATGTCAAATACAGTATATCCAGTTAGCCAGAGAATCTGCAAAACTGGAATTTCTGCATCTATGTTTTGATGATAAAACGTGGATGCAGAAATGTATATATTCTTTTACAATATATAAATAGTATAAGAACCAAGTAGTAAGAACCCGATGAGAAACTTTCAGTTCTGACAAATGGTAAAGAAGTGGAAGTAGTTTTGAACAGTTCTTAACAGATTCTTTATTCACATACAGCTGAATTTCACCCATGCGCTGCTAAAGAAACTGTTTACTGAAGAAGAATTTTAGACTTTAGACTGTCTACTGTCTAAAGAAACTGCTGTCTAGTAACCTGTTTGTAAAGGGTTTTCTGGATCAACAGCCCTCACGACAGCATCAGCCTGCCTGACGCTGTCAAGCCTGATGAGTATGTCACAGACACTATGTTAATACTGTGATCTTCGTCTCTTACAAGAGCTCCATTGCATCAACAGTTGTCACTTTTCAGGGGTGAACTTTCACCTGTTAAGGGACTATTATTTTTATCATTTTTACAAGTTTATTATCTAGGGTGGTGGCATAGGAAAACAGTTACTTCTGTTATCTTATTTCTTAAATTCTGGTACCGATGAAAAGATGTGTATGCATAATTTAGTTATTTGTCTTTAACAGCAGATAAAAAAAAAAACATAATGCTTGTACTTCGAAAGCAATCTGCACCTGCTGTCCTAATGTACTGTACACGACTGTTTAATCATTGAAAATAATTCCCTTCTGAGATGATCATTACAGGAGAGATAAGGACCAGTAACAGAAGCAGATCAGAAAGATGGCCCCTGCACTGCTAAAATGAGCGCTGATTAAAGCATAATGCTTTTCCTTGGAAGATGGCTCTGTGCTGAACTAGCATGGCCTGGGCTCAAAAAGTGAAAATAGCATGTTGCAGAATTATTAAAAAAATCCATTTAATTATCATTTTAGTGTTGGATATAAGCTTTTAATATATTGGTGTATGAATTTGAGTGTAAGTGCTGAGCTTGTGGCAAATTGGCATCTATTAGTTGAATGCGAAAGTCACACCATATTAAATTACCACAGTCCAATTTTGATCGGATCAATCCTTGCAAGGCATTGCTTGAAGAGTTTTGTTTTTCGCCTATTGGCAGGTCATTTAGGGTTTTGGTTTAGGTCATCTAGGGGTTTTTTGTTTTGGCATCTAGTATCTGCTATTTTTCTTATGCAAAAATAGACCTGAATAACAGACCTTACAATCAGTGCAGTGGGTTTATGTCCACACCATCTTCTGTCATTTGCTTATTTTGGTTAAAATTTGAAAGGATTTTAATGATAAAACATACAATGTATTATTACAAAGTCAGAAATATACTGAAGTCCTGTGAAGAATTATTTAATAAGAAGTGCATTGGGATTCATTTTATCCTCAATTACAGGTATTAAATCCAGTTCTCTGTGAATATCTTTTTGTTTTGTTTTGTTCTCTTTTTGGAGGATCTGTGCTGCTAACCATTTGCAATTCACCCACCATAAAGCAAGTTTGCTGTATTCACAGTGGGTTGTTGGCAGTGGCGAAGATGTTATTTTTTAGTGCCCAAATGATCAAAAGACTTCATTTAGATGTTTCCTGTAAATTTATATCAGTTTCTTTAATTAGCTTTTTTGAATTTACAGTATGAATAATGGCCCATTCTTCCTCACAGACCTGATTGAAGTTGGTGGTATTTGAGGGTTCTCTTGCATGAACAGCTTGCTAAAAGTCCTGCTATAATATTTCAATGGCTTTGAGGTATGGACACTGACCTGACCAAAGCAAAATGCTAAATTTCTTGTCCTTGATCCATTCTGTTGGAAATGTGCTTGTACAGAATGTTTAGATTCATTGTCTTTCTACTTGGGCCACTATGATTTCAGCTGACTAATGGACAGCCAGGTATTCTCCTGCAGAATTTGCTGATACGGCATTCAATTTGTGGCTCTGACAATGATGGCAAGCTGTCAGGAATTCCTTTGGCCTTTCTTCTCTCCTTTTTGCCTGTGTTTGCAATTCCCTGTACCTTTTTATTAAGTGGATGTCTGGTGTTTTGTAATTGTTTTTAAAGTGTTTTCTTTTCTCTCACCAATCCATCCATTTTCTAATCCTTTTATCCAGTACGGAGTCAGTGGGACACACAGAGCCTAACCCTGCAAGCAGCGGGCACAGACAGCCCCAAACCTTGACACTCCCATCATGCAACGTTTGTTTTTTGCCTTACAAGACATTTCTGATTGACCAAAAAGTTCAAATTTTGACTCACCTCTCTAGTGAGCCAGAAGTCTTGTGGATCATCCAAATGGTGTTTTGCAGTCACATTGCACTGTTCTTTTTAAAGAGCGGTGGTATCTTCCAGGCTATCCTCTCATAAAAAACATTCGTTCCTGTTCATGTCTTCTCCTAATGAGTGAGTCATCACTATTGACTTTAGCTGTTGTAAGAGAGGCCCATAGATCCTTAGATGTTACTTTGAGATTCCTTGTGACTTCCTGGCTGATTTTGTGGGTTTCTCTTGAGGCAGTATAGGTACTGTATGTCTCCTGACACCCGAAGGAGGCTCTGTCATGCCCTCTACAGCTAGTCCTACTCTGTCCTCTCCCTAGTTTCCCCGTGCTTTTCTTGGCCTTCGGGTGTGTCTTTGTCTGGGGCTATATATTTCTGGGTCACCCTTTCCTCCTCGCTCAGCATTGAGGGATTGGATGTCTTGAGACCCGATAGCACCAGGTCATCTCCTCTGCGGCCTGAGGGCATAGGTTTGACCTGACATCGTCTTACCTCCTGAGCCTGGGTTAACCTCAGTTTTGCCGAAACGTTGTGTTTCTTTTCTTCTCTTTTTAGCATGGAATATCTGGAAATAATTAATATTCAATAATGTTCCAATGAATTGGTATACACTGTATAAACCCCTTTGTTTTTTAGGAGAAGGCCTCTGTGAATTGAAGTTATCACATTAAGAAATTGTCATTCCCATAACTACAGTATATCTGGGGTTCACAGATTTTTCTTCTGCACTGTAAGCTGTTTTCTATCTTAATTAATGTAGGGCAGACATTTTTATGTTGCATGAAAGTGATGTTAGAGTTTTATGTCATTTATTATCCTGTTATTATATAATGCAGCTAAATGTTATACTACATATGAACCACTACACTGCAGAAAGCTTTAGTACTGTAAATATATAGACTATAAATGAACAATTAAGAGATGGTTTTTAAGTTGAGAACAAACCAGATAACGTCTACTGTATATATTTCTACAAGTGTGTGGCATATACTGTAGTTTTGTTAAAATAGGTTTTGGATGTGCTTATGTCTGCAACAACAGGCAGGATTTAATTACAAATGAAGCACCAACCTTATGAAAGATGTTAAGGTCTGCATTCTGATTATATACTGTAGGGGGTACTGGATTGCTGTGACAAAAATTCAATAAACTATGCTAAGTCTTAAGTCTATTAAGTTTATTAAGCCTTAAACTAAGTCTTAACATCCTCTAGTTAACAATTACTTAAGAGATCAAGTATATAACATACAGTACAGCAAAATCATGATGATATCTCCTATAATTTCAGAACAGAATGATTTTAGAATAGAATGAAAATCACGGGCTTTCAAAGCTGTGCTTGTGTTATGGTGTTTACTTACATGTGAAGTGACAGAACATCATCAGAATGGTAATAGTAGCATTTTATATATGGTGTGTTTTGCATAAATAAAGTTGTACAGTATTTTGGAAAAGACAGGGATTCCAATGTACTGTATGTAGTCACCCAACTACTTTTTTCTGTTAGAGCTCAGATGTTCTGTATTTGCTTGAAAAGTGGTTGACCTCTAATATAATTGTATTCAACCATTTATGGACCTCATCCTTCGCAAGAACTAGTATTTGAGGATTTTTATTCTGCAATCCCTTCATTTTAATGGTGGTTCCAGCCAAGCTGACAAAATCCAATGAAACGGTTGGTGGTTTTACTCCAGACTTAGTCCATGGGTGTCGTCTGCATCATTGATTTAATTTGGCTGATTTGAAATTGTTCTGAATATTACTTCACAGCAATTTGGCCTAGTATCATTTTGTTGTCAGCGTTGATTTGGTGTTAAATCCCAATCGGAGTGTTTTAGTTCCATAGCAGGAAAAACGTGACAGGATTTTTATTGATTCTACTAAGAGTGTGACTGAAATGAAGCAAACGCTGACTGAATTGTCACTGAATGCTTCTTTAAAAGTGTACCACACCATGGCTTGAAGTGACAAAGCAGTTTTAATAGCAGAAGACGGCAATGTGCTCAGTGTTTTGTAGAATGAAATATTGATTTTTAGAGCATAATTTCAGACCCTTGGGCCGGTCTGAAGTACTGATCCTATAGCTGTTCCATTATTAACTGCAATTAAGCAGTGACATCGGAAAGCATACCCGCACATCTTTATGACCATATGCAAGCCGCACTGCTTTACACTGCAACTTCTTGGCCATCAAGAAAAGTTGATCAGAGGTATTGATTTTGTGGCATTGGTACAAGTATGATTTGTATTACTTTAATTCATTCATTGGGACTCTGTAGTTTTCATTTTCTGTGCAAAATATAAAGCCAGTTGAGTTGGTTCATAAGTGAATTAGATCACATACTGTAATGTATAAATTATGTCGTATTTAATTAAATACTCAGGAATCCTGTTCTTATTTGGACATAAATTAGTCAGAAATGTAAATCATACTTCAGATACAAGTAAAATTTTACTAATTTTCTCTACTGACACTCTGTAAAGAAGCTGAAGAAGAGTAAGTAACTGAAGATGCTATTATGCTTAATGCCAATGTATCAATGATAAAAAAACCTAAGGGCTTGAATGAGGGATTGGATTGGAGTATGTACAGTACCGTACAGTGTCTTGCAGTAATGTCTACCTTTAAAGTGTAGGTTTTTAATCAAAACTAAAGTGGTAAAACTAACCACTTTGGGGGTGAATGAGGTTAAAAGCCAGCAAACGATGCAAAGAAAATACAATAATAATAAATAAATATTTGCACAGGTATTCACCACTCTGAGTCGAAACATGTTAGAAGTGCCTATGGCAGTTTTTGGATCTTACTGTGAGTCTAACAACTTAACAAACTGGGATGGTGAAATCTTCACACATTACAGTATTTCTCAAACTTGATGAACATGTCAGGTTGGCTGGGGATAGAAGATAGACAGCAGTTTTCAGGTCTTGTCACAGATTGTCTATGGGTTCCAAACCAGAACTTTGACTCTGCCTCTTATTTCAGTTTCCTCTTGTGCTTTTGGTCCCAGTTTTACATCTTCAGCAGACTGAAGCGTGTTTTACTTTGTAAGATTTGCTTGTACTTTGCTCCATTCATTTTCCCCTCAATCCTAAAAACATCACAGAAAAAGCAATGATGGCAAAGCCTTCATTCCCCACTGATGAAAAGCGGCCTATATCATAACGTTGCCAACACCATTCTTGACAGTTTGGATGGTGACCCAGCTAGGTGATGTGCTGTGTTGGGTTTGTAACACTTTGACACCAAACCTAACATTTTGCATTTAGACCAACAAGTTCCAGTTTCTCTCATTTGACAACAAAACATTTTGCCAAATGTCTTCTTAACCACTTAAATGTTTTATTGCAGAACTGCGCTTGGTGTTTGAGATGTTTTTGGAACTCTTTTCTTCTTTCTCAGTGGTTTAATAGTTGTCCTTGGTCTCATGTTGGCATCTCTAACCAGTTTGCTCGTCACCAAGCTGTTTACTTTGAAGGGACAATCTGAATTGACAGTGTCTGGGTGATATGATACACTTTCCATCAACCATGATTGATTTTACTGTACTTAAAGGAACTTGAGCTGCACCTTCAACTTTATCCCCTGGTGTTATACTGTACCATAGGACTTTTTATGTTGTGCAAAATGTTGGTAGTAATCTAATTTACAATTTATACAACTGTTTTTGTAACAATGTAGTGTACTTTTAATTCTGAGTTATGTTCCATTTTATATAATGTTTAACTGTTAGAGATACATCTCTCTTAAAGTAATATTAACAATTGACTTTTATACTTCATGTAGTGTAGTGAAAACAATTACTCCATCAATCAGGAGACTAATAAGACCTTGGTAAATGATCATTGATTTTTTTTCCTTACTCAATCAATACATTGAAGACTCTTGACTAGAGAATTAAAATCTGCCCAGTGTGTGTTTTTCTTTTCACTCAGATATTTAGGTGTAATAGATATAAAAGATAATGATATCATTAACAACACACTGAATGCTGTCTTTGCACAAGACACAACCTTACAGCCTGTAGGACAAGAGCTTGTACATCAGAGCATTTTCTGTGTTAGTCAGAGACAGAGGCCTGGCAGTGCACAGCCTCACACCATAGCTAATCTGCTTTATTAGTTGTGATAAATTCCATTAGTATAGTGTGTAGGTTGGTGTGCCCTGGGGTACTTATGCAAATTCATGGTATTTTAAAATAATTAATTAATTGACACAAAGTAATTAATTGACACAAATCTTGTCTTGGCTGTAAACTGTGATATTGGATGACCTTTGTGTAATTGTGGACGTAGATGTTACGAATAGGTTTGAAGGAAGGTATTTGTGCATCCCATGAAAAATCTATAGTTATAATAATCGGTTCTATAAATTTCAGTCAGCTGTGCATTTGTGTTACTCAGAGCAGTGCTTGAAACATTTGCTGATTTGGTATTAGAAGCCATAATCCTTCCTTATTTAAACTAGAAATGTAAATTTTATGACAGAGATTTTTGTTTCTTTTATCAAAGCAGACCAAGATTAAGGACACAAATTACTTTTCATTTACGTTTCTAAGGAAGTGGTCGTCACAATGACAAAATATGATTATATTTTGAAAATGTGACTTAGAATGCTTGGTATGTTGATTTAATTTAATTAAAATGTCAGTATTTTCTAGTTCTGTTGTGGCAAAATTCTGGAACAATACACCTTGTCCTTTGTTTAAATGTCTTGTGCCTTCTAATGTAAAAGATGGATGGCAAAGGGCTATTTTCTTGCAGCATGGTGATGCAGTGATTAGCATTGCTGCCTCACATAACTGGGGGCCTGGGTTCAATTTCTGGGGTGCTGTCTTGCATGTTCTCCCCGAGTTTATGCTGGTTTCCTCCGGGTACTCCAGTTTCTTCCTCTCCCGCAGTCCAACACATGCTGGTAGGTTAATTCGCTTCAGGGAGAAATGGCCCTGGTGTGAGTATGTGTGTGTTTTTGCCTGTGTCAGCCCTGTGATGGCCTGTTCTTTTATTCTGCCTTGTGCCCAGGGCTTAATGCCCCTGTGACCCCACTGGATATGCAACTTTTGAAAGTAATGTGATGATGTGATGTGTTTATCTGCCCTTGAGTACCCTGACCCTGATACAGTTACTCACTGCTGGCCTCATGCCCAGAACAACAAATATTCTTGGGCGAGGAGCATTGGGCACAGAAAAGTCCATCAGTGCTACCATGGATAGTACCACTGTAAAGTTCAAGGAGAACTGCTGTCCCAGTTTCTCAGACAAGTTATTACATTTCAGTAACAAAATAAATTAATTGACGTTGAAGTTACAAATTTCACATTAAGCACAAAATCATGAAGTTTGTGAAAGTATTATTAGCTGCCATGTTGTCACAAACTCACATTTGAGTTCCCACGAACTGCGATGTGATGCGGCCCTTCCTGCTCACTAGTCACTTTAATCACAAATGTAATCTGATGTACGAGTGAATAAGTACAGGTTGTGCAGCAGACATTTCACCGCAGGAATGTTCCAAAGTGATCTGCATGCAAAGTTTATAAGTATTATTTGTTGGCAAAACCATCTCCAAATGAAAAACAATATTTCTATTGGATTAATAGAGATGTATTCATAAGCCTGCTTATTTACAATGTGATAAGGTGGCGACTCATCTCCAGAAGCCTCATTCGCAGAATATGGCACTGCTCATAGCTGTAAATGTCTTCTATTTTGTAATGTAAAGTGGAGGTTTTACAAGTTACTCTGTACATTTTACTTTTATTTCGGTTTGCAGTGTACTCATCAATGTCAATTCTTTCTAACCATGAACAATGAAAACACAGTAGTGCTGCAGTTCCCCTTTAAAAGCTTGCAGGCTGCAGATTAAATGGCCACTCTTCTGTCCCTGTTTGGGTACATGAGGCATTCATGATGCATGTCAAGGCAGCACTGTCTTCCTGATTCATATTGGCATAAAGACTCAGTGCCATCCATCCCATTGTAGTATAGCCCCAGCGTGCCTACTTCCAGAACAGGTTTTGAGTAACACTGATCATTACCAGGAGTAAGATGTTTCTTACTATGGATAGACTTCCCATGGCCCATTTAATCTCAAGGCTTTCTTTTTCCCCATTTCTTTTTTCTTTTGCACTATTTATTACTTGGTTTATACCATTGCCAAAAAAAACCAAGGTCAAGCAAACTTGCACACAAACTTAAAAAGTCCTATAAACTAGATTTGTGCTGTGCATCGTGTTTTTACTTGTGCAGTGTACTACTTTTAGGGCATTGTGGACATTGCTTCTTAAATAAACATATCAGAGAGAAAAACAATAAATAGAAAATCAAGATTTAATGTCAGGCTGCTTTTGGCTGCAGCCTGTATGATGCACTTCAAATAATGGAAATGCTGTGGATAGACTCTTAACCTCTGTCAGTAGATCTCCAGTTCCTTGTCTAAGATAATAAAAGTCTTAGTCCCCTTTAGAATAACACCACGAGCTTTATAATGATTAAAATAAAGGCAAAAACCTGTGGCTACATCTACACTATCATCTAGATATGAGATTACATTTACAGAACTGGCCTATTCTATAGGTTTTTGCTTCTAAAAGTAGAGAGTAGAGTAGAGGAGTTTATTATCATGTATGTGCTATTCTGTTCATGTACAGGTACTGCACATTGGAATTCTAATTCATGCTAATCTCTCTCTAAAAGTGTTTTCACAAAAAAAATAGAGCAGATTTTAAAAAGTGGCAGTCCAAATTCAGTGTTTTTTAGATAGTATTGTGTTCAAAGATGACAGATCCATGCATAGCACAGAATTAGGAAGGTGTGTCTTAACTTTAAATGTGGTTTTGAGGTCTGCAGGTCTGTGTTTTTTGTTCATTTGTTGTTTAATTATACATAATAATGTAGCAAATGCTGCCCAGCATTTCCAGAATTAATTTGACTGGGCACTCTAAGCTTGTACTATAGTACTGTAAGTAGAGTTTATTTGTTTATTTACAAATTTACAATACTAAATAACTGAAGAGGAGCACTTACATACTAATGCTACCTGAGATGAAAATCAGGGTAGTATGGCAGTTTTGTAGAGCACTCTTAATACCACATATTTCTTGAATATCTGAAATATTCCATCTGAGACTGTTCAGAATAATCAAAATATACTGAGTGTTCAGTATCATTGAGACCTACAGTATGAATGCATTAATGGATAATATTTTTAACATTTAGTTTGGAGTATTACCTCCTTTTAGATAAAAGTAATCTTCTCTGCCAAGGTACAAAATACAGTAGGCTTCAGTTACACCCATTCTCTATTATTTGCAATGGACTTTAAAGCTGTCCTATTCATATAAGGCGTATATGTATAAGGCGCAATGTGGTCTAGCTCCAACTTAATGGAAAAAATGGAGGAATGAAAATTAACAAAGTTCTTAAATGATTTTTATCTTACACATTTTTGCCATACTGTATTTCTAGTACAATAACTTGTTGCAGTGGTACTGTGGCTTTTTCATCCTACTCCAATATCCTGTTTACAGCCTTAACTGCTGTATTTGATTTGTTTTCATCAAGATTTTACAGTATCACAGTAATGACTGTTTTAGCAGGTAGTAGCAAACAGTATTTTGCATAGCATTTTTCATGCTTCAGTTTTAATACAGTATGTCCATTTAACTGTTGTTTCTTACATTCAGAATAAACTATCAAATTAAATATTAGAACTGAATAAAAGTATTCAGTTTTACTCAATTAAGGTCCTTACTCTACAGTACCTACTATGTCTGATGCTGAAGTATTGATATACTAATTTTATTTAATCAGGATTAGAGTACTGTGACGCCTTGTATATTAGGCTTTCTGCCAAGGTTCAAAATAGGCTTCTTTATCTCCTGTCCTCCGTTAACTGCACTGGCTCCCTATGGACTTTAAAGCTGTACAACTCATGTACAAGGAGCAGAGTGGTCTAGCTCCTGATTAATTATTTACTAAAGACCAGGCTCCAGACAACACTTCTGTTGTGCAACTTTCTGACCAAAGCGAATTGCCACAATTATTATCATTATTATTATTTCTTTTTTAGGTGCTTGATAGAGATGACTGCTTTCATATGATGTTCATTAGTAGGCCTCAATCCTTTCTTTACAAAGAAGCGTCATTCCCATTGTGTTCTGTGTATCTGTGTTAATCTCAAATCCATCGATTAAGATCTTCAATCTTAAATTGTTTAATCTCCAGAAATATTTTATATCACAGTGATTACTTACACAAACTATTACTTGACAAAGGTTATGAAAAAGCTATAGTGATGAAAATAAGATAAATAAATATATATAAATAATATATCTACAAGCCATTATCTAACCTTTGAAATCTTTAATTTAGATTTTTACTGTTGGAGAGTCTGTTTCTTTCACCTCTCACGACTCTCATCTTCTTTACCAAAGACAATAGCATATGAACATATACTGTAGTTATCTTACAATCACCTTCTACTATATATCTGACAAGATGTGTCTTTCAGCATCAGTTAGATGTGAAAACGCCCCTACAGTATAAGAACTTCCATCAACTCCTTCTTTTACTCACAGAAAGAATGCTGTAATTTGTCCATGCTACACATAGAGGAAGAAGAACCTCATATACTGTAGGTTTGTAGTGACATTAATGGCTTTGAAGGATCTGCAGTTGTCTAATATTACTGTTAAAGCTATCTGTCCTTATTATACAACATAGTGTCTGATGAAATGTCAAATTTAACAATAGGTAGAAATTAATTAAAAGGGAAGATGCTGTCATATACTGAAGTACATAGAAACAAAATCATTTTGCACCATACAGGTACATAAAAAATAAGAGTGTGCTATCAGAATAAGTCTTACCATCTAGTCGATGGATAAAAGTGTACTGTATCTTTGTTCAATGCAGATGCCTCTAATTCCAAAATGAAAAATAAATAATCAAAATATATTATTGCCATATTACACATACAACTGTATTATATTCAGAGCATAAACTCTTGTTTATGAGAAGCTTGCATAGAAATTACGAAGACTTGCTCTGGTAATCACCAGCAAGTTGTTTTTTCATGCTCGGTTTTGTCATTTTCTGATGAGAGCAAATGTCAGTTGAGAATCTAGGAAGCTCAATTTTCTCATCATTTTGAGGAATGATTTCTAAATACATGGTATGACAAAGGTGATTTTTTTCACATGGAGTTATTTCTTACAAAGCAAACGAAGTACCCGGTAGTGTGGTGTTTTTTAAAAAAAAAATCAAATTTTTCTTCTTGCATATTGTATATGATGACAAGTGTCTTGTTATCCACAACATATGTAACTAGAAATGATTAAACACAGCAATTATGAGCAGATTGAGTCATCAGCTTTTCCTCTTTATTAGTTTCTTTCACATCAGCTATCCCAGTGTGCATGCTCTTTGCTGTTGTTTTTATGCTCTGCTAACTAAATGTTACGTGAACATAAGAAAGGTTATGAAAGAGAGAAGGCAGTTCACTCTACTTATCATGTTTGTTGCAGTAGTTAGTAGTTAATTGAGTTGACAATCCCATCCAGCCATTTCTTGAAAGATGCTAGATTATCAGCTTCAACAACATGGCTGGATAGCTTGTTCTGTAATACCACAGCCCTCTAAATGGAGAAGTGCATTTGTTTGGTTTGAAATGCACTTCTGCCTGCCATGCTGAGGGGAGGATCTTTAAAAAAAAAAAGCTTACGAGATGTTGTCTGTTTGTTCATATTGTAATATGGTTATAGGGTTAGACATATCAGGGAATCTTATGGGTTACTGTATGGCCTCTGAGCTTTCTGATCACCATTCTGTTCTACACAGATAAAAGGAGAGATGTGACGCGGTAGTACAGCAGACCTCATTAACTGAAACTAAACTTTTCTGTGAATTGAAGGATGTGGAGACAAATCTTATCTATGCAAATTGTGCAAAAGATTCCCAAATCAACTAATGAGATCCCAAGCTAAGAGGTGAATACCAAACTCGTATATCTGAGGGCAATTCTCTCTCAACCTCCCGTTGACGAAAACAATATCAGAGGAAGAGGGTGCCATATTTTATAGGCTGTCTCCTTCAGAAAGACAAACACTAACTGGGTAATTGAGTTATGAAGAGACCGAATTTGAATTTAAAAATTTACAGTATATTTGTATATTTTTGAACATATTGATTCCTTTTTCAAGGTTTTAAACAGTTTGTTTTTTTTGGTGTGTTAATTTGGTAGTGAGAAAGATTCCCTCCAATTTTGAATCAGCTCAGGAACAGTTTTGTTCTGGATACGAATAGCTTTATCAACTTTATACTGAAATTTTGTCTCTTAAAGATGTAATTGGGAAGTGTCTGACAATAAAACAGTAAAAGACTGGTATTCACAAGGTACACCCTTACTGTAAATCATAATTAATAACAGTCATTTTTTACGTTGTGTCTGTGTGGGAGGCTGGTAGGTTCAGACAAGAGTCTTCACTTTATCTAAACCTTCTGCTCTCTCATCTCGGTGCAAAAGATTCCAAAATCACCCAAGAGGTGAATGTCTGGTCTGGGATGCCTTTATTGTGTTTGTAAATAAATAGATGTTTGTGTCTACAGTACTAAGTTGCTGCCTGTTCTTTTACTCCAAAACTATACCATGGAGGGAACAAAAAAGTCACACAACAGTGCTGGATATTCACCTGAAGAAGGCTCCACAGATGAAATATTGTTTCCCTGTTTTCCTTTTCTATTTCAGCATTTAATTAACTTGTACTTGTACAATTCCCATCTTGCTTCTTGATGTTGTTTTTAACTCCCATGACTGGAATACTTGAGTCTGAAATTAGCCTTAAAAAGACAAAAGTCTACCTTCATCTCTTTCCAGTAACCAAACATACCTTCCCAGGGCTCTGGAGTTCCATTGAAACTTGTAAGACATCCTCAGGTTATCTAACGATTGTTTCTCCTCTGGACCCAAAAAAATCAAATGGCATAGTAATACTACTACAGCGTACACTTTGAAATACTGTATTGTGTATGGGGGTCGGGGTGATTCTGGGAGAGCATCTTATTTAAAAACTAGTATCTCTAAAAAGTGGTGCTCATTTCAGTTTGTGCTCAAACAGTTTTAGAGGCAGCGTTTTCTCCTCTTTGACAAGCTCTTTACATGGTCTTTCTGACTTCTTTCTGGTCATCAGTGCAGACATGAATGAAGCAATAAATCACTCCCTTGACAGATTGGGTTTTCAGGAGGTGCGATCACTGTGCTTGGCCTCTTCTCTATTACAGAAGTGGGCTGCTAACTTAAATACAGTAGTTATTTGGCAGGTGTTCAATCCTTCAGATAAACTGTACCCTTTTCTTCTCTTCATAAATCCTGTTTGAGGATACTTTACAAAGAATATATTTTTTGCATAATATAGAACTGCTGCCTATATATAAAAACAACTACACAACTCAAAGAAACACTTCCCTTTTCTCCCATAACTCCTCTCCACCCATACCTGAAACACTACCCAGGTGGCAAACCATCATCTCTGTCCAAATAACAACCCAAGCCCCCAGCCACAGAGGACCCGCGACAAAGGGCTCAGGATCTCTCATGGGGGTCTTTCATCTTCAACGTTCACTCACCTGTTTATCATTGTTGCCCAAGTTCTTCCCATAATCCATCATCCCAGTTCACTTGGCAGGATAGGCTCTGGCTCCCCCAGGGCCCTGAATTGGATAAAGCAGTTAGAAAATGGATGGATGGATTGATGTGCGACAAGGAAATTGTGCACCATTGCATTGCTCAACGAAGTTACACATAATAACCGAATGTTGTAATGTGATTGGAACTTCTGGAATGTATAAAGATGTCATCTGCCACAGTGTGAATTGCCAGGTCAGAACACTGGGGAAAAGTGATGGCCGATACATGTAATATAGATGATATTAACTTTCATTACTGTGTTATTCCATCAATCACCTTACTGTGATCATTTAATAAATAATACAACCAAATTGTTTACATTTTTCAAAGGTAAATTCTATAAATCTTTAAATTAAAGTATAGCTGACCATAAAAAGTTTGGTAATGATAATCAAGCTAAGGATTTCTCATGATTCAATATCAGGGAATTGTCAAACAATAGCTTTGCTTTCCGCTCAAATTTATAGCTTACTGAGTGTAACCAGCACAAAGAGTGAGGAGGGAGTGGAAGAGTCAAACTCAGATGGAGTACATTTGTGGTCATTACTGAAAGAAATGTAAGTCTGGGATAAATTCAGGATTTGCATACAACCACTTACTGTGTATCTATTTCAGTGTTTCTAAATGTGGCATTAAATTGATTAAATATTGTTGCATGTAACAATGAGTACATTTCAACACGAAATATTTTTAAGTGCTTTAACAGCTGTGTGTTTACGCATGAGGTCATGTTTGTTTGTGATGTGTTCAACGGCCCCAGACCTGGAGAGGTTATTTTTTTATGACGGTGATAAAAGTGTCAGTTTAGTAGAGTGCTTGTGTGGAGGGTTCTAGTGAAATGGAAAACAGCAGAATGGGGAGAGGACATGCCCAACATGTGTTCAGGAGACAGAGAACTGTAGAGCTTAGTGTACTGCAACTACAGTACAACCAACTGTACTGCTTAGTGCCTCAGAACAGCACCACTGTTGTGTTTGCATAGAAATCATCTATTATTTTAATAACCTCAGTCCCTAGGATCATAGCATTCTCAAACACCAACCAGGGATCGCACTGTCCATGAAAAAAGGACTTTTCGTTATCTATAAAAGGGACGGTGAATTGGGTTCCCAACCCTGAAATTTGAGGCATGAAAGCTGAGAAGGAAAGAGCAAACATTGACAGCTCAGTTATAATAAATCGTATTTGGTCATTACCGATCAGTTTCGGACATTTAAGTCCTGGGTCTATGTGCTGACAGTATGGCATGTAGCATACAAATTAATAAGTCAATAGCTAGCACATAGATAGGAGCCCTTATCAAGAATAATGAATAAAGCACACATGCTTTGTGGCCATCTGCACCACCTCAGGTAGTAAGGGTCCCCGATGATCCTCAGTGGTGAGATATAGCTTCGGGGTGCTTCATCAAACCCAGGGACCTACTATAGGTTGTTCATTATCTGCAGTGTCTCTTTTAACTCTGAGAAATCATGGCAGTGAGAGTAGATTAAGTCCTTTGAAACCCTGCTTATTGAATGAATGTCGGACCTATATAATTTCAAATGGTGTGGATTTTAGAACTGATTATAGTTGGGTCAAAAAGTATGCCACCACTCAAGGTCATGGCAAAGGGCATGTGCTGTACTGTATGCTATGTTGTAGAAAATGGCTCAGTCTACTGCTGTGAGAACAGTGGTCCTGCCCAGTGCAAAGAACTGTACTCATCATTTTGAGCACACAATTCAGTTTTTTTTTCTAAAAGATACCCAATTCAAGCACAAGTGTTTCAGAGAATGAGGTTTTTTAGAGTGTACCCAAGGCTTGCTAATTTAGACTCCACTTCTTTCATTTTGTGCAAATAGGACTTACAGTATATATTATGATTAGAAGCAAATAGTCTTGTAGCACTTCTAATGAGGTCTTTAGTTGCTTTCCATAAAATTAAATTTAATTAAATTCCATAAAATTAAATAGGTCACTCAAATTAATCCAGATTGAAGTTGTGACCGGAAGCTCTTGTTACTGTATATCTTTATTTTGTAATATTTTCTAGTACAGGGGAACCTGTGCTCTAAAATATCGGGTACCTGTAAAATGGAGACATTAAGCGAAACAATGTTACTGTAAATTGGTTGGGAATTATTTCCCATAAGAAGTAATGGAAATAGGGTTTAATGGGAACTGGAAGGACACAAATATTCCCCAGAGGACATAAATCTTCCCAAGAGGATGTTAAGTGTAACATTTTTTATAAGAATGGATGTATTTCAATAGTAATAGGGACCAGGACATGGCAACGTGAGTTTAGAGTAGTGTATGTACAGTACATTCAAGTTTTCTGTGTGTAAACAGTCACTTTTTGGAGTGTAAACAAGCTGATTACTGTAATGACCCATTGAGCACTTACTGTAAATGTAATTTAACTTTGTTAGAAACATGCAGAATATGAAAATAAACAATGAATGAGAGATAGATCTTGTGAGAGAGATATTGTCTGCATGTGTGACACTGAGAGACAAAGCAGTGGGAGATGCAGGGTTCTTACAGTGCACACAAATGTGAACACAATGCACAGCAAATTGCTTTTTAATTAAACTTTTATGTACAATATAATACTACTTAAATTGAAATTAAATACGGTACATGTGATAATTAAGGAATTATACTACAGCATAGAGAGTAAATAATTGGGGCTTGGCAAATACAGTATGTTAAAACTTATATAAACATCTCAAACATACTGTATACTGTAGTTGTAAAAGTTGTAAAATAATTCATTAATAAAATATTTTTTTATGAATACAAAGCAATTTTGCATTGATTTTGCTATAAATTTGCCATTTGAAATGCTCCAGACTCACCAAAAGTCAATGGAGTGAAATTGGGGAGACACCTATTTCAGGGCTAAAGCCCACAGAACTCTCCCCAACAACCTAATCATAAAGATGCAGTGATGTCAAACTGCAGGTCCTCCCCTGAAAGTGCAAGACAAAAACACATCACAGGAGAGTCGTCTTCAGTGGGGACAAAGACAACACGAAACAACATGATCTCCACAACTGCAGTGTACCACAACATTGGAAGAGAAAGCCACAATAGATTAGGAAAAGTGAAAAGCAATACTTTTGTGTTACAGCTAAAAGGGTGCTCTATTCCTTAGTGTTTTATTCCTCTTGAGTCCGGGTTGGGTAGCCAAGACAGAAAGTTTGCTATGGAGGACCTAAATGAGAATTGTTCACTGTAATATGAAGCCTGTAAATCAGGAAATTCTTGAGTCTTTCTCATGGGAGTCTGGGCCTGTCATCAGCAAAAGTTCAGACCTAGGCTGTTGTTGGTTGAGGATAATGCATGAAAAATATAGAACAACGACCATTTACTTCTATCAGCTCAGATTGCTGGGTAACCCATAAATGGCCTGACTATCTTTGTAACACAGGAGCTTGAAGATCATGCGGTTTATCAGATACCCTGCAAGAGTCTCTATAAATACTGTGTATAAATGGAAGAGGAACTAGTGAGAGGTGAACCTCCTCTAGAGAACATCTCATGATCTCTGCAGAATTATTGTTTTAACAATAGCTGATCCATTTCCTGCCCTTAGGAGTCCAGAGTAATGAACATTTGCAGACATTCTTGCAGTTAAAGCAACTCAGAGGACACTGCTGTTAGATCCCACACAGATAAATATTTCCTCCTGCCTTTTCTATTCTAAATTGCACAGTTCAGATGTTCAATATGATCTGGAAACGTGTGGGAGTTTTCTCCAATCTCTTCATTTCAGTCTTTCTCCTACAGAGGCAGCTGAACTGCAGCAGGACCTATTACCTTATACCTTATTTTAACATATTTAGATATATTTGACATTCACCTAGTAATCACAAAGTCCCAGTAATAGAAAAAACTAACCTCATTTAAAAAATAAGGTCTACTTAGTCATTAATATATTTTTTTAAACATTAGCCAGCATTCAATATCTTTGTGTGGAAAAAGTACAATACGTTCACCCTTAGTTCTGCCATCTCAATTAAGAGGTTATATTCTGTAGATTCAGGTTCAGCAACCATGTTCTAATGATGAAGTGATCATCAGGAAGTGATTCCACCTGTATATATAATCAGAAGCTTTGGCAGTTTGATCTTAAGCACTCAGGTTTGTGGTAAAACATCATGCCCAGATTAAATCAAATCTGTGACAGCCTTTGCGAAAGAGTTTATTGCTGCTCATCAGTCTGGGAAGGGTTAAGACATTTCCAAACAATATGAAGTCCGTCATTCCGCAGTGAGAAAGATAATCTACTAATGGAAAAAAAATCAAGATTTAAGAATTAAAGAAATTCTTCTCAGGAGTGGCTGCCCTAGAAAATTCTCTCTAAGGTCTGATTGTATGATGCTTCTAGAAGTCTCAAAGAACCACAGAGTTTCTTCCAGTGATGTGTATTATTAAGTTTGGCCATGATGTTGTCTTGATTGAACTTTCCAATTATGACTAAAACAATTACAGACAGGAGATGAATCATTTTTATATAAATGGTGTCAGGATATTCCACTATTTGATGATAATTGATTTTAGAAAGGAATGTTCTATTCCTATGACCCCTGTAACTGTTAATGGAACTGATATTGAAACAGTAAATTAATATAAATACCTTGGAACTAATTGGTTGTAAATTGACTTGGACTGCCAACATGGAGGCAAGGTATTAACATGTGCAACAAGGGTTGTATTTTTTAAGGAAGTTAAGGAGATTTGATGTACAGTATAAAGCACAGTGATGACATCTTTTAATAAGAGTTTTATTCAGTGTATTCTATTTTCTTGTATTCAGAGCTGAGAAGGTACCTTGTCCTTGCCAAACAAGTTGAACAAAGTGATCAGGACAGGTGGTAAGATAAGTGGTGTATCCTTGGACTCAATTACATGTCTAATGGAGCGACATATTATTAATTTTACACATAAAATCTTAGATGACCCCTCTCATCCCTTTTTTTAGAATATGTAGCACTCTCCTACCTTTTAGGAGGAGGTACCAGTTCCCCTGTGTAAAGACTAAAAGAGCATTTTTTAGTTCCTTTATACTGAAAAGCATCCAATTAAAATATTGTTAACTCTTTACAATCTGTTATTAATCTCTCGATACTGGAAGAATTCTGATTGAATTCTTGTGGATGTTGTGGAATGTTGATTGGTATTGTTACTGTATTGTGTTATTGTTGTATACTGTATGTTATACAGTATGTTTATGAGCTCTTGATATGCAAGACAAATTCCCTTAGAGGCAAAAAGGTCAATTAATTTCAATTCAATTTGATTCAATATAAATTTGGCTACCAAAAATCCTAGCCATTCAGCAATATACCTGAATTTTTTTGCCCTTGAAGATGATATCAAAAACAGGTTTGGTTGGCTGGTCTTTCTACGTCTAAAAAATGTTTGGCGAGATGGGGGTGGAGGCTTAGTGAGCTACAACTGATGCAGTTTAATCCTAATTTCTTGGAGAGGGTATATCAGAAGACCGGGTTTTATGTTTTATTTAAACCCCTAAAAAATAAACTGAAATTTAAAGTAATAAACTAGCTCACAAAAAGGTGAACAGGCAAAGAGCACTGTAGTCGGATTTCTTGTTAAAAAGAAGAGTGCACGACAAATAAATCTTTACAAGATGTTCAGATAGCTGATCACTGAGCCATTCTTCCTTCAGGACATGATACTAAAAGGCCAGCAAATGAAAGGTTTTGTGCTCTTGTATGAGACATTAACATTCAAGTGCCCAACAAATGTTTTTTTTTATTTCTCTTTGTTTTCATGTGGCTTTAGCAGAGGACGTCTGATTCTCTTGCAAACACTTTAGATCAATTTGACAGCAAGAGAGATTTTGCTTGGAGGCCAAAAGGACAGAAAACAAGGCCCGCGCTCTGTCTTCTGCCTAGCATAGGTGGGGTAATCAATTATCTGGCTCACGCCTGCTGTGAAAATGACTTGTCTCTGTTCTAAAGACTGAATCATTGTAAAATTATTATCCTTTACTGTGAAACAGGGGGCCTTTTTGTAGGAAGGGGACAATCCGCCACTGCTAGGACTACACAGACATAAAGTAGGTTATTTACTGGTGCTAGTAGAGAGCCTAACATGACTTCAGTGAAAAATTGCAGATTGTTCATTGTATCAAGCATGTACAGTACAGTAGGCTGATATGTAACTCACAGTTACTTTCTTTAACAAAAGTCTTGCACATTAGCTAGTGAACAATTAGACATATTAACATCTGAAACATACTGTACGAGAGAAGTGAATTGTCCTTTACTGCACAAACAGATGGCATCATGAAATAACAATGAAAGAAAGTAAATTGTAAAATGAATCCTGTGGTTAAGGAGCTGGAGAGTAGAAATGTATATTAGAACAATGACTCTTTACATAAAATGAGACAAATGGGGGTTAGACATGTGAAGAAACAGGTTAAGTGAGGGAGGAGTGGCCACATTGTGGTGCAGCTGCAAAACATATTTGTCCGATAAGTGAGGCAAATGAAAACAATCATTCATAACCAAAACTCTGAGATTTATTAACAAATGACTTGGGGGAGGTCTAATGGCCAGCAGCTTGCAGACATGAAACACTCTCTGCCAGCTTGGAACTGTAATTGCAAGTGAGTGAGCGTCTGTATAGTTTGCACACATGATGTATCATATGCCCTTGTGTTACAAGAGGATCTGTGAGCACAGAAGCCTGACAGAGCTTCTGGGTGTTTATGTACATTTGCTCTATGTCCTCATGCAGACAATGTAGGAAGCAATAGAAAAACAAACAAAATGATTGGGAGTATTTGGGAAAAAAAGGCTGAATTGAAATCCAAGGAAGTTGTGGTCAACACAGGGAGTTTTTATTAGAGAGAAAAAGGACATACAGAGTGAGTAAAAATTAAAAGGGACTTCATTAGGCCAGAGAATAAGAAACCTTTACACACAGAGTTGTGGGTATATCGAAAAGGCTCCCTTTTGAGAAAAGGGATGGTTGATCTTTTAGTTTAAGTGGTTACTAAACTACCAAACAAGTAAGATATCTGAACGGACACCTCTCATTGGCAGCATTTCTTACATTCTTACATTTTAACTACAGGTTGTGTGTATAGGACATTTTCCTAACAGCACAAGTTTTGTCTTGATCTTTGGAGAAAAGAGAACAAAGCACAATGTTACTCCAGATGCCTCTTAATTGATACATGATTTAATGCATTAATTTGTTCTTATATGGGTATCCAGCACCTGAAGTACAGTATAAATATTAATTAGCTGTCATTGTTTCAGAACACTGAAAAGCAGAACCACCTAATTCATTTTTATGCAGAAGTAGGCAGCCACAGTTTCACCTTTATTACAAGTTTTCAGCAGTGCAAAACATTTTAAACGGATCACACTGTTTCTTTACTCTCCGAGACTATGCAACATGTACGTCTCCAGGGGTTTGTGCTCCTGTATTGATTTGATTATTTTTTCTTTTTTCAAAAGATGTTTGAAAATGCATCTGAGAGCTGCAGAGGTACCCAGAGACATCAGCTGCAAGCTTCCTGTCACTGCTCTGCTTTGCATCGCCTCAGAGAGTGCACCTTCAGAGCTTTTCAGGCACTGCAGTCGACAGCAGTGGCATTTGTGCTCACTGTTGTTCTTGAGAGAAATGCCCTGTATTTGCATGTTTAATGAGAACAGAAGAACATAAGAAAGGTTACAAACCAGAGAAGGCCACCTGACCATCTAGCCCATCTGGGCTTTGTTAACAGTATTTTGGATCGAGAATGTCATCCAGCTATATCTTGAAGGAAGCCATTCAAGCTTCAAACACATAGCTGGGGAGCTTGTTGGACATTGTCACCATCCTTTACCATCATACTGTAGATAAAGATGTGACTCTTGTTCTCATTTTTAAATGCACTTCTATATGGTTTCACTTCAGCATTCTGGTTCATGTTTCATTCAAGGAAGTCGACTGCATTTGGTTTGATCAAAATCCTTTGAGGATTTTGAATGTTTGTATCAGGTTCTCTCCTAGTCTCCTCCGACTAGAAAGGGTTCAATTCTTTAGTTTGTCAGTGTAGCACATTCCTTTAGACCCTGAATGTACTGTATAGCTCGTCACTGTCACGACTGTAGTCCCTCCCCCCCTTAAGGGCGCTCCGGTCCTTTCATTTCGGACTTGATTTTGTGCACCTGTCCCGTTTCAGCCTGTTCCCAGTCCACCTTAAAAGACAGGAGCTGTCGTTAATCTGGGCTCTGCATCTGATCTCCGTATCATGCGAGTCCCGGGACCTGGAAGCGCCTGGTCCCGTTAAGGTTTTATTCTCTGTTCCCGTTCCACCCCCCCCCGCCCCCCCGCCGGTTCCGACCCGGTTCCAGTTTTTATCTAGTGTGTTTTGGATGGACCGCCTGGTTTTGGACTTTTGCTTTTGTTTGGATTCCCCCTTGGATTTTTCCCCTTGGATTGTTTGCTTTGGCCACACCTTCCCTGAACACCAGCGCACCAAGTACACGCCCCCTGTTTTGGTCCCCGTTTCCTGCATGGCTTTTTCCCCTCTGTTTCTCACTCAACCCCGGATTGTGTCGTCTGCATAGGGTCTGGAAAGAACTGTTCCGTTACAGTCACTGGATGAGCAGTAGTATCTTTTCTGTAACATAACAAAGGTTCTTCAGATTATTCTGAATGAGGCCTTACTAGAGCATTGTTCAATTTTAACATCCCTTGATCTGAATTCTGCCACTTTTGAGTATATAGCTTGGCATTTTGTTTGCCTTTTTTTTGCTTTGCTACATTGTTTGGAAGATGTACATGTAAATGAAGTGACAGTATAAACACAACAGTCTTTTCCATAAGCAGCCTCTTCTGGCTCATTGTTTCCTATTTTGCATTTATAGTTGATGTTTTTACAACCCTGCACGTGTCTACATTATGTCACGCCCTCTGCAGCCAGAGGGCGCTCCTTCTCTGTCCTGTCTCTAGTTTCCGGTCTGCTGTCCTTCCTGTCCCTCTCTTTCCCTTGGGCTATATATTTCCGGGTCTTGCACTCTGTCCTGGCTCAGCATTGATGTTCGGATGTCCTGAGACCCGCCTAGCACCAGGGCGCCCGCCCCTGAGGGCATAGGTTTCTATACGGCATTTCTGAACTCTTTGCACTAATGAGCCCGGGCCTTTTTTCCCGTCTCGCCGCTACGCATATGGGTCTTTTTTCCGCTCTCCTGCTCCCCACGGTTAGTCCCTTTGGACGTCCGTGACACATTAAACATCATCTGCAAACTTCAAATTCAAAAGTTCAAATTCTAAAGCAAGTCAAGCCATGCAACGGAGTGGTAACTTCTAATGACTGCTTTACAAACCTTTGTCACTAAAATGTTTAACCGAATGAAGATCATAACTTACTGTACAAGTAAATATTGATAAGAATAAATAATTAAATATAACTAAAACTACTTTAAACTGGAAGTTAGTAAAAGAAACGGTTTATTAGCAGATAAATTACAAATGTTATTATTATTCCTAACATTTTACAGTATAACCATTTTAATATAGTATTAAACTAATGTGTTCAGAAAGGTGTCTGATTTTATATGTTGGAAGTGCTCTCAATAGACAGATCAGCGGACTATAGTACTTATTAAATATTGCTGTCATTTAGAGGACAGTACAAAAGATTCAATTTAAAATGAAATATTGAAACATCTAGCCTTTCCTCAGTTGGCAATTTAACACCCCACTCAGAAGATTAATCCACAGATATTTGTTCAGATGTTCAGGGATTGTGAGAAAAAAAAAATAAAGGTGAAATTATATGAAGCCTGATAATGTGATGAAGTAGCATAAACCTTTTTGATATAAAATGAATGAACTTCTCCCTTGGTGATGCTAAACGCTTTGCTATGACCTTTATGCATGTAAGACGAATGACCAATAACTACTGGGTCATTGCGTAGTCACTCTGGGGGCAAAAACAGATTGCATTTGCATTTGCACAATCATAGCTGATCAGGGAGCTAGCTAAGGAGCAAACAGCAGGGTTCCAGATAAAGCAGAAGCCTTGCTTTCAGATTGAGATATTCCTTTTTCCATACTGTATCTAGGATGATTTATTTGTGTTTCATTGCTTATGTTTATTCTTTCCTGTTTCTCTCTTTACCCCGACACACTGTAGTCATTCAGCGTCCATGGCTTGCCAGAGCTAATGAATCCTGCTTAAACATTTGGTTGAAATAGGAGAGGTAGAGAGAAGGGACTGATGCCTGTGTGGTGGATGCAGAATTCATGTGCTTTCAAAATGAGATTTGAGATTCGGGGTTTCTCGCTTATGAAATGAGATTTCACATTGAAGCTAATGCATGAGTGCATATTCAGTGGATAAGGGAATTTCTGCCCAAATCAGAGCTTGTGTAGAGAGTTTTGTATTTTAAGTGCTGTATCAGAGATCAAAGCTTCATAAGTACTGTACCTTCTCACTTCAAAAGGATGAACAGCATCAGTGTTTAACTACTACAAATAATGTATTTCTGTAGAACTGTTTTATTTTTTGTTGTAGAAAGGCACTTTCTTCTGAAGCAGCGAAATGAGTGCTAAACAAAAAGAATCATATGTACTGAAAGTTAATTTCAAATTGCAGTATTATTAAAAACAGATTGAAAGCGTACAGCACTGCAGACTCGCTCAACATGCAGTCCGTCTATAGTTCACTCCACTGCAGCACTGCTGTATTAACTGTCTGAGGTCCTGATGTTGAATATTGTTGTTTGTATTGACAACCAGTCAAAGATATTTAAAAGCTTTCTTTTCTGTGTAATGTCTTGCTTTGAAAAAAAAAAACCTGCTAGTAGCACACATTTTGACACGGAGATAGGAATAAGTGATTAATTCTAGGTGCTTTGTACTGAGTGATTCACTTATGCAAGCAGTTATTAGAAAGATGGTAAGTTATTTCTTGAATTGAAAATAGCTGTTGTTAACAGTATTCATTTTCCCCTGATTTTACAGAGGACCCCACATACTGTATCTACTTGAAGTCAGTTATATTGTCCTAACTGAATAACCTATTATTTAAGCAAATTTATTACAACTACATCTGCACTTGGAAAGACTAAAAAAGTAGCAGGAGACAGTTTCAGAATGTCTTCTTTTACAGCATGTAGCACATAGAATTAAAGAGTATTAACCCATATAACCCCAAACAGACACAGATAAAGAGGATAACCTTCTCTGTAACATTTCTTATAATACTGTCTAAAATGACAAAATAAAAATCTCATTCAGCAAAGTTGAATATTGATGTGTAAATTAATTATTTTTTAATTTAGTATCACCATTGACTGAAGTCTTAACCCAGAATGTGTTGTCACTCTTCACAGACATAATGTTCCCCTGAAGAAAATCTCACTCTAAAAATCACCTTCTGGTCTTACATGGGAAGTCCAGTGCCAAACAAACATCAAATACTGCATAACGGAAATCTGCATTTCAGAATGTATAATACCACTGCAAAATAAATATACAGAGGAAGGCTATGTATTGGCATGGTGAACTGAAATTTGTTATTTTTGCTTTGTACTAATGTACTAAATCAAAAGATTATTATGAGGAAAAAGAATAGTTTCAGGTTTGGTTGGGTATTATTTCACATAAATGTTTAGTCATGTTAGAACAATGTCATGTGTTGTGTTCAATCCACCCATCACCCAGTGCTACACAGTCCTTCTCAATAATCAGTCCTCTAGTGAGCCTCCTGAGCCATTTTCACATTGTAAAGTATCACACCAACCGCAGCATCCACGAACAGACTAAAAATCCACCCAGGAACAGTTTAAGACAAAATATTGTCTCATACTTTACATCAAAAGAAGGCAATAGTTCTTCATACCTAAAACTAATTTCAGGTCCTCTGACCTTGATTTTTACATACAGTTTTGTTTAGTTTCTTATGTCTAGGGTGTAGGTGAATATGTACATCATAATGAATAAGATAGATGTACAGTATAAGCACAATAGTGGTAGCTACTTAATTCTTTTATGATTGGGAAATTCAGAACTCATAACTGTTGCAGGTGTTGCTGTGTGTTGAGGTTTCATAACCCCCTCATTCCCAAAACTGTACCCAGCAGCCCCACTGCGGAGCAGATCAGGTGGAGGAGTGAGAATTACTTTCATCCATCAATCCATTTCCTAACTGCTTCTTCCAATTCAGGGTCAGGGGGAAGCCATACTGTAACCCAGCAAGCAACGGGCAGAAGGCAGGATACACCCTGGGAGGGACACCAGTCGATTGCAGGGCAGACAGACACATACACAGACGCGCAGATGCTCACATGAGGGCCTGTTTTCCGAGAAGCCAGTTTACCTACCAATATATTTTTGGATTGTGAGACAAAACCAGAGCACCTGGGGGAAACCCACACGAGCATGAGGAAGAACGTGCAGACAGCACCCAGACCTGTGAGACAGCAATACTATCCACTGTGCCACCATCTTGACCTGAGAAATTACTTCACCTTTTAAATTACTGTATTACTGGATTGTACCAGTTATAATTAGCAATATAATAAGCATTAGTTTTGTTTATACTGTATAACCTATACATTAGTGATTGTATTTAATAATCGTACAGATCTCTCATTTATTCTTGAACCAGACTTTATTTGAGCATTTTTGTAAGTCATCAGCTCTACAACACAATAGATGCGATGAAGGAAAGTGAGAAATAAGTAACAGTATTTTGGGCGTTAAAGGCAGTGTCACAAAACATTACAATATATCGATTCCTCCTCCACTTCCCTTGGCAAATCTTTTTTTGAAAATTGAATTAATTCTGATAATTAAGGGTTATCTTTTCAACAGGGAAGGGCTGAATAAATTACAATAATTTCAATAATATGCATTTCTATGCACTCTGAGACATGGAATTGATTTTCCTTAACACTTTTTTGTGGTTTAACAGTAAAAAAAAAAGTTTCATTTAAAAAAAAAAACGTTTCCTCTTTTGCTTAGCCCCGAGAGAGGCTGTTTCCCAAAGTTTTCCTTTAACATCTCACACTAGCTAAGAGTTTTTTTTTACCAAATCCCCTGTGGTGTTTTGAGTGATTTATGAGTGAATTTGATGTTTCAGGGAGAAATACATTTTTGGCACTGAATTTGTTGTAGAAGGTGACTTCACCTGCTTGAAAAGCTGAATGGGATTGAATTCTTCACAGTAGGCCTAACCTTTTGGCTTAGAAGTCCACTGTCTAAGGAGTCGCACTGTCCTGGAGGTGGACAGGAGCTGGACAGCTAGAGATAATAATAATAAATATTGCTTACACTTATATAGCGCTTTTCTGGACACTCCACTCAAAGCACTTTACAGGTAATGGGGACTCCCCTCCACCACCACCAATGTGCAGCACCCACCTGGATGATGCGATGGCAGCCATAGTGCGCCAGAACGCTCACCACACATCAGATATCAGTGGGGAGGAGAGCAGAGTAATGAAGCCAATTCATGAACAATAGTTCCTGGCAAGGACAGACCTGTACTCATCACAGTAGTTAATTTCTCCTTAACCCTGTATCACAGCACCATCACATCAAAACTAACTAGATAACAAACACGTCTAATTAATATCAAGGAAGGGGTTTTTAAAGCTAATGCTACATTTGCTGTAACTGTGGGTTAATCTCTATCTCAACAGTCTTTTCCAGTTTCTTTGGCTGTGTACAAAGCGAGTGACAGCATATTGCCTCAATGCCCAGAAATTACAACTGGTCTGGTAAGCTGTGCTTAGAAGGGTTGTTAAATTGGTAGGGTTGTTAAATTGGTAGGGTGGGGATGAGGGTCTTCCATCCAAGTGTGATTCTGTAGCCCTGCAATCTTCCCTTTTGCCTGTTTCTGTTTTAATTAAACTGCAAGCTGCGAAATGCAAAATGAAATGTCATATTTCTCCACGTACTGTTTCTGCAATAGGAACAAGTAATAGGTTTATTCTGCTGAAAAGAGAAGAAAGAAAACACAACGTTTCGGCCGTGGAGCCTTCTTCAGGTGCTCACACATAAAGGTGCTCACACCTGAAGAAGGCTCCATGGCTGAAACGTTGTGTTTTCTTCTCTTTTCAGCATGGAATAAACCTATTACTTGTTCCTTTGCAGCCTACGCATGCTGACACAGCTACCCACCTGAACTGTTTCTGTAACTTGTGTTATTTTTCTTTCCATAGTAGACTAGACATGGCTAAACACAATATTGTGTTCCACTTATTTTAGATGCAATTGGTTTCTGTTGCGGGGAGAGCAGTGTGTTTCCTGGAGCGCTGTGTTGTTGACTGTGATTGTCCATATCCCTTACATGGTTACATATCCCAGCAGAAATTACCCATGAGGTCACAAAGAACAGAAAAGCCAAACTACCTTTTGTACTCTTGACAAAGGGCACATCAGAGGTACAAGCCATTACCCTGAAAGCACAAGATACTGAGACACTACAAATGTGTTATGACACATTGAAAGAAAACTTCAAAGTTATGTTTCTGTAACAGCTCCAAAAAGACTAAAGACTAGGCAGCATGTAATAAAGAAGGCAATCATTATGTTAGACATTTATTGTAAGAAAAATAAGTAATTTGACAAAGGCAGGAGTTACAGTAAATTACAAATATTTTCTAGCCTTGGGTTTATTCCTTGAAGAAAGAAGAAAGGGCTTTGATATTGCATTCAGTGTTAGATATGACCGTTGAGATTTAATTTAGTTTGACAAATTTGCTTAGAGTGATATCTGTCACTGTGAAGTGTGATGATTTTTCCTACTTGCCATGAAATACAAATTCTGAGTGGTCCAGCAAATATCAGATCTTCACTGAAAATACACTCCAATGGAAATGTGCAGTAATCCTTTGAATTCTTGGTCTTCTTTATCAAGATTATTGTTACTGTTAAACAGTAACCTGCTCACAAGATGTTCCAGGTTTTGAAATAGGAGCTACCAGATTAGACCAGCAATTTATTGCAATTTCCACACGCTCTGAAGCTTTTGACTTAAAAAAAACACTTTGAAAAGAGTTTTTGAAGGTGCAATAAAAGAAATTTGAAACACTTAATACACTTTACATGGCTATTTACTAACCTTATTTGATTCAACTAGGTTACATTTTTCTGCTTATGCTGTTGTGTTATACCTTCTACATAAAAAAACCTAAAGCTAATATATTAAATGCTTGCATACAGTACCTCTGCCTCTGACCAGGCAAGGACAGATACTGTATGTTGGTCCATTATATTATGTTGACCTCTTATGTTCTTCTCCTACTTGTATTGCTTTCTTCAAGTAATCTGAACTATGAATGTTTATACCGGCTTTCATCACACTTTTACTTAGCCTTGGAGTGGTTGTTACTCTTTGTGTTGTGATCAGGATCCATTACATGGTCTGCACACTGGCTTTCACTGCAGGGCAAAGCTTAAAAAAGAGAGACGCAATTATGTTACCAGCGAATCCATGTCCAATAAAATCTAAGGCAGTATCAGTTGTCAATCAAGGAAAGAAAGAAGTGAACATTTTTAGAATGCAAATTAATATTCTTTTGTTTAGTTTGTTATGTTAAATGTTACTTATCGTATCAGTGGCATTGAGCTCAGTCCTCTGCCTTCTGGGAGGTGACATCCTGTCAATTGGTGGCTAGTCTATAAATGAGCAAGACCAGTCACCAGATCTTGAGGATTATAGATCATGTAGGTTAAGGTTGCTAGAGAACCGTTTTATTTTCTAGGAGGGAAAATACAGTCCTTTGCAGTTGTATTCAGGATCTTTCACATTTTGCTTTCACATTTTGTTGCTTTAAGGTGCAACAATCAATTTATATCCACACAAGTACTGTATTTAAATAATGCAACAACAGAGTTTGTGGCTGGACAAGACAAAAGTGTAACTTTTTGGTCTAAATGCAGAGTTATATCTGACACAAATCCATTGTCATATCAGTCAGCATTGTCCCTACTTTCAGATATGGTGGTGGCAGCATTATGTTATAGTTCTGCTTCTCATCAGCAGGAACTATGAAGCTTTTCATGACTGGTATCATACAGTAGATGGTGCAAAGAACTTCCAATTCTTATAGGAAAAATGTGTTTTAGACTTAAAACTGGGACAGAAATTTATGGTGCAAAGAACTTCCAATTCTTATAGGAAAAATGTGTTTTAGACTTAAAACTGGGACAGAAATTTACCTATCAGCACGATGATGATCCAAAATAGAAGGCCAAATCTACACTGCAGTTCATCCAAGCAACTTTGACTGTGAGGACATTTTCCATTAGGAATGGGTAAAAAATGCACCAATCTAGTGTGCAAAGTTGATAAAGACTTAAACAAAAAGTCCTGTTGCTATAATTGCTGCAAAAGATGCTTCCACCAAATATGGAGTTCACAGGTACTTGCAACCAAAATATTTCAGTTTTTACCCAAATGGACACATACCTTAAGACATTTTCAGGTTGAGCATTTAGGCTTTAAATGAAATATTTAAAAAAATGTGTGTGCACCATTCTGTAATTTCCAACAAAATTGGACACCATAGGAATATATTTTAATACAATTTAAGGGAACTGTAAATACAGCAAGTGGTTTTAGCTTTCATTAACTGTAAATTACGTTGAAATAATATTTTTCCTAAAAATATGCTTAAAAACATTTTCCTCATTAAATTCCATCCAGCCCTACATTTAACAAAGAGGACTTGGTATTAACCTAATGTATAAACCTACTGTATTTAACAACTAGGTATGAGGTATGGTATGAGGACTTGAGGAATTGCAGGCACATGCTACAAAAGTTAGCTGGATTGAAGGAAGATGCCCTCATACCTTAAAGGTTTATGAGAACTGCCGGTAATGATTCAGAGCAGCAGGGTGTTGTGACCATTAGTAAGTCATGCTCAAAAGGGCCAGCTTTTGAATGCTTTCAATCTTTGAATGCTTACAAACCAACAGATATTACACAAAGGAAGCACTATTTGACAGTAATGTGCTAACTACTTAAGGAGATTGATCTGTTTTTTGCTTCATTGCCTGTCTATGTGGTGGTTTCTCTGTTCCAGTGCCCGCTCAGTTTTCACATTGTTTGCTAATTTTCATGTTGATTGCCTGTCTGTGTTTCTCAGATTATAAGTGTATAAGAGGCCCATCTAGCATGTTTGGTTGTAAGGTACGATCTGAGCTGAGCATTTCATCCAGCCATTTCTTGAATGATACCTACAGTACAGTAGGTATCATCTTCAACAATATGGTTGGGTTGATTGTTCTATTCTGTAATTCCCCTATGTGTAAAGAAGTGCTGATTGTGAAGGTCATAAAATTACCTTTATCAGTGCCTTTGAGGGGTTTGAGCACTTTAATCAGATCTTCATGTCTCATAGTATTCTTTAAGGCTCAAATAGTTCTTTCCTTTTAGCCTGCCAGTTAATGAACGCATCCCTGGTCACTCTTTTAAAATGTACTTTTCTGCTTCTACAGTATTTTCTAATATTTTTAGGAATCATCTGAACATTTGTACTGGGAACAGAAGTGGTTCTACTAAAGATCCCTGTGGTACCCCACTAATAATAGCACTCCAATTAGAGCAGTTATTCTTTACCTATACTCTCTGTTTTTCTGTTCGTTAACCAGTTCTCAATACAAACACGCTCATTGTCTTGAATGCCCACTGCCTGCAATTTGAGAAGTTGTATGCACTTAAATAGCAAGATCTACTGTATACATTAAAATTATTGTGAAAATTGTGGTGAAATTGGAATGTGGTGAAACTTTTGCAGTTAATGTACTATTGACAAGGCCTTCATCCTTGGTCCACATGAGGTTCACATGATACTGAGTCTTCAGACTAGACAGAGAGACACAAAGGTTGGAAGATAGTGGTTGTTGGTCAGAGGGAATGGCTTGTACAGTACAACATGTACCAATCAATTTGTGATTCCAGCCTTTTTAGGACATGGTTTTCAGACACGTACAGCTCCTCAGGGGGTCTGAGGAGCACAATCTTTCTAGACCAATAGACATTGGTAGTGAGGTCCATTATTTGAGTTGTAGACCATGTACAGTAGTTGGGCATAAATAGAAAGGACTGTCGAATGGTGTGCTGCCTGTTTGGTGCTCAGGTTGGAGTCTTCATTGAGTCAATGGACAGTTTCCCAGAGAGAGAAGCAGAAAATTCCAGTTGTGACGGTCAGTACAAATGACATAGGTAAGGGCAGATGTGGGGTTCGACTGGACAATTTCAAAGAATTAGCAATAAATCCCTTTTTGAAGTTCTGAGACAAGCCTAGCATTACCTCATGGAGGAGAATGACAGCTGCAGCCGGTTGTTTGCACAGCCTGGCTGTCATTAATAATGTTGTCACTAAATGTCGCCCAGGCTTAATGGAAATTCCTCTTTACAGCCTGGTAATTGATTTAAGCTTGAGTGTGTCACAATGTCACAATGGTAATCAAGTGTGACTCTGTAAGAAAAAAAGAAAGAACTCCACTCTTTTGTGTTTTCTGTGCTTTTAATTCACATCTGTACAAAGCTGGAGGGTACTTCTGAAATAACAATGGGGTGCGTTAAATATTTATTCATATGGTAAGCATGTCTCAAAAATTAATTTAAAAACCCTATCCATTGTGGGTTCATTTGCATCACAAATGAGAGATGTGAGAGATGGCATCTTTGTCAGGGTAAACTTTATTACCAGCATACAGCAAATACAGATTTGTTTTAAATCATCTTCAAAGATATTCACAGGGAAAGTTGAAAAGGAAGCTCATTAGTTTTGTAAGAACAAGAACAGTTGCTAACTGATCTGCCCATATTTCACATTTGGTGGTTTAGTGGGTAAATGAATCAAAAGCCTCAGCTAGCCATTTCTCAAAGCTCAGGGTTTGTACTTTACCTAATATTTTGTGTGACATAGTATTCTATTTCTCCAACTGAATTACTGTACTTCGCTTTTAGTTTACAATTGTGAGCACATGTCCTTGTTTCATTACTGAGTGGGAGACAGTCCCCTGTCTATACCCCACTTAGATGGTATATACAGTACTTTGATCAAATCTCCTTTCAGTCTCATTGATTCTTTATTTTGTTCTATGTAACCTGTGCATATAGTACAGTATATGACAATCCCCAGAAATATATATAACACGGGGCCAGCAAAGATTCTGGAATCCATTATGCTAACTGTGGAATCGTCTACTGAGAAAAGCAGAATATAGAATACAAGAACTGTTGTTGTTAAGACAGTTGCAATACAAGTAGGAATAATTCCGTGGATTTATATAGTGCTTTTCAGCTAGAAGGAACCCAAAGTGCATTGCGTTCCACAAGGAATTCACTTCATACACTGAGAGGTGAAACTCCTTCACCTATTCAAAGGCAGGACAGATTGCACAAGCCCTGAGTGACATTTAACAGGGACATTAGGACAAGCCCCTATTTGTGCCAATTGCCACGTTTAAGTATTTAGGACCTCTTACCATCTCTTCCACAGGATAGCACTAGACTGGGTCATTTCTTTGAAAACATTTGGTCCAGAGGGAACCAGGCTGCTTTCTGTTCCATAAACATTATGTACTGTAACAATCTTGATTCCCCATCCCAGTATTGATTAGTTCCAACCTTACTTAACTTTTGATATCAAACAAAGTGGTAATATTGTTTTCAGAGACAGAAGTCTTATTGAAATGTACATGATGCATTGTTCTTTTATTTTTTTACTATAAGTGGTAGAAATACAACAGCTAGTGTACAACAGAAATACTGTACAATGGACCTGGGATGCCAACCCTAAATGATAACCGGTAGACACTGAAACATTATTTTACAATTCTGGGTTGCACAGTGGCGTGCTAGTTAGTGCTGGGTCCTGGGTTCAGCTCCAGATTGGGGACGTCTGTGTGCATTTTGTTTGTTCTCTTTCAGGTTTGTTTCGTTTCAAATTCCAAAGATATGCTACTGTAAATTGTATTAAGTCTCAAAACTTTCCCTATGTACTGTATCTGTATCCTGTGATCAACTAACCTTTCATCCAGAGTGTAGCCCCTCCTGGTGCCCTGAGCTTCAGATACAGGCTTTATGTTTCTGCACCCATTAGCAGAATCAATTGCTTCCCGCTGATGGATAGATGGATACCTTACGATACCTCGCTGTGAAAAAAAAATCTGAATTCACAAACATTTAAAATTCTGTCAGTCTGTGTAAAATTGATCAACCCCTTATTGTGATAGTGACAACTGTACAATCATGTGCTGTGCTGCATAGTTGTTGTAGAGAAATTGATGTAATTTGGAACTTGATTTCTCCTGCTTAATCATGAACATGAACTTTATGTATGGTAGTATATTATTATGTATAGTCCAGAATTAAGATTGTAGAAAATGTTATTTTGTGCATGATAACATTGCATTATTTTTTACATTTTAATTGGTCAAACACAGGGTAACTTTTTTCTCATATAGTTTTAAATGCACCCCAGCTTTAATATTGTGATCTGTCTTTGTTTACTTTTGTTTTCTGTTGTTTTTATTAGATTAATTAATTTAATTATTTAGGAATTACTGGTAGTGTGGCTACCAGCAAGTGTCCTCAATCTGAGAATGTGAGCTCTGACTTGACAGTTTGGCTGAGTGCAGAAGTTAAACTGCACAGTTGTGTCTGTTGTGGCTTTAATAGTTTTCCAGTACAGGGTGAATGTGTTCGATATAGCCTATTGACCGACTTTGTTTAATAATGAATGAGGAAACATGAGGAATGGAAAAATCAAACACTGGAATAATGAAATACCATATAACAAGGGGAATCAGTGTTCTGATGTGTTGTGTTTGGGGACAGAAGAAAAAGAAACTGCATAGTAGGGATAACGAAAAGACTTGGCTGCACACATACAGTAGAGCCAAATGAAATCGAAGTTTTCCTATGTGGTCTGCAGTGCTGCATGGATGTAGCCTGCAGCTTGTCGAGATTGCTCACATGACTGGATTTCTAAATTATTTAATTACATTCCCTTTCATGTCCCTTTATCTATACTGCAGCATTCAGACTTTTTTGTTTTCTAAGTATTAAATATTTGCAAGCCTTATTTCATTATCAGATGAAATGAGTGCTTCAGTCAGTGGAACATAAATCTACCGCTACATATTAGAATATTGTACGTTGTCAAGCAGACCTGATAATGCAGTATGATATGCCTCTACTTCCGAAATGGTTTTAATTGAAACGAGTGATTCTACTGATTGGTGGCACACTGCTTCCACTCAGGCAATATCAGTTAAAGAAGCATTGAACTCTTATGGTATGTGGGCAGAGAACTGCACAGCATTCACAAAGAAATGAACTGTGTGAAATGTGACCCCACTCTCATAGCGCACAAAAGTGTTTTAACAAAATGTTTTATAAATTAACCAGAGAGGAAACTAGTAAAGAAAGTGGGGTTCTCTTGTGTACTTTACAGTATACTTATTTACTTATATTCCAGTACTGTACAGTACATTACATTTTTTTTGTCATCACCAACAAATACTGTGCATAAGTACAGTGAAAGCACATTGTTCAAAATAAATCTAAATAAAATTTGGCAAAGCGATATAGTATCACCTGTGCCTCACAGGTCTTGGGCCTTAGCTTCATTACAAACTGGGGTGTCTTCTGTATGGGGTTTGGGTGTTCTACCTGTATTAATTTGGTTTTATCCAGATACTTTGGATTTGCTTTTCCAATGTGTGTGCCATGCAATATACAGTACTGGTGTCACATCCAGGTATAAGTAGCTTTTTGAGAACAGATGGGCATCAGAAAACAAATGAGAACAAGACAAATGTGTGTTAAAAACATAAGGAAAACAGTAAAATGGAATAATTGTGCTTATTGACTATGGTAGACATTTAGGAGAGAAAGCTAAGAACTTGGCTTAGCAACATTCATTCACATTCAACCACAGCTGCAGACCGGCAAATTCCTGTGACAAGCTGTTAATGTATTAGCATTGATTAATGACCATGTAGAATTAATTTGAAAAGCTGCAATCATCTCTTCCAGTGTGTTTCGTGCAGCTGTTAAGACTAGTACTCCTGACCTCTGGGCTCCTGTCAGAGCTAAAAATGGCTACCACATTGACTGCTGGTGTTTTGCTGAGGAATATGTGCACAGAAGGTAGTTTGTATACTGTATGTTATGTGTTAAAAGATGTTCTTTTGGCATACTGTATATGACAAAGATTTATGCATGTAAGATTGTTCTCGTAAGACCTCTTATAGAATGTCTTGACGTGAATGAGAAGATGACACTCTGTCCTCCCACTGAGGTGTGTGTTTTAAAAACCTTCACATGCTTGGTTTCTGAAAGAAAAGAACTGCAGTTTTATCATGCTTTAACATATCCTCTCTGACCTTGGTGCTACTGACCTTATAAGAGGGATGATTGTTGGTGACATCGATTTTGTTGTATCAATAACGGCAACAGCAGAATTATCTAACGTGTCACTTTAGATAGCCTAAAGGTTTGCATTTAGTGGTTGACCTATAAAAAACACTAACTGGCAGAGCAGGTGAGGCCACATGAGCTGCTCCAATAAAGATTTCACATCCTGTTAAAAGACCTGGTAGAAGAGTTATCCTTTATTTCCACAGACTTTTGTGAAAATCTGGTAGACCTTTCTCATTTAATAGAGCAGTCATGGTAATATTCTCTAAACACTGCTCTTGTATCTCAGACTTTGGTACTGTATATTCTGACTGTAATCCACCCACTGTATAGTCAGTGTCCACGGGGGATCCACCTGCAATGGTACTATACAGTATTTGAAACAGAATCAGAAACCCTTCTCAACTAATTTTCAGATATTGTGAAAGAAGTTAAAATTAGAAGTCAAAAAGTTAAAACAGCTTCATTTGTAAAACAATAATAAACACTAATAGATGGTGAAGATCAAGAAATAACAGATATAAAAATGTACTGTGGTTATGTGAAAGATTTTTCAGATACAGTATGTGGTGTTAATAGAAATTCTGGCAGCTGGACTTCAGTCTGAAGTTGTAATCATGTAGCCCCCTGTCACTCAGTGGATAAAGGAAGGGATTTATTACTGGGGGGTTTATGGAACAAACCCTAGGTCAGTCAGTATTTCAGTGTGTTACCCTGAGCTTATTACTGTCATGAAGATAATAACTTCTTTTGGCTCTTCCCTTTGAATGGTAAATTGAAAAGTGTTTGTTGACTTTCCCAGTAGTCTCAAGCTGTTTGTGATAAAAGACTTTTCTTAAACCTCTATTTAATGCACTGATTGGTCAAATTAGTAAGAGCCCCTACTTAAAAATGGAATAGTTGGATTTTCTCCCAAATTATAAAAAAGTTTTATGTTGACACAGTTGGACCAGGACCACTTCTCATACTGTCAATCATTGCCGAACTGTGACTTGCTTATTTGCTTATAGGGGATGGGATTTGTCTGTACCTGTCCTGCAGTACTACAGTAGCTTGTGCCAACGTGTCTGCCTGCTGGCAGATGTTCTCTGTGTTTGAAGATGGGCTACATACACCCAAGAGACAGCTCTTTTCACCTTTCCTCCAGTTCAGCTTTCAGCAAAGCTGTTCTTTTTGTTTGTCTATGCCAGAAAGCACCTGAGGCCATCTTGTAACTCTCATTTGCATTGCCTGCAATCAAGTTTAGGAAAATCTGTTATATTTGATGAGAAGGCAGTTCCTCAGAATATCTTACTGACTGTTGCCTGCTTGTGTCTCCCTCAGCTTGTCCAGCTGGATCGTATAAAATGTCTTCTCGACAACAGGAATGTTTCCCCTGCCCTAAACACAGCTTCTCTGTGGTGGAAGGGTCTGTTCTTTGTGTCTGTGAGGAAGATTACTACAGAACTTCACTGGACTCCCCATCATCAGCATGTACCAGTAAGTGTATTTTTTGCCCCAATGGATGAACATACACTAAACCTACCACAAAACTGTATGTGTTTAAATTACACTGGGTGACCTGCAGAGAATCTGTATACTAGACACCTGAAGCACAAAAAGGAGCATACTGTACAAAATACACAGCAGCAGACACTAAAGAAGCAGGCTTATGTCTATAAGTGTATTAGAAGCCCTGGACAATTCCCAGCTGTTTTATTTTTATTAATATATTAATGTTTTTTATTTTAGCAGTGCTAACATATACTGAACGGACATTGAAAAGTGTAGATGGTTTTATGGTCCTGGCCAGGTCCTGTTCTTGAGATCCATAACCCTTCTCTTTTTGAAATACTGTTAAACCATGAAAGGTGAAAAGCCTGAGAGAAATGTGATTTTTTTTTTACCATTTAACCAAATAATTAGTGGAAGTGAGCAGATGAAATCCAAAGCAAAAAAACAAGTCTTGTCAGTCCCAAAGCCCGAAGACGGCTGGGAAAAGCACTGGGGTGCTGTGTTCATCTGCGTAGATTTTAGCTTTATCTTCTCCAGCAGAAATCCTTGGGCAAAAATGCAATTAATCTGATAAAAAATGGCAATGGATTTTTTTTTCCTTGAAAGTGTGTTCCTCCATGGTTATATGGAGCCTAATCAGCTCTATGCCCAGCTGGTCTGCATTCACAGCTGAGAGTTACATTGAACTACACATGTTCCTAATTATAGAGCCCCAAATACCTTCCATGCTCCTGCCTGATGTGTGTTTTGATTACATCTTTCAGAACACAAATGATATGATATGAGTGCAGACGGTCCATTTCCAACTCGCCACTGCCATGGTGAGGGTTGCTGGTTGAGTGAAGCCACAAAACAGAAAACATAATAAATTATTTATTGGGCTTTGTGCTTGTAGTTGAGTTATGGGCCATTTAGTTCATTTAAGTTTATCTTCTTTGCAAATTTTTCAGATTGGGCAATTGGACTTAGTTTTTCTGGTTTTTAAATCTGGCCATCTTTTTGTGTGTTTAATGGAACGTTTAACTGAACCACAGTCATAATCTTATTAATTATGAAACTTTAATTGTATCCTGCTCCAAAACTGGAAGATATCAGGATGCCTGGAAAAAAAATCCTAATCGGTTCCAAAAGGAATAAGAAAAAATAATTAAGCAAATTATTTTAATTGATGGTTCTGTTTGGTAACTAAGAGCTCTTGTTCTGTTGTGTTTGAACTTCACATCTATGAGTGTCACTTTGAACCATCAGCAAACAGCACATACAGTAGTTAGCTCAGTAAGCTTGATAATAAAACAGTGTATATAAGGATATTACATAAGAAAAGCTGAAAAGCTGATATGCAGATAGATATATAAACCATATTTGCATAAAATATGGGCTTCCATTACAAAATTATATTTCAAGCAGAAAATTAGATATTTTATGACACTTACTTGATGGACCAACAGGTGAAATATGTGTGGCTTCTATCACTTTAGCATAGTTTTATTCTTGTTTTGATGCTGTTTCATGAAACTTGAAATGTCTGATGTAGGCTAACATTAGGATGCCCTACAGAAAAAGACCTACTATACTATAGAAACACAATTTATTGCCTTCTAGGGCCTCCATCTGCTCCCACCGGCCTGGTGTACAGCATGAAGCAGTCGACACTCATTATAGAGTGGAGCCCTCCTGAAGACTCTGGAGGGAGAACGGATGTCACCTACAACATCATGTGCAGTAGGTGCTCCAGCCCCCTGAGGCAGTGTGAGCCCTGTGGCAGCAGTGTTGGATTTGTGCCTCAGCAGATGGGATTGGTTGAAAGGACCGTTACAGTCATTAATCTTTTACCACATACAAACTACACATTTTGCGTGGAAGCCCTGAATGGAGTTTCAGACTTTGTGCCCACGAAGAGGCTCTACTCTGAAGTGAACGTCTCCACAAGCATATCAGGTAGGAAGTGTGTTGAGCGATGCTTTCGTCTCAAGTGCACTCTGTCGTGTGTGAACCTCACCCCATTCCAAGTCACCATTTTTTTACAATTTGTCTGCTGCGTTGTCGCATAATGAATTTTACTTCATGTGTAAGCAACGTTATCTTTTTTTCTTTTTGATATTACTTGTGTGTGTGTGGGGGGTAATACAGTATCTGCTCTGTTAATGTCTGGACAAGACTGTGTAATCAACTTGACCCAGTCACCAAAGAAGCTAGATAAAACAAATAGCTTTAGAGCATTGTAATCTCATTTACATCATGTTATATCCTGTCATGTCTACTGTATAAAGTATACTGTGTTTGGATAAGCAAGGATAGAGAAAGAGTAACTGGCAGCTAAACCATAATGGAGGCATGATAAGGAATGCTATCCATCTCTCTTGAGTAGCTCAATTCTTTCATTTCAGATACAGTAGCTCACTGATTCTCTGTTGGTACCATATCCGTAGGCAGCTGAAATTAGGTTTGAATTAGGTCAGGGAATTTGCTCTCGACCCATTTATTGTATAGGCATATGAAGATAATCTCAAAACCTGATGGTGCATCACTCACACGCCTACATAGTAAATGGACATGTCTCTATATTTTGAAGTAGTTTGTGGTCGTGATATGTCGAAAAATATAGCAGATTTAGTAACTGTTTAAAAAACCGTAAATGTAAATCATCATCGAAGCACAGCTATACATTCGTGAAAGGCACAAAAGTAAAAGCTTTTAAATACATTGAGTATTATTAGCACTTCAGGCAATAAAAAAAGAAAATTCCTAGTTATTAATAGTCTTAGTTCCTTGCTTTTTCAGTATATGGTGTTTCTACCTGAGGGATTCCACAGTTCTGTATATGCAGGTGGGAATGTGCTCCAAATATCACCAACTTCAGTGCCCACCTGGGTGACATGTGGCAACCATTCTGCACCAGTAGCCTCATGACAGAGCAGATCAGATGGAGAACTGAGAGGCTACTCCACCAGTTCATTAGATAGGTCAAACTGTGCTGGCCCAGAGTGGACAGTCACAACACAGGGGTTGACAGTCCGACTTAAATGATCACTTTCGATCACTAATAATCAAGTAGTGAGGACCTTGCATTAACCTCCCATCTGTGGGATGTCATCTCCTACTGTACGGCACCCTTCAAAGTCTCCAAACTAGGCAATTGATTTGGAAATTCTGATCCAGAGGGAACATCTCTGCATATTGTACAGCTAAAGCAATTTACAGCAGAAGCCTGTTTTTCCTTAGAGGTCTCCCATCCCAGTACTGACTAGGCTCACTGCTTATCTTCTGAACTCTGAAGAGATAGGTATTATAATGCCAATGCAGTATGAACTATATATCAGTTTCCTACTCTTTAGAATAGAGGTATAAATATAAATGTTATTGTGTTATCATAGTACGTTGAACAACCGGTGGCATCGTAAAGCTTTGAACCAATACATTTCTTGGTGGTTTAAAATTTTTCACAGTGCATTTCTTTAGTGTGTCATGTCATTTTGAATTGGTAATTTTAAGGTTCTGTGGGCAATAGAGCTTTCACACAAAGATTAAGTCTAAAAGTCTTTGTTATTTCCATTGTGTCTGAGCTCTTTTCTTTCTTCAGATAGAGAACAGTCTCTTTGAAGGAATGAAAGAGACCTTGAATGTGACTCCTGAATACATTGCTGTTCCTCCAGGGTCTTTCTTTATTCTCTTCGTAATACGTCTGGCTGCAGTTTTTATACAAATGTTTTCTTGAGCTACTTCCATTTTCAATAACTACCACCTGTCAGTGGTCATTATTTATGTGCTCGTTTACAGTAGGTGTGAAGAGGATTCAGGAAGTTTGCCACGGTGTAAACAGTACCACTGACTTTTTTTTCTTTATTCAGTTCTGGCCTTTTCTATAAAAGAAATCTGTTAATTGTGGTCACTCAGTTGAGTTTTGGTTTCTCTCTATAGCCCTGAAGTGTGTTGATGCATAGAAAATAGATATTCAGTGCAGGAGATGGAAAAAAGTGGTATCTGAAGATTTAAAATACAAGCAAATATTTAAACTTGTTTTTGTAATTCTTTGACTTTTACCATTTCATTGAATTAACATGAAAGGATCCTTACAGAAGTTTTGCACAGCACATCATCTCTACAGTATGTACTGTACAATATGTTTTACATTATAGAACCTGCAACATCTGGGCATCCTGCTGCTTTCCTAGACAGCCCTGTTACCTGTCAGGCCATATTAGTATCAGAAACAGTCTGACATGATGTCAAAATGCATTTTTTTAAAAGAAATACTGTTGTGCTGGCTTTGTAATCCTGTCTTGTAATCAGACATTGGATTTTTTCAGTGGCCTGTCAACTCCAAACCTACACATGATCACATGAGTTTGAACCCATGGTATTGACCATGGAGAGTTCCTGTAACTGAATTGCTTTCCTGTTGCCCAGAGGATTACGATTTCTGCTGTTCTGTTATTGATTGGAATTTAAAGCATCTGATGTTGAAGGATAATGTGAAATACATTTTATAGCTTTTCTAGCTATTCCATAAGTAAAGTATGTATGTACATTCATGAATTACAAAATTAAAATTAAAAAAGTGATGACAGATACAGTACATGCTGTATTTATTAATAAATATTACTATATAATGTATTTTTAAGGGTATTTTAGGCAAATAACATAGGGGTCTAAGTAAAAGTCCTGAAAATATCACTTTGATCCAATTGTGGGTTGTGGTGTAATGTTACGTGCTGATATAGAAGCTAGCCTTATTAAACGTGTCGCTATAATTTGAATTACTTTGCGTAGACAGTCTTGTGAACTGGGAGTGAAGTGGGAGTTTTATTTATTACTCTTAATTCCAGTGGAAAGTAAAGCAAAATACAGCTTATAAACCATTTCATTATACAGCAGTTCCATTATACAGCTGTATAATCTTATACATTCCATTATACAGCTGTATCATGAAAATACTGTAGTTTAGGGCATGGAATCAGTGACTTTTTGTTCACATGTTGAAGCTTGGTTTTTGAACATACTGTAAGTGACTAATTAATAGAATTGTGTAAGCAGCACATCTGGATATTGAAGAGCATTACAGACAGCAGCAGAATGATTTGCTCACTTGTTAGTCTGTAAATGCACTTAAATGTACAAGTACAGTATGCAACTCACCACAAAAATGTAACATTTCATGTGTCAAATTAGAATCAGAATATTTTAAGAAGTATAGACTACCAACTGTATACAAAGACAATCAAATTCTTAGTACTAATTTGGTGTCCTCCTCCAAATATCAATATAAAAATTTGCCTCTCTTACACAAAGCAAGAATTCGAGATCATAGTGAATCTAGATTCACACTTAAAGTTCAATGCAAAAAGTTAAAGTTTTATCTAACAATTGAAATTCCAATTAGAGACCAATGTGAATTAGGTAATATAATTTGCCCTTGTACTTTCTTGTTGTAAACATCTGATATTTGGTTTCTCCCTTGAGTTGCAATATGAAAAAGCTGCCAGACTATCCTGGTAATTGTTATGAGCGCAGCTGGCCCTCATTGACTCCCATTACCCAAGAACCACAGCACACCCATCACTCACTAACTCACTCACTGATATCCAGCAGCAATATCACCCTGCAACTCACAACTGGCAACCCACTGAAGAGACCTCCTGGGAAAAACTAAGGTTGCTGCTGGTAGTGGTGTTAGTGGGGCCAGCAGGGGGCGCTCACCCTGCAGTCCATGTGGGTCCTAATGCCCCAGTATAGTGACGGGGACACTATACTGTAAACAAGCGCCATCCTTCAGATGAGACATAAAACCGAGGTCCTGACTCTCTGTGGTCATTAAAAATCCCAGGGCACTTCTCGAAAAGAGTAGGGGTGTAACCCCAGCGTCCTGGCCAAATTTCCCATTGGCCCTTACCAATCATGGCCTCCTAATAATCCCCCTCTCTGAATTGGCTACATTACTCTGCTCTCCTCCCCACTGATAGCTGATGTGTGGTGAGTGTTCTGGTGCACTATGGCTGCCATCACATCATCCAGGTGGGGCTGCACATTGGTGGTGGTGGAGGGGAGTCCCCATTACCTGTAAAGCGCTTTGAGTGGAGTGTCCAGAAAAGCGCTATGTAAGTGTAAGCAATTATTATTATTACATACAGTAGTAGATAGGATCTTGGACTCTCGTTGGTGTCGCGGTGCTCTTCAGTATCTGGTGGACTGGGAAGACTATGGTTCAGAAGATAGATCCTGGGTTCCAGAATTCACGACTTCCATCAGGCTTTCTCAGGCCGACTGTCAAGAGCGTCGGGAACCGCCTGTGGAAGGGGGGTACTGTTACGAGCGCAGCTGGCCCTAATTAACTCCCATTACCCAATTACCACACCGCACCCCTTACCTCACTACTTCAGCCCTCTGCTCACCCTGTTCACTGCTCAGTATTAGGAATCTTCCCGCCTCCTGAGCTCTCGTAACTGGCGACCGTCGACATCTTGCGCTCTAGGACCTCGCCTCTCGGACCCCTTTCCAGCTCGAACCTTTTGACCACTCTTTCGCCTCGCCGTTCTCTGATTCGTTTGTCGAGCTCTCCTCTCTGGACATATCGACTGCTCTCCTGCCTCGCCCTTCCTGGACTCGTTCACCTCGGACTCCATCAGAGACCTGCACAAGTTTCGTAATACTCGCCGTAACAATAACAGCATAAGCTATAGCAGTAAATACAGGACATTACGAGGCAGCTGACTTGAATGTCATTTCCATGACCCCACACGGTTACTATAGGAACAAGAGGTTCCTCTAAAAACAAGAGGTGCCTGAAATTGGGTAGCAAGAGAACTTATCCAGTTTCTCCAGTGGACTGTAAAATCGTTTGGCTTGTTGCAAACAATATATGATTATAGAACCTATAGGAACAATAATGCTAGAACGGTGCCATTTAATTTTATTTCATATAGTAACTTTCATGACGTGAACCATCTCAAAGTGTACTCTGTGTTTAATGGGGTATAATATGATTACAAAAAAGTGATTTTGTTGAAAGCTAACATACTGGACTCATCAAGATTAATAGTTTTATCTCTTGCTGCGGATCAGGGTTTATCTGCACAATTTATTAATATTTAGAGAAACACAAAATATTAATTTTACCTTCGAAAATTTAGGAAAATTTTAAAAAAATCTGAAAAAGAACTGATCAGTTAGAGAAATGTCTGAGACCAAATATCATATAATAGGGAAGATCTGTTTCTACAGTTCAAATCTGATATTCTGAATTCATATCTATTTCAGAACACATTCTGACTTACAGTAATGCTCAATATTGCATTGACAAAGTGGATTTTATATTGTAGATGGGAAAAAGAACACACTTCATGTTTTTTTTTTACAGCTAATAGGGATGATAGTTTTAAAACAGGGCTGGTCTTGTAAGTATTTAATCCTGTATTGATAAAACTGACCACAGGAGAGTTAGTTCAAGCCAACGCATATTAGCTACTTGGAAAAAGAGTAAGTGACCAGCTGGAGGCTTTAGTCCTCATACATAATTCAAGGACTGATACAGCAGGGGAAGAAAAACAGCCAGGTCATGATCTCTTAAAGCGAATCATTTAACACAAGTAGCCCTGTTGAAAATCTGCAAACAGTCATGCAGTTAGAGATAGAAAAGACCCTCTTTCAGGGCTGCAGAGCATTCAGTCTCTCATGAGACCCTCATAAGAGATCCCTAATGAGTATGTCATACATCTTTAAATCTTATCACCAATCATTCCATGTCTTTATACGTGTTAAAACTCCTGTGGTGTTGCTCTATCATGATGTGAAACTGATTTTGTAAACTGTAATTAAGGAATATACTGGAAAAAAGCTATGTGATGCAGTGTATTCCTTCTGAAGCAAAAAACGCAAACAAATGGCACAGTACAGTATATTAAATATGTGCAAAATATATATTAGTATTGTCATGTAATGTTTTATGATTTGATACATTGGATATTATATTTTATTGATATGTACACAATTTACTGTATATCCTAGTTTGAGATTTGCCCAGAGCAAATGATCAGATGATAACATGATCAACCCAGAAAGTATTTTAACAATTCTTTTTGATTTCTAAAGATCTTGTACCAGTCATGTATACAGTATATGTATGGTAAATAGGGTTTGTGAAAATTAACACTAAACTTTAAAACAATATACAGTAACACCTGGATATCAATGAATAGAAACAGTACGTGTCTAACTTCTCAGTTGTGTTGAAAAATTGATATGAATGTAATGTTTGCACAACTTATTTATAAAGATTCTGAATCTCTGCAAGCTCAAAGATGCCCTTTCACTAAGGAATACATTAATAAAAATAAAGCAGTGAAGGATATAAGCTGAACAAAACCTACATATGCTATATTAAAGTTCATATCCAATATATACAGTAAAGTCTCCAATAACTGCCTCTAAAACCTAAGAGCTTGGTAGGCAGAGGATTTAATGTTGCGCCGTGAGCGGAATGTGTACAGTACACCGCCTCACTGAAATAATAGATATTGTGATGTTTTGTAGAGGTCATACATGTTATTCAAAGTAATTCGACGAGGGGTTGGTTCAAGCCCTGGGGAATGCAAAACAGTGAAAACTTTGGAGATCATGCCATTGGTACTTGATACCCTGCTAAATGCCATATTATTGCCATTACCAACCCTGGTATGTGCATGTGTACTGTATGACTTCTGTCTTATTTGTCTCAAGTTAAGATTAATGTTAAAAACAATTGTTTTTACAAATATTTGCTCTCTCGGCAAATGTGCTGACTCTTAGGCGGAAATGACCCAACACAAGGTACAGTACACCCCTTGATTAAACTAAAGTTGTGATATGTTCCTTGATTCCCGAGCAGTGTAAAATACTGTAGTACTAGACCCGTGGTCAAAACACACAAGAGCGTTTTAACACTTATCTTTTATGAGCCACAGAAATTAACAATTTAGTTCAGACATTAAAATTCACCAAAAGGTCTGCTCTGTATGTTATTGTATAAAACAAAATACAACATGTTGTAGTAATAACAGTATTTAAAAGAACCACTTATTTTCAAACTCAGTATTGTTGCAGCCTACAGTATGTAAAAAACCTAACCACTATAAAGAAATTTCAGTTTTAAATACACTGCCGTGCAAATCATTTTGTGTTTCACTGCTCATTCAGAAGAAGTATACTGGGTTGATATTGTCAATACCTTTAAGGCTTTTGAATAGTAGCATCAGGTCTATTTGTGGTCTTCCCTGACCAAGGCTAGAAAAAATATTTGCACTATTTGTTTTAATTATATATGTTTTTATTATATATCCTAGCATTCTGGTTGCCATTTTAATTTCTTCCCTACATTGTCTAGAAGATGTAGATTTGTCAACATAAACACCCAAGTTTCTTTCATAAGTAGCTGCCTCTAGCTCAGGCGTCCCATTTTGTATCTACAATTTCTGTTTTTACTACCTGAACTTGACTGCATTCAATGTCATCTGTTATGTGTCTGCCCAGTCTTATCTACAGTAAATCCTTTTAAATATACTTTACACCTTCTATGGTGAATTCTAGTGCCTTAAAATTGGAATAATCTCTAAACATGATGAGTTTATTAATAATTTTGGAATCTACAGTAAGTCATTGATACAGTATGAATTAAGAAGAACAGTGGTCCTATTATCGATTTCTAATTGCTAATAAATTCTACTAGATTCTAGATAGAGCTCGGTGTGGTGGGAGACAGTGTTCCTATTGACTGCACCAGCATGGTGCGTTTCTTAATCCACAATACTCCATATATTTCTGCAGTTGGAAAGCCTTGACATTTGGTTAGTTAATATTGAGTTTGTTAACTGAAAGAAACTGTGTAATACTTCTTGAGTCCATCCAACAGTGGACATGTGAACAATACCGACTGCGGTAATAAGTTTCTTTAAAGTTTCTCCTTTCTCCTTTTTTGTTGAGCATCTTAGTACTCCCTAGATATTTTATAATTAGAAATACTGAGATGTTTGTTTTCACTGTTTTTGACAGCTTAATTATTTTATCCTTCCAAACAAAAGCATCCTTCATCCTATTCAACAGACCAAGATCATGCTTGAGTATCATCTTGGATACGAACACTTTTTGTCGTCAAATCTTCTGTGTTGTTAATTAAAGAACTGGATTATTGCCTTTGTTGTAGTTCAGATGGTCCTGCACTGAATCACCTTTCACGGCACTATTTCTAGATGACTCTGTAATCATGTCACAGGTATTTCTCTGTCCTTCAGCAAACAAAAGATTTTCAATACTAGTCTCAGATCTAGCAGTGACTTCAGCTACTGTTCCTGTTCTGACAAAACAGAGAAAGTCCTTTTACACTGTCTATTTATCTTTACTGTTCATTATGGCTAGTTTAATAACAAATAACCAGTTTGTCATCTTGCCCAGTAAATCAGAAGTTCTTTCTGTGGTGAACATGAACTATTTGTTGCTCCATTTCTAAAACAATTTTGACAATGAAAGGATAACTTTGTCAAAAAGCAGTCACTGATATGCTATGCAGCGGATTTGAAAACCTTGACCAACCCTATGTAACTAAAAACCCAACTCAGCATCCACTGCTTGAAGTTGCTTCCGACTTTTAAACCTCTTTGAGTAAAATGAATGCACCAAATCTATTAAAAGCTGGAAACGGCTACCTTCAATTACTGCTTGAACAGAGTCATGAACAGTGTGTTTCGTGACTCATTTAGTGAATCATTATTACATTTCTCCCGGTCTTTCCTCACAATACCGATCCACCTGAAGTTCCGTTGGTTGCTAGGCCCCTTAGGGGTCTTGAAGTATGTCTGCAGTGTTGCCACATCAACAGAAGATGTTAAAACAACTCACTGCCAATGCCAAAGCATGTCCCCTACTTTAGGGCTGCACTATTAAAAATAATCCCAGGGTACATACTGTACATGTTGGACGTTCGCAGGCTTATGTTCTTTTGTCAATCGGGATACTAAACTTGTTGTTTGAATCGATTAGATACATCACAAGTTTTCAATGCATGAATGGTAAGAATGCAGCTGTTTTTCCAGTACCCAGCTGTAACTGCAAAATCTTAAACAGATTTACCTTGCAAATCATGTCAGCAGGTCTCATTGTGCTTGCAGTTACTTGCAGTGTTTTTCTGCCTCTTCCATTCTTCAGCACAGTGTTCAGCAGCTCTCTTCATGGCTTTGTTTTGCTTTAGACAGGGTTGTTACATTTGTAACACAATGTGCAGCATTTTTCACTTATACAGCAGACTGTTGCATACTTATTATAAAAAAATTAATTTATTTTGACATGAGGCTGCTTTCAGTAGTTTAATCAAACCCTATTATAAGGCAAAGTAGTAGAGGGTAGATTTGAATTAGTATACTTTATTAGCTCAACCCACCTGGATTTCTATTAGGCAAGGTTGTGGGAATATCCTCCCCACTTTTTATGGGAAAGGAGCCGGGAAACTGCTCACTCCCTTCTTATGGATGGTGTTTTCATGGATATGCTTGGCATGCTACAGTATATGCTGTACTTGAGTATAGTGTTGGCTAAAGTCTACCAGTCTACCCCCTTGCCTTTCTTAGCAGTGGCAGGAATATACACTGTATATATATTTTTTGTTTTTAGCTTGTTTAAGAAATATTGATTATAATTTAAGTAGAAAAGAGGTTTCTTTTTCACACTTCCAGTTCCTCAGTTGCCCATGTAATATACAGTAGGTAACAGCATGTTCACTTATGCAGTATCTGCAGAAACTCTAATGTTCATACAGTAGGTAGAAATGTTAACCCAGCTTGAATTACAAGACCATTTTAAATTCAGTTGATTTTTTAAACCTAACCTTAGTATAGTACATTTTTATTGCATTACTTTAACCTACAAGTCTCTAGTTTAAGGTTGGTTTGTAAGCTGCTTTAGGGAAAGATAGCCCTGCTCTTTGCTTCATGGAGATACAGAAAAGAAGGCTCATCTAAATAATGTCACAACAACACATACTGTATGATTGTTACACTTTTACCTTTTCATAAAAGATTCCTGTGGTTCCTGTGGTTAGACATTGGTACATACGGTGAGATGAGGGACTTCAATATATGCTACACTAAAACAAACTATGGCAATCAGCATTTGGTTAAAATAAATATTATGCATACAGTATTCTGTATAGAATTGTGCAAAAGATTAGAAAATCTATAGCATTTTTTTTGTTCATGAAGTTCAAAAAGGGAAGATTTTTTTCAAATATTGGTTTGCTGGAACCCTACACAATAGGCGCTATTCAATATCCTGTGAATTGGGGAAAAAATGTCCTTTGTGAAAAAAAATATTAGAGCAGAGATTCAGCTGTGACTGTGCAAAGAAGCTTTCATTAAGGGTTTGAGGTTTGTGATGCACTGACAACTTTCAGCTTGAAATGTTTGACACTAGAGTTCTTTCAAATATACTGTACATCCATAACAAAGGAGTGGCTTGGCCACTAAAGCCATCTGGTGTGCCTCAAGATTTCTGCCAGTAAGGATGGCTGAAAGATCAAATATTCCAGAATAACTTCTACACTATTAAGAATTTAAAGGAATATATTCTATTTCACTTGACACAGTTTCAGAGTATACAGTATTTAGAGTTTGATATTACACCAGAATGTTACAAAGGGTGCAGTGTCACAGAATTCAGAATTCTGCGCATTTGTAAGTTAATGAGAGGCTATGAACTGCAGCAGCCATAAAGTTAGTCCTGCTCCTGTGTCAGTTTTAGAGGTTTTATGATAAATTATATTCCAATAAGACTAGCTACAGAACTAATTTATTTTTCTGTTTCAACTAAATCAGACAAATAGAAAGTCAAATCAGGCAGGATCTTGGAGTTAAATAACTGATCACATGGGTATAAAACATTTTGCATAACAAGACCAAGACCAGATGCACACCTTAAATTCAGATGGGATATCACAGTAGGTGTCAAAACTGTTGGGTTTTTTACAATTTGTCTGAAAGGAGGTTTTACCAGAAGTAGTAACACACTCTTGTGTGATAAAATAAACTAATCTGCTAACACAGCTGCTTGAGCAATTGAGCGTATTGCTCAATGAAAGGGAGATGGATTCTAAAGTATTGGAGCAAAATTAGCTGTTAAGTCTGTCAAAAACACCTATTGTACTTTGCAAGCAGTACATGACTTCTCAAAAAGTATCTGTTGTGCACCTTTCATGTTATGCCTTTATATAATCAATATAAAACACCCACTGGGCACACTGTGATCTAACATATACAGTAGGTGTGAATTACAGTAGGGTTACAGTGGGTGCATTCACAGACTTCTTGGAGAAATTTTAAGATCAGCGCTGGGTTTTGGGGCCGAAATCAGGATTAGGACAGATGGTTTCGTAGTCTTAATTTACATTTTTTTTTCAGAAACTCTCTGGGGCCTGGATGGCATGATGCCACGGTGACACGATAGTTGTATCCCTAAACTGAGTCGGTGGGATGAAAAATTTTCACGCAGCATTATTGAATCCCATTTAATTGCAATAGCATTGATCACTGGTCTTGATTGTTTTCTACTCATACAGTACCTTTAGGTTTGGGGAACATGTCAAAATCTGTTGCCCAGAGAGGCTCAGATATAGATCACGGAAATGCTCAGTTGACTCCCCAGGTAGGGTTAGGGTTAGCATTTACATACTACTTAGACAGTTTATAAGCTCAGCGCTGAATTTTGGGTCCCAGTTCAGGTTTAGGACAGGTGGTTTCCTAGTCATATCTAATTTTTTTAATAAACTCTCTTGGGCCTGGATGGCGCGATGCACCGCATGGTAGTTGTTTCCCTAATCTGAGTCGATGGGATCAAATGTAGTCACCAAAAGTTATTGAATCTCATTTAATTGCAAGAGCTTTGATGACCGGTCTTGATGGTTTCCCACTCATACCTTTAGATTTGGGGAACATGTCAAAATCTGTTGCCCAGAGAGGCTCAGATACAGATCACGGAAATGCTCAGTTGACTCCCCAGGTAGGGTTAGGGTTAGCATTCACAGACTACTTGGACAAATTTTAAGATCAGCTCTGGATTTTGGGGCCGAAATCAGGATTAGGACAGATGGTTTCGTAGTCTTAACTGACTTTTTTTTTTCAGAAACTCTCTGGGGCCTGGGTGGCACGATGCACGGCACGGTACTTGTATCCCTAAACTGAGTCGTGGGATCAATAGTTTTCACCGAGCATTATTGAATCTTGTTCATTTAAAATAGCTTTAATCACTGGTCTGACTGTTTCCAACTCATACCTTTAGGTTTGGGGAACATGTCAAAATCTGATGCCCAGAGAGGTTCAGATATAGATTGTGGAAATGCTCAGTTGACTCCCCAGGTAAGGTTAGGGTTAGCATTCGTACATTTTTAAGATCAGCACTGGAGTCTGGGGCACAAGTTAGGTTTAGGACAGATGGTTTCGTAGTCCTATCTGAATTTTTTTTTCAGAATCTCTCTGCGGCCTGGGTAGCGCTGTCCACTGCCCGGTAATTGTATCCCTAAACTGTGTCGGTGGGATCAAAAGTTGTCAACGAGCATTTTTTAATCAAATTCATTTCCATGAGCTTTAATCACTGGTCTTGATTGTTTCCCACTCATATTGTATATTATTAGTGGTTTGTTGTTCTTAGTTTGGATATGATGTAGCATATGTGTTTCCCATTGATGAAACCCTATATTCCCTATATAGTTTAAAAATGTTGAGGTAAATTGAACTACTTTCACACTAACCTTTTTAATCCAAAAGGAATACAACCACAACCCTGCTTAAACTCAACGTTGCACAGTTTTTCTAACCCTAACCCTAACCACGCACGTTTTACAACCCTAGATCTTGTGCTCGTTTTACACTGATTGAAACAGTCTCCCAAGAATTCAGCAAAAGTCAAAGAAATTCTTTTAAAATCCATGTAATGTATGCACATTTTCTAGGAAACATGCATCCTAAGAGATATTTTATCAAGAACTGTTTGTGTGATTCGAATTTCAGTTCAGAATTTCAGTGATTACTAATTGCAGCATCAGTGGTAGGCTAAACCTAAAATTAAGGTTATGGTTACACTTAATATATATCATTAGTAGTGTGTTGTTTTTAGCTTCAAATTTCTGAAAAATGGCTACTTCGAGTACTATGTCGCTTAAGGATTGCCCATAGGCAACACCCTATATTCAGGTACTTTTATAATGTTGGGATAAGTTGAAGTCTTTTATCTCACTAATTTATTAAAGCCAGGAGGATAACAAATACTATCGTGATTCAGCTGACAGCTTTATAGTTTTTCCAACCCTATCCCTAACCAAGCATTTCTAGTGACTTAAGATTCTGTGCATTTTTCACATTGATTGAAATAGACATGAAATTGTGAAAATTCAAACGAGGTCTTCTAAAATTAATTTAATGTATGAACATTATCTTAGAAACATGCATCCAAAGAGATTTCTGATCAATTCTTCAAGAAAGTTCTGCTTCATTTGTTTTTCAGCATTTTTCTAAGAGCAGCTCCAGTGGTACAGTAGGCTAAGACTAAAATCAGGGTTAGGGTTACAATTACCACAGAACATGGGTTGGTCATATTGACACACCTCTATTTTGAATGGGAAGAAAAATATATTATTTGTGCTGTTTTTTTCTTACCTAGAAAATTTCTGAGCACTGACTAGTTTGGTATGAGATACAGTTTAAAACTAAATTGCACGTGTGAAAGTTAGGTGGTGCACACAGGAACTGTATTTGGAAGAGACTGCCTGAACTGTGAGTCAGATGGTGAGCACTACATAGGGGTTAAGCAAGCCATTTGTTAGAGGAAATCATGCATACAAAGTGAAGCCGGAGCTTTATTCGATTTGACACAGATGCGCAATAAAAACAAAGCAAATGTAGAAAGGTGATTCATTATTTTATGTTACTGTGATAAAGACTAATTAAGGCAAACTGCAATTCTTTTAAGGTCTGATTTCTGCACAGGGATAATAATGTACTACATTAATGCTGCTGATTATGTCTGGAGATTTGGAAGCAGAAAAACCCTGCTGTTCCCAGTTTCTGCTAGATTTCTTGCTGGAAAACATACTGTATTTCTGGAAAGCTTTCTTTATTATCTCACCAAAACTTTAGAAAGTACAGCAGTCCTTGTGTAGACAAGTGGTGTGGCTGTCCACTTGTAGTGGAAATTGTGACATCCATACTATCCATACTCATGGATCGCTGTATTATTATACTGTAGGCACTCAATGTGACCCTTATCTCTACAGTGTGCACATACTGTAGGTTCTACCTGAAAAGACTGCTGAAGTTATAGATCCCAGTGTTACAGATGTGTGTGGCTACTTAGTTGTCGATTACATTTTGTAATCAACTTACGTAAAATCCATCCATCCATTATTAACTGCTTCATCCTATTCATTGTCTCGGGAGCTGGAGCAGGAACAAGGCAGAACACACCCTGGTTTGAATGACAGTCCATCGCAGGACACAGACAGACACAAACATGCACAAACTCACTCCAGGGCCAATTTTTCCGGTAGCCAACATTAATTAACCTACCAGTATGTCTTTGGACTGGGAAACACAGGTAGAACACAGGAAACACTGGGAAACACAGGTAGAACTTTCAAGCTCCACACAGATTCTGTAGCAGGTCCAGAATTGAACCCAGGGCCCCCATACCCTCAGGCAAAACCCTGTGGTAAAATTTGGATATTCCTCTCCTTACTGTACTGTGTACTAAAAATACAGTACAGTAGTTATGTCAAATAACAATTAAGTTAACAAGTTAATCCCAATCAGTTGAAGGTCTTCATTATTTTTCCTTTTTTGTTGCTTTCATTGACTGTGCAGATGCAGTTTGTATTTATGTGCAAGTTTTTCCTTTCTTAGACACTAGTAGAAGAAAAAAAATAAAAGTACAAGATATGGTTCTTTTCCTGTTTCACAAATTTAGTTTATAAGTTATTTACTGTATGACATGTATTTCAGTAATTGGTTTTAGTTTTAGGCAACTGTTAATAATTATGTTTAACTGAACAAGTAACAGCAATCTATACAGACAAATTGATTTGTTCCCCCACAGTCCCATGTATTAGCACAACAATTCTGGCCAGCTGTAGCTGGTTCTTTTGACTGACTAAGTAAAGTCATTGTCTTCAGCGCAGGAGGTCATTGGATCGAAGATTAACAGCAGTGCAACAGTGCATTTGTTATTAATTGTCACTGCTCTTGACTGACTCAGATAAATCTCTCTGTTAACTGCACTGCTATATTGAAAATCAATCCGAAAACTTTTAACATGGAGATTTAGCAGTTTCCTATTGTGTAAAGAGAGAAACCCCACTTTTCAATAATGGCTCAAATGATATTAAATTTGACTAAATTTTGAAAGCATTCATTATGTTTGGAAAGGAACCATTGGTAGATTTGAGAAATTTAAGGACTTAAAATACTGTATTGGATCCGTTTGGAAGGAATTTTCAGAGTCTCATAGTATACTGAGCCTACAATAAAGGTCTGTACTATCACTGTCGTGAAATCCATATTTGCTTTTCAATCTTTGTTAATTTCATGAAGTATTATCACAGTACCTACTCAGCACTCCAGATGGTTACTTTTTTCTGTGCCCATCACAGAAATGGGTCTCTCTGGTCAGACAGCACCTAAAAGGGTCTGGCAGTGCCGTGGGAGCCTAAAATTTCCCTAACCTTGCCTGTCGTGCTGCTAATCAGATCCATCATGCAGCTGAGGGAATGGTGGACTCTTAGAGTCCTGAGGTGTCAGTGTTCAAGCCCTGTGGACTGGGCCTGTCGGGATCCATTGCAGGGAGGCACTCAGGCCACCACAGGTGATGGGAGAAGGCTGAGGAGGACGTGAGGGAAAATATTACCTTTATGTATTTGTATTGTTTAGAGTTGTTTTCAAAAAGTAATACAATTAAACATTTATATTCAAAGGCTTTTGAATGGTGTAGAACAAAACAGTTTTTGCACAAGCTATGGTTTATTGAAGGCTCACCCACCATACATAACAAACTTATTTCAGTTCAGTGCCATTGCTCCAAAGGTCTGTACATGTGGAGTGCACAGTCCTGCATTCTGTTACTGTCTCAGACGACCTTCCAGTGCTCCCACAGGCCACATCTGTTGAATCTGCCATTCGATTGTGTGATTTATCATTTTAAATTCTTTGCTCTGTATTGACTTTTTTTTTATTTATTGTCGGACTATACTGTTAAAGTATAATGTTAATTTATTTCTTTTTTGCTCTGAGTTTGTAATGTGTATTTCTGCACCATTCATGCTTTACAGCCAGTGATTTGAGTCACCTTGGATACAGGTGCACAATGAAAAAATAATAGAATGTGTCTGGGTGGCCCATTGGCCAAGCAAAGCTTTTTTGTTATTTATCATTTTTGTCATACTGACTTCAGACTAGTCAATGGACTTTTAATTTAACTAATTAAAAAGTGATAAAATACAATGTAGAAGGCAGTCAGTACAGGTATGTCACATGATACAGAGACCAAAAAAAAGATGAAAATTCTAGATGAATTGTTAAACCTACCTGGTCTCTGTCATTGGATGATGTTTTAAACTGAGGTTGTTTTGTAACTGGCACTACAGTATCAGTTTTTGAAGGTGTCATTTAAACTGCCCAGTATAGTTTGAAATGTGTGCAGCAAAAGCTAGGTTGGATTTAGCCCTACAATGTATGTAATAAGCAAATTGATGCTGAAACTAGACATACAGTACAGTTTAAATTTTGGAAAGGCTGCCCCCATTGATTTTGTAGAGCTGATAATGGATGAGCTTCATTGAAATTCACAGCAAGCAACAGACAATCCCTCTAAACCAGGGTTTTACTCAGTGTACTGTATACTGTATCATTATCAGCTATTATCAGCTTTTGTATTTTCATGAAGTTGAATTTCATGTCCCAGTTACAAGCCAACTAAAAACGTTCTTGTCTATTAACAATAATTTGTTTCATAATTTGTTTCATAATTCAAAGAGTGTTTCGGTGCTAGTTTTTAATTGTGTATTGTTAATGGTGTGCAGTTTTAGTTTTAACTGAACACTTTTCTGCTGCCAGATGTCTACAGTGTATACATATATCATCTCTGGATATTACTATATGTTGTTTCAAGGTGAACATGACCCTTCAGACATAGTTTGTGACATTCACAGATTGTAATTTAGGTATAATACGTATATACTGGTGTTTTTTCTTTGTGATTTGATGTATTTATAAATTAGCCTTGGATTTAGTGATCAAACCTATTTGCACAAGTAATGTATTTACAGAACTTACAGCCTTAGAAACCTATTGTTTCTCCATCTGAAATAAAAATGTATGGCTAGAATAGGTACTCCAATTTGTGCATTTAATCATGTATACAGCAGAAAGCAAGATCTTTGGTAGGAAAGATATATATCTAGAACATTTGACTGTTTGCAGGAAAAGTGTTTTTCCTGTACTGTATATAATAAAGATTTGACACAGTTGTCCATGTGCCATTATTAATGAAGTAAAGAGATCAAAGTTGTTCTAGCTTTCTAAACATAGTTCATATCTATCTTAGTATCACCTTGTACAAACCCCATGTTCCTTTGAGATTCCAAAAATGTTTTCACTTTGTTCAGTGCTCAGTGTTTAACTATGTTTTTACAAGACACAGTGTGGTATAGCTACTCTGGTTTGGCAACATCCCTGTCAATGGTGTATTTGTTACAGACAGCTCCGTACGTCAGGAATGTGAGATATGGAATTTCTCGGCTATAATCAATAATGCATTGACATCTGTCTGTTCTGGCTGTGAATACCTGTCTTATCTGTGTGAAGCGCAGAGTGTTCACACTTGCCTGGACATATGGAGTTGTGCTGGAGTTGTCATCAAGGCAGCTGGTGTTGTTCCTGTGAGCAGTAGTGGAGATCTGGCTATGGGTTGTGCTCAGCACAGCATATTGCTACGAGCATGGGGCCTGAGGAGAGAGTGGGCAGCGGGATATTATCATTTACTTAAACACCAGTTGGGTGGAATCTGAATGCCACAGAATAGATGTGACATGCAGTGGGAGCAGGGAGCAGTTCACAAAGACACTGCTAAGTTATGATTACAGACCCTTGTGATCATCTTCTATTAGCACTGCAGTCTTATGTGTACAAACTGTAACAGTGGCAAAAACCTTCACCGGAAAAGAATCCCAAACCTCTGCACAATCTACAGTATATACTGTACATGCAGTATATAGTCATGGCAACATCATCTATAAAACACATGGTAGTTAAATAGTTTGAAAATAAAAAAAATACACAATGGTCTTTTCTTATGTTAATCGAGTTATATTCTTGAAAGTTTATGGATTTATATTTACTGAACCCTTCAATATAAAATGCTAAAATAATTAATTGTATGGGCAGATGGATCTGGCCATGAGTTCCATGATTGTCTCTTGTTCGATCCCTGTCTGATCAAAGATATTTGTCCTGATAAGTTTTAATTCAGCCATTCATTCTTATGAATGCTGTATGAAATATGCAGCCTACCTATGAGGATAAGCTACTCAATCCCCTCTTGCTGCAAGAGTGTAGATGGGGTGAGGGGGGTGGATGTGAGAGATAAGTGAAAGGAAAGCCCTGGATGCAAGATACCTAGGCATGTATTTTATATACATAGAGGTAGGTGAGTTGAAGTGAATGAGATTAGGATCTAACCTTCCTCCTGAACTTCTGTTAGAAACTCGGTTTAAATTATTATTGAATTGAAGTAGTGTGTGCTCAGTTAATTCTGCTAGTGTAGTTTTGGGGATTTTTAACTGAACATCAATTCTGTAATCCATGGGGATGTGTTCTTTTTCTCCTTCTTATTGTAAGTAATTTGAACTAAACAAATAAACAGGTTCATGCATGAATAGTATTACAAATACAGTATAGACCCATAATGATCATTGATATCATCAGCATAACATCACACATACTGTATCAACTATGATCTTTTGTGCCTTGAGAACAAAGTAAACTTTCTACACCTGAAAATAACCAGAGGCCATGGGATTAAGGAGATTAAGCAAAAAGTAGTGTTATTTTTTATTCTTTCAACATGTTCAACTTGGAAAAAGAAGGAAAATATGTGTGTTGCCTCACACCACAGGTCAGTGCTGTGCTACACAATCTGTGTTACACAATTGGAATCCAAATTCTCAACTTCGACAGATCACACAATGAAAGAAATCAATCTTGTTGCCATTCTCACAACTGTAGATGTGGCAGCTCAATGTAATATATCACATACTGTAGCTCTATAACTCCCAGATGTATCACATAACTCCTGTAACCTCTAAATGTACATTTTAGTCATTGATGGATTCCCTTTTCTCTAAAATAATGTGTAAATATTCAGTGATGATTGAGCAAGAAAAACATAAATTGATATTTCTCCTTTGAAACTAAATCATGTTAAAGGTTTTCTTCTGTTGTATAACTGCTTTTCTGGAGGAAGTGCGGCAGTGAATAAGAATGCTGGTGGGACTAATTGCTCTAATAATAACGAATAAACTGCTGTTGTAGACATTTCAAATTAATGCGACCTAAACCACAATGTTTTGCTTGACCTTTACAGTTACATCTTGGAATCGTCTTTTGCTTCATTGTCTGCCTTCAAATGATTAGAGTAGATCAGAAAAACGCAGGTTTTGTGCTACAGAGGGAGAAATAGGCCCAGTGTTTAATGATCCTCCCCTGGTACTAATCAGCATGATGTGTAGGCTCCAGGGATTCAAAGTAGTTCATGAAAACTAGTGAAGACTCAGCTCCTTCTTCAGAATCATAGGTTGGAAGGAAATTTCCTGTCTGTTGTTCTTCCAAAAAATGTTTAGGTGTCTTCCTGATGTCTTTAGGCTTCGGTTGTAAATTTTCATTTGCCACCATTGTACATTGTTTCCTTTACAATGACGAATTAATTGCTCATTTTTCAACCTGTCAATTTAATATATTTTCATGTTTAAAGAATAAGGACAAAAAACCTGTTGTTTCTTCAAGATGCCTTTAATCTTCTTGAGAAGCACTTCAACAGGGCGCAGAATGCAAGTAATTTTCCTGTTTTCACACATGCACAGAAAGAAGAAGAAAGGAATTGCACTTCATACCCCAGCTGCGCAGCTTCTTCTCTGTGCTTCTCTCCACTTTATACCCCTTTTCATAGCTCTTGCTAACAAAGAAGATGCGGGTCTGAGCTGGCCTGAAAGCCTTGTTTGATTTCCTGCTATGCAGTGACGGCTTGGAAAAAGATCAAGGAAAGGTCCTGAGAAATAATACCGCCTTAAATTCACCTCTGCACAGGTAATAAGGAGGAGTCATTCTCCCGCCACTATAGTGTAGCTCACCCTGAACTGGCTGACTCACAGACTTCTCTCCCTGGCAGTTCTCTGTATTGGACATATGGGGGGAAGTGAAGAATTAGCCACTGGATTAAACTAGACCAGAGTGTGAAAATGATTCATCACTTGAAAGTTCGGAGAACCACAGGATTAACAATTAACATTACCATTTTATCTCAAATCTTCCAATGATAACACTTCCTCGACTGTGTACAGTATGCCTTTATACCAGACGCTAGTGTAGGAAGTTGGATCCAAAGGGAGGAGTGCCAGGTCCTGGGTCACTAACGGCAATGACCAACAGCAGCATAATAACCCTGGCCTCCCATCTAGGTTTGGAGCATACTTGGCTCAGTTTTCGTATGTTTGTTTACAAACTGCAATACGAAGAAAAAAAGCATAAAAGGTAATGACTGACCACCAAGAGGCAAAAGTGGCAAAAGATTAAAAAAAAAGACATTTTTGGGTTGTATACTTTTGTTGTGCTTTTTAAGTAGTGCTATTTATGCATTTTTAAACACATGTAAAATTTGTAATATTTATAATATAACTAAGCCATACCAAAATATAACTAAGAGGCAAACAAATCCAAATTATTAGCACACAAAAGTCCTTCAATTACCTGAGAACAGTTTGTTCAGTGTATTGTCCAGCGCTACTGCACACTGCCTTTCCTGCTGAACATGCTTTAGGTAGAGCTGTGATGTTTTTGTGTTATACTCTGCATAGTCATTGAGTCAGTGTTTTTTAGACTGTGGAGTAGTTTGCATCCAACTTAGAAACTTAACATGTTCAAGTATATGCCTGAACACTAGCAAAGGAAGGAAAAGACAACTTAAGAATAAAAAGTAAAAAAGTGAAGCTACAGTATGTCTGCAGTGGCTAAGCATGGAGCAGGCCTATGAGCAAGGCCAAGATAGCAGCTGTCATCAGTCCCAGGAGCCTTTGACACACTGCAACAGTAACTGCCTCCTCATCCTGAAGTGAGAGAGACACATGTCAAGAGACACCGAGGCCCTCATCACTTTAACTAGTACGTATGAAGAAATAAATTGAAGTGCCTTTGCACGAGACTGCATGTCTCCTAATTGACTGTGAGACCGTGACCATGGAGATGGCCTGTGACAAGAACTTTGTGAGACACAGCTACAGTGCAAGTCATACAATTGTCCTTCATGTCCTGCAGCCACAGTTGTGGGGAGGACTACATCCATGCCTTTGTAAAATACATGTGAAGAGAGAACCTGACTGTAGGGGAATGCACAAGTTTTGTACTTTTTTAAATCCATTTCAGAGAATAATTTCCCCACACAATGTGCACAATGTGATTATGCACCGTGAAGCATACAGTCCTGACTGACTTGATGAGGTGTCTCAGAGTCCCCATTCCTTTTCTGGCACCGGAACAATTTTGAGGGTGACTTCAACAGATAAGAGGATTGAATGTCTTATCAAATAGATGTTTAGCACATCTATTTCTAGGGTAAGAGAGGAGCTGTGATACAGGGTATGAACTATTGTAGCCACAGCTTTCTTAAAAGGGGGATATAAATTGCAGGGCATACAGTACAGTACCTTAACTGGATGGTCTTGAACACTCAGGTAGAAGTATTAAGGTTGGGACGTGGGCTGTATGAGAGGTGAAGTCAGGCTAGAAGTGAGCTCCAGATAGCACATCAGGCATGAGAAATGGGTGATCATACTCTGGTAACTATCGGTGTAAGGGGTGCCTTAGGTTCCCTATCATTTCACTTGACAAGCTCTGCACACAAGAATATGATGCAAGACAGTGTCACAAATAGCACACATAATGTTGTCCTCAAAGATGTAGGTGGCATGGCCAGGTCTCATGAATGCACCACATACCAGTAGGGTGCAGAGTGTGCAAGGAAGAAGGTGCCATAGGGCTTTTAAATTAATTAATGCAATTAAGTGTATGTAGAGTAGCAAATAGGAGGAAATACTGGGGTTACAGAAAAGCAGAGAATATGTAGGCTTTTGGAGGGCATGGGAATATGGCAGCAGCGGATCAGAGAACACATTGGGTGAATAGAGGCATGGAGTAGAAACACTGGCACATGGGTGTGCACAAGGGCATCAAATAAGAATAGGTAAAGGTTTATTTCCTATAGTCAAAATGTTGTGTCTCTTTTCTTTTCCTCAGCAGGGAATAAACTTTTACCTGTTCTTTTGCAGACTTCACATGCTGACACAGCTACCTACTTGAACTTCATTAAATAAGAATTGTTTGTCCAAGGCAGCAGTCAACCTAAAACAGTTGTGTAGACTGAACTGCAAACAGGCTGAAAGTGGAGTGGTTTCCTCTTTATTTGTCTCGTTCTCTGTCTTCTTTCAACTTCAAAAAACCTGAGGAAGATAGGAGTAAAGAAAGGCTGGTGGCTGAGCAGGTACGGTAGAGACAGTCAAAACTGAAAGGAGGGGAACCCAGAGGCTTGCCCTCAGAGAAAGAGAACAGAATAAAGGAAAATATTTTCTGTTTCGCTTAAGGAAGATAGTCTGTAGCACTGGGAAACTGAGAAGAAGCAAATGAACTTGGTGCCAACACTCAGCAAGAGAAGGTCAAAAAAGTAGCGGGGGTGGAGTGAGACTCTTTTTTAAAAAAAATGTTGAAGTGAAAAAGAAAAAAGATTTGTTTCTCCTCATTTGAGGCAAGAGGGCAGCAAAATGAGACCAAATCCCCACCATGTTCTTACAAAACGTAAGTCTAAAGAGAGCTTTGTAAAAGTGTTCTCAAAAGAGAAACAGCATGGAGTGTAGATCAATCTAGGGAAGGAGCAGAGGCCACACACACACTCAAGGTAGACAAGACAGATAGCTCAGCACTTAACCTTGTGAGAAACAAAAGAGGAAGCGGTTGAATTGACCTCTATACCTCCACAGAGTAGAAACAGAGATATGGCCTAACACTCTTTACTGGCTTGTTAACATGCACTTTTATAAAAGTTCAATGCCTCCAGCCTTGTGGGTGGCAGTATCCCACTTGTTCATGGGTGCTATTCTTAAAGAAAACAGAACATTATTTTAGAGAGTGTTTCCAATAAACTGGCCTTCATCTGTGCTTAAAGGAGCTAATGTTCTTACTGTTCAATGATGTAAATAATTATTACACCTAATTTACTGTACACCTTCATCTTAAGTGATTAATACAGTTTGTGTGGTGAACCGTGTATTAACAGCTGCTCTTGCAGTGTCATTTACTAGGCTTTGTTTTTTACAGCTCATCTGAAGGATGGGGCTGGACAAGGTTTGGACTAGAACAAAGGTAATGGGGTCCGTTCTAGATCCAGGCTGTGCTCAGCTGAGAATACATAGAGGAGATCTAAACTGACCTCCAATTTAAACCTCTGTCGCTACTTTCTCTCACGCTTTTCCTCAGATATTACCTCTGCCAATGCTTCTACTACAAACTATTACAAATAAATCATTCACTCTTTTTCTGGCAAACTGCAAAAGCTTTTATCCACTTCTAATGCCTTTTTGGCTTTCTTTCCCTGTCCTCTCTTTGAGCCCCGATTTTGTTTCTTCTCCTCTAAACCACTGACATCTGGAGGTTCCTCACTGCTTCACCTCATTCTCACTTCTCCCCCAACTCGACCTACTCACTCCCCAACCCCTCTTGGTCCTCTGATTAACCCTCCATCTTTTTCCTCCATCACATTTCTTTCTGACACTTACACCTCCTCCTTGATGCCGGGCTGGAAACTTAAAACCCTCATTCAGGACTCTCTATCCATCACCTCTTCCAGGCTGCTTTATCTTGCACAGAGTTTGCGTTGTAACTGTACCTTTCTCTCTAAGATGTGGCTGTGCCACTTTCCTCTTATCTCTTTTCGTACTCTCTACTTAACTCCCACCCCTCTGGCTTTCACCAACGCACTCAGCACACACACACACAACACGCTCCTCTTTCAATGACCAATGCCCTATAATCGTCTTGTGCTGATCCCTCTCATCTGTCTTAATCCTCCTTGATGTCTTTGCTGCCTCTGATACTGTGAATCACACTTTCCTTATGTCAAAACTTGCTGACCTGGGGATCTCTGGCCAGGTTTCTCCTGGGTTTCTCCTCCTAACTTGCCAAATATACTTATTAGGTCTAATGGTGCGGCTGGCTCTCTGTACCTCACACACTCCACTGGTATCCCCCAAGACTCTCCTGGAGACTCTCTTTCCATCCACTTCCTGGATCTCTGCAGGGGATACTCAGATATTTTCTTTTCTCCTTTCCTCCCGCTGATACACCTCTGTAATGCAGCAGCTGGATCTGAAGTGTAAATACTGGGTTATGCCGGAGGGAAAAATAATTAAATAAGGTTTGGCATTCTTCACAAGACTATTAGAGAAATCAGCCGCAACTGTCCGCAGGCTGATTTCTCCCTCTAAAAGAGGTTGAGGAATACTGTACAACAGAAGTTATTTGCTCTGAATTCAGAACAGACTGGTAAAGTCCCATGGCACGCCAATGAATGCATTTATTAAAACGTTCAGTCTTGGGTCTGGGACTGAAATAAGAGAAGGTTTGGAATGATAAAATACAATAGCTGACCAATTGCTATTGTGCCAAGGACACTACTATCACAGATATAATAGATGTCATTAACCAAATAGGATCAGCCAGTACGAACCGGCCTTCGGTAAATAGGAAAAATGGAAAGGCCGATGGGTGATGGACCATAATATGTTGGGAAAGATTAAACAACAGGGCTCCAGCCTACTTCCATTCCTCCCCATTTTAACAGAGGGAGCTCAGGTGCACATACAGTAAGTCTTCCACACCTCACTACCTGGTAAGGAGGATCTGCTACACCTCCTCTCAACTCATATTAATTCCTCTCCCCAAGTCAAGTCCACCTAGATACACTGCCATCATCTCAAAAGGGACCTTTTTAAAATCTGATCTCCTTTTCTTCCTCACCTGTCTACGTCTACATCTCTTTCTGCTAGGTAGCTGTGTCAGCATGTGTGGGCCGTAAAGGCACTGGTAAAGGTTCATTCCATGCTGAAAAGTTGCCCCTTCCTCCCTAACTTCTCTATACAGCTTCTCATTCAGCTCCTGGTGCCCATGACTTCAGTTAAGGCATGGCAAAGTTCATCAAAGGAACATAACAAGTTGCAGACATGACCAAATGCTAACATTACACCAGCTACCTTTACACTAGCTTAATGTACTTTAATTTGTCCACAGTACAAATACTGTATTATATGTTTGCCTCATATTATTCTTTTGACCTGCAATTCAAATTTCATTAGTATACAGAAAAAATTACACACTCACTTCACTGTCCCAGTACATACTCTTCACATTCTGTGTCCGTCTCCCCTCCCTACCACTTCATTTCTCCTCCATCAGACTGTTTGTTCCACCCAGACCCATTTATTCTTCTCTATGGCTCTGCAGTGATGGTATAAACTACTGTACCATTGAAATCAAAAAGCTCATTCCCGACCACCTCTTGGCATCTCAAGAGACAGCTCTAATTCTATTTAGACAGCCCCTGTGATCTCTTTAACACCAGATGATCCTGCACTCTGCTAGATGTCATTCCTTCCTTGCTGTAATCATAAGTCCTTACCTAGACGTGTTCACTACTCAATGGATACCATTTTCACACAACATAATTGCACCTCTTATGTGTGTATACAGCAATATAATTTGTATTTCTTCTTTTTTTTTACTAGAAGTACTTTTCTGTATTTTCGATTTTCGTGTATTCAATCTGTTTCCGCTTATCCAGTTTGCTAAGCAAATGGATAACTACAGTATACAGTATATATAATTCTTATTGTTTTGGTATTTAGCCTCTATAGTTTATTCAGATGGCCTTTCAGGAGCAGAGTGACATCTGTTGCTCCGAGTGGAAAACTGTGTTATTTAAAGGCTGAAGGAACAGGCCAGATTGAGAAACAAGTGCAGTGTTCCGTGTTTGAATGGTAAGTAGTAATAAAGTAATGATAGTTCAGGTGGGTAGCTGCGTCAGCATGCGTAGGCTGCAAAGGAACAAGTAATAGGTTTATTCCATGCTGAAAAAAAGAAGAAAGAGAACACAACGTTTCGGCCGTGGAGCCTTCTTCAGGTGTGAGCAAACATCATAAAGTAATGATGATTGATTGAGAATTTGAAAACCCATAAGTAATACCTGTTTTTGCCTAAAGGGGTGCCAGACTCAAGCTCTGGAAGTCCCCAGTATCATCTGAATTTCCATCTTTCTTTAGATCATTTAACTGTTTTTTTATTAGCCAAAGATGGCTTTTTAGAAGTGTTTTAGAGCTGCTACTTAATGTATTAATTTATTTGTAAGCCTGAATTAATGTATTCTGTGAGAGTAAATTAAACCCAGATGATGGTCCTCTAAGGATTAGCACTAGATTACAGAATATTACATGTTAAATCACGCAGTATTTTATACTGAACGTATTAAATAATGATACAGCATTCAACTAATGTATAACTTGCTCTGAGACTGTGAGTAATGTCGCGCTTAACTCAAATATTATTATTTTGACTCAAGAATTATGCTCAACTTCCTATAATTCTATAAAACTTTCTATTATTGGGTGTAGCAAGGGAAAGTGCTGCTATTTTTGTGTTGCTTAATTCCTGTACATTACTGGAAAATGTATCTTAAAAAAACACCAGAACCACCCAAACTGTTAAAAACAGATTTATGATATTGTGTACAGTGGCCCATTTGTGGATGCAAAGCACTCAGTTTTCCTGCTTCTACTCTAATTGAATTGAAATGTTAAGTGTATGTACTGTGTGTTGTTTCATTCAGTAGAATACAGAGGGTGAAAAGCTTCAGCTACAGCCTATTTAAAAACATATGAAAATTACATAGCAGTTCTTAGGTATCTACAATTACATTTGTCTAAAAGATTATTGAAAAAATGTTTCAGTGAAAGTGATCTAGTAATATGTACAGTATAACAGTATATAAGTTGTTTGGAACATCAAAATGTACTTAAAACATTCTCTTATTATGTTTGAGTTGTTCCTTCTTAAAATTCCAGTGTTCTACTTTATCAACAGTCTGTTTGAGCTTTATAATTTAACACAAAAGATTAGACAGCATAAAAGTCATCAAGCTATTGTTCTGGAATAGTTGACTTGGGTACCAGAGCTACTGTAATTGGTGAAGTGCTAAAAGTTAAAAGCTGGAAAATAAATGTCTTCTGTATGTGTTGTTTACCAATCAGTGGACACTGTTTTCAGTCTGCTCTGTGTTCTGCACATGCATTAGACTTCCTCTGAGCCTGCCTCACTTCTCATTCAGATTTTTTTAAGTGTGTACTGTGTGTCAACCTAATAGCATCTTCTAAGAACAAATAATAGAACAGTCACAAAAAGCCTTTATGAAAAAGCAACAAATGCCTCTGTCACCCATGGAGTGTAGACTAGACATTGGCAACCTATGGTACAGTACACATGCCATTATAAGCACACAAATTAATTTTAAGTGGCACATGCAATGTAAGAGTCATGTGCAGTCTTTGGTACAGCAGAGACTAACTTTGAGCACTCAAGTGACCATGATTCAATACTGGCAGGGGGCAGAATACTGTTTATCAATTACTTTAAGACAACATTATGTCCGTTTATTTTATTTAATGAACATTCTTATCATTATCATTATTTTCTTAAAACCTTATTTTCTTAATGTTTGGTGAAACAAAGGTACAAGAATGTTTTAACATGATGAAGGCATATTTTTGTTCAAACTATGGGTTCATCTAGCACAGGGCAAACTTTAGGAGCCCAATGTACAGTATGGTTGTGTCGAATACTGTAAGTTTCTCTTCATTTCTGAGGAAATGTGTTGTTGAATGTTTGAGCATGGAACATTGCAATGCAAAGTTGCATGTCTTTTTAATCTTTTCTCTGTACTAAGTTTGATTAAATTAAAACTGTTTTTTGTCTAATTTACATTTATTCCTGTACAAAAGTTAAGAAAAATAAACCTATTAGCCAGTTCTGCAGTGTGTACTGGCAGCATGCACAGTCTGTTGACAGCACAGCATAGTGTGAGGCTACACGTCCTGCCAGTTCTGATTTTTACACTTCCTGTCTGTTCTTAAGGTATTTTCAAAATATAAATACACACACGTTAAATGTTTTTTGTCATGAACAGGTGCCTGTAACATGCTTAGAGGATCCAGAGTGCATACGAGTTCCAACACAAATTAATCACAGGAAGTTTCACATCAGTGGGTTTGTACTATAGACAATGTCTTTGTACCGTATAGACTAGCTCACAAGGGGCAAGTGGGGGTCTCATTCTACAATTTGTTTGGATAAAAGCTTCTAAGAAATGACTACTTATTACATTATAGCTTCATTCCATCTGGCTTGTCTCGAATTCCGAACCCTGTGTTCAAATTGTGCTCTCCCGAGTTTTCTTGAGTCTGTTCAATGCAAAGGTCAAGTTGGTTTCAGAATTTGTTCAAATGCCCTTTTTGAATTAAAATTAGCCCAACTCTAGACCATGGATGGGTCCTCACACCAAATCCTATATAAACCTCTGAATTATTAATTATCCTCTTAACTAAACTAACTAAACTTAAGTGTCTACTCAAAAATGCCCATGGTTGCACTGTCAGAATTGTTCCTGAAAAGTGAAGGTTTCATGAATGTTAAAAGCAAGTACTGTACAGTATGTTCAGGATGTCCAGGTGTCAAACAGCTGTTGTACAGTAATCAAATTTCATTTTGAACATATAGAAGATACAAGAGAAATGTAAAAAAAAATCTGTAGAGGTTGATATATTGAAAATGTTTCAGGATTGGCTTCTTTTAGAGGGAAGGGAAGCATGTCATTAAAAAAAACATGCACACAGATGGAGTGCAGTCTGTCAGGCGAGGTGCAGCTGCAAGTAACATAATTGTGCACTTTAGATGTAAATTTATTTGTTGCTGCTCTGTATTTTATTGAATCTCGATTGCAATATGTCTTTCTCAGAAATGCAAACACCCAGTGTGGTGGAGATTTGATCCTGGGGGACCTTTTATTTCCAAAACGCAAGGCACTTTTTCAATTTCAGCGATAATATAAATGATAATACCTGATTCTGTATCAAACGCCTCTGGCTGTGAAAATATCCAGTGCAATATTCATTTTGTATGTTTGACCTGCAATAATTTACAGCATAATAGCAGCTAGAATTGCATTAATTTTCAATCCCAGCTCAGATTTATCTGGACTCTGTCCAACAGGAAGCAGACTGATTGCTGAGATTAAATAGAACCAGACGATTTTATATTATGCTAAACATTCCTGTGGTAGCTTGAGAAGAAACTGTTAGATATTAACCCAGCTGTATATTTCCATATTGAAGACCAATACCAATGAGTCTGGATAAAATCTTTTTTTAAAGTTACGTTTTTCTTTGAAGAAGTTGATCAGCATGTGATTCTCCATTGTCCAAGCTTTACTGGTGTTGGGTGTTCTCAAAGTTAGCATGATGTGCTCACCTACTGTACATGTACATATATGTGGCATTTGTAAGGATAGAAGGAATACAGGATAAAAACAAAAGTAGGCCAATTGGTCCATCTAGCTTGTTTAGTAGTTAATAGTAATTTGATCCAAGGATCTTATCCAGTTTATTTTAAGTGTTTTGTCTGTTCAAAACTAAACAAATTTTAAGTTATTTTAGCCTGACAGTGTACAGTAGATCATTCCTTTAATTTCTAGAATGCTTTCACTTTGCATATTGTGCATTCAATAAGAGTACAGTACACTGAAAAAGTGAAAGTCAGCTCCAGTTGAATATTAGGATGGAGCACTTCCAGACAGTGGGGCTATTATAGTGATGTCTCACCCTCAGATTATCAAGGGAATTTAGGCTCCTTAAAGTAAATGAGCTGTCTTTAAGCACAGTGGGTTTAGTACTTGCCTGAAATGTGTGGAATGAGCAAGGTGCAGATCTGTGTCATGACTGTCCTCACTCAGCACATACAGTACAACAGAAGAATTTCATGCAGTCCACTGTCTCGCACCCTCAGCTCTACTGTTTGCACTGGAGATCTGTGATTAATAACAGTTGTTAACAAGCTTCCTAAATTGGCATATGGAAGAAATAAGATATATACAGTATATATAAAGCATTTTAGTAATTGCAAATTCCAGAAGAAAGTGTTAACCTTTTAATAGATAAAATAAGTACATACCTCTGAAGCTTTTAAGAACAACTGTATTTTTTAAAAGGATTATATTGGGGTATATTGCAACAAAAGACAACCACCTGTCCATAATAGTATCAAAAGTGACATAAGAATAAAGAATAAATGGAGAATATTGTACACATGTTCTTACAGTATATATTTTAATGCCTTTTTGATGTAATGTGGCTAATTCAGTCTGCGTAAGGTTAATCTAATCCAAACCCATTCATACAGTGCCTATTAATTTGCCCATTTAAGAGACTGATGCCACTGATGCAGCAGTACTAAAGATTCTTTTGTAATTCTGACAAAGTGATACTCTTTAAATCCAATCTTCTGAAAACATTCTAAAAAAGGTTAATTACACATGTATTATCTTTTCATTGTAGTGATCGAGTAATTTCAAAACGGGAACACTGTTAATATTGGTTTTTGTGCAACTGACGTACTGTATACGTGAGCATGGTAATCCTCACTTTACAATCTGTAAGATTCTATGAAATAAGGAGGAAGCCCAGTATTATATAAGGATTAAATTTTTCTCAGAAAATAATAATTGACATTCATTAAAAAATTGATATCTAGTTATTACTGTATACTAATAATCACAAGAAATACTATATTTTTAGAAATCTACTGTATATTTATTAAGTGTTGGTCTAATTTTGATCAAATATTACTTGACTGTGATACACATAAGTGACTTTGTTGTATAACCATGAATCACTACTTCAGTGATAGAGTTGATTGGACACATAGAGGTAATTTAACCACAGAAAGAAACCAAAATGCTTATCAAGAGAACAATGCCTTCATGCCCCTGGTATTTTTGAGGGTGGGTGACATTAGCTCACTGTCACTCACCATCTGTGAAGTTCACAGTTAACAATTTCTAACCTGGCGAGACATTTGAGCCAAACAAACTGATAGTCCATGATCTGCCAGACAGTGAGTCACAAAACCTCTTTGAGATAGTTGTTAGCATCCTACTGGGATGAACAGGGCAGGAGTATTTTTTCGAAACTGATCACAACTTCTTGTGATTAAAGGCAACCTGACTACTACTGTACATTAATCAAGTCCTTTTTATGCAGGCCCGTCTTAAGTTAACTACAGTATATGCCAACAAGACAATAGATGGCCTCATGATTTCTTATGATATAAAGATAAAGATGTCACAGTTGTGTTAAGGATGCTGGACTGATCACACTCAAGTCGCATTGAGTGTTTGTGGTATTAGTTCAAGCAGGGGTGTAGGCTGCAAAGGAACAGATGAAAGTAAATCCCATCCTGAAAGATAAAGGAAAGAAACATAACTTTTCAAATGTGGAGCCTTCTACAGGTATCAATTTGTAGAATTGATTAAGTGTTTTGGTATCACTGTGACTAATTGATCAAGTATGACTTGACCGTGATACACTTGAGTGTTTAAGCGAGAGTGAGATAGTTTATTGGACACACATAATAAGGTCATTTAACCTTTTCATTCATTAGTGGAATTAGCAAGGATGCCATCTAGAGAGGAGAAAAATGAATAGGATCATGTCTGTCTAGGCAGTATTCCACATTCTAAATGCAATGCAATGCAAATGCACATTGTATACTACAACAATGATAACCACACATGCTACCAGTCTGTCATTTTCACAATAATAACCCCCTGGATCAATCCTGTTGGTGACAAATGTTAGTCAGCATATTGAATTTAACATATGAGTTTCTGCGCAATGCCATATCTGTGTACCTTCTAGAATAAAGATATTGTCATTCTTCTAATAATTAGTTTAATTAATGAATTTGTTACAGTTATATTTGCAGATTCTACTAATGAACTATATGCCTGTCTAAAACTGTAAAGTCTTACAGTATAGTACATCAACCCTGTATTAACTAAAAAATAAAAACAATTTTGTTTGTTTCTACTCTGTCTTCCTTGTCTATACTACACACTCCAATGGCCAGACTTTATTATCAACAATGTAGACAATATTTAAAATTTACACACTTAGTACTTATTCAGTTACATGACAGGAAGCTAAGTTAAATAAACTGAAGTGACAAATGTATTAATAAAATCACATTAAAAACAAAGGTTACAGGACCGGTCCAATGATCCCATTCAGCTGTTTCTTGAAAGCTAAAAAGGGGGGTCTCAGACCTCATCTAATATGTATGCCACCACAGAATTCACTAAAATCTTAGCAATTTTCTGTGTTGCTAAGAAAGTTAAACATTTCAGAGGTGTATGAATTTTCAAGGCTCAATATTTAAATGCTGTACCTGAAGTCATGCTGAAATATATCAATGAAAGCTAATTAATAAAAGTTACCTTGTGAACTATAGCCTAAGGCTTTTGTCTATCGTGCTCTCTCAATTATTTTACAGTCCAAAGAACCCCTAATGAGAAGTACAAGACTACAGATATCATCCCCCTTTGCCTGTCTTCTTTGTATATTGATGTAAACTTAAACAGATTAGAAATGCTGTGAAACATTGTTCTTCTTATACTGAAGATAAGGATTTTTAAACTGCTTGTAACTCATGCCTGCAAAAAGGCACAAATCCAAAACGAATGCATCACGGTGAATATGCATAGAAAGAAAAATAAATTTTAGCTCCCTTTGGTTTTATGATGTACTGTATTTCTGGACCTTTGCTCAGCTAATAATAACCTTTAGAGATAATTGTGTTTTATGGTGGGTTATGGGTATTTGCAAACAGGCTGCAGTGTCTTTTGTGTAACCAGAATTTGCAGATAAACACATAATAAACTTCAAAAAACAAACATTTGCAGAAACAGAATGAGTTGCTGAAACCGGTTTTATGAGATTGACTTCTTAAAAGGTTCATTAAAATGCATTGGAAAGTTTTAGAATGAGCTTGATTACCTTTTCCAAATCCCAATTCTCAAGGCAATGGGCTGAATTTATTTAGTGCTTTTTTCATTTGTAGTTTGGTTCTGTAAACGATTTAAGAATCTAAGAAACAAAATGATTACTAAAAAGTTTGGTAAAACTTTGTTTGACTTGGCTTCACCAGAAAATTGAAATCTCCTTCTTTGAAAACCCTGCATCCATTTGCACCAATGTGTGCAAGGTAACACAGCTACTGTATTTCATTTTCTGTTCACCATTTTATGATCGTCATCTACTGTAAATCAGGAGTTAGGGAGTTAATAACACATTTACAAAAATAACAATAACTCATTTTACATAAACACACAGACACAGGAACACAGATTTCAACGATCAAAATATCTATTCTGATCCATTACATTCCGCCAACCTAAAATGTTGACCCCTTTTAACTCAACATCTCTGACGTATAGAATAAATAGCCAAATCAAAGTTGAAAGGCTTACTATACAGTACTACCTGTTTTTTCTCAGTTTATTTTAAGTCATGGATGAAGAGAGTGTTTTGATTATGGCCGAGAATCTTGCTGCACATTTTATATGAACTTAAACTGATCTGTATTTCATGCAGATTTCCCTGACCTTCCTGCAGAGCCACTGCAGGCTGAGCTCCACCTTATCTGTTTAGTTGGATAGTGACATACAGTACCAGCCATGCCTCCGCTGCTAGACTCTGATAAAAAACAGTGCATCCAAAGCAGGTATCGAGACTGGGTATTCCAAACTCATTTGTGTGAACATAAAGTGGTACAGGCAAGGCCATATCTTGAAGAAATATATACATTTCATTTATTTTTCTCAGGTGAGACTTTTCCAAAATACCATACCCTGACGCATCAGCTAGAGAGCATTACATTACAGATAATCTGTCCAAATATCCATTGTCCAATAAGAGGGATTTCTCTCAAATTCCTGTCAGTTCCTGAAAAAGATGAGACCTCTGGGAGTAATAGTTAATGCTCCAGAAATATCTGCTTGTCAGAGTATCAATCTGAGGTGACTTAAATGGCATTTCCTACAACACACAAACAGAAATACATTAGTGGCTTGTTAGTCTATTTCCCTGCAGTGGAATAATTTGACAGACGGCCCAGGTTCTACTTGGAAACTCTGCATCCCGGGGTGGAGGGTCAGTCTTAAAACTCTGTGATTTCCTGGGGATTCCTCGTTAGAAACTGAGAAACAAATGGAAGCAACATCCTCTACATTTTCAATATACAGTATGGTGTGAGAGTAGTACTGTATTATTATACAGTTCAGATAAAAACAAATAAATACTGCAGAAATTGCCTGGGCTGTCTCTGTGTACACTATGCCTGCATTTAATTTAAGTGTTCTGGCGTCTCTCCAAAAGCTGTCTGCGTTTTCTGCTGTACAGTGCTGAAATAAATGTCTCTATCTTTAAATATTATCTGCCAGTCTCCAACTGAGGCTTGTTTTTTTTTAAAGAATAAAATAAAAGGCATGAAATTCCATTTGTGTTTTCTCTGAGCGGGAAGCTTGCTGCACTGAAATAGTCAAGCCATTTAGGCAGGTGCAGAGTAACTCGGAGAATCATTTCAACATATTTGTCAAAGTAAAAACTGTGTATATGACACCAATAAGTCTTTAAAAATGCTGCTTCACCACGAACATTATGTTTTCCTGTGTCAGCTCAACTACACTGCTATTAATACAAGAAGTATAAACTTCCAGTCACAATTTCTTTTTTTTTTTGCAGTGTCCCTGAGCAAATAATTGAATATGCTTTGCACTTAGCTAAGGAAATATTTCTGTTAATATTTTTGCCTTTCAGTTACACATGATTTGATTATTTTCGGGACTGAGTAAATTATTAGCTTTAAGTGTAACTCCCAGAGGTTATGCTTGCTGTGAGATCAGTGGCGAGCTGTGTACCCAATCTGAAATTATAAAGTGGTCAGACTTGCAACCGCGAATTAAGTCAATACAATGACCAAGTTTAGTACATATCTTACTGAGCTTATCAATCTGTCAGGGGTGATAAAAACTGTATTACCTTGTAACGCTAAGGCATGTGAGAGTGTATATCAGCAGTTTACTAAGAGCATAAACAACACTTTGGATCTTGCTGCTTTCTGGCATTGTCACTGATCTCAACATGTACTGTATGGGGTTAGTTGCTGCCTTCTGTAAACACTACGTACAGGAGCCAGATACCACACTGTTTAGCCAAGTGCTAACGGTAGGTGCACAGGCGTGAGCTGACAGGATCTCACAGCACACAATCTGCCATGTTTTCTGTCCCAGACTCCCCTGGTAGACACAGCTGCACGTGACATTGTAGAGTAGCCCATTAGAAGAACTGAGGCAAATCTGAACATTACTTAGACACAACAATAGCCCGGCCTGACAAAAAAAAAATCTTTCTCCCTTTAAGGAAAGGTGCAGGGTACTGTATGGGTTTAAAAAAACCTCACTGCTGCTGTCACGCTGCCTTAATATACTGTAAGACACAGTTTTAACAAGTACTGTATGATGGTCTTTGGAAAAGAAAATTCAATGGCACAAGGCTTTTGTTCAACAGTAATCCCTCCTTAGGACCTTAGCACAAAAAAGCTGGGATGGGCTATAAAATGAAAACATTAGAAATAGTTTACAGCTTACATTAAATGTCTTAGGCGGCATGGTAGTGCAATGATAACCATTGTTGCTTCACAGTGCCGGGCCTTGGGTTCATTTCTGGATCTGGGGTGCTACCTACAGTATGGAGTTTGCTGGGATACTGTATACTCCAGCACTCCCGTGACCCTGAATTCCAATAAGTGGTTAAAACGTTAATGGATGGATTTAAGTTGTCAAATATTTCAGAACAAGTGTAGACCTATTAACATAAATAATCACATCAAAGATGGAAAAACCACAAGTATTGTATAGGACTGTAAGAAATTTAGCTTTTACTGTTAGGAAGGAGATAAAAGAAGGCTTGTATTTCCTGTATATCTATATGCTAAATGTTTTGGGGGTGTTTTTACTTTGATGTGGACCAGTTTTGGTTCCCTCTATTTGGGTATTTACTGAAGTAACCATTAAGAGTTGTGACAAATGTTTAGATGTTAGTGGAAATAAAAACAATGAACATTTCATTGGAATATGTTAACGGCAATGATGAGTGCATTTGTGAGTAAGCTATTCCATTTTAAACCAATTTTATCTTCCTGTTTGCAAGAACTACTTATTGATGAGGGTTAAAATTCCTTTGGTGTATAACGAGTACCTGCATTTAAGATTTTTTTTCATTCATTTGGAGAGTCAGTTAAACCACATTGCAGTTCCTGAAGATCAATCTACTAATACAGCTGTCTGCATCTGACATTATATTAATGAAGAGTTCATGAATATTATCTGCAAGTGCACACAGATGTTCTGCATTATTAATTGAATCTTAATTGCAATGATGGGTCATTGGGTCATATTGCTGCTGTTTATAATTTATTGTGGCATACCTCTCTCTTTGTAATGTGTCAGTAATCTTTAATTCATGCTTGGTTTAATTCAGCTCAGTCTTGGTAATATGCTTTTCTGGAAGGAAAACAAACTGGTAATCTTGACAAAGAGGTACTGTAGCATTGATGACCAATTTGTTTATGTACTGAGCATCAAAAGAAATGTAATAAATAATGTTTACAGATATTACATATTTTGGAATCATTTTGATGAATTCATCATTTATTACTCTGATACACACAAGTCACCTTGACTATGCCATGAGCACTATGTCACCTTATTAGTAGGAGAGTTGACTGGGAAAAAGCAATGAACTGATTTTACCTGTTAAATGTCAAGCTTGGTGAAAATCAAGAAAGAGAAACCAATATGCTCACCTTATCAGCAGAACAACACCTTTGTGCAGTTGGCATGATGGAGGCTGGATTAAGTCAGGGCACTGTCACTCACTGTCTGGGGTGTTCACAGCTAGCAAATGCTAACCTGCCACACCATTCCAACAAAACACATTCTGTTAATGGCAGGGCATGGTTTGAGGGGTCAAGAGTCATGTCAGCACACCAAGATTGACACATCATCATGTTCCATCTCTGTGATTGTTCTTACACTGCCTCCTCCACTACATTAAAACCTATCTGGACACAGCAAGTGATTGACGGCAATGCTGATTGCTCTGCACTACAGACCCTAAGACCTTACTTGCTGTCTTTCCTCCTGATGTAACTACATTTGCAGCAGAACAGCACATGTCCTCATGCTGATCCTAAAACAGTGGTTTTCTTGCTAGTAGAAAATGTAAAAGTTACTGGATGTTGTGATTGTCCTGTTCATTTCACTTGAGCTCCATTGAAAATCTAAGGGCTGAGCAGGGGCAACGTGTGATATTTAGCACTCAAAGCCCAGTAAGCGGTCATGCTTGATCAGGAAATGCTTGCTCGTGCTTAATAGAATTGTGAGTCCCACAGAGCTCTTACAACCTACTGTAGGACAAAGCATGTGTCACAGATACAGTTTGGATTGCTACCAATACAAAATGGCCACACACATGACCAGCCTGTGGTCTTCACAGTATGCCATTGTTGACTAGTGCTAAAATTACCATTATGCTAACAAATGACAAAGATTTATTGGCATAAGGAATGCAACTAAGTTCTGTCTGTTCAATAAAATAAGAGTGCACCCAAAAATATTTGACTTTTTTCCGAATAACTTTGTGAATTTGTTGCAGTTTTAAGTGGTAGACTTCTTTTGATGCTCAGTATATATACAGTATACTGTACATACTGTATTATATATTAGTTATTATAGAATAAAAAAAATAGATTAAATGGTTTGTGTGTATGCTAATCCTGGTGTTCTGGCCAAATTTTCCACTTGAATTTACCAGTCATGGCTTCCTAATAATCCCCATCTATGAACTGGCTTCATCACTCTGTTCTCCTCCCCTCTGATAGATGGTGTGTGGTGAGTGTACTGATTCACTGTGGCTGCCGTTGCATCATCCAAGTGCAAGCATTTCACCACCATGCATTTACAGTGTGTTGGTGGTGAAGGGGATCCCCATTACCTGTAAAGTGCTTTGAGTGGAGTGTCCAGAAAAGCGCTATATACGTGTAAGCAATTAGTAGGATTAGTAGAAGTTTTATATGTTATTTATTTTCAATTTTATGCTTTTAAACAATATTTCTACAAATTATTATTTTTGTGATAAACATGAACCTTTAACTACTTAATCATTTTTATTTGTCATTTCTTAATTTTATTTATCTTTCATATCCTTACTTTGTTTATTTCTTAAAATTGGTCAAGCGTCTTGCAGATATAAATTTGCCTGATCTCCACATAGTTTAATCTCCCCAGATCAGGACTACGATCTGAAACCTCCAAGGAAAACCAGATTTCTGCTACAAGTGATGGTGGTGGGCTGGTACAGTAAAGGTTACTCTTCCCTTGGGTCCAAAGCCTGCAAACCATTGTCCCAAAATAGTGATAGAAGACTTCAGATGACACATTAAACCAATACTCCATCATTAAGATCCCATACCTTTTCAGAAGTGTAGGAGTGTTAGCTGGCTATATTCTGCCCCAGGCTTCTATAATCTGGTCTTTAATAGCAGATAAAGGGGGTCCATTTAAAGCCTTTTAAGATAAGTTGACATGAAAAATCCAATTATTATTATTTCTTCTGTTTATTCCCAAATTATTGTATGTATTGTTTTAAATTCACAGTCATTTACCAATTTCTTTCCCAGGAAATAGTTTAGAAGACATTATAAGAAGTCCTGAAGCTTGCAAAGTTAATATTCATTACAACTTTTTCACTTGCCTTTATGATAAATTGGAACTGACTGGCCATATTCTGAGTAGCCATTTGTATTGCCTTGTGCTCAAAGATTTTATTAAAAATCTTTGAGTGCTAATGTTACTTTATTTGGGATTTAGAGATATTGAAAGAACCATTAACTATACCCGCCCTTTTCTGTGAACCCTTGCAATAAGTTTTCAAATATCTTTAAGGGCAGTCAAACTCCAATTTAGGTGCAGGAATCATTAAAACAACATTTATTGGTAAGATAGCTTTAACCTGCTTGGTTTAGAGGCACAGTGACCAGGCTGAGAGGCTGAATCAACCGGACAAGCCCCTCACACACTGATGGACTAAACCTGATCACAACTTTTAGCATTTAAATTACATATTTATTGAAAGGATAAAATTTACTACAATGTAGTGTGTAAACCCAACCATGTAATCATAGGAAGATGGAGCCCTCCTCTTAAGGGCGTTCCAGCCCTTCCTTGTTTGCCTCATCTCCAGCACCTGCTCCCTGTTCCAGCCCCTTTTCAGTTCCCCCTTATAATGTTATATAATGTCCTTGTTGGTTGATCAATAGATCCTATGATTATACAAGTTCTGTTTTAGTGGCTTGGTGTTACATTTCTGATTTTCCAGTCTGTTGGTAATGCTCTCATTCTAAGTAAGTGGTGAAATATTCTTCTTAGGAGTCTGTGAATAACACCCCTCATTTCCTTAAGGATGACTGGCAAAATATTGTCAGACCCCAGATCTAAAAATATATTTTTTTACTATCCTAGCTCCTCTAGAACTTCAATATCTGTTCCAGTACTGCAGGAACTGGATTGAAAAAATGTGGCATGTTATTGATGTCTCCTACTCACCCGTGTGAAATATTCATTTTGTATGTTAATTACATCTTTATTGTCTTCTATCATTGAACTCATATTGTCTTCCAAAATGTTCACTCCCATATGTACTGTTCTTTTGTTGTTGTAGTACTGGAATAAGTCTTTCATCTTAAACAGGATTTTGCTTTTACTGCTATTTTCTTTTCTGCCTCCCTCTTGACAATTCTTATATTTTTGTTTAACTATGCCTGTAGTTCTAAATATTATTTTTCTTTCTCTATGTCATGGACTCTTCTGTGCAGTCCATGTAGTGTTCTCTTCCTTCTGAATTTGTGGACTTAGACTTCACTGTTTCATTTTGAAAGTTTATCTTTATGTTTATTTAAGCATAAACATCTGTTCTCTTGACTCTACTTCCATCTGTTCCCAGTTCACTGCCTGTAAGCTCTACCTCATTCCTTAAAGTCTGTTTTTCTAAAATTAAAAACATTCAATTTAGACTCAAAGATACCATATTATGATCACAATTTCCAAGTGGATCTATCACAGCTGTTCCCTTAATTGTATCCTGGTTGTTTGAAAAGATTAAGTCAGTAATAGCATCTTCCCTAGTTGCTTTTGCAGACTGTGTTAAGAAGCGATCATAAACCATTTCAACCATCAGTAATTTTCAGCTTCTCTGTTTACCATCACAATATCCCCATTATATAGAAGGCTACTTGTGCCATATCTGTATTAGGTGGTTTGTAGCATACACCTATTGATAGTCATGTTGAATTTCTATTTTACCGATTAACACTTATGCAGTAGATTCTAGAACACCTGTACATTCTTATTTCAGTTCTCTAGCTTGCACCTTATCTTTTATAGACTGTATAGCCTCACACCACCACCTTATTCTGTCCCATCTTTCTGAAAAAAAGTCTATACCCATTTTATATTTATCCCCAATATCCTCAACAACCAAAACATGGTTTGGTTACTCTTATAATGTCATAGTTATAAATTAGTACAGTAGCCTCAAGTTCTTGTATTTTATTCTTCGTGCTTCCAGCACTGAGCTATAAACACTTAAGAATGGATTAGTTGTTTGTTTTGAGTTAGTTCTTTGTGTAGCCCAGAGCTTTTCTGATCCTACCAGAATTGTCCTGTTTTTAAGCTCTGTGCCCTGCAGTTCCCAGTTAATAAGGATTTAGTCCCAGTTGCAATTTACTTAAATTACCAGAGGAATATATGAAAAATCTAAATATTAAACTTCAATAAAAGCAAAAAGTGAAAAATATTTCAGTATGTAGATTCCAGAACCAGTGATCTTTGAGATTTCTGGAAGGGAGCATTCAAATATAGTGTTTTGTGTCCTTTCTTTCTTGGGAAAAGAAATGTAAATGTCTCCCAAACTGTGGCACACACAGCACACTAATTTAAGGATAGTATTGTTATTTTATTTTAACCAATTTAAATGTGGCAGTTTATTAAAATGATGTAGTAACAATGCAAATGGGTTAATTGACATTATATTCCTTGACTCAAACAAATGAAGAGAATATTTTTACAGGCTCATTTCACTGCTAATTGTTTCCAATTGGCATTTTTTTTCTATTGTAGCATACAGTACATTTATTTATGTCTACATTTATATCTTAGCACACCCTCACGAATTGGTAGAAAAGAGTGGTGATAGCCTTCTGTGATGAGTTCAGTTTCTGATTGTCTGAAGACACTTTTCACCCATCAGTGATTGCTTGCATTAAGAAATTAAGATTTCAAACAACGTAAAGTCGGTAGACCTAACCTTGTAATCAACAGGTCTTAGGGTTTTTTTTCCATTCTAATTGAAAATGTACAGTACAAATTAAAAAGTGTCCAAAGTCAGAAATACTTGAAATTCCTTTAAAGCAGCTTTTGCCTCACGGTGACAATTTAGACCAACAGAGCTCTGAATTTTGAAAGCTTGAGAAATCAATCAGTGGCTCGTGTGTTGGTCTTAGTATGAAAGAGAAGAGCAATTTTCAGTGTGGAAAAACAGCAGGGTGGGGGGAGAAATATATTCATAGGATGAAGAGTGAGAAGAAATGAGAGTACTGTATATCTGTTTATTGAGCTTCGAGGGGACATTGTTGGAGAAGCTACTGTACCAAGTTTTTCTGTAGGATACTTGGGTTTATGGGGTGGTGCCTCCATTCTTCCTCCTCTGTGGAGTTTCAATCATCAAAGGACTGGGTGTGAAGAGTAGCTGCAGTCGGCAGAGGTGGGTAACGTGGGAGAAGTGGAAGAGAACAGGACTATGGGAAAGGTGAGGCAGGAGTGGAGGTGAAGTGTTGCAATTCTGGGGGTAAACATAGTGAAGTTAATGGTGGATGCGAGTGCTGAATAGGACTTTCTTCATTCATTCATGAAGCATTTTCTTCATTTTAGTCCCAGTGGCCTCCAAGGGAAGGAAATCTGGGTAAAAAGGCTAATAGTGTGAGTCTTTGTGGTGTGGGAGATGTGTCTGGAGCCTCAAAGGGGATTGAAAGTGGAATTGTATTTATATCTGTAACACTGCTGGTTAGTAAAAAGGAATTTTTTTTTTTTTTACCTTTAAGAAGTAAATTGTTCTTCACAAACTAATAGTGAAACTGAGGAAGATAGAATATTATTAAAGCAGGAGAAATTGTGATATGTTAATTTAAAAATGTAGGTGAAAGAAGGTGATATGTTAATTGAAAAAATGAGTGGAGTGATCTTGAGTTCTACATCTCATCTCTCTAAACTAAATATACACTATACATGCATGCAAGAGACTTGGATGAACCTTTTTAGAGACTTTTATTCATTTATAGCTACTGTATGAGCTAGTTTATAATAACAGGTGGAAGGGCGATGGAGATGGGTGTGGTATCGCTAGAAATGCAATCATTTTCAGTGTTTTATTGGAGTAGATAGTTATGTTATTGAGGTGTTATTGAGGACCTTATATCATAGTAGCTTTATTTTGATTATTTTGGTAATTTTCTATAATACATCTAAGGAACAAATTCTTCAGACATTAGAAATGCAGATAAAAGCAATAAAAAAGGTGATTTGTGTATAATGTGGTAGTGCTACTACTGGGTTTTTGAATAAAAGTTAGAGTGTGGTCAAATAAAAGAGCAATCTAACCTGATGTGTTTAAATTATAGAATAGGCACTAGCTTAAATGTTAACACATCGTATCAGAAATGATAACTGATGTTGATTTCTGCTACATCAGAAAGTAAAAGTGTATGAAATGTTTAGATGTATCTGCCATTGAAAGTCATCATTATCTTAGATTGGGTAGACGTGAGGTTTGATTACGCTCCTGAAAAGATAATGGAAATCCTCAGAGTTTCTTCAATAAAGCGAACTGGGAAGTTTTTAACAGGCTGAGTTCTGTCACTTTTAATGATACTGTAGATCAGACTCACGGGGATATAGTTGATGAAGTAGTGTGTGATGCAGTAACAAGAGCAGTTGGTTATATTGCTACCCTAAAAGAAAGCATTGAAGAAGAAAAAAAACTGTACTTGAGAATCTGTAAAAAGAAAGCTCCAAAAAGAGAAGAAAACACAGCTCGCTGCTGGAGAATCGAATCCTGGTTTTCCACGTGAACGCACTGGCCTACTGTAAATGCTAGAAGTGAAATCAGAACTGTGCTTGTGGGTGTCAGCCTGGGTGAGGTGCTGCTGAGGTGGGCCGTAGTGATAGGAAAGGGTGAGAGCAATGGAAGATAACCTCCAGGCAACAGAAGATACTAGTAAGGCAAAGATTGGAGAAGACTACAAATGAGAGTTTTCCCCATTGATGGGTTTTAGGCTACTTTGTTGTTTGGGTTATTGATTTTAGTGTGTTGAAGCTTTGTTAAAGTCATACCTTTGTTCTTCTTCTTTCCGTATAAGCTGCTGTCTCAAGCAAAAAAATAATAAAATGGCAGACTACCGCTATCTGCTTTAACTTGACATGCCAGTGTGTGGTTCCTGAACTTGGGTTGTCACGGCTTCACACTTTTTAGTCCTACACAGTAGGTGGCGGTGAAATGCAATTGCATTCATTTCATGGCAGTGAAACTGAAATGGTGTGTATCCTGCCATCGAACACACAAGGCAAAGGAGAACAGAATTGCTCAGAGTGAAGATTCTTGGTAAGCAGCAGGTGGGAGCAGCAGTGGTGGTCTGATGGGAGCTGTGGTTTAAACAAACACCATGGATGTAGAGGATGTCTTTCTTTCTCTTGAACTTTCATTATAAAAGTCCAATAAATTCACGGTACTTGAACATTATTCATTTGGTGAATTGTACAATTTGGGGATTTTCTCTTAACGCGCAGAACTCCAAGCATAACTACTGATGTTTTTCTTTGTTCAAATTAAATAGCAGAGAAAGATTTCATTTATAGTATAAATGCATAGGCCGATGGTCATGATTTCTGGGCTGTGGCTGCAGGAATATTATGTGATGATGGAAAGGTTTCAGTACGTTTGAGGGTGGTCTTCTTGATCTTACATTGCTGCATAGAATAATATTGAAGAATTGAGGTAGTGCATTTCAGAATTTTAGTTACATGGAGGCATCTTCCATTGAAGAGAGTATGTATGTACAGTATGATTAATAAAAAAGGCAATATAAAATTTCTTTATCTTGCAGATTTCTATTTAAGTGCTTTCTCATTAATATTCTGAGACAGAACAGGCCCTGAGGCAGACACAAAGCTAGACTTTTTTTCTCTTTTGTTTAAAAATTGCCAGATTTGCATTATATTTGGTCTCACCCTCTTACCCTTTCATAAAAAATGAATTCAAAGCCCAATATAGGTAATTATCAGCATCATTAATCCTGAATCTTGTTTTAATTTTACAAGCAAGTGCTGCATCTCAATTCAGAAGACTCTGTCTTGAACACTTAAATATTGTTTTAAGGGTCTTACTGTATTTGCACTCACCAATACTAATCCAGATGAACAGTCTGTCCTTATCTGAACACATAAGGAGGCAGTAATGGTACAAAGGAGATGAAAAGCAATGCAGGTGTTCATGTCAGTAACAGTAATACATTCCTGTTACAAGTTTTCAGTGCAAAAAATTGGCAGAAGCACTGTTATCTGCTATGAGCTAAAATGCACCTGTGCAAAACTGCCTTGAGGTCGAGAGTAACATTTCTATTGAATTAAAAGAGATGTATTCACAAGCCTGCTTGTTTACAATGTAATAGGGCCAGTTCATGTCACCAGTTTTGTTGCGTTGTTCTGAATTGCAGACAGTGATTGCAACATGGTGCTGCGTAATCTGTAAATTGTATGTAAATTGGCGGTTTTACATGCTACTTTGTACATTTTACTTTCATTCTGGTTTGACATACTGTACACTCATCGATACCGATTCTTTCTGATGCCAAAATATAAAAATAGCATTGCAGTTTCTCTTTAAGATTTTCTACTTTGACTTGCAGTTTGCCTAAATTATCTTTAGGGAAATGTTTCCATAGTTTTCCTCATAAATCTCCTTTGAGTTTAAGGGTGTTTCACAATGCAGTTGAACACAATGGAGTCCCAGCCCAGTTAGGGAAAAGGGATACATACTGTATTAAATCTTAAGGTGTAGAACCTTATCTTCAACCCTGTTTAAGGTACTTTTTGATGATCTCTTGTAAAATAATAATTCGTTGTTCATGACACACATTTCTTTAATGGACTTGTCTACTTGTTTGTTTTTCTTCAGGACAGTGACCAGTCACCCAACCACCCAGCCCACACTTTACAGCTCTGTAAGAACAACACAGTGACCAAACACCCAACCTACAAAATCTAACACTATCACAGAAGTTCACATTGACAGTTTCTCTCAAAGGTGTAAGATTTTTGTTTTCACCAAATGTTAGTAATATAAACTTTAGTCAGATTACCCCTTGAATTTGGACAAAAATTGTAGGTGATAGTGGTCAAGACTACATTCATTTACAGTATGTTTGTCAAGTGGTGTGCTAACATAGATTAAAAGCCAACAAGTGTGTTGAGGCACAGACTACATACAGTAGGAGGAAATACCCCCAAAGCTATACTATAGAGAGGGTGGGCATACTGTGCGTGTTTTTGTTTCATATTCCAATTTTCCAGACGTGTCTTACTGGAATGGCCATGGTACTTTGAGGTATTAACCGGAGCAATGCTTATTTTAGATATACAGTACCATCACAATAGGATTACAACAAAGCATTACTATCTAATTTCATGTTTTATTAATGCTAATGTTAGTATTGCTTCATTTCTTGTCTGTTTGTGTAGTGTGATTTTGTCTTTTTTAATTAGGGTAGTAAAGTTTTTGAAATGTTTTAGCTTTTATGTGTATTTTACTTCAGGGTTACTTTCAGTTTTTTCTTAACTTTGTGTGAAGTACTTCAAATCCCATTTTACTTGAGCAGTGCTGAGTTAATACACATTTATTATTATTGTTTGTAACTCCCCAATGTTAATACTGTATGGCCTTTCAGTTTGTATTAATATACAGAATGTATAATTGAAAAAAGAGATTGGAAGTGATTGGTTACATTTGACTTTTATGAGGTATCTGTTAATCTTTTTCAATTCAAAGTGAAAACTCTTTGGATATAGTATCAGCTCAGGGTTGCAATGATCTTCGTTTAGCAAAATATTTTGTCTGTTTATAGAAGGATACTCATATGCTGTATATAAATTCTTTGTATGTACAAATTATCCTTTATTATGTAGGAATTAGCTACATTATTTCAGAGAAGATAAAGACACAAACCTTTCAGGTTTTGCAAAATTTGTGCTTCACCCTTTTTCTCTACACAGATATACAGTAGAAACAAATTACAAATGGAAATGTAACATCCTGAACAGGGCTTTATTTTTCATTTACTTATTAAGGAAAAGTAATTACATTGTAGTAATATCATCTGTGAATTGTAGTGAAGCTACAATATCATTTTCATAGCTGCACTGCATAAGATATTTTAACATCCGCAGAGCTCTTAGTCTCACTGTGACTATTAGACACAGGCTATTGACTACACTGGAATGTAGGTAAAGGTTTGTTCACTTACAGTTTCAGTGCTTAACTACTGCATACCCAGATCTGAGTCCAAAATTGGTTTTGTCATGCTTAGTTTAATACTTCTGAATAATTTTGCCACTCCAAAGCAATCTCTATTCTCTTGCAGATCAGATTGCATGCATCTTCTGTTGAACTTTTCATTATACTACGGCTATAGTTCGGTGTATTTTACATTGAATTATTTTTTTATGTAAAAGTACTATACAATGCAATTCAAACTGAAAGGTGTTCAAATCACTATGGAGACAAAATGAGCTAATATGAATTAATATGACCACATTATCACCAGAAAGATGATATTCTCAATTACATCTGATATTCCTGGATTTCATTTTACTGACATTATGTATTAAAAGATGCAATGAAAAGGAGTGTTTCAAAGTGCAGTTTAAGAATGTGGACAGTTGCAAAATCTCTACATGCTTTATCATTCACTGAGTTCAGTAGGGGAGGTCAGCCTTGGCACTACCATTAAACTTCAAATACTTGATCCTCTTAATCCTTAATTACCAAAGGGATCTTCAGTACAGGGGTTAATTAAGCAATTAAGGATTAGTTCAATAATTAATATATTGGAAGGTTCAACGTCCTGATGGCATGGAATGGAAGTGTGAAATGTGACTACCCCTGATGTAAAGTCTGGTCTTTTATACAGTAGTTAATTTGTAGTTAATAGTCTGTTTGACAGGGAGGGAGTTTGGTCTTAACATTGTTAGGGTGGTCAAGTGCAGGGAACTCTGAAGAGGAACTTTTTGGGGCTAACACTGTGAAAAACATTTTAGTTATTTATAAAGAAAACTTCATTTGAGTAGTTGAAACTACTCAAACAGTGAACCTTAAAGACTTTAAACACTTTCTTGAACTCACTGTTTAAAGAGTGATATTACTTGCCACCTACACATTCCAAACTCAGGTGAGCCACATAATGTAGAAAAACAGTGACATTTTATGTTTGTGTTATAACACAATTACTTGGATTACTTGGATAAAAATAAGATTAATACTGAGATATCTGGTCGTTCAATGTCTGTCTGTTGTGGGCGAGAATGACTTTCACTGTATCAGAAGGTGGCTGTTTCGATATGCTGTTTGGTCATGGTCATCTCTTCAACTTTTTTGCTTTGTTTTTCCCACTATGATTAAGAAAAATCAGCAAAAAAAATCTAGCTGTTTTGTTGTGTTTTATTTGCATAAAGTTTTTTTTATCGCCTCTTTAAGTATTGTTAGTATCCCAAAGTCATCTTAATTGATGCTGTCGAATGGAATTGGATATACTGTTTAGGTATTTGTGATTTGTGAACAAATCTTTAAAATGACCCTGATAATGGGAGCTTTTGACATTCTGCCTTTGCTTGAACAGCTCTTCCATTTCCTTAGATTTGAAAGGGGCTAATCATTGACTATTCTTACCTATTCTTTTCTAGCTGTAAGCAGTCCTTCTGACAGTAAAACAGCAATAGATATTGTGTATGTTTTTAGAGTTTCCATGCACAGAAAGCCTCACACATTTAATCAATTAGTTAACACTGAGCATGGTCATTTTAAACAAAATGATTCTAGTATTTCCTTTAATACAGTCCAAATGGCTCCTTACAAGCCTCTGGGATATTTCTCTTAAGGTTTTCCCAAGTGATATGAACACTATTCTTCTGTTTTTAGTTAAGTGTCTAGAGATTCTCCCAAAAATCAAATGTCTTTTGCTGTGGGTTATTCTTGCTGTGTTTACAGTACCTACACTTTACTGTGCTTTCACCATTGTACAAGAGAAAAATATCTATAAAAGTAAATGTATACAATTATAAAGGAATGTAATTGCAATCCTTCTGATTTTTTCTCTATACTATTTATTCGAAAAATGTGCTAACATTTACATTTTTGTGTAGAAACATTAGAATAAGTCACTCTTATTTGAATCTATTTTCCTTTATTGATTTGTCTACATGACAGAATACTTTTTTTAATTCTAGATGTAATTAATTATTTTGTACATTAACCCATGCTCCAGTCATTGAATCCCCAGAAAGAATTAATTGCATAAAAGGCACAAAGTGACTTTTATTTTTAAACTTGCTGCATCAGATTTTAATTCTTGTGACTCAATCATCATACCCAACGTGCATACAACTTAGAGGATAGCAAGAGATCTGGGTATAGGAAGAGAGGTGTCTAAAACATGTAAAAGCCATAGAAGAAATTGGCATTTGTATATTCATAATTTTTAATATAGTGTTCTAAAGTTTGCAACATGAAAAATGATAAAATGTTAAAACCCCAGGAAGCCAATCATAGCTCTGTACAGATGACAACCAAAGCACAGTGCATATAGAATGTGAATTTGGTATTTACCATCCATCTGCTACAGACCATATGTGCCATTTTGAATTAACCATATTCCAAATGGCACCCTCACATGTAATGTTCTTTCACACACTTAATTCAAGAATACTACATGTGGTTTCTGATATAGTGTGACTAAGGGGCATACTTATATTGTTTCCTCTGTCACAGAAAGTCTGCTTCGCTTTTTAAAAATGACCTAGTGTTCAAAATTAAAAAGAAATATTGAAACTGCCTATAGGGCCTCTTAAATGAGGACTTGCACAGATTTATATAAAATCTTACAGCTTAAATGTGTTGTGTTAATACAAAGTTTCAAAAAGGTTGTAATCTTAGCATGGGTGGTTTATGTTTTATGAACTGGTTATTAAATGTAAATGTGTATTTAAATGCAGGGTACAAGATATTGAGTTAACAAATATGACTATATAGACTGGCTCTATAGTGCATAATGTATAATTATTAGAGACAACAAAAAATGAGCAGTGGGCCTGTCATTTTATCCCTGTCCAGTGCACTATACCATAAAGTTGCCATAAATTCCCTAAATTTACAGTGCTTAGCTTTAGTGCTTTAAATGTACTGTTACAAATAGGTAATTATGAAACTAGACAGTAACATGAAACAACCAAGCTTATTAATCAATATGTAAATTAAATAATCTTAAGTCCCTTTTTCTAAAGCTCTTGCCAATGATATACCGTACCTGAGCGATTGGTATAATTAGAGATGCCTGAGTTCTTTACTTTAGCCATGATAAAAAGAGTAATGATTCAGGCACACTGCATTAAACAGATATTAACAGTGACAATACACACATTAAACTACACACAACATAAACATACAACACACAAGTCACACTATGTACAAACTTTTTTGTAAGGCATTTTAGAGGCCTAATATCCTATCCACCCAGAGGAAAACCTAGATTGATATCAAGTATTTCTATGCCTACAAAGGCTAAACAAAAATCTGGGTTAAATCTCTGCAAACCCAGATGCTGCGAAATGAATAGGAACCTATCTCTCTATTCTAGAATGCAAACCAGGAGAGGCCGTTTTTAACCGAGGGATGCTTTACACGGGAAATCAGAGTTCCTTAAAAATCGCAGAATAGCAAGCTCTCTTAACAAAGTTCAAATATTTAGCCCCAGTCTGATTTTTCCAGGTGATCTGAAATGAGGAGCTCTCACTTTCCCTCTTCTCTTGTCTTCCTTTTCCTCCTTTCCTCTAGTTATCTCCTTTCTTATATTTCTTTCTCTTCTGACTCCCTGTTTTATGTACTGTTCCGGGACTGTTGATTGATTCTGGATCATACTGTATATCCAGAGTGTAATTAACTAAGGTAAAACAAGGTAAACTTTACGATTGCTTTGATCACTGAAACTGGGACACTTACTGTACTGTACATCTCAGCAAACATCCCGTTGCTTTGAAGCTGGAAATGTTGACACAAGCCAGACACTAGCCATTGCATGGAGAATCTTAAAGACACTTCAGAATGAAATTTTGGAAAATAAAGTTAAACTCTAACGAGGCACTCTTTTAACATAAACCCAAGAGAAAACTTGTAAAAAAATGTTAAAGGAATTTGCTTCAATATTTATGAAAGAACAAACTTCTGCCTAGCTACAGTACATAGTTGAAATTCTATCAAAGCCCATTTGAACTGGATGGCTTTATTCATGTTGTCATTTTTTCGTGACTGACAGATTAGAATTCCCTGTGTGTATTTATGCTACAGTACATGGTCATGGTGTCCAACCATGGCTTGTAACGTTTTGTGTAATCATATATTTATATTTTGGTATCATTTATTCAGCTAACTAGTGAGTTTTTTTTCTGGTTCAGTGCTAAAGTTTTGATTTCTCACATGCTTTCTCTCTTATTTTCCAGCCCCTTCCCTCATCAGCGACATCCGCGCCGACAAAATCGAACAAAAGAGTATCACGCTTGTGTGGAGAGAGCCCAGCTATTCCAGCAACAACAAAACTGAATATGAAATTAAATATTATGAAAAGGTATTTCCTTATCTATCATTCTGAAATCAGTGAACTGAAAAAGAAACCTGCAGAAATTTTCTTTGCTTCTCCTTAGCAGTTCAGTACATTCTACATTTTTTTCATGCAAATGCAAACAGCAATTTACTGTATTGCTGAAGACACATGGTGCATTTCTTTTAGAGATATCATTGCTCTCATCCTTCTGCTCCAAGCAGGGAAAATGTATTATAATTTTAAAATGTATGCTAGATGTAGGCTATAGCCGGAGGAATTTAAATGACTATTTTTTATGAAAAAAGTTTATGTGGAAGATCAAACTTGACTATTTGATATGTATCAAAGTCAAATAAAACTTAAATTGACCCGGTGGCTCTGCAGGACTTAGACTGAGTGACATTAAATAAAGGTGTTGTTAAGGGTTTAATACTGTAATTGTCATTATTACAAAAGTTAATGAAAATATTCAGAAAATCTTACTTATAAATGTGGGTATATATACAGTATGTGTTCAATTAATTAAGGCAGATATTTTATTGACATTATACAAATACATAGTCCAGTCAAAGTTTATTTATCAAATGCACAACAATACGGCGTGCAGCAGTAGTTGCTGGCAATGAAATGTCTTTTTCTGCGAGCTCACAAACATCCGCCCATCTTCTAACTGCTTTATACAATAAAAGATTTGCAAGAGATAGCCAGAGCCTATCCCAGCAGGCAACTGGCACAAGGATACACCCTGGACGAGACACCAGTTCATCACAGGGCACACAGGCACACACGCACACTTTCATAAACAGGGCCAATTAGCCTGCCAGCATGTCTTTGTACTGTGGAAGGAAACTGAGGCACCTGGAGGAAACCCCACACAAACAAGGGAAGACACCACACAGATGGCAGTCTGGGAATTGAACCCAGGGTCAAAGTGCTGTGAAGCAGCAATATGAATCACTGTGCCACCATGCTGCTCTATAAAAATACATATACTGTAGATGTAAACATCTTCATATCCTTCATGGAAGGATATTAGCCAGAAATATTTTATTTCCATTCTGTTATCAAAGTACAGTACAGTATATAGTTCTGAATCCCTTCATTTGGAAGTATTTTGTAAACAGTATGTACAGGCGATAAAGTATTTCTGCATTTCTTTGGCAATAATGTGCATGTGATGATGAGCCAATGCTCATGCTACTGTATGATGTACTGCAGGACTTCAACCTGTTAAATGAGGTGACGTTATTTTTCAATCGGACCATCAAATCACATTGATTTCCATGCTAACAAAACTTGTCTCAGGACGTTTTAAAGTCAAAACTACCTGTATTCTTATAGCATTTTTTTCTTCTGTAATATCCAAGAAGCATGGTTAAAATAAGTTACCACTTCATCATTTATATTAAACACAGAATAGCATTTTACACATTAGAACCAATTTATTCTGCAGATTGTGCTTTGGTTTTCTACAGACATGTGAAAGATTCCTTCTCTGAAAATCTAGTTACTGATTTGTAAAAATGGCAGAAAGTGAATTTTGCTTTGAATTGGATTTGTTTAGCTCAAGACACTCAGTTTTCAAATATCAAGGAAACCTACAGCTCAACCACTAATACATGTAGCCTGTATATAGAGAAAAAAACTAGCCCTGTTTAATGATAATATCCAGCAATTTAATACAATAGTATGCAAACAGTTAGTTAAATCAAACAGATGTAACAACCACCTGTTCTTTTGTTTGTGCAGCAGGTGTTATTTTTATAATAATAATGGTTTTGTCACAAAGCTGCACAGGCGTAAGCAGTATTTGGAATAGATCCACTTTCCAAGTGTGAAAACAACATTGTAACTCGGCAAACTGGGTCACTTAAAGAACAGCTTACTAACTAAACCTTTAAAAAACATTTCTCAAATTTAGAAATCCATGATCAATGCCAGTGATCTAAAAGAGTGCCCATAATCTTTGGAGCAGACTCCAGACTTTCCTAAAGTGAAGAAAGCCAGGGATAGAGGTTACTGCTTGATGGAACCTCAGCTACTTTCAAGCCTCATGTTTTCAAAGTGTCAAAATGTAAGGCACTTCCTTTTGATGACCTATAATTCCTAGAACACTCTCTTTTCAGCAGAAAAGGCATTTCTCACTACAGCTCTTTAATTTCAAGATCACCCAACCACTATAAGCATACTTCAGGTTCAGACAAGCTGCCAACAATTCACCCACAATGTCAGTTGAGCCGAACCTATCACGTTGAACCACTCAAGCGTGATGAGAGAATCCATTAGGTTTGCAAAAATAAATGTGAAACCTTTCAGCTTCAGTTTTACTGATTTGAGACAGTGGAAGCTAATTCTGACATGACGGTGGTCTTCTTAGATCAAAAATGGCAGGGTGGTGTAAGAATAACACACTGTGGACACAGCTGTAGGTAATGTTGGTCATCACCCTAACAAATACCCCACTTTCACTACTTGACATTAATTATTTATATTTAAAATAATATTTATTTATGATTAATATGGGCCATAATCAAAACCTAAGGTAAAATCAGCAGGTGGAGTTTCATAAAGCATTCATAAATATAATTGTATTATTATAATTGTTATACTACTAATAATTTAAGGCAGCGCTTGGGATAATTGCCATTGCATTTGCATGCTCTCTTAGGGGATAATCAAATATTAAATTGTCTAAACACAAAACTGCTTTTTTGCCTTCTTAATCCATACATTTGTGCTCCACTTCTGTCAGTCCTGAAGTCACCACTGACGCCAGATGCCTTGTGTTCCATGTTTCTGCGGTCTTAAGGTTTAGGTTGAGTAGGGGAAGATGCGAGTTTTAGTACCAAAAATGTGGGTTTGTACTTAATGCAGTTATAGCAGCACTACCTCAGTCCTGGTCTTACAGACCCACAGCCATAAATAGACTTTGCTGGCTTTGAGCCATTGAGGATTTTGAGCTGACTAAAATCATTGAAAATGTAGTATAATTAATTAAAATTAATGAACATTTGATTTAATTAACTCAAAGAGCTAAGACAGAATGAAAGCTGTAAACTCTGCAAAATGGCAACTCTGCCGTGACACAATAGAAGAGTTTTATTTTGAGAGGTGGTATTCGATTCAAGAGTCCTCTAATAGCAAGTCAGCAGTTTGTTATTGACACACATTCTTTCAGGAATATATACAGATGAGTTTTTATTTTTAAGGACCAGAAGGATCAGAGTTACTCTACAGTTAAAACGGCTTCCACAACTACAACCATCAATAACCTGAAGCCTGGGACAGCTTATGTTTTCCACATCCGAACCTTCTCCTCCACGGATTATGGAGCCTACAGTCCTGCCATAGAAGTGGAAACTCTTGGAGAACGTAAGTCTGTTACACTACTAAACTGGAACCCAACACTGTTCTTCGGTTCACTGTTCTCTGTTCTTTTCTTGTTTTTGTGTACTACCTTTCCAGGGAGTATTAGTCTGCGGTGAACTAAAGAAGGGAAAGTGCAGCCGTTCAGAGAGTCTCCAACATCCCCAGTCACCCCTAATAGTATGTTGATGAGGTTATTTCAGGGCTTAGCATTTGTCCAGTTGATGTCTGTGTTAGATATTCCTTGAATCTGAGTGCATAGTCAAAGGTCACTCCAGGCTATGATGGATACTCATTGTTCCTGTTTGGTCACAGAAGGTAACCTCCATCCAGGATCACGTGGTCTGGTTGAGATTTGTGTTGGTAATGATGTTGTCTTTCACTAAAACAAATGCTCTTTGTCTTCCTTTGCCCCTAATCTTAATGGTGCTGATTCTGGTGTAGGTCACCTTGCTTGTTAGAATCATTGAAGGCCACTAACTGGAGGCAGTAAATTTCTTGGTTATCTTTCATTGTTGGTTATTTTCATGGTTTTCAGAATGATCTCTTCAAACAAGTCAAAAGTTAAAATGGGTTTCTTGCTTATGTCACAGATAGATGAACCATACAGTAAATGCAGGAACTGTTTTTGCTTTGTAGCTGATTTCACTACCTAGCAATTATAAAGGGTTCTTTTTCTTTTCTATTGGTTCTTATTTTCTCCCAGAACCACCAGTGCATCCACAGACCAGATAAGACAGTCGGTATTGCTTAAGTACCATTTTTATTCTCTAGTAATTACCACAATTAACACTGCCCAACACTCAAATATCTCCAAAGGACACACATATCATAACAGCACAACAACCCATGGAGTTACTGTACCTAACCGAATGTCCCAGAGGAACAGTCCAGCAGCCATTTTCTCCATGTACTTCCTGTGGTGATTCTTAGACACCTCTTCGGTCTGGGCTGTGCCAAACAATGTGGTCATTCATGTTCCACCAATCCCTTGATTTCGCAAGGGATTCTCTGAATCTCTTGATTTCTTCTTGATTTTGAGTCCAACATCAGGGTAGAACGTGATGTCAAAGCCTTCCTCAGCTGCTCTTCATAGAGTCTGGGTCCAATGCTGTATTTTGTCTCACAGTCATCCTTCTCCATATTTCCTTGAATTCTCTTAACTGAGGCATTTTGAAGGCCTCTTAACTCAGTCTCAGCAAGGTGGAAGTGTCCCTTTGATGTCTTGAGTGTGTCTTCGGTGTGGACAGAGCTAACTGCACAGGGCTCCTTGAGGAACTAGCTACTGTATATACAGATGGCCAGGTGTAATGATGCATTGTATATTTGCACCCTGTTCTAATGGCCCCTTTCCGTTCACAGTTAAACCTGCATTGCAATCCTGAACTCTGAACTTTAAACCCCACATCACCTCGGAACTGTGTGGTAATAGCCCAGCATTGGTGCTAAAAGGCCCTTTGATCAGTGGAAGGAAGCACTGGGAACAAGGCGTGAGGTCTATCATCATTTAGGGTGACTGGCCATTCAATGTATAGTAACTTAAGATCAATACAGCCCAAGACCTCTTCTGGCCCACACCCATTTTTTCACTCTGTGACACTTCAACCAACATGTCGGGCTGACTGCCAGTTTGCTCTTTTGTTGATACACTTCCTATTGCACAAACTACTTTGCATAATCTGTTTGACCAATTCGCTCCAAACTTGATGAGTGTTCTTTTCAATCACTTTACAATTGAGATTTATATAGTGTAGACGTTCCTTTGCCATTACCAGCTGTGCTACCTCATTTTCAAATTTGTCTTTGCACTACAATGCTGTTGGTGAGATTCTTGAAATTTTGAACATGCTGGATTTATAATATATAGTTATAGTTTTATAATTTCTATTTTTATAGTCTCCGCAGATCCGCTACAGCTTCAAGTAGACAATAATCTAGTTCCACTCATTTTTAAAAGTTTGTTTTTAATTAATTGGGAACATTTGAGGCATTATAGTTTGCACATTACATAAGATTCAGTTACATAAGAATACAACCAAGAGGATGTCCTTCAGCCCATTTAGCCTGCTTGGTTGTTAGATACTAATTTATGAAGATCCCATCCAGCAATTTCTTGAAAGAACCCAGAGTATAAGCTTCAAAAACATGGCTGGGTATTTTGTACCAAACCTACACAACCCTTCAGGTTCCAAATGAACTAACATGTTTCTTGTTTCAGAAGACATAAGATGAGGAGCCTTTGTTTACTACAGTAGATGCCTTTTTTAGTGGAGAGGTTTTACAAAATATTAGGAGATAGTGTGAGAAGCTGCCTTGTTGTTCTCATGTGGATATTGCTTTTACAAAAGTTACTTATTCATATGCTCTTTATCTCTTAAATTGTCCCATAATCTCATTTCAATTTATCTTGGTGTAAATTAATATTTTAAGTCAGACACTGCTGCTGCTATCTTTTGATCCACAACTTAATTTCTAGGAAATCACTGCTCAAGCACTGCTCAAGAAACAGTGTTCAAGCACTGTTCTAACACCACTCAAGAAGTGAAAATTTAGTATTGAACAAGAACTTTGTTAATTGAATTCAGCTCTGGATACTTGTGCGACTGTCAGACCTTCAATTTGAACAAACCTAACATTAATAAGTGATAGGAGAACACATCACAAATCTCTCCAGTCTATAATTGAATAATTGAATAATGCATATTTAAAGAATTTTAACTTCACCCGAAGTTTACCTTCAAACTCTAAAAAGGTTACGAAATAGTGTTTTCTACCATTTCCAAAACTGAAAAAGGAGACAAAATCTAACTGCCACACCCTCTTTTTTGTTGGGAATGATAAGAAATGGATTTGTTTTCTTCTGCTTAGTCCATTTGGTTATGAGGTTAAGGGTTAATTGAAGATATTGTATATTAAAATTACACGGAGACCTTCAAATGCAAACCTGAATTTACTTTGGTGAGATTTTTCTTTTCAAAATGTTTTTTTTTCACCAGTATAGGATTACTTATCCATGCTGTCCTCATAATACACCTATACCCTGCAATCTTCTGAGTCTAACTTGTTATTATAAGAAGCTGAGCCACTACTGGAAGCATATAATTCACACCAGCTGCTGGAGACCTCTTTTTATAATACAGAGACACTTTGCTGTCCCTGGAATAGTTGGGAAGTTTAAATGTCATCTTTTTTAAGCCTTTGTGCAGCTTTAAATTCAGCTTCCCTATATATTTCTATTAATCGTTTCAGTATGGCAAATTTTTTGCCTAGAATCAGAATCAAGGAAAGTGACATTTCACAGGCCGTTGTAAATTGTGCAAAAAAAAAGTCTGAAGGAAATCTTCCAGAGTATGACTTTTAAAGATTGAGTTTAACAGGGCTTTAAATTGCCTCAGTTTACCACACTGGAGACATTTTCAAAAATGAAATGAATCCAATATTATTCCATAAAAAAGTGTAGCAGACTCAAATACACCAAGTTTCAGGAGCAGGGAATGTATTTTAATAATAAAAACCAGTGACATTTATTTGCAATGCAGCTTAATAGTGTCATACAGGCTTACAGTAAAACTGTCTGAAGGGTGTCATCTCCGGCTATAGGTGATGACAAAATTCAGTGCATATATATATAAATACGTTATCTGTTAGGTCTGAATACATCTATATTCATTCAATTTAAAATTTAAAGTACTACATATTGAAATAGTTACAGTGCCTTGCGAAAGTATTCGGCCCCCTTGAACTTTTCAACCTTTTGCCACATTTCAGGCTTCAAACATAAAGATATACATTTTTTATTTTATGTGAAGAATCACCAACAAGTGGGACACAATTGTGAAGTGGAACGAAATCTATTGGATTTTTGAAACTTTTTTAACTAATAAAAAAATGAAAAGTGGGGCGTGCAAAATTATTCGGCCCCCTTGCGTTAATACTTTGTAGAGCCACCTTTTGCTGCGATTACAGCTGCAAGTCGCTTGGGGTATGTCTCTATCAGTTTTGCACATCGAGAGACTGAAATTCTTGCCCATTCTTCCTTGCAAAACAGCTCGAGCTCAGTGAGGTTGGATGGAGAGCGTTTGTGAACAGCAGTTTTCAGCTCTTTCCACAGATTCTCGATTGGATTCAGGTCTGGACTTTGACTTGGCCATTCAAACACCTGGATACGTTTATTTGTGAACCATTCCTTTGTAGATTTTGCTGTATGTTTGGGATCATTGTCTTGTTGGAAGATAAATCTCCGTCCCAGTTTCAGGTCTTTTGCAGACTCCAACAGGTTTTCATCCAGAATGGTCCTGTATTTGGCTGCATCCATCTTCCCCTCAATTTTAACCATCTTCCCTGTCCCTGCTGAAGAAAAGCAGGCCCAAACCATGATGCTGCCACCACCATGTTTGACAGTGGGGATGGTGTGTTGAGGGTGATGAGCTGTGTTGCTTTTACGCCAAACATATCGTTTTGCATTGTGGCCAAAAAGTTCGATTTTGGTTTCATCTGACCAGAGCACCTTCTTCCACATGTTTGGGGTGTCTCCCAGGTGGCTTGTGGCAAACTTTAGACGAGACTTTTTATGGATATCTTTGAGAAATGGCTTTCTTCTTGCCACTCTTCCATAAAGGCCAGATTTGTGCAGTGTAAGACTGATTGTTGTCCTATGGACAGACTCTCCCACCTCAGCTGTAGTTCTCTGCAGTTCATCCAGAGTGATCATGGGCCTCTTGGCTGCATCTCTGATCAGTCTTCTCCTTGTCTGAGCTGAAAGTTTAGAGGGACGGCCAGGTCTTGGTAGATTTGCAGTGGTCTGATACTCCTTCCATTTCAAGATGATCGCTTGCACAGTGCTCCTTGGGATGTTTGAAGCTTGGGAAATCTTTTTGTATCCGAATCCGGCTTTAAACTTCTCCACAACAGTATTACGGACCTGCCTGGTGTGTTCCTTGGTCTTCATGATGCTCTCTGCGCTTTCAACAGAACCTTGAGACTATCACAGAGCAGGTGCATTTATACAGAGACTTGATTACACACAGGTGGATTCTATTTATCACCATCAGTCATTTAGGACAACATTGGATCATTCAGAGATCCTCGCTGAACTTCTGGAGTGAGTTTGCTGCACTGAAAGTAAAGGGGCCGAATAATTTTGCACGCCCCACTTTTCATTTTTTTATTAGTTAAAAAAGTTTCAAAAATCCAATAGATTTCGTTCCACTTCACAATTGTGTCCCACTTGTTGGTGATTCTTCACATAAAATAAAAAAATTATATCTTTATGTTTGAAGCCTGAAATGTGGCAAAAGGTTGAAAAGTTCAAGGGGGCCGAATACTTTCGCAAGGCACTGTAGCAATGGAGGTCTAGAGCAATCATCTTTTATTTGGAGTGCGCAAAAAATTTCAATAGCTTACCCAAGTTAGGTTAAACCAGTGTATGCTCCATGTTAATTGGTCTCGGTAAAGTGGTTCTGGACTTTATTGTCTCTCTTACTTGGTCAGGTACACATACACCAAATAATATATTTTTACACATTAAAGATTGAAGATGCTTATAAGTTCTCTTGGCATAGAGAACATGGAGATAGGATGAATACAACATCATTGTATAAATTATTATTTTCAAAAAACTAGAATTCTTTTTTCTGTCTTTTCTACTCATTCGTTTTAGTAGAAGCTTTTTGGCAGACAGAATGCAGCTGTTGAAGAATTAATGATGATATGATTAGTAAAAATGAACTGAAATACATTCTTAAAATTCTTATTTTTCTCAAAGACAACTTATTTTTTTATTTAAAAATTCCAGGAAATCATAAAGAAAGAACTGCTTCGGATCTAATAACACCTCATCAGTGAAACCTTCTGTGACCACCTGATGCATTTGATTTACTGCACGTAAAATTGCATGTCAAACAGTTCTTTTTTCTCTTTCTTAGGTGGGGTGAGTTTGCAGTTTATATCTATATTTGACCAATGCTTGCTGCATTAATATCCAGCCATTTTCTGATCAATCTCAGAGAATGACCTTCAAAAAGCTTGGCTAGGCAGTTAGTCCAGTCTTAAATATGTGTACACTTGTGTTCCTTCCTCAGTTAATTGTTCTGCTACATGTTGTTGATTTTTTTTCAAAATTTTTAAAACTTGAGTCAGGTCCCCTTCATGTCTTCCCTGTTGAAAATTAAGAGACTCGTGCCCTTTAAAAAGAAAAACAATTCAAATAACAGGAGGCATTTAGCCCATTATATATCTTTTTGTTACCCGAATGATACTTCAGGCTGAAGGACCTGACACTAGTCGCTTTCACATTGTGCCTAGGGAGTTTCTGACTCTTAATTCTTTGTGTAAAGAAAGATGTCCCATTTAAGGTCCTGAATGCTCTAAAACTTAATTTCATCTTGTGTCTGTGGATTATTCCATTGTTGCTGGCATTTTAGAGGTTCCTTGAATTAACATGATCAATGCTTTTCAGTATTATGCATAACTGAGTAAAGTTCCCATGTAATTGTATTGTAACTAAATACTATACTGTAGATGTATTTCCTTTAATCTACATACAGTATACTGTATGTACTGTACTCCATTCGTATCTAACATGATCTACGTTGAAATGACTGTGTATGGTAACTCAGAAAGAGGATCGTTTATTATCACTTCTTTTGAAATATTTCAAGAGAACACATTTCTATTTTGTAAAGTGATGATCAGCATAAGTCATTCTTATTGATTTCTTCTTCAAGTTCAGTGTTACATGGTTGAAAGACTGTATATAATTTTGTACCAGCCATCAACATGCACTACCTCTGTAGAGTACCTGACTTTAAAAACTGTAATTATTAATCTGCACCTGTTTGCGTACAGTATTGAATCACAGGGACCTAATTAAGAGCAAGCAAGATCAAATGATTTTCTAACAAAACATCTTTGAAGACGCAAAATAATCGTATAGCACCTTTAATATTGTATATGTGTGCTGTAGGAAACATATAATCAATACACACTTTTGGTTTATTTAGATAGAAATGCTGTCTGTACTGACTCCGTTGTTTACTGTACGAGACAAGACAGGTTACCTGCTTCAGCACTGAAATCAGTGAGCACAGCAGTGTTTTGTCAGTACATTGAGTTCTGTGAAGTCAGTCGATGGTAACTGATTTGCCAGCAGAATAGACATTTTAAAGCACACAGTTCTGGTTTTAATAAGCATCAAAAGCTTGCAGAGTTATATGTGGTACGCACTTGAGATGGACAGCAGTGTGAATGTGTTTTGCTTTCTGTGTGCAGTGGCTCTGGCCTCCAGTGAACAGAACCCTGTAGTCATCATTGTGGTGGTGTCTGTAGCTGCGCTTATCATGCTGCTGTCCATGGGCGTTGGTCTGATGATCTGGAGAAGGTAAGAAAATGCCAATCTTGCTATCACAGTTCTATTAAGCGGTGTTGCAGTCTGAGGACTTTGCCTTAAGTTTTTCTTTCTCTCTTTCTTGTCTTCTTTCTTTCTCTCTTATTCTTTTTACATACTGCAACCACATTAAATTACCACTATACAAAATGTGACAAATAGGTGATTTAAAATTTTCTGTGATGCCTAGGAATTGCAATTAAAATACATCCAAATGAATCAGTACAGCAGTACAATCCAGCTACATATTGATTATTATGCAACTAGGAACCAGAGACGTTTGTACATTAACCCACACAATAAGAATAATACTAATAGGAAAAAGCCTTCCTCAAGAAGCTAGGCTTTTTTTCAAGGCATTCAAGCTCTCTGCCCTTTCAATTTCTTGTAAGAGTGTTGTGCTAACATCAAGATCTGAGAGCAAGGGGGACACTTAAATAAGAATGATCATTGACAGCTCACTTCAGAACACAGATGCACAGATGTAAATAACTTGAAACAGAGCTGGAAATCTGGGGCTCGGCACCTCTGCCTTTAAACACTGCACTTCCCTCCTTGATTTTATTTGATCAATACTTTGTTATTAGTGAGCCACAATCCATCGCATGCCCACCACATCTGAAGCATAGGGCTGCAATGACAGATTTTGTTTTACTTGTGCTGTGTTTTTTGGGAACTTCATTCCATATAAAGACAACAATCTGTCCCCTTTTCATTTTTGAGTATGGAGCCCATACTATGAATACCATGATTATGAAAAGGTTCTTTGTAGAAAAAAAAATGAATGCCTAAAGCAAAAGGAGCAAGAATATTTTTTTAACTACTGTAAATTATTTACATGTCAGTGTGTGTTACTACACTTTTTCTTTCAGGGTTGCTTTGATGCTGTTGTGTGTTTCTGTATCTGTCTCATTTGAAATGTTTGAAATCATATTTTCTTGCCCTCTCCATTCCTATATTGGAATAGTAATCCTCTGGGAGAGGGGAAATATGATTGAAACTCAAAACTGATGTATATAGATTTCCCAGATACTTTAACCACAAATAAACTGAAGAAAAGCTGTTTCTAGCTTGATTATCTACAGAAGGAGATTTTTTACTGAAAGCAGATCTAGTACGTATCTGGAAACACTAGAAAGCATTCTAGTAAGAATGCTAGTGTAAAAACTAAACCCAGTATACTATATCTTCAGTAGCAGATCACACAATTATAGCAAGCAAAACAAGTACAGTATTTGCACTTGCTATCTTGTCTAGTTTTCCATGACTTTTATTGGGACTGCGATTAATAAGCAGTACGTCAACTCATTAATTAATAGAGTCGCTTGTTCTCCGTTGTTAGAAGCTGTTTTTGTCTTGTAAAATTTGAATACTTTGCTAATGTAAAGCTAAGATGAATAATTAAAAAAACATCCAGGCAACTGTATGCTACCCTTTGTGTTAAAAATACTGTAACTTAGAAAATTGATGTGTGCAAGCTAATGTATAGTGCCACATTGCAGTGAACAGTACAGCTGAAGCAACAACAAAGTATAGGATTGTACGCAATTTCAATGATGTGATGACAGTGCACAGTGAAGTATATGAATTATTTAAGTTCTATATTTATAATTTTCTGGTTCCAAACCCTAACTTTCCCTTTAACAGAACCTGAGCAGAAGAATGCATTGTGTGATTTCACTTAACGAATTATAATAAATGCAGTTGTATTGATTATTTTATTAATTACTCTACTGCTGGTGTATCTCTTGCAAAATCCATGGAAAATCTGCCAGGGATACACAGGGATTAGAAAAAAAGAAATACCTCAGGGAAAGCTAAAAGGTCAAAAGGTGATTAAGTGCCTAAATCTAAATGCCAGGAATATAAGCAACAAAATGCAACAGAAAGAAGCTACTGCATAGTGTACAGGTAAGTTGACACTGGAATCAGAGAATGGCAGGGAAGAAACATTAGTGGAAACACATACAATAGGTCTGGAAAGACTGGAAAAGTGGAAGAGGTAGATGTACAGTACATGAAAAAAGAGCATTGTGAAATCTGTTAAATCATTGCACGCAAACAAAGTGACTTGTACTGTAACTACTGTATAATGTTGTAAGGTATTGAACTATTCAAGTGTGCAAGTTGGGGATCCTGCTACACATGGGTTTAAATGCACGCCTTTCAAACAAACCAATCAATGAATACAGATGACAGTGTTTACCAGAAAAAAATATATTTACACACATTTTTGAGGCTGTATTTTATAACCTCTAGTGAAAGACCCATTGTCATTACATTTTTCATTGGGACCACCTGCTTCATTGCTAGTTTAATTTCATAAGGCTTCTGTTTTGTAGCGTATGGAAATTGAAATAAAAGTTATCATGTAACTTCTAAACAGCACTCAGAATCTAAGTTGTAGAACTAGGTTAGACAGGGTCATCTTAAGGGTGGGGATCATTTAAAGAATGCCAGTGCACTATAAATTACAAGAGGGATACTTTAGCACAAGTAAAGATACATATCAGAGCAGGAATTTCATATTCTTTGTTTGGTCTCGATGAGCTAATGCCATCCCACATATGATCTTCAACACACTAATGCACTAAATGAGGATAAACAGTGAAAGAATTACCCTAGGGCATACAGGGCATACAGTTTTACTGAAAGTGGGAGGCAATTCTTTACACAAAGGGTTGTGAGTGTCTGGAACAAACTGCTCAGTCATTTTGTTAAATCTCTATATTCCTTCAAGAAGTGGTTAGAAGAGAACCTTGGATCAATAAGCTTCCTTTTGCTTGTAACCTTTCTCATGTCCCTCTGTACTAAATTGTCTAAGAGGTTTGTTCCACATCCCTACAACCAGAATGTACCTGCTCTGAATTTCCTCTTGTGACCTCTGCACTTTGCTTTAACTTTGAATCTCACAAAATCCCATGGCTTGACTTTGTTGGCACCTTTGAGGATTTTAATACTTGAATTAATCCCCTCATAATCTCTTTTGTGAAAGACTAAAGAGGGACAATTCCTTTAAGTCCTCTTTGTATGGCATTCCTTTGAAACCAAGTGTTATTGCAGTTACTTTTCTGCAAACCCTTTTCTACACAGTGATATCTTTCTTGTGATGAGGTGAGCAGAATTCAGTACAGCATTCTATTTGAGGTCTTACCCATATGATTTTAGCATTAAAAATACCAACACAGTACATACAGTATTACTGCAATTCTGTTGTTAAATAAGGATGGAATGTCCAGTCTTATGCATTACGGGCCTTGGATTAATCGTCTTTTCCCAATGCAGACTTTATTAGAAATTACTTAAGTAGACATGTCATTTTGCCTAATAAATGAATTTTAGTGTCAGCTAATATTCTAATATCTCTTCACTAGATCTGTGCATCTATACCCTGCACTCTGTGGAGCTGCTCACATTCCAAGGACTGTAGAATAAGTGAGGTCCATGTGATTCATAATATTTTTTACTGCATTTGATATTTTGCTGCATTGAAAGTTTGATTTTTTGTTTATACATGACCTTGAAGAAACTAGCCTCATATTTAGTGGACCACAATCAGAGCTCAACAGCGCATGGGGCTCAGATGACTAAGACAAGCAGAAAAGAAGTCTATCAAACTCTTCCCAATGAGAAAATACAATCCCACCTTCACATTAATCTTTCTGATAAAAATTGATTAATCCTGGCCAGTGTGAAATGGTTTTCATTAATTCTGATCTAAGAATATACAGTACTTTTCAGGGAACACCGTCCATCATTGAGGAAACATTGTCACAGTGCCTGATGGATCTGACCGTCAGAGGAAAGACTAACTACCTTCTATTCAGGTCAGCTCACACAAGACACTTCCAGACCAGGTCCACTACAGCTTTGGAACTCAGCCCTTCTGTCTGTCATGCAGTTAAAATATTGTAGTTTGGTTGGAAAAAAGACTGGATACAAATGACTTTTCCAAGCAATCATAATCACATCTCAGAAAGAAATATAAAATATTCAATAGGTCTTTGTGCTGGAATATAACATTTTGATAAATTATTGCAGCTGTTTTTTTTTACATTTTGTTGTATGTCAGTAGCGGTGTACATTGATGTTTTTCTATGCCTAGTGTATTGTAATACTAGTGTTATACTAGTGTAATACTAATAATAGTGTATTGTAATATTGAAGCTCTCAGATTCCCTCAGATTTTTCAAATAATTTAAGTGAATTGCTTAAAGGAAAATTGTGTCAATTAAGAAAAAAAGACAAAAATAATATTCCACGCTGAAAAGAGAAGAAAAGAAACACAATGTTTCAGCTGTGGAGCCTTCTTAGGGTTCTCTGTTTTCAGCATGGAATACACCTTTACTTGTTCCTTTGCAGCCTACAAATGCTGACGCAGCTACAGTACCCACTACAAAAAATAATATTGCAGAGATAGTGACTGTCCAAAATGTTTACGTAGATTTTTATCAATGAAGAATTCAACAACGTGCTCTAGATAATACAAAAAGCTCCATCAATGTTGTGTAATTTTATTGAAACTGGCACTTAAATACTCAGGGTACTAGGATGTCTAAGACTAATATGTTGCTTAGACATCCTAGTCCACTAAGTATTTTAGACTAATACATTGCTTAAGAATAATATGTTGCTGAGTCCTGATGGTGTTCTGATTAAGGTTATGATCGGTTATTTATAGACCCCTAGCCAGGATATTTCTACTGTCAGAAAGGAAGAGAGCTTTTAGTATTCAGGGGGTCAAAACTTAACCCGGACAACTTAGACCAATTCATCGTACGTTTGGTACTGTTAAATGTATAGACATGACAGTAAAGTAAGGCTAGAATATTTACACAATTTTGTTAATTTTGAGAACCATCATACACTATACAGTATATACTGTAAATGAGTAAAGTCTTTTGAGGGGTGGTATGGTGGTGCTGTGGTAAGCACTACTGCTGGGGTGCTGTCTATGTGGAGTTTTTATATTCTCCCCATGTTCACATGGGTTTCCTGCTGGTGCATATTGGTAGGTTGATTGGCTGTTGAGAAAATTGACCCTGGTATGTTTGTGTCTGTGTGTGACGAACAGGCATCCTGTCCAGGGTGAACCCTGCCATGTACCTGTTGCTTGCTGACATAGGCTCTGGCTCCTCTGCAACCCTGAATTAAAAGAAGCAGCTAGAAAATGGATACATGGAGATCTTTTTATATATAGGAATATAGTAATTATATACTGTATATGGAATTGGTTAAACAAACAAGACAAGTTAACATAAGCAACAGGGTGTGCCACAGGGACCCATTTGGAACCCATTGATTTTTCAGACTTATATCAGCCATTTATACCTCTCAGTTTGGAATCATATGTAGTTAGCAAAATGGTTAAATTAAGTCCCTTATGTTACAGTATATTGCCCTTTTCATTCCAAATGAGTGTTACACACAGGAAAGGCCCTACTTACTGTTAGAATGTAAGAACATAAGAAATGTTGAAAAATGGAAAGCAGCCGTTCAGCCCACCCAGCCTGTTTGATAGTTAATTGACAGGATCTTATACAGCCATTTTGTGGAAAAAATAATGTAATTAGCTTTAACATCATGGCTGGCTAGGTCCCGCTGCACTCTCACAGCCTGTCGGGTAATGTAAGAACTGTAAGTGTCCCCTGTTTTTAATACGCTGTGGTTTGTCTTTTGTTTCACTGTTTGTTTGGAAGAAATCTGCTGAGTTGTCTTTGGGGGTTTTCAATACTTGTAGTACTGTAGGTCTCTTTATAGTCTTTGTTCAGGACTAAAAAGGTTCAGTTTTTTGAGCCTGTCAGTGTAAAACAGTCCCTTAAGTCCCGGAATGTGTCTGGTTGCTGTATTCTGGACTGATTCCAAAGCAGCAATTAGGCCTAAATCGTTTTATATAAGTCACTCTTTTAGCTTAGTGTTTCCTATTTTGTATTTATAGATTATGTTTTTTACTACCTGCATGCAATACCCAGCTCCCGTCTACATTAAAAGTCATCTGCCTGTGTTTGCAGTAATTAATTTTAGCTAAATCTTTTTAAATTTCATTTGCTTTTTCTAGAGAGTTTACTAGTCCACCTGCTTTAGTATAATATTACTGTAAGTATAATCTGCAAACTTGACAGGTTTATTAACTCTTCTGGAATCTAGATCATTTGGTATACAGTAAATTAAGTAGTGCATTGGTCCTGGTACAGATCCCTAAGACTGTTCATCCATATTGAACTACTAAAGTACAGCACCCATCAGCCAGTAGGCCCCCGACACAGCAGATCAGGTAGAGAAGTGAAACTTTTAGAGCACAGATCATACAATGCTTATGTGGAATTTTGCTAGTACACTCCATCTCTGCTTTTTCAAAAAACTCTTTCATGCCTAAGGAATCAGGATTTTGATTTGATGTTTCATCTAAATAATAGCACTCCCTACAGCTCAGTTTCCCCTGTTACCACATTGTAGTATTGGTTCAGAAATTCTGGTCCTGAGAGAAGAGCACCACCTACTTCTTCACCAATACCCCGTGCGGCACAAATCTGATTCTCCTTAAAAGTCTTCCATCTCAGAACAGACTCAACCATCCTTTGTTAGTCTCTAAGATCTAAAGACATCAAGCTACAAGTTGGTAATATTACTGTCATTAAACTTTCTATAAGGTTAAACCTTCAACAAGTTAAAGGATTCCTTTTGCGCTGCTGCAAGTAGGCTTGTGAGCATGTTTTCATTAAACTGCAGCAAGAAGAAAGTTAGAGGAGGAGGTACCATAAGGGCGTTGTGCTAGGACTCATTCTTGACAATAAATCTGAAACATACAGTACAACATAATAATATACAGTACATCCACTCCCCTGGTTATGTAAGGGTTTTGGTTATGTAAGTCAGAAGCAACCTGTCTTAGCTGTTCTCTGAATATACAGCATGTGGAGAATTTCCATTCATTATACTGCAGAAGGATGTAGGGACTGGAGGAGAGAACTCCAGGGTTCATTACCCTTCAGTGCTTAACAGGAGTGTGTGCTGATCACAGAGGGGGTAGAGAGCCAAAGAGAAGTGACTAATAGGGGGAGAGAAATGATATGACAATAAATGAAAAAAAAAATTGTTTAAAAAAGCAATTCCAATAACAGAAATACAGAAAATTCGAGAGAATTGCCTTTTAATGAATTTGTAAACACGGTATATTTCATTGCTCTACACATGTGACTGCTTTTCAGTAATTGAACACAAAATAAAATGAACAGTAAATAATAAAAATGAGTAAAGTCACAGGGTGCTTCTATGACTTGATTACCTTGAAAATGTTATCATGGGGGCCTTTGTACCCCCTAAATATGTGTCTTGTGAATTTGGGGGAAAGGTGTGTCTCAACATGTACATTACTACAAAAAAGCAATAGTTTCAGCACATGTTCAAAAATGGTTTCATGTTTTAAATGTTTGTGATTACAGACAGTTTTTTTTCTCAACACTACATTTAATAATTTAAAGCTAAACTGATTGGTTATATATGGTATAGACTGTTTTAAATGATAAATCCGATAGTGAAGAAGGTAGCGGAAGAATACTTTTTAGCTCTCGAACATAAAAAAAATTTAGTGAGGATAATTTCACTGTAAGGTTGATGTTTTTCTGAAGTATTTGCTATTAAACAATCTCAGTATTTAATTTGTGGCTTGTGGCTTCTTCATACTGTACTTGCTGAGATATTGGGAAGTGCACATTCCTGTTTACTTTAATAATGAAGTGAAATATGCCAAATGAATCTGGAAAGGCCAGGAGAGATGGTTGTAATCTGCACATCCAATCAGATCAGTCATCTGTTGGATAAAATTAAAGAGTATGCACTCAGATTTAGCCCCTTCTTCATGTTTTCTTAGAACATGAAATTATTCTTTAATCTAAAAAATATTCTTTCTCTCTTGGGAAAGAGTGAGAGCCTCCTGAAAACCCATTTAAATGTGCCCAATTTACATTTGCTTAAAATGGTCATGTAGCAGATTTTCAGCACATTAAACAGCATTTACAATCAGCATGACATTAAGACAATTGTGGCATGTAGGGACATTGTAAATGTTGGTACTACGTTTTCTCTCTTTACATACTGTACTGTATGTCATTATTCATTTTACACAGGGACAAGAGAAGTCATCAGCGCACAGCACATACTGTACAGTAGATACTTTGTGCTGTTTTGGTGTTAATGTCAGAAGTGGCATTTTATTTATTTAGATTTCTTAATGTCTTTGTAGATCTTGCTGCTTTGTTGCTGCTTTGTTAAAACTTCCATCAGCTTCACTAGCTGTACTTTTCATTAAGGTAAATGGCTGTTACTAATCTGGAATTATGACAGGGTGCAAAATGAGCAGGTTCAATGAACCTGGGCAAAAAATTAATAATAGCCACATGTGTTCTCACGATTGTATTAATGTTAATATTGCAATTTGCAGTTTAAACATTAGACATTGACTAGGCAACTACTAATATTGTAGTTCATAGCACTACATTGCTATTTCCATTCATGAATACAGTGTGACAAATACAGTATAAATGCCAACAAATTAAAACAGGCATGTATACAGTACATATACAGTGATAAAAATCTAGTAAGGTTATTAATTTTGCTTTCCATTACACTAATTCACTCAATAGTTAATGGATGTAAACATTTAGCAGTCAAGCGATTCATTAATAAAATCAAATGTTTATTTTTGTTATAAAGAAAATCAAACGCCTATTTTTAGAAGAGATGTGAAAGAGCTTCCACTTCTGTTTGTTTTTGCACCTTTGGCCTGTGCACAGTTTTTTTTTTTCCAGCCCAGTGAAACTTGAATCACTGCTGTGGCAGTGGCACAGTGACACGACCACACTACCACAGCAACGTGTTATAATGAGTATGCTGCACTGTAGCACTTTAATATCTCATCACCATCGCACATTTAGAACATTGAGTGCAGCCTTTTACAGGACAGCGAGTAACATAGTGTTGTTACAAAATCCTGACGTAGAGTCAGGATGGTTGGCTTTTAAGGCTGCAAAATTACTCAAAGCTGTCTAAATAATTTCCACTCAGAGCGAGTGAAATTGGAAATTGAGGGAGTGAAATTGGTCACTCCTCTGGGCTAATGAAGAGTCTGTGTCTGGGGTTTAGCCTGGGAGGAGGGGAGTTCTTAGGGGCACATTGAGCTGGATTCCTGGCCTGTGGGATGCTACGAGTTAGGGATACTTAAGAATTTTTTTTTTAGCTCTGCACTGAGGGATGTCACAGGCACAGGACAGGCGGCTGTTCGACAGTCGGTTATCCAGGCTAAATCGGGGTATCATGTGCTCTGGAGGAACAGGGCAGGCCAACCGAATCAGGGCTGATAGGAGGTGTTAAGATTTGAAGGACTTGTGCACCACTTGTAGAAGCGTACGTTGCTCTCAGAGGCAAGAGAGATGGGAGTCAAGATGACACAGGTTAAGTCCTGAATATCCCCTGTGACTTACCATCAGCAGAAAGACAGGCACTCTCAGTGCGGGAGATAAGAGAGGGAATACAGCAAACCATCTGTTACTTTGTCAGAGATGCACGTTTTGACTGTACAGTGGCGTCTGTGGCCAAATAGGATCAGCTAGGAAAGTTAGTGATCAAAAAAGTTAGTGGTTGTATGTGAAGCATAAGGGTAGCTGTTCTAACATCAAGGAAGAGATAACATCCAGATAGAGGACTGGGTGTTAAAGATTTAGTCAGTGTTCCAGTGTTTTGTCGCGTAAGATGATTAACGAAGTGAATATTGAGAAATAGATGATGTGGAGTTGCATTTTCCAGTGCCTGCTATTTAAGACAGTGACAAGTATATGGAGTGAATATGAATTCTGTAGTATGTAGTGCCTATTAAAAAGTATAATAAACTGGCTGTAGTGGAGAGGATATAAAAGTGTTAGTGTTAGCTGTGGGTTGTGTTATTGGAGACAAATAAAGTGAAATGAAGGCATGCACAATCTTCCATGGAAGGGAACCAACATCTTTGATCCCAGAAGGATGACATTGAGGGACCACTTAAACATGGAAAATCAAGGTGACTGGCAGACAGTATCAGACTTCTGGTGCCGTGTGTGCAAGTCGTTATGCCTAGGTATTGTAAACACAGGAAGATTCTCTTACAATCTGTATAAACCCTCATCCTACTAGAAACCATTACTTACATGGTAAAAACAATTTATGTCAGGGAAAAATCTTTGCATTTTCCATTTTTGCAATCTTTGACTGGGTATTAACCTAAAACTGGTTTTAGCACAATGGAAAATAAGTCCAGGAATTAAAAACACCCTATGATACTCGATCCTCACCAAAAATAAACATTTGAAATTAATTATTTAACAAAACTCTGCAGTCACTCTGAAATAAAAAAAAATGTATACCTACTGCTTTACAAAACATTGAGTTTTTCTTTTAAAAACACATTTTCCATTATTCCTTATTCCTGGTTGGTAAACCTTCAATTAGCTGCTATATTAAAACAAAATGATATTTTATGTATTCAAGAACATGTTTAATTGTTTAATTGTTTTATTTTCTGGGTGGAAGGAAGGAACATCAGAACAGTTACTATTAAAAGGCCAGTAACCATCTAGCTCATTTCACTGTAAGGATCTCGTCTTGCTTTTTCTTAAAAGAAACCAGGGTATCATCTTCAACAGCATAGCTGGGTATGCATATTCCCACAACACTTTGTGCAAATTACAGCCTCCTCTGCTCCATTTTAAATGCACTCTTTCTTAGTTTTCACTTGGATCCTCTCTTTACTGTTGATTCTAAAGAACACATGATCGAGATGCTGGAATGCAAGTCTGAGCCTAGAGCTGTAGTCACTGGACTCATTTTTATGTTTTTTAATGTTACTTTTATGTTTTTGCTTCCACCCCAAGCAAGAAGCTGAAAGAGTCAGACACTGAAATTGGCTAAAAGGACCACTCCATTATAGCTGTCTGTTGTCTGCAAACGCAAATTGTGAAAACAGAGGACGCAGTGGTAACATTTTTGTATTGTTGTACCAACTGATAAATCATTGTAGTGTAAGTCCCTGCAGACATTTTAACACTCTGTTGCTACAAAATGAGATGTTTTGGGTGTATTTTCAAGCTGAAATAGAGGTATTTTAAAACCTCAATTGTGGCTTTTGTAGATGAACGCTGCATTCTAAAGACACAGTCAAAGGCCCCATTATACTGTGTTTGCCTCACAAATGCAACAATCTTGCCTTGGGAAACTTACTGAATTCAAGCTGAATTCAGAGAGTTGGCTTTTCTCGATATTTCTTTTTCTCAGGCCACTGTGTTGGAAACGAGAACAAATAGTGAAGAATTAAATTCATTGCTTAGACATTGTGTTGTGTATCTTCTGTAATAATAAACTTTATTTTATATGGTGCCCTTAAAGGTGGCTTCTCAAAGTGCTTCACAGAACAACAACGACAACAATAGAAAATTCATAAGATACAGAGGAGACAGTAGATGAATACTAATACTGAATACACTAGGAGCAGAGGGGGTAAAGAACAGAACCAGTTAAGTAAAGGCCCTTCTAAAACAGAAAGTTTTGAGTCTAGATTTGAAGGCGTTTAGAGAGGTAACTGTCAGAACAGTTACTATTAAAAGGCCAGTAACCATCTAGCTCATTTCACTGCAAGGATCTCGTCTTGTTCTTTCTTAAAAGAAACCAGGGTATCATCTTCAACAGCATAGCTGGGTATCCATATTCCCACAACACTTTGTGTACATTACAGCCTCCTGTGCTCCATTTTAAATGCACTCTTTCTTAGTTTTCACTTGTATCCTGTCTTTACTGTTGATTCTAAAGAACACATGATCGAGATGCTGGAATGCAAGTCTGAGCCTAGAGCTGTAGTCACTGGACTCATTTGTATTTTTTTTATAATGTTACTTTTATGTTTGCTTCCACCCCAAGCAAAAAGCTGAAAGAGTCAGACACTGAAATTGGCTAAAAGGGCCACTTTTAAAAGGGTGCCAATAAGCATGACTTCAGTCTTTTCACAGTTTAGATGAAGGAAATTTTGAGTCATCCATGTTTTTATGTCAGAGATGCAATTAGAGTCCAATTTTAGATCTAAATCTGCCAAGAGAGACAAAGTGACAGCGATCAGTGAGGTAAGAACCATTTAAGAGCAGTGTCAAAAACTCAAAACAGTCTCAAGAGGAGAAAGTCTCATGCTTAACAGTGTTGAAAGCAGTACTGAGATCAAGAAATAGAGAGAGATAGAGAGGATAGAGAGAGAACCAGCATCAGAAGCTATTGGAAGATTGTTAGCGATCATCTATGTAGTTGTAGTAAAAACAAATGAATGGCTGTTGACACAGCCACTTACTAGTCTTGAGCCTTTAGGTTATTGAACTTTTTGCAGATATTCCTGCAGTTGCAGATATCCCTGCAGTCAGATTGGCACAGAATTATTGGCAGACCTCATATAGAGAAACTATGCATTTTACATTTTTTACTCGAAAGTATAGTTTGATGAGGGTATGAGGTATGAGGTGTATGAGGTTACTCTAGTTTCTTCATTTACTCAGGCTTTCTCCTGCAGAAGCAGCTGTGATGAGGCACCTACTGTATATCCTTGTCTGAACTCAAGGAGGCAGGTAAAAGCAGTGGCTTTGAGCACCCCCTGGATATTATCTGACTTTTTGGCCCCAATTATTTTGCTTGACGTGATAAGTATAGCCATCGAAGGAAGGCTTTTTGTGGATGGATTTTAATATCACCATCATATCACTATTATTGAAAAAATAAATATACACCAGCAAGAGGTTCATAAATCCGAATAAGTTCATACATTCATAGACAGGGTTTATTAGAGGGAGTTTGACTTCTATTAATATTTGTTATCTTAACCATATTATGTGTATGACTACATACTGTACTGTATGTAATTGCAGGTATCTTATGACATTTTTGGGACTTTCCACTTTCCAGAAGTGGTTGATTTCTCAAAACAGGTCTCTTCTTGTAGCCATTGGATCGTATTTTAGGGATCATTTGGAAGAAACATGAAGGTGAATACCACTGAAGAGGGTGGGTGTGAAGTGAGGAATACTTATTTTAATTGTTGTATTGTTACTTGGTTGTGTCGGAAAAAATGAAAATCTGAAAAATGAAAATAAAGAAATCCATTGAGATGATTTTGTTAATGACTGTGAAGACGGTGGATTGTTTAATAAGGTCCTGCTGTGTGGGGAAAGCAATAAAAAGGTAAATGTTTGGTTATTTAGTTAAATGTGTTAGGTTAAAATTGCATTTTTCGAAGCAATAGAATATTGTGTACTATTTTGGTTACCATGTTTATTGTGCTCTTGAATCAGTCCAGAGAAGAGCAACCACTTACATTCTGACGTAAGCAAGTGTCTGACACTAACAGACTGAAGAAACAGAAACTCTTTTTAATCTGGAACAAAGACTGCAAGAGAAACAGATACAGGTATTCCGAGGGATTAACAGTGTCAGTCCAGTTAACTTCTTCAGAATGAACAGTGAAACACAAAGTAGAGGACACAAGTGGCAACTGTGTGAAAGAGGATTTCTAGTGGAACTAGACTATGGAACCTGCTTCCCAGTCATGTTCTGAAGCTGATATCCTGATTTCTTTCATAACAGCGGGATGAGAAACTTGGATGAATACTTGTTCCAGGATATTTCTCAATGAAATATGAAAAAAATGAATCTGCTGCTCTTCTGTGAACTGATTCTCTAGCAGCAATATCTTTTGCATATAACGTTGACCAAAACTGTATGCAGTTTAGCAGATGTACAGTAAATGATGAATCAACATAAACATCTTACTCTTTTTCATGACTAGTTATATTGTTTTCCTTTTTGTATATAGTTTAGTTTTTATTGCTACCTGCATGTACAGTAATATACTGTACTGCATTTGTGTACATTAAACTTCATACTGTGTACAGTAGGTGTTGGCCCAATTTTGAAGTGTATCTAAATCTTTTTTAATTTAATTAGCTCTTCTACAGTTTTTTCTAATCCATCTGTGTTGTCCATGTATTATCTGCAAACTTGACAAGTTTATAAAGTTAGTTGTCTGTTAGCTACCATAATTTAGAATACAAATAAGGAAGAGGCAATAACATTAATCTTTTTTCCACTTCACTTATTATATCACCCTAATCTGAAGATTCATCTCTTATCAGCACTTTTTGTTTTGGTTGACCATGAGTAACTCTATCAAACATTCTGAAAGTTAAAATATTCCTACTGTATGTACAGTATCTTGAGATTATATACAAATATTCTGCTTAATGAAAATCTAGACATAGAATATCATGTAATGTGTATGTATCCACTATGGCTGTTGCTTGTCCCAAGAACTTTATACTTGCTGTTTAACTCAATTGATAAATAGTGTGCCCAGAGTGTGGGTTGGGACCTACAGTACAGTACAGCTCATAAATTTGCTCATTTTGTGCCAGTGGCAGGTTTCCTGTGAAGGGATGCAGGGACAATGGAATTGCTAGTAGTTATTGTAAAGCCTCAAAGATATCGTATTGTGAGGTAATTGAAAAACTCAAACACACCATTGTGGAGAGAACTGAACTTTAATTTGCTTATCTATTTACATGAGCTCTGAGCCCATATGGAGAACTTTATTACAGATTTAAACTGTTTAAATTCCAGAGGGATTCCTTGCTCAGAGCTTAAGGCCTTCTGAAAGTAGGACAAAGCAGTGGTGAGATGGTGCTGAAACTCACTGCATTCGTCTGAGATGGAGGAGTAGAGGAATTGACGCAGGTTGCCTGTGAATGGTAGCAGGAATAATGACAGTAGTTACTACAGGCCACTATGGAGACAGGGTCAAAGACTTGTCATTAGTTCATCTGAGATTTTGTGATTTAATTGATGTAAAAGAGTGTTAGATATTGAAATAGTCACAGTAATACTTAACTATGCCCCCTTACTTCCATGGTTCTCCATACAGAGTGTTTATTTAAATTTTAAATCACAAAATATACAGTATGGAAAACCCTGAATCTGTTATGTGATTGTATGCAGAACCGAATGGAATACCACATGACGTGTCACAATGTGGAATGAGAGAAGTTAATTATTGTCACTTTCCTTTTTCATTGTATTCCAGTTATTGTATCTCTGCAATATTGTTCATTCTCTGTATCCCAGGTCCCTGGAATAAAATGGCAGCAGAATACATTAGGCAGAGAGGTCAACTCCGGAAAGGCTCTGCTTCAGGAACCAAATTCCCATGAGTTAATTAACCATTGTCTGCACACATCCAAACTTCTTGTCAGCATACAGTATGTGCATAATTTACTCACACAAAGCAGCAAGCCTTATAATGCTTTATTGTCTTTCTTATTTAAATTATTATATTTAATCACATAATTATACTATACTTCATTATAGAATTATAAATAAAAACTTCTAAAACATCTTTTACCCATTTTTATCAGTCTCCTGTAGATCAACCATTGTTTTCTTGCAGCATTAATAAATATGGTCATTTCTCTCTTCCAGTAGAATGCCGTGCTGTGTTTACAACAAAATGTGTCACATGCTGTTCTGTCAGTATTTCTACATTCTGCCTTGCAGCATAATTATTCTCAAAATTATTTACACATCCATCGGTCAAAAGGCAATTGGGGACTGAACCTAATTTTCCATCTAGGATATGATACAGAAAAAAAAATGTTTCTGCATGCAGGACCCAAACTAACACTGTATCATAATGAGAAAGACAGTTAACTGGAGTCATCAGTTTATTTAAATATGAATATGTATTTGCATGTGCAAATAACATATAATGCTTAAGTTTGGCTATTGTCATAAATGGCCATTGCTGCACATCCAGATTACATTGTGAAGGAATTTGAACAAAATAAGCACACAGCATGCCCCTTTTGTGCTGCTTTATTTAATGTATTTTGTTTTTCACTAAGAGTATTGTGCAGATTAGATGTGATGCAAGAAACACAAATACATTTAAGTAATAATCCATCCATCCATTTTCTAAACCACTTTACCAATATGGGATCACGGGGGGAGCTGGAGCCCGTCCTGGCAGGATAAACGTTAGACAGGATGCCAGTCCATCACAGGGCACACACAGACACAGGCACACGCACTTCAGGGAGTTTTCCCAGAACCCATTTAACCTACCAGCATGTCTTTGGAAACCAGAGCACACCTCCATGCAGATAACACCCCAGTTGAACACAGGGCCCAAGTGCTGCAAGGCAGTAAGGCTAACCACTGTGCCACTGTGCGGTGCTCTAAGTAAAAAAAAATAACACAAAATACAATATTACAAAAATAAATTCATGAAATGTAAGACATATTCAGGCTGACTACTGTACTAATAATTGTCACAGTTGCAGTCCCTCCCCCTTAAGGGCGCTCCGGCTCTTTCACTTCGGACTTGATTTTGTGCACCTGCCCCCTGTTCCAGCTTCCTTCCAGCCCACCTTAAAAGCCAGATGCCCATTCAGTTCCGGGCTCTGCATTGGTTCCCGTACCAAGCGAGTCCGGGATCTGAGCGTCTGGTCCCGTTCCCCCATTTTCCCCCCCGACCCTCCACCGGATCCTGTTCTGGTTTTTAATCCTGTTTGTCCTCATCTCAGATGGACCGCCCGACTTTGGACTTTTTGCCTTCATCTTGGTATTTCCCATTGGAAACTGTTTTGGATTGTTTGCCCCACCCCCCAGAACACCTGCGCACTATCTGTTTTAATTCCCGACACCTGCATGCTTTTTCCCCTGTGTTTTCCTCACTCATTCCGGGATTGTGTCGTCTGCATAGGGTCCCGAAGGAGCGCGTTGTTACAATAATGGGCTGACTTTGTAACCACTGGTTATGCAGTTAGTGTACGGTGCAATGGTACTACTTTTAATATCAGTTTTCTGGTGTATATTCCATGCCACATTCACAAAATAGTGGTATTTTGTTTGAAATTTGGAAGGAATTTGAAAATATGCAAAAGTCCTTAAACCTCAATTGTGAAAACAGGGACCAAAGGTCCCTGTTAAAGGTCAGTATTAACACAAATGACTGGGGGGCGGAGCAGAGGTGATGCTACCTTCTTGCTTTCTTCATTTCACCTCTTAAGACAGGCTTATTAGAAATATTTGGTAAACCCTTCAAAACTGCATTCTCAAGTCAAATATTATAAAAAGCAACACAGCACATAAGACACAGGCTATGACATGTAAGAATAAATACAATATTTGAACTTTCTATCAGGGAATGATGTACTATACGGTATGTTGACATACTGTATATTTACAGCTAAATCAATGTAGCCCCATGGTTCCAACAACCCCCTGTCCTCTCTCAGTTAATTACCTTTCTTTTTTCATTCCACTAGACTAGATTTGGTTTAAAGGGTTTTTGTTGGTTTAATAACGCTTTGATAACATAAAAACTTTCCAACTTGCAATGTAAAACCAGACAATGTGCAATATAAAACCAAGAACCCATTTAATACTAAGCAGACCACCGAAGCTGCATTTGGTAATCCTTGCAGAATGCTAGACAGCATATTTAGGCTTGCACAGTTGGTAGAGTAATTTGTTAAATTGAAATTTACAGTCGATGGGCAAGGACATGGGCGTATTCACAGCAAGTTCACATTTTCCCATGCTCTCGGCAGAAATTAAATCAGTCACTTTATCAAATAGTCCCATGAATTTCTAAGGTCCACTTAATGTAATTCAGTCAGTTTGGTGGAGGTTTCTGTTGCTCTTTATGAAACACACATTATGATAAAGTAACTGCCGCAAAGAATGTGTTTCTTGTGGTTGCTCTTTCCCTGGGACACAAGTGAGCTGCTGTCTGTGAAAGTAGTTGGACAATATTGTGAGTAACTGTTGGGGAAGACAATCCAGATTAGGAAGTCGGCTCTCGTTTATTTTCGAGTCTCATGAAATTACATGAATTCTTCTGTCATCCTCTCCAATATAAATAATTTGCTTGCACTGGCAGTATGCTTTCCCTCCCTCAGCTGAGCAATGTAGTGCATTTGTGCAATTATTTCACAACAAAATCCATAGTATTAATAAACGGTTTCTGAACTCCTGCAGCCATGGCAACCATGTTCGGTTCTGATTTCACAAGTTTGAATTTTCCTTTTTTTTATTGCTGTTGATGCTTCCAATATAACTGTGATGATATGTAAAATAAGACAACTATCTGTGTCCTAGACCCTATTCCTTCTCCCCTACTCAAAACTTGCTTCTTTGTTCTTTGTCCTTTATAGTGTAGGTAGGTCATACGTCCAGATTATTTTAAGGATTTATCATATGCGTGCCTTTGGTCTTGATCTGATGATACAGACGTTTTCCAGCTCTGATAAAGACCAAGCTTGACAAAATGCTCAGTAGAGCCAGCTTTCTTATGTGCAGGACCATATCTTTGAAACATGTTGCCCAAATCAATTAGAGACTCTTTGAATATTGATATTTTCAAAACTTGTTTAAAGACTTAATGTTTTGAGGTTTGACTTAGTTTTATGCTTGTTTTCAGTAAGTCGGCATACTGTTTCCCACCACTATTCTTTGTACATATAAATACTGTACTGTAATATATTGTGTTGTACAGTGTTTTTTATTTCTTAAAAAGCTCTCATCAGTATTGTGTCTTATGATGATGATGATGAATCTTCACACTGTAGGTTACAGGTGATTGTCAGGAAACATTTACAAACATCAAACGTTAATTGCCTTTGTTGGGAATAATATACATTTTAACAACAATCCTGCAGTGCCTGTTAATAGAAACGAATACATTCGTTGCCAGTCTGCTGTCTGGCATATTGTCAGAGCAATGAGGTTAAGATGAAGATATCAAATTTACCACAGTGGGAAAAAAAATCCACATGGTCTTCACTGAGTGGTAAATGAGTCATCAGCATTTATTATTCAGATTTTCAAACACCCCTTTTCAAAACACTACTTTTCCCACAATTTCATCAGGGGTTTGGCAGGGATGGGTTTCTCTGACGGCATGCCTTGTTTCACCCTGCCTTCTACGTGGTAGGTGACATGCCTTTTCTTCCTCAGCAGTATCTGCAGTCCTTCCAATATAGCTCCAACTAGCGTGGTCCTGCTCTCCACCTCCTTCTCACCACCTCCTTCTGCCTCCATTCAGCCTCAGAGGTACATGAATTTCTGCACTCTTGCCTCATCTCCATCCCCTGCCTGCTCTGCCAGCTCAAGCCTTGGACGCCTTTCTAACCCTTTCTGCCATTCTGCTCCCCTCTCTGTGCCCGGCCCTCTGCATGCCCTATGTGTCTTTGCAGTTCTTACAGAGCAAATGCTGAATGCATGTCTAGGATTGCAAGTTACAGTATGTCAGAACCTTGAGATTGCTGGTCTATAGTTTTTTTTTAATACAAAAAGAGTCCAAATTAAATAAATATTTTCAGGAAGAAATACATTATTGTACTTTGGGAGAACATTTACTGTTGGGACAGCACCGTGTAATATGAATTCTGCCTAGATGGATTCTACCCAGAAAGAGCCCATGCTGGGCTAAAATATGGAAGTGTTTAAAATTATGTTCCGTGACTTTTGGTCAATACCAAATGACTAACATGCCCTGTGCATTTTACCAGTGGTTTCTCCCAGTGTTTGGAATAATTTGTGTGCTTCGAATATGAATCGTCATCCACAAGATCCTTTGCCTGGGCTCTTATCCACTGTTGCGTTTTTATGGGTAGTACCAACTAGAGTTGTTATTTAATTGATATGCTTGAACCACAGCCTTTGTTCTCCTAAAATGATTACAGTTACAACTCACAATTCATGAGGAATAACGACATCCAAGAATCAGATTCTTTACTAATGTTTATTGACTATTTAATACAATAAGCTTTGACTTAACTAGATAATGATTGTGATTTAAAACAGCTGGATGAGACTGAGACTGGCTTGTCTGTCATTATTCTTCCCGAACTTCAGTTAAGAACTTCCATTTCTAAGTGTTAAAGGACACTTTTTAATGATAATACTGTAGATCTCATAATGCTACACGGCTAGATCTACACAGGTACTGTATTAAGCTTGCTGTAAGAGGAAGGAAAATGTCTTTTACTCCTTTATAATAGCCCATTCCTACACATAGGTTATGATCACAGACATCTAACAAAGAGCTCACCAAGACAGGAGAACTCTACTATTTGTATGTTATACCCCTTCCCACTCACATGTTCTGTATTGTATCAGCCCTATGGTACGCAAGGTACAGTATGATGCATGATGCACAAGGTCAAGCTATCACATACTGTATCAAGGTTTGCATGTGCTCTTTTTTGTGCCTGGTGTTTTCACTTTCAAATAAGAAAATAATCGTATTTGGAAGTGCAGGATTAATTTTATTTATCCATCAAATTTAGTATCACCAAAGCTCTCCTTGACCAGTACAGTTTAAATTCTTAATTCCTTAGTGGAGAGGTTTTCTAACCTTGAAGCATTTAGGCTATCCTGTGCTTGCAGTGAAAGAGAAAGCATTCATTGCACGAAGTGGTAATGTATTTTTCTAGCTAGTGAAGAATCATTTCTCCTCTCAATGATATCGAGCAGTGACAGTTATAAAGACTGCAGACCTTGCAGAAGTCATGAGCACAGGATTCCTGTAACTCAAATACATTTATGTTTTCTAGTTATTATTTAGTGGTTATTTTTCAAACCAAGAAATGGATCTTTTATTTATTGAGTGGTAGCTGGTACTTACCTAGATCCCTTGTATGCGATTGCCTGTGTGTTCTAACTAATTTCCTGCATGGTGTGCTACCCTTCCTGAAGTCCAACCTTTTCACACTTCAGTACTTTTATTTCTTCTGGCATCTACTGCATCTCCCAATTTTTTTTTCTTTTCCGCCATAATCCTCCTGAGACATTTATCTCCCTGCGGGATCCGGGAAGTCGTTTCTCTCTATGAAGTTTCGGGCTATTTTGTAGGAACACACTCTGCTCCAAAGCAGGAGAAAAGATGTGTAATTTTTTGCATCTATGATTTGATGAGGCTTTGTACTTCTGCATCTTTAGAATCAATTTTAACCTTGTAATGAAATGTGATCACCTCTTCTGAATGTCTCTGCTCTGCTGGCTCACCGTACCATTCTTGATGTGGAAATAGAGTGCTCTTTATTTTTCTGTAACGCATTTTGAATGATGACCTTTAGCTTTAGTGGGCTATCCATTTTATTCATTAAGGGTGCAAGTAGAATAATTGAAAGCAACACTCAGGGCTTTAAAGCAAAGGAACAAAAGCTACAAAGCTGCTTACAGGGCAGATATTCCGAGGGATACGGAAATGTTGCTTGGTATACAGTGCTTCACAGGATTCGACAAACACGGTGCTTTTAAGCTGACCCCGATCATCTCTTAGTCTGATCCAGCTCCTTTCCTCTGGCTTTGTCGCACATCCCATTGTTAGTGCTACACGTCAATGACCGTCAATACAATTCATTCTTTAAAACTTTGTTAGACTTTCATCCCATGATACGGAAATGAAAAAATCTACTATTTCTATCGCTGGAGAAAAATATTGCAGTGTTTTTTTTTCTTCCATAAGAGAGAGAGTCAGAGAAAGATAGAAATCCTTCCAGCTGATGAAAAAAAAAACCCACAGGAGACGAAAGAGCAGAGTCTCATTGTATTGTATCTTGTGCTGTGAACTATTTTTGTAGCATGGACTGAATACTTAAAAACACAAAGGAGATGCAGCATTTTTGTCTAATCTCTTTGTATTTTTTTTTATTATTGTGCTAATCTGATAAGCCCTTTATAATTCCGTCTTCTTTACAGAATTGCATTTCAATGAATTTTCTCCTATTCCAGTGCTGTCAGTTGCACTGCAGTGACTCCAGTGAAATTCCCTCGTTTATCTGTGCTCTGTAATTCCTTATCAGCTTTACTGGCATTTGATTTAATATGGCCAATTATCTTCCGCAGGCCTGTCTGCATATTAAATATTATTATTAAAATGCCAGTTTTGTGTTTGAAACAATGACAGTCGGATATGGAAGTCATTTACAATTAGAGTGTGCTTGTTCTCCCCACTGTAGCCCTACTGCAGCCTTCCATGAACAGTCATATGCAATGCTTGCACACAGAAACCTCTCTTTTATTGTTTGGTCATGTCTTGAGATCCCATTTTGAACATTGACTTTACACATTTGATTAGAAATGTTAAACACTGTGGAATAACAGGAACACTTTTCCAAATCAAAATTAGACAAAGCAATCAGAAATAATGTAGTTCCCCTTCTCCCCTGTGTGTAGATGCGCAGGGTTCATTGCCATCAACTGCAATGCGAGAAAGATATTTTGACAAACAAAGATATTTCTAAATTTTCTCAATTTTCAAAGAAAAAGAAACCATTCAGAATGGAAATTGCACAGATCCGTGTTTCTTACCATTAGTGTTCAGTCCATACAGTAGATGTCTAAAAAGTTCATTTTAGGAAACATATTTTTATATTAATAAATATGAATAGGAAATAAGATGTTTGTCTTGGACAAAAAAGCCATTATTACTAACTTCCTACTGAGAATACAGGTAGTGAACCAAAATGGATACACCAATGTAAAGTCACTTAATATGACTTAATAATAATATCACTTAATAATGATTCATTAAGGTGTGAAGAAAACAAGCTTATCATTTAGCAATCTTCAATTCATACCAATCAGGTTATTTAGAAACATGGTTGTTTTTGAATTTATTCATGGCCAGATAATCATTAAAATATATTATTCATTAGCATAATTTGTTCATTTCTATAAATCCATTATGCAAAGGTATCTTGTCGTGCTACAAAATACATGTCTACAAGGTTGAACTATTTTAACAGGATTTTTCTTTAAATAGTTTCAATGAACATCTTTATTGAATTCTCTTTCTGCCCAGACTCTGGCACAGCAGGGCACTATACAGGTATATCAGTATAATCTGAAAGGTTTCTTGTGCTCTATTCATTTTATGTGTTCTTGTGTTTATTTCAGGCAATGTGGTTACAGTAAGGCCAGTCAAGATGGAGATGAAGAACTGTATTTTCAATGTAAGTATGGAGAATTTCAGTATACAGTAGTAGTACTCAAAATCATCAGTTGCTCTTTAGGCAGATAAACTGTGAAAAACATCATGAAAGGGAGTCCTTAAAGAAATACAGTGATCTGTTCCTGAAGTTAAAACATTCCTGCTAGCCTGCTGTGACTGTCACAGTTGACCAACAAGGTAAGATTAGAAAACATTTTCAGGATATTGTGCTTGGCTTTATGGCAGAGCCCATATGGCTGTTTGTGTACACATGTGTAGGGGGTGTAATCAGTAAGAGGTGTGACTCCCTTCCACTCCCTTAACCCCAACTGCTCCAGGGGCGCTGTACAATGGCTGACCCTGCGCTCTGACCCCTAGCTTCTCTCTCCCTGTCTGTGTCTCATGGAGAGCAAGCTGGGGTATGTGAAAAGATGAAATCCTAATGCAAGAAATTGTACAGGGCTAATAAAGTGATGTTATGTTGTTACAGTATATTCCTGCTGTTGGCACTATAACCTTGCTTTGTAGCAGGAAGCAAAGAGTCCCTGACTGTGCTTCATCGAGCGAGGGAACATGTGTGTTTTCTCTTATGCTCACCTATTTGCTGTGAAGCCATGTTGATCAAAATATTAAGCTGGAATATAGAGAAGAATGTGCGAGATATTATATGAGAGAAAATACAGTAATTGATTAATTCCAGTTTTCCTTTAAGTAATACTATGCTTTTAGTATTCATGATGATTCCCTGATTTGTCATATTATAAGAGATAAAATGTTAAAATATTTTATCTACACATTCCATAGTGACCTTAACTATACAGTAGTTCCAGTTTACGAAAACACTTTATATCTGACATCAGCTATACTTGAACTTATTTCCTCATCATTCAGGGCCACACTTCAATGAGATTTTTACCTTTGTGTCATGAGGAACTCATTTGAAGGTGAATTTCTCAGCATTTATAAAACAAAATGAACAAGCTGTCACTTAAATATTTATTTTAGTAATAATAAACACAATTTAGTAATAAATAAACTGAATAAACTGTATAAATACTCACTGTATCTCAGTCTGGTTTTTACGGTCAGTTAAAATGGTCTTTCATCCCCTGTAGGATGTATGACACTAATAATCAGCCTCAATGCTGTGGGAGATTGTTTACACATTTATCCTCCATCCTCCCATTTACACAGACATGCTCTGCAGACTGAAGACAAGTGTCTAGTCTCTTGCTTTCCCTTAGAGCAGTAGCATTTGGGACATGAAATTGGGCTGAATACCTGTGAAAAATAGCATTTTTTCTGCATATACCAAGTGAGACAGGTCAAACCATAAACAAGAAAAGAAAAACAGCTCTTTCGTGTCTTAGGTAGCACCTGCTAGAGTAAATCTCAGCCTCCATCTGGTGCCAAAACTTCTAAATTATTTATGTGTCTTAACAGTGCATCTTCTGAAGCACATTATCATACCATTTGATCTCACCAAGTTCAGTATTGGTGTAATAAACCTCCCTACAGACAGCAAGACTTGACAACTTCATAGCCCTGTGGCCATGCTCACTGAGCACAGAACACCAGGCAATCACAGGCATAGTTTGAGCTTGTCAAAGGGTGTTTGAGGCTATGGGCACACTATATACAGTAGGACATGAATTATTTTGTCTGGTTTTTGATTAGCCGGGCTTGAACAGATTTTATGTGAGATCACTGTTTCCATAAGATGTATTTCTATGTTCCTTGGTGGGTGCATATTAATGTGTGAGGAGGGGGATATTTAAAATGTCAATACTAGTCAATGCCTCCTATTCTAGAAAAGGGTTCCTCTGTGTCTGAGGTCGCTAGATAAAGTGAGTATGAATGGTTTTGAAACGTTCTGTGATATAACTGAATTCTTACTCTTATCTAACTATAAACACAAGACTGGGTCATGATTCAGCTTACTGATGCATACTACATAGGGAGAACAGGAGAAGACAAGAGAGAAAGAATGAGCAAGACACAGTCTACTGCCTGTCTTGCCCCAAATACTCCTTGACCCACAAGGTCTATCAATCTATCACGTATTGAGAACTGAAGGGATTTTAAATTTGGGGAACTTACCTATATTTTCATATAGTTTGAAATATTGAAGCTTAATTTTTAAATCTTCCATTCTGAATTTTTCACTCTTGTCTATTAGTCTTTTTAACATTATATTAAAGGGCAGGCTCACCTCTCGAGGATTGATTAGATAAGGGAAATAGCCCTGTTTACTTGTAAGGTTTATGTCTACTTCTGAAGGCATTAAAGTGGTCAGCGTTACAAATAGCTGGTATAAGGTTGGAAGTATAATGATGGACTCTCATAACTCAGTCCTGCTTGTAATATAAGACAAAGGGGTGGGCAGATTGAGAAAACAATGATAATGAGAAAATGAATCGAAAGGAAGAAAGTTCATTGTATGTTTGGGAATGAAAGTGATTTTGTGATTTGATTTGCATTCCAATTTTCAATGTTCAAAGTGTCTTTTTAGCATATGTTGTATTATCCGGAGGCTTTCAGACTTGTGTTGTTAATATAGACTTATACCCAGCAATCAAAAAGCTGAGAAAGTGTTGAGAGAGTTACTGTATAAGACTGTCGTTGTCACGTAGTGCTCTTTCAGGACCCTATGCAGACAGCACAATCCAGGGGGGAGTGAGGAAAACACAGGGAAAATAGCATACAAAGGGGCTGGAAGAAAAACAGGGGGCATGCCCAAGGTGCGCTGGTGTTCAGGGGGGGGTGTCCACGGCAAACAATCCAAAGGAGTCCGAGGCAAATCCGAGAACAATGCAGTGTCCAAGACCGGGTGATCCATCCTGACAAAGACGAACAGAGTTAAAAGCCGGAGTGGGATCCTGAGGAGTGTCAGGGAAATAAAACGGGGGTCACAGGACCAGACGCTTCTTAGTCCTGGACTCAGAAGGTCAGGACGCCATTGAAGCCGATGCCGCCGAGTCGCTCCTGGACTCGCGGTTAGGCGGGCTTCAGGGCGTCCATCTTCCAAAGCTGAGCCCAGACTGGCAGGAACGTCTGGCTTTTATAGGACGGGGGCAGGAACCGGTGGCAGGTGCAGGAGATAGTAAGGTCTGGAGCGTCCTTAAAAGGAGAGGTTAACGAGCGTGACAGTCGTCGTAGGAGATGACGGTGTGTAGAAATGTAATGTATGTCTGTAGTAAAGGTGAAGCATTCTTGATCCTGAAACTGAAAAATGTCAGATAGCTGTAGTGTGACTTTAGTGTCATTAAGGTATAAAAGACAACAAGTGGCAAAAGCAGAGTGGTGAGTAGTTAGGCAGGCCAACACAATCAGGCATCCTGGAGAGGCTTTGAAATTCTTGGGAACGAGATAGAATTGAGATGCCAATGGGTGTTCAACAATAGAACAGTTAGTCCCAAGAGGTATTTCTTCATTGTGTGTATACCATATATATAACTGTGCAAGTGTCTGAATGACCTGCTGTCCTAGAAGCAATTTCTTTGAGTTTAATACCCAGATATAAAAGGCTTCTATACTGAAAACCTAGTGCAAACCATGAAGTATGAATGACATCACAGGCAACTCTTGGCAAGATGTCTTCAAATGTCAGGGTAAATATCTTCATTTGGTGTCTGTCATCTGCCAGTTAGATCTGCACTGAATTCCCAGTAGAACAGCGCAGATAGTGAAATATGATTATTTCTGAGGTCATGGTTTCTCTGCTGACTGAGGACTTACAATAAATTACAAGTCTGTGTAAAGGATTGATTGGTTTATAAGGCAGTGTGATTGGTGTATCTGTCAGTTTTATCTGACAGAGTGAAATATTCTAAATCTTGTTATCCTTCTTAACACAAAGGTTGCTCAAACCTCATTTCTTGTAACATTAGAGGGGACATTTGCTAATTGTATTAATTAAAGAATAGCTTTTAAAGTTATCTTCTTACAAATTCCATGTCCAAGTGCTAATACATTAGTCTTTTTTAGAGATACTGTATAATTATATCAGCAAATTTTATGAATACAGTATCTTTATTAAGCATTATACCTGTATCTCCCACAGCAATGAAGTAGACACATCATGAATGTTAGTAACAAATCTTAGAGTGAAAAAAACATTCAACAGTCAGTGAAATTTTAAACAGTAACTAAATGTGAACATTTGCTAATCCAGACTGGATTACCTGATTCATATCAAAGTACAGTGGAAGAAGTGTACAAGTAATACTTTTGATCTAAAAGTTGCATTATTACATTTTCTCTGCATACATAGGATGTCTTGCACATACAGTATTACACATTATATTTTCACATATACATATTAATGCCCCTGTACAAAAACAGTGTGTACTGTAGGTAACCCACAGGGCTGATGAGATAAGCTTCTTATATGTTCATTCATTATGGAAAAACACAATTTGTTTACTTCGTTTAAAAAAAAAATCATTTCACTTGCACTGCATGTTCAAGGTACCTTTTTGGCTAGTGCGAGAATGAAAAACAGTTTTAATGAACCAGTAAATAATCATTTCAGCACAGCCTTATTAATGCTTTCTTGCTAGAACTCATTCCAGAAAGTACGATTTTCGATTAAGCCACTGATTTGTTAGTGACATTTTCAATAGTTTTTCCAGTTTTAATTCAGATTTAAAATTGCACTTTTGCTTTAGAAGTTTCAAGTTTTATTTGTGTGTCAGCCTTTAATCGATAGACTTTAAGAGCAAGTGAATTGGGTCCTGCTATTTTGGGTAGAATATCACAACTTGGAAAAGGCTGTGAGAAATTTAATAACAGATACAGTAGGAATCCATAGATTTGATGAACTGGAATGTGGCTACTATTTGCTGTAGGTAAGCACCAATATGAGATTTATTATTTTATTGCTTTTAACATTTCCAGACAAAAAAAAATATTTAAATTTTGATCTCCTATGAAACCACCCGGGAATACACCTGATTTTTTCTAATCATCTTTAAAAAACAAATATGTTGAATTCCAGCTATAAAATATTTCTGTATTAGGGTGATATATTGTTATTGTTGATGTGTTTTCTTAATGTTTTCTTTTACAGTATATTACTGGCTGGATAGGAGATCAGGTACATGGCTGGCCATGTGAGATTATATCCAGTATTCACAGTATATATACTGTACTGTATATACTCAGTGATGGACACACTTTTCCTATGAATCCTCCATTTACAGGAGGATTTTCAAAGCTAATTTGCTACAGAGCATTAAATATAAAGGTGTCTAACAAGCTGTCAACTGGTGTACATTTGAGAAGCTGCAGCTGTAGGGAATTTGTCTTGATAAGCTGCAGCTGTTGGTTGTCCAAGATTCTGCACTAGCTCTCTTGAACCACTAATAGAAAGCACTAGCTGTCCTAAAAAGAGAAAGGAAAACCATTCATTTAAAAAAAAAATAGCAGTGCATATCAATGGAGCACCTTCCCAAATCTGAAGTGTGTGAGATAATTTAAGATATTAAAGTGCTTGTGTTCTCCAGGGATGTGGGTGGGGGCCACTCTGTTACATACAGTATGGGGACTCAGCCATGTGTGCACCCAGGTTTGCACATGTCTGGTAGTCATATACTGTAGCACACATGGGATCTTTGAGTATTAAACCTGGGAGTTAGGCCATAAAAACCTGTGAAACCTGGGCATACCGATTTGGTGCTGTTGCTTTAAGGAAGAGAGAGTGTTTGTGTCATTAATGATGGAATGAGGGGACATGCAAGACAGCAGCTGCTGTATCAGGTGCATTAGTGTGGCTGTTTTCATGACGTCCCTGGCCAAACAGGATTAGCCAAGATAGATGTGTATCCCAGTTGACTTCTGATTATGGATTGCTTCCCTATCTCAGGGTCCAAAACAGAGTAAGGACCAATTTACAACTAAGAAATGTGACTATCAGAGAACTTGATGTCTCGATAAGCTACAGTTGTGGGATATCTTTATAAGCTACTGTTTGTCTGACTCTTGAGAGACACCACAGGCAGTTTCAGACTTCAAAGAGACCCAGAGAAACAGAGAAGAAAAACTGCTCTCATGACACTGGAGCTAAAATTCCCCAGCAATACTGTTGGAGACAATGGGTTAAAAAGGGGAAAAACTGTTGGCAAGTGAGGGTAAACTGAGAGTGTGAAAAATCATGTACAGATGGGCCCACAATGAGGTCACCTAGTGGGGTGTGGTTGTTAAAAGGTATTACAAAGCTAGACACAAATGTTTAAAGCACAGTTTAAGCAAAAATGTTTTTGAGATTAAAAAGTTAATTTTGCACTGGAGCATAATGGTGAGAAATTTGAAAAAGACACACTCAACTAAATCCCACAGTATAAAGGCAATGTTCAGTTGGAGGTGCATCTTAAAGCATAACAGCATAATCTCTTTTACTGTTACTATGCCTTTGTGAATTCTAATTGTATTTTTTGTGTGTAAGTATACCAATTTACATTCACAAATTATAATCTATTCAATGCCAACCCTCAGTTTCCCCAAACTGCTTTTTTGTTCACAGTTAAGATTCCAACCAGACGAACATACATTGACCCTGATACCTGTGAAGACCTGATCCAGGCTGTCCATGTCTTTGCGAAAGAACTGGACAACTCCAGCATTAAAATAGAGAGAATCATAAATACAGGTTAGTGTTGTTTGTGTTTTACACAGGTTGTTCAATGGAGAAAACAATCTACATCAACCATGAACAGTAAAGGGAAAGTAAATTAAAGTTTTGAAATATTGCATCATGCATTTCCACATTTTATGTTTAAGTGTCTGTAACATTGCTTTTATTAGTTCAAGTAGGTGGCTGCGTCACCATGTGTACAGTAGGTTGCCTTCTTCACACCTGAATAAGTTTTTCTTCTCTTTTCAGTATGGAATACACCTTTACTTGTTCCTTTGCAGCCTATGCATGCTGACACAGCTCCCTACTTGAATTTCTCTGGACAGGATGCCCATCCATCACAGTGCACACACAGCCACAAACACACTCTTACACTGATAGCACACCAGGAGAGAACTGAACCCAGGGCTCCACAGCTTTGAGGCAGCAATGCTAACTACTGTGCCACTACGCAGTCCTGTATGTTCCATCTTTTTTTAAATGTTTATTTAAGCAAATACAGTGATTTATGGATAAACCGATAGACAACAATGAAAGTGAATTATTATTTACGCACCGATCTGCCAAGATGTCATTGAATAGGAATTGTAACTCAAAGTGTTCTTTTGCTCTCCATTGAAACTAGTTATCAAAGCCTTCAAATAATAATCCTAGAATTCACTTCTAGATGTCTAGGCAGGCACAGCAGGTATATAGAGCAGTTGTGAAATGTATGTGTTTTAAAAATCAGTTTGGTGTAAATACTTAAACAGACATGTAGATCACAGCATTAATATATTTAATGCTGTCCTTTATATGTGACTTAAATATCTTGTACTGTAAATATTTCCTATATTAGCTCTCCCTAAGCATGGCTAATTCCCATACCAAACCTCATCTTCTCCTTCATGTGAGCCTGGGCCTGACGGAGTCTGACGGAGTGGGCAATCTGTAGAAACACAGAGTGCAATCTCCTATTGCTCAAGTGAGCCTGGGCCTGACGGAGCCTGACGGAGTGGGCAATCTGTAGAAACACAGAGTGCAATCTCCTATTGCTCAAGTAAAATGGAGAAAACAAAATGTATGGTAACTAAACCATCAATGCAAAGCACAGATTTCTTCTATAGTCTCTTGTGTATGTTAGGAATTGCATGGAGAACTGCTGTAAATAAAAATACATTAACATGTAGACTGACATTTGGTATCTACTGTAGGTGAATTTGGAGAGGTGTGCAGGGGATGCCTGAAGCTTCCTAGCAAGAGGGACCTTCCAGTGGTCATAAAGACCCTGCGAGCTGGCTGCTCAGAGAAACAGAAGAGGGTCTTTCTGACAGAAGCCGGGATCCTGGGGCAGTTTGACCATCCCAACATCATACGCCTGGAAGGGGTGATTACAAGAGGTGAAAGAGGCTCCTTTTCCATAAATAAAATCTATGCAAAGAATGTTTTTTCACAATGGATTCTCCCTTATCAGTCAGCTGACCTAGAGGAGCTGTTACTACATCTGGTCCGTTCTGCTGAATGGAGATTTTAGAAGTTCTGTTTTTTCTATGCATGCTCCCTGTGTGTAACATTCCACCACTATTTGCCCTCATTATGCAGATGAATAATAGTAAGTGAGTGAAATGTGAGCAGACAGGAAAAACACAGTAGGTCACATTTCCCATACCTCTGAAGGAGATTAGAACTATTAATTCATTATGTAAACATAGCAAGTTAAACTGCTTTGTCTCTGTGTTAGGTTAATTACGTTTAGAAGAGCAGAGAAAGAGTGGAATCTGTTTAACTGACAGGAGGTGAAGGCTGAAAACTAACAGTGCTGTGCAGTGGCACATCAAGAATCTGTAGAACTGGGTAATTGTGGCTACAGCGGGATACATGCTCAGCATGTCCAAATACTAATAGGCAGCAATGCAGATTTCACTGCATTAACTGTGCAAGTGTGTTCATTATCTTCATAAGGAATGGGAACATCTAGGTCCAGTTTTCTCCCTAACTGGTCCCACCAGTTTTGCTACAGAAGCCAATTACAGGGGAAGCAATTCCGTATAAAGAGTGGTTTTGCAGCAGGAAGCAGTAATACACCTCCATGATCAAACCCTTAGCAGTAGGATGTGTGCCATTTTGGACACTCTGTGAAAGTGGAACACTTGATGCAGTTTGGTGTCTGCACTCGAGTGAAGTCTCCAGTACCAGTATGTACAGCAAATCATTAAAGATAAATTGTTGTTGTTGTTGAACCAACAGTAAATGGGAAATTGGGGTGAGCCTCACATCTGTATACCGCATACAGTATAACAAATTTATGACTGCAGCCTGCATTACTCCTGCTATTGTAACATCCACTCACTCACAGTTCACACTTTCTTCTTTCTTATTACCCTTTCAGCATGAAATTACTAAATGTGAGACGAAACAAACTGAGACACACACTTATGAGTGTTCATGTACTGAGCTGATGTTTACAGAAATAGAAGATTTTGCCTGTTTAAAAAGTACTGTACTGCAACAAACACGACCGCTGAGGAGAAGACGAAAGTAAAGTTCTTTGGGAGTGTTGCCAAGAATAGTGCAATATTAAGTCACTAGGTCCTTATGGGTGAATAAAGAGGACGTCATATGAGGTTTGCTGATGTCTATGAGCAAGAATAATGACTTTTCACTGAGATAGCATTATAGTGTGAGGGGCCTTAAAGCAAACTTTAGGAGATGGCTTGCTGTTTTTATAATGGCTTACTGTTTTCATAAGCTGTAACACACCTCCATAATCAAACCCGTAGCAGCAGGGTGTGCGCCATTTTGGATACTCAGTGGTAATCATAACTGCACAATTATGGTAATAGTATTTTGAGAATTGTCGCCATCTGTATTGACTGCCACACAAACGTTGGTCTTATCTTCTTGCCTTTAAACATGATAGAGCTTGTATACACACAGCAAAACCCACTCCAAACTTTTTTGCTTCAGTGTGGGACAGCCTGCTTTTTGTCCAGATTTCAACACAGTCAATGAACTCACTCTGGAATTCACTGGGTAAATATAGGAGCATCTTTGCATGTCTTTACAAGTCTGTGCATACACTTTGCATGCTTGTGTTTGAGCAAAAAACACCTCATACTGATCACTTAGAGGTGTCTGAATTAACCATGCGACTCCTAATACCACCTTTGATATCTCAACTTTCTACTCAGAATCTTGTTTCTGAGTTGTTTTTAATTTTAACATTAAAGTGAAACAATGGATTTAAAAAACTATTTAACAAGTGGTTCTATGCATTCTTAAATATTTATGTTTTGTTTTCTTGTTTAAGCATAATTAAGAAAGCTTACAACTGAGAATAAATGATTTAACCCATTTAGTTTATTTCGTTTCTAGTAGCTTTATGATTTAAGAATTGTATTTAAGTTTTTTAAAAGACTGGCTTCAACCATGCCATAGGAGTTCAGTTATTATTTTCCATAATCCTGGGTTTTAATAATTATCTCATGTTTTCTACCTTGAGTGATCCTAAACATAAATGTTCCTTGTGTCACTGGGTCATCTTTGTATTGCTGTCAATTTTGTAGAAATAGTTAGAGAAGATCTTTCAACTACTAACAACCAAACAAGCTTGTCTCTTGAGATGAGTTTCAGGATTTTGAATCCCAGTCAAGTCTCTATCTAATTTTTATACTGATAACTTAAATCTATGGTTGAACATCTAAAATTTCTGTTTATGTGTGAAAATGTATTGACTTTAAGTGCTTTGCATCAGTATACTGCAGGAGCTGTGGTGAGATATTAATAGTTTTCAGTACCCACTTCCTTTCCAATCTCAAGGGATTAGTTGCACCTGTTCTATCAATAAAGATGACTTGCACACATTCCTCTTCAATCTGTGTCAGTAAAGAGATTGCAGGGATAATTAGCGGCAGCTATTAGGAAGAATTTTTATTGTGCCATTTTCTGTCTGAGTAATCCAGATCTTTCTTCGTAAACGCATCTTCCACAATTACACCCCGTTTTATGACACTGTGGAAATTAACGGATCCTACTGTGATAATTAGAAAGACAAATTATCTGCTTACATTATTTTCCACTATTGTTGAGTCTCTACATCGTGCTGAGTGCAAACACATAATTCTCACAATTTTTTTTTCTAAAGTAATGCAATGGATTATGAAGGAGACATTAAAGTCATTAATACTGATAGAAGGTGACACAGGAAGTTTAAATAAGCTTCTCTATAAAGACATAAGCAACATTTTGCTAACGATTGGAGCATTTTTGTGCGAAGTGTAACTTTAGCTGTGTTCTGTGCTTTTGTAGAGCACAGTTAGTAGTGCAAGTTAAAATATTTCAGGTATTTTTAGAGACCATAGGAAGAAAATAATTGTCAGTTCCAGTTTTCTCAAATCAAACTGATCTTTTGAGTTCATAACAATCACAATGCCAGGGTTAATTAATTTGTGTCCTTAAGAGCAAACTCCACCAGGTTTTAAAGGACATCTTTATATTTTCATCCATTTCAAACCTGGAAAAGAGTTTTACTTTAGTCAGTTCAAACAAGAAACGAGTTAAATAAGGCAACTAAGATGTATCCCTTAATGCATAAGCGCATTAAGGAATCTTTGTGAAGTACTTTGAGTTAAAAATATATAGTTCAGATACAGTATGTTGCTTCTCCTTTAATTATACGTTTTATATATTATTTATTATATTATATATTTATATATGTTTTCCATTGTCTAGATTTAGAAATGTAATCTTTTCTCACAAAATACTTAACTACTGGTTTCAATTCCTTTGGATTAATCTGTATCTTGATTAATGTTTTTTCTTTATAGGAAATACCATGATGATTGTGGTGGAGTGTATGACAAATGGAGTATTGGACTCTTTTCTGAGGGTGAGTGTTAAAAATCTGTATGAAATTTAACATGCTCTTCAGCACTTCAGCAGCGTTCTACACCTTTGAAAAATACACGAAACTACCTATCATAATCTACCTGTTTTGTTAAGCTTGCCAGTTGTTGCATCTGTTTTTATCACATAAAGGTACTTCAAATTTCTGCTAAGATGTAGTAAATGTGGACTTTAAAAATTACAGTCCAATTCCACGTAGTATCTAAATCTTTTTTTTGTGCAGAGGCAGCCTGTGTGTTAGGGATGCTCAATTCCTTTTGTGGCTGTGCAGCTAATATGATAGCTACACAAAGCTTATATGATAGTGTACTGCAAAATGTGATGCAGAGCAAATCACAGTTTGTTGTGTTGCAGAAACACGAGAGCCAGTTCACTGTGATCCAGCTGATTGGGATGCTGTGTGGAATTGCTTCTGGAATGAAGTATCTCACTGAGATGGGATATGTTCATAAAAGTCTTGCAGCTCACAAGGTCCTAGTCAACAGCAACCTGGTGTGCAAAGTATCAGGATTCAGACCATTACAGGAGGAGAAAATAGAGTCTGTGTATACAACGCTGGTACGTACTGACATTTCTTTAGAAGGTTTTTTACAGATGAGTGTTAAACTACTGTGTTTAATAAAGCATGTCTGTCCTGACAGCTTTAGAGGTTTCTTAATTGACCAACTCTTTGCCAGTTAAACATTTGTGTGAATCACAGTATCACAGTAATTGCACATGAAAACATCAGTTTTCCAGAGTTCTGGAGACATTTCTTACTAAAGATGTTATTCACATACTAATTATTTAAATTTTATAAAACCTTTAATTTGCTACTAGAGTCTTAATAGGCACATAATGTTAGAAAGAAGATGTTATTATGGAAGCGTTTCCCAACTGCTTATTATTTCCACTTGTATACTATATATTTGAACGCTTTAGGCCAGTGTTAAATAGTGAATATTTGTTATCCAAACAACATAATATCACACATAAGGGGACAGGTAAGTAGAGAGTGGGAAATAAAAAAAAACAATTAACATAAATCTGAATATCACAGATTTACCCGAACAGTACTGTAGGTATAATTTAAGGCACTTAATTTTCTAATTCTCTGGTAAAAGAGGAATAAATCACAGGCAGACTAGAACAAATATTTATTAACAATGACAACATCTCAAAGTAAATGACACAAAACGTTAGACAACATACAACATTAAGGAAAAACATAGATACTAGTTAAATTATTCACAAAACAAGGCATCTCAGAGGCCTACAGTATGTTCCACAGACCCAGAAACCCAGAGTGTTTCCCATTGGCCTTTACCATTCTTGGCCTCCTAATATCCCCATATATGAATTGGATTCATCTCTGTGTTCTCCTCCCCACTGATAGCTAATGTGTGGTGAGCGTAGTGTGTGCACTTTGGCTGCTGTTTCATCAACCAGGTGGATGCTGCACATTGGTGCTGGTGGTGGACCCTATTACTTATAAAGTGCTTTGATTGGAGTTTCCAAAAAAGCGCTATGCAAGTATAAGATTTTTTTTTAGAAGTACAAACTTGGATGCAAGAGACACGTGATGGTACTGCTTCTCTCTGTCTTCCTTCTGTTCCTTCCCTGTCCTTTTTTTGTGCTGTGTACTAGGACTCACGAAGACTCTAATAATTTATTTTATTTGCATACTTTCTCTGTGACCTGTCCCCTTGCATTTTGTGCAAGTGTTAGTATGAGATCCTAATATCACTAGCAATGCTTGAACTGCATATAAACTCATACAGTAACTGCATCCAGTTTATATGAGCTTCTTTATGTGCAGTTATTACTGTAGTCTGTTATCTATCACTTTAGCTACAGCTCAGATTCTTCCTTCTAACATCACGGGCAATTATTCTCTGCAGAAATACAACTACAAGCATTTTTTTTTGCTTTCCAGACTAGTACCATTGCTGTTAATCTCTGTAAAAAATAATGTGTCAGAAATACTGCCATTTAGTTCTCTTAAAGCAAAGGAGAAATGACTGCCAGATTGTCATTTTGTTTTTCACAGAAAAAGAATCAGTGGAACTTGAATTTGAGAAAACTGTACTTCATGTGTCCATCCTGGTTTAAAACACAGGTGGCTTTAAATGTTGGGAGAAATGTCAGATAAGCATTTTGTTTCACATAGGTGCAACATTTCGGAGCTCGGTTTGTGTTGCCTGAGGACTAATGCCTTTCAAGTTGATTATTTTTAATCAATTTTCAAAGTGTTTGGAAAATTGAACAGTGTGTGGGACCAGCCATGTTACACATGAAAATAATAATAATAATAATAATAATTGCTTACACTTATATAGCGCTTTTCTGGACACTCCACTCAAAGCGCTTTACAGGTAATGGGGACCACCAATGTGCAGCACCCACCTGGATGATGCGACAGCAGCCATAGTGCGCCAGAACACTCACCACACATCAGCTATCAGTGGGGAAGAGAGCAGAGTAATGTAGCCAATTCATGGATGGGGATTATTAGGAGGCCGTGATTGGTAAGGGCCAATGGGAAATTTGGCCAGGACGCCAGGGTTACACCCCTACTCTATTTTTTCGAGAAACACCCTGGGATTTTTAATGACCACAGAGAGTCAGGACCTCGGTTTAACGTCTCATCCGAAGGCACTGCCTGTTTACAGTAATACAGTTTACAGTCCCCATCACTATACTGGGGCATTAGGACCCACATGGACCGCAGGGTGAGCGCCCCCTGCTGGCCCCACTAACACCTCTTCCTGTTTTTTCCATATACTGTAGTTTTCTGGATGATGCCTAGAAGTTGTGTAAACATTCTTTAGAATGAAGTTTGATTTTTTTTCTGTATAAATACATTTTAAGGTTTATATTTTGATAACAAACTTACATGTAACTTGTGCTGTGATATTCAGTGCTATTGCCAGTATATGCCAGATTTCCAATCTGTTGGTTCACCAGTTTTCAAGGAAAAAATTATGAATGAGCACCTTTGTACCACATGGGTGAAACATGATATCAACTATCTAGTGATCTAGGATTTCATATAGTCAGTAAATGTATCAAATTTTCAAAGTGTATATGCAAAAAAACTTCAATTGAAATCCTAACACAACTTTCAGGAATAAATCCAGATAGGTGTAAGAGATGAAATCATAGGGTTTGATTCACTGGGATGTCAACTTTTTTACCTTTGCTGCCCCTTTGAAAATATAACACCGTCATTGAGCACTTCTGAAGTCCAGTTGGCTGCCTACTGATTAGATGATGTGTGGATTTCTTTATTCACAACTATTTCTTATGTGTATAATACCTGGTGTGTGTTCCCTAGCATGGAGGAAAGAATATGGTTTTGTGGACGGCTCCAGAGGCCATCCAATACCACCGATACAGCTCAGCCTCAGATGTGTGGAGCTTTGGCATCATCATGTGGGAAGTTATGTCTTACGGAGAGAGACCTTACTGGGACATGTCCAATCAAGATGTGAGTTCAGTTTATGTACTGTATTGTATATGTAAATGGCTAGAATATAAAAATTAGTTTTAGCTCGAGAATGATCAACCATTTATCATGTTGTAATTGCAGAGATTACAAGTTGTCATTATTGTTGCCTCTAATAGGAACAGGTTGTTTTGGAATAATATCAGATCGCTGCAGGTGATGTACAAATTATTGTCTTTCAGGTTGGCATTCTGAGTGCTTAATGTCATTTTCAAATGGCTTGCCATGGGCTTTAAATATGTTCAGTGATGGGATTTTTTTCCCTCTAATAACGCATATTAACCATTCAGATAAATGTATTAACGTAAACCAAAAATTATCAAACAAATTGTAGCTGCTTACAATATATGATACAAGTGTCATTTTAAGAGCTCTTCGTGCTGCTTTTGCTGGGGGCATTACACAGTTCTTTAGGAGGGATCAACTTTAGTTCCAGCTGTGAAAACTACCGTGTTTTTTCATTGTATGTGGTTGATAAAATTAAAATATTTCCTGTATCTTTAGTGATGAATAAAAAGCCTAATCAGTGCACAGTTAATCCTGGAATATTAAACCCTGTTAGAATCTTCAGATTTTTTTTCCATTTAAGCTTGACATTTAGAAAAGGCCATTAGTAAATATACCATTAAAAAGAACACCAGTGTCATAAAATGAAGTTATAATGAACATCGGTGTGAAAAAGTCTTAAAATGTACACCGCTGTAAAAAAAACATGTACATATTATTCAATATGAAGTACTGTAGTTCAGGTGGGTAGCTGCATCAGCATACATAGTCTGCAAAGGAACAAGTCATAGGTTTATTCCATGCTGAAAAGAGAAGAGGGAAAAACAACGTTTCAGCTTAATGTCAAACGTTAAACGTGAAGCCTTCATAACACCAGTGTCATAAAATGACGTTATAATGAACATCAGTGTGAAAAGGTCTTAAAATGCTCAGGTATGAGCATCTGAAGATCTGACAGATGTGACAGAAGATTCTCACAGGGTTTAATATTCCAGACCTACCTGTGCACTGATTCGCTCACACCTGAAGAAGGCTTCACAGCCGAAACGTTGTGTTTTCTCTCTTCCCTTTCAGCATGGAATAAACCTATTACTTGCTCCTTATTCAATATGAAATGTTTTTTTTTTTCAAAACAGCCTGCACAACATATAAAATAGATTTAATCCACTTTATCATTTAATTTTGTTGACCAAACCTTTTTAAAAATGATGAAGGGGGATGAAGTGACTTGGGAGTCTTAATCTGTTTAATATAATACTGTATATCCCATCAAATCATAAATGATGAAACTTCCCTTGTTTTTAAAACTTGAACTTATGAAGAAGTCGTTCTAATGCTAAACAGAGAGAAATAAATAAGAACGATGGAAGATGAAACTGTGGTAATCATTTGAGGTTCAGAAAATGAAAAAAAAGCTATCCTATGTTTTTTCCTTTAATGGTCTAAAAAAATGAATTACTCTTGGCAACTTTGGGCATTTTATGATGACATTCGATCAAAAATCCAATCAAAAATTTCATTTACTGTATTTTTAGTGAAGATGAAAAAGCTGAAAGAGTTCAGGTACCTGTAAACCTACAGTATAACATTAAACTCTGTTATAGCTGCATAATATTCTTTGCCATTTAAACATTTAGAAAATGTCCACTAATAAATGCACCATTGTTCCATATAAAACTTAACATAACTAGGCAGAGTCTATAGTAAATTATAAACACATCTCGAGAGCCTCTAGGTTCTTCCCCAACAAATATTTGATTTAAACACCTAAAAATAGTATTACTGTCTCCAATAGTACAGCCGTACTCCCCTTTAGGACAGGTTTAAATAAACTAAATGATACTTTGGCTGCCAGCAGCTACAGTAGCTAACCAACCAAACTGCAGACCTTCTCTCATGCATAATCGTATAGTATATCCTTTTCAATTCCTGTAGCCAATCCAACAGATCCTAGTGGTATAACATTATGCAGACACTCCTGTTAGGTCATTCAGAGCTCAAATGCAACAAAACCCAGCTGAACCTGGCTGTCCTAGACTGGTGTTTGGTAATCCTTTATCCGTAATAGACAAGGTGTGGACTTTAAAAAAGTTCTGCTGCAAGTAAAACACAGTGAAACAAATGGTGGTCAGAGGACATACATCCAAATGGTGGTCAGAGGACATATATCTAGCTAACTCCCTAGCTGATTTTACAGTGAAAAGTGCCATAGAGAAGACGATCCCTAAATCTTAACTAGCCTTACCTGTCTGTTTTTATGTGGATTACTCCTGTCAGGCTGCCTTTTCTCATGTGTGGCCGATGACTTGTAATACAATAATTATTTTGATAAAGAACATCTACAGACTTTCAGTTTGATCGAAACATTTCACTAATCTCCTGGTCTAAGACCTTCGTCTCTCTGCATTGGAATATTGCAGCTCTCTCTTAGAGCAGCCTCAGCTCACTTCAGATATTCTCTAGCTCACTTCTCCCTGACACCCCCTCTTCTGGCTACCTGTGTCTGTTTGGGTTCAGTTGAATACTCTTGAGCTTACCTACACTCATGTGAGATATCATAAACTTACCATATCTGACATCATCTCTATATTTGATTTTTGTTCAGCTACAGTGCACTACAATTTTTGGTCATGATATTGTTTTTGCTTTGACTCTTTTACTCTGTGATGAATATATTTACGGATTTCTTTGATGTATACCAGTTTGCATTACGTATTTGGAGTATTTGTGCAGTATTAATACTTTGTAGGTCACTGTTTATTCGACTTGTGTAATTGTGTTATCTGCCATGATTAGCTTTGGGGACCTACTACTAAAGCACTAAGTGTCTCCTGAACTTGTTTTTGCAGGTCATTAAAGCTATTGAGGATGGTTTTCGTTTGCCTGCTCCTATTAACTGCCCTACACCTCTCCATCAGCTAATGTTGGACTGCTGGCAGAAGGATCGCAATGAGAGACCCAAATTCACACAAATCCACAGTATCCTCAACAAAACTGTGCGCAATCCTGATAGTGTAAAAACATCCACACTTGCCCGTACAAGGTATTTATTTTTGTCTATTTCCCTAGCACTGCACATTTACTGATATTGCAGGGTATTATGAGTGAATGGGGGCAGCAGCTTGCTCCCACTGTACAAAGACATTCTGGTGGATAACGGGGCTCCAAATGAGCAGTTTTCTAACTGTACCCCCGGTGTGAGTGTATGCATGTTTCTCTCTGGGCATCTGCCCTGAGATGGACTGGTGTCCTGTCCAGATTGTATCCTGCTTTACAGCCATTGCTTGCCTATTCAGGTATTCGGTAACATTTGGTGCATTCGGGTACAATCGAGTACATTGGGTACATTCAGACACATTCTGGTACATTTGGGTACGTTTGGGGGTTCATTCGGGTACGTTCGGGCATCTTCGTGTACATTGAGGTACATTTGGGTACATTCAGGTGAATCGGTTACATTTGGGCACATAGGGTACATTCTGGTACATTGGGCATATTCAGGTATATTCAGGTATATTCTGGTACATTGAGTGCATTCAGGTACATTCTGGTACATTGGGCACATTCAGGTATATTCTGGTACATTGGGTACAGTCAGGTACATTGGGTGCTTTTGGGTACACTTGGATACATCAGGTACATTCTGGTTCATTTGAGTACATGGGCACATTAAAGTACATTCCTGTACTTTAGGGTACATTGAGTACATTCAATTACACCTGGACCATGAACATGGTCACAATTGTGATTGAGATATACTTTGGATAGTCTGATTTTTTGTTTTTGTTGTTGTTGTTCACCTTTTCAACCCTGCCATTAATTCCACATTCATGCAGGCAACATCAAATGGGTTTTTAACAACTTGTATCCTGAAGATTCCAGCGTTTATTAGAGATCTTCAATAGCTGACTTTTGATTTGTATTTGCCTTATATATCACTTGTCTCACAGCCTGTGTCTGAAAAATATATTTGTATTCCCTTCCTGGAAGGATCATTTTATGTTATTTGCTTTACATTTTCTTGCTCCTTGTCCATGTATAATGTCACTCAAAACTACATCTTTTTAAAAATATTTTTCTTGTTTAACTCTCATTTGCAGAAACTTACCCATAACAGAACTGAAAAAAATTGTAATGACCTTCTGATTTTTCTTTCTCTTATGAACTGGGGTTATTTTTTAAGTTTTCCAGTCTGTCGATGCAGCTCCCTTCCTTAGTTCCATTTGAAACATCCTGGATAAAGTTCTATAAATAGTATTTCTCCTGTCCTTTAGTACAACTAGGAAAATACCACCCTGGCTCCCGTAATGCCTTAGTATCTGTTATATTTTACTCAGATTACAAATTACTCGGTACTTATGTAGGTCCTTTTATAACCAGGGAACACAGTCAAAATCTTTTTTTTAATTCAGAATGATAAACCAGATTTAAAATATTTATTTAGCACCATGACTATTTGTTAGTACCGATCTGATATTATCTTGAGAACTAAAACCTTTACAATTATGTTGTTTCAGTATTAAAACATTTTCAGAATTATTTCAGAGATTTCAAGTTTACCTCTAGGGTTACCATACTGTGTCCACAATTTCCCATTGGTTCTACCCTGTGTATTTCTTTATATCCTGGTTGCTTGGGAAGATCCGGTCAATAAAGGCATCTCTAGTGGTGCCTTTACAAACTGGGTTAAGAAACAATTACTTACCATTTTCACTATATCAATTTCAGCATAACATTTTCCATCAGATTATCCCAAATTTTATATAAATCCAAATTTATTTTGGAGCATTTGAACCCCTTATACTGTACAGTACATACCATATTACTGTTGCTACATATAGTACTTTCATGAGCTCATCAAACAGTAAGCTAAAGTACAGTATGGGTGCACATGACTGTATTGGGTGGTTTATACAGTAGTTGTACCCAATACTAGCTTTTCAGTAGCCTAACATTCTTCCATTTTGTCCCTCATAGCTGTAACATAGAGAAATTAGTATTAAATCACTAATTTCTGATTAATTGATGTGTTCTAATGAATTGATATGTAATAGTGTTTTGTGTTTTGCATTTGCATTTTTGATCTAGATATTTTTGATGTACTGTAGATGTTTTACTGGGGGAGTTTAATTTTGTTACAATGTTTCCATGGTTTGGTCAAATTCTAATGATGACAAAGCCAGGCAATAAAACAAAGCATAGAGTACTTAAGCCGTTAACTGTTAACTCGTTAACTCACCTGGATGAGGAAATAACAGCACTAACCTGTCACAACCCCCCTCACTTATGAGGAATGAGCCAGGGAGGGTGCTGCAATGGTGAAACGGGATGGTGGAGCTGTGCTAGAAACAAGTGTACAGTCAGGAAGCATTTATACATAGGGAAGCAGAAGTGCAATGTTAGAATGTAACTTCATTTCGAACTTTTGTAAATAACACTATTTGTTGAGGTAACAATATAATGTATAATTTTTTACCCAGATCCTAGAGGGATATTTTGTTTATTTCAAATCAACTCATTTTCTTCATTGAACCCTTAATTCTTGTGGGGAACAGTATTAAGTTCCTGTGTGGCTGTACAATCATACTGTATAATTGATTAAATATCAAATTAAGGCAGTTGAAATAAAAAATAACAAGTAGTAACTTAAAGAATTATTAAATACAGTATCTATTAGTTTTGCTGCCCATCAGACACAGATGTCTGAATTAAGAAAGGTGTTCTATAAAAGAAAATACGAAGTATCTTAAAAATGGTTGGAGGGATATACTGTATAGTCATATGAATATATAGTCATCTGAATATATAGACACAACAAATAAGAATTAGCAACTCTGAACAATGGTATTATATTAAAATATACAGCATAACATAACTATTACAAGCAATATTTCTGGTTAATGACATTATTAGAGTTTCATGCTAAACGCCTTAAGGGTACCAAACAACACTCACTCACTGTAATGTCATTGTGTTGCAGAACTCTCAGTACCTCCATTCCTTTGACTGAGCGCACCTTCAGCTCCTTTCCCAGTTTCAGCTCTGTGGGAGAGTGGCTGGAGGCCTTTGAGATGGGCAGATACAAGGATAACTTCACAGCAGCTGGCTACTGCTACCTGGAGTCAGTAGCACGGATGACAGTCCAGTAAGTGTCTAGAGTAGCAGTGTGAATAGTGCTGCACTTACTGTACATTATCACAAGAAATCCAACAATCAGTTAACAAGACAAAATGACTTTGTGTGAGAGAAATCTGGTTTTGGTTTTCTGACAGAAGTTGAAAACTTTGAAATAGTGTGTGGAGAAAAGAGTCTTTCTTCCTCTTCAAACTTCACACATTTTTTAAATCTTTTTAATCTGGAGCAAACATTGCTCTTCTGTTGCTATTAGTGTCAAGAAAAAGTAGGCTGTATTCTTGTACAGAATCTTTTAGACCTGAAACATACTATACTAAATAATATATTCGGATTACTAATAAAATTATCCAACAGTAAATATCTCAGTGTTAATATCTATGTGAACCCGAAGATTCAGTTACTTGTAAGACATTTCTAATACCTGCTTCTGAAAGCACATCAGCTTTTATAAATTCTGGCTTATTCCTCCTAACATGCTGCTTCAGATTGGTGACACATGAACAGCTCACCTCAGGTGCTGGTATAACACTTCAGTGGTGGTTAGTTCAGTACCCTGACTTGACTAATCCAAAATTCAAAATTTATTTTTCAAGCATTCTGCTATAAATCTGTCATTTGTTAAGTTGTAGTGTTATTCCCTTTGACACAAGAGGTTGTTATTCTCACAGGCTTACTGTACATACGGCTTTGGAGTACCCTTAAAACACCACATAGTCAGCTATCGTATTATGAAGATTATACATTTACTGTAACACAAGCTTCTTGACAGGAAAAAGCAGGTTAAAAAAGAAAAATGATGAACATAAACCCATGACACAAAAACACTGGTGACTCACATCATTACTGATAAGCTGGCATTACAGAGACTCAGTGTCCAGCATGTGTTGCCATTATTGATGGAAAAAATGCAGGAGTGAAGTTTGGTGATGCCTCTCTCTTTTTTGTTTGCTCTGCTCTGCAGGGATGTGATGAGTTTGGGGATTACATCACTCGATCACCAGAAGCAGATCCTGACTGCTATCCAGACACTGAGAGCACAGGTCATACAGATGCATGGCCGCGGGGTACAGGTGTAGCCCTAAAGGACACACGCTTGATGTACTTTTAAAGTTAAAGGAAGAAAGACTGCCAAGGGCCGCTGACAACATGCATTTTACAAATGGAAGAGTCCAGCGGGAGGTCCTGTGGAAAGAATCTGGGAGGAGTGGATTCAGCTGAGCTTGCAGTGCTAGTCTAATAGTCCCTTTGTAACAAGAGGTGCTGTTCTTCTTTGGCACATGCCGGTTCTGCATCGGTACAGATAACAGGTTCTGTTTCCACCTCTGAAAATGCTTTAATGTGATTCGATTACTATACTGTCTGTCATACTGTGTCTGTGATGACTTCCAGGACTAACCTAGGAACGTCAAATTTTAACAGGGTCCTAAACTTTTGTCAAAAAAGCACTCACTGTGAGAGGCCCAGAGAGCAGAGATCATGATCACTGTCCTGTACCTGATCTGAATATCTGGAAAGATGCAACACATTTTAAGCATGAGAAAAGGTGGAAAACTTTCTAGTGGAGTGAAAAGAGAGTAGTTAATTATTTGATATTTTTGTTTCTATGTTACAGAATTGCACATACATGTCTCTACAGACATTTGATGGCAAGATTAATGATTGTTTATTAATTGTACCATTCTCTGGGCCATTTTTAAATATTTTTTTGGTACATGTAGACCAGAAAAACACAGTATTTCTTTAGTATCCATATGCTATTTGTTTTTGTGGCATCTTGGATAAAGGAATACCAAACATCAACATATGTAAGTGGATTTTGTTCTCACTTACACTATTTTTTTTCTTTTCCTAACTGATTACATACAAGCATTACCTAAATCAAAAGGGATACTGCTGTGTCTGCACACATAATAAACACACTGTAGCTTCTGAATTTGCAAGTTGGTGTTTTTAAATGTCCTCCCAATCCATCACCAGTTCTGTCCCAAGAGACAGTTAACCGTTTGTGTAAACCACACAACCTGATTTTGCATTTATAAGCCGAACATAGCAAGATGGATAATAAAGATAAAAACTTCTGGCAGCCGTTACAGTAGATATGCACAGGCACTGAACCAGATGTTTATGTTTGGTCATGATGGTAAGTTTTTTATGGTGTGAGTGTAGTTTTATTAAAATCTAATTTCTTAGAAAAAAAGTGAAAAAAAAAACTTTATATTGACTGCAAGCTTTATTTTTGCACTCATTTAAGCCAACAGTCTCTACATTAGCATTTCAGATTCTCTTGAAAGCTGAAACCGGAGTGAAGTTGTCTCCATTTGGCTTTTTATTTGCAAATGCAAGCCCTTGCCACCATGCAGTGCAAGTGTTAATCATGAAGGATTTCACTTCCTGACAAATGCCCATGATAATGAGAAGGCTTGAGCACAAAAGGGTAAAATTTGCAAACCATTACTCATGTGGGTCTAGATGGAAGAAATTGGCGATAGAAGTAATGAAGCATTAATTCTGGGTACAATCCCACAGAAATGCAATATGTATCACGGAAAGGCTGGGATGTGATACTGTTTTGTTTTGTACTGAAAATATTTATCTTTAAAACCCAATAACGCTAAAAACAACCTCCAAGTTAAAAATCATAGTATTCATAGAATTCATTTTTAATGACTTCCTTTATATCGAAGAAGCTGCATAAATAGTTGATACCCTCCAGACGTGCACCTTAATTCCACATTTAATCTACAGAATTTTTTTAATTCAATATACAATTTAGATAAGCTTACCTGTGCTAAAACGTTGCTGTAAACCTCTACAGTAATTGTCAATGCAGAAAACTGCTCCAGCTTGTTTTAATAGAGCTATTAATCTGTCTTTTAGAGCCTCTGCAAAGCTGCGAGAGAATCCATTGGCTGAAAAAACAAGATTCTAGATCTACACAGTTTTATATTTGGCTATAATTATTAGCTAAAGAGCCAGTCCATGTGGAGAAAAAAACTTTGAGGGTGTAATTTTACTTCATAAGAAATAACAACACCCAAGAATGAAAATGTATGGGAAATGTTTATTGAGTTTTTTAATTATTGGGTATCGTAGACCATTTCCCTGGCTGCAGGACAAGGAGGCAGGGAAGTTTAGAGTTAACACCATTTAGAGTGAGGAGTTAACCAAGGGGCAGCTACACAGCTGGAGATGGGTGGAGGAATATTAATGCAAAGAAGAAAATACTTACATTTAGTATCTTTAGTTTTGTTTGTTTAGAAAGTGGTGTTAGGAATGCTTAACGTTTGTGGCGGCTGAGACAGTGACAGTAAACATGGCTGCCATCCATTAGATTGTAAACTCAATTTGCATTAGCTTATTAGCTTTGCATGGTTAGACTGTTATTGCTTTATTTATTTATTTTATTTTATTTTGGTCAGGTGTTTTTCTACAGAGAAAGTTCTGCAGATAAACCCAAGATCATTACGGCAATGTCGGCAGCATTTTGGTGGAACTCAGGGCAACAGATTCCACAATTTCTTTTTCCAATTTTGTTCTAATATAATTTAAGAGCGGCACTTTTGATTTAAAAAAAACATGACTTGACATTACGATAAAGGTGCTTTGTGATAGAGGTTAAAATGATTGTTGTCATTTGAAGCTGAACAAATTCATGAAACAATACCTTGAAAACCACCTTGTAATTAATGTCTTTGTTTTTATTGTGAGCTATAAATATGTTTTACACTGCCCTGCACTGAAAAAATTGTACTGTAAGTGTCACAAAGGGTCCTGATCCTAAGATCCATTGTGTTTAGTTTATTATCCCCAACCCAACAGTGACTGGATCAACTGAAATTAGAATCAGCTTGGCTCAGAGAAGCTTTTTACATTTTGCACATATGAGGCATTTCAATAATTAAGGTAACAAGATCTCTCATAGTTAAAAATGACATTCCCAGCAGGTATAGCAATATGTTCGACACAGTATTACCATCGTCTGCTTCACCATGAGCCCACACAAGCATGCCACCTGTTCATCATAAAGACAAGAATCAGCTAAGGACGTCATCAAACACAGTAGTTTGGAGAGAGATTTGATTTCTGGGCGCAGAACACCACTGGGATTTATTGCCAACCTATGGATGTGCAAAGACCTCATATCGTACCACAGAAACAGGTGTGAGGGCGAAATGATCAATGAAATTGATAAAAGCAAGACAGATGTTCAACATGAACAGCTACATGGGCATCCAAGCACTTCCTCCACGAATGAGAATGTGTGCTACACTGAAACGTTATCAACCACTCCAGTTCCAATCACACTATTTACAAGCACACTTGTAGCATGGGAGTTCCTGTCACCTTATTTATGGAAACACCTTCATATTTACCCATAGCAACTATACATTTTATCTTTAATGGTTTGCAAATATTGCATAAGAAATAATACAGCAATTGATTTACTCGTGTTAAAATTTCTTATTTACACTGTGTATACACTAGGGATTCTTCTCCTGTACTTGAAAAATGTTAATTTTGTATGCATGTATTACAATGATGTTTCACCACGTCAGCAAGTCTAAATTAATTGAAACCTACAGGTACAGTAATCCTACAACCCTCAGCCAAACATAGCTTGTATACTATTTGTATGAGAGCATGTTTATATTTAAGATTGTTAGTCCAAAATAATGCCAATAATTAAAAATAAGCTGAGTTCCCTGCTTTAGGTCTCCATTATGTAGGATAAATATTTTGTAAATGAAAGTTTCTGTTGTAACAAAATCATTTTTGAGCATTTTTCTACAGACAAAGCTGGTTAAATTTTCTAAGCCATATCCTTTAACAAGAGAAGAGTCTGGTAGTATCTGGAATAGTCTGACAGTAATGTGTTGACCTTCCCTTTATACCACTAAAGCATTTTTATTCAGTTTAGAAAACGTCTTCACTCACTTGCTGCTTAATCTGGCTTTTTTATATATGTCCATGGTCAAAATGTGAAATAATGTAAATATGTATTTGAAAATGCAATCTATTTTTATAAGTTGTTTGAACAAGTGTATTCAAATATCTTCCCACTGTGTAACAATTTTATTGTTTGGGTTAGGAATATACAGTAGTTGAGAGAGTTTCTGAGTGTTTTAGAATAAAAAAGCAAGTTTTGTTATTTTTTTGATAATTTATACTTATTAGAACTCAGTTTCCTGTTAATATATAAGAAGTGTTATTAAAAAAATACAAAAATACCATTCTTGTTTTATTTGCTTCTTTAAACATTTCTGGTTGAGAGCATATACAGTATTAATAGTTAATTCTAAATACCTGAATGAACTACCAGAAAACAACACTGCAAAATTCATCTCTTGTTTAGCTGTCTCTGGTACACTGTTTTTACAGATATCTTCCAGGGAAGGCTTAAAGAGTACAAGGACATACTGTAAGGGAGTTTAAGATAATATTCTTCCCACTTTACTCAGCTACCCTGAAGACATGCCTTCTAGCTAAACCTGAACATATATTTTATTAATTTTACTCGCTGTCCTTTACACACAGTGAGTCAAAAGTACATCTATGCTGAAACAGCCTTGTGCGTTGTCTTCGTTAATTCTTTTCAGGACTTATACTTAATATTTGCTTATGCTTCAGAAAACTGAAAAAAAAATTCAGGACCTTTTAATTAAAGTGAAGGGAATCTCTCTGCCTGGAGTCTTGGAAGAAAAGTTAAGTCCTGACAGACTGCTTGCAGTCACACGGTTGGAAATGTCAGATTGCCAGTTCACTTGGAGAGAGAGGATAAGCAGTGACTTAACCAGCAAAAATGAGTTATGAGGTACTGTAGCTTTTAAGGTGCAACATTACAGCTGGTGATTGGTTTAGGATGTTATCAGGTATAATCCTGGTACACACCCTACAGGTCCCTCATTAGCGGATGTCCTTTGGGTAATGTACAGTGACCTTGGGCCAGTGATCGTAGCAGAAAGAGACTTGCTAGACTTAAAGGAGCCCATCTGTGCCATGTACAGTACAGTACCATTAAGATGTTTCACAATGGAGACAGCTTTAGGACATTCTAGTCTATAGGCATCTTGGAAGCTGTGTCTTATTACTGGGCCCCTTCTAATTCCATTCCTCTGCTCCTCTGCAGGTCCAAACTGCTTTGTCAAGGCAACAGAAAAATTATTAGAAACCTTTAACAGCTCTTAATGCAATAGCATGCTTTGCCACTATACAAGTAATGAATAACATTTCCTGTACTCTGCTAAATACTCTAAAACATTAGCGTTTCATCCCTAAACTTTCAGAAAATTCTGTTTGCCTAAAAATAAATACCTCAAATGTTTTCTTGTTTATTCTTGATTCATTGTTTCTTTTCCCTGTCTCCCATTCTGCTCTGTTAGGAAAGGGAAGCCATTACCTTAACCAAACCTTTTAGAAATCATTTTTCATTTAAGGAACAAGTAATAGGTTTATTCCATGCTAAATAAAAAAAGAAGAACACACACCTGAAGAAGGCTCCACGGCCGAAACGTTGTGTTTTCTTCTTTTTTCAGCATGGAAGAAACCAATTACTTGTTCCTTTGCAGCCTAAACCATGCTGACGCAGCTACCCACCTGAACTACGAAATTTGTCATTTAATTTCAATTCGTGAAATTTTACAGATAACTTAAAATCTCATACTATTATGGTACCAGGAAGGAGGGCCGGTATAAAGAAGGTTGTGACTAAGCAAATAATTCAAGGGTCGTTTAAAAAAGATCCGCTTATATCATATGCAGAGGTTTTCTTGTGTGTTCTTTTTTAATTTGGAAGCATGAATTATACTCACCAGAATCAGAGGATCCTCTGATGAATTGTCTCTCTCAGTGGCAGGCACTGCATGGATAGCTCAAGGAGCTGAGACAAAACCTCCATCACGTTCCCTGGTCTGAACAAACTCTGGATCTCAAACGTTTTGGGAACCAGTGAACCCGATGGACCATGCAGTCCAATCCCACACACCATTACTCTCATCACAACACAGCTGATTATGATCCTGCTGGAAGAATGGGATGAAATATGCATGTATTTCAGAACCTTGCCCTGTCCTTTTAAATCTACCCTGCTTTTTTACCTTTGTTTTTTTTTTCTCAAGTTATTCATTGGGGTTCCTAATATTGTGACTAGTCAGTATATTTTTGTACTCTGCTGTTTAGATTTTCAGATATGTAAGAATTTCTCTGAACAAAACTTTTTTTTTTCATATTTGAAATACTGTAGCTAATTATTTTTATTTTATGGAATCTGCAGTTGACCACCACTTACTGTATGATCCTCATGCTTTTATGAAAGTGGTGAGGACCAGGTGTGGTCTTCTCCAGCACATACTGTACACTGTCAGAGTGCCTCAAACTGGATCCCCCAGTGCTAATGGCAGTTCGAATGGATTGGCGGAGTGATTCTTCCCTCACACCATCATTACAAATTGCCCAGGCACAGGGATGGTGTGTTGCATAGAATATTCTGCCCACTCAGTCTGAGCAGTCCTCAGAAATGTGAAATTAAGAAAATATGATAATGAGAACAAGCGTGTTAGCCCATCAGTGCTCATATATTTTATATACCCTGATTCCTTTACCACAGAATTCCTAGGTGTGAAAACTGCCAAAATGTTCCATGTGTCAATAACTCTTATGTAAACAGGGGTGTTGGTACAAATTGTTTTAGAATGTTTCCATTTACTGTATGTTCTGAGGATCCAACAACACCTGAAATAACTGTTTAGATCAAAGTTTTAAAAATTTTGAAGACCTCAAACTATCAAACTCAAACTTTTTTTATATAACATATCTTACATAGATTGAAAAGATTAAGCTCCTTTACCCTGTTGTGCCTTTTGTTTTAGTGTGCAGGGTTTGAGAATGCAGGGTGTTCAAGATACAAGATGGTGGCATCCCACAGTTAGACTATTGAGTGCTATTACTGTCAAATTCTACAAATTAAGTTACATTTCTGGCTGTTAACTGTTTGATACTTTCACTTTAAATTGTAGCAACCTGGAAAGTTTTATTGACTGATGTTTCTTTGAAGTGCCATGACAGAAGAAAAGATCAATTGAAACACTCCAAAAAGAGAACAATAAATTGCATGAGGCTGTCAAAACACTCACCGCCCAAGTCAAAACTATTGACTATGAAAATAAAGCAATGAAAGAAAATTTTAGACTTTCAGTGCCACAGCACAAGCGACAACTTGATTTCACCATAAAATCTGAACATACCTGACAACTCAGAAAATGCAACACAAATTAATTAAATCAGCTTTGAAACTTTCATCAGAAACTCTAAACAAAATAATTTCCACTTGGTGCAAAAATCAAGACACAATGCGTCACACAATGGACTAAGGTAGGCCAAAGTACTGCAGGTCCATTTTATAAAATAATCTACCACAAAGTACTCAAGTGAAGTAAGTGCAGTTTATTTACACTGCTTCCCATTTCCCCCACAAGAACAAAAATAATCTTCTGCAATTACTCTTATGACTTATGACTTATGACTTATGACTTATGACTTATGACTTATGACTTATGACTTATGACTTATGACTTATGACTTATGACTTATGACTTATGACTTATGACTTATGACTTATGACTTATGACTTATGCTCTGATTTCAGCCACAACTACCTAACTCACCAACTGACTCCACTATTAGTCTGAGGAGCCAGCTTATATACAGTAGTATGTAAGCCCCTCCCCCATTTGGAACAAACCATTTATCCTTTCAAAATCATAATTTCACAATTAATAAATAAATTCATTTGATTTCTTACAAAAGAACAGAATCAAATATATCTTAATAACACAGTTTACATTTCCCTTTATCCTGGTTCAATAAACATCAACAAAAACAATCAAATTTCCCCCTCCTCACATGCATGTGGTTTTAACCATCTCCATAAATACACCTTTAGAAGTAGGGTTAGGTTTGGCCTTCTAAGGCCACCATAGGTTGACCCATCTTGGAAGTTCTGACACCAAACAGTGAGTATCATTCATTTTGAGAGCACTCTCAATTCATGCCACAGTGCTCACTCATACCTGTATGTTTTAAGTATGTGAAATGAAGTAATAGCAGCTACTAGTCAAGTGTGCATCCTCAGGAATGTTTCTAGCAACTGTTTAAGGGAAGGTGTATGAATAGTGTTTCCTGTGCTCCTTGTATCTCATGACAGGCTCCTCTGTCACATAATGGAATGTTCTCAGACTCATTGTTGAGAAATATGAACATTGAAAACAGGCAATTGCTGTAGTTAGGAAAGCAGCATGAAATACAAGATATAAAGGAAAAGCCTGCTGCAATCATGAAACAATATTGGGGAAAAGAGAAAGTGCTGTACAGTACAATTGATCAAAACAAGTGCAGTACTATTAGACCTGTCCTACCGTAGGTTCTGTGACTTCTGTATATTGTCCTTTTGTTGGTATATGTTGGCATTGTATTTGTGTATGACTGGTTATCAATGAATTAATGTTGGATTAGGCTTGGGAATCATGCAATAAGGAGAGAAGTAAATACTGCTGAGTTCTGATACATAACAGTATATAAATTAAAGCTGCTTTGTTATAGTAATGTTGTGTACATCTGGACTAAATCTGTATACCTGTATATTAATATTATTATGTATTAATATTTTAAGCAAAAAAAGTTTACAATTATTACATATGTATACAACATAATGGTTTATTAGGGACTTTGTAATTAACAAAAAGCTATTCATCTTCACCACTTGGAAACAAAGCTATCTCACTTCTACACCATCTATTAAAAAATAAGTCTAAAATAAAATAAGAGTTGGTCAAAAATATGGCATTGAAAAGCAGTACCTATGATATTTTCAACATTAACATGCAATGAAAGCACCAAAATAAAATGAATGATACCCTTCAACTGCTTCTGCTTATGGAATATATCAGTTCAGTTTATCATATGCACAAGTGCAATGAGATACTTATATAATGTATATTAATAAAACATCATATGCACAAGTGCAATGAGATGCTTATATAATGTATATTAATAAAACGGTAAATTCAAAAATGTTTTGTCTCCAAACAATATAAAATTGTATCTCCCTTCCAATCAATTAATGTGAAACAGGTCTACAGTATAAATAAAGATACTGACTTCTGTATACAGTACAAATCTTAATTATCACAGATGTATATTGACTCAGATACATTAACACACTGTACACTCAGCACTGCAAATGTATACTTTCATGCCGTTTGGCTTTGCCCACAAACTCAACAGTTCTGGCAAGAAGTTGTCACCGAACATCACCTTTTGGGGTGCAGCACCTCTCTATTCCCATCTCTATGCTTACTTGAAGATTTTACAAAATATGATCAGTCAAATAATAGCGCCACCCCCATACGTATTGTTTGATCAAGAAAACAATCCTTTTCAACTTTCCATTTCACAATTTTATTAAACACACAACATACTGTATCCCTAAAAACACAGCTTCTCTAAAAAAATAAAATAAGTTTAATGAAATACCTACTCCTCCTCAAGCATTCCAATTACAAATCCCTAAAATTGCTGATGAGCTAATGCCACTTACAGTATCTGACATAAAAACACACGTGCACTCGCACAATACCCCTCAGAAATACTTAACACTCTATCATGTCAGTTCCACATACAGTACATTCAGAATACTCATACACTAGCTGAGATACCTCATACATTTATAGACCATTGTCATTTCAATTATACTGTAGTTACAATTTATTTTTTTATTTTCCTATTTTTCCTATTTATTAATATAATTTATTTATTCTTACTTTTCTTAACATTTCCACTCCCCAGAGTAGAAATATCAATTTCAAACAGATGACAATGACATGTTCAGCATGTCTAGGTGTAATTGATCTGTTTTATGAGAGAATAATAAAGAAGCCTCCTTCAGCCTGTTCTCATTCCCATGAGCTCCAAAGTGAGTCATGTATCTCTTCGCTGGACTCTCTCCTTGGCTTCTTGTGTCTTTTGTAAATTTGTGTAAACTTGCCATACCAGCGTGCAACTGCAGTACTCTAGAGGTCTGCTATTTCAAACATTTTCAGTATAGTGTCTCTTGACTTGTATTTCTGCTTTTCTTTGTCTTTGTTTTCTTTTTGATTACTTCAGTGACTTTCCTAGATGGTTATGCAATTAATCTACTTGTATAGTCTTTTTTCCCTACTGTGTGATACAACATATATATATACTATAGTATGAGAGAGTTCTTTGCCTTATCCCGTGTGACTCAGCTTTGTACAATGCCCATCATATTCTTTTTATTGTCCAGGGTGACTTACAAAGTATACAATTTTTGCATGTGTTAAGTGTTAAGAAAGCTTACTGTTGATTTGTGTCCAAAGCCAGTTTAGAATCCATCTAGGTGATGCACCATTAACTCATACTACTAAAGATTTGAAAATATGCTGCTTGTAAGGAATCTTGTCAGCTTCTTTATGGAAATCCATTCAATTTTAAGAGCACTCCATGTGTCAGTACTTTGTGACCTCTTTAACGAACCTAATGTGAAGATTTCTAGATCAAGACCTCCCTCTGTGGTGCCCATTCTGTATTCCCCCTCAAAATGCCAGAACCATACACATACGATAATTTCTCCTTAATGATTGACACTAGTGACCAAGTATCACTTGGGAAATCCTGGCTGCTGTCTACCAATATGTTCTGAACAAAGCCTCAATGCCTGGACTGTAATGCTCACCCTGTGTTACTGTATGAACAAAGGCCTGTATTTTTTAACCCACTCAAGAGCCCACCTGTGTACAGCACTGGCTATAGAAAAGGATATGCAGTGATTTATAAACCTCCTATAGATTTCTAACCATCAAAGCAATCAGCGAAACTGCTGGACAATTTCCCTCAGTTCGCGATGGACAGCACATTGTGATACCTGCATGAAACACCCACTACCTAACTGACTCTCTCCTTCACGCATGCAAACAGAGAGCTCCACATTAGTCCCTGAACAGCTGCTGTTTTTTCCCCCCCTTTGGCTCATGATAACCAGACAGCAGTTTCTTCTTTTAATTTTTATGGCAGGGCACCATACGCAAAAAGAGAAACTAGCCAGGAACTGTCAGGGATTGTTTTCCTGTTTTATTCTTTGTGATCTGCAGGGAAATGATCCTTGAAGACTCCAGGCATTCCAAGGTGCCAGGAACTCCTTTTACTCTGTATTGATGGTGTCAAAGCAATTATCTTGTACAGAGCCAGGCTGTGTTTTCTCCGTGTTGATACAGCATACAAACTGCTAATGTCTGCATCTTACACGGCCAAGCAAGACCTCTTCATGTAATAAGCGCCATAGAAAGATGGCATACTCTCTGCTATCCCACCCAAGTCCTTGTGTAACATGCCTCTTGGGTGCCATGTGATTCCAAAAGTATTATATCTATACTAGCTGACTGTAAAAAGAGCAGACTGGTAGTCTGGCACCCCTAATGCTCAGCTGCCAGAGTTCACATCTAGTCTGTTCTCTGAGTTTTGAGCCACTGTTGCACATCTGCTGCTTGTCCAGCTGCCTTTAATTTCTCTGTGGGTTTGCCCTGTCATGCTCTACTTGTGTAAAGGGGCTGTGTACCATACCTATAGAAAAGATATGAGCCCTGCTCATTCTATGTAAATGGGATCTAAACAGTAGGTGTTTCAGCTGACCTCTCATTTACTTAATTGAACCATTAATCAAACTATTAAGTGGCTAATTAGACCTTTTTTGTTTTGTTTTCAGCATCTAAAACCTGTAGATTTTAATAAACTTTATTAATATAGAGCTTTCAAACGTAACGTCTCCAATTACTTCTTAGAATAAGTTGCTGGGTATGTTTTCATAGATGGAATTTTACAACATTATCAGAGCTGATAAATTAAGCAAATTATTTGCCTTGGTAGAAAAATGTTTGACTGGAAAAAGAGATGGAATGTGTGTGGACCAATCTGGAGGACCAAGAGTTTTTTTTCAGTTAAGAAAATCCTTATTTTGTTCATTGCTAATTACTGTAGTACTCATTAGCAAGATCAATAAGATTGATTATTAACAAATAAGACTCTAGTTGCAGTATGTTATTGCAATGGAGGTGGATGGGTCAGATGCTGTAAGTTCTAGTATAAAAGTATCTCTTCTTGGACACAGACTAATACCTTTGACGTCTTTGACCAGCCTGCCTGCCTAGAGTGCTGTAATCAGTAGAGTAATTGATCATACTTTTATATTTTCTTAATCATGGACTTATTTTGTGTTTGTTGCCCTGTTCTGTAGACCAAAAAGATAGTGTTTTCTTAAGTTTTGCCTTTAATGCAAAAAAAACATTAGGTGTTGATTGTTTCAACATTTCCATTATTGGGTTTGGTCTTGAAAGTACGTATTGCTTGAAGTTTTAGATCCCATTCCGTGTTATCCTGACTTAACACTGGGGGACTAAGGTACAGTGCGACATAATGACAAAACTGAATTGGACATTTATGATAAATGCACTTATGAAGGGAGAAATATAACCCAGACAATCTCAGCAAAGCAGTTACTTTACAGTGTTCAGAATTTAATGTGGTGATGGCAATAATGAAATGTATTTTAAGCGCATATTGTAAATCTAGTCCTTTGATTTTATTTTTTTTACAAATGTCCTTCTGAAGCAACAAGACTTTCGGGAAGTTTGTGCAAAATGCTTTTACATTTTGCCAAAAAACCTTTTAGATGGCTTTCTTGATGACAAACACTATTTTCCCTCGTCCCTCGTTATGGGTTTTCTCACATTGCACACCAGGTGATCAAAGAATCTCTTCATGCAGGTAGCTTTCCAAGTTTTTTTTGTTTCGAGTTGAGCTGCAGTTTTCATACAGTACAAAAAAAGCCCATAGCAGGAGGCGAGCAAGATACAGCACTCCCAAACCCCCCCCCGGTCTTGTCACACTCTTTAACAAAATAATGCTTATTCCTGAATTTGTAAACGAAAGTGAACACATTTGTTGGTTATATTTATTTTTTTCTATTATTAATGCAGTATTTTGGTGTGATCCTAATGAATGCTATAGAGGGATGAAATATGTATTGAGTACTTGGTGTGCCTCACTTACAGATGCTGCCATCTAGAATGCACATGTAATAGCATTAGCAGTAAGCTGACTGCGATATACTGTGGTGTCACTGCTCAAAGAAGATTGATGTATAGAACACGCAGTGGATTAGATTTTAGTCAAATGGTGATGCCATTTAAACTGTTTTACTACTGTACTTTAAATCCACTTAATATGGAATATTAATATGGAACCATGTAACTAAAGGGAAATGTTAGGTGATAGAGTGCAGTAGAGTGCTATTAAAATATTAATTTACAGATATGCATATATTTATATAGCTGGTAGTGGAAGCTGAAAATTAAATAAATATGGCGTGAAACAATATTTGTCCTTATTTATAAACATTTTCTGTATCAAAATCCTGGTCACTTGGTCCCATGTTTTTTTTGGAAAAGTTTTGACTGCTCATTTTAACTACATTTCTCATGAACACTTGATGTCATTATTTTGGAAAGATTTAATGGGTCTGCTTTAATAAACTTCCCTTGTAGTTACCTTGTTATTTTCAAAATAAAAACAGTAAACAACATATACTGTACTTGAAAAAACATAACCTGTATACAGTAAGTACTTATAAACTACTCAAGCTAGGCAGGACCTGCAGATTATGCAGATTATATATATATATAATACAATAGTTTTTATAATAATTTGGCTTCACCAAAGGTGTTAAGTGCTTTCCTGGCAATGCTCATTTCAGTGTAACTTTTCTGAATTCAGGGGTGTTTACCAACTTGATGGTTGCATTGTCTCTTGACAGTGGGCAGTACTTTGGAAAATGAAACTGTTTCATGCTTCTGGGGTATGGTGCAAAGTTTTCTACCTTTTTTATTTATTTGTAGTTTTCTTTCATTCATTTACACATGCAAGAAGCCAGCCATGGCTAGAAGTCATACAAGATATGTATTAGATGTATCTTTTTTTTTTGTTAAACCAGATATTTCGATAAGTGTTTGATAGTACCATATTGTACTTTATTTTTCCCAGTTTGTATTCTCAGTGGGACACTGTTACTGTAAATGATCTCACTGCAAAGTTTTCTTACAGTTTATTTTCATTTACATGCAACACTGTCTTCAGCAGCTGCTGGAAGGTGTCTGGATAGCCTTGTCAGGAAACAACGAGTGTGTGTGGGGCAGCACTTCTCTTTGAATGCCTGTATTATTAAGAAATAACATTTAAATTAGTTTTATCTCTAAGCATTGCAGATGCTACCAAGCAATAAATAATTTGCACCTTCTTTGTTAATTAAACAGATGGGAACAAGAAATGTTCTATGACTGATTCAACTGCTCAACAAGTACTTAGTCCTGTGCACAATATGGGCATTTTCATCTGTTAAGCTTAGAATTAGGAAGGAACCGTTGGTTATTGTACAGTTGTACAGAAGCAGCTGATGGCAGCTTTTTACATCAATTGATCACATTATTTTATAAAAGGCAGTTGGTTGCTGTGATGCTGCCAAAGGACACATTTATTGTCAGCTAAGTTCTCTGATGTCTGAGGTAATACACTGCTGATCTACAGGGGTAAAAATGAAAACTACATGTTCATTATTGTTTATTTCATTATTCGTTATTGCAAAACAATACCCACTATCCCAAACCTTCCAGTAAGATAAGCTCTGTAGTGCAAATGTTTATCCTTGGTTGTAACTCAGCTGCTCTCCACATCGCTCATAACAAAATAACAAGAAAGTCAGTCTTCACTTACTCAAGAATAATAGGGAAAATAATTTCAAAACCATTTTTTTCCCCCAAACTAACACATGCAGGTTGAATTTGGAAACACAACAATCTGGATTTTTTTTTAGGTTGAATGCAACAAAATATCCTATAATGGCTTTAGAATGCTTGTGGCTCAAAACTGACATGTCTACAGAACAGTAGTTTCCTTGGATACAGCAGGAACTGGGGTTAAAAGAATGGAAACAAATATTCCATATCCAAAGGCATTTAATCCTGAACTTTGGTCTCATGTGAACTAAACAACTGTTAGAAACCCAGCTACCTTTTTTAGAAAAAAAGTATTTTCCCCAGCTCTGTCAAAAGTAGTTCATCTGATCCCAGATGAAACCACTCTTTGGCAGTTTATTGAAATGTTAGGCTGTCATGTCAGTGAAACATTAAGCTCGCTAGTGATGAGTGTAGAATCAATAAGCAGAGAGCTGCCAACGTGTATAAGACAAAAATCACTCAGATGTATTGAGTAGCCATTGTCAACTGTTGGCTTTAACGATTTCCCCTAGAATAAAACATTTTTTGAAAAGTGATGTGGATAGAAATCAAATCTTCAGAGAAAATCTTGTATTCAAAATTATAGAAAGTGCACGTTTAATAGTCTAAAGCCAGTTCTTTAAATAAGTTCGTTAAAGTACTTAAATTCTTACGCTGGGATGACAAACGCAGAACTATAATTTAATTTACCACATGGACAACATAAAGTGACAATAGATGCACAAGTGAGGTGGTCATGTAGCACGTCTTGCTCGTTTGGAAGTTTTGCAGTTGAGGAAAGCTATAGTTCTATCCAGGTTTTTTTTGTGATAAGTTCCAAGAAATTAAAATGTTACTGAACCAAGTTTGAAAATGCAAGATCCTTTTGGTTCCCTGTCTCTGTCTCAATCACAGTGCTCCTATTAGATTACACTGTATAACAGATCAAGAAAAGTCTTGTGCAAACAACCTACAGTATACTGAACCCTTTCTTACTCAAAACTCTTGAGCAAGCTCTGTGGTTGAGCTGCTGTTTCACAAAGCGTATATATTGTCTCAAAGGGAGAGTTTTGAACATAGTAATGGGGTTATTTGTAAAGATGTTCTATAGCAGGCCAGAACTCTCCTCTACATAAATACGCTGTACTCACTGGCTGCCCGCAACTCTGTGTGCATCTTTTCTAACACTCTGCATTTCTGTTCCATGAGACACAGAAACCCCCCACAACAGGCTTTACTAAGACCTTTACCACTGTCACCACAAACTCCTACAGTAAGTCCCTTCCATATGTTATTCCTGCTAGTTCAGAGCATCCCACTTCATATTTATGGGGAACATTTTTACTGTCTAGATGTATTATTTTACATTTATCCCATTTTACATATTGCATGTAAAATTACAATTAAATCTACAATATTAAATTTCATTTGCCAGGTGTCTGACCTGTCCTGGACAGTGCCTTTGCCCTGTGGTTTTCCATTGCTATTTTTATAATGCTTGTCACCCCCTCTGTTTTGTTGTTCACACAGAAGTTTCTGTGTGACCTCCAGCATTAATATATGCAAAAGGAAGAATGCAGTGGACAATGCTGTGTTTTTCCCTAGTTTAACTTTATGCTCCTTGTTTTGAAGCTATTGGACTATCTGTAGACCAAGACCTTTCTTTATTTCCTCTCTATGACCTCTCATTTCCTGGCCTATACAAATGTTACACTGGCAAATTAAAGTTAAATTCTGGAAGGAATTAAAGAAAGTATTAGCATTTTAGAAACTTTAAAAAAAAGCATCACTGTGATTATGACTAACAGTAAATCCAAAAGACAAAGACTTCACAAAGACAATGTTCATTCTCCTTACTTGCATAATCACCATGGAACGTTAAAGCAACTGTTCAGGTTTAGAAGTTGGAGACCTCCCCCCTTTGTTCTAAAGCATTAGTCATGTATAGTATGATTAGAGGATTACAAAGTTATAAAAATGAATGGAAAACAGTAATTGAGATCACAGCCCCTATTTGCCCTTATCAGAGTTGAACCAGACACTTTCTAGAGATTATAACTGAAACCATCAGCACTTATGGAGTTTGAATGGGGCAATTAGATCAATGATCTGATAATCTGCAACCTTGCTTTGAGAATGGGTTTTCATCGATCAGGAGAGCCTAGTGCCTAGTGTTCAAATCAAGGGTATAGAGTCACTGGCCAGATTAAGAAAAATAAAATCTTTAAAGTGCATTTCGCTTCCCTTTTGAATAGAGTTCAGAAAGTGTAAAGTAATTTACAATAAAATGACTTATTAAAAAGTTATTTTTACATCACAGATTTAATCATGCATTGCTTTAAACCCAATAAAGTGCAAGTTATGTTGTTCATTTCATAATTTAAAACAAATATATGGCTTAAATAACCGATGTTTTTCAAAAACCAAAGTTAAAAAGCAGAGTTAAGAAAATATTTTGTATACAGCACCATACTGTATTGTAATGTTTTCATAACAACCATCAAAATATTCTGTATTCGTATGGTTTGACATAACTGCATATTAGTGTAAACTGCACTACAAATATAGTATACAGTTTGTGATAAGAGTATTGTTTTTACTCATATACTGTATGTAAAGCAGCGGTGCAGAACTGTAGTACAGGAGGTCACATTATCTGGAGGTTTTTGATTCTGCTTTTACTCTTAAATTATTATTGAGTTAATCATTAACTTAACTGAAGAACTTTAACACTTTTCAGAAGACATCGGCTGTTGGCAATTTGAAAGAAACTAAAGAAAACTGACTGAATTATTGCCCTTTTGTGGCAAGAATATTCTGGTCCTTACATGTATATTGGCATACAAATCACTGCATTTCATATCTGAGAGAATACACATGTCAAAATGTATGGTATCCAGCGAACATTAGTGCATTACTAACTCATGTTTCCTGCACTGGAATGAGCAAAGTTTGTATTTTGACAAACAACAGCAAGAGAAGCACAATTCCTCTATGCCATTGTGAAGGGTAAAACTTCAGTTTTGCATTAGAGAATCATAGTCAGATCATCTTTAAAAATAATTTCTCAATTGAAATCCTGACAAGTGAAGCAAAAGAGATGAAGACTTCTCCATATTAATAGGAGTCTGTATCCCCCTTGTTGATTTTAAGTGTGACTTTTCTTCTGAGAAATTACATTTTCAAGCCATTGTCTTGGCTTGAATGAAGCATTTGATGGTATTGGACTAGGTTGGTTTGACTAGAGCAGTTAAGCAAGTGATCCAAAGGTAAAGTTGAAATATAATCTCAGAATAAAAACACAAGACCATGAGAATTAAGGGCGAAGGAGAAACTACAGCAGAACCTCGCTGGATTTCACCTTAGGTGTCCTTTCTTTCCTTATTGATTGACTTGGATATATTCATCTCTTTTTCACTGGAGGATGCCTTAAAGGCCTGCTCTTGCCTCTTCGGCAATTTAATTTCATAATTAAGAAGGAGACTAGGGCTTTTATCTGGGTGCTATTGACAGCCACCTTGGAAGTCAAACAAAAGGGATCACCCTTATCATCTCCACACACAACCTGATTTTTTTTGGACAGTGGAGCCATTTTGAATACAACCTCCATGGACATAAATAATACTGGGCAGCAGCGGAAGCAAGGCTGCTGTTTTTTCAGCCAAAAACAAAATAATAAGCCTTTCTTTTAACTGGAAAATGCTGGTGTGGGTTATACTTTGTCTTTGCCTGAGCAATCTGGCCCTCTGTTAGCTCTGCCTTGCTGTGAAATTTTAGCAGCTCCTTGGGTAATAAGTAGTGACTGGAAATTGATGAGCATGACAAAAGATGACACTGTGTGCTCCCTTTTAAGTATTCCCCATCTACGGCATGTTTTCTCTGAGTCTTAGAGACAATAAACTGATAAAACAACACACCAAACGAATCCTTTCTTGGTAATCCAAGCATGCATTTCACAAGAACTTCAAAGGCAGATCTCAAATAACTAATTTCAGCACTTCCCTAATTAAGGACATACTTTGGAAGAAAAGCATACAGTACTGGACACTGGAAAACAAGAGGCATTAAAATATATACATATATACATATCAGCGTATACAATTTCCTATAGCTTTAATAATTTTTGAAAAGCAAAAACTGTAGGATATTGTTCAAGGGGTCTTAATTATGAATTGTCTTCTTAAGAAAGGCCTTACACTGAAAATGTAATTTTATTTTTGAAATGACGACTCTCTGTAGGGTGCTTAACCATTCTAAGATAAGACACAAAGAAAAGAAAGCATGTGTCTACATATGATTGGTGGGGCTTTTGTTTCGCTTTCAACAGGAGACCTGTTCTTGAAATCCGGTGAAGAACAGATTCCAACATCACAACTTGAAGAAAGGTTTTGCAAAAACCCAGGGGATACTTGTTTGTCTCTCAATTCAGGCATGAAAATGATAGAGATGAAGAGTCCCTTAAGCTCGTTACAAAGCTCTACTTCTCTCTGGTCTTCCTTATTCTTTTAGAAAAAAGGATTTAGAGTATCAGAAGTTCAGCTTTTATTTTCAAACTTTTAAGTTTGGAGATTAAACCTTCCTGTTGAGGCCTACTTATACCAGTTTCATAATCAGCTTTCAGCCTGGTCCCCTAAGCAATGTTTGAAGAAGAGGTATTGCCTGTTTTACCTACCGTATGGTAACCATTAGTCCTTGAGAAGGAGAGAGCTATGATTCAGAGTAATTACCACTGAACTCCAAGGTAATAGGGCTAAAAAAGATGAACACCAACAGAGTAAGAGAACTGATGAGATAATCAATGATTTTCTGTCAGTACAGGACGTTGCCGTTACTTAAAAAGTGGTACCACACCAAATGTTGTGGAAACATAGTTTTGTTCACTCAATACTTCTAGACACTATTGTTCTATGTGTTCATTTTTGTGCTTGGTGTTGCTTACCTCTGTGAGGGCTGCTGATCAGTAAAAATGCAAAAAAATATCTTTCCAGCATAACTTATAAAAGATCAGTATATAACTGTAGGTGTTTTGCCCTTCTTTGGCTCATTTTAGATTTGAATCAGAAAGTCATTTCAGAAAGGGAGCAAAACAATTTCATACATCTTTTTTAAGATTTAAGATAAACCCACACAACAGAACAGCATTTGAAGATTTTATATTTATGGAATGTGATATGGTATTTACATTTTGGAATGATAACACAATATTTACAGAAGCCAAAACAAAATTGTACATACTGTGAGATGAATATATACACAGTAAAGTGAGCCAGGCTCAGGCACAGAGTTCTGGTCAAGACACAGATCCTTATAACTAGCTTTCCAGTTAAGTTTACAGTTTAAGGATGTCATCTCTTCTGTGTGGAAATCAATTTAAAATACATGCTTGTGCTGAAACACAAGGCCTCCAGCAATGGAGGTTTTAATACTGTTGAAGAGAATTAAATTTTAATGGGAATCCTTGAACTACTTCTTATTTAAAGGTCAATCCCTGCCATAAAAGAATAGTAATAGAAAATGGTAACTGTGTTCTGGATGCCACTAGTGACCTTCAAAGCAGACTTAGGAATTCATTTTTATTATTTTTATCAATTCTACCTGAGAATTACTTGAAGTGTTCACTATATGATGAGGCAGACTTTCTAGAGTTCCTTTCTACACTTTTATCCTGCTTCCAATGGGTAAACAATGCTTAAGATGAAACCCACAAGCCTGTATGTCTGTCAGAAGGCTTGAGAAAGAGATCTAACTTATCTGTTAAACAGCTGTGTCATCACTTTTCACGCATATTCATGAGGCTGTAAAACCAAACCTAAACTTTTCCTATTTTTGACAGAAAATGTTCCTCTCTGTTTGAAAGCAATATATTATTTTTTTTCTGTTGTGCAAAAAAACCTCTCACCGCCATAAAATAAAATGTAAAACTATAAATCTTTGACTGTTTATTATTATGAATGCCAAGATAAGTTGACAGTGACCAGCACATAACCCTGGTGATGTTCAGGAAAATAAAGTTTGAGTAGTGGGGGGAGTCTTAAACATCCTCACATATGCTCACACAGCATGAAGGTGTTTGCACAGCTGCTGTGTGATCTTGTGACAATCTCACAGTTTAAGCGTAATCTGAGAAGACAGCGGTTGGACCACGAGTCAAACTGGAACTTTCCAGAAAATGACCAAACGCTTATGAGACCAACAACAATAACAATCACAGATGTGAACATTGCGTGTTGGGAGCATAGTGGTCATACAGATTGTGAAACTGTCATTTTACACTCTGTAGAACCTAGCAAGAATAGGACAGAAAACAATGATGAGGCGCTCAAATGTCGAGGCCATCTGTTCAGTGGCTCTGATGTAACAAGAGGGCTTTGCAGTTGCTCCCAAGTCAAGTTGATGGGTGTCTTAAAGTGTCTCCTCTGCTTCTTCACAAATAAAAGGTCTGGTGCCAGGACAGACCTGGGTTTGTGTTGGTCTATTAGGTCATTGTTTGTTGTAGAAATACCAGATTATGTATTCAAGAATCAGAGTCATGTAAATTGAGTTCCTCACCCTCCAGAGGAAAAAGCTGTAGTAACCTGAGAAGGAATTCCACCTGCCTACAGATTCAAAGCACCAACATCTCTGCCTTCTCTTGGGGACGGGAACTTCAAGGGTATTTCTGACTATGAGAGGAACCAGATGTTGAAGTTGGGGTTATAAGGATGTACAATATACTTGAAGACAAATGGATTTCCTTTCAGTACCTGCCAGAAAAAGCTAGTATCTCTGGGATGCATTATCTGGTTTAGCGAAATGTTTTTTGGAGCTATGCATAGATTTTGGGTGTTCAGTTATTTTAATATTAAATAACCTCCATAAGCTGTCATATTAATGCCAGCTTGCTCAAAAGTTGGTCCATCTGTGAGGGGCTGAGTGACAGTAGCTTCAAACTTTAGAAAGGCTGGGTTTGGTGTCTCTTTGTAAATAACTTCTACATAACTGTGCATTTGTTAGCTTGTATGTACTGTATATGTTGTAAATATTCATTTGTCATTTAGCTTCATGCCGTTTCCAAGACCACTTGATCAGAAACCATATGATCAACTTTGTTATATTTTTCTTTTCTTGCATTATGGGAAAAGTAATATATTTGAAATTGATATCTATGGTGGATTTTATTTTTATTTTCCTTTAACAATATAGCACCTATCCTGTGTTACTTTTTTCTGGTTTCCAGATGATACAAGTAGACCTTGCTGTCATTCCAAGCAATAATGTTTATTAGAATAATATAATTATAATTTGGAGTTGGAATGAAGTTCAATTCCATTACAATACTGCATTTGAAAGCAGTTAATTATGAAGAAATAGGGCATATACTGTGCAGTATAAACCACTTAGAAACAATATGATTTTTTTATTTTATATCACAATTACTGGCCAAAATATCTGGACAAAATATTTGGAGCCACTAGTCAGATGGATAACCTGTCTTAGTGTCAGGCAGAGTGTATTTGCTTTGGAAAATTAGGAGACGGTTTGCCTTAACCTTCACTGAACAGAATAATGCCCACATCCCAATCCTACTGAGACACATTGAACCAGTGAGAGAGTCAGTTCAGTCTCACACACCATTTTCCTTATCACAGCCACAGAATGGGCTAATGCTTGAAAATGAGACTGGATTTAAATATTTTAAAAATACGGATATCAGCAGGTGAATATAATGTAAAAATTAAATCGTCTCATCCATGTTTGTTGATTATAGATCAATCAATCCCCACTGTAATAATGGACCGGTCTGCTTACAAATGTGACAAATGAGATTTCTTTACACTGCCAGCTTATCTTATAGGAAAAGAACTGCATTACTAAGCTCTCAAAAATGACAACTCTAAGTTTTAGTATTTTAAGAATACTAAAACTTAGTATTAATGCAATTAACTGTCGAAACATCTTTAAGAAACATAATTTTTTACTTGATTGTATCCACAGTGCTCCTCTCAATAATGTTTGTTTGGCACCAGTTTTCTCATTCTGCTGTCATCTGAGTTTTGAGGGAGTCATTGTACAGGTTAAATTTGCCACATTCTTATGACCTATTTGCCTTACAACAACTTTTTGTTTAACATCCCACAGATAACAGAAGTCGTTATAATGAAATATCCACAACACATTGTATACATTGTTATAATGTATAACACATGTTTATTGAAACAAGCCTGCCATAAGGTTTTCAAGTAGATATTGTACAGATCTGAAATGTTTTCACATCCAAATTGTAAACATTTTAAAGCTTCAAGAACATTTTTGTTGAACACCAGGTTCCTGACTTTGAATGTTCAGTATCTACTTAATAACAATGAATTTACTGTATGTTGAGTTGCATTTACATTTCTATTCAAAGCATTGATAATTAGAAAATTAAAGAAAGGGGCTACGTACTGTATGTACATTTTGTCTTCATTCATATTACATATTGAAACAATAACAAAACACTGCCCAGTTGACAGACAAATTCACGTCAGCCCATCAATAAATTTTTTTAGCTTTTTTTGCTGCTTTTGTGCTGTGGAAAATAACCTTCAGTAGTTAAGTAGATTGAGGAACCGCTCAACGTGTTTTATGCAGAATTGTATGGACATTTTTAATATCTGCATATTAAAGAAATCAGAAGGTCATTTCCATCCCCAAGAGTGAGGATATTGCTGAAGCACGTGCTTCTCTTTTAAGATACCGTTCAAGCACATCTCCAGATTAAGGCTGGTAATTGACACTCCAAACTGAATAAGTGTAATGAGAGCCAAATTTAGCTGTTGCAAGAAGGCGAAGGATAAGCTCTTGTTTTGACACAAATGGATTATGCGCCGTTGCTCATAAACTTTGAAATAAAAAAAGGATTAGACAATGTAATCTCCTCATTGGAGCCAAAAACCATTAACATTATTTCCTGGCTAAGACAGCCAGCATCTTGAAGCCAGATAAATACAGCCAGGTATTGAGCGTATGATAATGCAATTTATTTTCTGATTAAATTGAGAATATTGAATTTAAAGTAAAAGGGCATGTCATGAAAGTACAAATGGGATTATTCTTTAAGAAAAAATTAATATATGGCTGGGGAGGAACCTATTTGTTAATAACCTTTAATTCCAAATGCATTAAGGTTATCTGATTTGATCCTTCCCAAATGTTACATTTTAAAGCTCTGATAGATCTCTCAGATAGTTTTGCTCCTCACCTTTGATGTCAGAAATTTTATAAATACTGTATAGTCATTAAATTATAGTTGTGGCAGGATGGTACAATTATGTGGAATGATAATGTCTCAATTTTAAGATGAGGGAATATTAATGTACCTTCAGAGACATCAATTTCTGGTTTTACTTAAAACACACCACAATACTACAAAAACATTAACATGATCGGTAGGCCTGCCTGTATAAAATGTGTACACATGTTTCACTGTTATCATTAGGGGAACAAAAAACAAGTTCATTGCTTCAAGCTTGTTTTGTTCTGATTTTAGAATCTTTTTCATCCATTCCTTGATAGAAACAATGGTATTGGCTTTGACAACATAGCTTCTGACTTTGAATCTTATGTACAGTATGTGTGGAGTTTGTATGTGCTCCCTGTATTTGCATAAACACATTTGTAAAACACATACAGTATGAAAGACATCAAACTTTAAATAAATAAAATGGAACACTCATTATGAACTGGTGTATATTTAATATACAGTATGAACATTTGTTACCTTTGAACGTGGAATAAGAGCTTGGAAATGTTGTTAGTGCAGAAGGTGAAGAAGATGAAACTGCAGCCCAGATTGCATCCTGAATGGTATTTCCATCTCAGCCTGAAGTAATGAAATTCATTCTTGTCCTTTCAGAGCCCAAATATTTTCAGCTCCACCCAGTCTTTGTTTGGAGATCTGATAACACCATCAGAGATCGAGAAAATGTCACACTTCCCTGTGTATGTGGATTTTCTAAGCCATCAAAAGCCTCATCTTGGGGGTATTTCAACAAACCAGTTTTAACTGCTTTAAATTTTTCTGAATGTAGCTTGATTGAAATAACCCAGTAACTGGCTTCAGGGTTGCTTGGTGTCACAATGGCAAAATGTGGCTTCATTTGTCAAGTTTACACAATCTATCAACACCACATGCTGCACTTCAAAAGGCAGGAGGGTAGAATAATGAGTCCTTCATCCACACATGCAAAACCACAACAAATGGATGTGCGACTTAATTCAGGAATCATGGACAGAGAAGACACCTGACAGAGAATCACCAATAAGGTGAATACACATGTTAATTATGCAATGAAATGAAATACCTCCAGATATGTCAACACTATCTAAATTGGGTGAGCTCACATATATTGTCTTAATCGTTATGGCATGGACGTAGAGCTTCTATTTAAGCCGCTGTGTACTTGTACAATATTGTTTTCATGCAGCAGTAATTGAAGTGATTTATGCATTTAGCTGTACCACAATGGCAGCCAAGAGGAGTTGGCAGCAGGTTAATACAAAATTCCAGAATATCATCCAAAGTGGTGTAGTGATGTGAGGGCTTTTAATTTACTGAAAATAATAGAAATGAGAACAGTAAACTGCAAGTAAAGTAACAGCTTTGACAGCTGTTAGGAATCAATCAATCAATCACAATAATTCAGTCTCGCACAAATTCTAAATATACAATTTATAACACTGACACATGCATATCAAACAACAAGTGTAATACAATATATTTATGAAACGATCTGCTTTGATTAAAAGCATTCACTCAATGACTAATGTTAGAGTTAAATTAACATTAAGACAATATGTGTATTTTAATGTGTATGTAAACTTGATAAACACATAACAGTCTATAACAATAAACTATTTTTATATATCTGGTTGATATACTGTACAGTACTATAAAAAATAGTTTAACGAGTAAACACTGATGAGGTTACAATACACAACCATCCGTCATTCTTTGAGTCATTCAAAACTACTGATTTTTTTTTATTTTTGAAGTGTTCATTTGCTTTTAAATACAATATGCTTTCAAATCCACTATGTACAGTACATTTCACAATCAAAATCTAAATAAACTAGTTTTCTAATTACTATTTGTACATAAATACTAATAATTCTGTATACTGCATTTAAAAAAAATCTGTAAGTTTAAGATACAGTATGGCTAGCACAGGAAAGCACTAATGGGTTAATACCCATTTATTATTTATTACTAAAATAAGATTTATGTTAGACAAATGGTACTGTACTGTAAGGATTAATTACACCACCTGGTAGTTTTACATAGTATTGTCCTGCATCATATTATTTGAAAAAATAAAAATGCCATGGCCTAAAAAGGTGTTGGGTGGTACAATTCTGCGTACCACGTTATGTTCTTTGCAATAAGCCACATGGCACCCTGCACATTCTGAAGGGCTGCACCTGTGTTGCTAGCCCATGTCCTCAGGTTCTAGGTTCCAACGGGTTTTAAAATTTAAAGACACCTTTTCATTAATTCTTAATTAAGACTAGGAAAACATAGTTGATTTGATCTTTTATCCCTTAGTTTGTTCAATTAAGACATTTTCTGGGTTGGCATGTACAGAAAACCAGGATCAAATGAAGGGATGGCTATCTCTTGTTAAGTGCTTGTAGTTGTATGGATAAGACAAGGTACAGTACCAAAAGCTTCTAAAATATGTAGAGTGTTTTATTTCTGTTTGGAAAACAGAAATAGTGTTACAAGATAAGCGTCTACAGACCAGAAAACTAGTCTTATTTTCATTCTTGATTACATATTATGAACTTGACCATTTTAATAGCTTTCTTATTTAATTTTGTTTTTCTCTCCTCATTGTTCACGTATCATGTTTCTACTATATTGTAAACTACTATATAATTCTGTAAACCTTGGTGGAAAAGTGTTGAGAAGTTGATATACCAAATAAAAGATTGACTTGTAATTATTCTAATACCTTTAGAATCCAATTAACATGTTTTTGTCATAATCTGTCTAGCTCTTTGACTGTTACCAGTACATAGCTTGTGAAATATCACAAACCTATGACTTATTCAAGTGACATATAGCATACAGTAGGTCTGTTATTTAAACAAATCACAAGTTGTATTAAAAATATATTTTGACATTTCTAGTGTATTATATTACTGTCAGGAAGACTGACTACTCATTAAAAGAACTTGTTGAATGAGTCACAAGTGCTCTTAATGACTAATTAGCACTCAGAAGGAGTGAAATTCCACAAGAGGGAAAGGAGGTGGTGGGACAGGCTCTGTGTAGAATTGGTCACTCATCTAGACTGACAGAGGAGTCTGTCTAGCCTCTAGCCTGAAAGGTGAGGACGGGATGGAAATGCTTGTAGTTTTTGTTTGGGTGGAAATACAAACCTATGAGTACAAGGTAGATGAAAACTAAAGCCTTGGTCTGTATTTTAATACTGAGGTACTTCAAAGGTGTTGGACAAGCAGCTGTTGGGTAGTTCTGTTTGCTATTCTAAATGTAGTTATATTGTGCTGCAGTGGATGAGAGTGGGCCAGCTGAGCAAGGGCTGATTGGGGGTGATAATGTTATACTGGTCAGTACAACAGCAAAATCTCCCCTTTTGAATGAAAAAGGTCAAGATCTAGACAGCACAGGTGGAGTGCAAAGTACATGTTTGCTATAAAATCAGTAGGCACTGGGTCTTGGAGTGCAATTAATGGGATTACCCTGTAATGTAAAACTGGCAGACCACTGAAGCTAAGTAGGTGTGAGCCTGGTCAGTACCTGGATGGAGGAGACTTCCTGGGAAAGCTAAGGTTTCTGCTGGGAAAATTGTTAGTGGGACCCATAGGAAGTGCTCACCATGTGGTCTGTGTGGGTCCTAATGCTTTAGTATAGCAATGGGGATACTATACTGAAAAAAAGATGTGACGTAAAACTAAAGTCCTGATTCTCTGTGGTCATTTAAAAATCCCAGGGCACTTCTTGAAAACGGTAGGGGTGTTAACCGTAGTGTTCTGGTCAAATTTCCTCCTGGCCTTTACCAGTCATGGTTCCTAATAATCTTAATCTATGAGCTGGTTTCATCGCTCTGCTTTCCTTCCCAGTGACAGTTGATGTGGGGTGTACTGGGTGTGTACTGTGTGCATTTTGGCTGCTGTTACATCATTCAGATGGGGCCTACACATTGGTGGTGGTGGAGGGGAGTCCCTGTACAACATTTTGACTGGTTTCCAGAAATGTGCTACTGTGTGTAAATTAAGGAATAAATGTCATATAAGGTACTGCAGCCAAAGATTCATCTTTTCCTTAGAGTACTTCCTCTGGCCAAAAGAATCTGTGATTAGAAACAGGTATGAAGGGATTTAGTGGTTGCTAATTGAGTTCTGGTGTTTGGTGAGATATTTATGGTTCTTATAAAAGTGAAAATTGGAAACTGGGCATTAAGGGTTATGCTGAGATCAATGTACTAATATCTATTTGAATGAGTGAGAATTTAGTGAATATTGCAAATGGTTGATGTGAATTTCTCTTCTGCCTGACTCAAGAATAATGGATTGAAGAGAAAATAGTGACTTACTGTATGTGAATAGAACCAAGTGACATGCGACTGAAAGGAAGGCGACATTTTCCCTGGGAGGGGATGCCAAAAGACAAGGAAAGATCACAGAAACTATGCTGTTTTTCATACCGTTAGCAGTGTTGGAACCATCCAATAGGAATTTGAGTTTCATTTTCATGGTCATGTCACAGCACAGCGCTGATGATAGTTTATTCCAGAGTCCCTAACCCCCTAATCCAGAGCATGTGCCTTTCCTGGCTTCCCCTACAGTGTCCTTGGTGACACTTGAGTAAAGGGTTTTCCCAATGTACTCCCCTTCTACAGTATTGTTTTTGATACCCTACTTGGGGAAAACTCTCAGTGATCTGCTGAGTCTGGGACTCGAGGTGACCAATCAACAATGAGGGAAGACTTCATAACCAAATTTGTTCCACCTACATATTGAGGAGAGCAGTCTTAAACTCATTCCTTCTGGCTGAGCCACCCTTAAGGAAAGTATCACCTTAGGTTCATCTCCATTTACGGTTTATCAGACCCTCCCTAAGCTATTCCATGATTTGAGCGGTGTCGCAGGCTCAGGGATCTAAAGACAAGTTGCATCACTCCTCAGTGAACATTTTATTTTATATGTATTTCATTAAATTATTTACATAACTGAAAATTAAATGATTTAACTAAATACATCTAGGAGTCATTCTGCAGCCTCCTAGTGGTACCCATGTCTAATCCCTGGTGAGGAATAACAATAACATTCAGGAATCTCCATTCCTATTCTGTGTGGCATGAATTCTACCACTGGACCAATTGCACCTCCAGCAATAAGGTCGTCGTTGTAGGCCTTTTTTTAGTACATCTCAAAGACAACCAAAAGATTTTTTTTGTAGTTACCAGAAAAAGCTTATTTTTTCCTAAAAAAAAGTAATTATGTACTGTAGGAAGCAATGGAAGTATGTAAAGAGAAGTTCAAACCTGGGCCACGAATGGATTATACATTAGTAAAATTTCTTAACATGCCCCACGGTAATAGAGGATACAGTTTGTATCAGGCTCATTGAAGAAGTTACAATGAGTTGAGGGGAAAATTGCATAATGAATCAAACGTTCTTCTGAAGGCGTTTATTTTCTTGAATTGTTAAAGCAATGAAACAAAAGTATTCCCATTGCATTGCCATTTGAACTATTTTTGGTTTTACAAGCTTCCGACATGGTGAATAAATTTCAATAAAACTTAGTAAACTTAAAAATTAGTAAGTAATAAAAAAGACAAGTTATATGAGGCTTTTGTAGAAAACTGTATAGTAAGACTTGAAAAGGATCAAATTGCATTGTATAACTGTAAAGATGTAGTGATCTTCTCTCACAAAAAAGTTATTCCTTTTTTTTCTCAGCAAAAGTGTTCATCTAGAAATTGGGATTTAAAGCATATCCAATGGTATTGTACCCAGTTACAGTTTAAAATGTAGTGCTGCCAGAGTTTTGCATGCTGTTTTCAATTCAACCTGGAGCTGATGTGGCTTCGGAAGTCAATTAGGACTAAAAATGCTAATATGCTATTGCAAACTCCTTCATTTGTTAACTAACAAAACGTATAACAGCAGCAAAAAAATAAGGTACATTAAAGAAAATCTCCTTTTTGCTGAAGTTCTTTACTTTAATTATTCAAATGAATGATATACACTCTTGTTACCAAGTAACATGCTGAATGAACCATGAACCAGCATGCTTGAATTAAAGGAGCACTGTTTAGAAATGAAAGAAAGAATCCCTCCAAAATTATATGGACAGCAGTCAAAACTGTTATCTGTGGTTTACAATCAAACACTTTGTATTTATGTCCATACTATTATTAGTTTATTTGCTTTTGGGCAATTTCATCATTTTAGAAGAAAAACCCAGTGATTTTAAGTATTCAAATTCAGTTTAAGTACAATACAGAGAGTAAAAGTCAATATTTCATTTAATATAATTTTAAGCCAATAACTGCATGAAGTCTGTGACCCACTAAACTCATCAAACACTTTGTGCCATCATTTGGAATGCTTTGCCAATACTTTGCTGCATACTGTACACTTGGAGTTAGTGCCTATTCTTGGGGTTTCTGGCTTCATGTGTAAAACGCATATTCATTTGGATATTGACTTGGCCATATTAAGATTCTCCACATTTTTTTTCTCCTCGTAACCTCCTTGGTTGCAATACTTGTACAATCCTTTGGGTCACTGTCATGCAGCATAGCAAAGAGCTGCACAATAAGTGCATTTTTTCTACCTAAGCGGACCTAAGATAATTCTGTAAACATCAAAATATATTGTGCTGTTGCCATTACATTTCATCATCATCAAGCTTTATCCTGGAGTCATCTGTCTATAAGACAGTTACAAAGCTCTGTAAAAATTGTAATGTTCTGGTGGGTAGCTGCTTCAGCATGCATAGGCTGCAAAGGAGCAAGTAATAGGTGTATTCCATGCTGAAAAGAGAAGAGAGAAAACACAATGTTTCAGCCATGGAGCCTCCTTCAGGTGTGAGTCTGATTAAATTGTAATGTTGATTATTTATTTTTTCTAGATGAGACGTTTACATCTTGTGATATAGCCTTTGTAACTCAACAGTTTCAGTCTTCTGTGAATTGTGGTTTATGAAACCTTCACTCTGGAAGTTTTTGGGGATTTCAGTAATTGTGTTTTTTTTTGTCTTGATAGCTCCGATCCTTATACCGGCATCAGCTTTTTTGTTGTACAGGATGTATTGTTCTGGATAATTTGTAATTATGTATGTGTATTTTTTCTTTGATATATTCCTGTATGCTGGGTACATTATATTGTTGGTACTGGATATTGTTGATAGATTATGCCCAATTTCTTTAATATACTTTTGATCAATTGTTTCTTTTTTAAGCTTCAAAACTCCCCCATTCATTCTTTAAAATAAATTGGTTTGGTTTTAATTTTGACTTGTGATTAAAAAATGCATGATAGAGTGCAAGAATTTTCACAGCACTTTTATGAACGTAATTACAGTACCTAACAAAACGGAATGAGACACGTTTCAGCCAATTCTCCTAAAACCTATGGTCCTTCATTTTTAAAAATGATCAGTTTGTTTAGATGACCTGAGAGGGTAGGACTGTGACTTCAGTAAAAACAAAATATTTTGGATAATCTGTAGAAAAGCTTTAGAAATTATTATTCCTAGAATTTATAGTGAAAATCACAGTTCAGACTTTATTGTAGCAATTATTTGAATAGCATTATTTCTTGAACTGTATGTATAACTTTTTATTGCAAAGGATCCCAAAGTGTTTTACCTATATACAGTACAGTATGTCCATGAGGACCAAATTGGGATATAGGTTTGGAACGTCTGGTACAGAGAGAATAGTAGCTTTAACTGGTCCACCAACACCACTTATAGCAAGAACTTGAGAAATCTTGCATACTAGTACGGATAAGTTCCAGCGTAGTTTCTGAAATCTGATAAGTCAGGCTACTAAGTGGTAATGCTGTTAAAGAATGAGTTAGAAAAAATAGCTAGTTGCAAAGGTCCAATGAGTGGAAAAAGTCTAAGGCAGAGCTACTCAAACTATAGACACTCCAATTATACAATTGTGCAACAATCATCTCCATAATTAATTAATTGATAACGGCCAAATCAATGTAGCAATTAAAGATCTATTTCAAAATACTGAATCAGAGTGGAGTGGATTGGAAGGGTAGTAGGGAAGCCCTGGACCAAGTCATGTTGGAAAAGTAGTAATTGTCTCTAAGCTCAGGCAATTAAATAAAGAGATTGGTTTCACCCACTTATAATTATTGTTCATTTAATGATTCAATGGCAAATTCAAAAATCTGGATTACTATGTCTATCTGTTGCAAGGATAAGAAATGGGTGCAGAATTCCAGCAGGAATAAAATAAAATGAGGTATGGGGGTGGACTCATAAATCATAAACAGTATATCAGAACTTCAAATTGATTCTCAGACACCAGAAAAAAAAGCTATTGTGGCCCTTCAATCAAAAAGCAAAATGACAAAATTACTTCGATATTGAATATTGAAGGCATAGCAACACAGTATTCATGATATATTTAATGACTTCAGACATACCTGGGCTATTTTCAGATTTTAAAATTGCATTCTTTTAGATGAATGAAAGAAAAACAGTTTTGCTCAGAAAGAGATGGAGAAGGAAAGTGATTTTAGATGTTTAATTTTTGAATCAATTTCTTGCAGTTTTCCTTCTTTCTATAGGAGGTGTTAGCTATGCCTCTATATCTTCCTGTTGATGATATCATTAATGCCATTTCTGCCATTTTGAGACTTTGTACTACAGTCAGCATTTTTTAATTCATATAGCTCCAAAGCTATTAATCAATCCTTTTTAGCATGATTTTAGATGAACATTTCAAAGCATTTTTTCCCACACGTATTACTGGTCTTTAGAAGTAATAAAATCATCATGAACAATGAACAACCCCCCTCCAATTGTCTTTTCTCAGCCCTTCAGTGGCTGGCTGTCCCTTGCCTTTGACGATGACTTTTACGAACCAGAAGGTACCTGATAAGATCAATACAGCATCTCCATACTCTCTGGCAGGTTGAGCTCCAGTTGTAGTCCTTGGATATCTAATCAGTTTCTGTGCATGGTGAGCTCTCTTCAACATTTCATCATTCTGACATCTTTGAGGCTCAAAGTGCTTGGCTCCTTCCCCGTTTCTTTCCCTCCAGCTATTTTCATCGAGGGCCATAATCTACCAGGAGCCCTCATACTTACTTCTGTGCATATCTTTGAAGTGCTTCTGCTAAACACCTCTGGTATGATTGCCTTGGCTCGGCTAAAAGGTCCAGCTGAGGGAATCCAGGGTCCATAACAACTACTCCACACTGATACTTAAACATACTGTACAACTATAGGTAAGGTTAAAAAAATGTATATTACTCTCCATATACCATATCCTTGGTGTTTTATTCAGGTAATTCAATGAACTTGGCAATGAGCACATAACACTGTCCAAGCTGGACTGAATAGTGTCTAATCTTTAGCATTTCTAGCTGTAGCTTCTTTTAATGTTCTTATAGTTCAGCAGTAAGAATAATTGGAATCATCCCCCATTACCTATGGGGGTAACTTTGACTACACATAGAACTAAACCACCATAAACATCTTGAAAACAGCAACTAATGTTGAAGCCCTGAAATGTAATTTAATATGTACTACTATGTTGCCTGTAAACATGTGATCTGTAGAAAATATCTCAGTTATTGTGTCAGCAAAGAGCTGAGCCTATAAACATCTGCGGTATTTTTCTGTCCAGAGGAATAACACTTTAAAACAAGTCTTTAAGGCAAACCAGAAACAAGAGCTTTCAATAAAAAACAGTAAACTGGGAGAGGAGAACTGAGACTGCATCATCAAACTTGTGAGATTATTGGTCATTACAGTATTAGACAGTCATGGTAACTAAAGCAATTATACATGTGCAGGTACAGTATATCACTGGACAGTGTTCAGATGTCTCATGCCTCAGTTAGTGTTACAAAGAATCTATAGAGAATGTAACTAGCACCAGGACAGAACCTCTGATTTCACTCAATCTGATCAGCACCAGACCTCTGAGTTGTTACAATGCAGAAATGATTTAAATATTCATGCTGACATTTTTTATAAGTAAATTGTGTCTAGGCCAGCAGCGAAAGTAGGGGTTTTTCATGCAAAGGTGTCTTAGATCTGTTAAAGGCTGGTGCAGTAAGCATTTGATTTCCATGCCTTGATTGTCACGCCTGGACTGGAAGCAGCTCTCATCCAGCTGTTACCAGGGGTGACCAGCACATTCACATGGGATACAGCCTTCCACCAACCCTGTGCAAATGAGATTGGGACTCCTCTCAATTAGAAGAGTTCCTTATCAATCGGGCAGTCAATTCACCAGTCAGTCATCCCATTAAGAGGGCTATTTGAAGTAGGACTCTCCGCTAGACTAGTGCTCTGACATTGGAGCTCTAACCGTGATTAGGCTACTGCTTACATGCCTCTTGAAAACGATGGCTTTTTCCTTAACATTCAGCAAGCACTGATTCAGTGGAGATCCATTGTTTCCTGGAAATTCTCTTGCCAGCAATCTGGGATATCAAACCTCCGTTCGCCCCGCTGCAAAATCTACTTTTCCACTAGCTGTGTATGCCTCTCGGACTCTCCCCAGAAACTCTGCTGCCTGCTTTCCAGACAGCTCCTGTAACGCTGGTCTCCCCGCCTTCCTCTCCACAGAAAGTTCACAATCTGCAAACAGCAGCCTTTGCTCTAACCTTAGTTTGCCTGCACATCTCTCTCTTTGCTCTCTACTCTCTGCATCCCCTCCATCTTGTCCCTCTGTGATCTCCTCAAGATCTCCAAAGTCTTGTGCTTGGGTCCCGACCTGTCAACATGTTGCAGTACTGCTCAAAACTGGCTACAGCATAACATTGATAACAGAGGTGATATCTTCTTCAGTTAGGAATAAGAGATGCAGGACATTTTGATTGTATGGGACAAAGATTGCTTCAAGCAAAGAACATGTTTACATCTACTGAATAGGTCTTGACCTACAAGGAATTGTAGTACCTGTATTGGTGTTAAACGAAAAAACAATGTTCAGATGGTAGCACTCAACCCATTGGAATAAATGCCTGCCTTGTCCAGTGGTTTGTAGACTGTGGTCTTTAACCCTGAAACAAAGTACCAAACAGCAGAAAGCTATACAGCAACTAGTTGTTTCATCACTGTGTAATTTGTTTCAGAATGTTTATGCTCTTTTTTTAAATCTGCTCTAAATATTGACTCCTGCCCCAATAGTATAGTAAGAATAATTCCTTCCATACCTCCCAAAATGTTAGATATAACCCTAAAAATATATAAGGTACAGTTTGTTGCTTCCAAATTGTTTTGGCTACCAGTGTTGTGCTGGAATTCATACAAATTCTCACTGAGGACTTAGGAAGCTTTTCTGTTAGCCATTACCAGCTCCCCTCCTCAGCCTTAAGGTAAACTGATAGCAAAGGAAGGTTGTCAGTTCATATAAAAGCTGCTGAACTCTGTGTAACTTGGGAATTACAGATAGAGTTCCAAATGTGTTTAGGGTTAAAAGGACAAAGTGAGATGTTCTGATTGTACTTTATATGTTCGGAAGCTCATGATCGAGCAGACTGAGCTGATTGATGTTTTTGTATTTTTGGCCAATATAGACGCTGCAAACTTAACTGAAAATCCCACAGAGTCTTCAAACAGCCGTAAAGCCGTAGCCTATGGCCAAGAACTGTAGGAACTGGCAGATAGCTACTGTATACGAATCTGAGAGGCACCTGCTATCCTACAATGTGAGAAAGCTATTGCAGTATGAGTTGTTCTTGATCACATAAATAATGTAACCATAACATCCCGATGGGCAGAAATAATTCCATTCTTTTAGTAATAATTAGAAAAACACAAAGCAATTAAAAAACACTTCGAAACTCATCATTGCCATTCATCAAAGGGAGATTGTTTGCTAAAACATTTGTCTGCTAGATATCCAGAATCCTTATGTGATCCGATCAGAAGTGACACTGAGCTTTAGATCTGTAATTGGAATGCCTCACATTTGCATACAATTTTGCAACCTCTCTTTTAATCCACCTTGTCCTCAACCCTTCAGATTGTATGCTCTAACAGTGCTGTGTGACACAAGTATATGGCATCCCTACAAAGACCCATCAGCTTGTTGTTAGGTCTGCTTTTTTTATTTTATTCAGTGCTGCTAAAGGAAAGCTGGCAAACAGGGCTCTCGGATGTGGTCTAAAGAGTAGTGATTAGATGCCAGTTTAAAAAGGCTTTGACACTTTGACAGGTTTGTGTTTTCCATGGAGAAACATTCAATGCATTTTAGGCTTAAATTTCCATTAATGTGTTGTGTTAAAAAAAGGAATTACAGTTCCTGTATTGAATTGGCATTTTATTTTATATATTATTGTACTGCAATTTACTGTTAATTTTTAACATTGTTGGGTACATGACTTACACACTGTGATGTAGTCCTCAAGGTTACAGCTACAGTATACACAACATCTTATGATGTAGAATATTAAATACAGAAATGAGAAACCTAACTTATAACACATCTAGAACTCCTCTAGATTGCTTGCAATTAAACTGCACTAGAACACATTACATTTACATGCCTACAGTATATAAAATGTCCATCATGTCACATAACAATTTTAATTTCCAGAACAATATTACAAGTTTCCATTTGGGTTCATGTAGGCATGGTGATTACAGATTTACAGCTCTTCTTGACTGCTAATAGGTGAAACATGTTATGCATTAGGACCCACATTCAACACATCCACTGTGATTTAGTGTAGAATGTACTGTATATTAAATTTCTGACTTAAATTGATGTTCTTTTTTCTATAACAGAATAATGTCCAGATTGGTTTAAAGGAGATGACAGGTCTAGTGTACATGACTGGATTGAGATCTGAATGATTCTGTGAGGTCTAACTTCAGACTTAATCTTGTAACTTCTCCTCTAAATAGAATGAAGTGAAATCCATGTTCTAAAGTAACTGTACTGCAGGAAGACGGATTATGCAGTTATCTGTATGTAGCTGCAACTCCCCCTGCAGGCACAAGTTTAAATTGCTTGCATTTACTTTTAAGGACGGAGCCAATCAACCTCTGTGCGGAGATAACAGATCTATAAATGCAATGCAAAAACGAATTGCAGTTTTAGACCCCAGGTAACATTTCAAATAAGAGGAATAGATACTGACTTTAATATTGTGAAATATTTGCAACCAAAAAACACCTGCAGAATGTTGCTTCTAGCAAGCACACACTGTATTGTTTAAAGCTCAATTTAACACAATTAAATGGTATTCTCCCTTAAATATTACTGATATATTTGTGAAATAAGAAAACATCAAGATAAATTCAAATTCTTAAAGTTGGTTTTAAACTCAATTTGCTTCCCATTTTCTCCCTCCAGATATATAAAATATGTATATTAATGCATAGGCTCAATCCTTTTTCATAAAAATGGAATTTAAATAAAGTAATCCAATGTTACTTGCATTGACAAAGGTACATATGCAGTTGTAATTGATGAGACATTTTTAGACTTCACAGACCATCATAAGAATATGATAGCATTTCCTGTGTTTAAATCATTCCAGGCGGTTAACTAGGAATTGTTTTCTCCAATTCCAAGATGAAGAAAAAAAGCTTTACTTTGGTTTTCTAATGATTTCTATACAGCCCTACAGAGTTCAAATATGCCCATCTCAAAAAAGACAAAACGCAAAATGAAGAGTATATACAGCATAGTGCCCTCCAAATTTGACACACATTTCATAGTCTACAGTGGCAAGATGCATTTGCATCCTATTTCTAGAAGAGATGCCACTTTTGCATACAATTTTGTCAATTAAGACATCCTTGCATACAAGGAGTGTCTTAATACATAAGTGTAATAAATATAACATTACGAGAATATTTAGGTGAAAACTTCAATCTTCCTTGTTCATGTTTCACAGGGGGTATTAATAAATGTAGTGGGTACTATGCACAGACTTGTATACATGCACAGTGGCGTCTTTTACAGTATGTAGAGAAAGATTTCGCCTTTCCTGTGTTGGAAAGTGTACAGTCTTCAAGAAATTGTTGCCTCTCCTACGTCATAGATGGAAATAATTTAACAACAACTTGGCAAAATGTTTTGCTGAAAAATAGACATTTTGAATGAGTTTGGTAGATTGTTTTAATATGAAAAGTCTCTGCATTACCCAAAATTATATCTCAAACTACAGGAATAGGGTCACACTAAAGTTCTTGAGGGCTGCAGAGTGTTTTTGGCTTTTGTTGCAATGCAGTGCTCTACCCACCCTTTTCTTGTTGTGATGTTTTTTATTTGTGTTTAGGACTTGAAAAGTCCTTATTTACTGCCTCCCTTTTAAATTTCAAAGGCACTTTTACAAAGTAAAAAGTTTGTAAAACGCTTTGTAAACAATCCTACAGTATATTTTGAATGCCTGACTGGAACACCCATACTGAGATAAATTCACTACAAGTGACAGTGCCGTGATCTTAACTGTCAACACACACCTGCTACAGACCTCCTTCAATTCCTCTCAGCAGTGAATGCAGAATTACATTTCACATTAAATTCTGTACATGCCTTCATAATCTCTCATAACCCTCAAGTAAACTTCCTGAAAAATCTTTGACTTATTCTTTTTCCAGTAGTCTTTTAACTATCTCCTGTCAAGAGATCTCACATGTCCTTGATAATACCCAGACTATGGTAGAGTGTGAGATAAGATTGAAAAGGCATATTTCTGTAATTGTTTGCTGTAGAAGTACTAGATGCTAATTTTAAACATTTAAACAACTTTTTAGACATGGTCTGAAATGAAAAAGCAGGCAGGGAAACAGTCGAATGTCCAACTAGCCAAAAGAGCTATTATAGCAAATGAGGTGTATCATGGAATTACTGTACAATGGACAGGAGATGGTCATTACATCTCTGAGCTATGTCCTCTCCAGTCTAGACATGCATGTCCCAGATGGATGTCATCAGTACAGTACCAGAAGTATGCAAAACATCGGCCACAGAGGTCCGAGGTCAGAGCCTCATCTCTGTAAGAAGCTATGATGTGACGGGTTTACAGTAAAATATAGCCTGGCTACCATATGAGCAGCTCTCTTGCCCTCTACCCTACAAATTCTGATTTCCTGATCAAGTAGCATTGCATTACAAAAAAATATGCAACTTCAGGGGAGCTAAGTAGCAGTGCTCAAAATACAAAGACAGCATCAGAGGACAAAAATGACACCTTTGCTGCACAGCCAATGTGTTCATCTTGGAAGTGTCTCCCACAGCACACTCTAAGTCAGCTTCATTAAGGATGCTGTAAAAACTGCAGTGACAGCTACGTCAATACACCTTTCAGGGGTTAAAATTTGCTTTCTTTTTTTAGTACTGGTAAGCTCCCATGAAATGACAAGCCTCACTGAAGTCAATTTAAAAAGCATAAAGCTGAAAAGCCTGCAGGCATATGATTTTAATACAATTGAATAATTTAACAATGTTCGTGGGGTAAGACATTAATTACACAGTAGGGGACCTAGTACCATTTTAAACCTGCTGTATGATACCCATTTGTTTTTATCTTTCAAGCTACTTGTAAAACACTGCAATACAAATGCATTTCTCTGACAGACGTCTTTAACCATGTACAATAAATATGGTACAGTCTTTTGTCTTACCTGCATACTGTATACTCATCTTATTTAGATTGTTTTTTTTAACAGATTGGGAAGCGCTTTGCTTGCAGGAAATGTCAGAAAAGAAGAGTTGCTGTTTATAATATTCCACTTTATCATAAAATTCTAATTAAACTCTTGAAATGACATAGAGTTCTCTGCACTCCTCAGCATTTACTGTATTTTGTGTATTTACTGTATTTCTCGGACTAAATAACAGCTGCTGGAACATAGTGTTTCTAAACCTAATCTGAATGTGTAGATAAATAGGATGTATAGTTAAAAGTGTAAAATGTTAATAATTAAACATAGTCTTATGTAAGATCTCATTTAGAATGCTGTGTAAAATCATGGTGGTCACCACAAAAATATTGATCTGAATAATATCAACTAAGAAACTTAAAGAATCGTCTTACAGTGACAGAGGAACTGAATATCCATAGTCCTCGGCAGAGAAGACTACAAGGGGACCTGATTGAAGTATTCAAAATCCTTAAAGATACTGAGTACATCAACCCAATGGATTTTTCATATTCAACAGTGACACGAGCCAAACGGCATGAATCAAAACTAAAAGGAAGTGAATCTAAAAGGCCCTTTATGAAGCGTAGTGGGAATACGGAACAAGCAACCCATCCAAGCTGTCATAGCAGATCTTTCTGCTCTTTTCAAAATACTGTGTGACTAAATTAGACCCTCAGATCAATTAGCTCCAAAACACAAAAACAAACAAGTTAGATGGCCTAATGTCTCCCTCTAATCAGCACACTTATGTCTGTTCTTGTTTGTTTCTAAGTATACAGTATGTTTCAAATCAGCATTATCATATCTATTAGAATATGTTCATTGGCAGGGTTCCATCATTACACACTTCATTATAAATCCTAAGCTTTTGTATTACAATACAGAAGTCCCCTTGCTATTCAAGTGTTATTATAAAGATTCCCATGAATGTTAATTTCCGTATTACAGAATTACTGTGTGAACCCACAATACAGACCTTTGAGCAAAGGAGGACTTGTAACCAACCCAAAATCAATCACAATTTCAGTATAAAGACTATACTGATATAGCAATAAACAATAATATGTAGTATTGTGCGATAATGCAAAACTCATCTAAATGTCATTCACTGGAACTATATTTAAAGCATTACCCTTATTTTTTTTCTTCATTTTTTAATGCATTGTACAGCAGACTCACTAATGCTGAAAATTAAGGCTGCAAACTTAACCACAGGCCTGGCTTTACCAAGAGACCTTAAATGCATGTCTCATTAATTGCATGACATTTCTAATATTGTGTGAATTTCTTATGTAAATGGTTGATGATAATACAATTCAAATTACCAATAATATATTATTATAAGGATAAAATATGACTGAGAAGCAGCTGGTGCTACCTTCTCAGCTAGGCATGAAAATGCATAGACATTGGAAATGAGTGGCATTATCAACAAGTGCAACAGTTGAAGACAATACAGGAGCAGGAGTTTGCCCTGCGTCTGTGCCCACTGCTAACAGCGATGAAAATCTGGCTTAGCTTGCACTGCAGACAAGCCTTCCAGCAGGACCAAAAACAACCTAGTGTGGACAGACCCAACCAGGAGATAGTTGACAGTATCCAATCCGTCTGTGTACAGAGACAAAACAGTCATTTGCAAAATTATGGTACAACAGAAGAGATTGGTTAGAATAATCTGCGAAAGTAGAAGCTGTGCTTTGCTCCCTACGTTAAAATTTTTTGATCATGTTCTTTTCACTGTTAATGAATACTGTGAGTGGAAACATGCCACAGGACTCAATTAATGTGACAACTCAAAAGAATACAAGGCTCTATAGAAGGAGAAAATTTTCTGTGTAGAAGGAGCAATTTTCTATTACAGTACATTGTTGAGGCATACACTGGTTTAATGATATAATTTATAATATAATTTTAATGATTGCTTGCAAAACAGTGTTGTAAATAATTGCACTTGCAGTATGGATATCTGTGGATATTCCAGTATGTCATGGAATTTTGTAATTGTATAATTTTCTTTTACTCATTTTGGCATTAATTTGCATGATCTAACTGATACTATCCTACTATGGTACTACTATGTGAAATTGTACATGTGTGGGACGATGGGAAATGTAGTTTTTCCAAGTATTAGGCTCACTTGCCAAATTGAGCTACATACTGTGATTGGTGAGGGAAAAACTTCCTGTTCTGTTTTAAAGAGACCCTTTAAAAATTAAAGAAAGATTATTTTAGAAATGTAAACTTAGTAAGTACCATTCATTATTGTAAATTCTCTTGTCTTTATCCCCACATGTCAAAGCTAGTAATCAAAATATATAAGACCTTGACAGGTCTGCAGGATGGCATGATTGAAGGTAGATTAGCATGTCAGTGTGAAACATTGTCATAATTTCTGAAATTTAGGAAACAAATGTTCTTGTCACTAGCTGCTACCAAAAATGAAACAAGATGCATTGCTATCAATTAGTGGCTGCCCAGCTCATGGAAGTGTTTCATACTGTTGTGCATAACCATTTGTATTGTGGACATATCAGATATTAAATTTTAAACTGTATTAAAATTAATCAGATATCTACAATAAAGTTCAATGTACATCACATACACACTCATACTGAGGGCAAGGAGGTGGGAGGGAGAACAGGCAGAATATATAAGCTTCACATACTGTAGTCACATAGGGACAGGACATGTCTGTGTTTTATAAGAGCTTTTCGATTGTTTCTCTTTAGTTGGCCTAGTGGTCATTTTTTTATAATTATTTTCATTTTCCATTACATCTCAAAAGTGACATAATAAGGACCATAAACAGCAAAGATTTAAGATTATTGATGTTATAAAGCCAAATGAAAATGTGTCCTCATCTCCCTTGAATCCCCCTTCCCATCTTTGAGAAAAACTGTTGAAATCTCCTGCTGCATGTTACTGCCTGCCCGTACTCAACATCCAGCATTTTTCTTACATCTCTGCTCAGGTTTTTGGTACTGAATAATAGGAGACCTTAGGCCACTGAGTTCCCCTGTCCCTAATTTCCCCATTTTCACCCTTCTTTGCAGGTAGTACCTATCAAAAAAGCTAAGTCTATATTTAGAAGGCCAAGAGGCTACATCCCAGGTAGGCAAGATTTACCCTGTTCTTTTCTTGTTTGGACTTCACCATTTCATGTCAATCTAAGAATTGGAAAGTAGATGCACTGTCCAAATTATACTTTCTGGAAGAGTAAACCTCAGACCCAGGGCCCATCATCCCTTCAACTCACATTATGGAGCCTACACTTGCATTATAAGTTGAGGAGCAGTTGTTGTGAGGGTGGCCCTGGTGTCAGTTCCCTCAGCTTCCGGGACCCTGTCAGACTATTTGTTCTCTCAATGGTCTGGTCAAAGGTGTTACAGTAGAGGCATGACTCCAGACTTGCAGACTATCCTGCTGTTCAACAAACCTCTGAATTAATTCCAAGGCACTCTGGTGGCCCGTGAGAAGCAATAAAGACCAAAGAGTGTGACTGTCCACCAGGAATCTCCTCCTGTAGGTTCCATTTAGGAAGGTGACTCCCTGGTTTATTGGTTTATTGGTCCCTTCCATGTCATGGAGCAAATTAACAGAGCAACATACTGGCTGGTGCTTCCCCATCATCTTGCATCTCCTCAGCCTTCCTTCCAATATCTCCCTCGTGAAGCTAGTCAGGATCAGCTCCGTCGCACCTGCCCCAACTGGGCCATTAAATTTCAGGAATCAGTGCCCCAGTGTATCCTGGATTACTTTCAAATCCAGAGTACTGTTTATACTGATATACTAGAGGTCTCATTACCCTAAAGAGTGTTCCTGGGTTATTGCTAGGCAACTTCACACCCTGAGCCCAGAGGTCACCCATTGTGGAGGGTTACCTTCATGCAGCAATCTTAAGTTGGTGATTGGCTGGTCTGCTAATTCACCAGACGCCCTGGTAATGAAAGCAGGTTGGTTAGCTGGTAATTACCTCAACCCGTTGGGAATTTAAGACCAGAAGTAACATCGCTTGCTCAGTCATCGATTTATTTCTCAAGTTTCTGCATTTCTTTCTTGCTTGCTTGATTCCACAGATTTACTTACCTTTTGTCCTCATCCACACCTCTCAGATATCCCCTGAAATTATGCCAGGAATTCCTAATCAAACAGCGACCTGTATCACCTGAGGCCTCAGGTGGTTCAGGTTACTTTAAGTCTTCCTAGCCTATCGCTTCTCTATATTTTCGACTTTTCGTTTAGGATTTTCCTCTGTGCCTTACTCCTGTGTTTGTTCATGTTTTCGCCCTTGAACTGTTTGCCTGCATGTGTGATTTGCTCACCAGTTCCTTTGCTTGGGCACTATGCTGCCTGTTTAAGTCAGCTTGCCTTGTTTCCGCCACTTCATTTCATTGTTTGCCTCTCCTCTTCCATACTCTTGTGGACCATTGCTTAACTCCATCACGAGCAACAGGCATTACATTAACAACGGCATACTCACTACATACAGTATTAACATCCCAGATACCACAGAAACTTTCAGTAAGTGAAGCTTGAATCACATTTTCGTTGGTGCATCAACCAGAGACACTACTTGAGATGCTTTAATTTAAATGATTTACTAAATAAGCCTTGGGGTAAGAAACAGTAGCTATGCAGTTATTAATATCATTTTCTGCTGATTAAGGGAAGATGAAATAACTCTAGAATGATTGGTTGTTCTGTTGCTTTTTGCATAGGTCTCTCATGGTGTGGTTTTTTCCTCGGTATACACTGGCAAAAGATACAATTTCTCATTTTATTGTAATGGAAAAAATGTTAACAAAGATGCTTTAAATCATAATAATAAATACCATACTTCCCTTGTGCAACTTTGAGAGTGTTGTCAAACTCACATCCCAGAGGAAGCCAGTGTCATCTGATTTTCGTTTCACTTGAGCTCACACTTCTAAACTGTCCCAGTTGTTTGATCAAACACACAGTCTACTTTTTGCAGGCTCAAAATGTCACAGATACTGCACTTTAAGCACATCTTTTAATATTCTGCTTTTCAGGATCCTTTAAAATTAAGTATATCTGGTTGAAGTAAATGTTTTGCTATTGCTGGGAGCTGCCTCTCAGGGCAGGGCTAGGTGCTCAAGGCAGATGTCCTGCCTGATGTCTCTGGCAGCTCTGTTGGAGAAACAGACATAGATGCCTATTCCAACAACCAGGGGCCAAATAAAAACAGGCCATTCAATCGCATGCCATTTGAAACTGGTACTTATGATATATTGTAGTCACTGTTACTGAGGAAATGGGTAATATTCCATAAATCAAATGGCTCAAACTGAAACCCAAAATGATAGTATTACTAGGTTCAGAGAAAGAATGTTCTCTAGCCACTGTGAGTGATGTCACAGATTTTCAGCTTGCTTCAAGTCTCACATAATTAATAATTTTTATGACAATGGTGATCATGATGATAAAAATAGCATTAAGGTTTGGAAAAATACACTCCTCTTGCAGTTGCGAGTGATGTAAAGTTTTCAAGTTAGTTGAGATCTTACCTACCTAACTGGTACTCCATGCCACTGTCATCTTGAAAATGTGCTCAAGAAAGGGTATTGGAACATGACTTCTGTAGCAACACATAAGGCTTTAATTTTGGTTCATTGTTTAGAACTCAGTTTGATTTGGCATTAAAACCAGAGGTTTCTGTGACCCAGGATGACAGATTAGTTTTTTTCCTCATCTCTAGTGACTTATTCCAGTGTAGCAGTAGCCAGCTTACGAACATATTTGATTAGCAGTGAGAGCTCAAAACCTTTTGGGTTTGAATGCATTTATTAATGTCCTGACTTGTAATCAGAAACGTTCCTACATTATCTGTGACAAATGCTTTGACATTGCTTCTCCTCTGTGTGCTCATCTCCGTAGTGTCACTGAATTGTCATTACCTGTTCAGACAATACAGCAAATGAGTTATGCATCACAACACAGAATCAAACATTTTTACTCTAATTTACAGTATATGTATCTAATATTTACATATATACTGAGAGATTTTTTAAAAAAGAAATAAGTATTGGTACGAATAGCATTGTTAATTGGATTTCCAATAGCATTATGTGCTGTTGGCGGAAAAGAATATGAAAACAGCAACAAAAAGCAGGGTCACTTGTAGATGGTATGTTTAATATGAACCCAACAGAAGACTTTTTAACTAAAGTGTAAAGTCATATTTCTCTCAGTTTAAGCTTCTGTCAGAGGATTAAGATGTGTTACACTGCACTCTATGCTTTACAGGTTTTATGACAGACAGGCCTTCTGCCTTCACAAGCGGTATGTGTTCAACGTTTACAACATGAGATCCCAGAGCCAAAAATGTCACAAACATTTCAAATAAAAAAGTCAGGGCTTCCTCAGGGGAAAACAGGCAGCCACCTCAGTTAAGTCCACATTTGTTTTTAAAACTCAATATTGTTACAAGAGTATATTTTAAGGTTTAATTAATTTGTTTAATTACAATTTCTGTCAATAAGCCCAGCCAGTAATGCAATTTTAGAGAAACAGAAAAAACAATTATCATTCCAATAAAACTAACTGTGAAGACTACCTCTAATATTTTAAAGTACTGTAAAAATGTAAATTGTCTCTTAATAAAAGACTGGATTAGACAGACCTACAAGTAGACAGACAAGATGATACAAATATAATCTCTTTGCTATTCCTTTAGACTGAGTAAACTTGCCTTTTAGAAATATACCCAAGGCAATTGTGTATGAAGGGCCATGGGATTGTTTTCACCAAGTGAATTTTATGTTGATTATTAAAACACTTCACACTACTCTAAGTCACTAGCCACTGAACAATGTACTTTTATAAAATGTAAGGGTAAACATGGAAAATAATTAACTTGCAGAATGAGGCTCATTGTTTTATTTTTTTTACTCTGACTGGAGATTTATGATAAAATACTTTCAAGGACATGCAGCTTGTTAGGAAAGCCCATGTTATTTTACAGTGGATGGCTGAGTTAAGCACAGCGAACATGTATCAAGAAACAAAATGAAATGTTTAATTTTTATGGGATTTTTTTAAATGAACATGCTATAGAGTGTACAGTATGTTGTTCTTTTACCCCTCATTTGCTAAGATACAAAACAAAAAGCAGAAACAAATCTTTGGCTTGAGATGGACTATTTTGGCTTGAGTATTTAGGTAAATGAGACAGACACTAATTTCCATGATTCAGAAACAGGCAGAATGGCTTTTGGACTAGAAAAAGCAACTATGTATTTAAAGAGAGCTACAGTATATTTAATAGCTTTCTTTAAATTACCCTTAATAACTTACCTTTAATAGCTCCACTTAAAATAATCCATGTTCTATACTTGTTGTGGCCTATGATATACAGTACTGGCGAGTTGCATTCAATGCGTTCCTACAAACTAGAAGAGGGTGGCCTCTTTCTGTCTTGAAACTACATCTGTAATCTTGAAAGGAGTATACTGTATGAATGAATACAAAGATGCAATGGAGTCTACTAGATCCAGCTACTTCTCCCATGTCATTGAGAATAATCAAAATAACCTACTGTAGATGCAAGCTCTCCACCATCAATCAATTCCTAAAGCCTAACTGCCCTACTACATGTACTGTACATCCCAGCTTTGCAACACCTTTTTAGAATTTTTTACAACCTATATTGTCATTATTGGACATCACATTGTCTCCACCTCCTCCCTGCATGTCTGTTTTAGATAGTTCTCCTTGTTCGTTTTTCTCTCAAGTTGACAGTGCATGCCTTAGTAAGTTGGTTTTGCATATGAAACCCATTACATATCTACTAGATTCCATTCCTTCAGTTGTATTTCAATCCCGTTTCCCTACTGTCCTCAACATAATAAATGAATCAATCAAATGTGTCCCTGGACAAACTTTACAATTTTTATTCTATATACGGTGTAACGTACTGTACCTTTTTCTGCAAATTTTAGAATGTGTTGTTGCAATACATTTTAACCTCATTTCAAATAACCTTTTTGAACCTTTACAATCTGATTTTAAATAACTACACAGCACAGAAACTGCCTTTGTTAGTTACTTATGATCTCCCAATGGCAGCTGATTCTAATTCTCTATCATTTTCCTAGATCAAAATGCTGTTAATCATGATATCTGACTTTCTTGCCTTGAGTCTGTGTTTGGAATTTTTGTTATCTTAAAGGGTTCAACTCTTATCTTATTGATTGCTTTCTCTTGGGGGGTTTTAGTTTACATTTGTTAAATCTGGTGTTCCCAAGGGCTCAATACTGGGTCCTTTCAGCATTTATTTATTAATAAAATATATTTATTTTACCACTTGGTTAGATATTAAAATCACATACTCTAAATTGTCATTTCTATGTGGATGATACTCAAATACACTGTATGTCTATACTAAACCAGGATGACTTTTTTTTCATTTAAACTGCAACTGACCAAGATCTCCCGTCATTTATGTAAAGTAAATGCAATAACCTAAAATTGAAGACCTTAGGGGTGATATTTAATCCTGGTTTGACTCTTGACCATCATGTGCAACATGTTATTAAAACATCATTCTTCCATTTCAGAAATATCACCAGACTATGTTCAAAGTTTTCTTTGACTGTAGAAGAAAGCTGAAATTTGAGCATCCTGTCTTGGAGTCCTTGCACTGGCGTCCTATCAGGTTTCTGTTATGACTTGTCTTTTCTTTCTCCTCCTGATCTCACAACCTCCATTGTTCAGACTATGGTCTTCTACAGATGTTGCCATCTAAAATGTGCAAGGTGTCATTCAGTTTACCACTGTAGGCATCACATTTGTATGCTTTTTTTAGTGTTTTTATTTTTTGAATCGTCTGATGCAGTACTATGTAAAACAACCACGTGGTACAACGACTCCTTAATGTGCCGCAAATTTGTGGCCAGACAAATCAGTGCAGTTTATTAATTCATTAGTGCATTTCTTTATCATACTGCGTGCATACTGTACTAGCAACAAACAATTGCATTAAATACAATGACTTCATTGTTGAGACAGGATGTTACCACATTGCTACCACAACTCCAAATAAGATACTGGACATTACAATACTTTATAAAACTCATAGTTATTGTTTTTTAATTACATACAGTATACAGATTTATTAATAATTGTATATAAACCCATAAGTTTGTTTTAGATTTTTATAATAACAATATATTTTACATTGTGGCTTTGCAACAAACATTTAAAAACAAATGAACAGGTAAAAACAAAAAAGACACCAGATGAAAGTAAAACATTTGAGTCTTGATTTGAATACATTTGTCACATACTGTAAATTGCAGATGTGGTACTTTAAGAATTCTCTGTACTGCAAACTGCATTATCAATTTCAGTTGTTTAAGTAGATTAGTCACTCCATGAAATTAATTTTCTGAGCATTTCCATGAAACCAGGCACAATAAAGAACAGAAGTCAAATCCATAATAACATATCCAGGTTATATTTTAAAACAGTAGCTAGGCTATGTATTTTATATGTTTATAAAATATAAACAATAAGTTATATTTTCAAGAAATATGATTGTTAAACTAAGAAAAAAAAAGACAAAATGATGCTACAGTTTCACTAATATCTACTGCAAAACAAGTGCCACCTACGGTATTTATCTTCTTTGAGGATTGAAGGACTAAATTCACTGTGCTGGAACAAACTGTAGTATACCACAGTTTGCTTTTTTCTAACACAGGTTTTGATGTGCATTCCACTTGGCTTCATCTGTATATGTCCCCCAAGTTTGGTTATATTGTGTGGGTGACACAAGGTAGTTACCTACCCTGAATTCATTTAAATCTAGAAAAACTTTCTTTTCTGAAAGGCTTTTACTTAATTATTGTCTGTCTGCACCATTTCCTTATGACCATGTATCTTCTGCTGTACCTCTAACCACGTATTTTTCTTATATGCTCACTTTGTAATTTGCTGTCCTTAGAACTGTTTTTACACTTTAAAGTAACTACATTAAATAAGGTTTATTAATATTATAGCTCTCGCATAAAGAGAATAGATAACAAAAATTAGGTGTCCTACACATGTTAAATGTTACAGTAATTGAGTTTTTAAATGAATGGAGCAATCTCAGTCTTAGGAAAAGATAACTGTCATGCCAGTACATCTGTGGTAACTGTTCCAATGAGCAATTCATATTTCTGAAAAAGGTGAAAAATCTTTCGAAATTTATGGCTTGTCCAATCGTGGTTTAAAGACTCTGGGAGGTGAGTTCAAAAATCCAACCAAAGTGGGTGAGCCATAAAACACAAGGGGTATCAGTAACTTCCCGAGGGATAGAAAGTGTCAGGGACACAGCCAGGGACCTGCTGAAAATGAGCTACTAAGTTGAACTTCCACAAAATGTAATATTTTATACTATTGCAACTCTGTTACAGTCCAGCAGTGAGCCAGGTATTACATTATTTACAGAAACTGTAATATTTTTAATAATAAATTAACCACTTTAACAGACCCATTCCAACTAAGACAATAGTTCATCCCTATGAAAATACAATGCATGGAGAGGACAGATGTAAGAACTGCAGTTAAAGCAATCCCTTGGACAGATGTCATCATGCAACTGGGAACAGTGATTTAATGATGTTGTGAAAGCTTAATGAATATAAATGACCCTATTTTAAATGCTTTTTCTCAAACTGGCGGTGGATCTCTTTTTTGCTTAATGTGCTCTCTCTAGCCTCCTGTTCCTCATGGATTCTGTGAAATATAAAAGGGGAGAAGTTAAATATTTTTACGGCTTCAATAGAGCTGGGGAATTATGTGCAGTAAGAGAAAAAAATGTATACATGTATAAAATAGAGGTTACGAGATCATATCATTGGTGCCTTTTTAAAATATTAGTTGCAGCTGAAGATTCATCCTCAGAAGCTATCAATCTGCTTTTTCAGGCATCAGAAGACCAAACAGTTAAAACAATCGTACTTTCACTCCATCTTTCCCTTAAGACGGGGAACAAGTATAGTATCTCATTTTTCATTTCCCTAGTTATAGTATAAGTTTGTTTTTAGGTTTCAAAGAAATGGACATCTATACTGACCATGAGGACTTTTTTATGAGTGTTGAAACTCCTCATGTTAAATGACTGCACACAGCCTACAGTAGTTATAATTGTCAAGAATTGTGGTTTTGTAAAGTTTGCTCTTGCATATTTGCTATGAGTATTTTTATGTCTGCAAAAGGTCATGAACTGTATTGATTTTTTATATACTCTATCAAAAATCTAGTCTTTATGGGAATAATTCTAAAACTAACAGGGAAATGGGGTGTCTGTGGACACTTTGAAGCCCCCTCCATTTTGTTCTTGCAAATATTCGCAATGCACACACAAAATCTACTATTTGTAAATTACAAAGACGTTGTCTTTTTTCTTCTCTTTTCAGCATGGAATAAACGTATTACTTGTTCCATATTTTATAAAGATGTTGAATTCTTGAGCTTCTCTGGCTTTCTATAGGCTAAAGCTACTCTTTCCTGGTCCTTCAAAGATGGACCAGACAGAAACGGAGAGCAACCCACAAGAGACAGGGAACTACATAGATTGATGCTCATAGATGACCACAGTTAATCAGATCCAAACAGTGCATTCCAGAAATACAAGCAGCTGGATGGATCCTAAAATAAATCGGTCCTCATCTATAAAAATAAATAGACCTATTGCCCCTAAATTTAGTATGTTTCATTCAGCTATCGGGAATATCTTTAGTGTTTAATTCCCCCAAAAAGGTAATTATAATTGCTTACACTTAGCATTTCTGGACACTCCACTCAAAATGCTTTACAGGTAATGGGGACTCTCAACTCCAACACTACCAATGCGCAGCATCCACCTGTATGATGCGACAGCAGCTATATGCACCAGCATGCTCATCACACATCAGCTATAATAGAGTGATGAAGTCAATTCGTAGAAAGGGATTATAAGGAGGCCGTGATTGATAAAGGCCAATGGGAAATTTGAGCAGGTCACCAGGGTAACACACCTACTCTTTTTGAGAAATGGCCTGGGATTTTTAATGAACACAGAGAGGCAGGACTTTGGTTTTATGTCTCATCCGAAGGATGGTGCCTTTTTTTTTTACAGTATAAAGTCCCTGTCACTATACTGGGGCATAAGGACCCACACAGACCACAGGGTGAGTGCCCCCTACTGACCTCTCTAAATCCAGCAGCAATGTTAGTTTTTTCCAGGATGTCTCCCATCCAGGTACTGACTAGGCTCACGGTTGCTTAGCTTGAGTGGGTTCAGTTGTGACCTGAAGGGTGATACCCCTGCAAACATAAGATGAAAAAGTAAGAGAACACAGTAGCTGGTGCCTTGGATCTTCAGAAAAGTGGAATCTCATACTGTAGGGTCCAATTTCTTGTGTCTGTAAGTTTGAGAGTGGGAAAAAGTGACTGACTTGACTCTACACCTTATACTGTACATTGCTGAGAAAATTTGTGAATCCCCAACTATGGGTAATACCCAACTATGGAACATTCTTGCTGTGATTTACAAGTTTAATTTAAACCTTAGTTTTTGGCTAAAATAACAAAAGGCTTTATATTTACCAATACATTTTTTAAATTCATTGCTGTACGAAGTAGAAGAAAGGAATAATTAAGAATTAGTGTAAGTGAACACCTAATTTCCACAAGAGATGATGATTATGATGAGTATTCAAACGAGGACATTAGCTGTTGGATCGTTTGTTTAATAAGGAAAAAATAAAGGTTTATTCCATGTTGAAAAGAAGAAAAGAAACACAATGTTTCAGCTATGGAGCCTTCTTCAGGTGTCGCCCTCTATCTCTTACTGCTCTTCATCAAAAACTGCTTATCATATAAGCTCCAAATGTGGTAGGTATCATTCTAGTTCACCCATTGTTTACTGACACTGCTAAACTAAGCGGGTATTGAAGCTTAGAAGCCTTTAGCCTTCAAACTGTGTTTGCAGCTTTAAAAAGATTTTTCTAAAAGGGGGCAAAAGCAGTATGTTTGTAACAAACAACAGTGAGGTCAACCAAGGTGGTTGCCTGAGATCCATATTTCAAAATGTATTTCATATCATATTCTTGTGAACAGCTGCACAGACTGAATTGTGTATCAGTTGTCACAGATGCTTGTCTGTTCCCACAAAGTTAGAGATGATGTACTGTATCAGTGGACCTGGAAATTTGATTAGGACAACAGCAGCAATCTTTACATCATTTATCCTAGGCACCAATTAATTAACTTGTCTTTTTAACATTTGTCTTAAATAGACTTCTAATGACATTCAAAACTGGCAGGAAATTTCATTTACCCCAAATGACAAGGAAAGATGGATGATACACAGATAGAATGGCAGATAGATCGCTAACTATCCTCCATTCATCAAACAATGGGGTGATTAATCTTCTCAAATGAACCTGATTGAAAATTAAAGTCTGGTGTCATTGAGGAATATTTAATATGCAGTGTATTTAACATTTTATGCAGCATGTAGGAGATGGACTCTAGTGTTAGCTCCCATTGAAGGAGTTTTACACCCTTCTTTTCATTGCCTGCTAATGGGTGCATGGCGGTTTAATACAGACCCAGGGTCCTGGTTTCAGTGCTGGTGTCACAATCTGTGTGGAATCTGAACATCATCATGGGTTTTCTCCAGGTACCAGTTTTCTCCCTCCTCTGAAAGAATATATTTTGGATTTGCTTGGTTTCTGTCAGTTGTCCGAACCCCTGGCATTTAATATCTGCTTCCCATGACAACCATGCTAGTTTATTCATTACTTGCCTATGGGAAATAGTGGCTTTGACCCTGCCCACAGCTGACTGAATATAGCATAATATATCACATCTTACTCAAACATGACATGTATCAATGACCTTCCCAATAGAATAGTGTCTTGGTGTCTCTCTCCTCTCTAAAGAATGAACAACTGATTATGGAACTGCATATACTGTACATAAATACATTTTCTAGTCATTTTGAGGATTAGATTTTAATGAATATTTGGGTGGCGAGTGAGCAGAGAAAAAAAAAACTTGAAAGTTGGAGTCTTTCAGATTGAAGCAGGACACTAAGGGACTTCAGTAGTGCAATCCTCTGCTTAGAGGTATTAATTGTAGATGTACAGTATGACCTGCCCAAACATGGACTTGGACCTCCCCTACAGGTTTAATGTCACCTGACATCATCAAATGTTTTGTACTTGGAACAAATGAAAGTGCTTTAAAACCATGTAGTATCTCCAATGAAGCAGCCAGTTTATAATAATACGAGTTAAACTTCTTGGATTGCTTAAATTACTATGACTCGCGGGTTAATATAATTTTTACCTTTCTATTGATTAGCATGCTACGTAATGTCATTTCTAATTCTAAGAGAAAATGTTAGCTAGAATTTCACAAAACTTTTCAGTAGTGGAGAAAGAGGAACATTGCTGAAACTGTGCAATAACAATGGACATAGACCTGTAGGTTTCGCAGATATACTTTTCAGTTTGCTAATGATTAACGTCTAAAAAAACTAATTTAACTTTTAGCAAATTACTTAGCTCATTTAAATGATTAAAAACAGAGGTGGACTGAAAAACAAATTACGATGTCATCCTTGAGAACTGGAGAAACCCATCTCTGCTATTTCTTTCTTATGAATTCTCAGAGTGTCAAAATGTTTCAGATGTAACTAGCTGAAATTTCACAGAGTTACTCATCAGCAACTACATTAGGCCTTGGGCATCAGTTCTCCTGCAACACAGCATCTCCTCCCTCTGGCTCATTCCTGTCAGATTGTATTAAGTGAGTGTGTAGTCCTGAGGTGATTCATCCATGGGGTGTGACTGCAGATGCTGTAAGTGGACTGCTAATACAGGTCCCTACCCTGGCAATTTGTGGTGCAAAGTGGTGTTGATGAAAACTACAGAGACACTTCACTTGCTCTAAAAACATCTCTCTGGGTTGCATATAAAATTTAATCAAAATGTAGCCTTATTGACTTACAAATCATAAAGTGGAATGCAGATGCATTTCCAGTCAATGCATCAAGTGCTAAGAAGGAGAAAATAATTCACAAACCATTGAAGAAGATACCTCCTTGTCATTAATAAAGTAAAGTCATGGACATGGTCTTAGCTTTTATCTTTTGACTTTGATTATCCAAAGTCAAATCACTAATATTTCTTCTCTTTCAAGTGAATTTTTTGTTTGCTTTAGATTTTTATCCCATAAGCACACTTGACTTGCCAAAAAGCCGAGGTTGAATAAACAAGTGAAAACAGTCTTTAGAGTCTTGTTTGCTCCCTGGCAGTTTCCCTTGGCAACGCATGTCTGTTGTGCTTGATCTGCTGATCACAGCTGGCTATTTTTTTTTGGGTAGGGATTAATTTTAAATCTTCATCAATTTTTGTTAACCGGATACAAGTCAGTCTTCAATCGTGTGTAGCAGTGTGCCTCCTCATGGCAATGTGAATTAATCTAATTAAGTTTAACTGGAAAAAAAAATCTGATTGTGTGTGCAAGGTTTTTTTTAGAGACCAAAGTACAAAACTGCTGTTCAATGGTGAACTACAGTAGTAAACCTCATTAGGGCTCCACAGCTGCTTTACTGTATGAATTTTATCCCTTGTATCAACTATCCAACAAATAAAACACCCTTAATGCATCCAAAAGCTGCCTAGATGTTGAATTGTAATAGATGCCTCCTTTATCATTCATTTATTTTTACAGATCTTAAGAGTTCCAGAAAGCCCAAGACACATATTTGCAAATTCCGTATTTATATTGGCACAATTTAACTGGAAAAGGTGCCAAATACTACCTGGAAGAGCAACATGCTCTCCTCATTTTCCCGCACCACAGAAATAACGGTAATCTGTGTGGAGTTTGTATGGTCTCCCTGTTATGGTTGTCTCATACAGCATCTCTCAGCTAGCGGTTGCCCTGGGAGACCATCACATTCTCCCGAGGCTCACAGGTTTCCCAGGGCTTGCTGCTCTGACCAGACACCCTTCATGTGATCTGCCTTCAATTACCAATAATACATTCCCTACTCATTAATTCATTTCTCTCTCTAAAGCCGGAGCCTTGCTTCAAGGGCGCTCTGTCATTGACATTCCCTTTTCATATCCGCACTTTTTTTTTCTATGTTCTGTTTTTATTTTTTCCACGTCCTGTTTTTGTCTCCGGTTCCCAGGGGTGTTTCAGCATCCTCTCTGGGTGGTCATCTCACCCTGGACTCTGAAGTTGGTCTGGACCTGGAGGACAATCCCTTTCCTGTCCTGTGTATCGGCCTGTGGGTTTGTTGTCCTGCAACCCCTGGCTGCCTGGAGGGCTGCCTCCCAGATCTGTGTGGTCCCCTTTCTTTCAAGGGCCGCAGCTGCGGGGTCCGTCCCAGAGTCAAGGGTCCCAGGGACTCTGGCTGGGATGGTACAGGAGGTCTAATCTGAGGCTGGCACTTTGCCGTGTCAGCATCTCTCCTTGGTCGTCAGGGATGCAGACAGATGGCATCCCCAGACCGTTGTGCTTCACTTGGCATGTTTTCTTGCTGACCGGCTGGTGTCCTGTTTTTTCCTTTCCCTTTCCATTACTGTCTGGCCTGGGCTGATTTAGGCCCTGCCGGCCAGTAATTAATTATTCTATCATCACCTTTCTGTTTTCACTTTCTTTCTCCCAGAGCATCCCAGCTCTAAATTAGTCAGGCCTCCTGGGATGTTCTGCCACTCTCCGGTCGCTTGTGCTTGGGTTTTGACACATTACCACCCTCTCAGCTGTTACCAGTGTGGCTTTTCCACTACAGGAGGAAAGTTGTCCAGAAGCAATCCACAAATATACTGGTACTGAAGGTTAATAGACTTCTTAGAAAACTGGTCCTAGTGGGAGTGTATGCTTGTCTGTGTTTGAGACTCTCTGCCCTGCAATTGCTCTGGCTCCCACTCAGTCCTGAATTGGAAGAAGTGTTTAGTAAATGGATGGATGGAAATAATGGTGATCAAGTAAACACATGATACTGATAGTAACGCTTTTCTATAACATGTATAAACATTTCCAATTCATTTATTTTCCTGCAAATCCTGTCATTTTCTTGCACCAGTGGCCTACAGTACCATTTCTGAGATCAATGGTCTGGTTGACTGAGATCATTTCCTTCTCTCCACTACCATTTCCAGTCAAACCAAATTATGCGGCAATGAAGTCCATGCTATAATCAAATCTAGTGTTCCATGTATCGTAAATGTCATGAAGGAGTACTTTGACAATCTCTCAGCTTTCTCTGTCTTTCTTTGTGTATACCTCTAGTCAAAAAGAAAATAATTTATTGAATTCAAAAGAATTCAAACCCTTCCTATAGTGTCCCAAATTGTGAAATTACAAAATAATACATGTTCATTTTTTTAACTTATTGGATATTTTTATTCCAAACCTAAACTGTATGTAAAGACTTCTACATACAGTACAACATTTTTCAGAATTAACTGAAAATTGTTGATTGAATGTCGCCTCTGTTTGTCAGTGGGGATGGAGTGAAAAGTCAAAAGTTCCCCAAGTCTTGGAGTGAAAACCCAAGTCTTGGAGTGACAGATATTTTTGGCCCATTGACAGTTTCTCCCATCTCAGACACTGAACTCTTGAACAGGTAATGCCTGGGTGCTTTCCACTTGTTATTATCAACTTCGCAATGCTCAGATTTACTGTATTAGGTTCTTTGAAATGTTTATGAACTTTTTTCCCTGATCTGTAACTTCATTCAACTTCATTCTCTTAGTTGTTTTGAAAGTTACTTGGTCCTCATGGTTGAATCTCTTCTTAAAATGCATTACCTGGCTGTTGGATCTTATAGTCCAGTAGTTTCTATTTTGAAATAACGAGAGCCATTGTTACTGCACACATACACACACCACTGAGCAAATTGTTGACTCATTAAAGGTAATTGTGTGCACCTAAATTAATTTAGATTTGTCACAGTGAAGGGTTTGAATATTTAAGCAATCATAACATTTGGATTTTTATTATCAATTTATTTTCTTTCTTTTTCCTTTGAAATTGTAGAGTTATTTGCTTAACAAAAAATGTTAAGCAATGTCATGACTGCAAGCATCAAAGCAACACAATGTGAGAACTGTACAAGGGTCTGAATCTTTTTGCAAGGTATAGTAGATAACTGCAAGTTTTTCAGAAAGTATTAGACTTAAGATACTGAGTAGCACTTTTGTTACTTACTTTTCTTATTCTTCTGTCATTACTTTTTCTTTGTTGCTGAAAACTGAGTAAATAAAACACTGTTGAAAATGCCACCGGGAATGCTCCATAACCTAGATTTTTCAGACATTTATTTCACTTTAGGCTGGGTTCCTTGCAGGATACCCAACATGAAGTCGTACATGGAGTACCATAGAACAATGGCAGTTTATAACCATTCTTGATCTTACAGGTCATATGTCAGATTTACTGACTATTTTTTAAATGCTTGCTGTGCCCCACATGGTGCTGGTCAATTAATGCTTTTGGGGAGCCGCAAGTGAAAGCCAATCATCATTCCAGCACAGTCTGGTTAACGAGACCTGTCAGCCAGATTTATGCAGGGTTATTTCTAATTGCACCACCAGCGGAGAGTTCTAATAGAACACTTTGCAGACACCTGTAGTGTCGGTCTCCTGCTGACTGGTCAAGATTTTAACCTGTAAATGTCCTTTCCATGTGGCAAGAAAAAAGTAAGCTGAAGATAATTTTAAAGATGTTTAGGTAAACGCAGTATATTTTTTTTTAAATGAAACAATACATTGTCGTACACTCCTGGGAAAATATTACATTATCTTGTAATATACTGTTACATACTTTTGATTTACTGTTGAAAGTTAAAAAACAATATCCAGTACTTTTAAAATACAATGAAATAAGTAATAAATGTGGATTTTCTCAGTCAGTTTAAATATTAATGCCAATATACAGTATTTGAAATTTTTGAAAAGCCACATATTCAGAAATTGAATGTGTGCACGTTATTGTATATTACCTCCCAAGTGGATTAGCATTGAGCTGTCTGATCCAGGTGTCAGAGGTTTGAGTCTGGGTGATGGTACTGGATCCAGGTGGCAGAGGTTTGAGTCTGGGTGATGGTACTGGCTGACTGTCACAAGGATTGCCCAATAGATGGAGCACAATTGATTTGTTGCTGCCAGGTGTGGGGTAGGAATACAAGGCTTTTTTTGGCTCTCAGCGATACTGTGACCACTGCAGCCTCCCTGGTCCTTGCAGATGGTGTTGTTGCCTCTCCTCCAATCTCTGCCTTCACCTTCTCATTCTTCTCTATCCAGGATTCATAACTGTAAGCCAGATGTTATAAAATAAAAATAAAAACACAATTCCAAAATTGGACAGGTGTAACAAAAATGCTTGTTGATTCTAAATTTATGTATTTATTTAAAATGTTAGGCAACGGGACTTGGCACATGGTTCTCAGTAGTTAATCATTCAAAATGTAAGTTAACCATTTATAACCATTTACACAGTATATAAAATTGTGCAATGGCTTTTTCATCAATGTAAGCATAGGAACGTAAAGTATCTTAATTTGGATTTGAAGCAAGACAGGCCTATTCAAGTCAAACAGGTGACACGTTTCTTCAGGTCTGCTCAAGGAGGGTAGAAGATGAACACATTGAACAGAAACTGTACAGATAAAGCTAAGCAAGCATTGATGGACTGCAGCTATTACAGTGTGGGCTGCACTTCAGGAAGCTAATCAAGCAAATGATGCAGGTGTTTGTTTAGACTTGTCAATGTCCTCATCTATACAATAGGTTAGGGAGGCAGAAATGGACCAGGACGATTACACATTCCCCATTAAAAGAGAGAAAGAGAAACCGGATGAACGAGCCAGAGAAAAGCTGCTTAGGGAGGCAGCCTGCAGGGCTGACAGTGGAAAACAGAAGGGACAAAGCAGCCAAAGGAAATCAGACGTACTGAAGCTGCCCAAGAGGCTGGCAGGAAAAGAAGGATCCAAATCCGAGGGATTTCTTTTGGGCTTTTTGTGTTTTTTTTTAAAAAAACAGAGCGCAGCCATGCTATCACACTCTTGTCCATTGTGCTGCCAGCTTGTTGACCATCCCCTGTAACTCTTCTCTTGAAACAGTTCCAAGAAGAGAATGAGGTTAATGGCTGATTGTGAAAGGCATACCATACAAAGACAGGTTAGAGGAACTAATCTCTTTAGAGATGCACATGAGGGGACAAGCATCTCGAAAGACACAGACAAAGTCAGCCCAGAGGAAAACCTAAGGATCAACGTTGAAAAATGGACCTAAAGACAAAAATGGCATTTAGAGCCTTTTACTGTCGAACGGAGATGAATGAGAGGGGACCTGATCCAGGAATTCGAAATCCTCTACGGCCTTGACAGACTTAAAAAAAAGACTACCCAGTGATGTTCTTTGGGATCAACAAAGAAACATGTGCCAGAGGACAGACCAAGTGGAAACGTAGTGCTGGTGCATTGAAATCTGAGAACTCTGAGGTGTCACAAAAAGACGTGGGAGTATGCAACAAGCCATCCAGCCTTGATGTTGAAGTTAAAAATCCTAGCTTCTTTCAAGAAACAGCTGGAAGAAAGCCTACCGAATGGGCTAGATGAACTGAAAGGCCTCCCCATCATTAGCATTTTCTGTTATAAACTGAAAAAAGGACACCTTTCTAATTAAAAAAATTATGGGGGGTTGTTAGAAGCTACCAAACCCTGTTATTAAGACAGGTTCACTGGGTTGGACAAGATCCACCAATCCATAAGATTTAACAAATGGCTGTTCTTACCTTCTTGTGCTACCAGACAACTAATTTATTTCTATCACATCCAAGATGCATTAGGAAATCTCATTTTTTCCTAAACTAAATGGCAGCCTGATCTTTGACCTTTGAATTCCATGGTTGACTGGTGTGTTTAATATGCAGAGGTCACCAAACAGACAGTTTGAAGACTATAACCTGTCTGTACTGGTGATATGAAGGATATTACAAGTCTATGAAACAGTTTTAAATAGAGAACGCAGATCTTCGGCTCACAAAAAGCTGTGTAGTATCCCATATACACATTGTTTTTCACTCCCTGCGTAATGTATTGTGAAGATCTCTATTTATTATAGCCTTACAACACTAGCTTTCACATTCCAGACACAATAATATGATTATCAAAGATTAATGACAGCAGCACTTCACTTATTCTCTTGACAAAGTATATGGCATACATCATAAAGTGTGCTCCTTAACCATATATTGTATACTATTCCCATTTGAGTAAGCCACTTTATCTTCTTTTTCTCTCTTGAACTACAGCACTGCAGACATGGTACTTTGTTATTCTTACCTGAGGTCTACATCTGATATTTTATACTATTTTCTGCCAGGAAATTTGGCTAATAGTGAAGGAAGTATTTTAAATTAATGAAAGAGAATTAAATATGAGTGCCTTTTCAGAAGAGAGATCATGAATTAAGAATGCATTCAAAAGCTAAGGTCAACAGTTATTATGCCTCTTTTATGTAGCCTCTCACCCACTCCAAAGATTACAAAGACATTTACCTTGTAATTAAAAGAAAATCTCAATTTATAGAGCTTGGTGCATCACAAACAGGGGCTGTTTAATGGTCTCTGCGTTTGCAGATTCTTTTTTAAGTAAATTTTTTTATAATGTTCAATCAGACAAACAAAAGTTCAAATCAGAAGCATGAGAAATGACGTTGGAGCATCATTTATCATCATGTATCATGATACTCCGGCTTCATCTTTGGCTAAGAGCTGCAATAGGCAGTAATAGACTATGAATTAGTTTCCAGGAGGTATGATAAAACTTTATTATAACTATTTCTGCAATAAACTAAAAATGTAGTAAAAATGTATTTTGTGTGAACATAGTTGTATAAATATAATGATCATGCTAAGAATTCAGGCACAATAAATATTGGATAAAGTAGCAAAATCTTTTGTTGCAGACATAGCTTTGACATTATGGAAAACTTACAAAATAAATGAAAGTTAGTAAATATTTAAAATACATTTGTGTTGGTTACTGTCAATAGGTTCCCCCACTTAAAATAAGATATGAACAACGGTAGAAGTCACTTCTCTGTAATGAACAGAAGCTTAAACTCGAAAAAAGAGTGCCTTAAGTATGGCTCATAATCTTAAAACCTAATTTCATTGTATTGATTCTAATCACAAACATTAATTTTAGGCCCCTAAAGCTCCACTTTAAAAATTGCAAACCGTTTAATAAAGGTTCTCAGAATACACCTCCAGGAGCACTGCTGACATTGATAACTAGCTTTGTATCCCACAAGAGTTTTAAATGCCTATTTTTAATTGATATCAGGCAATTAAAACCATTAATATCACCCCAGGAGGTAGGGTAAAATGCAGATAACAGCAGAGTAAGCATTTATGCAATCTGTAAATAAATAGTTGGTCACAAAGGAATTTGACATGGGACTATCCCTCTCCCCACAGGACTGCAGCCAAGTGAACACATTTCATCAATGAGGGAAAGGGATTCTGGGTAAGAGTGCGGGATGCTTTCTGAGATGAGCTTGTGGAGGAATGTGCAGCAACTCCATGAGACAGCATCTGCTCTGCATACACGCGTCCCATAGGCAGCTGCTTCCCTGACAGAAATAAATAGCACAAACCCTGACCTCAGGGGCCAAGGACAAAGAAGGGTTTGGGATTTGGGCTGCTGGCTAATTCAGAGGTCTTGCTTTCGATGTTTTTTTTTTCTCCTTGGCACTCAAAGAAGTGATTTAGCCTTGCAACAGAACAGGAACAACTACGTGATGAAAAGGAATAAAACACAAAATGCGTTCATTATTCACCAACCTATTACCAAAAACAAATGCATAATTTAGATTGATTTGCCTGCCTGAATGTATTTAATGTGACAACTGTTCCAAAGTATTTACTGTTGTATTATAGTTATGTACAGTATAGATAAATACATAATTATATATCAATATGTAATTACATATACAATAATATATAATGATAGGATTTGGTCTCTTCTGTATATTAAATGTTACAGTATATATACTGTAGAAACAACATTTGAATGCTACATAAAGTCAGTTTTACAATTCCTACCAGGTATTGAAATGACCATATTCTTTCTTAGATTCTTTTTAGCATTACATTATAAAATAAGACAGCCAGAGACCAGTTTATCTTAAAAAAAGAAGCCTTGATTCCAATACTGGAAAATGGAGGTTTGAATCTTGCAGTATCGATGAAAGCATTAAACATACTGTACAAGAAGGCGTCAATAAACAAGTTAACAAGAACTTCCATGTTAATGCATCTGTTCTCTGGGGTAAATCTAATGATAAGGCTGAGTTATTCATTGCTTCTCCATATAGTCCCTAATCCTATCTTGTACCACCACAGAATCATCTTAGCAGAAATTTGTATCGCACTTCTGCAGCCAAAACTTCAATGCCTGTTCCACTTTGCTGTCTGGTGGGCATATCCCTCTACAAGAAAGCATAGATGTGGAAATCACTGCATGCCAGATCTGGACTGTGATAACTGTGGTCCACTACCTCCTAACTGTATTTCTGTAAACAGTCACGTGTGCAACTACACAAGAACATAAGAAAGGTTACAAATGCGGTGACCATTTGACTCATCTAACAAATGTGGTAGTTAATACTTAATTGGTGTGAAGATCTCACAGCCATTTTTGAAAGAAACCATGATATCATACTTTTTTAATACAATTGCCAGGTAGCTTCATTTAAAACTTGCATAAAGAAGTGTTTCCTTTTCTTCTACATATGTTTTACTTTGTTTCAGTGTTCATTCTGAAGAAGTCTACTGGTTGACACCATTATTGCCTTTGAGGATTTTGAACACATGTATCAGGTCCCTTGTAATCTTCTCTGTTCAAGACTAAAAAGATTCGGTTTCTTCAGCGGGTATTGTTGATCAGCAAGATACATTCCTGATGCAACAACCCAGGGTGTTTTGAACTTGATGGCCTCCTGTAACTGCTCCAGAATGTGTTACAATAATGACCTGTATTTGATCACTTTAGCACAAGGTTAGCCATTTATAAATTTGGCATTACAAATAAACAGCTGGGCCATATTGTCATAGTATTAGTGTTCTACCTATTCAACCTGCCAAGGACAGGAAATTATTTAGTGATTAAGATTTCAGGGAGGAACACATTCAAGAAACATTCTGGCGTTCAGGAAGAGGATATTGGTGACTGATGGTACTGTATAGACTACCTTTAGTAATGCCTCTGTATTAACAGTGCTAAGTTCATATACAGTAGCAAAAATGGTAACAGCTGTTTGAAGCCACAGCTAACAAGCTTTATTACAGACCTCTGTTTTTTTTTGTAGTTTTGGGAGTTTATCACAACAACACTGAATCTTTAACTGGGCAGGCCCACTTGCATTAGTGTATGATAATTTTTCTTTTTTCATGAAATCTTTCTTGCTTTTCTCAAATATAAATGTGTTACACCTCTTTCCTAGGGATACCCACAAACAATTATTCATTCTACATTTAAAAAATTAGCATTAAACCAAGATAGACCTGACATTAAAAGGAGGTGCTCTGAAATGGGCACAGATTCCACAAAAAGAAATCTGGTGCAATTAATGGAGTAAGTTCTTATCTCAAAGCATCTCTGCAGACTTTGATGTGAGATCTGTGGTTTATACCAGCTCTGTCTCTTAAAACCTTTCAGGAACCACAGATAACAGTTGTACCAGCATGAAGGTTTCAATGATCATTTCGAAATCATTTACTAGAACAGCTGGTTGAAAAGAGACATAAGAGGTGGATACTTCTCACATAAGCAAAGAACATCTGTCAAGGGAAAGAGAAAATTCAATCGACTGCTGGGGTTCACTGAGGGGAATCTTTACTGGAAAACAACTACCGTTTTCTCAAATCAACATAAGCTTACAGTAGGTCAAGGGTCCAGGGATATTCATGGTAACTAAGTGCTCTTAAATCCACAAGTTCAGCAGCTCTTTTCACATGGCTGGTTGTTATTGGGAGTTGGGGAAATTCTCAAGACCTGTTTGGGGACAACAGCTGCAAAGTGCGTAGTAGATTGATGCTAATGAGACAAGTGAAGTGCTGTATGCTGACACATTTATAACTTATCCCCCAATTAACACAGCTCTTTCCTCTTTCCGGCAGCTTATTTATCTGGCAGTCCCTGCCAGCATGCAGCTCGCATCTCCTCAGCAACTGAGCAGATTGTGAAGCTTGGTTGGGGAGAATTTGGATAGAGGTGGTGAACATAAATCAAACAGATTACCTGAAGGGAAAGCTGAAACTTCAAAGCCCCCCTTTCTAACTGGCAAAAAGTGACTGGTAGGGGGTTTTATGAGTCTCTTATTCGTTTTTACTCATATTAACGATGAACTTATATGAATAAAATACTGTAGCTACAGTGTGTATATAGAGAAAGATGATCGGAAGAAATGCTGTTGAATTTTAAAAACTGGTGCAGTGAAGCTCTTGTGTTATCCCAATAAGGAGGTGAGTCTCCTGCGACACAGGTTAAGTTCTATAGTATAGACTTCAGTTATCTGATTCTGGACTGGCTCATGAGTGTTTTTTGAAAAATCAACAGTGCACAACTGATCAAGAGCTGCTGGAACTGAAAAAAGGCAACCTCCATTTGCTACACAACAGTAACAGCTAATACATGCCATTGTGGCACTGCAGTCCTTCCTTATTTGTGAAAAGTACAGAACACAAAATAAAGTATTAAAGACATTTAGTGAATCAAGTTCCACCCTTAAGCATGTAAGTATTTTATTTTGTCATTAATGCAATCAAGTTATATTCTTATTTGTTGCATGTGATGAATGGCCCATTAACTTAAGCTGATCCACTGCAACAATTCTAAAGCAAGTGACCAAGATGGAAAATTCCCAACAGACAGTTTATCTTCCTTTCCAGCACTGAAGACTTAGCTTGGAGGTCAATCATTTGAAGTCAATACAAGATCAATGCAGCACTAAGGAGAGATCTTTGTCGGAAGGCCCTGTAGTATACTATAGACAGCCTGGGGTCTCTCTGGACAAATCTTTTTTTAATGGAAAGGGTAATTATGCAAAGAAATGAGACCCTTCTGAACAAAAGGTGCAGTGTTTTAAGTGTACATTTGGTGTGATTCTTTTTGTAAACCCATAAGGTTTGTCATGCTGATGTCTTCAGGATAATTGAAACAGAAATGATCGCGGCTTAAAACACTCAATATGGAGTCTTTTGTTTTTCTTTCACAGTTAAGGATATATGGGTCGGTTTAACTCCTAATTTTCCTATTACATATACAAAGGATTGAACTGAAGAGGTTTGATATAAATCATTATTCAACTAACATCACAATAAACCCCTTTATATTATGTAAATATGAACTGCGAAACCAAGCAAGCAAAATTTAGAAAAGGAAAACACATTTTGCCATGACACAAATCATGATCAAAAGGCAGGTTTTGATGTGGAAATTTCTGTAATTTTGAAAAATAAAGACTGAAAAGGAGAAAACCTACACTCTCTGTAAATTAAGGAAATGCGACATTAACTAGTTTAACTCGGTAAGTTTCAAGTCACTTGATGGAACATCAACCAATCTACAGTAGATTTAGCAATGTTCTGTACAGTAACTGAGTATGTCTCAAGAATATTAAATAATCTGTAGAACTTTAAGGTAACTGTTCTTTTTTTACTTAAATAGTAAAAATTGCTGCAGGTACTACATTACCAGACAAATTCTACTAAACTGCAATATATAGAACATTAACTCTGTAGCTCTCAGTAATGGAAATATATTTAAAATGGCCTCCTTATAATCCCCATCTATGAATTGGCTTCATTACTCTGCTCTCCTCCCCATGGTGTGTGGTGAGCGTTCTGGCGCACTTTGGCTGCCGTCGCATCATCCAGGTGGATGCTGCACATTGGTGTCCAAAAAAGCGCTATATAAGTGTAAGCAATTATTATTATTATTATAAAAAAATTAAAAACTTTCACCTGAGACTGTATTGAGTTGAGAAAGGTATTAATATTTTAGTGTAAAAAATAATGCAACCCAGTTGTGAACAATCAGACAAAGGGTTAAATTTTTTACAGATCATGTGTAACAGGTACAGCTCCATGGTAGATTACTGAAGAGACTGAAGGAGTTCATTAAGAAACATTAAAAAGTAATACAGTTGTAAAATATGATTACAGATATGATCTAACTAGATTAATGGTACCATGTTCTTGCCTTACTTCATTTCATACATACTTTTAAAAAGAGGAATTTATCATTCACATCCCATTGAATCTGTGGTCAGAGTTCATTTTATCTTTTTATGATTAGCAGACATTATATACCATACTGTATTTTCCAAAGCCACAATCAAGACAGCAAATTCTAAGAAATGTTTTATGTCCAAATCTTCAGCATTTGAGTTCAAACATAAACAAATTCACCCATTATTTTGCTGGCTGCTTCTTTTCATTGAATGGAGATTTACCCTGAGTGCAGAATATTGATATACAGAATAAATTCCTAGTGCAGAAGGTACTGTAGAACACGCTTTTCGCCGCAGCCTTGAAGCTGCACGGGTGAGCCTGGCTGCTCTGAGCAAAGACAACCCTGCAGATGATGATAAATGATACTAGGCTGACCAGTTTATGAATAACAACTCACAGTGGGAGAAATTACAGGGCATCTACACAGCTTTCCCACAGAGCGATAAGCAGAAAACACGAAGTGTCGGGAGAGGACACCTTGCTAGGTCATTGGAGCTGTTGTAAGCACAGAAGCATATGCTGGTCCAGGCAGACGTCTCTTGAGACCTGTAGTTCTGCTTCCTTTTAACTAGGCTATATCTGGATTTGTTAAATAACCGTCATTCATGCACGCTGACCCCAAGAGCAGTATGAAGTAATGTGGCTGTGGTTTTGTTTAAAATGGCATAATCACAAAAAACATCCAGAATTTTCAAAGACCTTTCTAACTTGTATTCGTTCACTTACTGTACGTACTTGAATGTCTAAAGCAATAAATAAACATATTCCTCGTTTTGGATTAATATCAATAAATGCTTTGGGCCCAAATTATACATGATCATTTTTTAATAACCTGCAAGCTTCCTTGTTGGTTGTGATTACCGTGTGTGCACTTTGTGTTGCTTTAGTCATTAAAGGCCAAATGATGTTCCTGTTTTTGTGACCATCCTACAAATGTAATAAATGCTTAGTTCCTTCAATGAGTCAATTTTACATTTACATTACATTTTTAATCATCCACAAAAGCAGACAAGTGGAACTTGATTCTTATCTAATTTCATATGTGTTTAAGATTTTAATGTGGATCTTTTCACTCCAGTCTCTTGAGTGAAATGCATCGCCAGCTACAGTAGAGGCACAAACAAGTAAATATTTATTCCTTTTTAGCTAGATTTACCGTAGGCAGCCACCTCACTTTAATGATACATAAAGGATCTCCATGCAAGAATAGGGATGCATCGTTGCATTCTGTCTCTCCCAAGGGCCAGATTTTCCTGTTTTATACCAAGGCTGACTGAAACCTTGTAAGCCCAATCCATCATGGACCAACAGATCAACCCCTCCCGGGAAACTATTACTCCTCAGAGCAAGGTTGGTGCTAAACCGCTTCAAACCGCTACGTGTCCTTAGGAGTTGAAGGCCAGAGTCTTCACTTTAAATCACTTTAGGGTTTTATGTTTCAGCACTGCAAAACTCAAAGTCCTTCATTCAAGTACACTGTAAAATGGATTTGAAAACATTGTTCCTTAATTTCATTCAGAGCACTTAAGCTTTGGATATGCTTTCCCTGGTCTTTTTAGTATTATCAAGCCAAAACTTTCTGATGTTACAATGCCTAGTAAAAGTATTTACGTCTTTCAAATGTCGTCTCATTTGGAAGAAATACTGTACAAATGAGGTACAAATTTTAAATAGGCGAAAGAAGTTAAATGTCAAGAGAATGGCGGAGAACACGTTGAACCTATGGTGCATAATTAACATTAAAACAGGAAACATTACAAAAAATATCACTTGAAGATGAAATGACCAAGATACTGAATGTGAAATTCAACAAGTCTGAGCTTTTCAACAAATTTCTCGTCTGACCTGGAGAGCTATCAAAGTCAAGCCATAAAAGGTCACCTCACTTTACCTCAAAGGGCAACGCTTTGAGGATATTGTCTGCCGTGCACTAGATGACAATCTGTTTCATTCTGCATCAGTAACTTAAGGATTCAGTGATTAAAGAAATCTATGAGAATCAATAAATAATAAATGCGGTAGTCAGGTAAACCCTTGATTTAACAAACAAGCATAAGGGAGAAGGGTTTGTCCATTATTGGCAATTATGGGTTAAATAGCTACCAGACAACAGTATAGTAAATGACAAACATTGTAACAATGTCACATGACATTTAGCATTTTCACATAGCATTAACACCACACCTTATCGTGCCTTAAATTCCTGATAAAGTACCTTAATATTCCATTGTGAATTTCAAAGCACTGAAAAACTCAGATTATTTCTTGAATAACCACTAATCAGAGTTTCAACCATCTATCACAGCTGTATTATACTTTAGCCCACAAGTTAAAAGAACGGGTTAGTGCAATTCTACAGTATTTGTCACTTTAATTCATTGCTTAATTAATTATATTGTTAAGTGTAGTATTTTTGTTTTAATGAGGGTGACCGTGGATGTATTAAGTGGTCAACTTAATATGGGGCAAGTGCTTCACTCAAACAAATCCTGTGATCATTTTGCAGCTGAAATTGAAAAAGGAAGTACATTATATGATTAAAAGCACAAGGAAAACTTGTCTATTAATAGACAAGTACACCACAGTCAGCAAGTGAGTTCTCGTTTTCTTTTGTGCAATCAGCAATATCAGATGAGGCAAATCTAGAGCGATTTTCTTTGAATTACTTTAACTCAAGTTACTACTGCCACTGACTTTGTCAAAGCATTACTGAAGTGTCTGAATTTGTATGGATTTGTTGGAGACATTTTAGGTCAATGTTTGATTTTGCATGCTTGTGACAGAGAACCAGTTACAGTAGGTTAGGAACACAACTACCTTTCCGATTTACTGATCTACTTATATTGCACTATTCAAATCAGTGTATAGAACTGACTGAAAGGGACGTTATTGAGGATGTAACAAGTTTGAATAATTTCTGTTTTTTTACAAATGGTTCTCATTGTACGTTCCCTCTCCAAAAGAATCATAGACAACTTTTATTGTGGAACAGAATTCTGTCAACATACAGTATGGGTAAAGGGAGTGTTCTTAATATCCTCTGGCTGGCGTTCAGTAAGAGAAGTATCAAATTGTCTGAGAGCACTACTGTAGAAAGTGCTTCACGAACACTTTTCAAGGGCCTCCAAAGATGTGCATTGCGTGAATTTGACTTTCCTTTAATTCCTTAGACTACCTATCATGAGAGTCGCTATTACTGCACGATCACAGAGGTCTGTCAACGAATTGTGTGGCTCATTAAGGTAATTCTGTGAACCTAAATTTAGGTTTTCTACAACAAAGAGTGGCAAATCTTATGCAATCATAACTTTTCCATTTTTATTTTATATTTCCCATTGACTTCTTTCTTTTTTTTTTGCTTAGAACATGTGGATTAGGTTGTGTATATCCTGTAACATTACTTGCTACTTGCTACTGCAAGCAAAACAATACAAAAAGTCTGAATACTTTTGCATGACAGTGTTCAAGTCAGGAATTTAAGTGACTGGAGCCATACAGAACTCTAAATATTAATTTTGTCATATTTAGTACAGCACTGTTCCTGTTACTGTCAATCCTCATTTGGTTTGTCCATTAGATCTTCAATTAGGATTTATCCTGTCTGCTTTGTCAGAGCTCTGTTCACCTAATACCTTGACTACTGTGCTGCACCTACAGCATATTTGTTTTCTGAAACAAAGAAATGTGTACTAATTATGGTTCTAAACACAGTTTTCGAAATAATTCAATTACAAGTTCAATTAGTCTGAGCAATTAAGAGTGCAGTTGCAAATGAAACAGGAGAAGTGGGTTGGCCTGCGGAATGGCTTTGATTCTGCTGATTTAATTTGCTTCCTGATGAGGCAAGCAGGATATCGGTGATTCTTCAGGAAAGCCTTGTGTAGCTCTAAGCTGCACAAAGAAAACATAGTATGATGGGAGATGGGAGGCCTGTTATTTACTACCCACTCATTAGTTTCAGTCTGCAAATCTTGGCAAATGGACCTGCTGGACCCTCTTCAGACAATGTTGGCTGATTGCTGCAGTAATGCATCATTAAAGAATGTAATGAAATATTTAATAGCATATTGCTTTTATCCTTTTTTTTTGTGAAGTGGTTCTTGCAATGCAGACTGGAATGCTGTCTTCTTGCTACACCACACCGCAGTCAGACAAGATGTACAGCTGCTCAATAATGCAGACAGTAAAAAAATTCAATAGTACCTCAGCCATTCTACATCACCATTATCCTCATATTTCTGTTGTTCCTCTGAAGACAAAATAGTTCAAGAAATGAATCGTTTTTAGGCATATTACTAGGTGTTAGGAACATTAGTAATTGACTAAAATGTATATAATTGAAAACAATTGATGATGGATTACAATAATAGCATGTTGCTCCATTATTATTCTGCTGACTATACAGGTATTTTCTCCACATGTTTACGTTGAAAGAGGCCATTCATCTTTCCACATAATTTTCCCATAGATGCATCTTCACTCCCAATCAAAATTGATCAAAGCTGGAAAAGGATTGCAGCTAATTAATCAAATGTGTTGGGATTATAGCTGACAAATTACTATTTAACAAAACATCCTTAAACTTTTATTTTAGTATTCCTCTTAAAAAACACTCTAAACTGGACATGATGAAAAAATGAATCAATGAACTGGTGCTGAAGAACACATTGTTAATGGCCCCATCTTTGGGACCAAATACATCATTGAACATTGCTTTGATGACTGTCTAATCAGCAGATGAGCAAACACTAGAGGAAGGAAGCAGAAAACTTTCCTACCTTCCATCTAATTGTGTGTATAGATCAGTTATCTGTGGTGATTTCTTTCTGTATTTACTTTATTGAGCAAACACATTGTTCCAAATGGCCATTTAATTGGATTGGCTTCACCTGTGCTAGGGTCTATAAGGTCACATCCCGACATTTTTTTATCCTTTCTGGAAGAGCAAGTGGGTTTCATCTATGAAAAAAGGTGCATGTTTGTATTTCTTAATTGTTAGAAAACACCTTATGGAATGCAAATTTCTCATACAATATAAGGTCAGAAAGAGACAGCATATGAGAAGAAACCATCTTTCTTCCTTGATAATTTAATAGCTAAGAGAATCAAAAATGTCACCTAGCTGAGGAGCAGTAAAAGGAAATACAGTAAAGCCTGGAATAGTGATGGCAATCCTCTAGATCACAGATGTTGAAAGGAAATGGCTAATATATTAAAATGAATATTTCATTTGTATTGCAAGGTTAAACTAAATAGCATGTCTCAGTCTGAGGCATGAAGAAAAATTTAAGAGTCACATATTAACACAGAAGAAGCAGCAATGTTACAGACAAACATGTCTTCGGTGCTTGACGATATTCTACCAATTGTGTGTAAGAATATACTGTAAGTTACTTATAAGCTAATTGCAAACCTCTTCAGGTATCTCACTATGGAGTACTAAGCATTGAGTTACAAATAGCTGTTGTGGTTTTAAAATAGTGACAAAACTGAGTCAAGTAAATGTAGAACAAGTTTTAGTTCAAATACATGAAATGTTCTGGAAACAATAATTAGAACTCTTGGATAATCCTGATCCCGATATAATTTACTCAGGGGGTTTCAGCATTTACCTGTGTGGACATATTCTCTGGACTTCCTACTTTCAGTAAGAGAACAGGCATCTTCTCCAGGAAGCCACTTTACCTTGGCTGTCCAATTCTCTTTCACAACAAGTAAGGAAAAGAGGAAAGTCGAAATACAGAAAGGAAACAAAACAATGAAACGGGGTTCAAGAGATGGTGTTATGAACAGACTATTTAGACGCGATACCCTCCACCCACTTCAAGTAAATAACTCTAATGTTCAATCTCTGAATAACAAACTTGATGAATTACCACTAAGAGCTAAAACAGAACACTTATTCAACTGTAGTTAACTCATGTGTTTAAGTAAAATTTGGTTGACTGAGGACAACTACAGTGTTAATCGGTTAATCAGAGGACTAATATTTAGACAACACCTGGGCAACTCAATATGAAATACTCAGAAAGGTCTGCACTCGGAAAGGTGACTATGAGATTATCTTTGTTTCAGTCAGAGCATTTTATCTATCCTTGGAGTTTGGACAGATCACGGTTATTCTTGTTTACGTGCCTGGTCCAAACTACAGTGAAGTGGCTGACAAGATCTCAAAATACTTTACCAATACGGTCTATGGATCAGCCAACGTTTGTGTTCGGAGATTTTAATACTTGAGAAATATTCTCCTCACCTTCCTACTTTTCAGCAATACATCACATGTCTGACATATCCGACCCGCTCAATGATATATTCGATATCTGTACAGCTGTGGTCGGAAGAGACTATGGAGAAATTTAAACACTGCTTTGACACCACGGACTGGCAGGTGTTTTTTGGCTCATGTCCCGACACACACAATCTAACAGATGCCATAACATCTTATATCCAATTTTGTGGAGACACAATAATACAAAGACTATAAAAACCTTTCCTAATCATGTCTATACTGATGCCCTTTGCCGTGGAAATGATTCCAGTGACTGAGAAAGATGAAATCATCCATGCTCATTCATTATATTGATGGATTATCATTTTAAGTTGTTCACCAGATTTGGTCTTGTTTTTCTTTATTGCCAGGATGTTTGAATTTGTTATGGATGACAAATGCACTGTTTATACCAATCTTGTTTTTACCCATATGGGCGACAACTGTATTTTATGTGTCTTTGCTCTGTGTATTTCCACTCTATGGATGGTGTCAGCAACCTCAGCTCCAGGCAGACATCATGCTGCTGTTACCTCATGGTCCTTGATGCATATCTCAAGTGAAGTGTGTTACGAGAATAGACTCATCAACAACCACTATACAAGTTACTGATGAGCAAATTGTCAAATTCGCTGTTAATAGGAATCCTCCATGCAAATGGTCTCTCCCCAATCAAGCACTAGCCTGAGGCAATACCCGCAAAGCCACTGATCTAAGCCTTAATCCAATCAGAGTGCCTCATTTGCTAACACACCCTACACTTCCAAAGCTACTTAAGCCTTCTCCGTTTCATTGAACATCACTGTGTATTGTTAGCTTCTTCAGAGCTTCTTGCCTCGCTTTGATTAACCACTGGATCTTGCTTTTGGATATTCTAACCCGGAACTCACCTTTCACCTTGACCTCGTCTAGCTCTTTGGATTTGTCTGCCTCTCTCCTCATGGATAATCTTTGGTATCCAACTTGGAACTCACCCTTGACTGTCTCTGCCTAACATTTTGGAAGAATTCTCTCTTGGCTCGGCTCCCCAATTACACATAGAGTTCTTCATTCGAACTACAACCCGCAGCATTACACAAATACTGTAGAAAGAGTAAATAAAATATAAAAAATCAAAATAAAATTCAAGACTGGGCAAACACCTGGTAAATAATGCGTAATGTAGAGATACCACAGAGACAGACCTTTAGTTCAAATCTGACCTTGTAGTCCTTTACACATCAAGAATGTACTGTATGTGTCAAACACAGCATAGTTACCATTAGATTAGTTTCCTTCTATACTGTACACTGCTTTGAAAAGATTGATCCCTTACAAGAACAACTATTAGAGGAAATATTTCTCTCAAGATGGGGAGAAAAAAAATGAGAACCATTATACCAATTGTAATATATTGATTATGCACAGGGAAAACTCTATTCTGACTGCATCACATAATATTATAGAGGACTAGGATCTGCATTCTATAGTCTGGGGGTCCCAAAAGTTTCAGGTTCTTTAACGGAGTGAGCAACCGACTGAGAAACGACACATCTTCAAATCCACAAGGTTCATTTTCAACAGTCAAAGGCACTTTGTGAAAATTACTCACATATTGTACTGTAATAACCAGGTACTTTACACATACATTTCTGATTTATTAATAATTGGTATCCACATTTTGTGGTCTGATGCCTACTTCAAACAGTGTGCCTTTTGAATGTTTCTTTGGAGGTCTGACCCATTTAGATTCTGGGTCCCTTGATTCATCTAGTCTTGACAAGATTATGTCACAAGCCATATCACCCTGCAACTCACAACTGGCAACCCACTGAAGCTCAGCAGGTGTGAGCCTGGTCAGTACCTGGATGGGAGACCTCCTGGGAAAAACTAAGGTTGCTGCTGGAAGAGGTATTAGTGGGGCCAGCAGGGGGCGCTCACCCCGTGGTCCATGTGGGTCCTAATGCCCCAGTATAGTGATGGGGACACTATACTGTAAACAGGTGCCGTACTTCGGATGAAACGTAAAACTGAGGTCCTGACTCTCTGTGGTCATTAAAAATCCCAGGGCGTTTCTCGAAAAGAGAAGGGGTGTAACCCCGGCGTCCTGGCCAAATTTCCCATTGGCCTTTATCAATCATGGCCTCCTAATAATCCCCCTCTATGAATTGGCTTCATTACTCTGCTCTCCTCCCCACTAATAGCTGATGTGTGGTGAGCGTTCTGGCGCACTATGGCTGCCGTCGCATCATCCAGGTGGGGCTGCACATTGGTGGTGGTGGAGGGGAGACCCCAGTACCTGTAAAGCGCTTTGAGTGGAGTGTCCAGAAAAGCACTATATAAGTGTAAGCAATTATTATTATTATTCATTAAGACAAGTTCCTGTCTTAATGTCCCTTTTTTCATAGCTCCAGCTTCACCTCTTCATCGAGCTTCTGAGTGTTGACTGATTTCAAGTCCTGGAGTGAAGCTGGCTTGTTTGGTGATGTGATTTTAGGTGGGGTTGTCAGGATAGGCTGCTGAATCTGGGACAAACTCTTCTATGTTAGTTTCTCAGTGTTCTTGATGTGATGATTGGAGTGCACACCTCTCTTGATGCTCTGTCAATATAGTTACATGTGAAGTGAAATGCTTTTTCTGTGGGGAGTTAGTTCATGTTCAGTTTTCATAGACATCATAGAGATGTGTCACTTAATTCTATATATTGCAGCATCTGAAAATCACTGATATTTTTAAATATTATTTAACCATGGCAAAATATGATATAGTGAACAAAGCAATAATTAAAAGCTCTTTATAACAGTTAAAATTATATTTTCTGAATGTTAATTATACTAAATTCCAAACTATATAAATACATTTTGCATTCCTTACCGTTCAGGTTTATATTCTCCGAGGATTTCATGCTTACTAGGATATTGGTCTATGGTAAATTTACAGATCTCCAAAATTGACTTCCATATTTTCTTCATATCATTATATAGGCAAAATTAATGTAGTTTTCTTGGTACTGTAGGTCTTCTTAGGGTGCGGCCTGTGGCATTCCCTGTCTTCAGCTATTACAGACTACACCACATGAAGAAGATTTATTGAATAGGAAGGCAAGAAATAAACACAGTAAAACTATCCCAGTAATTAGCTGTTACTCTGAGTAACAAAGCTATAAAAGAGTGATTGAGTACTGGTGTGGAGATTAATGAAGGTGACAGGGGTGACTTTGCAGTCCCAGTTTAAATGTAAATGGAGGACAGATTTCACCTCTCATGGAAAGATGCTAACATTATGTCACAGAGTGTATACGGTTTCCATGTTTCCCTAAAACAGTTCTGAGGGCTAATTTTGCAAATGTCCTCATCTTCAAATTCCAAATTTTCAAATCAGCCCTTCCAATAATTGAATGCTTGAAGGAATTTGTTCAAGTCCATCACTGCAAGCTGAAGCATCTGCCATTTAATTAAAGTACTTTATTATTGGGATTATCACCTTGTAGTTCTCCAACACTGCTCAAGTGGAATAAGAAGCTAAAAGCTTCAGTTTAATCCAGGCAACAGTTTATTGGTGTGATCAGTTTTTTTTTCTAAACTGACAATAGAATCACAGACACACAGTTATTTAGGGGTTATGGCCCAAATGAGAAGCATTTATACCCTAGGTTTTAGCTACAAAGTGAAATAAAGGTGAAAGCCTGATTAAAAGGGACTGTCTTTAAGAAATGTCAAAGTTGAAGAATTGTGTTATGCATTGCATGCATTTATTAATTCTACATTCATAAAATATTGAGAATCATTAAACTTCAATAAATAAGTATTGGAACCAATAGTATTTCTTGTGCTTTAAATGCATCTTTATTTATTATTATTTTTGTTAACAGACATTTATATTGAAGGCGGTTTACGATCAATGAGATTTAATTTGAGATTAAAATATTAACAGTGTAAACTCAGAAAATGCATTAGTACAGACAACAGTGTAGCATTACACAATGACCAAATGTGTTGCAAATATGAATACACAGGTTCTGAATATGAATACACAGTCTAAAAATAACTGAAATAACAATTCAATGTAAATCATAAAATATGTACAGAATACAGTATCGCAACACCTTAAACAGTCCAAAGGAAGAAGACCTGCATCTTGATAAAAAATGGTAGTCTCTCAGGAATCTAAAACTCCCTTCTTGAATGCAGGGATACCCACAAGCAAATGACAACCAAACTCCCTATTCTAACATTATTAGCCTAAGGATTACATAACACATGAACTCTCAATCTCCAAAAACAAATAAAACAGCAGGTTTTCCTATAGTGAAGCTCAGATTACCTGGCCAGAATTTGGTTTCTAAAACAGATCACAACAAGGATTTTGCACATAGATTCCTTTTGGGGAAAGAGAAGGATTTTGCATGATGATAATATTCCAGTTTCTCAATTTCTCTTGTGTTCTCCCTTGTTGTTCTCCCTCGGTGTCTTGTTTTCCCTGTATTCATGTTGTGCTCCCATTCTCGTCATTATATGTCCACACCCATTGTCTTTCGTCAGGTCTGTCAAGGGCAAAATGGCTTTCGTCAGTGAATAAAACAGTTCACCTTTCTGTCTGCTGGTTCCTGAGATGTTCTTTGGCCCAAAGAGGATTTAGTCTCTAAAATGTCAGTGTTACCTCTTAGAGGCCACAGAGCTTGCAGGTGGTGAGCTCCAGTTATTCTGCTGATGTGTCAGTTACTTCTTCCTGGAATTTCTTGTGGTGTAGACACTGCAGTCTGAACATTATTACACTGATGGATCAGACACATTCTTCATGGTCCTGTGGTGACCGTTTACGTTAAAGGGCACTATCTGTCCCTCAGTGAACCAGCTTTCTCTGGATTAGCTTGTTAACTTGTAAAATTTCTCATTCTTCAGCAAATGTTTCTCACATTCCTTTCTCAATCATTTCAATGTCAATTGGTTGATCTCCATTAGTTAAGTTAGGTCATGGCTGTACCTTTCATTGTTTTTCTATTAATTAAAATCATGTCTTTTTCACAGGTTATTTATTCAGATTCTTAATTGGTTCATTTTGGCAATTATAACTCCACTCAAATATCAAACACTGAGCACCTGGCATTTTATAAAATCACGTTTTGAGCTCAGAATTGGATATAAAAATGAACAGTACTATTCAATCAATAAACAAACCCATCTGCTCTCTACATAAAATTTAAATAACATTATGAATGTGCCAAATAAGCTATAGACATGAAACGTAGACTGTTGTGTATACAGTGTGTTGAAAACATAAGTACACTTATGATTTTATGGTTTAAACTATTTGACCTAACAAAGGACAATGATCCAAAACACACAAGCAAATTATTATAGAATATGATAAACATGGAATGGCCATGTCAAAATTCAGACCTAAACTCTTTTGAGGTGCTGTGGCAGGACCTAAAGAGAGCTGTGCTTACAAGAAAGCCCTAAAACACACAGAGAGGAAGCACTTGTGTAAGGAAGAAAAGAACTGAAATCCTCCCAGGTGATGTGAGAGATCAATCGACCCTTACAGGAAATAATTAACTCAAGTTGTTGCTGCTTAAGGTGGTGAATCAAAGGGTGCACCTAATGTACTATCTCACACAAAGATATTGAACGCTTTCAGAATTAAAAAAATAATAATAACAAAGTAAAAATTGTGTAGTTTCTTTGTCAAATGATGTTAATTTGAGCTACTGTTAGGACTTGGTGGGGACTAAGTGAAGATCAAATACTGTATGTCTAAATATGTCATATAGGTGCACACGATGAAATGAGTGGCAACTGTCTGTGTGCGATTATCGTGACTTTCATGACTTCAACATAAACACACTTGTCTCTCTGAGGATACTTAGGTAGTAAATTTCGAGCTAAGGCTCAATCACGAAGACGAAGGAGATTTCAAAGCAAGTCGGGGATAAAGTCACTGAAAAGCAGGAGAAGGATATGAACAAAAAAAACAAAAAGCGTTCAAGGATATGAACAAATATCAAAGTCTCTCAATATTGCTGTGAGCACAGTCTGGGCGAAAATGTGCAACAGTCAGCAATACACAGTACACTTCACACACTTTTAGGTAGGTTTTTCCTGGGAGTCCTAGTTCCCTCCAGAGGGTACCCCGCTTTGTGCCTCTTCCTTGCATAGGCTCCAGCTCCCCTGCGCCCCTGAATTTGGTGAAGCGGTTAAGATGGGTAGAACTAGTTTAACACTTTTCTACAAATAATTTATTGAATAGTGTTTTAAAATGCTGTCTCGCGTATCGGTTTGGCACCTTCAGTACCGTTAATTGTAATAGATTGGGAAAATTAGTGAAGATAAGCAAAATCATTAGGGCAAATCAATTCACCTACACTAAATATCTTAAACAAACAGACGATTGTAATCCCAGAGCACTATGGAGTTGTTGGCTCACCTCCTGTACTGTGAATTCACACTACTCCCATCTGGGAGATGCCTCTGTGTCCTCAAATATAACAGTAACCGTCTCAGGAAATGTTTCATCCTCTCTACAATCACACTCTGTAATGTTTGCCTGTCTTTGTGTTACTGCTCTTTTTGACCGTACCTTAAAACAAGTTTCCCCAAAGGAAGTACTTAAGAGTACATTGAAATTAAATTGAGGAAAACCTGTTTCAGTCTGCTACAGACTTAAAACTGGAGTGAAGACATTCTTTTCAGCATTACACAGACCTGAAACACAAGACCAAAACTCATTGGTGCAGCTTAAGAATAAGAAGTGAATGTTCTTGAGTGGCCCAGTCAAAGTTCTGACTTGAATCCTTTTATGAATTTGTCTTGAGACTTGAAAACTGCTGTTCATGAGCAATGCCAACATGAAAGAATTTGAGCAAATCTGCCGTAGAGAAAGGGACAAACTAGACCAAGTCAGTGTGCAAAGTTGGTACAGACTGACCCAAAACTACTTCCAACTGACCAAGATGCTTTCATTAAAATACTTCATTTTTTTCTTTAGTTTTTAAAGACGTTTACTATAATCTTTCAGATTTTGAATAAAACATTGTTTAAAACTGTGTATGCATCATTTTGTGATTTCAAAAAATGTCACACCATAGGAATGATCTGGACAGTTTTTCAAGGCACTGTAATATATAATCATGTGAGCAAACAGAAGTACATTCTACATTAACAAGTAAAAAAAAACAATATCATAGCTGTGTAGCCTTTTCAGATATGTGCTGTACTTTATATACTGTATAAACTGTTGTCTACGAAGTCTCAACCTGGTAAGCAACAACACTTGAATTTAACCAAAACTGATTTTGTGGTTTATTAATCATGTTTGGAAAAAATAATACATACTAGATCTTTTACGAATGTGGTATAAAAGAGCAGGGCACTGAAAATAAGAAAAATTAAACCATGAGAAGAACAAGAGAGGCTATTCACCTTTACAACCGTTATTCAATATTACACACAATTCTGAATGAACCCAGTGTATTAGCCTTCAGTGTGTAATTTGGTGTAGTTTTATATTCATGTATTAAAAATTCTTCTTTCTCATATTATTGCTCAATTTGTTTTTCATTTTCATTTGTATTATCATGTTCTCCATATGGAAAATCATTTGAAATAATATCTTTAATAATTCATGTTTAGCTCAGATATTTTGAATAGAAGATAATTAGGGCCTCTCTCCCCTCAGGAGCTATGTATAACAAACACGAGCAATGAAAATAGATCCTCTACAATTTCAAGTGAATAAACTGTGTAAAATGAAATATTGGATTCATTGTTATCAGAATGAATTGTTTTCTATATTTCTAGCATGTTCTGAAAGTAAAAATCACTCCTTTTAACATATACACAAGTAAGAAGGTAAACAAGAAAACAAACTTCAATATTACTTGAAAATATAACCGATAAAACTTTAAAAATTATATTTCAATCAGATCCCAAAATCATCCCATATAATAATTTATAGGGAAAGGTGTGTCACCTTTTCCTTTGACTTAATGAGGAGCATTAATACACAGATACATACATTAAGATTAATGTGTCCCCTTGCAGAAGTTATTCTCTTTCAAAATGAGAATGGCAACATTTAATAAACAATTCACAACAATTACCCCAGGGAGGGGACAGATCAATAAGGCAAAGATATGCCCTATGACTTCAGAAATGAATCCTCATGATCCCTTAAAAGGAGTAACAACAGTTTTTCTCTGCAGATAGTCTTTGAGAGGTGGGTGGTAGGGTGGAGGATCTATTATGTGAAGATGAATCACTTCTCAGTGACAGATCAAAAATCGTCTTCTCTCATGGTAAAGGTGAATATTTTATTCAGGGACCTAGGATATAATTGAGTTCATCTCTTATGTTAACATGAGCTACATTCTTGAGTCATTAATCTCAGATCTTAAACCTTATATCTTAAATTAGTCATAAGACCCCACTTTTCCAGATGTGCAATAACCTATAACAGACATTGTGATCCTTAACGTTATTAATGGGTGATATTCCCACCTTCATTACACACCGCTGAAGAGCACTGGGTCCTGGGTTGAGCTGTGTTACCCAGACACTTTATATCTTATTGCAATGCTGTGCGGTGGTGGGTTTTAATAAAGCAGATGTAGTCAGGATTTAGAATTTCTTAGTCCATAATGTGCAAAGAGATCAAAGTTTAATAAAACAGTCACAGTGAAAAATTGTCCCAGTCAAATAAAGGTTGAATCTCTACAGCTCAGACCCGTGAATCAATAAATATGACATTCATAAGTATTGCAGGCAAGAAAAATAACAATAGCACACACACACATTATATATCAGTGAAAAATAAAGGAGTTTACTGTTCCACACAATCACTTAAAATGCTTTAGAATTTAGCTTTAGCTATTTAGTAAGAAGTGTAAAAGGGATGAAAGTTGTACAAAACAGATGAGGTACAGTATACATATGAGATGTTTTCCACCTGTTTAATTTGCGTTATATCCCCTCAGAGAAAAAAAAAGACACCTTTACGTTTACAGTACATTATAGAAGGGGCAAACTAAAAGGTGCCACAGTCAGACTTGCTTTGACTGTTGTATTTTTCTCTTTGCATCTACTGTAATGGAACAACATGGTGGCATCACTGTTTTGCAGAGCTGTGGTCCTGGGATCCTATCTGTGTGCAGTTTGTATGTTCTCCCTGTGCCTATGAGGATTTCCTCCTGCAGACATACTGGAAGGTTATTTGGCTTTGGGGAAGATTAGCCCTGATGGGAGCGTGAGTGTGTTTGTATCTGTGAGTGCCACCTTTGGGACTGCTGTGCTGTCCAGGGTGTGCTTCACCTTATGCCTGCTGCTTGCTGGGATAGGTTCAGACTCCCCCCGTGACCCTGAATTTGATAAAGAAGTTAAATATGGGATAGATGGGTCTGCTGTAATTTCTGAAGAATTTATATTTTTGTTTGCTGCTTCGGGTTTAAACAGTTTTAGCTTAGACATTCTAATCTGGGAAAAAAGACTTCCTCCAACACATGCCCCAGTACATTGTTGTACAGTATATATGTCAACAAGACCTCTCCATTGTCCCCCAACCAGTTGAAAATACTGTGTGTTACCTTCCTCAACCCCTTGCTTTCCGAAAATGATGATAGTGTATTTTTCAAGGACCCTATCTGTTCAGATCAAAATATCTAACATCTTGATGGAATCCATGATACCTCTCCTTTCTTCTGCTTTCAATATCACATTCTTGTTGGCCATCATTCTCAGTGGATTCTCAGTATACTGTACGACAGAGGCAGGCCATTTCAAAGACCTGTAATGCAATACATACTGTCTATTGTAGCAGCCGTTAGCTGCCTACTGGATATGGGGACAGAAACCTGAAACTGGACTGTTGATTTGCATGGGGGCATGCTGGGACTGCAGAGTTTGAGAAGTTTTCATTTTTAATTTTTTGCTCTGCATCTACAGTATTACTGTAACTGTGTTAGCCATCTGCATTGTGAGTGATCCTGTATCAGGGCAGCTCTGCCATTAAATTTTAAAGAGCCACCCAGTCACTGTACAGTATATGCAGTAAGCAGTTATCCCCCAAAATATTATTAGTATTGTTAATTACTGTACCTAGTTTTGTTATAATTATTGTCTCTATAACTTTAAATGTAATAAATGATTGTAACATATTATTGTTCTAGACTGTAATTACTCACTTCAGCTTTGTCACCTATGTTATGGATTGTCACTATATTATAATTTTTCCAACCCATGAGTACTACCTATGTCTGTAGAAAGGGTTATGTTAATATCAAGTAAATTAATATCATACAGACCCGGAGAACTGTTTTTGCTCAGAAACATTTTTGCTCTTCTTTGCTCAATCTTTTTCTGTCTTTTTGCTTGGGAATACCGAAGGTTTTATTTAACTTTGGGATCCATTACAATATTAATTTCTCTCTCTCACTTGGATTTTGTAATAAATCTTGTTCAGGAGTTCTTTAAATGCATTGTTTGTTATTGTGTTTCTTTTTAATACTCTTATATTGCACTCTCTTTCTCCTTTTTTTCTTACGAATTGATTTGTTGAACCATTAAGGCAACTGATTTCTAACCTTTGATGTACTGTAAGTGGGATAAATCTGTTTTGTGTTTCAAGCAGAATCCTCTTAAAGAGTTGCCATCCATTGTCCTCCATTTCCATATCTATCCTGCTTCATTGTACGACAATCTGTCTCATTTCTACAAATCCTATTTTCCTGAAATAGAATACTTTTGACTCTAGATGTACTATTTCAAAGAATACTTCAAAGCATACCAGATATAGAGTTCATTAATGGTCTCTGATCTGTTTTCTTCTGCCTGAATCATTTGGAAGGTCTTGATCAATACTGAGCTTTCTCCTTGAATTTGTTCCGGCAAACTGAGTAAGAAAGTATTATTTAACATTTCTAATATTTCAGTTTCTTACAGCTACTGACATTCCTATAGATTGTTCGCAGTCTGTGCCAGAAGGTTGAAATCCCCCATAATCCCCCCTGCTTCCTTTGCACATATTTTTAATGTTTTCATATTTTTAGTTTTCAATCATATGAATTATTGCGTAACATTATACAGTATGTTTTTTTTTTAAATGACCCATACAGCTTCTTAGACTCTTGATTCCTCTTGGCTACATTTATGAGCCTGAATATGCATTGTGATGTATAGGCCTACACCTCCCCCTCTTCCATCTTTCCTGTCTCTCTAGAACAGTTTATATTTGCTGGTGTTACATTTATCAATATTGTGTTCAGTTAGCCATGTTTCTCTCATTGAAGTTGCATAATTACCTGCTAAGGTCCATGTATCTTGTTTCTAATACCCTAAACATTTAGGTTTAAGCATTAACGTACCCAGTATTATTTTGTTTTGGTTTCCCATTAAGTTCTCTTTTTGACTTTATTCCTACTGTATCCACATTTTTAAATCTCTCTCTGCCTCCCAATCTAGTTTTGATAAAATGTGAATATCTCTTTGGATCTTTGTGCTAAGACAACTGGTGCTAATTTAGTTGAGATGTAATCTATAACATCTGTATAGGTAGCCTTTGCTACAATATGTGTTGTGTTGATGGATTAATACTGGAAGTTGTTCAAATTTGCATGGTGCAGGTACAGTAGGTTTCCTGTGACAACTACTGATTTGATGCTGTTCTTCAGTTCATGAATTAATTACTTGAACTCATTTGTGAATGGAAAGTGTGCTTTTCATACTAATGCTGTTTGTTCTGACACAAATTTAAATAAAAATGGAAGTGAAAATAGAGAAAGTCGTTTAACACTGATGTAGATCTGTAAGAAAATAAGAAAGCTTTTGCTGTTCTGGAATGATTCAGGTTCTTAAAGGAATGTCTGACTGACAGGCTAAGGGAATGAATCCTTTTTAATCTTGAAAAGAGCAAACTACAATATACAGTATGGGAACATGATTCAAGTATTTAAACTCCTCAAAGTGATTGACACCTATAGCCCATGGATTTCTCCAGGATTTAGAGTAAAACCTGAACCAGTAGATGCAATTGGAAGCTACAGTATGTGGAACTGGGAGTAATTCTTTCTACAAAAAGTATATATATATATCAAGCTACCTGTTGTTGAATTGTCCCTGCCAGATTGTCCCTGGCAGACTGAATTGGTAGAACACTTTGATACCATGATATCATCTGTCGTCTGATGCCACTTTTATAGGTGGCTCAATTTGTAGACAGGTGGTCAAATCTGTCTCATCATCGTAACACATGTGGGCCAGTTTTGGGAGACCATTCTTTTTAAATATCCTATGGTGTTGCATCAGGACAGTATTTTGTTGAACAAAAATGACAACTAAAACTTTTAGTCTTGAGCAGAGAAGACTACAAGGAGACCTGATACATGTATTGAAAAAACTATGAGGAAGTGCATTTAATACCAAGAACAGGACATTCTTTTTATGTAAGGCGTTTTGGGAGAACATGTTACAAGTTACATAGTCATGAAGTCAAAGCTGGGACCCTGGATTCTTAAATGAAATTGCTGGATAAAAACTTCAGTTTCCTGATAATGTCCAAATGGTCTAGATGGGATGAATGGGCTCTTCTCATTTCTTTTCCTATATTCTTTAAACTGTATTGCTTTATGGTTTTGGAAATAAATACAGTAATAGAGATGATCATTGGAAATTTGTGAAATGCAAAAGTATTATTTCCCTTTAGATCACAAAATTCTTTTTTTTTTCATCTCACAATTAATCTGTAAATCCCAGGTCCTCAGTCATTTCACTGCTAACATTATTTGTTATGCATTGCTTCAGTAAAACATGTTGAGATAGGTTGCTATCTAACATATGACATGGTTCCAATTAAAAAAAAAATATTTTACCTTTCCATTCATCCATTTTCTAATGTCCTCATTCAATACAAGGTCGCAGGGGAGCAAACCAGTTGCAAGGCAGAGTACAACCTAGTTGAGAAGCCAATTAATCACAGGGAACACACGGTCACAAAAATGCCCACACTCACGCCAGGGCCAGATTAACCTTCCAGTAGGTCTTTGGATAATGGGAGGAACCTGGAGGAAACTCACTTGAACACCGGGAGAACTCCATGCATATAGCACCTCAAGAATTGAACCCAGGGCCCCATCACTGCGAGGCTGCAATTGTGACCACTGAGCTGTCATGTTGCTATATGCATTATTAATAATACATTATGATGAGTAATTGATAAACATGATAGTAAAACATTATTTCACAGAGGAGAACTACAATGGCAAAAACAATCTCTTAATGATTTGCTGCAAACTTTTGAGTTTGTCTGCGAGTCAAAATTACCATTTTATTGTAAAAGGAAATAAATCAAATTCATATTTCTACCCATGCTGTATATTACTAATTGCACTGACCTTACAGTAGGTACTGTAGAGATGAAAGGTTCTTTGTCCTTACTGCCAATCCTTCAAGTCAACCAGCCCCCTACAGTCATGACAGAAGCGTCCTGCTAATAAGAGGTGTGCTTCTGCAGTCTGGTGTTTTAATTGTGTTTTTCTGCCAGGTGAAAAGATAAGAGAAATAGATCAGACTGCCCAGTACAGTCTTCTGCAGTGCTGAAGCACCCGAAGCAACAGGAGTGGCATTCTCTTGAGGTTAAAAGGAAGGTCATGCAGCAGAATCTGTCTACAGGGTGAAGATTTCATCTGGTCATGCTGGTAAACATCATGAGATTTTACAGAGAAGATCTAACAGATACTGACAAGACCAATTTACTGTATCATCAAGCAATGCTGACTGTTGCTTGAAATTATGATATAGAGTGAAATGGAGTTTGAAATAAAATCAGTAGGATTCTACTTCTGTACTGTTGCATATAACAACAAATATAATGTCTGCGTGGTTCAGATTTCATTAGACCTTATGAATCTTTCAAAACAGAACAAGATAATTGCCCTAGATGTTGTTTAAACTTAAAAAGTTTAAGTTGTACTCACATAATATGTACTGTAAGTCTTATAGAATATATACTGTATGTCTCCCAGTATCATTTTCCAGTTAATTATAAGATAATATTTTTAGAATATTCTTCCTATATATCTAACTTTGACAAATGCAAATTGTCCAGTGTCCTATTTCATCCTTAAAGGCCACATTGGAAGTACACTGCAAGTTTGCAGCAGTATCCTACCATGATGTTTAGACTACTATTTAACTTATAATGATTTCAATCAAAGCACTTGGTTATACTGTAGGTGCAGGTGTCTTTAGAAGACAGGCCTCATCCCACTAAGTGAGATCATTGTGGAGCGGTCTATACATGATCCTTTCTCACTCTAGAGTTTCTTTTTTTTTTACATTCATATGCAACTACACAAATAGTAACTCACAGCCTCCAATCACAATTATTATTTTTTCTCTTTCTGCACAGACACACACATCTACTCATAGCATGTACCATGTACCATGTACCATGGCGTGTACCATGCTGGGACCCTGTCAACGTCCTTCTCAGTTCCTGCAGTGGAGACATCCAGATATCTCATGTTAGCAAAAGGTCAGAATCAGGACAGACAACTCCCACTGCTCTTCTCCCCACCAGCTCCACTTCCTGCAATGTGGACACCACAAAATACACCAACAGACAAGCCAACTGTCAGGAAAGCGATTGGTAGAATAGGAGGATCCTTATGTGTCCTGCAGAATGCAGAGTAGCACAGACACAAACCAAAAGACGTAATCCAGAGGCTTGGTCAATTAAGGAGGCAATGAGTCCAGTCACCAGGGAAATCCAAAAGACGATCCAAAAACAAAATCCAAAAGCCGTGGTCAAAAGGCAGGAGCAAAGATTCAGTACCAGGCAATCAATCAAAAGGCTTAGAAACACACACAAGAGCATTCTACAGGAGGCTTCTCAACAGTGAGCATGGATTGGTGTGTGGGGCAACTTTAAATACTGAAGGGAAAAGGATGTGGTTGGATAATTGGTCTGGTGTGAGAATTTGTGGAATCTGGTGCATGTGGGAATGTGATGATGTTCAATTAGGAATGAGATTGTGAAACGGTGGGTTTGGGAATGCAACAGCATTTGCGAGGGAGAGTGTGGGGCGTGACAGTAATGGAACGGCGTTTGCGAGAGAGAGTGTGGGGCGTGACACCAACCTATTGAGGACTGAAGGATTACAGCTGAGTCTCCAGCTCTCTAGTTCCCAATTATATTTTCACTGAACACTGCCCAACAGCAGAATCAAGAGTTTAATCAGCCCTCCACCCTGCTTTAGTCAGGGCTGAGTCTCCTGCCCTCCAGTCTCAGAACTTCGTAATGAGTGGCCATTCCAGCTCAGCAATTTCACAAACATGCCACTTTCTTCAATTTGTTTCACTCACTTGGGCATGACAAGGCAGAACGGGAGAGCTTCTACAGTCTGAAAGCTCCATTTCCATCAGCACCTCTCCGGGCTCCTCCTCACACATTATTCACCTTCTGGGGAAGACCGAGCAGCCTTCTCCACCTGTTGTCTTCTCACGCACTATTAATGACCACAAACACTGATGACATCTCCACATCTATTGATGACTCCCCTTGGATACCCAGGCCACAAGTCCGGTGCCTCAAAGGAGAAATTCAACCATCCACTTGTTTCTGCATCCTACGGTGATTGCATTGTCTATACCTACCACATCACTAGTGACCACTATGCATCACCCTATCCAGTCCATAACATTGCTTTTCAATGTACTCTCACTCAGAGCCCAGCCAACACCATTGCAGCGACATTTCATAAATCTCTCCAGCTAACAACAATGCTGTCCTAACTGGCTTCCGTCCCTGCACCTATGCAGCTTTTGGGCTGGTAGCACCCACCCAATTTGTACAATTTGCACTTATTTTACTTAGCAGATTTGTTCAAAATGTGTCCAGTTACTTGGCAAGCAGTTTTCAGGTTTTTCCAAATATTCTCAATCAGAGAATTCAAGTCATCTTTGGGTGGGCCACTCAAGGTAATTCACTTTCTTATTCTTAAGTCTCTCAAATGTAGTTTTGACTTTGTGTTTTGGGACATTGCCCTGCTGAAAGGTGGAGCTTTCACCCCTGTCTGTGGCAGAATGAAACACTTTCCAGTCCGTACTCCCTATTTAGCCATTGATTATTTGCTGTTTCAAAGTTGTTGTTGTCTTCACAGTGGGATCTCTCACCACTTTCCTCCTTGCCTGGCAACTCACTTTGGTGAGATGGTGTGATCTAGGCAGTGTCTGGATGGTACTACTGTGTGCACCTTTTCTTAATGTCTGAGCTCACGGGGATATTCTGAGACTTCTATATTTTGTACCCTTCTCCTGGTCTGTGTTTTTTATTGACTTTACACATGACTAACTTTGAAATCTTCTTAGTCAATAACGATAGTGAGAGCTACAATTATTGTACAAACAATAGTGTTGCTCATTTTGTGCACCTTTGCCATAGTAAACAGTGTGCAATCCTGCCTTTTCCATTTTTCTTTCATATTAATGATCTATTTACTTCTTTTTGATTTTTATGATGAATGTGTGGAGTAGGTTGTACTGTATATAACAAATATTAATTAATATTAATTAACTCCAAAGTGTCATGACTGCAAACTTTAAAGCACAAAAATGTGCAAATGGTGCAAAGGACTGAATGCTTTTGTAAAGTATTGTACATCCTTTGGATCAAAAATGATATCCTGACTAGTCTGTTATTAAAGATGGGCACTGTTTGTAAGAAAAAGAGTGTTAACGCTGATGTCCTGACAAAATTATATGCGGGCTTGAATAATCTTGTCATCCTAAATTTCCTCTTAAACCAGCTGATGAAGCAATTTCATCCTTCTTCTATCAGATCTGCTCATTATTGTCTCGGCAAGAACAGAATAAACCAGGTGGGTGCTGCATTTCAGTAGTGGATAAGTGGTTCTCTGTCATTATGGGATCATTCAGGATAAAAAGCATGATATACTGTAAAAGGAAGGAATTAATTTACTGTATGCAAAAAATATACACTCATAACTAGGGTTTTGTTTAGTGTTCTTAAACAAAGTGTTGATTTTTACTTTAAATTAATGTTGCTTTAATGACATTTTATATAAGAAAAATATTATTTGCTTCTAGTTTATATATACAGTGCTAGTATATATAATATTATTATATATTAAACTTGACACAGTTGGTTTTGTGACAATTTACATGAAAAAAAAACAGCAAAAGCAAAGCAATGAAACCTCCAATGCCTCCAATGCAAAGTAATGCCTCCAATTACAGACTTTAGTCTAGAAAGTGTTGAGATACTATATACCGTATTGTGCTAAAATCTCCCCATGTGGTCCAGACTTTAACCTGAAAGTTTTCTGGGTGAAACCATGACAACAGTCCAGGCCAGACAAACCTGTCCTTATGCTGTGAGAGTCAAGAAGTTTTCTATAAAGTTTCCTTGACAGATGGTCCAGGAGATTACGGGTCTCTGGTCTTGTTCAGAGACCTAAATGACCCGAGCAATGTGGATCAGACTGAAAAGAAACTCTCAAACTGGTCAGCATTTTGAGTTATACAGTAGCTGTTAAGTGACCAGCATTGCTGCATATTAAAAAAATGTGTATTGAGATTTACCTTCCACTTGCGGTTTAGACCATTTTTTTTTCATTATTGTAAAAGGAAATGCATTATTTTTGGGTAATAAATTTAAATAATTGTTTCAATATTTTTAAATGCATTATTAGTTACAATACAGAATATTCTGAGAACAAAGTTTTAGTCTAAAACAAAAAGAAAATATTACATTTTTACAAATTCTGCAATCTATTTAATAAAAAATAATTGCATATATATATATACTGTAAGTGTATCACGAAGTGACATGGTGGTAGTGGTTAGCATTTCTCCCTCACAGGTTTGGGTCCCTGTCTTCAATTCCAGACCAGGGATACCATCTGTGGAGTCTGCATGTTCTCCGCTCCAACAGTCCAAAGATACAGTATACTGGTAGGTTAATTGGCTTCTGGGAAAAATGTCCCTGGATGAGCGTCTACAGTACGTGCCTGTGTTTGTGTCTGTCTGCCCAGCAATGGACTGTTGTCTGTTGGGCAAGCAGTTAGAAATTGATGGATATACATTAGGGCAAGCTGTTTAGAATTCATTAAATAATTCTTAGGTTATTGATTTGTAATTTGTACACTATTAAAGTTATCTTCTGGAGATTTATTTAAAATAGCTAATATTTCCTGTAACACATTTTCAATGGAAAATATCAGTGCTCAAGTGTGGATAAATGTCTGCTTCCTCAGAGTTCAGACTGCATCTTTCTACCCATGTGATGTTTCATTATTCTTCGTAAAAATGCTTGTATTTTATGTGATCTTGTAGTGATAAATGGACAATCTGAGATTTTCCTAAAATGCACAAATGAATTAGAAAAATGTCTGAGGAAAATACTGTTGTCTCCCCAGGAATTATTTTGGTTTATCGTAGTATCTTGACTTTCTCATCCCCGTGATACATTAACATTTAAAAAAACAGCAAGCCACTATATCTTTTGAAACTGTTTACCGTTGGATTAGTCATCCAAGCATGTTCATGCTTGAGCAGAACATGTGGTGTCACAGACAATAAAAAAACAAACATTCCTGGAATTAACAATGACAAGGAATGCATACATCTGTAGATTTCTTTTTGGTAATCTAATCCCTGTTGAATTGTAGTTTTTAACACAAAAAGTATAAAATCAGTCAATAAAACGTCAGCACATTTGTGGACCCAAGATTCCATTATTCCATAATTCTTATCACCCATATTGTGCTTTGCATAAAGACATTTTGAGGAATTTTACTGTATATACACCACTAAACTGTACCACCCACCTGGGTGACACACAGCAGCCAAACAATACTATGAAATCTCATATGGCCAAGAAGTAAGGACCTTGTTTATCATCATCCTAAGGACAGCACCTTTAGGAATTTAGTATCTACAGTTACCCTACTGGAACTTCTGTCCCAGAAGTGTGAAACCAGTTTTACTGGTCCAAAACTGCTCCTCTATTGGTTTTCCTAAGAGGTTGTAAAGTTAATCACAACTCAAACCACATTCAGTTTCACTTACCTTCGAGATCTGGTGAGATCGGACTGCAGGGCTGTAATGCTACTGTATATGTAAGATGTGTAGTCATTTGAGAGACTTTTGAATGATGAGATCTATATAAATTGTTTAATATCATTATCATTATCACAGTTGTGAGTATATTCCAAGGCCCTTATTAATTTTCTGTATCTCAGATTGAACTTTTGATTCAACTTGTACTTTTTTAACAGACTCAGCTTTAAGGAATTTTTCATCTTTCTAGATATTTTGATGGCTTTTGTAGCAGCTTCATTACTTCTTGTGTCTCAAATCATTTAGGTTCTTGACAGAAATGAGCAATGCTCAAAGGGGTATGCGACTAATTTTTCAGTTATGTTTCTATTACTTTTTCAGGATCTCTGACTCCTGCCATTGCTTCTTAATGACCATCCCTAGGACTTGGTTTGAACATATTCTGCTGAGTTGGCTATTTTGCATCCTGTCAGAAGGCTTAAGTCAAATGACTTAGCTGGCTGAGGTCTCAGTTGTTGAAAGAGGCAAATGTGAATCCAAGAGACACCAACTGCCTCATCAAATCTAATTATACTGAGTTTTATATACTGTAACAAACTCAATGTATCTCACAAGAAAGCAAAATTCTGCTGCATAACAACACATACAAGTAATAAATATTCTCGTGAACCTTAAAAACTACATTGCTTCTTAATTTGTAAACGCAGCTGTTGCAATGTCAGGTTCACCTCAAAACCCCAGATAAATAAATAAGACCAAAAAGTTTTTTTTTAAACAAAATAAATACATTTGGGGTAGAAGCAAAAATACTTCAATGACCTCATTTAATGCAGCTTTTTATTTAAGCAGATTTGCTTTAATAACCTGATTATAAAGATTTGTGATAAATGGCTCATTAAAAGTCTATCAAAGTGTTTTATTATTTTGGAAGCAGGCCGGTCTCTAATGGGACATTAATGTTATCTGTTACAACATTAACGGGTGTGCAAAGCTATCTGTCATTAACTGTGCACAGCCCTATACATGCCCAGTGCTTGTTTCCATTGGCTGATAACTAATTCTGATAAAGCTACATGATGTACACCCTTGTACTCTGAGATAAACAGCTTGAGGGAAAAGTGCTGATGCCTAGGAAATTCCTGCTATAATATGTCCCAGGAGCCTGTTAATAAATGTGACATCCAGACAGAAATACAAATACAGAAAAACGAGAGCATTAGCAATGTGCACTACTCTCAGCAAAAAGAGTCAAAGGAGAGTAAATTAAAGTGTATTAAAGCCCATTAAACATCTCTAGGTTTTGTTTGATTCTTTGAATATTATTGCAAACGTAAAACATGTGTTTTAATATATGTAAGATATCAGACTCAAATGAATTCTACAACTGTTTTTCCTTAAGCAAATAACAGAAATAACAGTATGAAGATGTAGTATGGTGTAACATAATAGTAAATTAGTACTGTAATTCTACTCTTTTGGCATGTTATTATGGTTTTACTGTGTCATTGTGGCCCATGATGAGAATATGTTTTCACATGGCCAGTGTAGAGGGGGGCCATATGAGGGACAGTAAAGTCACTGTCACCTAAAACATGTGCTGTGATAAATTATAACAGACCACATTGTTGGAATAGTAAACCTGTAGATGCAAGTTACTGTACTGAGTGCAGTACAGTACTGAGAAATAAATTAGCAGCACAAATGCTTGAGTACTGATGAAGATAATGCTGGAGAAACACCCTACTGCAGCACCTAATAGATGCATGTTTTTTATTGTAAAAATGAAAACTTTGTACATCATGGCACCAACAGTACAATACCTGTACAAACACAGACACATTGGAATTGGATGATAAACAGTCCATCTGTCTGTCCATAAAACTGCTCCAGTCTCAAACTCTGTAAATGATATATTGTGCAGCATGGCTCCCTTCTTTCTGGTATCCTCTTCTGCCCAAAACAGAGGTCACTGTATGTTACCAAAAGGATAACCAACCAGTGAGGAACCCTCAGAAGAGTTACAACTGTTGACATCATAACCCAATCTCCAATTGTGACTTCTTGCTTTAAAAAGTTACTGAACATCTCATTTTCTTGCCTGTTTGCTCTTATTTTCTCTTTACATTAAACCTGGTTATCACACATTACCATCCACGTAACTACTGTACAAGTAGTCTGAGTCAGTAGTTCAACTTTATTAAAGATGCCAGGCCAAGAGAAAGAGAGTCTTTACATAAAAACGTCTGCCCAGGATTCTTGATGCAAACGTTGTGGATGAAGATATGTGTTTCACAAAACAGTTATTACTACTCAATTAAATTAAGAGAGTTGGAGATGAAAGAGATGACTGCCCAGAGAGAAATGGAGCTGGTCTGGCATAGGAACGTTCTAAATGAATACCTGTTGGACCTCCTGAACTTGTGCCAGCCAGAAGATACTGGAACCTGCTTATCACAGTCTATCGGTGTGACTTTCAGCTGAACCACATTGGATCCCACACTGCTTGTATGTTATATTATTGGAACTGGGCTAGTGCTCCTGGATGGGGCAGTGGTGCACTGAGGCTTGTTAAGATGTTGCTGGAGAGTTATGTGTCAGCCCAGATGCTTTCATGCTCTATGACAGTATTGGCCTGGAGCATGAGGTTCCAGAGATGATATCAGCATAAGAATGTAGACACAGCCTTGTTCTCTTCATGCACCATTGTTCAAGCATTCAACTGTAAAATAACTAGTCTATCGTAATGAAAAAACTGACCTGTTGGGCAGAGTTCTGTGACACACATATCAGCTGATGAGGCTATAGAGCTACTGTATTTGTGTATTCAATAGAGAAACCTGAGGAATAACACATTTCCAATTTGCTGCCTCATTCATGAATTCATTTTTCCTTTGTCAATAAATATCGTGGTTAGAGCAATTTTATTAATTTCTACGTTCGACTAATGAATCCCTAACTTTCAATCTTTTTTTAGAAATAAGAGAGCCACAGGTGGATTATGGTCAGGAGTTTGGTGTTGCTCTTTTTAAACTTTTTTTCATTAAGAAAGCAATAGCATTTCTTGATTACTGCATTCATTACATGTATCCATAATATGTCCTCAACTTATTTTCCAATAAAAAGCAGTCCTACTATGAAAATAAGATGTTGAAAAAACATTGATAACCAAGGGCAACATTCAGTCAATATTTGAAATAAAGCATTAGTACAAGAGCCACAATTGTCAGGACTGAGTAATGAGGTGGAGCGTTTCTCTCTGAAAGGACAATTAAAAGGTTTGAAGAAGCTAGAGATGGAAACTATCGTCAGTGTGCAGGCAATAAAGGAATAAGTATAGGTAAATTACACACCAAAAAGTGAAAAGAATTGGTAAAATGCACAGCATTTTAGCTGTGGGTGTAACAAAAGAGGGGGGAAGGTGGAGGATGAGTAAACAGGGAAAAGAAAATGAGAATGGCTGGATGATTAGCTAAAGGTACAGGGAGACAAGCACCAAGGGCTGCAGGGGACGCATAAGGAATTTGTGAACTCAGTCTAATGACAATTTGGCATTTATCTTTCTTTCATAAGAAAATAAAGGTTACCAATGAGAGGAGGCTATTTGACCATCCAGCCATTTTCTGAAAGAAGTCATTGTATTGTCTTCAATAACATGGCTTGGTAGCTTGTTCCAGGCTTGAAGATCTCTTTAACGTCTTTGATTCCATCTGAAAGAGCACAAGTACTTGGGTTAAGGTCTTTAAAGACTGTGCAAGATTGCTTCTGTGCACCAACACTAGGAGAGATTTTAAGTGTTGGTCTCTCACAATCTACTATGCAGAGAAACCTTAAGCGCTTAAAAGAAAAAAAAACAAGAATTACATGTGATTTCATTGTCAGTTTAATACCAAGGCATGGATGTTGATGCAACTTTTCTGGGATTGGTTTAATAATTGCTTTGTTCTGAAAGGGAAAAATATCTGCAATCAAAGAACCTTGCCTTCAAGGCTCTTGATCCTGTGTACTCTTGACCCTAGATAATAGCCCTGTCCGTTGCAGAAGCACATTAGAGAATTCACACATGCTAACACTGAAATTCTGTTTATGCCTGCCAACACAAAGTCATCTATCTCTGTGATCAGAGGTTATTGAAAGAAACACAATGCTTAGAAGAGGATTGGAGAATTTGGTTGCTCATTATCAGCAGCATTTAAGCAATATCAGGAGAGCAGCTAAGCAGGAAATGCCGAAAAGCTTCCATTTTCCGAAGGAGAATCAGATCCCCATCCTTCTACTGGCTCCGACATTAGCAGATCTGAGCTCCAACTATCTGCAACTTTATTCAAGAAAAACAAAAAAGAAAATGAAAACAAAAGAATGTATATGACGAAGGAGGGATAATCAAATAAGAAGGCGCAAGAGAGTGAGTTTGGTTGCATGTGGGAAGGGGGTGAGGCTATTGCTGTCTCTCCATCCACGACTCCCACCTCCACCAAGTTGCAGCCTACAATCTTCTTTTTTTTTCAGACATTGTATGAGAGACATCCCCAGATGTATAGTAAGTACACTGCTGTACACTTCATTTACTTTGTCTGTTTTTACCATACTGAAATACATCTTATTACAGTAAAGTAGTGCTGCATTTATAATAAGAAGAAAAGCTACTGTAAATGTAAAAAGTAAAGAAAATGCTCTCTGCTTGGAAAGAAAAAACTAACTCTCATAGCGGGTAAACTATAATATTGTAACAGTTTGTACATGCAATCACTTGTATTATACAGCAGGAGGGAATCAATGCTTTTTTAATACCTATTGTATTCCCAATAATTGTTAACACTATTTCTGAAAAGGTTAACAGTTATAACAAAACTATTATTTAATAATATTACTATGGAGTGATGGGTAGCATAGGTGACCAGAGCTTTGCAGTACCAGGGCCCTGGGGTGCTATCTGCATGTTCTTCCCATGTTCTGGGTGATCTATTTTCTTCTCACAGTTCAAGAACATGCTAGCAGGTTAATTAGCCTCTGTAAAATTGGCTATGGTGTGATTCTGGAAGTGTGTGAGTGTTTTTGTCTATTTCTGCCGAGCAATAAACCAACATCCCGTCCATGGTGCATCCCAACCTGTCTCCCCTTGTTTGGTGGGATAGGTTCCTGCTCCCTTGTGACATATTGAATGAAGTGGATGGAAAATGGATGGATATCATGAAAGACTGAGTTAGAGTAGCAGAGATGAACTTTTGGGTACCAAATGAAAGTGTATTAAAAACTCAGTTCATCATTTCATCAAATTGCAATGGTATAACAAAAAAAATAATTAATGAGAATGGCTCCATCACTTTTAAACATTATTGTAGGTTTGGACTAATACCTAAGTTGATATTTAATCCATCAAGCTATGACATTTTTAAAGAGAATAGAACAGAATTTCTCTTCTCAATTGATTGTGAATATTGCCAACACATATGAAAAACAGCTAGTTGTTAATTAGTTAAAAATTGCAATTTGAAACAGAAGCATGCTTAATTGATTTATACATGTCTACATTTTAAATTATCTGCATTATTATTGCCACTTGCTGTCTTTTATTCTGGTGTTGTGTTTTAGGTCGTCCAATAATACTGGACAGGCCACAGAGACACTTAGGCAAATTGTGAATGAACATGGGACTGGGTTTGACAGGGAACTTATTACAGCCTAAGAGCTTTCAAAGCCTTCGCCCCCTATAAAGCTGTCTGATAAAGTCTATGGTATTCCCTTTGAAGTAGAGGAAAGCAAACTACATTTCCGAGTAAAATTAATCATTCACATTGAGGTTTAAAGTGTTATCATTTGTAGTTCAATTTATGTGATATATCTACAGTACTGCAATGTTTTTTGTGTGCCAGGTCACAATCGGCCGCACTCTTTCAGCTGTGTGTTTTCTGTTTTCTCTTTCCATAGAACAATGAAGGCATCAATTGTAACACAATAATAACAAAGTGTTTTGAAGCTGTTTACCTGGTTTGAAACAAAATGTGGATAAAGAGTAGTCAAAGTGAATCTTTGAGTGCAGACAACCATTGCTTTTGCATATCCTGTACAGTAGGTTAAGAATAGTTAATTTTATATATAACTTTATATGTGTTGTATTGTCAAAAATTACAGTAAACAAGCATCATATTTAACTTCTAAAAAATGTTTCTGCCTTTTCCTGGAATCGCCCTGGCTGACCTCCCACAAAGGAAATAGGACAGCAATCCAGATCCATGTCTGAGAACTGATTTCCTGGAGGAATATGTTAAGTGTTATTTTCCACAGATAATACAATTGCTTTCATTTAAAGTTCTCCTTTGGGAGATGTAAATTACACAGGGGGTTTTAAATAGGTTGTATTTATTAACGCATAAGCTTTGTAATTTTTCATTTGTTGTTCTGAGGGGTAGCTCTGTATGACACACATCCTCATAATGTTAAAGGATTTTTTAACGTTGATTTTTGAATCTTTTTGACTGTACAGCCCATCTGCCCCCACCTATCGTGTCACCCACACTTTTAAAGTTCAGTACATTTCCTACCCATATAATCAGATTTGACAGACCTGTGCAATTTATACAGTGTACACTGCAGTGATTTGCAATTATGAACATTTACACAAATGTTAAGAAACTTAAAGGGATGTTATAGTATGTTACACAGGACTTGTAAAGCAGACCTCATTTCTATCAAATTGACACAGCTGTGTAATAGCTAAAGCAGAACTTGTGATACCGTGATCCTGTGTAAATTGAAAATGTCACATCCTGTTTGCTAGTGCAACACAGACTTTTTGATGAGTAAGTAGGTCAGTAGGAAGACAAACATAAAAGTTTGTGGTAAGAGGAGATTTTATAACTGATCCTAAATCATTTTATAACAGAAGTGTCTAAAATGATTCAAGATATGTAAAAAGATTAACAGATGTGTGTGAAGTCAATTAATTTCCCTCAATTAGTTGGGAAAAAACTTGCTATTTAAGTATCATGAGAACAATGCCTGTTTTGTTTGTATAAATAGGCTTTAAATTGGCTTTACACTATTTGGCAAGAAATTGCCCTCATATCTTTCTATAATTTTAAAATTCATGTAGTGTAATTTAGAAGAAATGTAGCATCTTAACAGACATTATCCTTACATACTGGGTGATACATTTCGTTGAAATCTTGCATAATACTCATGAGGCCATAAACATAATACTAATTTAGAGCCCCTTTAGTGGCATGAAAATAATTTACAATTGTTTAATGAAGGCTATAAAATGGCAAATTATTACAACAATGATTATATGTCTGCTTAATTTCCCTAGAATGTGATTTGATTTCTTTTCTATGTTAAACAGTATGAGAACAAGCAATGTTCCTCTCTTTGTGGGATGGAATATGATGCTCTTTGAGTTTAAGGGAATTGGATAAGAAAAATCCTCTTAACACATTGGAGTCAATCTATTTGTAAAGGGGGGAATTGTTATCTCTAGTACTAACGGTACATTGTGTACAACTCGCCTGGATAATGCACTCTGCACTGAACTAGTTAAATTTCATTTTGCATGCAGCCAAAATTACTTGCAGATCTGAGTGTGGATCATTTAGTTTTGGCAACAGATGTCAGCTTCATTGGTCCACTACATTGCATGATTGTGTAGTCAACAGGGTTCCAAACTACAGAGAGAAAACTCATCAAAAGATCATTAAGTCTCTCCAATCATTTAATTTTGTCAGTGCTCAGACCTTCTACAAAACTGGCCTAATGTGCTGTTGGTAACCAAGATCTTACATCCCAGCTGTGCACGTTGAACCCACAACCTCACTGATGCAGCTTCCAAATTTTATTTTGCTATTCAAAACTACTGTATGTCAGAGTTTTCATTACACATTACTCAAACCCCAACAAGAAACAACTTAGCATGTCTGAAAAAGCACACCTAAAACATGAAGTTGGATTACAAAAAAACATGAATAGCTCTCTGGGGGATGTGAGATGACAAAAAATTAATTTGGAAAAAAATAGGAAAAATTTAGCCAGTCTCATTTATTCTGTGCATTGTAGTGACTGTCAATTCAGATTATTAAATCATATTGTCTTATGATGATTTTTTAGGTAATGATGCATTTCAGGAATAAATGAAAATTACCAATGAGAGCTTCAAAAAATCATGGACAAGCCACAGTGCTCCTTCACATTTGGATCATATGAGCTCCATCCTTGGCACTTTCATGCAGCTGTTGTTAGATAAAAAATATTTTAGACATTCCTGTTAATCACAAATTATTTGATATACTTTACTGTATCCCCCCGATTTTTTCACATGGAAAATCAGGATGCACACACCTGTAGAGCAGTGAGTTTCTTCTTTGTATTAGCCAATTTGGGAATTAATGCCAAGGGTTAAATTGAATATTTTCATTTTGTAATCATTATGGTCTTAGTGTTACAACTACTTTTCTGTATGAGAAATATTGCTTGCAGACCCAGATGTTCTCATTGTTTCTTTCTGATAACGTTGCTTTTTAAATTTGACATGTGATGTATTTTTTTCTATAGCAACAATCTTTGGAGTTAAAATCGTAGGATAGAAGAAAAATATGTTTTGAAAATATCCTCTACAGACTCTGCAAACATGAGTAGCTTACTAACTATTGTATAAGAGGGTGCAGAACATTAAAATAAATTAAGAATAGTACTACTAGCTCATGTTAGCAGTTCTCCACTAATTAAATCACCACAATTTGAACATTCTGTCCATTAACCACTCCTTATTTCAAGCAACACATTTCACTGAATGCCTACCACCAGTAATGTGGGCCAGTTATGAAACCTGTAATGTAAGAATTAATCCTTTATAAGGAACTTTATGAAAAGCCCTCTGAAATTCTTATCTGCTTTATCCATTTGTTGTTTTGCTTGTTTAAAGAACTTTAACAAGTTTCAGTACGTTACCAAGACTAACTTTTCTAAATCCTCTACTAAATGCTCTAGTTAATTTCTAATAACAGCGTTCATAACCTTAGATGTAATCAAAGTCAGATTTATTATTCTTGAATTAATTGGCTCTGGTCTTGAGAGATTAAGAGAACGTTAACAGCAGAGCACAGACAGCATGTTGCTCTGTGCAAACTGATTACAGTTTCTCTGTTGCTCTGCCTTTGTCCACGTGTCTGCCCACTCTCTTCATTTGCAGGCAGAAGATATGACATGACTGACACAGACAAACAGTGACTCCTAATATATAATCAATCACACATTATCAGAGTGCAGCTTCCCTGGAAAGCAGGTTATGAGACTGCTATAAGTGGAGAATATGTTTCTAACATCACTTACTCACATTGGAATTGTCCTTTATTAAACTTGTTGATTCTAAAGAAATCTAAAAAGCTAAACGTACGTCCCTTATGCTGAAAACCTGTACTGGCTACCAGTAGCTTACAGGATAATCTTTCAAATTCTCTTGTTTATGAACCAGGCTCTTCTTCGGTTGTCTCCTGTGTACCTTCAAGAGTTCTCATTCTAGGCTCCTCAACATTCCCAGGACTTCACATTGTATATATGTGGACCAAGCCCCTCCTTGTTTGGAATACTGGTCCCCTCAAAGAAGGTCCAAATCTAATGCAAACCCAAAGACAAATATTAATTTACTTGTCATGAACTAAGCTTTATCAAACGTGATTCTGATAAATGTTTTAGTTTCCCGTTGTTTAGTTACAATGCAAATATTGAAATTCATATTCCAAGTATTCTTGCAGAATTTAATTTCATGCTGAAGATGGAGCTGGACTTTGTTTATCACTGCTGTCCAGGATTCTCCCAAACTCCTTCAGCTGGTTGGCTCTGTGACGGGGAACCTTTCATAGACTGGTGCTGAAGTCAGTTCCTCTGAGAAGTTCGCATTTTGCTGAACTTCAGTTTTAGAAGTGAACGTGCTGCAAACAAGATGGATGGGAAGACCTTGGCACATCTCGGGCATTAGAGCAATTACTGAATATGCTCTGATATTCATTTTGTTAACTAAGCAAAATTCACAGTTGGTTTGTGAGACACATTATTTTGTGTGTTGGGTAGGATTCTGTTTATGCATGGACTCTCTCTCACCCTGGCTTCTTAAACTAAGGTTAAAGTCCTGACGCGTCACGCATAGTGATCCCAAAATGCAGGAACTCTTGTGACCCCAATATGCAGGTTCTTTGAATTCTACATGTAGCTTTTGTAGCTGACAATGCCATCCAGGAATTTAAGGTGCTAGGTCACTGCAATAGGTTCTTTATGTTTTCCAGTGTCACTAGTGCACGCACAGAGCAGATACAGTAAGTCAGTTATCCAACACAAATAATTTTGATTCACTAACACCTACACTCAGATACCTCTACCTTTATCATAGAATTGCACACAAAGAGACTATCTATTAGGAACACATGTTCTCTCAAAAACACAGGAATCCCTTAGTCCCCACTTGCACAAAACCAATGTCCAACATCCCCATTCACACAAAACCAGATGGTAACCAGATGTGCCTCTTATTGACACAGCAAAGAAAATAATTAATCTCCATGTCCTTCAGTTCCACCAAAGCATTCACTCCAGACATGGCCATCCCCAACATTGTGGTCCTCCCCCATTTTTCTCCAAATCCAATATTAGGATGTTGCCTCCGCCTTCCTCTGCTGCTCTCTGTAGAATCCTGCTCTGGTGTCCAAGTCCTCTCCTACCGTTGGTCCAATGGAGGAACTAGTGTCCTCCCATTTTTTTTTTTCTTCTGAGTCCTCCTCACTAAGGCTTACAAGTCTGATGAGGGACTTCAGGACTTGAAATGAGAGATGGGAGTGTCCTGGTGTGATCACCCACAGGCTCAAAACCACATTCCATCCCTTATTTGACAGTCACCTAGTCACGCAAAGTCAAAAGAGTGAGTGTCTACTGTGTGAAAAAAAAGATAACACACCTAAGCCAACATTGAGGTTATTTTATACAACCTGAATTGACCACAGTCTTTGTCCTTTTTAAACTGCCATCACTCAATGACAGTCACAGTCATGTCAGGTTAGAATATTTCAGTATTTCTTTTTCTCGTTACCTGCTGCTGGAATGACAAATAAAAATCAACAAGTGTGGTGTCGTCTGCAGGTCAGGATTTCAAATAACCCTAACCCTAGTTTCGGGCACTTCGGCAACCTACTGTATATCAAAAACCTTGCCTTGAAAAGCCGTGTTCAAAAGGTACCCAAATGACTCTAAAGTAGTCCAAAATGCTTAAAGTGCCAGTTTCATGACCTTTTGTAAAGTAACTGCTGTGAATCTGCTTTCATTTTCCAGTCTTTCTTTTTCGTGTTACCTGCTTCTTGAAAGGCAAGCAAAAATCAACATTTTGGGCCAGCTGCAGGTCAGGATTACAAATAACCTTTAAACTCTTTAAACTTTGAAAATTGTGATATAAAAAGGCTTACTGGACCTAAAGAAGAATGACTACAAAAAGTACCTTTCAGTATCTGTGAGACCACAGTCTACTTAAATAGCAGTGATCTACAGTATGACAGAGAGATGAAGTGATTTACAGTTTAACTATCAACCTGGGAAATGCAAGGAGACACAGGTGAGTAGATATACACTAATATCACACAACACCAAAATGAATTATCGTGAGCCACTGGGGCTAAGAATTGATTAACCAGAAGCCACAGAGAGGGGCAAAAATGTATCAGTGTCAAGAAACATTTAAACAGAATAATTTATGTAATGCCAAGAAGTATTTATCTGTTAAAACCCGTGGGTTTTGCAATTTCAGATAGCTCTCTGTGTCTACAGTATATTATTTCTGGACAGATAAGCAGCAAATCTTTACATCTAAAATACCGTGCTACATTTGCAGCACTATTTTATCTTAATTCGCCACTTCCTGATCAATGTGCACTCTGTCTCCAGCTACATACACACTGTCCAATATTTTCACTAAATGATATCTTTGTACTGGTATGGTGCTGTTGTTATATGGCCAATCAAAAGCAGTCTAAAAAAGCTACAACAAGCAAAAAACATGCTACCAAAGTGACCTGCTTTAAGTCCATTATTGGCAAATGTCACTGGAAGACCACTTGGTCTTTAACAAAAGGTGTGATTCCTGCAAATTAGCTTCAGATTTATCAGGACCCGAAAAACTATTTGTCCAAGGGATTTAGCCATGCAGCATAAAGTACAAAGACCTGTGCAAACATAAGGAAGCTACTTCAATTCTTTCAATTCTTCTTATTTTTTAGGCCACCTTTAATCTAGTTAACCACGCAAACAGGGTACTAAATGCTTCAGAGCAATAAGTCTTGTTAATTCGTTTAGGGAACACATTCTACAGTGAATGACTATTTTATGATGCTAAAAAAGATTAAAAAAAGCAACAACAAAGCCCAGCAGTCTTTAAAACTAATAGGGAGTGCATAGGAGACTTAGAACATGCAGCACATCATCACACAAAGGGTGGTGGGGGTCTGGACCAATCTTCACTGCCACATTGTTAGGGCTGATACTCTGGCTTCCGTCAACAATCGTTTAATGCAGAAACCTTGATTGCTTTTATAGCCAACTATGCCTTCTAGCAATTTTAAAGGATGTTAGAACCCTTTTCGTCTGCAAAAGGATAGATATATATCTCCCAGAACCAAGACTGCACCAACAAACCAGACAAGACAGTCATACTTTATAATTTCCTTTTTATTACGTAGCATTTACAATATCTATTACTGACTACCCAACACAGTATACAGCATGTATGGATCATTCTAAGCTGCTGAAACATCTGGTTGAAAGATTGTCCTTAATGACACTCTGGTCATGCTGATGATGTTGGGCTATTGACACCTGCTGCCTCACATCCATTCTTTCATTCCGTGACATTAAATTTTAAAAATTGAGTTTTTTTCCTTAAAATGCTAAAATATTGTAAATATTAAAATACGACTTCTTGTGAAGATCAATCATCCAACACTGGCTTCATACAAACCAGTTTCCTCATTGCCTGTGAGAATAATTTACAGATGTTTTTACGTTTCTTCTTGGACTTTTTAGTTTCCACTGCAGGAGATGGAGAATCTGAAAAGAGAGAGCAGAACATTTCTCCCATATTAACATTATGCTCAATAGAAAGCTTGAGTGTTTACGCTGAAAATAAAAAAATCATTAATGCACTTTAAAAATGTCAGTTCACTTATTCAGTTGTTATGGTGTTGATAAGTTCCACAATAACGACATCAATTTTTAAACAAAAAGAGAACATTCCATGGAATGATGAGCAATCTCTATTTATCTGTAAATGACCGGGTGGAACATGCTATCATTTCTGGGGGACTCACCTGCTTGGTGGCCCTCAGCCTCACTATATTGTGTTCCTTTATCAAGGCTCAGAGATTTCTGGCTGGCCTGTGTATAGACAAAGAACATGAGGTTAGATTATTCCAACACAAGCAATACCAGGAAAAGCTCTTTGTATTAAGTTCCTACCCAAAAGTCCTCAATACTATGGGGCTATGCATCAGTTACTGGGGTGTGCAATTTGGGTAGTTAGAGAAATGTAAAAACTTCAAAAACTTTTTTATACTGTGTCTGCAGCTTCTCCACATGCTGCCAACAAAATGTTATAGTCCTTTTTAAAGTTCAGATCATCATAAACTTTCTGAGGAACAGCCTATTGTATCAGAAGGATGGCTTGTGCACAAGGGCAAAGGAAAACAATTACCCAAGCGTTTGACATCTGCACTGCTCATCCCTGTGCTTACCTTTTTGGCCTCCTCCTTCATTTTTCCAGGCTTTCTCTTTTCATCTCTTGCGCTCTCCAGCAACGACAGTGGTTCAGCAGCCATGGCATAGCCTGAGCTGTTCTCCTCTAGAGCAGGGACGGAGCCTGGAGCTGCACTGTGAAAGGCTACTGAATCCAGGGCAACATCGACAGCTGCAGAACCCACTTGACAGGAGGCTTTCTGGCCAGAATGACTCTTCAGGTTTGTGGAGGAAAAGGTGTCTGATTTAGAAAGTTCACTACGGCTGGTAGGTTGCAGACAGCTTTCATGTATTTCTACAGCCTCCTTCACAACTGTGCAGCAGCTTTTTTCAGAAGGTAGTTCTTCTGTGCCTCTGTCACAGCTCATCTCAGATTCCTTTGGGTCCAGGTCAAAAGTGCCAGCAGGCCCCGAGGAAAGGATACACGGACTGGAACATTCGCTCCCTGAAACCAGCATTTTTAAGACTTCGCGGGTCACATGTGCTATCATCATTTTGATCACAGCCGGGCTTTGGGAAGCCACTGCTAACTGAAGGTCAAACTTTGAGCCCATTCTCTGGACAAGTTCTCTGTAAATGCAGCTCACAGCATTTTTAATCTTGTCAGGTGGTGGAAAGGTGGTGTTGTGTCCCTCCTCTTGGACTACAGACACCCCAGGGGCATTCATCAGTGCAGCCAAAGTTTGGTAAATCATATGCAAGGCCATCTGGCTAAACTGAAACCTTGGCAGCCCATCTGGCTTGGAAGAGGGATCCAATGAATTTGAAAACTCGGGATCTATTTTCAGCAAAAGGCACGATACTACTTCCTCTACTAAACCTAAGGGCAAGGATATGGAAGGAGGATCAGTAGGGTGTTTTGCTCTCATATTGGTAGAAGACTTCTGGTGGGCATTCACAGACTTTTTTTGTTTTAGTTTTAAAATCTCTTTAACCACAAGCAGTGCAGCGCTGTTGAGAACCACCTGATTCTTGGCAGCTACTGCAAACTGGATAATGTACATGGAATCATAATCCTTCTCCAGTTGTCTGAGAACACTGTGTACAATCTCACTGATGGTCCCGGATTGACAGAAGACATTGCTTTCTTCTCTCTTCTCGCAGACCGTCACCCCTGGGACAGCAGACAGCCGCTTCACCACGTTATTGAACAGAGAGTGGATCAGGAATGTATGTTCAGACACATACCATGGGCTTCCTCCTCTACACAAATTTGGGACTATCTCCAAGAGCAGTGTGGAGATAATTTCTTTCACTGTTTCAGAACACACAGCGAGGCACTCTGAAGAGGCCACCGATGGTGCCACTGCACAGCTTTGGCCACTGAATCTGACCAATTCATGTGTGGGGGAACAGGAGGATGAAGAATTTTCCCTGCTATTGTTAGACTTCAGTTGCTGCTGAAGAAGTGGGACACATATATTTTGGAAATGATTTGGAATTCTTTTGCCTGATCTGGACTGGCCCTTAGCTGATTCTCCCAAGTCCTTCAAAAATAGTTTGGGTCTCACCACCATCTCAAAAGAGCTCTCTTTATCAGCAACTCTCATTCCTGTTTCAGTGGGGTTTCTGCATGTCTGTTTGCTGTCGACCACTTCACAAGACATTCTGGTTCTGGAGAAGTCCTCATCCTGGACACATACGGTTTGGGGACTCTCTGCATACTGAACCCCTTTTGCACAGGCGTCCTCTTTGGCGGACACCCCTTCTATAGAGCGCAAGCCTGCCTGCCTGAGGTCTGTAAGAGAGAAATGGTTTGTGTTCACAAAAAGATGTTCAATTTGGAGTGAGAACAAGAAGTCAGATTCAGAAGATTTATATCTCCTAAGATTGCTTTAACTTAATGGTGCTAAAGTGGAAAAAAAAAATAGGCTGAAGTGTCTAACACAAAACCACAGCTGACATGTTTTCCCATAATACAATTTATCTATCCTGTAAAAAACAAACAAACAAGCCTACTTTTCAAGAGCCAGAAGTGTATAATAGTGATTAAGGGCTATTTCCACATGGGACACTACTACTATACCAATGAGCAGGGTAACTTTACCATGAATAACCTCACAATAATGGCCTGCTTTTGATTAACATACAGTCTATTAAATAAATAATACATGTTGGTCCAATTAAGCAAGAAAAGAAATATCCAAATGTTCACATACTCTGACAAGAATATTGAATGTGCAGGCAACTGAATACTCACCTTGATGATCAATGTACAACACTTTAGTTGTAGAGGTGATAACAGTCATCTGAGATCCTATGAAGGATTTCATCATCAGGCTGTCATTGTACACCAGTGAACTGGGGGATGGATGTTTTTTTGTCTCCAGCAGGCTGTTCTCTTCATCAGGCAGGGATTTCAGATATAGCAATCTGCTTTCGCTCGTGCTATGAGGAGTGCAATTCCATCCCTTGTTCACCTTGAAAGTGATGTATCGTGAGTTGTTAGGGAATTGCGCTGTCGGCTTCCCATCCAAATTCTCAATCTTCAGGGTGAAGATCTGAGGAGATCTGCTGAGTGTGATCAAGGTTATTCTGGAAGAGCATGGAGTATTTATTGGATTGTAGGCAAAGGTCCTGTCCCTTTCATTGGCAACGCTAGTGGTCACTGCCCTTACAATCATTGAAGAATGCACTCCTGAAGTCTGTGCTGACTTTGATGATGCTTGCGATGATGAGAAGCATTTCTGAATCTCTCTTCCAGTCCCATGGCCTTCAAGGGAAAATTCCTCTACAGCCATGTTTTGGACAGCCATGTCTACGCACCTGAACTGAGGCTTGATCACCAAATTCTCTAAGGTGAGAGCTTTGACTGGTTTCTTGTTCATTCTGACTTTCTGAGCCCTCACCTCAGATTTCGCAGGCAGGACTGATGTGATTGAATGGGAAAGGGGCTCATCCAGCTCCAAAACTGAATTGCAGTGTGTGAGATAGCGCTGGACTTGGTGGGATGGGTGCAGTGCTACCTCCCTGTCCTTTCTCTCACACGAGTCTTGACACATGGGGTTTTTTATGGAATTAGAGACTGGATCCAGCCATAGAGGTGTCTTCTTCCTGGCCTGCCCCAAGGCATCGAAGTAAGTGAACTCCCTGCAGGGAAACAAGTTGCTCAGCAAGGGGCTAAACAAGACTTTGGAGCTGCATGGGGACGCCTCCATATGCAGCACTTTCTGGGAGCACTGTTCCTCTCCAAGCTGTGGAATGGCATGGATCGGCCTGTGGCTCACTCTCTCCATTCTTGTTGTTATAATTTGCAAAATGAGGTTCTGCCCCTCATTTGTAACCTATTTAAAAAAAAGACAAATACAAGACAAACAAGTCCTTAATTGAACAGAAAGACACTAAATGGGTCCCCACTTTTTTATTATTAGGATACACAAAACAACTTGAATACATTGTTACGGTATAATTGTATACATTCTGAAATCTGAAAAACAGTTGAATCTGGTCTGTTAGTCTCTATGGCATACCAGAGGTATGGCATACCAGAGGTGACCAGTTTCCCTTAGTTTTATGAGATATCTCTCAAGTTACCCCCAGAAAGGAGGTACCAGGTGCTGTTGTGTACTTGTTTCACTAGATGGCGGCATTGGCCAAAAAGCTGCCTGTAGAGCACAGTCACTAGTGCTCAGTACAGCAAATTCTCTACGAGATTGACATCATGTCATATCCTCCACACTAAGTAGACAACCTCAGTATATTGGGTGTATTTATCATACTGATAGTGATGCAGTATCCAAAGCACACTACTCATCATTATAATTATTTTGCCCCAAAGAATTTATACTCATATGTACTCACTATTCCTCTTATGTCCTTTACTATCTTCCTTTCTCTGTAAAAACATAAGCAATGGATTTTGATCAGTGCAAAATTACTTTAAAATCTGACAAACTCTTCAGAGAGTCCTGCACATTTAAAAATAAAGATGAATTACAAGGAAGTATAAATAATATTTTTACTGATGTTTTACTGCATGGTGGGATATGGTAATACTCAGGATCCCACCTCTGCTTCAGAAAATCTGAAACACATGACGTGACCATATATCTGCCCACTGAAATGACATACAAAATCAGAGAAGAAAGACTCACAAAGCAGAGCGCTTCTGATTCCTGAACTTCGTGACGATTCCTGAACTTTCTACTTTAGATGAAGTGTGGCTCATCTTTCCCAAGAACATGAGATGGCCAGAATCTGTTCCTGGAGAGAGGAGAAATATCCATGGCTTCAGTTCACTATGTCTGTTAATACAGGGCAGTTAGTAAGGCAAACATATCCCAGCCTGGTCTAAAAGCACTTGTGATTTTTGATTATTCGAAAAGATTTGTATGGTTACAGATTTTCTTTATGGATGTATAACAGTGTGCGTTTGCCCTGAACCCTTCTTTGCCTCTGCTGGTCTTACTTGTTTCATTGCCAAAAACATCTGAGGCCTCTTTCTCTGTCTCCATGTCATTTTCAATTTCCAAAATCCTCTGCAATTACACAAATAAAGTAGAAAGATACTGTAAACAGCAAGCAAAGAAATCACTGTTTGCACCTGCTTCTATGAACAACATTTCAGAAATTCACTTGCATGTTCACAGTTATTGTTTGAATATAACAAAACCACAAGGCCCAGTTCTATCAGTCTGAAAGAAGAGCTGTTCAAAGTTGTATGGAAGTACAGTCATCAGTTTAAGTGACATAGAACTTCAAAAGCGAAGAACATTATTGAACAGGTTATTCCAAGTTTTGACTTAAGGAAAGGACCAAAAGAAAGAGACCGATTATGCTTTTGTGAATGCTCACTTTTCCAATAAAACACAATCCACCCCTGGATTCCACAATAGTCCTTGATAGTTGAGGTCCTTAAAATGTTTTCACCCTGTCTTACTTACAAATAAAAAGTTGCTCGGCATCAGGTGAGATCTGGGTATGCAGACTGAAGAGATGTTCTCCTCACGTGGACTGAGAACACTGACATCAGGGCTGCTATCAGCTGTAAAAAACAACAACCTTTCATTAACTGCAATCATAGAAATACTAAGAGAGACTGTGCTCTTCCCCCTGATCACAGAAGACTCCACAGCTGAAACGCTGTGCCTCTTTTCTTTTCCTTTCAACATGGAATAAACCTTTACCTGTTCCTTTGCAAACTACACATGCTGACGCATCTCCCTACTTGAATTTCTTATTCCCAGTACATAGCCCATTTCTCTCAAATAATAGCCCTCATCTTAGAATACAGAAATGAGTGCAATAACTACAGTGTGACTGTGAACAACTGTATCGAGAATGAATGCTGTTATTGACAATATAAGTAAAATGTGAATAATTAGAACTCCTAAGCTTCACAAGCTGCTTGTGAAGAGATGGGATGTTATTGCTTACCCTGGTCAGCGCCTGGGGGTATTTCTCTGACCTGTCCGGTCTTGGAAACGCTCCCATGATCTGCTGGTTCATCGCCAGCTTGCAGGTGAGCCTTGAGCTCGGGGGCCACTGTCTCCTGAAGTGCCTGCTGTTAGGGGAAGAGGAGAGACAGCCTGAATGAGAACACGCCACGCGAGGCCTTATTTCAAACTTTATTACACTTCCCACCGTCCTCGATGTCTGCGATGTGTTAATGAAGATAGCAAAAACAAAAAAACACATACGGTTAAAATATAATAAATACATGTATATCTTTAAATTGTCTGTTGGCCCAGCATGCGTTCACTAACTTGATCGAGTCGTTCGTTAAAAGCCGGTTTTTGAGTCAAAATTCACATTTCACTTCCAGCTGAAGTCTGACCGTAGTGACATTACTTTTTAAACAGAAAAAAGAACAGTTGACATAAGAGCACCAAACCAGGCTATTCCTTTTGTCCAGTAGGCTTGGACTGTATTAAATATATGATTTTGAAAAACAGTTTCTTAAAGGATTAACTAGGATTGATTATTAAATTAACCGAGTGTTAGATAAAATAATTAAAAGCGTTACAAGAATACATAAGTAAAACGTAATTGAACGTAACAACTTCGTCAATATAAAGTAAACGACGTAAACTAGTTTAAAAGTATTTTGATTTCCATTTTAACCTTTTAAGATTATTTGAACGTAACTGATATTAACTCCGCTTAACAGAATTGCAAGGGAAAATGTTAACGTTTTAAAACTGCTCACCAGCGATTATCAGGTTCATACATGCCTGGCTAGATATGTACATCATCTATAAAACAATGTCAATCTTTGATGTAAAAAGCTACTTTAATTGAAGTAATATGAAGGAGGCGGCGCCCCGGCCATAGCCTCGAGAGCATTACCTCAGAAACCATGTGATCGGTTTTAACAGGTGCAGGAGCTCTACCGCGGGCTTTCCTACGACGTCTTCTTCCCATCTTTCTCAGAATAAAGTGTGTTAATTGTTTATATTAATTTAATTATATTAAATTACACAGAGCAAACGCGAGGAATTACACCAAGCTAGCTGCAGGTGCAGTGTAATTTTAAAAAACCACGGTCCTCTGTACTATGGCAACCTTTGTGACGTAACACACTGCATGCCATTTGTTGGGATTACGTCATCACCACTAACGAGGAATACATACTGTACATTAAAGCTATGTCCTTTTCACTCATCACACGCGAGGTATAGGCCATGTATATATACTTTATCTTTCTGATACAACCAATAAGAAAGTTATTTCAACAAAGTTTCGTATTTTAACGTATAATTTGTGACAGTCATCAAGTTAAAAATTCTTGTATAACAAAATATAATATTGTGTAACGAGTTTAGAAAGCCAACATAGTTTCTAAATATCCATCCATAAAACAGTACTGTACTAACATGATAAATGCTACAAATTCCAATATATCCATTCTTTCAACTAAATGCATCCTTTTAAATAAACATGAGCCACCTCTGAATGCAAAGTGAATGAGATTTCCCATATACGAATTCACATGGTAGGAGTGAAAACTTTGAAATGATCAGAGATTAATTTAAATCAGTGTAAGAAAGGGAACAAAGCAGGAATTCAGAAACACAAGGAGAACAACTACAGTATAAGAATAGGATGATACTCTTGATGGAAACAAATGTCATTTACGTGGAACAAAGTCAAATGAAGGCTACACCACCCATCTCCTCACACTGCAGTTTTATAGAAAATTAAAAATAGGAAGGCTCATTTTTGAAGACCGATAAAAATTAAGAAATTGAAAAAGGTTCTGAAAAAGTTTGTAGTGTTCCTTATAGCTTAACAACAGCTCTCAATTGTTTTCTTGCACAACACAATTTGTTTTTCTGGCAAATGCTTTACAATCGTCTTCCATGGTCTGATAATAAAGAAGTCAATTAATAGAGTCAGCCAAGTCCTACAAGATTGCTCAGCTCTTGGCTGGGAGAAGGAAACAGTGTGGAGACTACAAGACTGGGCTGAAATGATCTGAGAACCAAGAGCTAAGGGATCCAGTGCCGATGTCTATGTAGCTGCGTGGGGATTTCTAATTGTTGTGGTCTTACTGTTTGACAGGAAAGGCTGTTCACCATCGCAGCTTCCCAAGTGTCTTATCCTGCATGAGGTTCAGGAGAGGAGCAGGCAGTGCTGCACCAGGCCCAGGAAGCCAGTAGGCTGTGAAGTTGTCCTGGACACAGCGGGTGACAGCAGAGCAGCCCCTCCAGGCACGCGTCTGGGCTCCTGCCCACACCCGCATGGCTCCCATCACCCGGCCACCAGCCAGAGGAAACACCCAGGGCTCATGAGTGACCAGAAGGGTGAGCTCTGGATCAGTACAGGACTGAAGAAGACGAGGCAAGAGACCTGCTGAGAACATGAAGAGAGAGAAAAGAGCAGCAGCACTGACACACACTGAAGATCAAGGTTAGAAAGAACACTTTCAAACAATCCCACTAGATTGTTTGAAGATGCTGTTTATTAAGAAAATGGTAGACAAACAGGTGCTTTAGTGTTGGTTACCTTGCATTCTCTATCACATTATACCATTGGCAAAGTCAACTCTGCGGAAGTCTTTTGAACTAAGAGGGCAGAAGTAGAACTTGTGAAGAAGGTCTCGGTTTTAAACGCCCAAGACACTTCCTTACCCAAAAGGTTATAAGAGCGTGGAACAAGGTATCCAGCCCTGTTGTTAAAGACTGCATCAGTATCTTCAGGAAATGGCTGCATGAATCATGTACGATCAAAAAGCCACCGAAAAGTTATCAAAAGGGACCACTGTATGCTTATTTTTGTTAAAATTGCTTTTCTGTTTAAAAAAGCCATATCACAGACATTCACAAAAAGAAAAACAGAAGTGACCAAATACGTAAAAATCTCTTGCTGTTTTGATTCTTTTACCTTTAGATTATTTTACAGAATTAGATTCCATTCTATTGGTTTTAGACATATGGAGTCGGTGCATGATTTTAAATTGTATTAATAAGCGACGTGCACTAATGCAGGAGGTGTGTAACTTACAGTGTACAGATGTCCAGCCTCGATCTGAAAAACTGACATCGAGATTGTCTTCCCAGGCGGCTCAAATAAAAGATGAACACAAAATTTGCTCATATATGCACTTTTTTTTCAGAGACTTTTGGCTTCTTATATTGTATAATGCCAGTTCTGTGGCTGTAGTCCAATAGTGCAGCAGGGTGCGGAGGAACACAGTTGGGAAGGAGCAGGCCTCTGTCAGGTGGGCCCTGATGCCATTTTTGACTGTCTGATTCAGTCGTTCAGCCCACTGATTGACGTTGGGTTGTATAAGGCCCTTACGAGTGTGTCGTATGTCCTGGTCAGCCAAACTCAGTGGACACAAACGGCGGCCCATTGTCGTTGGTGATGTTGGTTGGAAAACCAGTGTGGGCAGAGAGGGAATCCAGGAAGTCAATGACTGCCTGAGTGGTGACCGATCTAGTGGAGGCCACTTCCAGCCATTTCAAGAGCAAATTAGAAACCATAATGAGGAAACTGTAAGGGGGAAAGACACCATGCAGCTCCTCACAGATGTCCAGCTGGAGAAGATCCCAGGGCTCGGATGGCCAGTCTGGGGGCAGGAGAGGATGTGGTGCAGGGCTCTCTGTTTTCCTACTTCCTACTGTCCCAGGAGGAAGGCTTCACAGTACCTGACAAGTGTTTCGATGTCTCGGTCATTTCCTGGCCACGAAACCAGATCCAGACACTGCTGTTTGACTTTGACTATTTCCAAGTGGCCCCCGTGTGCCATCTGCAACACTCGCACCTAAAGGCAGGCAGGAATAAAAGCACAGGTGCCCCGAATGACACACGACTCATTCCAGCAGGAGAGCTCATCTTTAACATGATGGAAGGGGCTCAGGTCAGTGGAGACCTTGGAGGGCCACTCCGAGTATATGGAAGTGTGGAGCTGGGAACGCACTGGGTCCTGTCCTGAGGTCTGCTGAAGCTCCTGAAGAGAGGCTGTGGCTTAGAGTGGCCAGTGTCTGATGTAGAGAGCAGTGCTGTAAGTGCCTGGTGGTCTGTCTGCATGTATGGCCAGGTACATGTCCCACCTTTCATGTGCCCAAACGCAGGCTAAGACCTCTCTCTTTCACCCATGAGCACTTCTGTCTTGTCATGCAGAGAACCCGGGAGGGAGTGAGCCATCAAGATCCCCTTTGTGCCAGACCCCGGTATCCCCATATTACCACGACAGTGTAACATGAACCAACACTGCATGTCGACATCACAGGTAAGTAATCCTGTGTTTAAATTGCTCATTAATGTAGTTGCGATCAGTGGTGACAGAACCATTCTCTTTATGTTTCAAACTGTTCCACACCTGGGCTGCTATCTGCCTGGCTTTTACATGTTCTCTCTGTGTTCACATGACTTTCCTACCGCGACACAAAGGCATGCTTTAGTGTCACACATGGTGAACCTTCAATGCAGAATCCTTGATTGCCTTTATAGCCAACTACGCCTTCTTGCAATTTTAAAGGTTGTTAAGACCCTTTTCTTCTGCAAAAGGATAGATATATATCTCCCAGAACCAAGACTGCACCAACAAACCAGACAAGACAGTCATACTTTATAATTCCCTTTTTATTATGTAGCAATTACAATATCTATTACTGCCTACCCAACACAGTATACAGCATATACGGATCATTGTAAGCTGCTGAAACATCTGGTTGAAAGATTGTCCTTAATGACACTCTGGTCATGCTGATGACGTTGGGCTATTGACACCTGCTGCCTCACACCCATTCTTTCATTCCGTGACATTAAATTTTAAAAATGGAGTTTTTTTCCTTAAAATGCTAAAATATTGTAAATATTAAAATACGACTTCTTGTGAAGATCAATCATCCAACACTGGCTTCATACAAACCAGTTTCCTCATTGCCTGTGAGAATAATTTACAGATGTTTTTACGTTTCTTCTTGGACTTTTTAGTTTCCACTGCAGGAGATGGAGAATCTGAAAAGAGAGAGCAGAACATTTCACCCATATTAACATTGTGCTCAATAGAAAGCTTGAGTCTTTACGCTGAAAATAAAAAAATCATTAATGCACTTTTAAAACGTCAGTTCACTTATTCAGTTGTTATGGTGTTGATAAGTTCCACAATAACGACATCAATTTTTAAACAAAAAGAGAACATTCTGTGGAATGATGAGCAATCTCCATTTATCTGTTAATGACCGGGTGGAACATGCTATCATTTCTGGGGGACTCACCTGCTTGGTGTCCCTCAGCCTCACTATATTGTGTTCCTTTATCAAGGCTCAGAGATTTCTGGCTGGCCTGTGTATAGACAAAGAACATGAGGTTAGATTATTCCAACACAAGCAATACCAGGAAAAGCTCTTTGTATTAAGTTCCTACCCAAAAGTCCTCAATACTACGGGGCTATGCATCAGTTACTGGGGTGTGCCATTTGGGTAGTTAAGTAGAGAAATGTAAAAACTTCAAAAACGTTTTTATACTGTGTCTGCAGCTTCTCCACATGCTGCCAACAAAATGTTATAGTCCTTTTTAAAGTTTTGAGGAACAGCCTATTGTATCTGAAGGATGGCTTGTGCACAAGGGAAAAGAAAAACAATCACTCCAAGCGTTTGACATCTGCACTGCTCATCCCTGTGCTTACCTTTTTGGCCTCCTCCTTCATTTTTCCAGGCTTTCTCTTTTCATCTCTTGCGCTCTCCAGCAACGACAGTGGTTCAGCAGCCATGGCATAGCCTGAGCTGTTCTCCTTTAGAGCTGGGACGGAGCCTGGAGCTGCACTGTGAAAGGCTACTGAATCCAGAGCAACATCGACAGCTGCAGAACCCACTTGACAGGAGGCTTTCTGGCCAGAATGACTCTTCAGGTTTGTGGAGGAAAAGGTGTCTGATTTAGAAAGTTCACTACGGCTGGTAGGTTGCAGACAGCTTTCATGTATTTCTACAGCCTCCTTCACAGCTGTGCAGCAGCTTTTTTCAGAAGGTAGTTCTTCTGTGCCTCTGTCACAGCTCATCTCAGATTCCTTTGGGTCCAGGTCAAAAGTGCCAGCAGGCCCCGAGGAAAGGATACACGGACTGGAACATTCGCTCCCTGAAACCAGCATTTTTAAGACTTCGCGGGTCACATGTGCTATCATCATTTTGATCACAGCCGGGCTTTGGGAAGCCACTGCTAACTGAAGGTCAAACTTTGAGCCCATTCTCTGGACAAGTTCTCTGTAAATGCAGCTCACAGCATTTTTAATCTTGTCAGGTGGTGGAAAGGTGGTGTTGTGTCCCTCCTCTTGGACTACAGACACCCCAGGGGCATTCATCAGTGCAGCCAAAGTTTGGTAAATCATATGCGAGGCCATCTGGTTAAACTGAAACCTTGGCAGCCCATCTGGCTTGGAAGAGGGATCCAGTGATTTTGAAAACTCGGGATCTATTTTCAGCAAAAGGCACGATACTACTTCCTCTACTAAACCTAAGGGCAAGGATATGGAAGGAGGATCAGTAGGGTGTTTTGCTCTCATATTGGTAGAAGACTTCTGGTGGGCAATCACAGACTTTTTTTGTTTTAGTTTTAAAATCTCTTTAACCACAAGCAGTGCAGCGCTGTTGAGAACCACCTCATTCTTGGCAGCTACTGCAAACTGGATAATGTACATGGAATCATAATCCTTCTCCAGTTGTCTGAGAACACTGTGTACAATCTCACTGATGGTCCCGGATTGACAGAAGACATTGCTTTCTTCTCTCTTCTCGCAGACCGTCACCCCTGGGACAGCAAACAGCCGCTTCACCACGTTATTGAACAGAGAGTGGATCAGGAATGTATGTTCAGACACATACCATGGGCTTCCTCCTCTACACAAATTTGGGACTATCTCCAAGAGCAGTGTGGAGATAATTTCTTTCACTGTTTCAGAACACACAGCGAGGCACTCTGAAGAGGCCACCGATGGTGCCACTGCACAGCTTTGGCCACTGAATCTGACCAATTCATGTGTGGGGGAAAAGGAGGATGAAGAATTTTCCCTGCTATTGTTAGACTTCAGTTGCTGCTGAAGAAGTGGGACACATATATTTTGGAAATGATTTGGAATGCTTTTGCCTGATCTGGACTGGCCCTTAGCTGATTCTCCCAAGTCCTTCAAAAATAGTTTGGGTCTCACCACCATCTCAAAAGAGCTCTCTTTATCAGCAACTCTCATTCCTGTTTCAGTGGGGTTTCTGCATGTCTGTTTGCTGTTGACCACTTCACAAGACATTCTGGTTCCGGAGAAGTCCTCATCCTGGACACATACGGTTTGGGGACTCTCTGCATACTGAACCCCTTTTGCACAGGCGTCCTCTTTGGCGGACACCCCTTCTATAGACCGCAAGCCTGCCTGCCTGAGGTCTTTAAGAGAGAAATGGTTTGTGTTCACAAAAAGATGTTCAATTTGGAGTGAGAACAAGAACTCAGATTCAGAAGCTTTATATCTCCTAAGATTGCTTTAACTTAATGGTGCTAAAGTGGAAAAAAAAAATAGGCTGAAGTGTCTAACACAAAACCACAGCTGACATGTTTTCCCATAATACAATTTATCTATCCTGTAAAAAACAAACAAACAAGCCTACTTTTCAAGAGCCAGAAGTGTATAATAGTGATTAAGGGCTATTTCCACATGGGACACTACTACTATACCAATGAGCAGGGTAATTTTACCATGAATAACCTCACAATAATGGCCTGCTTTTGATTAACATACAGTCTATTAAATAAATAATACAAGTTGGTCCAGTTAAGCAAGAAAAGAAATACCCAATATTCATATACTCTGACATGAATATTGAATGTGCAGGCAACTGAATACTCACCTTGATGATCAATGTACAACACTTTAGTTGTAGAGGTGATAACAGTCATCTGAGATCCTATGAAATATTTCATCATCAGGCTGTCATTGTACACCAGTGAACTGGGGGATGGATGTTTTTTTGTCTCCAGCAGGCTGTTCTCTTCATCAGGCAGGGATTTCAGATATAGCAATCTGCTTTCGCTTGTGCTATGAGGAGTGCAATTCCATCCCTTGTTCACCTTGAAAGTGATGTATCGTGAGTGGTTAGGGAATTGCGCTGTCGGCTTCCCATCCAAATTCTCAATCTTCAGGGTGAAGATCTGAGGAGATCTGCTGAGTGTGATCAAGGTTATTCTGGAAGAGCATGGAGTATTTATTGGATTGTAGGCAAAGGTCCTGTCCCTTTCATTGGCAACGCTAGTGGTCACTGCCCTTACAATCATTGAAGAATGCACTCCTGAAGTCTGTGCTGACTTTGATGATGCTTGCGATGATGAGAAGCATTTCTGAATCTCTCTTCCAGTCCCATGGCCTTCAAGGGAAAATTCCTCTACAGCCATGTTTTGGACAGCCATGTCTACGCACCTGAACTGAGGCTTGATCACCAAATTCTCTAAGGTGAGAGCTTTGACTGGTTTCTTGTTCATTCTGACTTTCTGAGCCCTCACCTCAGATTTCGCAGGCAGGACTGATGTGATTGAATGGGAAAGGGGCTCATCCAGCTCCAAAACTGAATTGCAGTGTGTGAGATAGCGCTGGACTTGGTGGGATGGGTGCAGTGCTACCTCCCTGTCCTTTCTCTCACACGAGTCTTGACACATGGGGTTTTTTATGGAATTAGAGACTGGATCCAGCCATAGAGGTGTCTTCTTCCTGGCCTGCCCCAAGGCATCGAAGTAAGTGAACTCCCTGCAGGGAAACAAGTTGCTCAGCAAGGGGCTAAACAAGACTTTGGAGCTGCATGGGGACGCCTCCATATGCAGCACTTTCTGGGAGCACTGTTCCTCTCCAAGCTGTGGAATGGCATGGATCGGCCTGTGGCTCACTCTCTCCATTCTTGTTGTTATAATTTGCAAAATGAGGTTCTGCCCCTCATTTGTAACCTATTTAAAAAAAAGACAAATACAAGACAAACAAGTCCTTAATTGAACAGAAAGACACTAAATGGGTCCCCACTTTTTTATTATTAGGATACACAAAACAACTTGAATACATTGTTACGGTATAATTGTATACATTCTGAAATCTGAAAAACAGTTGAATCTGGCCTGTTAGTCTCTATGGCATACCAGAGGTATGGCATACCAGAGGTGACCAGTTTCCCTTAGTTTTATGAGATATCTCTCAAGTTACCCCCAGAAAGGAGGTACCAGGTGCTGTTGTGTACTTGTTTCACTAGATGGCGGCATTGGCCAAAAAGCTGCCTGTAGAGCACAGTCACTAGTGCTCAGTACAGCAAATTCTCTACGAGATTGACATCATGTCATATCCTCCACACTAAGTAGACAACCTCAGTATATTGGGTGTATTTATCATACTGATAGTGATGCAGTATCCAAAGCACACTACTCATCATTATGATTGTTTTGCTCCAAAGAATTTATACTCATATGTACTCACTATTCCTCTTATGTCCTTTACTATCTTCCTTTCTCTGTAAAAACATAAGCAATGGATTTTGATCAGTGCAAAATTACTTTAAAATCTGACAAACTCTTCAGAGAGTCCTGCACATTTAAAAATAAAGATGAATTACAAGGAAGTATAAATAATATTTTTACTGATGTTTTACTGCATGGTGGGATATGGTAATACTCAGGATCCTACCTCTGCTTCAGAAAATTTGAAACACATGACGTGACCATATATCTGCCCACTGAAATGACATACAAAATCAGAGAAGATAGACTCACAAAGCAGAGCGCTTCTGATTCCTGAACTTCATGACGATTCCTGAACTTTCTACTTTAGATGAAGTGTGGCTCATCTTTCCCAAGAACATGAGATGGCCAGAATCTGTTCCTGGAGAGAGGAGAAATATCCATGGCTTCAGTTCACTATGTCTGTTAATACAGGGCAGTTAGTAAGGCAAACATATCCCAGCCTGGTCTAAAAGCACTTGTGATTTTTGATTATTGGAAAAGATTTGTATGGTTACAGATTTTCTTTATGGATGTATAACAGTGTGCGTTTGCCCTGAACCCTTCTTTGCCTCTGCTGGTCTTACTTGTTTCATTGCCAAAAACATCTGAGGCCTCTTTCTCTGTCTCCATGTCATTTTCAATTTCCAAAATCCTCTGCAATTACACAAATAAAGTAGAAAGATACTGTAAACAGCAAGCAAAGAAATCACTGTTTGCACCTGCTTCTACGAACAACATTTCAGAAATTCACTTGCATGTTCACAGTTATTGTTTGAATATAACAAAACCACAAGGCCCAATTCTATCAGTCTGAAAGAAGAGCTGTTCAAAGTTGTATGGAAGTACAGTCATCAGTTTAAGTGACATAGAACTTCAAAAGCGAAGAACATTGTTGAACAGGTTATTCCAAGTTTTGACTTAAGGAAAGGACCAAAAGAAAGAGTCCGATTATGCTTTTGTGAATGCTCACTTTTCCAATAAAACACAATCCACCCCTGGATTCCACAATAGTCCTTGATAGATGAGGTCCTTAAAATGTTTTCACCCTGTCTTACTTACAAATAAAAAGTTGCTCGGCATCAGGTGAGATCTGGGTATGCAGACTGAAGAGATGTTCTCCTCACGTGGACTGAGAACACTGACATCAGGGCTGCTATCAGCTGTAAAAAACAACAACCTTTCATTAACTGCAATCATAGAAATACTAAGAGAGACTGTGCTCTTCCCCCTGATCACAGAAGACTCCACAGCTGAAACGCTGTGCCTCTTTTCTTTTCCTTTCAACATGGAATAAACCTTTACCTGTTCCTTTGCAAACTACACATGCTGACGCATCTCCCTACTTGAATTTCTTATTCCCAGTACATAGCCCATTTCTCTCACATAATAGCCCTCATCTTAGAATACAGAAATGAGTGCAATAACTACAGTGCGACTGTGAACAACTGTATCGAGAATGAATGCTGTTATTGACAATATAAGTAAAATGTGAATAATTAGAACTCCTAAGCTTCACAAGCTGCTTGTGAAGAGATGGGATGTTATTGCTTACCCTGGTCAGCGCCTGGGGGTATTTCTCTGACCTGTCCGGTCTTGGAAACGCTCCCATGATCTGCTGGTTCATCGCCAGCTTGCAGGTGAGCCTTGAGCTCGGGGGCCACTGTCTCCTGAAGTGCCTGCTGTTAGGGGAAGAGGAGAGACAGCCTGAATGAGAACACGCCACGCGAGGGCTTATTTCAAACTTTATTACACTTCCCACCGTCCTCGATGTCTGCGATGTGTTAATGAAGATAGCAAAAACAAAAAACACATACGGTTAAAATATAATAAATACATGTATATCTTTAAATTGTCTGTTGGCCCAGCATGCGTTCACTAACTTGATCGAGTCGTTCGTTAAAAGCCGGTTTTTGAGTAAAAATTCACATTTCACTTCCAGCAGAAGACTGACCGTAGTGACATTACTTTTTAAACAGAAAAAAGAACAGTTCACATAAGAGCACCAAACCAGGCTATTCCTTTTGTCCAGTAGGCGTGGACTGTATTAAATATATGATTTTGAAAAACAGTGTCTTAAAGGATTGACTAGGATTGATTATTAAATTAACCGAGTGTTAGATAAAATAATTAAAAGCGTTACAAGAATACATAAGTAAAACGTAATTGAACGTAACAACTTCGTCAATATAAAGTAAACGACGTAAACTAGTTTAAAAGTATTTTGATTTCCATTTTAACCTTTTAAGATTATTTGAACGTAACTGATATTAACTCCGCTTAACAGAATTGCAAGGGAAAATGTTAACGTTTTAAAACTGCTCACCAGCGATTATCAGGTTCATACATGCCTGGCTAGATATGTACATCATCTATAAAACAATGTCAATCTTTGATGTAAAAAGCTACTTTAATTGAAGTAATATGAAGGAGGCGGCGCCCCGGCCATAGCCTCGAGAGCATTACCTCAGAAACCATGTGATCGGTTTTAACAGGTGCAGGAGCTCTACCGCGGGCTTTCCTACGACGTCTTCTTCCCATCTTTCTCAGAATAAAGTGTGTTAATTGTTTATATTAATTTAATTATATTAAATTACACAGAGCAAACGCGAGGAATTACACCAAGCTAGCTGCAGGTGCAGTGTAATTTTAAAAAACCACGGTCCTCTGTACTATGGCAACCTTTGTGACGTAACACACTGCATGCCATTTGTTGGGATTACGTCATCACCACTAACGAGGAATACATACTGTACATTAAAGCTATGTCCTTTTCACTCATCACACTCGAGGTATATAGGCCATGTATATATACTTTATCTTTCTGATACAACCAATAAGAAAGTTATTTCAACAAAGTTTCGTATTTTAACGTATAATTTGTGACAGTCATCAAGTTAAAAATTCTTGTATAACAAAATATAATATTGTGTAACGAGTTTAGAAAGCCAACATAGTTTCTAAATATCCATCCATAAAACAGTACTGTACTAACATGATAAATGCTACAAATTCAAATATATCCATTCTTTCAACTAAATGCATCCTTTTAAATAAACATGAGCCACCTCTGAATGCAAAGTGAATGAGATTTCCCATATACAAATTCACATGGTAGGAGTGAAAACTTTGAAATGATCAGAGATTAATTTAAACCACTGTAAGAAAGGGAACAAAGCAGGAATTCAGAAACACAAGGAGAACAACTACAGTATAAGAATAGGATGATACTCTTGTTGGAAACAAATGTCATTTACGTGGAACAAAGTCAAATGAAGGCTACACCATCCATCTCCTCACACTGCAGTTGTATAGAAAATAAAGAATAGGAAGGCTCACTGTTGAAGTGTGTTTGATAAAAATTAAGAAATTGAAAAAGGTTTTGAAAAAGTTTGTAGTGTTCCTTATAGCTTAACAACAACTCTCAATTGTTTTCTTGCACAACATTTTTTTCTGGCAAATGCTTTACAATCGTCTTCCATGGTCTGATGATAAAGAAGTCAATTAATAGAGTCAGCCAAGTCCTGCAAGATTGCTCAGCTCTTGGCTGGGAGAAGGAAACAGTGTGGAGACTACAAGACTGGGCTGAAATGATCTGAGAACCAAGAGCTAAGGGATCCAGTGCCGATGTCTATGTAGCTGCGTGGGGATTTCTAATTGTTGTGGTCTTACTGTTTGACAGGAAAGGCTGTTCACCATCGCAGCTTCCCAAGTGTCTTATCCTGCATGAGGTTCAGGAGAGGAGCAGGCAGTGCTGCACCAGGCCCAGGAAGCCAGTAGGCTGTGAAGTTGTCCTGGACACAGCGGGTGACAGCAGAGCAGCCCCTCCAGGCACGCGTCTGGGCTCCTGCCCACACCCGCATGGCTCCCATCACCCGGCCACCAGCCAGAGGAAACACCCAGGGCTCATGAGTGACCAGAAGGGTGAGCTCTGGATCAGTACAGGACTGAAGAAGACGAGGCAAGAGACCTGCTGAGAACACGAAGAGAGAGAAAAGAGCAGCAGCACTGACACACACTGAAGATCAAGGTTAGAAAGAACACTTTCAAACAATCCCACTAGATTGTTTGAAGATGCTGTTTATTAAGAAAATGGTAGACAAACAGGTGCTTTAGTGCTGGTTCCCTTGCATTCTCTATCACATTATACCATTGGCAAAGTCAACTCTGCGGAAGTCTTTTGAACTAAGAGGGCAGAAGTAGAACTTGTGAAGAAGGTCTCGGTTTTAAACGTCCAAGACACTTCCTTACCCAAAAGGTTATAAGAGCATGGAACAAGGTACCCAGCCCTGTTGTTAAAGACTGCATCAGTATCTTTCAGGAAATGGCTGCATGAATCATGTACGATCAAAAAGCCACCGGAAAGTTATCAAAAGGGACCACTGTATGCTTATTTTTGTTAAAATTGCTTTTCTGTTTAAAAAAGCCATATCACAGACATTCACAAAAAGAAAAACAGAAGTGACCAAATACGTAAAAATCTCTTGCTGTTTTGATTCTTTTACCTTTAGATTATTTTACAGAATTAGATTCCATTCTATTGGTTTCAGACCTATGGAGTAGGTGCATGATTTTAAATTGTATTAATAAGCGAGGTGCACTAATGCAGGAGGTGTGTAACTTACAGTGTACAGATGTCCAGCCTCGATCTGAAAAACTGACATCGAGATTGTCTTCCCAGGCGGCTCAAATAAAAGATGAACACAAAATTTGCTCATATATGCACTTTTTTTTCAGAGACTTTTGGCTTCTTATATTGTATAATGCCAGTTCTGTGGCTGTAGTCCAATAGTGCAGCAGGGTGCGGAGGAACACAGTTGGGAAGGAGCAGGCCTCTGTCAGGTGGGCCCTGATGCCATTTTTGACTGTCTGATTCAGTCGTTCAGCCCACTGATTGGCGTTGGGTTGTATAAGGCCCTTACGAGTGTGTCGTATGTCCTGGTCAGCCAAACTCAGTGGACACAAACGGCGGCCCATTGTCGTTGGTGATGTTGGTTGGAAAACCAGAGTGGGCAGAGAGGGAATCCAGGAAGTCAATGACTGCCTGAGTGGTGACCGATCTAATGGAGGCCACTTCCAGCCATTTCAAGAGCAAATTAGAAACCATAATGAGGAAACTGTAAGGGGGAAAGACACCATGCAGCTCCTCACAGATGTCCAGCTGGAGAAGATCCCAGGGCTCGGATGGCCAGTCTGGGGGCTGGAGAGGATGTGGTGCAGGGCTCTCTGTTTTCCTACTTCCTTCTGTCCCAGGAGGAAGGCTTCACAGTACCTGACAAGTGTTTCGATGTCTCGGTCATTTCCTGGGCACGAAATCAGATCCAGACACTGCTGTTTGACTTTGACTATTCCCAAGTGGCCCTCGTGTGCCATCTGCAACACTCGCACCTAAAGGCAGGCAGGAATAAAAGCACAGGTGCCCCGAATGACACACGACTCATTCCAGCAGGAGAGCTCATCTTTAACATGATGGAAGGGGCTCAGGTCAGTGTAGACCTTGGAGGGCCACTTGGAAGTGTGGAGCTGGGAAAGCACTGGGTCTTGTCCTGAGGTCTGCTGAAGCTCCTGAAGAGAGGCTGTGGCTTAGAGTGGCCAGTGTCTGATGTAGAGAGCAGTGCTGTAAGTGCCTGGTGGTCTGTCTGCATGTATGGCCAGGTACATGTCCCACCTTTCATGTGCCCAAACGCAGGCTAAGACCTCTCTCTTTCACCCATGAGCACTTCTGTCTTGTCATGCAGAGAACCCGGGAGGGAGTGAGCCATCAAGATCCCCTTTGTGCCAGACCCCGGTATCCCCATATTACCACGACAGTGTCACATGAACCAACACTGCATGTCGACATCACAGGTAAGTAATCCTGTGTTTAAATTGCTCATTAATGTAGTTGCGATCAGTGGTGACAGAACCATTCTCTTTATGTTTCAAACTGTTCCACACCTGGGCTGCTATCTGCCTTGCTTTTACATGTTCTCTCTGTGTTCACATGACTTTCCTACCGCGACACAAAGACATGCTTTAGTGTCACACATGGTGAACCTTCAATGCAGAATCCTTGATTGCCTTTATAGCCAACTACGCCTTCTAGCAATTTTAAAGGATGTTAAGACCCTTTTCTTCTGCAAAAGGATAGATATATATCTCCCAGAACCAAGACTGCACCAACAAACCAGACAAGACAGTCATACTTTATAATTCCCTTTTTATTATGTAGCAATTACAATATCTATTACTGCCTACCCAACACAGTATACAGCATATACGGATCATTGTAAGCTGCTGAAACATCTGGTTGAAAGATTGTCCTTAATGACACTCTGGTCATGCTGATGACGTTGGGCTATTGACACCTGCTGCCTCACACCCATTCTTTCATTCCGTGACATTAAATTTTAAAAATGGAGTTTTTTTCCTTAAAATGCTAAAATATTGTAAATATTAAAATACGACTTCTTGTGAAGATCAATCATCCAACACTGGCTTCATACAAACCAGTTTCCTCATTGCCTGTGAGAATAATTTACAGATGTTTTTACGTTTCTTCTTGGACTTTTTAGTTTCCACTGCAGGAGATGGAGAATCTGAAAAGAGAGAGCAGAACATTTCTTCCATATTAACATTGTGCTCAATAGAAAGCTTGAGTCTTTACGCTGAAAATAAAAAAATCATTAATGCACTTTTAAAACGTCAGTTCACTCATTCAGTTGTTATGGTGTTGATAAGTTCCACAATAACGACATCAATTTTTAAACAAAAAGAGAACATTCCGTGGAATGATGAGCAATCTCCATTTATCTGTTAATGACCGGGTGGAACATACTATCATTTCTGGGGGACTCACCTGCTTGGTGGCCCTCAGCCTCACTATATTGTGTTCCTTTATCAAGGCTCAGAGATTTCTGGCTGGCCTGTGTATAGACAAAGAACATGAGGTTAGATTATTCCAACACAAGCAATACCAGGAAAAGCTCTTTGTATTAAGTTCCTACCCAAAAGTCCTCAATACTATGGGGCTATGCATCAGTTACTGGGGTGTGCCATTTGGGTAGTTAAGTAGAGAAATGTAAAAACTTCAAAAACTTTTTTATACTGTGTCTGCAGCTTCTCCACATGCTGCCAACAAAATGTTATAGTCCTTTTTAAAGTTTTGAGGAACAGCCTATTGTATCTGAAGGATGGCTTGTGCACAAGGGAAAAGAAAAACAATCACTCCAAGCGTTTGACATCTGCACTGCTCATCCCTGTGCTTACCTTTTTGGCCTCCTCCTTCATTTTTCCAGGCTTTCTCTTTTCATCTCTTGCGCTCTCCAGCAACGACAGTGGTTCAGCAGCCATGGCATAGCCTGAGCTGTTCTCCTTTAGAGCTGGGACGGAGCCTGGAGCTGCACTGTGAAAGGCTACTGAATCCAGGGCAACATCGACAGCTGCAGAACCCACTTGACAGGAGGCTTTCTGGCCAGAATGACTCTTCAGGTTTGTGGAGGAAAAGGTGTCTGATTTAGAAAGTTCACTACGGCTGGTAGGTTGCAGACAGCTTTCATGTATTTCTACAGCCTCCTTCACAACTGTGCAGCAGCTTTTTTCAGAAGGTAGTTCTTCTGTGCCTCTGTCACAGCTCATCTCAGATTCCTTTGGGTCCAGGTCAAAAGTGCCAGCAGGCCCCGAGGAAAGGATACACGGACTGGAACATTCGCTCCCTGAAACCAGCATTTTTAAGACTTCGCGGGTCACATGTGCTATCATCATTTTGATCACAGCCGGGCTTTGGGAAGCCACTGCTAACTGAAGGTCAAACTTTGAGCCCATTCTCTGGACAAGTTCTCTGTAAATGCAGCTCACAGCATTTTTAATCTTGTCAGGTGGTGGAAAGGTGGTGTTGTGTCCCTCCTCTTGGACTACAGACACCCCAGGGGCATTCATCAGTGCAGCCAAAGTTTGGTAAATCATATGCGAGGCCATCTGGCTAAACTGAAACCTTGGCAGCCCATCTGGCTTGGAAGAGGGATCCAGTGAATTTGAAAACTCAGGATCTATTTTCAGCAAAAGGCACGATACTACTTCCTCGACTAAACCTAAGGGCAAGGATATGGAAGGAGGATCAGTAGGGTGTTTTGCTCTCATATTGGTAGAAGACTTCTGGTGGGCAATCACAGACTTATTTCGTTTTAGTTTTAAAATCTCTTTAACCACAAGCAGTGCAGCGCTGTTGAGAACCACCTCATTCTTGGCAGCTACTGCAAACTGGATAATGTACATGGAATCATAATCCTTCTCCAGTTGTCTGAGAACACTGTGTACAATCTCACTGATGGTCCCGGATTGACAGAAGACATTGCTTTCTTCTCTCTTCTCGCAGACCGTCACCCCTGGGACAGCAAACAGCCGCTTCACCACGTTATTGAACAGAGAGTGGATCAGGAATGTATGTTCAGACACATACCATGGGCTTCCTCCTCTACACAAATTTGGGACTATCTCCAAGAGCAGTGTGGAGATAATTTCTTTCACTGTTTCAGAACACACAGCGAGGCACTCTGAAGAGGCCACCGATGGTGCCACTGCACAGCTTTGGCCACTGAATCTGACCAATTCATGTGTGGGGGAACAGGAGGATGAAGAATTTTCCCTGCTATTGTTAGACTTCAGTTGCTGCTGAAGAAGTGGGACACATATATTTTGGAAATGATTTGGAATTCTTTTGCCTGATCTGGACTGGCCCTTAGCTGATTCTCCCAAGTCCTTCAAAAATAGTTTGGGTCTCACCACCATCTCAAAAGAGCTCTCTTTATCAGCAACTCTCATTCCTGTTTCAGTGGGGTCTCTGCATGTCTGTTTGCTGTCGACCACTTCACAAGACATTCTGGTTCCGGAGAAGTCCTCCTCCTGGACACATACGGTTTGGGGACTCTCTGCATACTGAACCCCTTTTGCACAGGCGTCCTCTTTGGCGGACACCCCTTCTATAGAGCGCAAGCCTGCCTGCCTGAGGTCTGTAAGAGAGAAATGGTTTGTGTTCACAAAAAGATGTTCAATTTGGAGTGAGAACAAGAACTCAGATTCAGAAGCTTTATATCTCCTAAGATTGCTTTAACTTAATGGTGCTAAAGTGGAAAAAAAAATAGGCTGAAGTGTCTAACACAAAACCACAGCTGACATGTTTTCCCATAATACAATTTATCTATCCTGTAAAAAACAAACAAACAAGCCTACTTTTCAAGAGCCAGAAGTGTATAATAGTGATTAAGGGCTATTTCTACATGGGACACTACTACTATACCAATGAGCAGGGTAACTTTACCATGAATAACCTCACAATAATGGCCTGCTTTTGATTAACATACAGTCTATTAAATAAATAATACAAGTTGGTCCAGTTAAGCAAGAAAAGAAATACCCAATATTCATATACTCTGACAAGAATATTGAATGTGCAGGCAACTGAATACTCACCTTGATGATCAATGTACAACACTTTAGTTGTAGAGGTGATAACAGTCATCTGAGATCCTATGAAGGATTTCATCATCAGGCTGTCATTGTACACCAGTGAACTGGGGGATGGATGTTTTTTTGTCTCCAGCAGGCTGTTCTCTTCATCAGGCAGGGATTTCAGATATAGCAATCTGCTTTCGCTCGTGCTATGAGGAGTGCAATTCCATCCCTTGTTCACCTTGAAAGTGATGTATCGTGAGTGGTTAGGGAATTGCGCTGTCGGCTTCCCATCCAAATTCTCAATCTTCAGGGTGAAGATCTGAGGAGATCTGCTGAGTGTGATCAAGGTTATTCTGGAAGAGCATGGAGTATTTATTGGATTGTAGGCAAAGGTCCTGTCCCTTTCATTGGCAACGCTAGTGGTCACTGCCCTTACAATCATTGAAGAATGCACTCCTGAAGTCTGTGCTGACTTTGATGATGCTGGCGATGATGAGAAGCATTTCTGAATCTCTCCTCCAGTCCCATGGCCTTCAAGGGAAAATTCCTCTACAGCCATTTTTTGGACAGCCATGTCTACGCACCTGAACTGAGGCTTGATCACCAGATTCTCTAAGGTGAGAGCTTTGACTGGTTTCTTGTTCATTCTGACTTTCTGAGCCCTCACCTCAGATTTCGCAGGCAGGACTGATGTGATTGAATGGGAAAGGGGCTCATCCAGCTCCAAAACTGAATTGCAGTGTGTGAGATAGCGCTGGACTTGGTGGGATGGGTGCAGTGCTACCTCCCTGTCCTTTCTCTCACACGAGTCTTGACACATGGGTTTTTTTATGGAATTAGAGACTGGATCCAGCCATAGAGGTGTCTTCTTCCTGGCCTGCCCCAAGGCATCGAAGTGAGTGAACTCCCTGCAGGGAAACAAGTTGCTCAGCAAGGGGCTAAACAAGACTTTGGAGCTGCATGGGGACGCCTCCATATGCAGCACTTTCTGGGAGCACTGTTCCTCTCCAAGCTGTGGAATGGCATGGATCGGCCTGTGGCTCACTCTCTCCATTCTTGTTGTTATAATTTGCAAAATAAGGTTATGCCCCTCATTTGTAACCTATTTAAAAAAAAAAGACAAATACAAGACAAACAAGTCCTTAATTGAACAGAAAGACACTAAATGGGTCCCCACTTTTTTATTATTAGGATACACAAAACAACTTTAATACATTGTTACGGTATAATTGTATACATTCTGAAATCTAAAAAACAGTTGAATCCGTTCTGTTAGTCTCTATGGCATACCAGAGGTGACCAGTCTCCCTTAGTTTTATGAGATATCTCTCAAGTTACCCCCAGAAAGGAGGTACCAGGTGCTGTTGTGTACTTGTTTCACTAGATGGCGGCATTGGCCAAAAAGCTGCCTGTAGAGCACAGTCACTAGTGCTCAGTACAGCAAATTCTCTACGAGATTGACATCATGTCATATCCTCCACACTAAGTAGACAACCTCAGTATATTGGGTGTATTTATCATACTGATAGTGATGCAGTATCCAAAGCACACTACTCATCATTATGATTGTTTTGCTCCAAAGAATTTATACTCATATGTACTCACTATTCCTCTTATGTCCTTTACTATCTTCCTTTCTCTGTAAAAACATAAGCAATGGATTTTGATCAGTGCAAAATTACTTTAAAATCTGACAAACTCTTCAGAGAGTCCTGCACATTTAAAAATAAAGATGAATTACAAGGAAGTATAAATAATATTTTTACTGATGTTTTACTGCATGGTGGGATATGGTAATACTCAGGATCCTACCTCTGCTTCAGAAAATCTGAAACACATGATGTGACCATATATCTGACCACTGAAATGACATACAAAATCAGAGAAGATAGACTCACAAAGCAGAGCGCTTCTGATTCCTGAACTTCATGACGATTCCTGAACTTTCTACTTTAGATGAAGTGTGGCTCATCTTTCCCAAGAACATGAGATGGCCAGAATCTGTTCCTGGAGAGAGGAGAAATATCCATGGCTTCAGTTCACTATGTCTGTTAATACAGGGCAGTTAGTAAGGCAAACATATCCCAGCCTGGTCTAAAAGCACTTGTGATTTTTGATTATTGGAAAAGATTTGTATGGTTACAGATTTTCTTTATGGATGTATAACAGTGTGCGTTTGCCCTGAACCCTTCTTTGCCTCTGCTGGTCTTACTTGTTTCATTGCCAAAAACATCTGAGGCCTCTTTCTCTGTCTCCATGTCATTTTCAATTTCCAAAATCCTCTGCAATTACACAAAGTAGAAAGATACTGTAAACAGCAAGCAAAGAAATCACTGTTTGCACCTGCTTCTATGAACAACATTTCAGAAATTCACTTGCATGTTCACAGTTATTGTTTGAATATAACAAAACCACAAGACCCAATTCTATCAGTCTGAAAGAAGAGCTGTTCAAAGTTGTATGGAAGTACAGTCATCAGTTTAAGTGACATAGAACTTCAAAAGCGAAGAACATTGTTGAACAGGTTATTCCAAGTTTTGACTTAAGGAAAGGACCAAAAGAAAGAGTCCGATTATGCTTTTGTGAATGCTCACTTTTCCAATAAAACACAATCCACCCCTGGATTCCACAATAGTCCTTGATAGATGAGGTCCTTAAAATGTTTTCACCCTGTCTTACTTACAAATAAAAAGTTGCTCGGCATCAGGTGAGATCTGGGTATGCAGACTGAAGAGATGTTCTCCTCACGTGGACTGAGAACACTGACATCAGGGCTGCTATCAGCTGTAAAAAACAACAACCTTTCATTAACTGCAATCATAGAAATACTAAGAGAGACTGTGCTCTTCCCCCTGATCACAGAAGACTCCACAGCTGAAACGCTGTGCCTCTTTTCTTTTCCTTTCAGCATGGAATAAACCTTTACCTGTTCCTTTGCAAACTACACATGCTGACGCATCTCCCTACTTGAATTTCTTATTCCCAGTACATAGCCTATTTCTCTCAAATAATAGCCCTCATCTTAGAATACAGAAATGAGTGCAATAACTACAGTGCGACTGTGAACAACTGTATCGAGAATGAATGCTGTTATTGACAATATAAGTAAAATGTGAATAATTAGAACTCCTAAGCTTCACAAGCTGCTTGTGAAGAGATGGGATGTTATTGCTTACCCTGGTCAGCGCCTGGGGGTATTTCTCTGACCTGTCCGGTCTTGGAAACGCTCCCATGATCTGCTGGTTCATCGCCAGCTTGCAGGTGAGCCTTGAGCTCGGGGGCCACTGTCTCCTGAAGTGCCTGCTGTTAGGGGAAGAGGAGAGACAGCCTGAATGAGAACACGCCACGCGAGGGCTTATTTCAAACTTTATTACACTTCCCACCGTCCTCGATGTCTGCGATGTGTTAATGAAGATAGCAAAAACAAAAAAACACATACGGTTAAAATATAATAAATACATGTATATCTTTAAATTGTCTGTTGGCCCAGCATGCGTTCACTAACTTGATCGAGTCGTTCGTTAAAAGCCGGTTTTTGAGTAAAAATTCACATTTCACTTCCAGCTGAAGACTGACCGTAGTGACATTACTTTTTAAACAGAAAAAAGAACAGTTCACATAAGAGCACCAAACCAGGCTATTCCTTTTGTCCAGTAGGCGTGGACTGTATTAAATATATGATTTTGAAAAACAGTGTCTTAAAGGATTGACTAGGATTGATTATTAAATTAACCGAGTGTTAGATAAAATAATTAAAAGCGTTACAAGAATACATAAGTAAAACGTAATTGAACGTAACAACTTCGTCAATATAAAGTAAACGACGTAAACTAGTTTAAAAGTATTTTGATTTCCATTTTAACCTTTTAAGATTATTTGAACGTAACTGATATTAACTCCGCTTAACAGAATTGCAAGGGAAAATGTTAACGTTTTAAAACTGCTCACCAGCGATTATCAGGTTCATACATGCCTGGCTAGATATGTACATCATCTATAAAACAATGTCAATCTTTGATGTAAAAAGCTACTTTAATTGAAGTAATATGAAGGAGGCGGCACCCCGGCCATAGCCTCGAGAGCATTACCTCAGAAACCATGTGATCGGTTTTAACAGGTGCAGGAGCTCTACCGCGGGCTTTCCTACGACGTCTTCTTCCCATCTTTCTCAGAATACAGTGTGTTAATTGTTTATATTAATTTAATTATATTAAATTACACCGAGCAAACGCGAGGAATTACACCAAGCTAGCTGCAGGTGCAGTGTAATTTTAAAAAACCACGGTCCTCTGTACTATGGCAACCTTTGTGACGTAACACACTGCATGCCATTTGTTGGGATTACGTCATCACCACTAACGAGGAATACATACTGTACATTAAAGCTATGTCCTTTTCACTCATCACACTCGAGGTATAGGCCATGTATATATACTTTATCTTTCTGATACAACCAATAAGAAAGTTATTTCAACAAAGTTTCGTATTTTAACGTATAATTTGTGACAGTCATCAAGTTAAAAATTCTTGTATAACAAAATATAATATTGTGTAACGAGTTTAGAAAGCCAACATAGTTTCTAAATATCCATCCATAAAACAGTACTGTACTAACATGATAAATGCTACAAATTCAAATATATCCATTCTTTCAACTAAATGCATCCTTTTAAATAAACATGAGCCACCTCTGAATGCAAAGTGAATGAGATTTCCCATATACGAATTCACATGGTAGGAGTGAAAACTTTGAAATGATCAGAGATTAATTTAAACCACTGTAAGAAAGGGAACAAAGCAGGAATTCAGAAACACAAGGAGAACAACTACAGTATAAGAATAGGATGATACTCTTGTTGGAAACAAATGTCATTTACGTGGAACAAAGTCAAATGAAGGCTACACCATCCATCTCCTCACACTGCAGTTGTATAGAAAATAAAGAATAGGAAGGCTCACTGTTGAAGTGTGTTTGATAAAAATTAAGAAATTGAAAAAGGTTTTGAAAAAGTTTGTAGTGTTCCTTATAGCTTAACAACAACTCTCAATTGTTTTCTTGCACAACATTTTTTTCTGGCAAATGCTTTACAATCGTCTTCCATGGTCTGATGATAAAGAAGTCAATTAATAGAGTCAGCCAAGTCCTACAAGATTGCTCAGCTCTTGGCTGGGAGAAGGAAACAGTGTGGAGACTACAAGACTGGGCTGAAATGATCTGAGAACCAAGAGCTAAGGGATCCAGTGCCGATGTCTATGTAGCTGCGTGGGGATTTCTAATTGTTGTGGTCTTACTGTTTGACAGGAAAGGCTGTTCACCATCGCAGCTTCCCAAGTGTCTTATCCTGCATGAGGTTCAGGAGAGGAGCAGGCAGTGCTGCACCAGGCCCAGGAAGCCAGTAGGCTGTGAAGTTGTCCTGGACACAGCGGGTGAGAGCAGAGCAGCCCCTCCAGGCACGCGTCTGGGCTCCTGCCCACACCCGCATGGCTCCCATCACCCGGCCACCAGCCAGAGGAAACACCCAGGGCTCATGAGTGACCAGAAGGGTGAGCTCTGGATCAGTACAGGACTGAAGAAGACGAGGCAAGAGACCTGCTGAGAACATGAAGAGAGAGAAAAGAGCAGCAGCACTGACACACACTGAAGATCAAGGTTAGAAAGAACACTTTCAAACAATCCCACTAGATTGTTTGAAGATGCTGTTTATTAAGAAAATGGTAGAAAAACAGGTGCTTTAGTGTTGGTTCCCTTGCATTCTCTATCACATTATACCATTGGCAAAGTCAACTCTGCGGAAGTCTTTTGAACTAAGAGGGCAGAAGTAGAACTTGTGAAGAAGGTCTCGGTTTTAAACGCCCAAGACACTTCCTTACCCAAAAGGTTATAAGAGCATGGAACAAGGTACCCAGCCCTGTTGTTAAAGACTGCATCAGTATCTTTCAGGAAATGGCTGCATGAATCATGTACGATCAAAAAGCCACCGAAAAGTTATCAAAAGGGACCATTGTATGCTTATTTTTGTTAAAATTGCTTTTCTGTTTAAAAAAGCCATATCACAGACATTCACAAAAAGAAAAACAGAAGTGACCAAATACGTAAAAATCTCTTGCTGTTTTGATTCTTTTACCTTTAGATTATTTTACAGAATTAGATTCCATTCTATTGGTTTTAGACATATGGAGTCGGTGCATGATTTTAAATTGTATTAATAAGCGACGTGCACTAATGCAGGAGGTGTGTAACTTACAGTGTACAGATGTCCAGCCTCGATCTGAAAAACTGACATCGAGATTGTCTTCCCAGGCGGCTCAAATAAAAGATGAACACAAAATTTGCTCATATATGCACTTTTTTTTCAGAGACTTTTGGCTTCTTATATTGTATAATGCCAGTTCTGTGGCTGTAGTCCAATAGTGCAGCAGGGTGCGGAGGAACACAGTTGGGAAGGAGCAGGCCTCTGTCAGGTGGGCCCTGATGCCATTTTTGACTGTCTGATTCAGTCGTTCAGCCCACTGATTGACGTTGGGGTGTATAAGGCCCTTACAAGTGTGTCGTATGTCCTGGTCAGCCAAACTCAGTGGACACAAACGGCGGCCCATTGTCGTTGGTGATGTTGGTTGGAAAACCAGAGTGGGCAGAGAGGGAATCCAGGAAGTCAATGACTGCCTGAGTGGTGACCGATCTAGTGGAGGCCACTTCCAGCCATTTCAAGAGCAAATTAGAAACCATAATGAGGAAACTGTAAGGGGGAAAGACACCATGCAGCTCCTCACAGATGTCCAGCTGGAGAAGATCCCAGGGCTCGGATGGCCAGTCTGGGGGCTGGAAAGGATGTGGTGCAGGGCTCTCTGTTTTCCTACTTCCTTCTGTCCCAGGAGGAAGGCTTCACAGTACCTGACAAGTGTTTCGATGTCTCGGTCATTTCCTGGGCACGAAACCAGATCCAGACACTGCTGTTTGACTTTAACTATTCCCAAGTGGCCCTCGTGTGCCATCTGCAACACTCGCACCTAAAGGCAGGCAGGAATAAAAGCACAGGTGCCCCGAATGACACACGACTCATTCCAGCAGGAGAGCTCATCTTTAACATGATGGAAGGGGCTCAGGTCAGTGGAGACCTTGGAGGGCCACTCCGAGTATATGGAAGTGTGGAGCTGGGAAAGCACTGGGTCCTGTCCTGAGGTCTGCTGAAGCTCCTGAAGAGAGGCTGTGGCTTAGAGTGGCCAGTGTCTGATGTAGAGAGCAGTGCTGTAAGTGCCTGGTGGTCTGTCTGCATGTATGGCCAGGTATATGTCCCACCTTTCATGTGCCCAAACGCAGGCTAAGACCTCTCTCTTTCACCCATGAGCACTTCTGTCTTGTCATGCAGAGAACCCGGGAGGGAGTGAGCCATCAAGATCCCCTTTGTGCCAGACCCCGGTATCCCCATATTACCACGACAGTGTCACATGAACCAACACTGCATGTCGAAGTCACAGGAAAGTAATCCTGTGTTTAAATTGCTCATTAATGTAGTTGCGATCAGTGGTGACAGAACCATTCTCTTTATGTTTCAAACTGTTCCACACCTGGGCTGCTATCTGCCTGGCTTTTACATGTTCTCTCTGTGTTCACATGACTTTCCTACCGCGACACAAAGGCATGCTTTAGTGTCACACATGGTGAACCTTCAATGCAGAATTCTTGATTGCCTTTATAGCCAACTACGCCTTCTAGCAATTTTAAAGGATGTTAAGACCCTTTTCTTCTGCAAAAGGATAGATATATATCTCCCAGAACCAAGACTGCACCAACAAACCAGACAAGACAGTCATACTTTATAATTCCCTTTTTATTATGTAGCAATTACAATATATATTACTGCCTACCCAACACAGTATACACCATGTACGGATCATTGTAAGCTGCTGAAACATCTGGTTGAAAGATTGTCCTTAATGACACTCTGGTCATGCTGATGACGTTGGGCCATTGACTCCTGCTGCCTCACACCCATTCTTTCATTCCGTGACATTAAATTTTAAAAATGGAGTTTTTTTCCTTAAAATGCTAAAATATTGTAAATATTAAAATACGACTTCTTGTGAAGATCAATCATCCAACACTGGCTTCATACAAACCAGTTTCCTCATTGCCTGTGAGAATAATTTACAGATGTTTTTACGTTTCTTCTTGGACTTTTTAGTTTCCACTGCAGGAGATGGAGAATCTGAAAAGAGAGAGCAGAACATTTCTCCCATATCAACATTGTGCTCAATAGAAAGCTTGAGTCTTTACGCTGAAAATAAAAAAATCATTAATGCACTTTTAAAACGTCAGTTCACTTATTCAGTTGTTATGGTGTTGATAAGTTCCACAATAACGACATCAATTTTTAAACAAAAAGAGAACATTCCGTGGAATGATGAGCAATCTCCATTTATCTGTTAATGACCGGGTGGAACATACTATCATTTCTGGGGGACTCACCTGCTTGGTGGCCCTCAGCCTCACTATATTGTGTTCCTTTATCAAGGCTCAGAGATTTCTGGCTGGCCTGTGTATAGACAAAGAACATGAGGTTAGATTATTCCAACACAAGCAATACCAGGAAAAGCTCTTTGTATTAAGTTCCTACCCAAAAGTCCTCAATACTATGGGGCTATGCATCAGTTACTGGGGTGTGCCATTTGGGTAGTTAAGTAGAGAAATGTAAAAACTTCAAAAACTTTTTTATACTGTGTCTGCAGCTTCTCCACATGCTGCCAACAAAATGTTATAGTCCTTTTTAAAGTTTTGAGGAACAGCCTATTGTATCTGAAGGATGGCTTGTGCACAAGGGAAAAGAAAAACAATCACTCCAAGCGTTTGACATCTGCACTGCTCATCCCTGTGCTTACCTTTTTGGCCTCCTCCTTCATTTTTCCAGGCTTTCTCTTTTCATCTCTTGCGCTCTCCAGCAACGACAGTGGTTCAGCAGCCATGGCATAGCCTGAGCTGTTCTCCTTTAGAGCTGGGACGGAGCCTGGAGCTGCACTGTGAAAGGCTACTGAATCCAGGGCAACATCGACAGCTGCAGAACCCACTTGACAGGAGGCTTTCTGGCCAGAATGACTCTTCAGGTTTGTGGAGGAAAAGGTGTCTGATTTAGAAAGTTCACTACGGCTGGTAGGTTGCAGACAGCTTTCATGTATTTCTACAGCCTCCTTCACAGCTGTGCAGCAGCTTTTTTCAGAAGGTAGTTCTTCTGTGCCTCTGTCACAGCTCATCTCAGATTCCTTTGGGTCCAGGTCAAAAGTGCCAGCAGGCCCCGAGGAAAGGATACACGGACTGGAACATTCGCTCCCTGAAACCAGCATTTTTAAGACTTCGCGGGTCACATGTGCTATCATCATTTTGATCACAGCCGGGCTTTGGGAAGCCACTGCTAACTGAAGGTCAAACTTTGAGCCCATTCTCTGGACAAGTTCTCTGTAAATGCAGCTCACAGCATTTTTAATCTTGTCAGGTGGTGGAAAGGTGGTGTTGTGTCCCTCCTCTTGGACTACAGACACCCCAGGGGCATTCATCAGTGCAGCCAAAGTTTGGTAAATCATATGCAAGGCCATCTGGCTAAACTGAAACCTTGGCAGCCCATCTGGCTTGGAAGAGGGATCCAGTGAATTTGAAAACTCAGGATCTATTTTCAGCAAAAGGCACGATACTACTTCCTCGACTAAACCTAAGGGCAAGGATATGGAAGGAGGATCAGTAGGGTGTTTTGCTCTCATATTGGTAGAAGACTTCTGGTGGGCAATCACAGACTTATTTCGTTTTAGTTTTAAAATCTCTTTAACCACAAGCAGTGCAGCGCTGTTGAGAACCACCTCATTCTTGGCAGCTACTGCAAACTGGATAATGTACATGGAATCATAATCCTTCTCCAGTTGTCTGAGAACACTGTGTACAATCTCACTGATGGTCCCGGATTGACAGAAGACATTGCTTTCTTCTCTCTTCTCGCAGACCGTCACCCCTGGGACAGCAAACAGCCGCTTCACCACGTTATTGAACAGAGAGTGGATCAGGAATGTATGTTCAGACACATACCATGGGCTTCCTCCTCTACACAAATTTGGGACTATCTCCAAGAGCAGTGTGGAGATAATTTCTTTCACTGTTTCAGAACACACAGCGAGGCACTCTGAAGAGGCCACCGATGGTGCCACTGCACAGCTTTGGCCACTGAATCTGACCAATTCATGTGTGGGGGAACAGGAGGATGAAGAATTTTCCCTGCTATTGTTAGACTTCAGTTGCTGCTGAAGAAGTGGGACACATATATTTTGGAAATGATTTGGAATTCTTTTGCCTGATCTGGACTGGCCCTTAGCTGATTCTCCCAAGTCCTTCAAAAATAGTTTGGGTCTCACCACCATCTCAAAAGAGCTCTCTTTATCAGCAACTCTCATTCCTGTTTCAGTGGGGTTTCTGCATGTCTGTTTGCTGTTGACCACTTCACAAGACATTCTGGTTCCGGAGAAGTCCTCCTCCTGGACACATACGGTTTGGGGACTCTCTGCATACTGAACCCCTTTTGCACAGGCGTCCTCTTTGGCGGACACCCCTTCTATAGAGCGCAAGCCTGCCTGCCTGAGGTCTGTAAGAGAGAAATGGTTTGTGTTCACAAAAAGATGTTCAATTTGGAGTGAGAACAAGAAGTCAGATTCAGAAGCTTTATATCTCCTAAGATTGCTTTAACTTAATGGTGCTAAAGTGGAAAAAAAAATAGGCTGAAGTGTCTAACACAAAACCACAGCTGACATGTTTTCCCATAATACAATTTATCTATCCTGTAAAAAACAAACAAACAAGCCTACTTTTCAAGAGCCAGAAGTGTATAATAGTGATTAAGGGCTATTTCCACATGGGACACTACTACTATACCAATGAGCAGGGTAACTTTACCATGAATAACCTCACAATAATGGCCTGCTTTTGATTAACATACAGTCTATTAAATAAATAATACAAGTTGGTCCAATTAAGCAAGAAAAGAAATACCCAATATTCATATACTCTGACAAGAATATTGAATGTGCAGGCAACTGAATACTCACCTTGATGATCAATGTACAACACTTTAGTTGTAGAGGTGATAACAGTCATCTGAGATCCTATGAAGGATTTCATCATCAGGCTGTCATTGTACACCAGTGAACTGGGGGATGGATGTTTTTTTGTCTCCAGCAGGCTGTTCTCTTCATCAGGCAGGGATTTCAGATATAGCAATCTGCTTTCGCTCATGCTATGAGGAGTAGAATTCCATCCCTTGTTCACCTTGAAAGTGATGTATTGTGAGTGGTTAGGGAATTGCGCTGTCGGCTTCCCATACAAATTCTCAATTTTCAGGGTGAAGATCTGAGGAGATCTGCTGAGTGTGATCAAGGTTATTCTGGAAGAGCATGGAGTATTTATTGGATTGTAGGCAAAGGTCCTGTCCCTTTCATTGGCAACGCTAGTGGTCACTGCCCTTACAATCATTGAAGAATGCGATGATGAGAAGCATTTCTGAATCTCTCTTCCAGTCCCATGGCCTTCAAGGGAAAATTCCTCTACAGCCATTTTTTGGACAGCCATGTCTACGCACCTGAACTGAGGCTTGATCACCAGATTCTCTAAGGTGAGAGCTTTGACTGGTTTCTTGTTCATTCTGACTTTCTGAGCCCTCACCTCAGATTTCGCAGGCAGGACTGATGTGATTGAATGGGAAAGGGGCTCATCCAGCTCCAAAACTGAATTGCAGTGTGTGAGATAGCGCTGGACTTGGTGGGATGGGTGCAGTGCTACCTCCCTGTCCTTTCTCTCACACGAGTCTTGACACATGGGTTTTTTTATGGAATTAGAGACTGGATCCAGCCATAGAGGTGTCTTCTTCCTGGCCTGCCCCAAGGCATCGAAGTGAGAGAACTCACTGCAGGGAAACAAGTTGCTCAGCAAGGGGCTAAACAAGACTTTGGAGCTGCATGGGGACGCCTCCATATGCAGCACTTTCTGGGAGCACTGTTCCTCTCCAAGCTGTGGAATGGCATGGATCGGCCTGTGGCTCACTCTCTCCATTCTTGTTGTTATAATTTGCAAAATGAGGTTCTGCCCCTCATTTGTAACCTATTTAAAAAAAAGACAAATACAAGACAAACAAGTGCTTAATTGAACAGAAAGACACTAAATGGGTCCCCACTTTTTTATTATAGGATACGCAAAACAACTTGAATACATTGTTACGGTATAATTGTATACATTCTGAAATCTGAAAAACAGTTGAATCAGGTCTGTTAGTCTCTATGGCATACCAGAGGTATGGCATACCAGAGGTGACCAGTCTCCCTTAGTTTTATGAGATATCTTTAAAAAATCTCTCAAAATACCCCCAGAAAGGAGGTATCAGGTGCTGTTGTGTACTTGTTTCACTAGATGGCGGCATTGGCCAAAAAGCTGCCTGTAGAGCACAGTCACTAGTGCTCAGTACAGCAAATTCTCTACGAGATTGACATCATGTCATATCCTCCACACTAAGTAGACAACCTCAGTATATTGGGTGTATTTATCATACTGATAGTGATGCAGTATCCAAAGCACACTACTCATCATTATGATTGTTTTGCCCCAAAGAATTTATACTCATATGTACTCACTATTCCTCTTATGTCCTTTACTATCTTCCTTTCTCTGTAAAAACATAAGCAATGGAGTTTGATCAGTGCAAAATTACTTTAAAATCTGACAAACTCTTCAGAGAGTCCTGCACATTTAAAAATAAAGATGAATTACAAGGAAGTATAAATAATATTTTTACTGATGTTTTACTGCATGGTGGGATATGGTAATACTCAGGATCCCACCTCTGCTTCAGAAAATCTGAAACACATGACGTGACCATATATCTGCCCACTGAAATGACATACAAAATCAGAGAAGAAAGACTCACAAAGCAGAGCACTTCTGATTCCTGAACTTCGTGACGATTCCTGAACTTTCTACTTTAGATGAAGTGTGGCTCATCTTTCCCAAGAACATGAGATGGCCAGAATCTGTTCCTGGAGAGAGGAGAAATATCCATGGCTTCAGTTCACTATGTCTGTTAATACAGGGCAGTTAGTAAGGCAAACATATCCCAGCCTGGTCTAAAAGCACTTGTGATTTTTGATTATTGGAAAAGATTTGTATGGTTACAGATTTTCTTTATGGATGTATAACAGTGTGCGTTTGCCCTGAACCCTTCTTTGCCTCTGCTGGTCTTACTTGTTTCATTGCCAAAAACATCTGAGGCTTCTTTCTCTGTCTCCATGTCATTTTCAATTTCCAAAATCCTCTGCAATTACACAAATAAAGTAGAAAGATACTGTAAACAGCAAGCAAATAAATCACTGTTTGCACCTGCTTCTATGAACAACATTTCAGAAATTCACTTGCATGTTCACAGTTATTGTTTGAATATAACAAAACCACAAGGCCCAATTCTATCAGTCTGAAAGAAGAGCTGTTCAAAGTTGTATGGAAGTACAGTCATCAGTTTAAGTGACATAGAACTTCAAAAGCGAAGAACATTATTGAACAGGTTATTCCAAGTTTTGACTTAAGGAAAGGACCAAAAGAAAGAGACCGATTATGCTTTTGTGAATGCTCACTTTTCCAATAAAACACAATCCACCCCTGGATTCCACAATAGTCCTTGATAGTTGAGGTCCATAAAATGTTTTCACCCTGTCTTACTTACAAATAAAAAGTTGCTCGGCATCAGGTGAGATCTGGGTATGCAGACTGAAGAGATGTTCTCCTCACGTGGACTGAGAACACTGACATCAGGGCTGCTATCAGCTGTAAAAAACAACAACCTTTCATTAACTGCAATCATAGAAATACTAAGAGAGACTGTGCTCTTCCCCCTGATCACAGAAGACTCCACAGCTGAAACGCTGTGCCTCTTTTCTTTTCCTTTCAACATGGAATAAACCTTTACCTGTTCCTTTGCAAACTACACATGCTGACGCATCTCCCTACTTGAATTTCTTATTCCCAGTACATAGCCTATTTCTCTCAAATAATAGCCCTCATCTTAGAATACAGAAATGAGTGCAATAACTACAGTGCGACTGTGAACAACTGTATCGAGAATGAATGCTGTTATTGACAATATAAGTAAAATGTGAAAAAATTAGAACTCCTAAGCTTCACAAGCTGCTTGTGAAGAGATGGGATGTTATTGCTTACCCTGGTCAGCGCCTGGGGGTATTTCTCTGACCTGTCCGGTCTTGGAAACGCTCCCATGATCTGCTGGTTCATCGCCAGCTTGCAGGTGAGCCTTGAGCTCGGGGGCCACTGTCTCCTGAAGTGCCTGCTGTTAGGGGAAGAGGAGAGACAGCCTGAATGAGAACACGCCACGCGAGGGCTTATTTCAAACTTTATTACACTTCCCACCGTCCTCGATGTCTGCGATGTGTTAATGAAGATAGCAAAAACAAAAAAACACATACGGTTAAAATATAATAAACACATGTATATCTTTAAATTGTCTGCTGGCCCAGCATGCGTTCACTAACTTGATCGAGTCGTTCGTTAAAAGCCGGTTTTTGAGTAAAAATTCACATTTCACTTCCAGCTGAAGACTGACCGTAGTGACATTACTTTTTAAACAGAAAAAAGAACAGTTCACATAAGAGCACCAAACCAGGCTATTCCTTTTGTCCAGTAGGCTTGGACTGAATTAAATATTTATTTAATATATATGATTTTGAAAAACAGTTTCTTAAAGGACTGACTAGGATTGATTATTAAATTAACCGAGTGTTAGATAAAATAATTAAAAGCGTTACAAGAATACATAAGTAAAACGTAATTGAACGTAACAACTTCGTCAATATAAAGTAAACGACGTAAACTAGTTTAAAAGTATTTTGATTTCCATTTTAACCTTTTAAGATTATTTGAACGCGACTGATATTAACTCCGCTTAACAGAATTGCAAGGAAAAATGTTAACGTTTTAAAACTGCTCACCAGCGATTATCAGGTTCATACATGCCTGGCTAGATATGTACATCATCTATAAAACAATGTCAATCTTTGATGTAAAAAGCTACTTTAATTGAAGTAATATGAAGGAGGCGGCGCCCCGGCCATAGCCTCGAGAGCATTACCTCAGAAACCATGTGATCGGTTTTAACAGGTGCAGGAGCTCTACCGCGGGCTTTCCTACGACGTCTTCTTCCCATCTTTCTCAGAATACAGTGTGTTAATTGTTTATATTAATTTAATTATATTAAATTACACAGAGCAAACGCGAGGAATTACACCAAGCTAGCTGCAGGTGCAGTGTAATTTTAAAAAACCACGGTCCTCTGTACTATGGCAACCTTTGTGACGTAACACACTGCATGCCATTTGTTGGGATTACGTCATCACCACTAACGAGGATACATACTGTACATTAAAGCTATGTCCTTTTCACTCATCACACTCGAGGTATATAGGTCATGTATATATACTTTATCTTTCTGATACAACCAATAAGAAAGTTATTTCAAAATAACTACCCCACCCCCTTGGCTCCCAACACCACCAGCCAGAGGAAAAACCCAGGGCTCATGAGTGACCAGAAGGGTGAGCTCTGAATCAGTACAGGACTGAAGAAGACGAGGCAAGAGACCTGCTGAGAACATGAAGAGAGAGAAAAGAGCAGCAGCACTGATAACGGCTGCACTGACACACACTGAAGATCAAGGTTAGAAAGAACACTTTCAAACAATCCCACTGGATTGTTGGAAGATGCTGTTCATTAAGAAAATGGTAGACAAACAGGTGCTTTAGTGTTGGTTCCCTTGCATTCTCTATCACATTATACCATTGGCAAAGTCAACTCTGCGGAAGTCTTTTGAACTAAGAGGGCACAAGTAGAACTTGTGAAGAAGGTCTCGGTTTTAAACGCCCAAGACACTTCCTTACCCAAAAGATTATAAGAGCGTGGAACAAGGTACCCAGCCCTGTTGTTAAAGACTGCATCAGTATCTTTCAGGAAATGGCTGCATGAATCATGTACGATCAAAAACCCACCGAAAAGTTATCAAAGGGACCACTGTACGCTTATTTTTGTTAAAATTGCTTTTCTGTTTAAAAAAGCCAGACATTCACAAAAAGACAAACAGAAGTGACCAAATACGTAAAAACCTCTTGCTGTTTTGATTCTTTTACCTTTAGATTATTTTACAAAATTAGATTCTATTCCATTGGTTTTAGACATATGGAGTCGGTGCATGATTTTAAATTGTATTAATAAGCGATGTGCACTAATGCAGGAGGTGTGTAACTTACAGTGTGCAGATGTCCAGCCTCGATCTGAAAAACTGACATCGAGATAGTCTTCCCAGGCAGCTCTAATAAAAGATGAACACCTTCTTAGACAGTGAAAATTTGCTCATATATGGACTTTTTTTTCCAGAGACTTTTGGCTTCTTACATTGTATGATGCCCAGTTCTGTGGCTGTAGTCCAATAGTGCAGCAGGGTGCGGAGGAACACAGTTGGGAAGGAGCAGGCCTCTGTCAGGTGGGCCCTGATGCCATTTTTGACTGTCTGATTCAGTCGTTCAGCCCACTGATTGACGTTGGGTTGTATAAGGCCCTTACGAGTGTGTCGTATGTCCTGGTCAGCCAAACTCAGTGGACACAAACGGCGGCCCATTGTCGTTGGTGATGTTGGTTGGAAAACCAGAGTGGGCAGAGAGGGAATCCAGGAAGTCAATGACTGCCTGAGTGGTGACCGATCTAGTGGAGGCCACTTCCAGCCATTTCAAGAGCAAATTAGAAACAATAATGAGGAAACTGTAAGGGGGAAAGACACCATGCAGCTCCTCACAGATGTCCAGCTGGAGAAGATCCCAGGGCTCGGATGGCCAGTCTGGGGGCTGGAGAGGATGTGGTGCGGGGCTCTCTGTTTTCCTACTTCCTACTGTCCCAGGAGGAAGGCTACACAGTACCTGACAAGTGTTTCGATGTCTCGGTCATTTCCTGGCCAGGAAACCAGATCCAGACACTGCTGTTTGACTTTGACTATTCCCAAGTGGCCCTCGTGTGCCATCTGCTACACTTGCACCTAAAAGCAGGCAGGAATAACAGCACAGGTGCCCCGAATGACACACGACTCATTCCAGCAGGAGAGCTCATCTTTAACATGATGGAAGGGGCTGGTGGTTGTATGGCCAGTTACATGTCCCACCTTTCATGTGCCCAAACGCAGGCTAAGACCTCTCTCTCTCACCCATGAGCACTTCTGTCTTGTCGTGCAGAGAACCCGGAAGGGAGTGAGCCATCAAGATCCCCTTTGTGCCAGACCCCGGTATCCCCATATTACCACGACAGTGTCACATGAACCAACACTGCATGTCGGCATAACAGGTAAGTAATCCTGTGTTAGAATTGCTCATTAATATAGTTGCGATCAGTGGTGACAGAACCATTCTCTTTATGTTTCAAACTGTTCCACACCTGGGCTGCTATCTGCCTGGCTTTTACATGTTCTCTCTGTGTTCACATGACTTTCCTACCGCAACACGAAGGCATGCTTTAGTGTCACACATGGTGAACCTTCAATGCAGAAACCTTGATTGCTTTTATAGCCAACTATGCCTTCTAGGAATTTTAAAGGATGTTAGGACCCTTTTCTTCTGCAAAAGGATAGATATATATCTCCCAGAACCAAGACTGCACCAACAAACCAGACAAGACAGTCATACTTTATAATTCCCTTTTTATTACGTAGCAATGACAATATCTATTAGTGCCTACCCAACACAGTATACACCATGTATGGATCATTCTAAGCTGCTGAAACATCTGGTTGAAAGATTGTCCTTAATGACACTCTGGTCGTGCTGATGATGTTGGGCTATTGACACCTGCTGCCTCACACCCATTCTTTCATTCCGTGACATTAAATTTTAATTTTTTTCCTTAAAATGCTAAAATATTGTAAATATTAAAATATGACTTCTTGTGAAGATCAATCATCCAACACTGGCTTCATACAAACCAGTTTCCTCATTGCCTGTGAGAATAATTTAAAGATGTTTTGACGTTTCTTCTTGGACTTTTTAGTTTCCACTGCAGGAGATGGAGAATCTGAAAAGAGAGAGCAGAACATTTTTCCCATATTAACATTGTGCTCAATAGAAAGCTTGAGTGTTTATGCTGAAAATAAAAAAATCATTAATGCACTTTAAAAACATCAGTTCACTCATTCAGTTGTTATGGTGTTGATAAGTTCCACAATAACGACATCAATTTTTAAACAAAAAGAGAACATTCCATAGAATGATGAGCAATCTCCATTTATCTGTAAATGACCGGGTGGAACATGCTATCATTTCTGGGGGACTCACCTGCTTGGTGGCCCTCAGCCTCACTATAAAAAACTTTTTTATACTGTGTCTGCAGCTTCTCCACATGCTGCCAACAAGATGTTATAGTCCTTTTTAAAGGTCAGATCATAAATTTTCTGAGGAACAGCCTATTGTATCTGAAGGATGGCTTGTGCACAAGGGGCAAAGAAAAACAATCACTCCAAGCGTTTGACATCTGCACTGCTCATCCCTGTGCTTACCTTTTTGGCCTCCTTCTTCATTTTTCCAGGCTTTCTCTTTTCATCTCTTGCGCTCTCCAGCAACGACAGTGGTTCAGCAGCCATGGCATAGCCTGAGCTGTTCTCCTTTAGAGCTGGGACGGAGCCTGGAGCTGCACTGTGAAAGGCTACTGAATCCAGGGCAACATCGACAGCTGCAGAACCCACTTGATATGGAAGGAGGATCAGCCTCCCTCAAATTTACAGTAGGGCGTTTTGTGCTCATATTGGTAGAAGAGATCTGGTGGGCAATCACAGACTTATTTTGTTTTAGTTTTAAAATCTCTTTAACCACAAGCAGTGCAGCGCTGTTGAGAACCACCTCATTCTTGGCAGCTACTGCAAACTGGATAATGTACATGGAATCATATCCCTTCTCCAGTTGTCTGAGAGCATTCCCATTTTGTATTTACAAGTTATGTTTTTTTACATTTTCCACTAAACCTGCATGTAAAACTCTGCTCTCACCTACACTAAATATGAAAGAAACTGGACTTATCCCCTCTTCTGCTACAAGCAAGAAGGAACTACAGTATGCATTTGTCACTGTAGAATTGGCTAAAAATGGCTAATCTGCGGCAGCAGTCTTCGGATCTACAAATGCAGTTTGTGACACAGGAGTTGTGATAATTATTCAACATCGCAGTTTTAAATTGGACTGTCACTGTGAACAACAGGCACAAGAAATGTACTATTCAAACATGCAGCTTAATTGATAAATCAGGAATAGACCATGCATTGGACAAGTTTCTCTAAATAATGTCTTCTCACTCCTACTAAATTTTGTCACACATCCCACAATACCACCCTCACTCAGTTTTAAAAATAGGAGTGATATTTACTATTTCAGTATTGTAGGTGTATTTAACCAAAAAGAACATGAAACAGCTAAGTATGCAATATGTGAACATTTAATAAACAAATGCACATTTAAACCTCGACAGTTTTAATGATCCATTGCAGCTCTCAAAAAAGGCCTTCTTGGTAATGCATTATGTATATACCTGTAAACTCAAAAATAAAAGAAATCACTCCACTAGCTTACTTCAATTTCCATGAGTAAACAGAATGTCAATTTCTGTATAGTGTTCTCTTGGCAGAATCCAATTCTCTCACACTACTGAGCTGCAGTGTGTTCAGGTTGAATGTTGTGTATTACTAATACACACATCCACAAGAGACAAAATGTCCTGCACATGTACCAACTAGGCTTGGTCCCACAGAATCCCAAACCGAGCTCCCATCTGGAGCACAAACTAATCTTGAAAAGAAATTGAAAAAAATTATAATTTTAGGCTAATAGCATCCATGGCCACATCTGGATGGAATATAAGTTGCATGTCTTTAAGTAACCATTTGCACTTGATTAAAGATTGTCCCCAAATGTTCTACAACACTTTCGCCTCTCCCAAGAAAGCCATTGCTACAGAAGCAGCATGGGACATGCACGGTCTTGCTAGAATGTTGCACTATTATCACCCATGGGTTTTTGTACCATAAATCAACGATCAGGCCAGCAGCAATGTAGTGCAATGGAACTACTGTAAGTTATGATCCCTAACAACAGGTGGAGTTCCATAACTACACGCTCCAAACCACCAAATTTAGACATACTAACTGGCCACAGTGAGCGTCTGACTTGTGGCCCATTCTTTTTGGCTGTTTGTTCTAGATGTGAACATGCCAGATGGCAAACAACAGTATGCAGGCTTAGTCCAACAGCCAACATACTTAAGAAATGATATTCATATGGTAAATATTGGTTGCTTTATGTTCTCTTACTTTTAAATTGTCAAATGAGCAGCCTAGTAAATCACATCATTCATACCCATCCAACTCCCTCACTAATGAGGTGATTTAGTGGTAATACATGTCAAACTTAAATCTAATCAATATCCTAAATCCATAAACAGTATTTTCAAGCACATACATGCATAAAATGTTTTGATACTTAGTATATTTTAAAAAATGAACATCACTGTAAGGTGCTCCATAATTATTCACATTAAAAAGCAGAAGTCTATGTAGAATGATAAACCAGTATATCTGTTCATTATAAATAGCGGAAACGTAATAGAATTCTTAGAAAATCTTTTGATCCATCATGCAGTGAAATGCTCCTTGTGAAATCACAACTGTCCTTTACAATAAGAACTGCATTTAAGGAGACTTTCCCTACAAAATCACAGATCTGACTAACTTGATTTATAATTTTGCTATTAAAAATAAAAAAGGAAGCAGTGCAGTACTGGCATCAGTTCACACTACAACAGATATTAGACAACACACTATCATACATATTACAGTCGCAATACAAGTAATGAATCCCACTTTAATGTACTTCAACTCACGTGGCTTTCACTGACTAAACAGACAATTCAATCGTAAATACCTTTACGAGCCTGGTAATAATCAATGTTCATGGTTTACATTCTTCATTAATCAGATTTTATTAGAGTGATTTGAAATCAAAAGGCTTTCTAAACACAAATTTACTTTCATTAAATATAAAGTCAGTGTGTCATTACTATTAATGAAACATTTCACACTATGACTCAATTCTGTAATCCAACTGGGTTCAAGTATAACTTGTTATTCCAATCCATCTATAAATGTCGAAAATGGCTCAAAATTACTTTCACAGGTGCAAATGAAAAAAAATCACAAGTTAGTTTAAAAATGGAAGAGGCTGTAATGAGTTTATTATAGATAAACTAACTGGATGTTTACATTCAGAACTGAACTAGAAAAAATATGTACAGTATTTAATATCCCATAAATGCAGTTAAACAGCTTTGCTATTTAAAAACTACTTAAAAACAAAACAGCTGAAACATTACCATCACACAGCTTAGGTTCACACAGTATAATAACCATCAAAGACTTGACACACAATGAACAATTCAGAAAATATTCCAAACCTACTGTTAGTCATGTGATTTATACAATTCTAAAGTCTATAACTTTTGTACACTAGAGTTTCATTAGATATTTTCATGATATGTTCAGCTTTCTAAAATACAAAATGTTTAACAATGCTAGACGTTACACAGGTAAATTCTAAAAGGAAATTGAATACATAAAAATATTAATAAGCTGTAGATGGTGAAAATATACAAGAATTAAGCAATGGTTACTTTTTAGGTTACTTCTCAAGTACAGCTGTAAGACGATTCTAGAAAAAAAACAGAAGTTTGTTAATAATGTATAAATGCAATGTTAACTAAAAAAGGTGAATATTTAGTTCAAATATGATAATTAAAATAGCATACAGGGTGAAAACTAGCAAAATATACTGAATTGTAGGTGTTGAGAAATAGGTTTGTGCAGTTTTTGACTGATAATGAACTACCTAAATTAATCCTCCTAAACCATGAAACTGCAATGACTAATGCAGCCACAATTTATCTGTACCTAACAGAGCTTAATAAAAACTTACTTTCTATGCAACACGGGCATTGAGAGCAATGCTCTAACACGTATAATAATTTAATGGAATAGTAACTTACCTGTAGCAATCTCATACTTTTCAATGCCTCTTCATTGAACTGACTTAGATCTACAGAATCCATTTGACTTGCCAACAGCTGAATGCTCTGGTAAAAAGAGAAAAATCATTTAAATAATTAGATGGGTAGAAATTAGCTAATGCCTTAAGGCAGCTACAAGGGCTGAAACACTTATTTTTAAAGTGCCATAACAAATGAAAATCAATAAAAGGGCAGTTTCGACTTGACCTCCCATTTGCAATGAAACTCAATGTGAGAGAAATAGCTACAATAAAAATCAGGCATGAGTGAATATGTCCATGTCCTACAGGCTGTTAAACCCATTTTAACCTCTGTGGTCATATTACTTCTATAAAATGACCCAATTCCATGAAATTAAAAAAAAACATTGAATGATTATACCTTTGACATCACTCAGATTAAAAGCTTAATCTAAACTCGTATCTACACTTCCTACAAATGACTGCAGTTGAGGATTTTGTTCAAATGCAACAACCCTGATATCAAAGGGCAAAAGACTTTGAGAGACCATATAAATGGAGTGACCTTTTCTCTTACACTTAAGATGTTACTGAATTAAATTTGCATGCAATCCTTACTTTAACCCCTAAACTGCCTTGGGCGACTTAACACTCTAGAACACCTAGGAAAATGTGTTGACAATGCATTAGGGAAAATATTTTCTACCTTTTTTTGATAGAAATAAACAGAAATTAGCTAGGTCTTCTAAAATAATTATAATGCATGCCATGTTAAGAGACAGAGTTGAGAGAAATAAAATGAGGGAAATTACTAACAAGTGTGTATTAATTATTAAGAGCTGGAATTCAACTAGATAGTGACAGTGATGAATTTCTTGGATGCACTAGTGAGGATTAAGAGAGGTTTGAAAATGCACAGGAGGAGTGAGCCACTATAGCAATGGAGGAGAGTGTGCAGGTGAGAGGGAACCATCAAGCAGAAAGAGCGAGTTCTACAACAGCAGGAGAGACTTTGATGATTCATAATATGCCCCTTAAAGGGTACAGAGTAGTTGTGTGCCTCTATCTTTTTTTCCCCCCAGTGATGTAATTGAGCCAACTGTTCTAGAACCAGTTATGTAAAATAATTGGTCCAAACCAGAACATTCGCCTCACACTCCCATTTCTATGACTGGAAGCCCATACACCACAAGGAAATTCTGGGAATCAAAAAAGCCACAGGTATTGGAGCCAAATATAAAATTCCCAACTACTGGAGTACATTAGTCAGACCCCCAGTTTAAGTCACATTGCATATTGAGAGGCATCAATCCATTTACGCAGCTATTTCAAATTCACCACCTTCTCGACAGTGTTGCAAAATTTCCAAAACAAAAACTATTTCAATTGTGATTTTTCCATTCTTCCGAAGATGGTTTCTTCCAGCAGCAAACTACTTCCACCAGTATGTGCAAAGCAAAAAAAAAAAATTTTAATCAAGAATTTCATCCTGGTTGACTCCTCGTGCAATAAAATATACACATATTGAACATAAACACCAGTGGAGCCTATTGCTACAGCAAAGAAAAACTTAAAGGAAGGTTGCTTTCTAATCAATGGCCATGTAGTGCATATTGATAATTACTTCACCTCCCCAGACCTCTCCATCATATCAGAGAAGTGACCCTTGTCAGTACAATTATACTCAACAAGACCATGACAGGTTAGACACAAACTGACTTCAGGGAGCAAGTGAGCAACAGAGAGGCTGTGAGGAAGAGTACATACATATATATAGCCAGCAGCCATATCACCCTGCAAGGTTGCTGCTGGAAGAGGTGTTAGTGGGGCCAGCAGGGGGCGCTCACCCTGCGGCTCATGTGGGTCATAATGCCCCAGTGTAGTGACGGGGACACTATACTGTAAACAGGCGCTGTCCTTCGGATGAGATGTAAAACCGAGGTCCTGACTCTCTGTGGTCATTAAAACTCCCAGGGCGTTTCTTGAAACGAGCAGGGGTGTACCCCTGATTGAAAAATCAAACCTGAACTACAAGGTGTGCTTATTCAGAAAGAGTTACACAGGGCAGCAAAAACAAAGAAATTAGACTATCTGCACATCCATTCATGGCAAATCAACATTGTGGCAAAAATGCTTTTACATTTATCACACTACGTTGGTGTACATTAAAGGTTAGAATGCTAATATAACCATTAGGCCCACTTTTGTAAATATTAAAATTATGTATCCATCATTAATCTTGCTTTCATGATAAATACTTTTGGAGCTTTAATCTAGAAGAGTTAATAGAAGAATATAAAAGAATTAAAATTAAATTTACTATAATGTAAAGGTGATAATTACAATTTGTCATTTGTTTTTATAAGTAACTAAGCCCTTTAAACTGAGAATATTCCTGCTAATTTGAGTCATTTATTCATATACAGTTCTCTAGTATGTGAATCTACTGTGTGCTGAAGGCTAACAGTGCTTGTGAATGTGTGTGGGAGTGCGGGGTGGAGGAGCTAATGAATAACATCAACATTCATTTATGCATTTGACTAAATTGCCCCCTGTCAATAGTCTCCACTATGTCTAGCCCCTCTTCAGCTACTACTGGCCGGAGAGGTATTTAAGAAAACATAGGTATTAGATACCTGTAGTGATTAATAACAAAAAATGCGATTAAAGAAAAAGTAAAAACTGTCAACATTTAACTCAAGCCAGAGATTTTGAACCTTTAGAATACAGGCAGCCATATTGAATAAGCAGCCTAGGGGAGGGGTGGGGGGGGGGGGGGTCAGTAATCTGGAATTCCAAGGTAGTTAATGAGTTAAGTCTATTGTTAGATTTCAATATAGAATGCCACAGAACCATCTCCCACAGCAGCAGACTAAAACCAAACCATGGTTACAACAAATCCATTAAAATACAATTTGAGGAAAGGATTAGTCCACAGATATTAGGAAAAGGCATCACAATAATTTGTGTGCATCCACACCATTTCCTTAAAATTCTTACCTCTCCATTTCCAGATGGAACACTGATTATAATATCACTACTTCCGGCTCCAATGGGGCTGCCATTCACCGAAATGCTGTACACCCTCTCTTTGTGCCTTGGGCCTCTCAAAGCGGGGGTTTTTGGAAGTCTGTGGAAATACAGAAAAGCTTTCAGGAATATAACCAAGGGTAGGATCACCTTTCAGGGCAAAGAAATGCAAAATTCAGCTGCATTCACTCAGTGGAAGACACAGGACTGTGGTGCAATGCTAGCAGACTATTCTTGGAAGGTTAAGAAACTTAAAAAAAGGATAAAAATATCCAAGTGCAATGCAAACTGTCACTACTACGAGTATGCCCGCTAGGAAATGCTTGTCAAAGGAGTCAATTTTTAATTTCAGAAAGCATCATCAAATAACGTCAAAAGATTTGAAATAAAAGCAAATGTTAGGTCTACAGCAAATTCAACAAAGATCACTACTTAATGAATATTGTTCTGATATTAAAATGCATCAAATCAAAAGCTTTTTTTTTACTCATTTCTGTAACATTACTTCATCATAAGGTATAGTAACTCATTGTCAATATAAAAATATCCTTGTATTCTGTATTCAGTTTGTGGCTCTATTGCTGACAAAACAGCCATTTGGCATTTTGAAAGTCAATGAAATAACCATGAACCTTGAAACAGAGCCGCATTCTATAGTAAACATGCATCTCTGGACAAAAGACAAGACATTTAAGCAGGTAGCTTCCCATCTTTGTTAAATGGTACATGCTAAAGTATTCACCCTTCTCTTTTGCATGTACCATTTAGCAAAATGGTACACTTAAAAAAATGTATATACATTTATAAATAATTTTTTGAGTAAAATGTCTGCAAAAACTACATGGAAATATCAAAAACTAAAAATCACAGCATCATTATTAACCCAAAAAAGCCAATAATTGGTGAAAGGAGAATTTTTCACTTAAGTTCCTCTGAACTTTGCACACCAGGATGGTGCAATTGTTTTGTTTGCAATGCCTTCTAGAGTATGTAGATAGGATTCAGGCACTGGCATACTCCAAGTAAGGCAGTGTACCATTATCAGAATTTCATTTTCCGAACAATCTGGATAAAAAAAATGTCTGTCTTCTCAGGTTACCTCCATTCAGTTTTGTGGCTCCGTTCCAGTTAGGAGCTTGTAGTGAGATTTAGCATGAAGCATGAAGCACAGAAAATATCCAAGTGCAATAAAGTTTAAAATCATTCATTAGAGGCGTTTATTGCAAGATGGTTGCATGACTGTTTCTGAACTTTGTGATTTCATGAAGCTGGTGGTAAAAAAAAGCTGGGGAATATGCTGTCACAGCAAAGTTTTAAGTTTATACAGTAAACTCATGACTAACGGACATTGCACTGTTTCCCAAACAGAAAAAGAGCTTGTTCATTTACCTTGAGTCAAACTTAGGAGTGATGAGAGGTGTAGGTCCCAGAATAGAAGAGTCTATCGTTCTGGCTGGAGTTTTAAGAGGTCTCCTTGTAGACCTGATCACAAAGAAGGTAAACGGATAACGACATTCTGCATCCACATGAAAACGAAAAATTATAAATATATAATACAGACAGCCTTTTCCCTTTACTTTTCCTACTGACACCACTGTGCAAACCAAGCACATGCAAGATGAAATTCAAAGTATTAAACTACACAGAAGAAAACTAGTAGCCTTTTTGGTAAATGAAATGCTGACATTGCTGATGTGCATACAACTAAATGATGTTGATTTATACGTGATGTACTAAATCCTACCAGTTATTTAAAAAAACGAGTGAGTTTTAAATAAGATGAAGCCAGATTTGAATTTCCTTGTTTAAGGTTTTTTTAACGGGCAAGATATTTTCACAGTATCTGTGATGATTTTTGGCGTATGGCAACAATTTTTGTAGATGGATGTCACCTGACAACTTTTATTGTACAGGATTTCCCATTGGTTATATTAATTGGTCAGTCTTTAATGGCATTTAGGTAGAATATCTTCCGAATATTTGGAAAAGGAAAACTCATACGGGCACAGGCTGCTTTGATAAGAAAAGCTGAGCAGGACACTGCTAGGAGTTTTGCCAGCTGTTGTCAAGTGTCCCCAATAAATAAACCTGTGGATTTCATTTGTGCTGTTTTGTTGCCTAAATGATATGTACATAATGTATAGTGTTATTACACATTAATCAGTTATAAAGTGATTTTGTTTTAAAAGCTTATAAATCAATAAAATGATTTTGTGACGCAATTTAAAAAAACAATCCACCATGTTGGCTTTTTCCCTCTACCATAATTAAAACGTCTATTAATAAAGATCCTTTTTAAACTATTCCTTAACCATGCAAAAATGTCCAAGAGGGCCATAGAAAGTCCTTCGTTTTCACAAAACACTGGTTTTACAGCATTGATAAAAGGTCTATTTACGATGACCAACAAGCAATAATGTGTAAAATGTGTACAAAGAAAGTCAGTGCAAATAACAGCTTTACTATACTAAAGGGTGCACCATAAAAATGAACATGGCCGGTTAATCACAAACCACAGATGATGCCACAAGTAAACGCAGTTGCTAAAAATTGTGTACTCTTACTTTCTTATTGAAGTATTTTGCTTGTTGATCGAAAGAGCTCTGTTCTTTTTGCTAGTTGTAGGGTTCCTTTTTGTCGATTTTCTTCCCTGAGGGAAACAAGGATAACTTAACACAAAAGAAGTACATTAACGTACTATGCTGTATCACAAAATCATAAGGGGTATGTAAAGTGAATAATCAGCTTCTTAAGATAAAAAATAGAAACTTGAACCTTCTACTTAATTAGCACAGTCTGAGCAAAGGACCTGAACTATTAGGGGGGGAAAGGGAACAATGTTTAATTTGCCATGTAAAAATGTAGCTACTTTTTTTGCATGCTAAGAAACGGTATTATTCGAATATCATCACAATGCTAACCTTCCTAGTGGATGACTGGTTATTCAACCTATTTTCTTCATCCTCAGTCTTTGCTCCATTGCCTTCTTTCATTTTGCTTCCTGAAAAGAAAGTAAGCAATCAGAACAGACTTATACAGGTAGGTACTAAGCTTCAAAAGAACGGGAAACCACAAAGAAATTGAATACAAAATCGATGAGTCCCTGAAATAAATGAAAGAATAACCCTAATTATAAGAAGTTCAATCTTTGTAGATTAAAATAATATGACAGTCATGCACATTACAGTCATGTGAATTGCAAATCACATTCTTCAAATTATAAATCACTTGCATTCTGAGTGATTTTAGAGTCCCAAATTTTAATTACAGACTTTGAGGACAAATGTTGTGCCTGAAACTAAAGACAGTGTGTGTCATCATCAGATGCCATGCAGTAGCCTTTAAGACAACGAAGGGGTGAATCAAAGGAGAACGTGACATGGTGACAGTCCTATTGGACTTGATGTGTCTTATACAAAACCTGCAAAAAGTATAAAACCATCTTTCCACCAGCTTAAATTCTGGTCTGTCTGCCTTCACTTGTGTCAAGAAGTATATCACAATGATGACTCACCTTTTGCTTGTGGCTTCTGTGATATCATCTGCACTTCTGATACTATGTTGTCTACATCTGCAATCCCCAGGTTCTTTCAAAATAAGATTTAAAGAATTAAAAGGCTTAAATCCTGGAAATAAAATACCTTGGATATCTTGAAAGAAGCATTTATGAAAAAGAAAAAAGCAAGCATACCTTTGTAATATCTTCAACAGGTTTTCTCTCTGGAGCTGTAAAAAAGTAATAACTAGTTAATATCAATATTAGTGTTCTTATACGTTCAGCGTTCTTTTAACTGAGTCGAAGTATTCTTTCAACCAAGTTGAAAATCAATACTCTATGCCCAATCTCTATTGTAGTACTGTGTTATTTGGTTATCAAATTTGCAAGTATACAACACATGTCCCCCACTTCAAAAATATCAAAGAGCTGAAACTACTACGTCAGTCTGAAATGAATGAACAACCTAGGGAAAATTCACCCAATAGTTTGAGTCTTTACAAAACTGAAGCATGTCCAAAGACTTTGCAAATAAGCTTCAATTTGTTCAAACTGAAACAGAGCATTTTTACATGTTGATTTTCCCATGCGACAAGCAAAGAACTATTTTTAATCCTCTTTCAGCAATGACTCAGATACTGCATTGCACACCTGAGTATTCAATCCAGTTGATTTGGCGCTCTGCTGTGGAGAGTTTGATAATAGCCAGGTTGTAGAGGTTATCTGCATCTTTCATCAGGCTCTTGGTCTTTTCTTTCAGTTTACCAACAATGCTTTTAACTGGAAAAGAAACATCACAGGTGAATTATAAAATGAATAATTGCCAATGACAATAAGATTCTCGTTTTCTTGTTGATTTTGTTTTTCTCTGAAAACATGTTTGGCACAGATTTTTAAAAAAATGGGTGGTGGTGGTTGGTCAATTTAATTATTTTCCCAACTCTCTGGAGTCCTTTAACTATTTATATATTTACAGAGGCCTGCATGCCACTCACATCTTTTTTAACGCTCTAAACAACAAATTGCATTCTTCGTGCTACAAGACAACTGAACAAAACAGCTTCGTTGACATTGTCCTGATAAGAAATGTACCTTCATTGTCAAAGTCGCGAATAAACGCGTCCATCTTCTCCATTTTCGTTTTGTTGATTCGGCTTTTGTTGGTTTTCCTCTTGGGGGCCATGGCGACAAACCCGAATCCTGAATAAAATAAAGAATAACAGTACAATTAACACTGACTCGTGTGCACAAACTCGTGGTCATTCCCGATGTCTCTCACCGAACAGAAATCATCAGGCTATCAGTGCCTATTTTAAAATCTGTATGTAATCAAAATCTACGACAAAAAAAGTGACTCGCAAAGCATCAGACCAAAACACTAGGGGACGCCCAGTTCTCCCACTCTGCGAGGTGATAAAAGACTGTACACTGCACGGCTGGTTCAGATCTACATACGTTTGCACATACAATAACGCTGTCGGGAACTGGAACATAGATTTAGTCCTATCTCGACAAACAAAACACTTAGAAATTATTCTTACTTATTATTCTTAATTATTACTTAGAAAGTAATTAAACTACGGTAAACTACGGTAACAAAATGTTGTTTTGGAGTTGCGCCAGGACACGAACGGCACAAAAACTCTAGAGAAACTCATATCCCACAGCTTTTCAAAGTCCAGCGGCATTGCACTAAACCCTTAAATGTCAACACAGACGCTTAGCAGACATAAATGCCCAAACTCTTCTTTTAACGTTCACTTACCTCTTCTTTACGATTAAAAAAATAAAAAATATTAATGCACCGCCAGGACGCCGCTGTTGTAACTGAAATTTTCAAACCCGGCCCCAGCAGCTCAGCCAATGAAATTGTCCCAAGATACCGCGAGAGGCTCCTTCTTTTCTTCAACCAATGGAATCCGAGCAGAGCGCTCTTGGCCAATAGAATTTAAAAACGGTGAAGCCTATGACGTTTTCGGCACCAGGTCCCGGAAATCGCGTGTAGCTTCTTCTGGAAGGTAGTGTTGTGTTTGGTTGTTCCGATTTCAGCTTTTTTTTTTAAATCACAAAATAAATTCTGTCCTTTTTTCTCTGTGTGAGAGGTGATTTTGACTGGAATTTTTATGGTTCTGCCGATCAAAGTTTTTTTTTTAAAAAGTAGTACTCGTGTAGCCTCTCACTTTCGTGAAACTTTGCATTAGTCTCCGCTAGATAAGTAAATGCATTTATACTTCTCTCGGAGCTGTATCTGTGAACCATTAACACACATTTTATTTTGTAAACCTTATTACAGTTCTGAAACGGCGAACATCCATGCGATGCTAAAATACAGACATGCAACTAATCAAAGACTACCGTATCTTGACAAAGATGGTTGCGTGTGTTGACAGTTAACATAAGTGTTGGATGGGCGCACCATTACTCCGCTTTTCTGTCTTGTTGTGCTTCTGTGGCTCATCAGGGAGGATAATTTGTGGACCGCCTGTATAATATAACCTCTTTTCGACCATGTCGAAGTCCGCTCTGCCGCAGCTGCAGCAGGGGATACAGAAATGCTTTAAGGTGGTCGAGCTGCAGCGGAGCGCTTGGAGCGCCGCGCTGGGAGAGTGCGCGCCGCTGCTCGGCTCGCTGGACAACCTGGCGGAGCAGCTCGCCGCCCTGGACGCCGTCAGTCTGAACCGCACCGCGCTGGGCCGCTTCCCCGGGCTGCAGCGCCGCCTGCAGTACAAGCTCCTCCGCGCGGCTGACACGCTCTTGCTAAAGCTGGGGGAGAAACTGTAAGAACCTGTGTGCGAGTCACTCTTTATTTTTATTTTTCATTTTCTATTCAAAACTCAAAACAATCCCTTCACAGGAAAGCGGTGACTTAATAGACGTCCGTTGACGGAGCTCACACTGATAACTATGAAATGGCGTTAGCAGTATGTTTCATTATTACTTGAAATGTATTTGAGCAGGTGCTGGCTTGTAAAAGAGTGCAGCTTGGAAACCTTGAACCTGCTATGCCAGGGGAGGCTCATGGTTTCCTTTCATTAGTTCAGGTGTTTGGATATCTTTTAGCAGTGCTTTTCGAGTAGTGATTCATGGGAAAGCATTGCTGTGCAGTTTTCTGTGGACTATGAAGGGCTTCAGTGCAGATGGAAGCCGCCATTAGTTTGACCTGTGTGCGTCTGTAGGACTCATGCTGGTTGATGTTACAACAGATACCTGAAAGGAAAAACAGGTCTGCATTACAGTAGTGTACTGCAGCCTACACAGGCAGGGGGCCAGAACCCTTTGGGCCCAGTCTCCAGTCTGCAGAGCCATTCACCATTCACGCCCAGTCCATGGCGTACAGAGCCCTTCACACGGGTGTAGTCTCAGAGCAAATCCTGGTGCAGCACCAGCACTGAGAACACAATAGAACAGACAGAATATCCTGCTGCACCTTGGAGTTTTGACACTGTGCAATGTGTGATCAACCACATGTCATAATGCACCATGAGAAGCTATGGACAGTTCCTGTGGGCTTGTAAATGCTTGCTTTCACAGGACTAGGCTGTGCATCTGTCTGTATCTATCTTGCTCAAAGTTCTACCTCATTTCATTTCTCTGCCTGACCGTTCCAGGAGTGCGCTGCAGTCAGTGCGGGATGCCATCAGCAACCAGGTGATGGCGGTGTTCCAGCTGTATGAACAAAACGGAGATGCAGTGGGTCTGGCGGCGTGCGTGGAGAGATCTGCTCTCTCTCCTTCGGTCGCAGACATGCTGGAGTGGCTGCAGGACATCGATAGGTTCTACCGTGACCAGTATCCTTCCCCGATTCTGCTTTTCCTTTTTCCTGTTTTTTCTCCACCTTAAACACTGGACGCTGAGTATGGTTTGAAACCATTAAAACTCACGCTAAAGGTTAGATTCTAAATTATTGCGAAAAAACAAACAGCGAACATGCTCCTGTTCAGCTCAGGGCAGTAGTGTCCTGATCTTTTTATATCCTTCAGGAATAGTTACTAGTAAATATATTATCAAAATCTGGGGTGTCACAAAAAAATAAGTACAGACCATTAATATGGAAACTTCATTCCAAGCGGTGAGGTGCCTGAACAGATACTGCAAGTTAAAGGCATTGTAAATATTGTTAAAGTAATAGTTTACATGGCCTGTAAAGTGTGCTGGCCCTGGTGTGAGTGTGTTCCTGCTTGTGTCTGTCTGCCCTTCAATTGGCTGACATCCCTTTCGGGTTGTGTCCTGCCTTGTGTCCATGGCTTACTGGGGTAGACTTGGGCTCACCTGCAATCCTGAATTAGATAAAGCAGTTACTGTTGATAATTAAGTTAACGTGTATTGCGATGACCTCATGTCAAACATGCTATGCTCAGCAAGAAAATGAAAAGATTTAAACCAATGGATGAGCTGTCCTTAGAGCTTTTTTATTGCAAGCGAATTTTCTGATGCTTCAGCAGAGGTAGAGAGAGCATCCAATTTGTTCCAGACAAATATCTGAGACATGGCGAAAATTCTTTAAGCTGGCTATTGGTCAGAATCTTAAGTTTGTGATGTTCACAGCTGGAAATAAATGCTTGCCTGATCCTTAACTATCTATAAAGGTTCTTGAAGAGGAAATTGTTTCTTCAATCTATAAAACCTGACAGCTCGTCAGACTTACAGACCATCTCCCAGTCCTGGGGCGCACTGTCACAACCAGACAGAGAGGGATTTGTGTCAGGTAATAATTGTGTTAAATAAAATTTCCGTTGCAATGGACAACTCAGGAACTGCACACTACAGTGAGAAATACCCCCATCGCTTCTGCAGTTGTTTTGACCAAAAATGTTGATTCTCTCGAATCGGGGAAAAAAAGACTGTAATTTTATTGAGTGACTTTAATGTGCCACATGTAATTCTTTTAAAAATAAGATAAAAATCATAAAAAGAACTGGTAAAGGCATGATGAGGTTAGTCACTTTTTTAAGATGGGCACAGGGCACAAAAATGAATTACAGATCAATATTGGTAGAACAGTATTTTAGCCTGCTGTCCCAGCTGGGATTTTGATAGTTGTTAGTAATTTTCAAAACTAAATAAATAAAATAAATATTTTATTTAGGATATATCTGTGCAAAGATCCATAACATCTGGAATTTGAATGAGCTCGCACACTGCTGCACAACTATGAGTTTTGAGCCTGAAATAAGATTCCAAAGGAGGTGTTCAATGTCAATTAGAATTTTGTGATTAATATGAGAATCTAACATTAGAATGTACTTCTAATTCTTTTCAGATGCATTGATGAAGGTTTCATTTTTTGTGGACTCCTATTGAAAGTGAGCTGAAGAAGGGGATAAATGGTGTATTTGAAGGAATCCACAGAGAGGCCCCTGACATTTCTGCACAGTGAGATGACAGTGGGATTCCAAAATTCAAGTGGATTATCCCATGATTTAGAGGAGCACGGGAAACAAAAACATGTGAAAACCTATAAACAAAGGGACTTCCATCTGCCCATCTTGTTCCTTTGGTTGTTAGAAGATTATAGAACAACAGATTTCGCCCAACTGATTTTTGAGGGATCATTGTGTTCCAGACACTCACCACCCTCTTTGTAAACCAGGGCCTTGTGATTTCAGTACTCAATGTGCTTCTTCTTAGTTTTCCACTGTGTAGAATTGTGGACTGGAAAAGAAGCAGTGACAGGGCTCCAGATTCCAATTAAACATGACTGAAACCGCCTCTGAGGAGAGTCTCTGTTCAAAACGCTCTTTCCTGTATCACATACAAAACACATTCAAAAGCTGAGGATAGCTGTTTTGCGGTCAAAACGTTCATTCTGACTGATTTCTACTTCTGAGACTGATTAAAATTTCAGACGTGAAGAAAATGTTCTTGTGGTTTTAAATTTTTTATGTCATCCAGGATCATGGAAAATCGTGATTGCTGTGAAGCTGAAAATCCTGAGAGAGATCTTTGCCCACATTGAGTGCAGGGGGTAGACCACGAACTTTAATGTAATATGCTAAAAGCAAAACTGTCTCCGTTGTGTGCTACAACTTATTTTGTCATTTTGGATGATGTTGACTGTTACGCCAAACCAAGTTTACATCTCCAGAGTACTGACGATAATGAAATACCTCTAGTGTTCTTAACTCCTGATATAACCGTAATATTTGCCCAAGACAGTCAGGAGTTTAGTCCTTAGGCTAATGAGAACCAGAGCAGGAGAATACAGGATAGGAAATGATTTTGGTCTTTCGACAGACTGTAATGGATTCATAGAACAAGCTGAATACAGAGCATATACTGGAGAGTCCGTGTTTAAGACTCACCAAAGTAAACTTCTGTAATATCAGCTAAAGGCTACCAAAGCCTGTGATTAATAGAAATTTCCTTATTTTGTGATGGCAGTCCAAAGAACCCTTTGAGTTAAAGTAGACTACAGGAGTATTTCATTTTTACTGTACAGTATGGGCATCTGAATTGTGTTTCATGTTTGTCCTTTAGGTGGCAGCATTGTCTTTCTGAAAAGCTACAGACATCAAGAGCTCAGGATGATTTTCTAAAGCACAATTGCTTGTGCAGGTCTAATTTCTGACCCACCTGCAGAGGTGCGTGTAAATTAAATTTAGTGGCAGTGTTGTGCTTTTGAGATGTCACGATCTCCAGTCACTTGTTGTTTTTTAGACATCACAAACGGGACATCGTGTTCTCTGCTTTCATCTTAAGTGGCGATTGGCTGTTGGTGCCTCAACAGCTGAAACAGATTTTGCTCAGGTCTGCAACGTAAACAATGATTTTGAAGTGGCCTGGCATTTTCTAATTTCACATAATATAAACAGCCAACTTTGGCCATGTTCCAGGCCTTTGTGTGGCGCGATACACATGATATTATGAAGACTTGCAATGTCAAAAAGAAAAAAAAAAGACCTCTAGACAAAGCATGGGGTTCGTTTAAGGAAAGCTTGAATTTATTTAGGGCAACTGCAGAGTTTTGAAAGAAGAAACTGTTAAAACTAAAACTGGTAGCAGAGCCCTGATGTGAATGTTCCTTATACATAAGCTTTCCAATTTTGCAAACTACGGTTATTTCTGTCTATTTGACTGATTGTGTTGTCCTGCATGATTTACCAATTCTTGCCCACAACTGGCCGTTTCACTGGAGACTTAATTCTGTGCAGAGTTTGTCACATCAAAAGAAAAGTATCTAGGAGCTAATACAGCTACAGTATTAAAGAACTTTGTTTGCATGTTATCTGGTTCTAACCAGTCAAATGTTCCAACCTGAACCAAACCAGTTGTACATTTCAGATTTAAGACATTCCGAAACCAATAAACAGTTACCGAAGCTACTGCAGGGCATAAGAAAACAATCATACAGAGCTGACACTGTTTTGTCATCAAGTAAGTCTCTCAAAATTGTTTTTGACTTGATGAAAAGAGGACGTTCTACTGTATAACCTTTTGCTGATCACATTTAATTTTAAGGCATCAGAATGAAATCTGGAGAAGCCCAAAGAAATTGATTCCTAACGCATCTTTGGAAAAAAAAATACTGTAAATGGTGTAGTTAAGATATAGCACATGTATACAGATGACAAAACATGCTTTAATTTCATCCAGACAAACTGTTCAAAAAGACCCACCTCTAAGGAGGCTAAAACTGTGCTCTCAATTTTAACGTTTCTAAGCAGATAAGGTCACGCAGAGGCAGTATCTGGACATGAAATGTCTTTCAGTCACAAAGCCAAAGATTTAGGTTTGCAATCCTTTTAGATTCATTACTGTATAGTAAATATATTGCATGGAAAATTAGCAACTCCAAAAAAGTGATACATAAAGCTACTTCTGAAAAAGCTAAATTTAAATTAAAGCTGAAGGAACAGAGCAGCTAAACACCTAGGAATTTTCTATTCAGAATAATTAACTGCATACGGCCATCAAAAGTCATCACCTACTAAGAAACTCTGACTAACGATTTTGGTTGGCGTGAAAAATGTCCTTTGAAACACCACAGAGACATTCACAAGTTCGCAAGCTTCAAAACGCAGTTTGTCTCTTGCCTAAAGAAACGTCAACATCTTTACTCACTGATTAAAATTGCTGATTCCGAATTTTGCATTGTGAGTTTCAAGGGTCTGCTATTCCAATTAGTGGTTATCAGAAGAAACTTATATATGCAATATGCAATATATATGACAAATTACCTCCTCATTTCCTCCTGTTCTTATTTATACAGTAATTGCAACACATTCACAAAGTTACCAGCAAGAAAATGTAGTGTGTAGCAGGTACACTGACATTATATTGCTCAGACTGGTTATACAGAATAGTGCTACAGTATGTTCCTTGTGTTGTTTTACATTTGTCATCTTCAGGGTGGACCAACAGGCGCTCTAGTGTGAATTTCACAGCCTAGTAGCATGTGTGATCACCACTGGAAACAATGTGAGCTGTACATCTGTACTGCTTTGTGTTACAGGTTCTGTCTTGTAGCATTTTGTTCTGTTCCTCTCATACAGTCCCTGTACATCCTGGATAAGCATGTGCCTCTGTTCTCTGGTCTCTGAGCCCTAGATGTCACATGTCATCCCACAAATGCCCAGTGGGGCTGAATTCGTGCAAGCAGGATCTGTGGCATCAATCACTGTCTCATCTCTTGATGTGCCCCTGTACAGCAGTAATGAGCACAGAGGAAGGGCAGCAGGTAAGGACCTGGGAGCAAGCACAGTAAGGATAAAGGCAGTGTTGCCATCAATCTCTACAAGTGCAGTTCTTTAGTGACCAGACATTCCTGCCCAGAACATCGCACCTAGACCTCTTCACCCTTAATCTGCTGTGCACATCCTAGTTACCTGTCAGTTTGTACCACTGATCTTTTATTTTTATCAGAGTATTAAGAAAGAATATAACAAGATTCCCTACAGTGTTGTATGTACATATTTTAATGAGACCTTTTGTTCTGAATAAAATTAATTTAGTTAGTACTTACAAAACACTTTCCTAAGGAGGGAGTTTGTGCAAGTTAAAAGGGGTCTGAAAATGTGTAGCCAAGATTGTTGTGGTTGCTCTGCAAAAGTTGGTATATATTGAAAGTTCTTATAAAAATCCTAGCATATGAAACAATTTGTGTAAAACCTTACTGCTGGCAAAACATAAACCCCCATGAGAGATTCTTATTTTGCATATATTTTTTTACATGTATTCATCACACAGTAAAATATGTTTTGTAAATAACCTTCTTCAGCCATACCCTGTGGAAAGCCAGAATGTTTCTGTTTTTTTTTTTAACTTGACCCCTTAATTACCTGACGGAACCCACTTGCATGGTCAAGTTGAAGTCTTTCAATTGTTCTTAAGAAACTGGAGATGTAAAGACTGGAGGACTGGAGGCGAGCACCTCTGCATTATTCTTATGCTAGAAAAAAATGTATATTGTTGAAGTAATAGTTGCTGCCATTTAATCAGAAACATTTAGCTTTCTATTGTGTAATTAAATGACAAGAAAAGCTGATGAAAAAGTTTACATTTTCCTAAAGGAAAGATAGGATAAGATCAAACAGTATCTTTTCTAGTTGATAAAGCAACATCCAGTAAATAGTGAGGAAGCCGTTTCTAGTGGATTATTCCATGTTACTCCAATCTAGAAAGTTTGTCTGACATGGGAAGTGACAGCTACACAGCCCCTTGACTGGTCGAGCTGAATTGGAGTCATTGATGAGGGCAGAGATGCCTGAATCTGGAGTAAAAAGTTCAGGCAATGCCCTGTTACACTGGAACACAAACTAAAATATTCAGCGTTACACTTAGTACAGTATGATTGCTTTACCAGTTGAAGAAAACCATGTCAATTTAAGATAAACTGTATTTTCTGGAACCCTACGATTCACTCTAGACAGAACTGTAGGCTATTAATTACGCAACCAGACACTGAATAATTGCCTGACTTTGCAAAGGGCTTACCTTGAAGCCTCACTTGTCTGCTGGGCCTGGCTTTTTAAAAACACTGCTTTGTGTTGGCCGAAAGGCCATGTTGATCTTCATGGCGTCTTCCTGGAAACAGATGTCGGCTATGGTACATTTGCAGCGTTAGAACAGAGCTGTTTTAAAATTCAGAGTTCTGGACTCTTTTTGCTTTGTAATGTTTGGGATTCAGATCTGTTCCATTGAGTCTGAAGAGAATTTATGGCTAGGGACAGGATGAAAGCTTCATTTCTGTTGATTCTCTACTGTTTTGTACCCTGATAATGAGAAACTTCTGTTTTTGTAACAAACGCAGCTTCATAAAACTCCCCTCTGGCCATGACACATCATTAGTTTTTATTTTGCTTTGGACTTTACAGAGCATCAAGGCGCCAGTATTTGGCAGTTTTTGGATCTGTGCTTAGAAGTCCAGGGTTCAACCTATCTCAAATTAACTTCCATTATATCCTAAGTCACAAAATCCAAGCTGAGAAGAGAAGCCCAAGACTGAAACATCAAATTACTACCTCGGTATTAAAGAAGCCCACCATATGAAAATGAGCAAATACTCAAAACAGCAAAATTCACTCATTACCTCACAGTGCTTCTGTGTCTGTAGTGTATTACATGACAGTCTTGCGTCAGGCCATGCAGGAGGGAAAGCCACCAGGTGCAGATGTGTTTGTACAGTATGTACTCTCCAGTGTTAAGCTCTGAAGGAGAAATTCCGTGTCTATTACTATTATTTATCACATTATAAGAAATGGATTTTCACAACAAAATTTAATCTGGTGGTAGATGATCAATAAATCCAAATACTGTATACACTGGGGAGAAGATAATCCACAAATTTCCTCATTCACAAATGTATTTTGGTCATAATGATTGCCTACTGGCATTTGCATAGACATTTAAAAAGCTTTACATTTATTTTGATTGCTTATTTGTGTTTAACACAATCTTTTTTATTGTTTGGGAATTTAACCAGGAATGTTTGGTTGGCAAACAAGAGGGACGTCCAATGAACCCAGGGTGCTGCACTAGACACCTCTGTGTAGTGTCTCGACTGAGTATTATGTCTGTACCTTTTTTAACGATTTATAAATCTTGACAAGTTTAGATACTTGTAATTCACTGTACGTGTTGACAAGGTCAAGATGACTCTGCTTCTATTCCGTACAACGAGGATGGATCCTCGAGGATGCTGTACTGCGAGCTAAACACCACAGACACAAACACTGCAGGCTTGAACGCAATGGAAAAGACTGTTGTTGGTGTTGCTCCAGCAACAAACCATGCCAGTTGCTCTTTAAGGATAACAATGGGGAAGGAAGAACCGATACTTCAAGGCTACAGAAGGGAGTAAGTTGGTGTGACAACTTGTCGTATCAAACGGTATGAAAGAAATCAAGCTCTTCAGTTGACCCAGACTACAGTATTGTTTTCTTGATTGATAAACTTATGTCTGTACTTCTATGTTCATGTCATGCCTGATTTCTTTTGTGCTTTCTTTTCCACGGTGCAGAAGGGTTAACCAATCTTCATTTATAAAAACATATTCTTTTAGTAGTGTTGTAGAACACATAGAAAATAAAAGTGTCCTTTTGTATAAAACATCATATTCTTCCTATGTTTCCAGTTCTTCTTTACACCTAAAATATGTTTCCATATGAAAATACATCAAAGTGAAGGGCTTGTGATAGAAACTCTGTAGGGAATCTATCTAGGTTTTAAAAGACCTTCTAGATCACTCATAAACACTCCTGGCCCTGGAGAGCACAGCAGGTTTTATATGCAAATAAACATCTGCACTGAGCAAAGACCCAGTAGCAGTGGTCAGATAGACCTGTTAAGTGAACGACTGTTCTGAATCAAGTCATTAAGTGTCCAAGGTGGAATGAAAACCAGACGATACAGCATCTCTCCAGGATCAGGTGTGAAACTCAAAGCTTATGCAGACATTCTACTGTTTGTGTTTCTAAACTACTGTCTGTTACTCTTCTATACAACAACTTGCAGGGTTTTTAAGTCATAATATTTTGCTTTGGAAGTTTGGGATTTAGGTTACATCCCGAACTGACCAGCTGTTTTTAAGATGGATACTTTCTTAATATATGGACGAGAGCTACTTGTATGCTGGAGTCTGATAGAATGACATTCCACTGTCAAACTATGCTCATTCTCACTCTCTTGTTCATTAAAGAGCAGAGAAACTGTAGGTGCTTGCTAGTTGTCCAGTTGTGTAGTGGAGCCAGAGGATCAGGATTAAACTAACCACACCCCAAGTCCCAATAAAACGATCAATGTTTAATACTGTAAATTGATGTAAAAGGGGAATTATCCCGAAGATAATTCTGCCAAATGTTTAATTAGTTTGAGTTAACATTATAATTTAATCTGGAGGTAGATAACTATAGTTTGCTGAAGTTTTCTCTGAAGGAGAAATTCCCTGTCTATGACTTTTATTTATCCCATTATAAGAAATTGATTTTCACAGCAAAATTAAATCTGTTAGTGGATAACTATAGTTTCCTTGCGAATTTCACACTTTTAGGCATGGCACAGCACTCCATTTCATACTGTTTCATTCTATTCATGTGTGATACTATGATTTTATAATGGTTTAGTAGAGTTGCGTATGGTGCTTGTGTGATGTTTTCATGGACTGTGCATCTACTGTATATCTTGGTGCTCTTGTGCTTACAGCAGTTTATACTGGACTGAAAGCCATAAATGGCTGACCATAAATACAGAGAAACACCTTAAAAAGATCAACAGTGTAACATACAGTAATTCATCTCAGTAGGCATTAAATAAGAGAAATGAGTGTGTTAAGTCTCATACAATAATCAATTAAGCTTTTTATTATTCATACTGCTAAAATATAAAGTGTAGTGTGAACAATCTTGAAGCAACAATGAAATCACGTTTAACAGCCAAATATTACATAGTTGTCGATTTGAAATAAGCAAGTTGTGTCACAAACAAAAGGAATCCATAGGCTTGGAAAGGAAGACAAATTCCAATACTGAGGCATTTACATTTCCATTCCACACTTCTCTGTGATCACCTGCTCCAGCAAACCCAGCTGCAGTAATTACAAGTCAGTGGTATATTTTTTTGCAAACTCCCATGGCCTGTTCATTTCACATTTACCTTTTCAAACCAACAAGAGGGCTTGAGAACACTTCCAGTGAATGCCACACACATAGATATTTATACGATGTGCAAGCATTGTTCTGCTGGGGCATCAAAAACTCATTTAAAAAGGAAAGGCTTCTAGAAGAGCTTTTTTAATGAATTTACCCACAATCTCTTACTTTCTAATTCACTTAATTTCATAAACAAGACTTTAAAAGCATTCCTAGAACTATAAATCCCCTCTATGTGAGATACGAGAGCCATGAGTCATGGCCACTTCCTTGGGGAACTGTAGAAGTATATACTGTACACCAGCCACAGTAGCCCATATGTGTACAGAACAAGGGCTGGACTAAGAGCCAGGGTCTGCAAAATTGCTGGAGCACCGCAGCACCAAGGCTGGACTGAGAGCCAGGGTCTGCAAAGAGCTGGAGCACTGCAGCACCAAGGCTGGACTGAGAGCCAGGGTCTGCAAAGGGAAAAACCTCACCACACATGAGTCATTAGCAGGTTCTGTTGAGGTACTGTAACCCAAGACAGAGAGCTCCTGATTTTCAAAAATTGTTAGGAGTGCTAATGAGTAAAACCATTTCTGAAACATTCACTATTTTTACTGTTGGCCAGACTGAGGTAACTTGTATTTACTTTTGTCTTTCCTTCTAATCTAGCCTTGGAGATGAAATTTACCACAAGTTCTACAAACACTGTTCCAACTGCAATTCTGGAGGAAATATTTCCAAAGATCAGTACAACAGTTTTAGTATCATTAATGGCTCATTGTGGTCTGCCTCTGCTTTCTAAAGGTTGCTGTTTTTAAACCACAACTTAAAAAAGTGGCTTCCATCCTAATGTAATAATCTTGGGCCTGTTTCTGATCTTCAGTTTCTATTTAAATGTACAGTGTAAAGAAAGTGGTCTCGAATCTGCTAAACAGATATTTACAAATACGCTATAATAATAGTTTTGCTCTATTTTTGTACTGAGATATCAGTGCCCACATCAGATATAGCAAGGGCTGGACTATTTTAGTGTACTTTTCTTTGGAACCTCTGAATTATTATATGTCATATTATTTCACGATTGGAACTTGTGCAAAATGCTTGCTGCCAGAGATTTAATAAGAACCAAAACAATTGAGCATTACCATGTTAATGGTACACTGCCACTGGCTTCCTTCTTGATTCTGGAGTGTGTTAAAATCCTGGTTCCATCCATTTTCTAACCACTTCTTCCAGTTCAGCGGCGTGGGTACAATCCCGCTTGTGAGATATTAAGTTCTACAGGTCCACACACTGATACCTAAAAATCTATTGATCCAATGTGTTCTCAGTCTGCCTTTCAGAATCCTTCCCTGCTCAGGGTCCAAATGTGCACAGAAAAACAGTGTTTAGCTGAGCACTGACATTTAACCCCCCACAGTGACAAAATAATCTACCACCCTTTGTACGGTTTAAAAAAAAGCCAGAGTCATATTTTTACAGGCTGGATTTCACAATACTGAGAATTATTATCTTAAATGATTAGTACTACATATTAATATATATAGATGTTTTTATGTTTATGTATACTGTAGTTTGTATATGCATATTTTCCTTTCAGAACACTTTGTTATATGTTTTGCACTATTCTTTTCATTTCTATATCTTCAAAGTGATTGATTTTGTGAAAGATTCTCTATAAAAACAAACATGGATTTTTACGTAAAAACATTTTTAAGATCCAATTGATCTTAGTTTTGAGCTTTGATGACATTGCTCAATAGTAAAACCATTACTAACTCCAGAAGTACCAGTAGTAACAGCAGTATAACCGATACTAAATCTGAACCTACAGATCACACTGCCGACCGTACTAACTGTACTAAATTTTAAATTTGGTCAGAACAGTTTCAATATCATCCAAACTATATTAACATTTAGTATATTTTTTACAGGAGGGCTCCTGTGGTTGGTGCGGTATAAACTCCAGCCAAAAACTAAAAAGTATAGCTTTTTTATGCCCTATCTACGTGTTTATTGTTAATTACAACTATACAGTATATTGGAAAATCGATTGATGAATGGTTAAACTTCTGTTGTTGTAAGATTTTGTGTTTCTTAGCTGGGATACCTTTTTTTCTCCTAAGTGCCTTGAAATGTCATGAAATGAGCTATGTAACATAAAGGTTTTTATGATTTTCAATGACAGTGATTTCCAAAATCTAACAAAAGAACCAAGGAAATAACTCACAAGTCATTTCCCACCCCTCTAGGCCACTATAAAACTTTCTAAAGTGTTCATTTTGAGGTCGTTATCTTTGGACCTGATGGTGGAATAGTGACTTAAATCCCCTATTCACACATTGTGTTATTTGTAATCTTTTCTGTGACTGTTTCAGTGTCATAAAATGTATTGCTCTAGCTGAGAATTGTGACAATTTTAGCACCTGTGTGCAAAGAAGTCCATTATGTGAGTTCTTTTAGAATTGAGGGCAAAAAAGAATTTTAGCACAACTGTATTACATTTTTTACATGAAAAATGTATATGCGAATGCTATCATTCACTATGATAGCAGAGTCATCACATAGAGCATACTGTATCCTCCACAGGAAACAAAATATGTAATTTCTCCTTGACCTGGTCACCACCAAATCATCGTTAGAGGGAAGTACTGTATATGTATGGTCAACCTGACAACAGAAACACCATTGTTTGCCCATGTGGTGTTTGCATCCAATAAATTTAAGTTAAAATTTTTGGACTGACCTAGGATTAAGTGGCTTTGTGAGTGAGCAATTTCAGAATCCAATTTGTTGCCATGCCACTTGGCTGAGGGAACAACAGCCTGGCCTTGAGGATGAGGCCATTGTAACAGTTTTACACACCTCCACTAGGAGGAGAATCAAGCAGCTGTTGAATTTATTGAGCAAAGTCACTGAGCCAAGAGATAGCTTCTGGTCGAGCGATGAATGGGCAGTCATGTTGCTGCCTCCTGTCAGTATCCAGGCCAAGAGAAGCTTCAGGAGAAAAGCCTCGAACACCAAGTCACCTTAGGAGCTGCTGAATGTTGAATTGGAACGTCAGGAAGTCCTAACTGAGAAAAGGGAACGCAGAACCCAGATTTATACATTGCTGGACACAGTTAAGGGTTTGGTTTTGCTCTCTCACTTCAGTTATATACTCATAAAAGCAATTTTTTTTCCCTGAAAAGGGTGACAACAACTAAGTCACTTTTACCCCAGCTGTTTGAAATTATAATAATTCCTGACATAATTTCCCGAAAGCTATATATACACATCACAATTGTCCATCCTACTGTATCTCCACCTTTGGACCTGCCTTGTGATAAACCTTTTGCTCTGAATTCGGGTTCCAGCCCCCTCATCAAGGGGCTTAAGCCAAATGACTATACCTATACACTGTACCTATAGCTACAGTATACTACCTAAACTATACCTATACAGTATTCCTAAACACTCGATACACATCACATTCTCAAACGTATCTAATTCGTGGCTGTCATTATTCCTTGTGAACGCCTATTTGGGGCGAAAGAGAACAGCAGTCATTAACAAATGTAACTCTAGAACCGGAATCGCAGCACAAGAGCTGAAAATCGTTTTGCTCAATTTTTTGTGTTGTCATTGAACCACGACACAGATGCCAGTGAAACATGAAGAAAATACGTAGAAACCCATCTGATCCAAGTGTTTACTGTATTTGAGCTTTTATTAAGATAAAGTAAATATGGAAACCTCTTTAACTGTTACTACAGCATTTGCGAGTAATATTAGATATTTTCTCACTGAGCCCAGACGACATTCGGTGACACAATCCAATTTAGGAAAAAAAAATAATACCATCTTACACTAATATTTGGTGTAAAGCAAATTATCCCGATAAAAGCAGATGATGTGATGAACAAATACTGGTAAAGAACATTGTAAAATGTACAAAAATGATTTGGTCCTTTCAATCATAAGCAAACATTCGCATAACATGACACTGGCTGTATAATAAAGGAACTGTATTTTCAATAACGTTTTGTAGAGTATAGAAAATAAAAGGCATTCAATTTGTCTGAACTTGCCCATTCCACTCTGCTGGTGGGACTACAGATAATATCACAGGCCTTTTATTATCTTAAAAATTGTGTCTTATCACAATTTTTGTTTCCTCCTCAAATACCAAAACTATTTTTTTCAACAGAATCAGATACAGGACGCTCAACAAAGAGCACAACTGTACATATTTACATTTCTTTTATGTTTTTTTTACCCACTAAATTGTGTACAATATGTTGTAGGAAATAAACAGTAAAGCAGTTATATGGTATTTTCTTTCTGACAACAGTAACAATTTTTAACAATTCCTTATGTTTTGTTTATTATAATATGATTTTGTGTCAACAAACCACAAATGAGTTCCAGTGCCTTTCTTTTTTTTATCAAAAAATAAAAACATCTTAATACTGATCACTTTTATCTCACATTAACTTTAAACAACTTGAGCAGAACTTTGCCTCTATTTTAGGTGAATCTCAAAAGCACTGTGTGTCAATATTTTAAAAAGAGCTAAGTGTCTGAACTGAAACCATCTATGAATGAGGCCTAGGCAATGGGTGAAAGGAATTTTTTTCATCCCTCTGCTTCTCTATCACATCACAACAATAAGGCTACCAACTATGTATGGCCTAAAACCAGGATGTCACTGGGGGTGGGGTAGGGAGTGTAGGAATACAGAAGGGCCAGGTTCTGTATTCAAGAGTTGGGGCAGTCTAGGGTAATTTGGTTGAGGGTGACAAGACAGCACGAAGGGGGCCATTTCTCTATAATGATGACTCCTGTTCTATGAACTCCTCGGTTCATACGCAGATACGCACACCTGATAAAGAGTACAGACGCCACACTGCGAGGGTGTTGTTGTGGTGCCTCATTACTGCTCAGCCTGTGGGCAAGCACACGTGCGCCTTGAAAATGGTACAAAAACAGGCAGCCATTCAAAAGGACAAACACACGCTGGTGGGGATTCCAGGACATGTCACCTAAAATCATGTCTGCCCTAGGAAAATCAGGACAGTTGGTAGCCTTCAATAAAGAGATCTTCACTGACATCAGTTTTGCCCAATATGTACCTAATATTAATACTGTAACACTCTCTTCCTCTGCATTGTTTCACGCTTCACCGTTGAAGTCCTTTGCATATTCCTCCCTTCTGTCCGTCGTTCTAGTGTTCGTTATTGCAGCCCATCCTCCAGTTCAGTGAAAGCATCTTAATGCATAGCAGCACCCCACTGGGTCACACTGTCATGAGGCTACTGGCTGATGCTGGGGGTGATCGTTGGGGCAGCCGTCCCTCGGTGCTGGCTCTTCCTCTTTTTGTTGCCAGCTTTGCCTTCTTTGCTTTTGCTTTTGCCAGTTTCTTTATTGTCTTTATTCCCCCGCTCGTCCTTCTTCTCGTTTTTGTTCGTTACCCTGTCTGAAAACACAAAGAAACGCTCCCGTCAGAACGCGGTGACATCTGAACTGCAGGAACAACCTGGTTTGACCTCCTGTACAAACAACTATCAGTCCCCAGGCCTGCAGCGGGAACTGATGTGGCTGGAGACTGAAGAGGATAGGCACCTGCTCAAAATACAGGTTGAGCCTAAGACCCGGACATTGCTAGCTTCAGCCTGGATCGTGTTGCCAGCTGACTACATCAAGGATACCCCAAGAGGCGATGCACAACTGGTCGAGCATCTCCAGGGTAGGCAAAGCATTAGTAATACAGGATTGTACCCAAAATCATGTCTGCCCTAGGAAAATCAGGACAGTTGGTAGCCTTACAGAGATCTGATCTTCACTGACATAAGTTTTGCCCAATATGTACTTAATATTAACACCGTAACACCCTCTCTTCTGCATTGTTCCACGCTTCACCGTTGGTAGGCTTGCATTGAAATCAGCCAGCAAACTGCCACTCCTTCATCTGCTGAAGCCTCCCTGTGCATAAGTCACTGAGGCACTGGTAACTTTCCAAATGGCAAGTGGCCTTGCGAGTGGGGTGTAAGAGGAGCGTGTCTGCCTATCTCCTGACTGGGTAAGGGAGCTGTGCCGAGAGTTTTAAACTATATATAATATCAAAATCATTGGAAATTACACATTTTTTAAAAGAAAAGATGGCCAGAAGGAATAACATTCAATGTTTTCATGCGTTCACATTTAAAAATTTTAACATTTCCTTAGTAATTATAGAAATGAGGTTAAATGGGTAACATCAGCTGCCAGTTTTTTTTAATAAGAGTGAAACTTCATCAGGCTGTTGGTCCCTTTTCTGGCGTCTCTAATTATATATAAACTGCAGCACCACCTATTGAACAATGAAAGTTACAGCATACTTGTTTAATAGGACCTGCCCTCAACATTCTGTACGTCTGCACTATGTTCACAGTTTATAACAAACGGAAGCACTAATATATTTAGATTAAGATCACTCTATTGGACATAAACAATTTCTTGCATTAGGAATTTTTCTTTTCGCATATATCCATGTTTCTTAAGAAAGGACACTAAATGATTCCCTTTCCTGCTTTCCTGAACTTTAGTGCAGAGAATGGGAAGATCAGGCAGCAGAAATGAAGTCAATTTTTAGAGTTTGCTTTTTTAAGGTAAATTTTCACAGGTAAAAGATAAATCACGTAAAAAGGAAACAAACTTGGTAATCTGTTGGTTTTACCACCTTGGAAATTACATAGGATTGAAACTTGGAGTAATTTATTTGCACAAGGAATAGTGGGTGTCTAAAACAACTACCCAGCCATGTTGTTGAAGCTGACAATGTGGTATCAATGAGCTACGAGCAACTAAACAAGGTCTCCTTGTCTCCTTGGTCTCCTTGTATGCAGCTCTTATGTCCTTTATTTGGGTTTTAAATAAACATGTAGCCCTGCAGTTAGGTTTCTTTCTGCTTTCTATGCATTCACAGCTAGTGAAAACTCAATTCTGCCCCAGCTCTCTTCAGCTCTGCCTTTGTCTCAGTTGTCTATACACTCTTAAGTGGCTAACTGGCTTGGCAGCAAAACACAAACACTCATTAGAACGGTCTCAAGTGCCTGAAACATGATAAAAAACAGTGACAAAACCATAGGTACTTCTTATGGTCCACTTGCTTAGACTAAAAATCTGTGCACCCTGAAAAAGGTTTATGTCCTCAGTGTTGTGAATTACAATAGCTAGCGTTCCTAGGAAACAGAATCAACAGCTGAATGAGCTGGAGAATCTCCTAATCACCTCATTCTTGTACTGCACACCAACAGCACTGATAGCACCAGTATCAGCTCCTAGGTAATATTTCCCACCTTGCACAATAATTATGAATTATGCTGTCTGACAGAGTGGACATGACCATCTACTGTAGATATAATGCAGATCTCGAACATATCACTTTTATGTTCTTATTTTCAGAAAAACATGTTCTTGGCTATTGCGTTACTAGGAACAGAATGCTTAACAGTTGGAAATATTTCTTGTATTTAAGATAACATCAACATTTTGAAAGTTAAATCTTTCTACCTCATTTGAGTCCACTTGCATGCATGTTTTATAAGAACACAAGAAAGATTACAAATGAGGCCATTCTTCCCAACCAGCCTCTTGTTTTCGGATTTAAATTCACTTCCTTCAATTTCCTCTTGTGCCCTCAGGTTTGTGTTTCACTCTTGACAATGAAGAACCAAAGGTGGAGACTACGTGGAAATGCATTATTATTGCTGTAAATATGAAAGGCAGCAAAAGTACAAAAGTATAGTCTTTACAATTTGGACAGCATCAGCAGGTTATAAAACCTAAAATGAATTGGAAGGATAGTCTTGTCCCTGTGAAAATGTTTTTTATTACCAAGCATGCTGTGAATAATGAAACCAAACACACACATTGTGATAAATCTAGGCTCCCTTGATATTTACAAGTGGAATATATTTTGTTTTAATGTAATAAGTCTAAGAGGTTTATTTTGGTGGTAAGGGTTTTTGTTTTACCAGTTACTTGCACTGACAATCGGCAATGTATAGTATGTACTCAAGGGACTCAAGTTAAAATTTAGACTCTTTAAACAAAGTCTTAAAAGGAAATAGGGATTCCTTCACATAATGATAACTGCATACCAAGAGTCATCACATTCCCCTTCCTGGAAACTCATGTATTGATTTCTGTAAAAGGCAAATCACTGATATTGTGAATTTCATTTTCTACACAGCTCACGAAACTTGAACACCCTAACTTTTATTTTTATTTTATTATTTTAATTCTAATAAGATAAGATCACTTTATTAGCCATATGCAAATTCTTGCATTAGGAATCTGTCTTTTCACATACCCCAGCTTGCTCTCCTTGAGACACACAGGCACACAGGTGGGGAGAGAGAAGCTTGGGGTCAGAGAGCACAGGGTCAGCCATTTATACGGCACCCCTGGAGCAGTTGGGGTTAAGGGCTTTGCTCAGGGGCCCAACGGAGTAGGATTCCTCTGCCGGCCACAGGATTTGAACCAGCAACCTTTGAGCCACACAACTCCACCCTAACTAATGGTCATTAACTAACATTGCCCCCTGTTAGTATTATATATAAAACGCAAAATTCTACTTACAGTATAACAAATCAAAGAAACTGTTGATTCATGACCCCACCGTACAATAATTATTCTCTGTTTTATACAGCTGCAGTAAATGGGAGCAAGTAAATTTCAGATAAGAGTGGCTTTTTTTCCTTGATCTTGATCACCTTATTTGGAAGTGTTGGAACAATAGTACTGTATGGTATTAGTATGGTGCTCGCCCCAACTGCTAGTCTGTGGGCCATTCACCTACCACTGCTTCACCCAGCTGCTACTCAGCACCAGATGTCATGGACACTGATTTGACAGGAGACCTGAATCACCTGGAGACTATTAACTATCTCTCCTGGTTCAGGTGGTTCAGGGATATTTAAGGGCTGCTTTGACTCTGCTCAGGATTTTGTTATAGAGATCTGTTCCTGAACTTGCCAACCTTTTTTCCTACAAGTCTCTAGTATGTTTTTCACCCGTGTTTTGTTGGATTCCTAATTTCTGCTTTGTATCAACCTCATTCCAATATCGGTCCTTGGCATCTACAAGGTGTTTGAACCCTGGCTTGCTTTGACCTTGTTTTATCAGATTTCCTCCTAGTCAGTGAGTCCCTAACTAGCTGCAGCACCAAACCACCTGCTCAGCTTACTAAGTTCCCCTGCCACAAGCAGCATAATTAACTTTACTGTTAAATTATTATGACCTCAACTTATTACAAAACACAGAGTGAACACTGGCAGGCAAATCCTAGTGCCAGCATCCTTAGGAATGGACTATAGCATAAATACAGGAAAAGAGGAAAAGATGGAAGAACTGTAAGGCAAGAACAGGAAGAAATGAGGTACAGATGTCATCACCTTACCAGCAGAAGCTATACTGTGAAAGAGCTCCTGTTTTCAATAAGACTTGAAAGAAATTTCTATCAGGGTAATCTGATCTGAAAGAGTAACAGACTCTAACCTTTTATTATAGAAGACAGCTTGGTGTCTTATTTATTTAGAAGTTCTGATTTCCTTTACTATAGGCCAAAAAATGTCTTAATTTGTTATCTCTTTGTTAAAATAGAGAGATTGGTTCCCATTCATATATGAGAAGTCTGATTAGACAGTGTTGATCGACGCTTACTTTGCTTTTGTGTGTCAGAAGACAGGCGACATCATGTACTGTGCCAGTAAAAATGAAAGAGAGTACTTTGCCTCTGCCATCTCCCAGCATTTCCCCATCACTGAAAGTCACACAGCCCACAGGCGGGCAAACCAGCTCTGTGCATGGAAAGGCATGTCATCTGACACTTCAAGTTCACAATGCCTTTCATGCTCCAGTGGGTTAGTGGTACTGTAACAGGGCCTACACCAAATGAGCCCTGTTATAGATGTGAAAATTAGTTTAATGTTAATGAAAATGTGTGTTAAAATGTGTGGCATGAATGTGTTAAAATATCTGTGCTTCAGTAAGGGATGCTTTTGTCATGAGGGACAAATTATTAAATTTATCGCTTCTACTTTATCTTTATTCAATACATGGTACAAATCAAAATTAAATGCTAAACGCCATTTTAAGCAAATTCAATTAATAATAGGTTAAAATAAGTCTTAAGCATTTTTTTTTGTCATGGGACTTAGTCAGATGAGTTAAATTCTATCTCTGAGCAAACGCCTTTTTTAAACAAAAAAGGAGAAATGTTGAAGTTCTAAGCATGGGGCATTTGTAAAAAGGCAAAGGCAACTAAATCACTTGTGTTATACAAGCATTGCCACACTATGCTTTTAAAACAGACTGGTGTGCCAATTACAGGGATTTATTAGAGAGATCTGCAATTCAACATCTGAACGTGAGTTTATTTTGCTTGACTGGGAAAAGAAGAAACTACCACAAAGTATGCTTGGGTCAAGCAAGTAGCCACCTATACACAGTACTTTTTTCTAGTGAATTCTTTGTGCTTTCTCTTTAACCCTTTCATGTACTGCACCTTCATATAGGAAGAGATTGACAAAAAAGTTAAAACATAATGCTGGTAACTTTGCTTAGGCTGAACTTCAGGCACATAATTGGTGGAATTTATAGGAAAACTAGACGGGACACTGTATGTGTCGTGGGCTTTGCCATGACTCTAATCGTTCTGAAAATTGCTTTGTAATGAGAATGCTGTCTTCCCCTTCAAAAACAGTTTATGACATCCAACACTATATATTTTTTTTTTTACTTTTGAAAAGTCTGAAACCATCACTTATTTTCTTTTTATTATGGAGTGATCAAACGACATTGACATTTATATTTATATTTACAGTACCGTTGCGCACTCTGAGATGTAACAGCTATGTTAAAGTTATATATTAAACAACATTAGAGTGCACAAGAAGCTTTTGCCTGTGCATTAATCTATTACAAACCTCACCAAACTGGAACTGCCAAAGGAAAAAAAAAATTCAGCCCATTAATATAATCCAAGAACTTGCACACTAGGACTCTCTACAAAAACGAGCAGCAGTAAGAGCTAAATGCTGCATCTAACATGATGAATTACAGCGGTGCTAACTGGTGGAGCGATAGGGGTCTGAATTAAAGTGCTGGAATATTTCTGACCACCTGTAAACCACTGGGCACAAGGTTCTCTAATAACCCATACTGGGCAGCAGCAATATGAGGAGGTGGTGGGTGTGGAGGATCACGTTTCCGTGACAACGGCAACAACACTCACACTATCTGCGTGGAAGAAAGGCCTGGCCATCCACTTGCGTATCTTGCCATGAAAACTCTATGGATAGTGACAGTGGAACTGTCCATAGGGTCCCCATGAGTCGACACCAACTCGGCGACACTCATTCCATCCCCATCCTATACAGTACATTGTGCTTGTATATTGCCATATTACGTTTTAAGATGGTGCATATTGAGTAAATTAGATTTTACATTATAAAGTCAATTACTTTATATCACTTGCTGGCACAATTTGACTCTCCGTTTCTGTTCAAAGACTTATTTGCCAAGTTATTTGCAATATCCAACAAAGGCAGTTTCTGAAATCATTTCTTAGAAATACTGTATTTGGTTGTTTTTTAAATGTATACATGCTCTTTTATTATTGTAATCCAGCTAAATACCACTATCAATCAGTAACAGCTTTTTGTTAGCTAAAATCTACATAAACCTTTCAAAGAAATGAAGAGATTTGGATACCCGTACTATAAACGAACAACCAAATACACATAAGCACAAACCGTATGTACCTTAAGTAGTTTATGAAACTGTCACTACATCATGTTACTGCAAAATTTAACAAAATGTTTGCACAAAATGTATGTGTCAGACAAAAAATAAACCTTCTTGTCTGGCTTGTCTTCAGTAAGAATAATCTCAGCAAGTATTGATTTGTGATGGTGCTCTAATTCCTAAGGAAGAAATTTAAGTAGGTAATCAGACATGTGCTGTTTCAAATTCCCCTCAAGCTGCTAAGTTTAGAAATCTGGCAAGCTTCATAACATTTTTATGGGGCAGTTTATAATATTTCACTGTTAATTATTCCTCTGAATCCTAAGTAGAATTCTTTCCAGAAAGCAGGCGTCAAGCTATGTAAATTTACTTCTCATTTCTCAAACAGTGCTGTCATAGCCTGTCAAGCCACGAGCCCACTCCTTTCTGAATAATTACAAGCAAGGCCTTCTCACATTGAGGTTATTCAACAGGGAAATAAAACATTCTTCAAGCATTATTTTTAGAATGTTACTTTTTAGGGCTCTTCAATTGAAAGAATCAGATTTTTTTGGTGAAATTTTGCATTAGCAAATAACTGCTGAAACAGGTTTAGATCTCACTCCTAATTTATTTTTATAATATATATAATATATACTTTATCTTTTTTATAAGATTACCAGCCCCACTAGCTGCCCTTAGAAATGTGGCACATAAGTTGGATCCTGACAGGAGGATGACCTATTGCTGGAGTGTCGCATAAAAACACACATCTCTACACTGGAGACAGGTATATAAATTCTTGACAAAATCTGGATGCATCATATTAGGAGGGCAGAAATAAAGCATGACAAAAAATTCCCTTAAGAGAGAATAAATGTTATTAAGGCTTCAACACAGGGTCTCACTAGTATATTTTATCGAGCCTATAATAAATTACATAAAAATGTTATACATCCTCTTAGAGTTATGGCTGTGTCTGCCACAAGGGGATAATAATAATATAAAAAAGAAGAAGTAGACTAGTTATGTAGCAGAACCCACAGAGACAAGGGGATGAATCATGCATCAGGAACTAACACGTAGATTCAGGACCTAAGTTTTTGTCTTATCTGATTAATGGAGCTCAAGGAATTTAAGAAACTTGTTAAGGTGCTGTGCAGTCGGTTGATTAGAGAAACAGGGCTTGACCGAAGAATCTCCTGGTAACAAAGACCAACTAGGAACACAGGAGCACAGAATACACAAAAGCTGTAGTTTTAATGTTCTCATAATGGCCAATCAAACCACCATTGACATGTGTTGGTGACAAACTAGTGAATATTGTATTAAAAAATTATAGAAATCAATTTAATTTGTCTTAGAAGGCTATTTTTCTTTAATTGTATTTTTATTCATATTGTCTTGATGATGTCATTGAAGACTTACTACTGTACATAGACAGCCAGACGTTTCCGGTGTACAGAAGCTTGCTGCAGCTCTGGAACATGCATGCGAAATGTATGTGTATTTGTTCCTACTACCAGGGTGGATCACCTTGCGCTGATTAATTTGAATTTCATTTGCTACATGTCTGCCCACTGCATGACATTGATTCTTTTCATAAACTCACTCCCCCTGTTTGTGTATCACTCACAAATTTAACCAATTCACTAACTATATCAGAATCTAAATTGTTGATACAGATCAGACAAAAAACATGGCCTCAGTTGAACTCTTGTGGCACATCACTTCTTATACCAGCCCAGTTAGTGGCTATGCTCCTTAAGATGACCTGCTGATTCCTGTTATATACTGTACAGTCAGCATACTGTATGTTACCATTATTTTTAGAATTATTAACATCAACAGTAGTATTGCAAAACTGTTTAAAAAGGAGACATACAGTAGTGCTCTCTAGATGTGTAACACATTGTCTACTTCTTAATATTTCAGAAATGTTCTCATTGTTATAGATTAAACTAAATACATACTTCATACATTTTATTTTTTGGTGTGTGGCAAGGGCTTAGACTACATGAAAAACATTTGCATGATTCAATGAAGAGTCAGGATATTGCTTGTTTCCTTGGCTTAAAAGCAGTCCGCTAGTAAATCAAAAAGCAAAAATACAGCCTCGTAAAATGTTGTAACTAGGGAGTTTGTTTTTTTTATTTAGTAGACAAATAAAATCTTATTGGGATTATAAAAACATACTTCTAGTCTATAATGATCAGCTAAGCAAACAGAACACATAAAAAATTAACCCAAGTCAGAAAACAACCAAAAAAAAAACAATTAAAGAACAAAGGGAGAACTCATGCTAGTATATTTTTGAATGAACCAAAATGTTCCATTGTTAATGTGGTAAAATCTAAAAAGCTCATCATTTATACAGTATGTCTGCTCTTTAAAAGTGCATGTTTTTAACTACAGCTGAAATTCTTGTAGATCCCTTAACATAAGTTAAATTAGAAGCAGAAAAATGGTCAATACAGATAGCATTTACTATTAACCTATATATTACAACTATACTTATGCACAGTATTGTTTTACACATTTCTTAAGTCTGTGAATTGGAGATTGAATACCACAATATAAATAAATAGTCAAGAAATTAGCCTATATAACACAAGACTCTTTATGCCACTACACAAACAGCACAAACAGGCTGAGTATAATCTTTCTTCTCCGTGTTTCTCACACTTCAGCTCTGATTATAAAACAGTACAGTGGAAAAAGAGAACATTCTTACTATAACAAAAGAAACAAAACAGCACACTAGGTTTCCCAAACATTAGGAACCCCAATTCAAAAGAACCGATCTCAGCTTCAGGCAAAGCACGATTGACTTGGGGAGGTGGAGACAGACTTCCATCACCTTCCCTGAACAGACCAATCCCCAGATCTCAATCCTTTTGAAACCTGGTGGAAAATGTGAAATGTGTGGTTCACCCCCCCCAGAATTACATGCAGACGAGGGTGTTCCTGCTATAAGGATGAGATAGAATTGGGTTGCATCTGACGAGACCCTGTTGGATGACCAATGATAAGACTGGGCATTACATATTTGACTGATTTATGCCTACTTGCTAGTAGAGCTGCTCTTTCTGCTCCCAGAGGCCTAACATATTTTCCATGTGAGCTCCCAGGATTTGGGTTGAGGTTCAATTTGCTGCTATACACTTTTTCTCTGGTCTTGTTAACATGTCTAGTGCACTTCAATGCATGTTTACATGAGCTGCCCTGAATGAAAGAGAAACAGAAAAAAAAAACTCAGCTGCTCCACGACACTATGAGGATAACGTTACTTGAAGACTGTCAGGTCCTCTTATTCATTCGCACGTAAAGTAGTACTTTGTTCTCAGGCTGATTAATGGAAGACTCATTTGTCAAATTCTCCTGCCAGGAGTCATCTCCTCGTGCAACTGCTGGAATGTGTGGCACACATATGGTAACATTGCACCTCTCCACAACTGTTACACTGCACATCAAAATAATTAAAATGAAATGCTTACATGTCCTAAAAGTACAAGACTTTGACAATACCCAAAGCGTAACATTAATGCACTAACGGTGCTCGACTTTGCTATGCTGGTTTTTTAGTCTTTCACTGTACTGTATGTAACACAGTTAGTGTTGCACCAAATAGAATATAAATATATTTTTATATAAAAAGGATTTGTCTCAGCAGCATCACCAAATGTTTTTTTTTTCTTACATTTGGGAATGTAAGCATTTCTTGCTGTACATCTGTATTTATATACTGTAGATGTTCAAATGCAAACCTGCACCCTAGGGGGAGTCTTGAATGAATTTACCTGCGGGATGAGTGGCCCCCTCCCTTGAATAATCATCCATTTTGGGTTATGGAAGGTACTGAACAATCTTTGTTCCTTCCAAAGTTTTTTTTATAATGATGTATTTACAGCTCTTTTAAGGAGAGGTAATCCTCTTCTTACCAATGGGGATGCTTCATTTAACAAAAGATATGTCTGTTAATACGGGGGACACTGCTCTCATAATGTGATCACTGTATTTGCTGCCTTACCAAATATTACAGAGTGTGCTTAACAGTGGGTCTGTCTGCCTCTAGTGGTATTTAAACCTTGCAAATTGATGCGTTATTCTACTAGATATTTACAAATGCTGATGGCAAATATATTATTAAATTAAATATTGAAAAAAGGTACCCACTTTCAATAGCCACTTTCTGAACTGCCCTTCCTGTTTTTATATCCTCGACACACTGCCTGTAAACTCCTGAACCTTGTCTCATGCTGCCTTCCGTGTTGTCCCAGAGGTATATGTACCAACACCCATGTTTTGCAAGGTTACTTACAGTAGATCTGCTTTCTTTCCCCTAGCACAACACACACAGGAAAAGGCCTGATCTGCTACTAATCTGTGAGTACTAGCATGCAACATAACACATATTGAGCTATCTCTCTACTTTAGACAAGATGGGTCATGTTTATGGATCATTCTCTAATTTTTGGTAGAGGGTAGTGTTCAGCAGAAAACTTCATCTGCCAGTATTGCATTCCACAGATATCTTTAGTACTTACTTGTTGCAAACAATTCCACACTAGAGTATTTACTTTATCTAACTAAAGGAAGCTAATGACTTCCATTTATATGCAACACAGTTTAATAATAATAATTCCTTAAACTTACATAGGGCTTTCCTGAACACTCCACTCAAAGTGCTTTACAGGTGATGGGGTCTCCCCTCCACCACCACCAATGCGCAGCCCCACCTGGATGATGCGACGGCAGCCATAGTGCACCAGTACACTCCCCACACACCAGCTCTCAGTGGGGAGGGGAACAGAGTGATGAAGCCAGTTCATAGAGGGGGATTATTAGGAGGTCATGATTGGTCAGGGGGTAATTTGGCCAGTACACCGGGGGTTACACACCTACTTTTTTCGAGAAACACCCTAGGATTTTTAATGACCACAGAGAGTCAGGACCTTGGTTTTATGTCTCAAGCGAAGGACCGCCCTTTTTACAGTAAAGTGTCCCTGTCAGTAAACTGTGGCATTAGGACCACACATACCGCAGGGTAAGCGCCCTCTGCTGGCCGCACTAATACCTCTTCTCCCATCCAGTTATTGGCCAGGCTCACACCTGCTGAGCTTCAGTGGGCTGCCCGTTGTGAGTTGCAGGGTGATAAGGCTGCTGATTTAGTTTTTAGAAGCCAACTCATTGCCTGCTGTAAGCCTGCACTTGCAGACACTCACCTCCTTTGGTGCAACGCTTCTTCTGTACCGTGCACTTCCGACTTTCTGTTTCCGGAGCGCACATCGACGGGTCGGCGCTGGCTGGCTGCAGTGGCTCCCTGCTTCTGCTCTGAGTGCCCTTCCTGAAGCCACAGTTCCGGCCCTTCTTTGTACAGGATCCCCAGGGCCCCCACTCCCCCAGCTCACACTGGGCTGTCAGACACAGGAGAGACACAGACAGACTGGTTGGCGATCTTATGCAGCGCACAATGCCATAGATCTCGTTTCACATTTATATTTACAAACAAGAAAACATCATTTGCCCGATGTCAAAAGAAGTGGGCTGAATAGTAGGAGGAGGCAAGACATCTCGGCTACTTTTCCCAGAGGATGATGAATGGTCAGGACTGACATTTAAGAGCCAAGAAGGTGAGGCTTCTGGATCTGCAGGGTCTGCTGGAGTGAGTTGCACCAATGGGAGAATGACCTGAATGAGTGAGATGCATTCTATTATATTTAATATTATGGAATTGCATAGGATCAGACTAGAGGATCATCAGAATTTGAATAAGATCCTAGGGAACAGTCAGCATAGATTTAGAAAAGGCAGGTCTTTAATAATTGACCTGTTAGACTTCTCTAACCATGAAACAACAGTATCAAAAACACATTCACAGAGCATATAAAAGGGTATATTTACATTTTCAGGCTTTTGAAGGTATCTCATAAAAGCTTAAAACTGCAAATGGAAGGAGTAGAAAGTCTAATAAGATTGGGTTGTCTCAAATCTTACCATTTGAGAAAATCACTTTGTGACTTTTTGGACAAATTCATGGGCATCAATATAAATATGAATACAGTGACAACCAGAGAATATTATAATTTATTCCTTGCATTTTAATAATATAATATTATTCTCTTCCATATATGTGAGGCATTTAAAATCTAGGTACTGTATGTGTTATAACATTCCTACAGTGGAGGTTAAGAAATATTTCACAGGTAAATTAACTAAATGTTTAAATTGAGCTGCTCACAGACATTAGAGAGCAAATATTTTTCCCCAATGGAAAAGAGATTAATAAGAGAAGAACAAGTCTGAAATAATTTCAAATTACCAAGGGCCAGTTCAAGCTTAAGGTTTTAAAACAAATAAAGCTGGTTCGTTTGTGGAGAATATAGGAAAACACTGTCAGCCCCCCCCCCCTAAAAAACATTCCATTTGTTCCTGATTTTATTTACAACTTAGAAATACTGTACATGCCCCATCTGATTTTCTTCACAATTCAAAATAATTGTATCTGGCTAAGTTTTTTTAATCAAAAGGAATTAGAACATTTCTTCTAAAATGCTCTGGTGAGACATCAATTTTATGATTAAAAAGGAGAAGTTGACAGTGCCAAAACAATATAAATGTGAAAAGAATAAGTGATAAGACTACAGAGGTATCCAGTAAAATGGGGAGAGAGGAGTGCCAAAGTATGTCAGATACAAATGCAGATTTTCCACTGTGCCAAATGACTGAAAACTTAAATATGGTTTCAAATACTAATGTTATTAGTCCAGTATTTGCTTACTTCTGACATAAATATTTTAAAAGAAATCAATACTTTTTAACTCCCACGGGCTTCCATCCAAGATGGGACCAGCCGGAAAACTGTACTGAAACATTAAATGTTTCTCATTTAAATGTTTAAATGCATCTCTAACACTTGCTTGGCAAGATGCAGTCCTAAATCCAGAAAAGTTGCTAAAAAAATAAACAAGATTTATTTATTCATTTAAAATTCACCATACTTTAACTATAAAGACAATTTCAGATTAAGATCTGTTTTTCAGGAAGGCTAGGGTCTGTGAGTGGAACAGTTTATGACTCACGTAAAGGTAGGACTTCAGCAAGGCCTTCTATAAGCAGATTTTGGATTTGACAGTAGCACTGGAGTATAACACCCCTGATTTTAAGAATAGCACTGTGGGGTTACTAGTGCCCACAGTGTGTAATGTACTCAATGCCTCAGTCACACAGCTACCCCTTCAACAGCTGGAAAGTGTCCTATGCTGGCAAATGTTGAGTCTGGAGCTAACATTGGAGATGAAACAACACCACCACCTACTTATCCACCAATTCCACTTCCTTTTCAGCAGCAACATGCTTTCCAGCTTTCCCATCTTCCATCCAAGGACCCTTGCTAAACTTCTATGATCTGACTAGATCAATATTCAGGGTGCTATGGCTGATATTCAATCACAGTTCATCAGTCAAGCAATCACTATGGGAAACAATCTCCATAACTTCCAAGTATTGATGGACTTTCTTCCTATTCATGTCCTGTGTATGACAAAACCTGAGGAAGTAGCCAGGGAAACACAGGCAGAAAATGTGTGAGGCACAGGTTTTTGGGGAAGGTAGTTTTGTGAGTCCTTGAGTCGAAGCAGAGAGCTGCAGCAGACTCACCCACACTGGTGCACTCCATGGTTCCATTTGGGGTGGTGAACCCATCTGGGCAGCTGGAGTAGCATCGCCCTCTATGTAAATATAGTCCTTCCTTACATTTTGTGCAAAAATTTCTACTGAAGCATGCCTCACAGTTGTCTATTTTACATTCTGAAAGAAAGAGAAAAAGACAGCACAATGTCAATACTCAGCACAGCCAATATTTACAGTCATGGGCAAAGTCTGGCTTTCTGTTTGCTCTTTAAAATGGGAGGTGTGAGAACTTTTGACCTTTTCAAAACAAAAACATTTCTACGGGACATGAAGTTTAATATGTATATTTTACCCGATGTTGTTTCATGATTTAGTGCTTTCTCATCTCTGAAAGTCAGTGCATAAGACTGTAGCATAACTAACAGAAAATCTCATATCTTATTTCTTCAATTGGTTTTCAAGATTATGAGGTAATCTTGATTATGAGGTAAAATCTGTCCTAGCCATACACAGGGTCATGGGGGAGCTGGAGTCAGTCTCCGAAAGCAATGGGCGCAAGGCAGGATGCACCTTGGACCAGACACCAGTCTAATGCAGGACACACGTACAGATACAAACACAAACACTCACAAGGGGGAAAGTTTTCCTAGAAGCCAATTAACTTACCAGCATGTTTTTGAACTGAAACCAGAGAACCAAGAGGAAACCCAACAGAGTATCTGACTAGGTCTAAGGCTGTACTTATAGATTATCGTAATATAAATATAAAACCAATTAAAAGTTAAGGCAACCTATTTTGATCACTGAGGCAATTGGCAAAAACAAACACAAAACATTTGGTGCCTGATTACTATACCTAGTCTGTATGACCTGCAAAACATTTCTATGACATTGTTATGATCAAAATAGTAATATTATGCACACTTTCTGAAATAATCACACTCTAGATATATGGATTGCTTTGCTGGGACAGTATAGTGCTCTCAAAAATTCATTACTGATCCACAGAGCATTTCCCTCTGTAATTGTGCTATCTGACTTCTGCACGTCAACACATATTGATATTAATGCAATGTCAGTCAGGAACCGATTACACTATTATTATCTCTCTTTCTGTAAACTCAGTGGCCAAAACATTAGGAACCCAAACAAATATTGTATTGCACCTTATTTGAGATCTGGGAATTGGTCTAGTCACTGTTCCGAAAAAGCGAAAACAATGGAGATGGAATGGAAAGTCTTTCTCATTCTAGACACACATAAAGATAGTATTGGGTCTCACAGTGGGAGAAGGTGTTCGAAATCTACCCCAGCTTTCATAACTCATATAACTAAGAGTTTGAAAACTTCAGATCAAAGCATAGATGCAATATAGTAATGAAGTTAAATATTGTCAGCATGTTACAATAGCTCAGATTTATGGGTTATTATCACTATTTTGTATAAAAAATAAGGCAACTAGAGCCGTTACATATACTCCATACAGAACTACAGTAGGACACAGTGAGGTGCAGAACCTTGGAGAGCAGGCACAATTTATATCAGCAGAAAAGGTTAGGTATGAGTGTGACTTGGGAATTACAAACCCCAGAAATCTCAGCACTCAAAAAGGAAATAAGAAAAAAAAGGAAATAAACCCTAACAGAACCAATGGACAAGTGCAGAGGCCAACACAAGAGACCACCTAACAAGGGCTTGGTGTCTGTGAGCAGTACTGTATACAATATATCCCACCATTAAAAAGATGCCCTGAAACATTCCTCTCCCGAACAAGGAGAGACGATACATGGAGTACAGAGTACAACACTGTACTCCATGTACAGTACTGGGATTACATTCATAAATGTCATTTTAGCCAAGCCTGGGTATTCTTGAGCAGAAGGGAACTGGATTAGAATATATAAAACAATATATTACATGTAATATACAGCTTGGGTTATCATAAATAAGGGTTGAATGGATATGCTGTGATACTGATATATTAACTGACAGTCCACAGCCTCTCAAACACAGTACGAACAATGAAAATCCACCTACAGTATATCTGGGCTCCCCAGTGTATCAACAAGCAAGGGCACAGGTGCGGTACAGGCTGAGCCCCATAGTGAAGACACTGTTGTATTGCTGTATGTGTTGTATTTCTAGACATGTGACCAAGGGATGATGAAAATAGGATGGTTTTCCAGAGCTGTCAGTGACAGCTGCATCGTTCCTGCTGCTGATGCTCTCCCTCTCCTGCCAGGCACTCAGGATCAGACTGCTTTTCTACAGAAAGCCTGCATCATTGACCCTTGCTGGTTCCAGACTTGTGCTACACTTGTAAAAACTCTGGGAAGTTATACATTTAAAAAAGTAAAAAAAAAACATCAGTGATGACATGGCATGATGAGACAGGAAATGTACCTGACTTTTTTAAAATAAAGACCAAGAATGATTCTAAGACAAGATCATCTAAAACGTCAAGGATACCTGCCAGCTATTTAGGTTAATTACTTAATTAAATACTTCAATTGAAATCGCTTTCAAGTGGTTTTATTTTATTAAGAGATTTTTTAAGGCATCTGATCAATATTAAATGTATCTACAATACACAGGTGGGGAGTTTCATGCTAAAGCATAATGTAATGACTGGAAGATGGTCTTCACACCACTCTAACAAACACCACGCTAAAAACAGACTTAAAATTAAGTCTTCAACCAGCGTATACATGACTTCTAAGAAATGTATATTAGAAGCATTGAATTGTATTGCATTGGAGTCATTATACTCCAATTTGTATGTTGGTACAGTATATCTAAAGCAAATAAGCAGGAGAGAGTTCAGAGCAATGATCCATCTATTTATCTTTTCACTTATGAGGCTCCTCCACACAGGCCTAGATTCTAAAGTTAAAACCACAGATGCATACTAACCACAAGTGCTTGTATGCATTTTGTCATGTCAACCCAAAATAATAAAACTGAGGTCCAGTTCAGATAAATTATTTTTTTACAACTGTTTTCATTTAATCTCAATATTTGTCTTGCTCTAAAGGAACAGACATTGGAAACAGATTCCTAGTGAAATCCACTTAGTATAGCCAGAATAACCACTACAGTGCAAACACAAAGATGAGGACATTTTACATTAAGGCAAAAAAAAAAAGATATTTCACTGTGACTCTGCATTTTGAATAATAAGGAGTGGGGAAAAATGAAGGGAAATAATTTCTTGGTTAGCTTTTATTTGGTTAAATAAAAAAAAACAAATTTAGTTGCTTAAACAACCTTCCTGTGATAAGCTGGCATATACCAAATATACCAAAACCTTATTGTGATTCAAAATCACCATTTAAAAAACAGGTTTGCTGGGGAGAGAGCTAGGAAGTTACAGTAGGTAACTAAGAAAACAATTTGCAGTGATAATGATATAATATTTTTACATTTCTATATCACATAAACAAAAAGCACATTAAATGACTAGTGTTACAAACTTAATGGGAATCTTGTAGACATTACCTGAGCTGTCTATTTTGACGGTACCGTCTTCACACAAAAAAGAGCCCACTCCACTCGCATACTGTATGCACACCAGCAGTGAAATACTGTAGATCCATTTTTTTCTCTCGAGTGTGACCTGAGCTCTTTACACAACAAGGGTATGGAGTGTGCTCACACATAAACCATCAGTCAAAGAAAAGAATGTGAAGGTACTTACTGGTACATTTGTTCATATCTGGATTTCGAACTCCAAAATACCCCACAGGACACGATGCTAAGCAAACTCCTGTTTGCCTGATGTCATTTCGCTCCAGGAGAATGAAGAGTCGGGGCAAACACTTCAGGCACCCATTGTATTCTGAGCATAGCTCACACCCCCTCGAACAAGAAGGGGGCACTTCAGTACTTACTGAAAGAAAGGAGGACAAATATCAGCGTACCATCATATAACTTAATTAAAAAGACTGAGGTCCTTCAGCTCACTGGCTCTCATATATAGCTTTGTTTCTCACTTTCTGTCTGTACTTCAAACACTAAAATCCAATAACCCAGAATTATTACCTTAATGAAGCTGGCTCCACAACTGACCAGAAAAATCTGAATCCATTTTTGGTCAAAGAACTCTGCTCATGATGTTAGAAATTTAGATTTTGGAGGGTTTCATTTATATTTAATCTGTTGCTTGATTTCTAAAGTCACATCGTGGTCACTGTTTAACATTTAAGTCAAAACTATTCTTTTTTTTTTTAATCAATAACCCTCTCCTAGGTTTACTGAGCTTTAGATTGGTATTTATCCTTTTTCAATGATGTCTCATTGTGTTGAATAACAAATGATGGATATGCTTTTTAAAGTGAATATTTTTATGATTTAATGTTAATTCACATGACAGTAGATTTTTAATTTTCTTCTTTGAACTGTTTCTTGCAGAAAAGACAAGACGAAGACAATTAGCCCGTACTAGTTTGATTTGGTTGCAGGTAGCTAACTGATCTGTAAATCTCATTCAGACATTTCTTAAAACAAAAAAGAGTATTTTTTTTCATGTTCTCATTTCCCTGTAGTTTCCACTTGTATCCTCTGGTTCACGTGATTGACATGCTGACTTTTCATTGCTTTTTAGGAAATCAAATTTGGTCCCCCTGCAATCATAAAATATTTAAGTTCTTTTAACCTTCTGCTCTGGGACATACAGTACCTTCAATCCTAGAAATGTATCAGGCTACTCTGGTGCATTGTACAAATTAAATGGAACATCTTTTAATTTATATTCTGTACTTTAACTATACATTGTGGCATTCTGTTAGTCATTTTATTATTTCACATTGTACAGAAGACAAAAATCAGCACCTTTTAACCATGTTGTTGAAGCTATTTCCAGAGCTGACTGGAGGATATCTTGGACCTATTACAGTAGCTACTTGCAGTCAAATAACATAGATGGGCTGAATGGCTTCCCATCATAACCTTTCTTATTTCATGCTCCCATGATGGTGGTTCTGAAGGTTACAAGAGTAACAAATCATTAAACATAAAAAAATCTTAACTATTACACTTCCTCACATGTAACCTACTGTAGATTAGATCTTCTACATTTCTACTCTATCTTTGGAAGTGAAAGCTGAAAATGGATGGCTTTTTCCTTTGGTTCAGAATTCTCCAGTCTGATGTTATCAGTTGGTTTATTTGATGATATACAGCACTGACTGTGGTTTACTTTCAGTAGATACAACATTAAATATAGAGGCTTGACTTTTTGAATGTTCTTGATGTAGGCTGCTGCTGTACTCTCTACCACTTCCTTGTGTATTAAGTTTTATACGGAATGAGGTTTTTGTGAACCACAGGTTTGTCTACAGCATGTGCAAAAACCCAGGTTTACTGTAGGTGTAGTGAAATTAGATCTTTGTGTAGGACATCTCTGGTTCTGAGGGAGGCTACAAGGAAAGCCAACACAGAATAATAGTAATAAAATAGGAGAATATGACAGTACCAATGCATTTCATACAGTAGTAAATCAAGGACTGTCATTCCCCACAACTTAAAACCCTAAGGAAGAAGGAAAGTAGGCTTTTTGCCAGGATAATTTGCAGGAAATGGTCAAATAATAGAAACATTCTGTGCAAGATTATTGTACTGTATATACTGTATATTATTTTGAGAGGTGGAAGCTTTAAGGTGGTAAGTTGTAAGGTCTCATGTAGGATCAAATTTAGTCATGGTTTTTGGTTTTAATAATCGATTTAAAATTTAATTTAGTCATGGTTTTTGGCTTGAATAATTTTGACATTCTCTAAAAAAAAAACTCTACCGCTTTGCTTTTTATAATAAATCTTAATCTTGTGTGTGCCCACACCACAGCCTACACACAACCTGGGGAGTCCTCAGTCTATTCTCAAGGGACGGGTCTCACAGTGCCTGAAAATGTGATGAGATGAAATCACTGAGTTTGCGGGATCAAGCTGGATGAGGCAGAAGACATTCTCACAGACAAACCTTTCCACATAAAAGAGGAATAGGAAAACGTATAGGCCTGAGTACGTAAGCATCAACATAAAACACGTAATGAAGGAGACTAATACTGCAGAACCTCAAAGCTCGACTTTGCAATTGGTGATATTTGACGCCAGAAGACGAAAAGGTTTGTGATATAACATACACACAAAACTTACTGAAGATTTTACGATCACATACACGAATGATTGATTACTGTGAGACCCCCTTCTGAAATCAAAACTGAATAAAAAAAAAACTCCTGTAGCAATAAAATTTGAAGGAAACACACAAAGGGGAGAAGAACAGAAAAGGTGAGGAATAGGTTATTTGTCATATATACATGAACATTTAGTGTCTTATTCACTCCATTCTCTTGGGACATGCAAAGCACGACAGACAACACCACAGAATGTACTCTGTACATTACAAAACAGTAAATAATAAATGACAATCACAGCTGACCTTCATGCACATGATGATGCATAATGAAGATACATATCTTGTTTCTAGGCAGTCTTGTACTGATGAGACATTTATTAAGATTTATCAGTGCTGTATTTCACTTAAATGCTAAATATATTGAAACCAGGAAATCATCTGTCATGTAGTCTTGAAGGTAAGGTGGGTGTTAAAATGGTAATTTACTTTCCAAAGCAATAATCCAAAGCAAAGTTCTAAGATACCTTGTATGAAGTCCCATTAAAAGCTGTTAAAGCGTGTAACAGCATCCTTATCAAAAATAATCATAACTGCAACCAAACATTTCAATTAGATTAGCTGCATGAAAGTCACACTTAGCAAACTACTGTATAACTACTGTATAATGTAGTTAATCATACTGGCAGTTAATCATAAAAGGCATAATTATCTTATTTTACATTTGCCAATGAAGCACTGACACTGCACTGATACTGTAGCAGTAGTCTACCAAATTGAAACTTGGATGTCAATGTTAAATTTCCTCCTTAGATACAGATACTGTACATCTTTAAATCAATGATTGCTATGAAAAAAAGAAATGATCATGTTTTTTTTCCAAAACTGCAGGAAATAGTTTTAATGAGAGAACACACTTGAATACGGTTCTTCTCGCGTGATACCTCTCAGTTTAAAACAATGTGAAGAGTAATTCAGAAACAGCTATTTTGAGGTAACCCCACTATCACTGATTTTGCATATACAGTAAGTGTTGAGCAATCATTAGTGCACAGTGTTTTACAAAGGTTTCTGCTCTGTATAGCAGAGTGCCAGACTGGTTTACCACGACACTCTCAGAATGAGTCAGTTGTTCTGGAAGACATTTTGGCAGGATCAACTTAATTGGCATGACATTAATGTGGGCAGGAAAAATTTTACAAGTAACCGGATAGAAAACGCATAATACAGCATAAAACACAATTTCAAATAGCTTTGCACTGTGAAGCTTTGCATCAGTGTTGCAGTTGAAACTTTTAAGACTTGTGCAGTTAAAGATTCAGTGTTTAATATTCATGCAAATTTGTATTATTCCAGGACAAAATATCAGGTATGAGGAACTGACAAGTGGTTTAGTTCCTAAAGTTAACAGTGGTAGTTAAGTTACACTAAAACTTGCGGCAATAAAACCAAAGTCTACTGTATATGCAAACTCTCTGTTCTTTGAGCACAATGGTACTGATCATGGATTGGCAATAGGACAATATATTGTTGTAGACAGCATTACATTAATACATCATGTAGCTAATCACTACTGTTGCTAAAATCAGTATGGTAAACAATGAAATATGCTCAGAACAATTTTCCAGTTTTGAGTGATTACCATGGAGGGTTTGGGGAAAGATTTATATTATCAGAGCAGCAGGTAAACCAGGCATAACACCATACTGTATGTCTAAGCATGAGACCAGGTCTATTCAATGCACAGTACTAAACTGTACACATTTTACTTAATTACAGAATTGCGGTAAATCCCATATCCCCTAGCTTACTGTTAGTGTCATTATTATGCCATGGTAACAGCCTGAAGGACCCTTTGTATGGCAAATGTCATGAGAATTTTACATTGAGCTAAGCCTATTCACTGATTAAAGTCAGATTATTAACTTCCTACATGTACATGATTTGTATAACATTATAACAACGTCTGAACTTAAAACACTTTCATAGATACCTAGAAATTACACAGAACAATGATTTATACAATGTACTTCAGTTAATCACAGCACATGAATTTATTTAAGAATTTGTGATTTCCTACAGACCTAAAGTGCCTATATTGTATATAAATAAGTAAATGAAACTGAATAATCAATCAAAAAACAAATATAATATGGTTTTTTCAACAGTTTTTCAACAGATATACAGTAAGTCCTCATGCCACCTAATATAAGTCACTCATTAAAAATAGCTGCACATTCAAACCTGAGCAGACATTTGCACACTATCAGATTACCAGTTCCTAAAATGTATGTTAAGGTCTATTTTCACAAAAATAAGGTCGAAGTTTCACAAATAACAGCTAATCATTAATTGAAGGTCTTATGAAACACATTACAAATAGCCCATTCTAAATATAGTGCATTCTTTGAGTGGCATTTTTTTATGCAAAGGAAAATGTTAAGGTTAATTCCGTGGCGAGATGTTTTTCAGTGCGGAATTAACCTTTACTTGCTCCTTTGCAGCCAACACACTCTGACGCAGCTCCCCACTCGAACGTTTTTTTTAATTACACATTAAAGTCCAAGCAGCCCCAAAAAACAACAAACATTTCCTCTCGTGCAATTTCTATATATTGCCTAAATAGAGAGAAACCCAAAGTATGTGTACAAAGCACAAAGAATGTTAAAAGTGGCATTTTACGGGCTTGGTTTTGGAAGTTAGGGGTCTTGTTTGTTTTTCTTCGACAGGGGATATCCCTCACACTTCATCGACAAGGCCTTCAAATGGGCAAGAAACAGCCCTCAGAACATCAGCCCCAAGAGGAATTCCCTCAAGCAGAACCACATTCCACTGGTCTTCCCCTTTCTTTTCCCAAGGCCATTACATACAATGTCTCTGTTTTACAAAACGATTCTTCAGCTGGACCCTTTTCACCCAGAAATGAATACCACTGACCTCCTAATGCACACCCCACTCTTTGCCCACAGTTCCCTTAACCACCCACAGCCAATATCCACACCAGCACCTTTTTCTGTAACCTAAGCCACTGCAAGACACGCAAAAATATATTCTGAAGCCCCTCTGGCCATTTCAGGATCAAACTACTGTAGGAGCATCATGCTTGCCCTGCAATCTTATTTACAGCAGAAAAACAGAAAATAAAAAAGACTGCCTGACTTTTTCATGGAGGGGTAGAAGAATCTTCAAAGCTTAAGTTTGTGCTGTTAGCTCCCCTATCCATGATTGCACTGACCTTACCTCACCTTATTTGGGGTTCATCAGAACAGCACTGTTTTTACTGTTTAAAAGAAGCAAAGCCCCTTAATATAGTCTTTTCATCTAGAAGGGCGCCTTTAGCTGAACAAGGACAACTTGTTCAAGGAAAACAAGGACAGACTGATAGAAACAGGAGCATGGCAAAGGTGCAATAGATGTATACACACCAATACCAAAATGTTACAGAATGGTACGTTCCAGGAAGGCAGCACAATGGTGCAGTGGTTAGCACTGCTGCCTCACAGTGCTGGGACCTTCTTGGGGTGGGTGTGTACAGTTCATATGTTCTCCTTATATGTTCTGTAATGAAGTAAAATGTGTTCATGTGGGTTTCTCCAGGTGCTCCGTCTTCCTCTCTCAGTCCAAAGACAAACTGGTAGGTTACTCATCTTCTGGGAAAATTGTGATGTGAATATGGTACAGTATGTGCCTGTCTGTGTGTACCCTGCACAGACACACATCCAGCCCAGATGTAGTATCCTGCCCAGGGAGTATCCTGTCTCGTGCGTGCTTCTTGCCAGGACAGACTACGCCCCCCAGCGATCCTGAATTGCATAAGATGGTTAGAAAACGAATTCTCCCTAAGGAGTGACATCTCCTGTCACAAGTAGTGGTAATGTTTTAATATACTATACAGTATATGGTATGTCTCATTATTCCAGAGGCCTGTAAAGTAGTAGCAGACTAGACCTTTTCACAGCATGTTGTCCTATTGCAAAGATGGGTAGATGTGGACGACCTTACAAAAGGTATGATTGTCTTTCAGCTGCATTAACTGCTGTTGGCATCTGTGGATAGTAGGAGGAATGTGATGTCTTACACACACCCACTAAAATTGTAACATTTAATTTGGGTGGATCTACCTCTGGAGATACCTCTGCTTTTTTTTTTACTGTAGCAGTGTATATACAGTACACACACTTATGTTTGTATCTAAAGTATGTAATATAAACCAAACAACATGTTTTATACCCTGTGTGCTAAGTCATTGAAAAGAATGTGTACTATAAAAGACATTGTGATCTAAAATTGGAATTTTATTATAGTTTTCCTAAATGAATGGGATGAAGGGAACGTGATGTTAGTTACTAAATTATTAAAGCATGAAAACATACAGTAAATACAAAACATTATGAAATTATAAATGCTTCCTAAACCACAAAAATGTGTGAAATGTAAAGACTAACATACAGGAAAAACAGATCATTAAGGCCATCTGCTCTTAGATCCAATTTGTCTTCCTGGAATCCTTAAATTTTAGATGTGAAGACAAGCGTTCAACAAAAGGTACATGCACACTATCTTTACTTAGTGAGGACAGTATCATTATATGAATTGCACAAGTGGGGGCTATAATATTGCTACCATTTCTGACCTTCACTTTTCAATGTTCAGTCCTGAAATCACAAGGCAGTGTGCTTGAGATGTTCTTCATAGAGGCAAATGGTTCTGTTATTCATAAGTATATAGTGGATTGTATTAAAACTGAATTGGAATCAATCATGTAAACAAGTATACAAACAAGTCTGTTGCACAACCAGACTCATTCTCTTCATAGCTTTCTCCACCCGGCTACGTGTTCTGACTGAAATTAGAAGCAGTGCAGCTGCTCTAAGGTTTGCATTGATTCTTATTTTTATCTTTTGGAATAAAAGTCAAGAACAACCATTTCTTGAAGAGTGTCTTCAATAAAAGAGCTATGGTAAATACTGTATTTATACCATACAGTTTTAAGATGCCTGTTTTGATAAAAAATGTTATTTAACAAAGAGAACACCATATTAAAAAATCAATTGCATTTTTTTCCAGTGCCACAAAGGCTCACACAAGCAAAGATTCAGTAACACTGAGCTCACAGAATGCACAAAAAGTACACCCCAATAAAACAGCATGTACAATAGCCCTATTAAAAACAAAACAAGTTGGAGCACTGCTCATCCTAAGTATACAAGAGTAAAAGTACAATACATGGAAATTTCCACATTAGAAATTTTAATAATGCAAGTTTGTTAAAAATAAAATCACACTATTATATTTTAACAGTACATTTAGAAAAATGTAGGACAATACAAATGATTGTATTCAAGCCCAATCTATCTAAATAATGTTTTCATTTTCCCAATGTGTGTTCATGTCCTCGTTTCACAACTGAATTTAAATTAGTCCTCTGGGGTAGCCCTACCACTACGGGGCGGTGCAGTGGCTCTGTGGCTACGGATGTGCCCCGTAACTGGAAGGTTGCCAGTTCATATCCCATGGCCGGCAGAGGAATCCTACTGTTTTGGGCCCCTGAGCAAGGCCCTTAATCTCAACTGTACTTATGGCACCGTATAAATTGCTGACCCTGCCCTCTGACCCCCAGCTTCTCTCCCTGTTGGTGTGTCTTATGGAGAGCAAGTTGGGGTCTGCAAAAAGACAAACTGAATTGAAATTGAATATGGCCAATAAAGTGATCTTATCTTATCTCTTATATGGTATTATTCTATGTACGTGGTTCAATTCCCCTCTAACTTTCCCTTGTTTTAGATAGAAGAGATTTAGTTCATTTAAATAATCTGTCTATAACAATACCCTGAGACCAGGAATCATTCTTGGACCTCTTCTCCACTCTATCCTTTTTGTGGTGGTCAAAACATACACCTTTTGCTTATTATATTGTACATATATATGTATACGTATGTACTGTATTTACTGTAACAATTTATATTCTAAATAAGATGTTATTCATGTATTTTAAATCTTAAACATGACTTCTCTGGATTTAATTTCCACACTTTTTCCACATAGACTTTGAGGAATCTACAAACACACAGATCTTTTTTGTGTGTAACTTTCCTCATTTTAGCATTATTCATGCCATACAAGCACAGTACATTTCTACCTTGCATTTGTCAATGTTAAATTTAAATTGCCCAGTTCATGCTTTTGTCAAAGTCGTTCTATAATTTGCTTGCTTCTGTTTCTGTGTTTGGCACTCCTAGTTTTGTATCATCTTATTTTAATTGCATTTCCTAATCTAAATCATTTATATAAATCAGGAATAGCAATGGTCCTAAATTATATCCCTAACACACACCGCTAAGACACACACCGGTATTCTACCCAAAGAACAATTATGCCCTTTAAGACAGTGCACTGTTTCATGTTTGCTAACCGGTTTTTGATCCAAAAATTACCTTGCATATTTATTGCTCTGAATGAGAGAATTAATCTTTTTAAGACAGACATTTTTCAATTTAAACATATGATAAAGCATCTTAATAAATATCACATGTGATGCTGTGTAGGGTTGTGCCTCAAGTTGCGTAGCTATTCCGGTGGCTTACAGTACAGTATGTCTTTCTTTGTCAAAGCTTCCCTCTGCCCAAGATGGTGGCAGGCAGTTTACAATCGTTTGACAGGAGGCCAGCAGTCACTGGACAGCATCAGCAGCGCTGAATCAGCATTCTGCTCCAGACGGGGTAAATGGAGTGCTGAGTGGGGAAGGAGAGGGTGATGACCAGGAGCAAAGTTCAAGGACAAATTCTGCCAGATTGCCCTGGCCTCTGCCCCAGAGAGACTGAATCTTACACGGCTGAAGGCTGAAGGCATGAGAGATGGCAAACCCCTTCTCCCTTCTACAGTGATGGCTTATTTTCTCGACTACACAGCCGGTATAGCCATGTGTTGCTATAGTGAAATACTGCTTGTTTATCTTTCCCCAATGTTCTGCTGGAAGAGTCCTATTTGTCTCCAGCTCAGGGTGAAGCGCAGCTCCTCTGCTAACTGCTATTTTTCTCCAGCGGGGGCTGTTTATTCTTTCCCAGAGTCCTTCAGGGAAGAGCCCTATTGTTTCCCCTGCACAGACTGTTAATTGTTCCCAGAGACCTGTAGGAAGACCCCCTTTTTTTGACCTCAGGACAAGAGTACTGCCTCACAGTTTGACACTGTTTGAATAAAAGACTACATGTAACATGATGCAATAGTATACATGCATTTACAAAAAGCAATTACAGTGCAGTAATGCACAGTACACTAAATGGAGACATATGTAAGAAATCCCAGAAAAATAAAAACTAATAATACGATAAATAACATCCTTTTTTCGACACACCTTTAAATAGGTCTAAAATACTTTTTTTCAAAGGGGCAGGCGGATTGCTTATGGTGGGTGTTGTTTATGTTTCATATGATTTAGCAAATGTTTAAAAATACAGAAAAATACTAAAAATATCTAACAATGTTCTGTAAAATGCACAAGTAATTAAAGAGGGCAAAAATAAATACTACATAGGTTTTAAGGTAATAATTATAACAGTATCCTACAAAGGTAGGTAAATTGCTTAGAGTTGGTATTGTTTGTGTTTTGTAGGCTTTAGTGCATCTTATAGTATTTTTACAAAACATGAAATAAAGAGCTTGTATATCTATGATAAAAATGAAAACTTTCACTGACTGTGTTGATAGCAATTGTATATTGTATATTGTGTTGTGGGGTGAAAAAAAGTGAATTGCTTATGATGGGTGTTGTTTATGTTACATATGATTTAGCAAATTTAAAAAAAAACCACTAACACATTCGTGATTTATCAGACTTTTGGCAATAACAGACACCCCTTTTCCTTTTAATCCATTAAACTGGAGGTTAGCTGTATTAAGTTAAAAAAAAGACCTTTACTTTCTAAATCCCATGTTGTATTTGTCATAAATTAACTATTTTATAATTAGTTCAGGGGGGTAGCTGCATTAGCATGCATAGTCTGCAAAGGAACAAGTAATAGGTTTCTTCCATGCTGAAAAGAGAAGAGAGAAAACACAACATTTCGGCTGTGAAGCCTTCTTCAGGTGTGAGCTCTGTGAGCCTGTGAGACATAAACTGAGACATACAGTATGTAAGAAATTACTATAATACAATAAATACAATAAATAACATGCTTTGTATGACATACTTTTAAATAGGTATTTAAGTGAGCCCACATCTGCAGAAGTTCCTATTTTATAAATAGTCTTCTAGTTAAGCACTCACTAAATAGTATTCAAGATCCTCGAAGGCATAAAGAAATGTAATGAGACAGTGTAATACCAAATAAAGATAGTGTTTCAGCATGTGAGAACTCTGGATACTGCATTTAAAATGAGAAAAAATGGCACATTTTTAGGTAAAGAGCTGCAGAATTCTGCAATAGGCTACCTGTTGGTGTTCAAGCTGAAATCTTGGCTAAGACTGGATAAGATCCCTGAATCAGTTACCACCTTCCTAGATACTTCAACCCAAGGTTTAAATTGACTAAATGGCATCCTCTTATTTAATGTTATGGTACTATTTTCTTGTAATTTATTTCTGTCTTATCTACCCCTGCTTATCTGCTCCAGAGGAGATGAGAGCATGACCTCTAAGGTGAGATGTTACTTTTGTACACTCACTAAAACCTGGCCATACTGTAGTTAAGGTTGATGTTGAAAATGTGTAAATCATTTAGGACTTTTATTTAAAAACAGCTTGTCTGCATCTTGCTTCTTTTGTCCAAGCATAAGACTCACATGATCAATGGTTCTTCTGAAAGAGGCACCCTTTATCAACTTGATCGACAAAATTACACAAAAGACCTCATTTTTTAGGACCTCATTTTAAGAAACACGGCTCATGAAAACCTGGGAGTCTGTTTGGCTATGGTTTGACATCTGCCCTGGCAACAAAAATATGGAAATAGATTCACTCCCAATTCACACACCTACAGAAACATGTGATGATATGGATCATAAACCAGGATTACTGGTTTTGGAGATACAGGTACTGGTTTTGGAGAACTTGTGAACAACCAGGGATATTTTAAAGTTTTTATTTTTGTTTAGTTGGACCAGGGACAAGCAATTCTAGTATTCAAGAGCTACAGGGTCCTCAAATTTCTAAATTACTGAATTTAGCAAATTATTTGCATAAGAAAGCAACCCACCTGTCATTTTAGGTGTGTCAATTGAAAAATACTTCTAGATTCTACCTATACACTGCAAACACTCAGCTCGTGGACAATACTGTACACTGGAAGAAAAATGCTTGCAGTGACAGCACGTTTGACGCATTTATCTTCTCTAACCATACTTTGAGTGGAGCTAGTGAAGAGTGTGCTTGGTCATCCTGGTTGCAGCTCATAAGAAGGTCCATACTGTCATTGTATTAATCATTGCACCAGAACTGTTGTTCTGACATGAAAAGGGGATCTTTACACCTCCAAATTGTGATCAATTGCATGTTATTCCTTTTACAAATGGAACTGGAATCATAAGATCAGTGACCACATTCTGCAGAAGATCAGCCATGTTTACACTGAAATTATACATTATCATGGACTGGTGGTGAGTTCATGATGATGGTGTTTCATTGTTCTACCCATCTAAACTTGCAAGGGTAAGTTGGTCTCTTATATTTGACATTATATAGGTAAAAAATAAAAAGACGGAAAGGTTTGGAAACTTCTCACAGGTAATTTAAAAGAAAGTGTCTTGGTTTAATAAGTGTTCTCCCCCTCTGCTTGAAACTCTAGATTAAAAACAGATGCATCTAATTTCCTTGTGAGATCACTCTAAAATTTGAATGGATTCCACTTGTGCTCAGTTCAATTGGTTGGCATGATTTAAGAAGAAATACACCCATCTATATATGGTTCCTCATATGAAAGTGCACGTCAGAATAAGAACCCTACCATATAGACCCAGCAGCTGTCCGCATTAAACCGATAGAAATATGAGGAGGTATAATCAGGGGAGGGGTATGAAAACTTGGTCAGACAAGTAATCAAAAAGACCAGTGATAACCCAAAGACAAGAATCTCTGCAGCACAGATTTAGTCTCAGTGGGAGAATAGCTAGGCAAGAGTTAATAGCAAGCCTGGAGTTTGCAAGAAGGCACAAGGCAGACCATGAAACCATGTGGCAAAAGATTCTCAGATCTGAAGATCTTTGGCTTAAACACAAAGAGTTAAGCCTGGTGCAAATTGATCACAGCCTCTCCCACATAACACTGTGCAAACCAAGAGGCATGGTGGTTGCATCCCACCGCATCATCTTATGGGCATACTTTTCAGCAGCAAGGACTGGGGCACACAACCTGTTTTCAGGCAGCAAAAGACCTTAGGCTTAGATTCACATTCCAGAAGGACAATGACCCCAAGCTCCCAGCCAAAGAGACACTAATTGGCTTCAGAACAAGAAGGCGAATGTCCTTGAGTGGCCCAACAAAACCCAGACTTGAATCCCATTGAGAATCTGTGGAAGGATTCTCAATGAAGGAGAGAGAAAAATTAGCACAGGAGAATAATAATAATTCCTAACACTTATATAGCGCTTTTCTGGATACTCCACTGAAAGCGCACTACAGGTAATGGAGACTCCCCTCCACCACTACCAATGTGCAGCAGCCACCTTGATGATGTGACGGCAGCCATAGTACACCAGTATGCTCACCACTCACCAGCTATCAGTGGGGAGGAGAAGCAAATTCATAGATGGGGATTATTAGGAGGCTATTGATTGGTAAAGGCCAGGGGGTAATTTGGCCAGGGCGCTGAGATAACACCCCTAATCTTTTCAAGAAATGCCGTGGGATGTTTAATGACCACAGAGAGTCACAACCTTGGTTTTACGTTGCATCCGAAAGACTGTACCCTTTTACGGTGTAGTGTCCCTATCACTATACTGGGGCATTAGGACCCACACAGATTTCAGGTTGAGCGCCCCCTACTGGCCCCACTAACACCTCTTCCAGCAGCAACCTTATTTTTCCCAGGAATTCTCCCATCCAGGTACTGACCAGGCTCACGCCTACTTAGCTTTAATGAGTTGCCAGTTGTGAGTTGCAGGGTGATATAGTATAGTTGCTGGCAAAATATGCAAAAATTGAAATTTGGGGTTCACCAATGTTCCCCATCCAACTTGACAGAGCTAGAGAAAAAAAAGGATGATACAGACATTTCCAAGAACACTCAAAGCTGTAATTTCAGCAAAAGGTGGTTCTACAAAGTACTGAAGGGTGAATAGTTCAGAAAACATGATTTTTCCATTCTTCATTTTTCATTAGTTTTTATTATGCAAATAAATGTATTTTCCCCTTTAAATTTTAAAAGGTGTGTATCATGTATCAAAGGGAAAAACATTTCAATGCATTACAAAATGTGGTTTTAACAGCAATATTGCAATTGTTCAAGAGGTGCTGATCATTTTTCCAAATATTCAATATACAGTGTCTTCAGAAAGTAATCTTGCCACCACCTTGGGGAATCGGGTTAGTTCAAAAGATTTGGCAAAAGAATTAAGAACAAATAGTGACGACATTCTTAAACAATCAATCCATCAATACCTTCACAAGCCAATGTTTAATGGGTGAAAGCTAAGATATGAACCACTGATACAAATAATTCACAAAACAGCGATTGGTGTGTTTTCCATTAAAACTTAAAAAGGTGTTATATTTTTTATAAAGAAAACATCAATATATGTGGGAAAGAGGCATTTGAATAAATAGTCTTTAAATAAAAGAAGTATATAAGAATCCATGAATGCTACACAACATCAACAAAGTCTCAGAGTCTTTGTGGTTTTTTTCAGTGTATAAAATGCTTAAATACTTTTGTCTGCTATGGTAACATTCATCCCTCCTCTTTTATTGCCTCTTATTTTAAAACCAAAATAAAATCTAAAATGCTCTTAATGCCACATTCCTCTGCATTTTTTTGTAAGAGTGAGCTTTACCACATTCCACTAAATAAGCTCTTTCTTGTCAGAAATTCAGCAGAGCTTAACCTCCACGATCTTGTTCTTTCAACAGGCCCGTTTCTTTCCTTTTTCTTTCCCAGCACGTTGTACCCAAGACTGCTGATGTTTTTGTGGTTTTGTTTGTTCAAATTGAAAAGAACATATTCCAAGTGAAAAAAGGGCAACAGGAACTTCAGTGCTTGGAACTCAAGAATAAAATAAGGATAAGGTCACAAGACTGAAATGAACACCAGATGCCACCGGAATCTAATGAAACAGGCACTTCTTCACAAGAAGAGCAGCGGGGGTCTGGTACAAACTGCAGAGTTGTGCTGTTACAGGTGACTCTAAGGGATCTTTTGAGAAAAAGCTAGATGAGGTTCTGAAATCATTTAGGCATGAAGTCACCACAAGCAGAAAATCGGGATGGGTCAAGTGGCTTCTTCTTGTTACCCTTCTGATCTTAATAATAAAAATGTAAAAAGGTGAAACAAATCATGCCCAGTCTCAAAGACCAAAATCTGAAAAAGAAACAGCTGGTACTGAATAATAAGCATTTTATAGCTACAGGCTCTTAGATCAAAAACCAGGTGCTGGACACTTTGTTTTGTCCCCAATCCTGGTCCTGGAGAGCCACAACCTTGCATAGTTCAGAGGAAACAAACTAATCAAAACCTACTGTATAATCAGCTTTGGTTAATAGTGTTGTGTGTTGGGTCTACCAGGGATGTGGAAGCTGGAAATTTCTTTTTGTCCCTCATCTTGGCCAGCAGCCATATCACTCTGCAACTCACAACTGGCAGCCCACAGAAGCTAAGCAGGTGTGAGCCTGGTCAGTACCTGGATGGGAGACCTCCTGGGAAAAACTGGGAAAGTTTGCTGCTGGAAGAGGTGTTAGTGGGGCAGGCAGGGGCACACCCTGTGGTCCATGTGGGTCCTAATGCCCCAGTATAGTGACAGGGACACTATAGCACCATCCTTGGGATGAGATGTAAAACCGAGGTCCTGACTCTCTCTGGTCATTAAAAATCCCAGGGTGTTTCTCGAAAAGAGTAGGGGTGTAACCCCAGCGTCCTGGCCAAATTTCCCATTGGCCCTTACCAGTCATGGCCTCCTAATAATCTCCATCTATGAATTGACTTCATTACTCTGCTCTCCTCCCCACTGATAGCTGGTGTGTGGTGAGTATACTGGTGAACTATGGCTGCCGTCGCATCATCCAGGTGGATGCTGCACATGGGTGGTGGTGGAGGGGAGTCCCGATTACCTGTAAAGTGCTTTGAGAGGAGTGTCCAGAAAAGTGCTATATAAGTAACAGCAATTATTAATTATTATTATAATCTTGTACATCCACTTTGGCTGCAGTGGGGGGAGTGTATTTATTTCAATGTGTTGTCCCAGTTGAACCATCTGATCAGAAATGTAACTCACAAACTCATCAAACTAGACAACATTCGCAAATGAGTGGAGAGCAGATAGTTCTGCTCTCCTTATATGGCTATAAAAGTCTCAGAAATCCCCCAGCCTGTCAAAATCACCAACTTTGTCTTTAAAAAGGCAAACAACAAGGAACAGTTGTTTGCAGTGTATATTTGCAGTTTGCAGTGCATATGCAGTGCCTTCAAAATGTATTGGGACAAAAGTCAAAACAGATTTGCTTTAAGGAATATGTACAGTATTTCAGTCATGTCTGGAACTTGCTCAATAATCTTTATTAACAATATAACTAATGTAACTAATGCTTGCAGCAACAGAAAGAATTCTGAAGTTTACAAAAACATTTTTTCCCTGCTTATGTAGTAGAAAATGCCTCCATATTTCTTGGGTGATATTAAATAAATAATTGAAGATACAACATCTGAAGAACAGGCAAGAACTCAAAGCATCTGTAATGATTAGACAAAGAGTCTAATGAGCTCAAGGAGTGGAAGCAGTTTTTTATCTGAAAGGGACACATAGTCAAATAGTGCCTTTTACAATTTCACTTAAAGTGAACGGGGACCAGTTTTGTGTCACTTGAAATCACTGGAGTGAACACAAAGTATGCTTCTGTTATTGTATGATCAAATGTTATTGTATGAATATGAAAGTACAAGAAAATAAATATTTTCTTGTACTTTCATATTCATTTTAATCATATTAATCCTACGATCCCAACTGCTTGACTACAATTTAAGGGTTGTGACTTTTGCTGTGTCTCTCCTTTTGGAGTTCTCTGCAGAAGGGAAGATGTGACGAGGCAAGAGAGAACGAGGTCCAACTTTGCCACTAATGTTTGCCACTGGATTCCTCCTTGACAGACTGAAACGTATCCGGTCTTAAATGTGGAAGGGACTCAAACTAGAAATGGAGGTAAAGAAGATATGTTTTTCATAGCTGTGGAATTATTTCAGTTTCCTCTTTAAGACCACCAGGCTTGTTTATTTGGATGCTTTTTCTGTTAGGGATTAAATGTCGCCTTGGTATCAGTTTAGAGGGCAGGCATCTGAGGAGGATTGTTTAGTTTATGAAAACAGTCTTATTTATATTTATAAGCAATGGTCCCTCTAATTTGTAATGGCCTTTGTGCGCAACAAAGTTGTGCACCAGTGACAAAAACTTGTGCGCACTAAATTGAGTGTATGTAAATTTCATACCACATTACCAAATTATTTTTTTGTTAATATAGTCATTCTCATAGAAGCATAGAGATCCAAAAGACCGGGACAGTGATTCAATGAGTCCAGTCATAGAGTATAGCTTACGATTATCGAGTAGCAATAATAGCGCACACAGCCCAGTTGGTTCTCTCGCAGTCAGTCTCATGTGGTCAATTTAACATTTTTCAAATGACAACCATGTTTATTTTATTATAATCATATTTTTTTTTGCGCTGATTTCATAACCTGTATGCGCGCACACATGCGCACAGCTTAGAGGGAACATTGCTGTATTTAAGTATATATTTATTTCAAGTAATGCAGCCCCCTTCAGATGCATTAGGATCATGTAAGGGATCAGGGAAGGCTGGTGTGATGTTTTGCTTTGAAGACCTCACTTTACTCATAAAGAGCAGTTGTAAATATTAGTTAATGTATCGTGCACTTATGTCTATGGCTTGTGTAATAAATATTTGACCTTTTTAATCTATTACCTGTTGATTGGCTGACTTCACTCTTGACAAGTGCTTATCTGTTATCTAACTTATAAAAATTGCTTGTGCTCAAGCTCAGTCCTTGGTATCAGGACTAATAAATACTGAACAATTGCATTACTATATCTAACTTTTTATGCCTCTTTAAAATTATAACATCAAATAAGTTAATAATTAAATTAACTCATTAGGAGCTTGGGTAGCCTAAAACCCAGACATGCCTGTGGCTTCCCAGAAGTAGGAAAGAGAGGCTCTGTGTGAGATTAAAATAATATTAAATGCATTTCTCTTGTAAAAATTAATACAATATATACAGTACAGGAGACTGCTGATTGTAAAATCTTAGAATTTATCTGTCTCCTTGCAGTCTAGTCCACTTCTCTGTATTATCCTGTTGATATTCCATAATAAAAATAGCTCATCGAGCTTAGGAGCTGGAGCCACTGCTACAGTCATCCGGGGCCCAGACGGGACTTGGATTTTCAGCTTCCCGGCATGTTTAGACCAATTTCCTAATGTGCTCTGAGTGAGGGCGATCCTTCAAGCAACTAAGGAAAGCAAGGCGTCACCTGTCCAGAGAGTAGTTTTCAGTTAAAAATTATCACAAATGTGTTTGTCTTTGCCATCCAAAGTCAACCTTTGCACAGCAATTCGTTCAGCCCACACAGACTGGACATCAGCATAAGCATGACAGTTTTAGAAATAATGCAATGTTGAAGCAATGTCTGCTTTATTGTACATTTTATGAGGAACTGCTATTAATTTGTAAGGGAAGATATGTAACATTACCATATTGTAAACAGTGTTTTTATTAATGAATGAGCTTGCTCTTTTCTGTGAAGTCTTCATGGCACAAGTGATCTCAGACAGAATAAATCCCTGTGCTATGTTGTCAGACTATAAAACACGTTGCATAGCAAACAGTTTCCATACTGAACACATTACTAGGTCTCACAAAAATTCTCTGACTACCTGAACCACAATTGTGCAGGCTACTGAGGTAGATTTGTTAACATTTAGAACTAACCGACACAACAAACACCATATTTTCATCAGAAAAATATAAAAGTATTTTTTAAAATAAAGGATTTTTATAATTAGACATTAGTACACAAAAACATTAGAACAATTCTTTAATATAATTATTCCAAATTTTATGTGGAGTAAGCAAAGTACTTATTGATAAATAGACAAGTAAATGTCCTCTAAGCGCTTACAACTGCAAAGCTGTGCTGGTAATTGAAAAGAGGACAAAAGCACACATTTCCACACTTTAGTGTTTCTCCTGCAGGGGGAGTATGACACACAAAACAGCTTCTCGTGCTCAAACATATGACAAGTAGAACAAGGGGTCAGATACAAAACCAATTTGCATCAAAGAGTAAACCACCACATTTTTTTCATAAAAATCGTTTTGGTTAAGTGTTCCCTATTCTACTGCTCTATTTGGTATTTGATACGGCACAGCACGCTTGTTTCCATCACAGAGATTATTTTTTTGCTGCCAAGTCCTTATTAATGTAAGCACAGTTTTCAGTTGTGGCCTCAAGACAGCAAGAAAACCTAATAAATAAATAAAAAAACCCACATAATCCTTTGTATAGCAAAAGAGAGTCACTGTATCTTGTAAAATACAGGTATGCACTCTGATCACAAGCAGCAAAGAGGCAGCTTATACAGTATACTTGCAAGAGGTGTGTGGAGGTACAGTAGGTGCTATCTATATGGTATATTGTTTTATAAAACATGAAGTTACAGTAATCACCAAAAGGTGCTAAGTAAGTAGACCATCGCTTCAGCACCAAGAATGTTTTAATCTGGACAGTATACACACAAAAGATTCTGGCTTGTTATCATTTTAAGACACTCCATAAACACTCTCTATAACAATTAAGCTACACATGAACTGCAAAGGCGTACACATATAAACAATGGAACAGAACTAAAAATAGAGGTTGTTATAGAAAAACAAAAGTTTATGTATGTGTGACCCTGTACTGGAAAGTTATAAACCATCATTTAAATTACTGTATATACATAGAGTTTCTTTGCCCTTTGAAAACAGGTTTGTCTGTTTATTGTTCTATCTGTGTTGGTTTAGGTAGATTTATGCTGGATAGTTTAATAATACATGGACCAACAGATATATCATACATATACTATTATCTACCTTATGACACGTATTTGTAACAATATGTTCATGTTAATGTGTAGAACATGAAGCAAGAAGACATAAAAAGTCAACGTGAGCTCACTTACTTCGTCTCTGCCTCCTTCCCTTTAAGACCTTGAGGCTGCTGCTATAATCCATTAAGCTTAGGAAAACCACCACCACAACCAGTCCAAACTGCATAGTAACTGCCCAGCGCTCTGGTCCAAAGGCAGGCTGATAGGTGGAGTTCCCTTCCACGCTGCAGGTGGCTGCTTACTGCTCACGGAGTCCAATCCCAAGTGCAAGTCTAAACATGCCTTACACTTGTCCAGAGACACGAGCCACAGTCGCTGGCAGGAAGGACTGGGAGGTGAAAAGCATGGTGCTTCCACATTCAACCCATGAAGATCCCAGGAGTTTGGGAAAGACCCATCTGAACTTGATGCTTTCGCTACATGCGACAATGCATTTGTCAGCGCGAGTTCCTGCCAAGGAGCAACAGAAACAATTAATGATTGTTAGAGCACAGATATTAAGAGGCTATTTGTAGAAGAAACTTTTCTAAACACTTCTGAACACTTAAGTTAAGTCCTCATAATACTTAACGTTTGTATTGATAATTTCCAGGAGATAAATGAAGCACTAAGTATGTACAGCTATTTCCTAATGTATTGCAAAGTTTAGATGCGTCTCACTGTCACATTTTTTAGCTAACACAAGCACAAAAGCCAAACACATTTCAGATTCTAAAGTCTGACATTTTTTTTCAGATTTTATAATTATTTTAACTGATGAAAAACATTCATTTTGCAAACTTAAAGCTAATTCAAAACAACCTGTGGTATGAAATGACCATTTCTTTGGGATGTACTCTGAAAGGAAAAAGCAACTATCTTTTACCATGATGTTTTTATTTACTCTTGTTTTCCCCGCATCATTTTAGTAGAGATGACTAACAGGCAACTGGATTTGAGGAAATTCCTTACTAGTTGACTGTATGGCTGTAAATGGAATGCCAAACACTTGATTCATGGAGGCATAATATCAAAAACTAAAGGTCAGGAAAAAGAGACAGTTTCCTAGTGATGTTAAGTTCAAGTGTAACGTACGGGTTAGGAAAGCATGAGGATTCTCTACTTCTGAAACAACAAGAAAAGGCTGTTCAGAGTAAATTATTATGATATGGTAAAAAGGAGCCAGGGAGCTAGGAGGTCAGTAACTTAAGACCACAAGCACAAAAAACAGGAAAGCAGAGTAGACCAGTGGAGTCTTTAACTCTGTTTGATCAGAGTGCTGCCATTTTGAAGGATTTTGAAATGAGACAGACTAAAACAATGACAAGACCTAAAACCCTCCACTAGAAAATTTTCCTCTGCGATTAAACAAATATTAAAGAACATTTCTTTGATATTTGCTAACACAGCAAATTCTTTCCTTCTTTTTCTTTCCAAAACATGTTGAATATAAAAGAGTATATGAATACAAATTTAATATTAATGAGTGCACTTCAAGTATTTCTCAAATACAGTATGTAGGTGCTTAAAGAACACCTGGAAGAATACAAACATATTCTATATTCATATCTGCTATATTTACATATAACTAAATGATTTTAAATATAGAGATCTTCCTCATAAACAGTATGTTTTCCTCCAGTCCTAATTCATAAATTTAAAGCTAAATCTCAGATTAATGTCTAATTTTGGACTCATATAACACAGTACAGTAGATTTCTCTTTGGGTGCACCTATTGAACCATTGCAAAATACACATCACACAAGATCTATTGTATTGGCAGCAAATGTCTTGAACAAAGACGCATTTATTTCTACTTAATAATGTCAAGATGTTGGTTGAAGTGGTTAAACAAGAAGAAAGCTTTTTTGTTATAGATCTGCTTGTCTGGTGGTAATAGGAGATCCTCAACATAAAGCTATGTAATTACTACAAGGAATACTTATTTAAAAAACAAATTTTCCTCCGACAGCATTGCATGCACAAGAATGAAACAATAACAGCTTAACTTAATTATCAGACGGATCGTAATGCTGGTAAATTATTCCACATTGCTTGGCCCGTTCATGAGATCAACCAGACAGATCTTCTGAAAGAACAAACAAAAGGCGGAAGAAAAAAAAACAGGGGAAGTTCCAACACTCCGATTGTGAAACATTATTAATGGGGCTACAACACTTTCTAACTGCAGAATCTCGCAGAACATCTGCCAAAAACTCCAAGGAGTCAGACTGCGTCTGGCACCTCCAAGATGATTAAAGAACTATTACTGAATGCAGGAGGAGAAGTCTGTCCTTCGCTTCACAGGCAAGACAGCGACTGTCAACTGAACTCAGGGCATCAGCTTTCGTAGCAAAAATAACAAAATCTCCATGAACCAGGCAAATTCTTGCCAGCACAGTCAGTCGATACTCCAAACCAAATCCCATCCCTTAATTTCAGCAGAACTTCAAATAGAGATGGAAACAAGAAGTTGGATTACAGTTTTGGAATCAACCTAGCTGTTCTTGAAAAAATGTACTGGAAAGCATAAATCAAATTCAATTTTATTCCAGCTCCACACATCTGTGTATGCAAATCTACTTACAATAACAATTAATTACCCAGCAGTGGCAGTTAAGAGTTGGAGTCTATCTTGTTTCAGATAGTGAACAGAGAAGAGCAACAGCCAGGCTACTAATAATGCTTTCCTACTGTTTAAAAATTGTTTCTCAAAGGTGTTAGATGAAAAATTTCAGTTACCCATTTATTAACAACAACAACATACTGTATGAAGAAGCACTACCCACCACTTTAATGCAAAGCAGACTGAGGTGCGGGATAAAGTACCACTAATTAATAGATCATAATAATAAGGCATTATCCATGATGATACAGCTACACAGAGTACATTTCTAACTCTTACAGTATGTCATCTAAAGGGTGCAGTAGACCTAATGATTAGTCTTTCAGCACTTGAAGTGGAGACCTGTACTAGCCTTCGTGTTAAGAGAAGATATCATTGCTGGATTCAATTTCACAGGAGCTAAGGAGAATATGAAAGTACTGTACATCAGGCAGTCTGGAGCTCGGAGTTTGTAAGGCAGAAAGCAGAATTATAGGTGCACGTTGGTCACTTTTGTAAGTGATGGCAAACTACCAGTCACACATTCTTTGCAATTAATTTATTTGGGTGAATCATTTACCCAAAGCACCTTACATTTGTATCCACTGAGCCAGCTGGAAATTTTACTGATGCAATCTAAGTAAAGTGCCTACTGTAGTTTAAGGGCTTAGTAGTAGCACCCCACCTGGGATCTGAACCCACAAATTCACAGCTAAATCTTTAGAGCCCTAATCATTACTCTACTGCTGTGCTATAGTGGACATGGAGCTAATTCTGTCTTTTTTGTAAGAAGACAACAAGGGTGGACAACTCATAAATGCCTTTTGGGGTTAAATAAGATGTTTATTTACATATATTTGTTGTGTTCTAGTTTGTAAAAACTCACATAAAATTTTGGAACAAAATGCTGCACCATACTAAATATTTTACCCACACTGCACTATGTAATCATATCAAAATGCTCTCACTGTCACTTGCAAAGTATGATAGAAATGAGGGGTGATTACAAATCTACAGACAGCACAAAACACATTCTCAAATAGTTTTTATTTACTCTGCCGGCTTTCCAGGCTTTCCAAGATGGTTTGACATTTGAAAATTCTGTCACATTTCCCTCACACCTCATAATATTCAATTGCCGAGCCCAAACCGACCTATGTTTCTGTGACCCATCAAACTAATTAATGGCATATTTTTCAGGGGTAACATTAAAAACATGCCATGCACAGCAGCTTGAAAATGTTAACATTTCCACATATGAGTCATAATTGCAGTAGTACTAAGGATGTGTCAGATCGTTTCACAACTCTTCTAAAACTGCCAATGGGTATCTGCGTTTCCTTGAAGAAAGAAAATAAAAAGATTCTGCTGTTCTTTAAAGTTTACCCTTTATTTAAACTTCATTATTTTTTTGGTAACGACGCAGTATTTAGACAGACTACATCCTTTGTGCGAGTAGGTAGCTGTGTCAGCATGTGTAGGCTGCAAAGGAACAGGTAAACCGCATTTCAGCTGTGGAGCCTTCTTCATGTGTGAGGGAGAGAGGCAAATTAGTAGATAAATAAGGCACAGGAGAACAAAGGACAGCAGGTAAGAAGGGGCTCTGACTATAGCTGAAAAGCTATAAGGGACAAGCATTTTGTTTTCTCTAGAACTGATTACTGCAAAGCCCTACTCGCTGGGGTATCAGAAGATTCACAATTTGGCAGCATGCAAGTGATGACATTACTACTGTCCTTACTGTAGGTCCCTTGCACTGGCTAACTAACAGGTGTCTTGTCTACTACAAAATCCTCATGCTCACATATCAGGCTCTTCATGACGTAGCACCTCAGTACCTAACTGATTTCTTATCTCCGTACTCCCCACCTGCAAACCCCTGTTTCTCTGACTCCCCCAAGACAAACAGGAGACCACACTGTGTACACTCTATGGGTGGCAATGGCTTCTCTTGTTATACCCCAGAGCTCTAGAGTTCTATACCTGAGGATATCAGAGAGTCAACTTCCCTGAGCACTTTCAAATCCAGACTCAAAACCTTCTTCTTCAGAAGCCTTCAGAAGAAGGCTTTCACTTTGATTGATGTCTGCCCCTTTGAATCTTCTACTGCACTCCAATCCTCGTTTTTAATTGTGCCAGCTCTGTTTTCTCCTAATTTGTTTTCCTTTCCATCAACCGCTATGTAAAATAAAGTTATTATTAATAACAATCATCATCATCATCATCAAATGTTATTATTTAGCACTGATGTCCCTTGCACACAAACCTTTTTAAAAGGTTCTGTCCTGCTTCTCTCCTTCCGGAGTAATGAAGCACATTTTGAACACACACAAACTCTACAATGAGTCCAGACTCTGATTCAATGTATACCGTTTGGTACAACATTGTAAAGATTTCATACATGTGGCTCTTTTGCCTCTGTAAGAATACCAAATTCAGACAAAGGGTCACTTTAGAAAGAAAACCTTTTACACTGGATTCCAATTACCTTCATTTCATATCTTCAGTAGTCTTTGCTCTTTGAGGGTGTTCTATGTAGTTTTGGACTCTGCTAAAAAATATACAACCAGCACCCTAAACATGTTTTAAACCAACTGCAGCCATGCAACAAAAAAAGAAAACAGTAAATCTTAAGTGGCTGCACCTGTTTGCTTTTCATGTTGATCTGTCCTGCTTTTGCAACTACACAAGATGGACACATATCACATTCTTACTAATGGATTCTTTCACCTCTGAAACAGACATTAGTTGCTCCCTCATTAAATAGTCAGTAGATTAAATTCCTTGCTTTGTACAGTGTTTGATTTATTAATTATTCAGGCGGCTGTATGACTGAGACGACAGCAGGCCAGTATTTAAGGTCATAATTTAAAATCACCATAGTAACATCCACTCATTCTATGTAGGCTCATGTGCTGCTTCCATTTTCATAATGATCTGCATAATTCTTTTTAAACAGTTTTTTTTATAAACATAAAACCAACATTGAGTCAGTAAATGTGAAGTACGGGATAAACTGTGTGTAAGAGTTCCTTCAGGCACCAACAATGCTGCTGGTAAAAAATAAACTGACTGTTTTCCCCTAGGTACTGTATCAATCATAAGACAAACAAAAAAACACTGTTACAGGTTTTGCTCTTATATTACAATTGTTCCTCTCCAAATAAATTCCTTTATAGCTTTATTATTGCATTATTTATTATATCTCTTTGTCTGAACCTAAATTGTCTCTCGGAGGAATTTTTACAAACTTTTAACAGTGCCTTAGAGAAAATGAGAAGCAAAGTTTTCTCCAAAGCAAAAATACTGAGAAAAAGCACCAGGAAATGGGGCACCATGTCCTGATAAACGACTATTGTTGTATCAAACAGCTAGCAGAAGAGTGAAAGCTAAACTGACGAGATTAAAATGCCGTTGCTTGGGTTAACGTACAATTCGAGCGGTTTGCTTTCACACAAAAAAACAAAGCCCTCATCACAAAAATGAGTTATCTTTCACAAATAGCTGTTATGATTTATACTTCTTAGCAGTGGTGATTCCATTACTTAAAAATGAAAAGCCAGCAAAAGTTTCAATGCACAGTTAATTACAAGAAAGGAAACCACCAGTAAAATTGTGTTTAATTTGTTTTTTTTTCACCCCCGCATCAAGCTGCACCACTTGTCCCATCTAATGTCTGAAGTCCATAAAGCAGCGTGCAAGCAAGAACATAAACTTAAAGCAGTAAACACGCAATAAACACAGTCTGTCATAAACAATTTTCCCTACACCAAACAAATTCTCTATACGGTTTTTCATCTTCCTGGTAGGCCGTTTCATTCCAGTTCCATAGGTGATTCCAGCTGTGTCACCTGTTGAACAAAATGTTTTGGGAAGTTGGACCCTCAAGGTACAGTACACTTGAGCCCATGCATTATCAGTGGAAAACTGTAAAGAACCAGTACTCGGCCACATATCTTCTCTTCTTAGATTCTCCAGAGGCAGCAGTGGCCCCCTCCCTGAGAAAGTTAGCTAAACATGAATTTCCCACTGGGGAAGAAGACAAATAATCTGGCATCCTGGCTGAATTCACTCTGTATTGAAAAGCTTTCTGACTTATTAAGCTTCACCTTGGACAAGAAGCAGCTTTCTTTATACAGACACGAGATGTGCATCCAGCTATCCTTAGCTAGCCCTGCAAGCTCTCTGTGGGGGACACAGACATAACCAAAACAGCTAAACTAAGAGCTTGCAGTCATGCAAAAAAAACAGAAAAAAACAGTTTCATGGCAGATGGCAATTAAATACCCTTCCAACTTCAACACCCTCTGAGAACTACAGTACATGCAAGGTGACCTCTCCTGTTTTGCCGTCGGCAATTTGATCTAGCAGGTGAGCACAGACAGGGCATTCCCTGCAGACAGGATAATAATAATACTGTATCAGAGTGTAGTGAAACACCTGATTACACTAGTTTGAAATAATAAGAGACTGGTCGATTATTTCCTGTGAAACCACATAACTGGAAGAGGTATAATAAGTAGCTAAGATCTAATACAGATGTGGTTTGCAGTTTTTGCCTCCTGTTATCTTTTCCAGTAAAAAACAGTCACTCTATTTCCTATTCAGCCATGTGAGAAACTGTTTTGTAATGTGAACAAGCCATTATGATACTCATTAACATTTTGTTTTTCCATTACCGCAGGGTGGTCTGACAGTACTGTATGTCTGCAGATTTTACAGTATACTGTGGTTTCTCTTTAAACCCGCACCACCTGAAGAGATGGAGAAGAAAATAAATGTGTCCAGATGAACTTTTAGGTACAGTACATCAGCCATACATTTTTCTTGTTTCCTATATAATATTGGGACATTTTGACAAATAGGTCTGTTACAAAACAACATCCTTTTTAGTTGGTCAGTTTCTAATACATTATCTACACGTAGGAAATCTGATATCAGCAACACCACCTGGTTCCATCACACCATATTAAAAAAATGGTAAGATCTACCATTATTGTACAGCATAGGGCATCAAGATGTGTAATGCTTGAAACTACTAAACCCAGAAACAAAAGTATTAATTTTAATTCAATTTACAATGTCCCCCCCCCCACAATAAACCTAAATAGAAACATTTAGATAGTATAACTAACAATACTGAAATAAATTTATTTAAAACAGAAAATAATACAATTTAAATATCTTCTCAATACCAGCCAAATATCAGACAAACCAGCACTTTGGACTTCATTATTTTTTTCCATTTCTGTGAACATAATCTGTTTAACTTATTTTTGTAAAGTTTAAAGGCTGAGTTTGTTATTAATACATATTGCAGAACTCTTATTGCTACAGGCTGTCATTTATTACTCCTCCAGGTAGAATTTTACTGTTGAAGCAGTGTTGTATGAATTATGTATACATCACAGCAGTAATGCATTTTATGATTACTGCAGACTGTGATTTATACCTCATGCAATTGACTGTAGTTTATTAATGCAGTTGCCTGTAGTTTATGACTGTAGTGCCGTGATTTAGAATTTGTACAGTTAACTGTAGTTTATGATTAGAGCAGTTGGCTGTAGTTTATGATTACTGAAGAGTGATTTATTATCGATCATATTATTGAACTATAGCTTATTATTAGTGTTGACTGATTTATACAGTATATAGTGCAGTTGTCAGTAGTTTATGGCTGTAATGTCCACAGTGATTTACAGTATGATTACTGCAGTTGACTGTATTTTATGATTAGTGTATCAATGCAGACTGTAGTACTGTATACAGTAGTTGATCAAATTGGTTTTCTTACTGTTGTTAGTAGTGTAGTTGTCTAGGCAATTATCAGTATTAGTACAGAATATAGTTTAAGTATCTAGTTGAAGTTACATTTTGGTTACAGATTACAATTTAATTGTATTATAGAATGCTACTGTATCTGTTATTAGCCTGGATTATATCTCACCATCAGGAAGTACAGTATAGTTAATCTAGGACCTGCAAGCTCTTAGTACACTACCCTGGTACAGTACTGAGCTTTCAAACTGCATTGGCTCTCCCTGGGTCTGTGTCTCTGTCTGGCCGTTCCAAGACCTGGACTGGCTACCTGCCCCAGCTGTGTGCTTGTTTGGCTCTGTGTTTACTCTGATTCCCTATGCTCCTGACTGTCTGTGACAGACTAACAAACAGAAAACAGAACAATGCTGGAGGAGGCACACAGGTGCATAAGTGTTTGGATCAGACTACTTGGATTTCCTCCAACGTCTCCTCTGTTCCTCCAACCTCTTTCCTCCCTTTCCCCCATGTCACTCTGTCGTCTCGGCTCCACACTGCCCTCACTCACCCCCTTTACCCTCTCACCTCTCCTTTTTCTTGTACATTCCCCTTCTTCTGTCTTTTTTCTCCAGTCACATTCACCTTTCTCCGCTTTGTCACTCTCATCTCTCCCTCCCGTAACCCCTCTGTTAACTATCTCCATGTTTTTGTGTTTTCCCTCACAAGACTCTTTCTCCTCCATGATAAGATGTAGCACATGTGTTGGAGAGACTCCAGTTCTTCTGTCTGGCTTAATTATCACTAGACTGCCGCACCTGGTCCATGTTCCTGCACAGTATGTGAGTACCTGGACTGGTATTGTCGTTATACTGTACAGCAGGTCCTTAGACAAAGTGACCTCCATGCACATATTCCAATCCACACAATCTAGGGTCTATTAAGGGGTTTAGCTTGACCTTTCCTCCACTTTGTCCATGTGCCAGTTGAATTGTCCTTCTCTTTCCTTTAAAAAAACATATATCCAGTTCTGTCTTCTTTGCTCCTCCTTGCAGATTGTGTCAGATCAGACAGCCTGCTGTATCCCATAAGAAAGCCTCTGTCTCCTGCTCGTCTGTACTCTCTGCTCTTCAGTCGACTCTGTGTTCATGTTTTTCCCCTTTTTATTGCCTCACATCTTTAAAACAAGCAGCACAGACTTTCATTTGTGTAATCTCACTGAGTAACAGACAGTCTTTTTTGTCTCATTGCTCAAGGCTGAGAAAATAAGGGAGTCGCTTTCTCTGAATTCCTGCACCTGAAGGAGCCATGATAACACAAAACAAGAAGGTTTTTAAAGTTGACTTAAATTGACCATTCATGGATCAAAGGAGGAAGGGCTGTGATTGGATGTAGGGACCTATCTCTTAGAAAACCAGAAGAGATCTAAGTTAGGATGGAGATGGAAAAATGTTAGCAAAAAGAAGAAGGCATCATAGTCCAAATGTTCCTCCTGTTAACTTGATTTCCTATTCAGCCAGAATCCATAAAAATAACATCTAGAAAATCCAGGAACAAACTGCCATGGAGGGAAATAGGGATGTTCCCAAGAAAGAACTATTTTGTTTGCCATGGTAATTTTAAGCAATCGAGTCCATCCAGTCCAACCAGAGTTATAATTCAACAGGAGCACCAGAGAAGAAACATCTCTGAAATCCAACCACATCCACATTCTCCCAGGATGTGGGCATGCACTCCACACACAGAGCATACACAGGGAACTAGTTCATATGATTTCACCATGTACAAGAGGTCAAGTTCACTTTCTGTTAAGAAAAGGTCAATGAATCATTTGCATTTTCTTGAAGCTTGACAGAGATAAGCTCCCTCCACAGGTCATTCATACTGCAGAATACAAGCAACATGACCCATAATTCTTAAGAAGAAATTTCCTTGTTCTCTTACATTCCAGCTATTGAGAAACAACTCCTTTTCAGCCTAACAAACCAGCAGAAATTATTGCTGCCGAAAGACAGATGGCACTCCGCTGGCAGAAGCTGAATTCTCTTCCTTAGTCCCAGTGTACCCTTGCTTTCCACTATCTTCGCTCATAGACCTCCCTACTGTTCAGATCCATGGCACCACGGAAGGTGCACCACAATCCTGGAACATAGCAACCATCACCCTCATCATCATCGTTCACCTCCTGATTCACTGTTTCAGGTTAATTTTGTGGGATGGTTGGAGTTGAATCAACATCGGGGTTAGGGGAAGGGAGAATGGTTTTGATTGTGGGGAAAAAAGCTTTTGGTGTTTCTGTCAATATTTTGCTCAAATCCTTCTGGAAGACAGACTATGCCAAGAGTGGTAGTCCGGACAGGGGCCTTGAGTTCCAAACTCGGCACTGTTTCACTGTGTATTCAACACCTTTGTCTCTTCCTTTTGTTCACCTGAAGGCAAAGTGCAGTTTTGAGATGCCAATGTTTTGAGATCAGTTGCTGAGGAATTGACATCAGAGTGTATATCCACAATTACCACATCTGCCAGTTAGCTGCTTTAACAAGCAGAGCCAGCTGCTCCATGGGCAGATCGGCCATTGTACCTACTGTACTGTAGGTCAATATAATTGAAGATTCAATCTTTTTTCAAGACCTTGATATCTCAGACATCACACCAGCTTAACAACGAGTCTAAAGAACCGAGGTTCAACATAATCACATTTACTAAATAACAGTATTAAATCTGTTAATGACACATGCATAAATAATATTTCTTTCTACTTTTCCCACTTGCCAGAAAAAAAAACACAATTTCAAAAACAAATTGCATTATTTATATCTGTTCCCAATAAAGTACGCTGCTTTTTCTCTGCTTCCCCTTGAAAAAGACCCATATTGATTCCATTCTTCAGTTTAATTCTGGCAGTTAGGGTATGATTTGCAAAAAAAACACCATAATCCTCTCACAGGACCCTCTCACACTTCCTTTATTAAAAACCTCACAGGAACAGGAGTTGGATGTGAATTTAACAGATAAAGACTGGGCATCTGAACTATCTTGCACGTACTTTTCTTTAATCTACAGCAGTCATGCACTCCTGTTGCTGCACCCTTCAGGGCAGTTCCAGGGGACATTTAGCACAATCTGCCATATTAGCATTTCCAGCCCTTCAGATCAGAGGTCTGATCCTATTACACTGGTAACGTGCTGAACGCTGCCACCACCTTTTCTACTCCGAGAAGAGAGACACGATGCACTTCCTTAATTTAGAAAAAATAAAATTCACACCATGTGGCTCCAGAGAGAAACTCTAAATGACCTGGAAATCCTTTTTCAATTACTCTGACTAGTTATGGGTACACCTGATTCCTATTCAGCTTCATTTAGGAATTCATAAGGGGAAGGTGCCCTCTTCCATTCACATGTTATTCACAGCCATTATCACACAGCTTCAGCTGTGAAGACAATGTACCTACTGATTAAAATAATACTAACTGCTGTTCCTGAATGAGCTCATTTTTTTCATTTTAATAAGACCATTTTCCTCCATTCCTGTCTTTCTTTCTGTTACTGCAGACTTCCTTTTTATACTTATAGGTGTTTTCACAGTATCTGTAATTGTCTGTTTTTTCTATTCTGTTTTAAATTTTAAAAATCTAAAATTAAAAATGACTTGACAATGTAATTGTAATTGTATTTTTCTCTTCTGTATGAAATCTTATAAACTAAAACAAAAAAGACGTGATGAATGCAGCTTACAGTATAAATGTCACACGAGAGCAAAAAATGTTTTGCCATTAATGTTCTACTACACAGAAGGAAAATTAAAATAAGTTTTTGAAAGTTTAGTATTAAATAGATGACACCTCCTTTCCTTGTCTCTTTCCCTCCTCACTATCTGACTTTTTACCTTCTCAAACTCACTTCCTCTTGCGTCCCAAGAGTTGTTCTGTCCCTGCAAACCTCAGAAGAAATCACCAGTCGCATTATCATAGAACCACAGTTAATCTTCTAAAATGAAAGCATGTTCAATCGCTTTGCAATGAACAAAGTATAAAATGTACATAATATATGATCCAATTCCAATTTCCAATATATTTCTAATGTTATTTAACAATTTCAAATGACCTAAGATACCAGTGAAGATTTACTAGCTTATTGGTCGTAATACAATGCATTTCCAGATGTTTCTATTTTGCAGATGTGCTTTGGCAGGTGCCTTAACTCATAAAATCAACAAAATTAATTCCCAGACTGCGTTCAAAATGTGCACTCCTATTAATTCATGGAGCTCATTCTGCGGTTCTTTTCTTCCAGCTGAATTAGCCTTCATATATTTGAGGACAGCGGTTGAGAAGTGTGTTTACTTACAACTGTTAGAAGTTTATAGCTCTTAGTTGTTAACAGTCAACATATTGACTATATTGTCTTATTTTAATTGAGTGCTGAAAGCTGCACAATTAAGAACACTTTTCTTTCTGGCAGAATCAGCACAACAAGTGTGTCATCGATATGTAGCTCAAAACATTTTTTTCTTCCCAAATCTTCCCAGATTTCAAATTTGTGGGAATTTGTTGTGGAAGCTATGAAGATGAGAGAGCTGCCTGTCTGTTTTATCACCTGAATGTAAAAAAAGATCGGCAAGTGATTTCTGTGCTTCTATGGCTGGCACTCTGAACAGACACTCAGAGCACTCCCCTCCACCACCACCATTGTGGGCGATGTGACGGCACCCACAGTGCCCCAGTTCACTATCAGCTATCAGTGGGGAGGAGAACAGATTAATGAAGCCTACTCATAGACGGGGACTATTAGGAAGTCAAGATCAGTAAAGGCCAGGCGAATGTTTGGCCAAGACTCCAGGATTACACCCCTAATCTTTTCCCAGAGAATCCTAGAGAAACACCCTAGGATTTCTAATGACTTTGGAGAGTCACGACCTCGGTTTTAGGTCTCATCCAAAGGGCACTGCATTTTTTAACAGAATAGTGTCTTAACCACTATACTAGTGCATTAGTACCCACACAGACTGCATGGTGAGCACTTCCTACTGGTCCCACTAACACCTCTTCCAGCAGCAACCTTAGCTTTTCCCAGGAGGACTCCCATCCAGGTACTGACCAGGCTCACAACTGTGTAACTGCTGGCTGTAAAGAAAAGAACTGTATGTATGAATGTAATGAAACATAACTGTAGATATTTTTAATAAACTAAATCACTAACAGCTGATTCAAAGAATAAGACAGTGAGCAAAACTAGAATACTAACATGTCAGTGTTTTTCTGCACTTTGAGTATTGTTTTCTTCTACCAACCCTTACTTGATTGTCCTTCATTATTCTCTAACAGCAAGACCACTCTAATTTGGTTTTCCATTTCAGTGTATTTGAATCCTGTTGTTGCATAATTGGAATATAATGCGAGGACTGTTTTAGCACAGCAATTTTCAAAGCAAGCAACTTGATTTGATATTTTTTAAGGTTCTCCTCTTTCGTTTCTTTCTACTTTATGCTGCATGCCTTAAAAAATTGGTATTGCGTAAGAAACCCACTATCTCTCTTTTCCAGCCCTCTGTCCTATTGTCCTCAACTTAATAAAGAAGTACCTTAGCACTAAAGTGGCACCCAGGGCTTTAAAAACAGCTTCAGTTATGCCTTTGCCTAAAAAAACAAACACGGCTCATAACAACTTAAACAATTTTCATCCTACAATATATCTTATTTTAGAAAATGCTGTTGCAATACAATTTAACAATCACCTCATTACACATACTATTTCTTCTTCAAATCCTTCCAATCTGGTTTCAGGCAGTTACACAGTATAGACACTATAGTATAGACCGCCCTTCTTAAAGTTACTATCTTATTTTGGTTGCTGATTCTGGATCTCTATCCTAATTCTCCTAAACCTAAGTGCTGCTTTTGACATTGTTAATCATCACATTTTACTCTCCCGTCTTCAGACGGAATTTGGAGCTTCTGACATTGTTCTTAAATGGTTCACCTCTTATCTAACTGATTGCTTACACTTAGTTTCTTGTGGGGATTATGGTTCATTAAGGCTGGTGTTCTCCAAGGTTCGATACTGGGCCCCCTGCTAGTCAGCATTAACATGTGATGCTCACTTGGTCAGATATTAAAATCACATGGTCTGAATTATCACTTCTATGGTGATGACACTAAAAGCTATGCCCAAACTAAACTTGAAATTGAAGTACTGTAGCTGTCTCTGCACTCTCTGATATATCTCTGATATAAAATCCTGTATAACTGAAAATGTCCTTCATTTAAACTGCGACAAGACTATGGTCATGCTACTCGGCACCTCCTGTCACCAATGCAACCCAATGCAGTAACCCTAACTGTTAGGAAGACACTGTGGTGAATTTAAATCAAAATAAAAGAATTTAGGAGTAATATTTGATCCTGTCTTGACTTTTGACTCTCATGTGAAGAAAATTGTAAAAACATCTTCCATCTCAGAAATATCACCAGACTGTGTCCTATGATGATATTTCAGAGAATCACCAACCCTGAATGCATCCAGCCTCAAAACCTTTCTTTTCAGAAAGGCTTTTACAGTACTTAGTTCCTGTCTGTGTACAGTATGTTCGATTTTGTAAAGATCATTTATCTTCTGCACTTCAAACTGCTTGGTTTTTTCATTTGTGCTTATTTTGTAACTCACTGTTCTTGTAAGTGTTTTTTCCTTTTGTTTTTTCTTTCACACCTGCTGCAAAACACTTTGAGATGCTACTTTTAAGGGCAATAATATAAAATAATATTTAGAATAAAAGTCTAACATAACCAAGTCCCACAATTCTAGATGTACAGTATACTGACAAAAAATGTTTAAAAAAATATTTTAATTGGCAGCACTGTATGTTGATATAAAGCAGAAAAATCTGTCTGCTTTATAAAATTGTAGAATTTCTTTGGTGATGGATAATTTTAGTTTTTACAGTTAGGAAGAAAGGCTACAAAGGAGAGAAGCCATTTGCATCACATATGTCATTTGCTTTTTAGTAGCTAATTGGCCAGAAGTCACTACTTCAGAGATGCGTTAAAGAAAGTACCTTATTCCAGTCTCCCTCAGCAAAACTCTTCACAACAAATTAATGAGAAGAATGAATGAAATGGTCTCCCTTTGTCTGTAACCTTCTTAGGTTTTTACTTCACATGAAGCATCATTTCCTTCTGCTTCATTCAAGAAACAGCAGTTTCAAATGCAAAGTACTTTTATTATGAATGAAAATGTTGAACAACAGGCTACACATTTTCATGTCATTTTCATTTAGAAGAATGTCAAATGTCATCTGTAATCATAGATAAAATGAAAACAAATCAGGAAATTAGAAATGAGGTGTCCAGAAGGCCTCTCATTTCTTTATTTGCGGATCTTCAATTTCAGGTTAGAGTGGTCTAAGTTTAAGTGGCATGAAGCTGTGTGGCTTCTTTTTCAGTGGATGATATGTAGCTCAGTATGACACCAGTGTTAAGCCATGTTTTCACAGCTGTTCTCAACAATAATAATCACTTTCCCAGAAATGCTAAGTGCTATAGAAACTTGTGTATATTGAATTATTGCAATGATTAAACATGAGAGCACTAAAAACAGCAAGCCTGATGACCCAAGTCTGTTTAGTTACTTATTATCTAGCCAATACCGCGGCTAAAGACTCACTGGTCAGGTGCTTTATTTTAATTGTGGAAAAATGGATAAAGCTAGCAGATTTGTCATGGTTTTGATGTACTGTACACCTACGGACTTGTATTTAATGTCGATGCTTCGATTCACAGACTACGAAATGCAAAACGTTCAGTTATCATGCAAAGTATCTTAGTTAAATGCAGTTCTTATACAGTATATTCCATATTCAATATTCTTCTATATTGCATATTTCAGTGATTAAAAAAGGTATGGGTCACCAATGGCATGATCTCCAAGGAAGGTCAATAGCTTACAACACTTCTTTTTCTAGTATGATGTTCTCTGTTAACAGCTAAGTACCTCTCTAGGTCTAAGCACTTTCAAATTGTCATGCCAATGACTCTGATTTATTTCTGTAAATATGAAAATACATAGTATTGCAGGAAATTTGAAAGTGGAACTACAGTACATCAGCATGTGGTGGCTGCAAAGCAACAAGTAGAGATTAATTACCCAGTGAAAAGTAGAAAGAAGAAAGAAGAAACAACTTTTGGCTGTAGAGACTACACTTGAAGAGGACTCTACATCCGAAAAATTGCATTTCTCCTTTCTATTCTTCAATGTGGAATTAACTTTTTATTTGTTCCTTTCCAATAAATGATCACCTATAAGGAAAGAGCTGAGAAAAAATATTATAATAATAATTTTCACAAAACCTTCCAGCTCTCTAGGGCCTATGTGGCCGCTGGACGCATGATTATGACTTTATTATAAAGGTTAAAAATATTTCTTAATTAACATTTAATTTAGAGTTAAGACCTAAATTACGACAATTTCAGACTGAATACCTTCTAATCAGTACACTAAACCTCAAAACTATTTGACCATTAAATGGTCATACAGTATATTCAACCACTGCAAAATATCTAGTGTGCACGTTATACTGTAAAACTAAAGTTTGGAAACTCCATAGTCCCTTAAACATAACTTTTAAAAAGTCAACAGAATGTATTTCTGCATAAGCTTGTTTTAAAGGATTCTGAGTTAAAAGTTTAGAACGATAATAATTCAAGACCAGGTTTTTTTTATTTAAATCGTTTAGCGCTCTGGTGTATTGTACAGTTATGGTTGTAAGCGACCAGGTTCAAACAAATCATGGAGCAGCAGCCTCCACCGCAATTAACACGTTAAAACAGCTCGTAAATCACGCGCTACTTTGCTTAAATCGTATTTATTTAGACTACCTGACTTAGTACAACCCATTTTTAAGAATGCTTTCTTTTCATCCAGAGCAGCGAAGAAATCAGTTGATACGTTTATTAAACTATATCAAATAAACGCAAAAATAAAACACTCACTAGTCTTTATATATATATGGAAAATAATTAAGTAATGAAACAACGTTTATCTTCTCGCCTTTTCAGTGTATTTGCATAATATGTACTGTACATACAGTAATACTACCGAGGAAAAAACAGAATTATTTGTTTATACTGTACTATAAAATACTGTATATATAACAAATACAATCATGTGAATTATTAAGTAGAGCTATGCTGTTTGCCGGTTTTAACATTTTTAAAACAATTAACTTATAATATTATAGAATATTAGCAGACCACCCTTTACAGTATCTTGAACACGAATAAGAACACACAGCCCACTAATTTGGATGCCTACCTGTTCAGTGCGGTCAGGCTCATTCGATGCTTTTCAATGAATTGAGTGGTTCCAATGTTCTTTTTATAGGGGAGAAAAAAGTCCTTGTCTCGCCGAGTTTAAACAAACTCCTCCTACACAACACCTCCAAATAAGATTAAGAAGAAAAGATGTTTGTGTAATATTGTTGTTATTGTTTGCTTAAAATAATAATAATAATGATGATGATAATAAATGTAAAGCCGCTATTTTATAGCCAAAAATTAAGCAAAGAAACAAAAAAACTCTTTTACAATTTATGGTTTTATCTGAGTAATCCCCCTTTCTAATCTAATCTAAAAAGCCTTTATTTATAAGGAAGCTGTCTGTGATCATTTCAGAGTAATTTCCACATAAATCCAGTTTTAGTGCAGGAAAGCATCCAACTCAAAGCAGTTAGTCCCAACCTTAGGAAGTTTGCATCCAGCCCTCTAAAGCCATCCAGCGCACTTTCTCTGCGCGCATAAGGCTGTAAGTCCCACCTCCCCGGAATGCTTGCCAGAGTGTTGGAGACAAGACCTGTCGTGGATCTCTGCTGGAACAGCTTGCTCGAATTGAAGCCTCTGACGGCAACTTTATTTTCTGAATATTGACTCTTCATATTGTGTTTAACAAAATCAGTAAACACGAGAACCAAAGACTCGCCTTTTGTGTTAGAAACCTGTCATATTGATTTGATACGATGGTACTGTATACATTTTTACCTCTTAATCGAGCCTCTGCTGCTGGAGTTGTAATGTTTTACACGCTTCATTCAAAACTGGAAATATCCACGCTTTTTGTCTTTATCAGCGTTCCAACATATATAGCAAGGAGAGACTGTTTTGCAAGATATATGTAGGAATGTTTGTTTGTATTAACTGTATAAAGGAATGTATTATAAATATGATAGTTTGACAGTCATACAGTTTGTCTGTGTAATATGTAATATGTTTTGCACAGATGATTTCTTGATGCATCTTCGTTGCTCTCCAGTTCCAACAATGTTCATCCTACACACACAAACCCCCATCAAGATACTATACAAATCTGAGTTCCCAAGCAGAGATGCTTCCTCAGGAGTCAGGAAAGATTGGAACAGGAAGTGTGGAAGGGTAAACGTTATCCTCCTCATCTCTTAACACCATGACAGCCTGCTGAGATTGGATAATTTTCCATTATACATATCTGGCTGGCAAAGGCCATCATCACACTGGTATTGCCCCCGATCCCTATCCTTCGCTTTGCAGTTCTTAACAGAATCATTATGCGAATCTAGTTTGGATTGCTCTTTGTCTGACCCTTCACCTTAGACTAATTTGCCAAGGGTAGCCTTACCAGGAGAGCAAAGCTCCTGACATTATAACTCTAAGCCTCCTTGGAGCACTCAAGCCCCTTCACCACAGTAAGGTCATGATCCCCCATTACTACACCCGCTGTACCATACTGTTGTGGTGAAGTGGGAGCTGAGTTTTCAGACAAAGCTCTTGGTTTTCTGATCAATCTATGTCTCTTTCTTCACCTATGGTCACACAAGCTATGGGTAGTGACCGAAAGGATGAGATCAAGGGTACAAGCGGTGAAAATGATTTTTCTGTCTGCAGTCTCGGAGACCGTTGGAGCCTCACCAGGTGTAAGTGGTTAGAAAATGAGATGAGGTGAAATATCTTCCTGGCAGAATGCGCCATCACTGGAATTTGGATATCTGCTTTGCCATAGGCACTAGCTCCACGGTCGCTGTGTGTCCAAGTTTGTGTGAGTATTTTTATTATTGTTAAAGCTTGGGTGGATGCTTTTTTAATTTATACACATTTGGGAGAATAACCAAAGGATTGTGCTTATACATTTCTAGGTAAGTATTATGTTTTGTCCCAGAATCCATAGCCAACTTATCTGACTTAGACAGTATGATTCAGTTGATACAGTACATCATTTAAACATTTTCAGTGAGTAGCTGATTACTCATATGTTAGATCAGTGAAAGTATTTGCACAAGACAACCGTTACCACTGAGCAAACACCAATGGACTCAATTCAGAAATTGATAAAGTTGCAATTCAGATAACCTGCTTTACAAAAAATACAAACCTCAGTATCTGCACGTACTGTAATTTGGCTTCTGATAGTAACAGTACAGGTAAGAGATCTTCCAATTAACTTAATGGAGGTGAGGAAGCCATCACCAGCATCAGAGCAAAACTTTAGGCCAGACATTTCAGTAAAAGTGGACATCCGCATTCTGGTGGTTCATTTTAAATAACAGACAAAATGCTTTTACAAAAAAATTAGGTGGCCGGGGTTTGTAAAGTTTATAAGTAAAGTTGAGTCAGAGCTTTCCTCAGCCTTCAGAAGGCAATAGGAGTACTAGGTTTAAGACCTTGAGCCAAATGAGAAAAGTGAACATAGCAGGATAGTGAGGTGGGGTTGGACATTTACCCCTGAAGGAGATGATGATCAGGCCAGACCCAAGCCAAGGTGTATCCATCAGAGTAGGGCAGACCATTCACCATTCATTATGGAAATCAGTACAGCATTGATTGAGCTCTGGGAGTACCCTTGGTCTACCCCACTGATCCTGATGAGGATAAAAGAGTCTTGGTACAGTATGTGCAGAGCATTACTACCTTAAAAACACTACAGTAAAATATTTGTTCATCTTACAATGTAATTGCCAATATCCTGCATAATATTGCATCAATGTGACATTGAAGGGATATAAAACTATAAAAAAGGCAAAAAAAAAACTAAAGGAAAGCAAAAATTCCAGAACGTTAATCAAGGGAAGTTTTAATGAACCTGTGATGTTTGCATGACACGCCCCTGCAATTATTCCATGTGGAAGTCCTTGCCCCCTTGGAAGCCAGCAATTCATCCATCTTTATGGCCATGGACTACTTCACAAAAGAGCCCAGGGACTTGATGCTGCCTGATTGGAGAACCACCACACTTATGCCAATGCATCTTCTAAGCTGGCAGCTCCAGAAGAACTGCATAAGGACCAGGGCCACGACCAAGGTGTGGAGAGCCAAACCTGAAGCAAACCTGAGCCAGCTGGTTGACAGGAGCATTCGTCATTGTTGACTGGACTTTTATCATACAGATCCACAATCCACTATTTGCTTAGACAGAAACTGACTGTCATTCCTCACTTGTTGTTACATCTTCGCTGCTGTTCAGTTCCGGTTGTGTTCCTACTGTACAGTATTTGTAATTTTCCTGTAGATGATTTGAATTGAATTAACATTTATTTCCACAAAGGGAATTTGTCTTGCACACAAAGAGCTCGCAACACATAATACAATACAGCATCAGTACAATACCATTATACCAACAACAGTTAACAACATTGCTCAGACAGAACTCAATCCAGTATCATAACAAACAATTAACTGGTAAAGTGTCTAAAACAACAACAAGATCCTTTCCCATATCCAAACAATATTTTCATTGTTCAACAATTGAATGTTTTCAGGTATAATGAAGTACTGTAAATGCCCTCTTAGTCTTTATCCAGGGGATTTGGTACCTCATTGTAGAGGGTAGGAGAGTATATTCTAAAAGGAGTGAATGAGAGGGCTCTTTTTTAAGATTTTGTGTGCAATTTTAATAATATGAGCATGGTTGGCAGTCTCCCTTGAACTGGACCCTTTAACTTCAGTAGGGCTGGCAGTGATCGAATGGGTACTCTGAGTGTGTGTGGGGAATTATACTAGTTCTCTGTACTCCACTGTAATAAATAGGGCTTTAATCACAATGTGGGCATAGTGACTTGAGCATTATTTATTACTATTATTTCTTGATCAGAAGTTCCAGTTTCTAACCCCTGAGAAGCTACAGGACTTGTAAGTTTTGCATATGAATTTCTTATGATAGATGGCTAAACAAACTAACTGAAGGCTGAAGGAGTGGATTTTTTCAGTAGTTGTCAGTAGAGAGGAATTCAAACTTTCTTTGAAACACTTACAGTATATACAGCAGGTAAACAGACAAAGGAAGTTCTCTATAACAAATATTATATTTCTTCTTGGTTTAATAAGTTGATATCCAGTGTAATTGTGACATCCAACAATAACTGAAAAAAGGTCAGTTGAAATTGCTATGGGTGAAGTTTGTTGAGATTATTGTAATTCTTCAAAGCCTAGTCACACCTCTCCTTGAAGTGCTCATGTTACATTTGTTTTGTAGAAAGTCTGATGTTTTTTTTTTTATGAAGTTGTTGTTTTAACACTTACAGCTCCACCTTTTTAATAATAGATTGCAGATAATAACCCTTAATTATTTAGTGGTAACCTTAAGTACAATATTCTCATCTTCTTAGTCATTTTAGAAAAAGATGTTAACACTTTCTTGTAAAAAGGTTAGTAATTCTTGGAATTTCCCATTTCCAGTTATCGGTGTTTTATGAAACACATACTTTTTATTACACTACATTTTATGACATTAGTAATAGTGCACCATTCTTAAATTTGCTACTTATAGATTCATGTATGAAACCATTAAAAATTTTGAATTTTGAAAAACAAACACAAACAAAAGTAACATCAGCTTTACTTTATTGAACCAAAGCTGAGTTGAACAATGTCTTTTGTGCAAAGTAATGTATATGTTTCATCGTGATTATAACTTTTTAACTCATTAGCCTCTGATGTTAAGTTCAGGTAGAATTTCCATTGAAAAATAAAACAACATTAAGTTATTAAGAAGATATGAACAAAAATGTAATTAGGTGCTGAAATGTATTTACATCATAAATTGGTTTTTAAAATAGTGCATGGTAAACTCTGCATCTTAATTACCATACATTTTTTACAAAATTTTGGGGATCTGTCCAAGTGGCAATTATAGTAAAGTTGTGGTTCTTTTAATGATGGCATAAATTGTATTTATCAGATACATCTTCAAATTAATGCCTTAGTAAACATAATGTATCTCACTTGATAACTTAATACTTTGTGATCATGGGAGAAGCCTTTGAGTTATTATGCTACCTTACAACTTCCTCTACAACATATGATTTGAGTATATTGTAGGTTATATTTGCATGACTGCAAATTAGAGGATGTGTCTCTAATTTGTCTTTTGAACACAATAACCTGAGACAGTAAAGAATGTCTATACAGTAGGTCTCTTCTTTATTTCAATACAATTGAGATTCATTAAAAGGCTTTCTAGGCAGTATAATTTAAATCAATTAATAATCTCTTTGATTTCCAACTTGTGAACACAATTACACAAATTATCTTTTCCATGAAATACTTTCATTCCTCTCACTGAAAACATTGAGTTTTCTACTTGCCTTATTTTGTATTTGATTCTACTTTTCAGGAATTATTTCAAGGCAGCTCAGATTTATAAACTTGATGTTGTGTAATAAAACATATTTTTAAGGGACTAGACTAGATTTTCACCCTTCATATTTAAAAACATTGCACATCTGGCAAGACATTATTCAGGTATAGATAACTAAATATTTGCATTTGTAAATATGGATTTGGAAAATTAGCTAGACATTTATTTGGATTTATGAGCAGAGTAGTAAATTTTGCTTTGCAACAGAATGCTTTGAAAGTTGAACTGTGGGTCATAGTGTGAGACTCTCTCTAGTAAAGGGTCTTTCTGGGAAAACCTATCGGTCCTAAATTGCAGCATCTGCTTTTGCTGTTCTCACAGTTAACTCGGTGTGAAATTTGAGCCCAAATAGTTAAGTAAGAACTCCATTTCTTTTTTAATTGAAAGATTGCAGCTTTCAAGAGGGGCTGCTTAGGAATTTGACATCTAGGGACCTAGAAAGTCCACTTTGTCATTAAAGATTGACTCTCATGTGAGCTATATGACCTTGACCCTAGAGCACTGGGGTCAGAAGGCTGTCTATTAGGCTTTGTTTAATGTTTGTCTTCAATTAAGGTGAAACCTGGAGAAAAGGCTTAGCTTGTTAGATGCCAGAGCCAAAATACCAGAAAGACTCTCCACTTGGGGAATACTTTGGCCCTTTAAAACTCTGTCTGTCTGCCCTGACAATTATTTATTGATCTCCTACTCAGCATGCGAGCCTATGAGGTTTTGAGCTACTGCGTTGCTGTGGTGGCTCAAGGGTATGGTGGAAAGTGGCGTGCTATCGACTAATAAAGACCAGGAAGGTTTCTAATGAGTTTTGGCCCGCTGATCAGCCCCAAAGAGATTATGTGCTGTTTACACCAGAGTTGGCCTCATATAAACCAATCTTGCATGACATGGAATCATGCTAGAAGTGTTTTAGTAGCTAAAACCAAAGACATTCTCTCAGCTAAATTGTTCTTTACTATTATGAATTATGACTGTTTGTTACTCCTTTTCCCAAGGGTTTGAGAAACTTTTAATGATATTTTTGTGAAGGCAGAGACAGGCATGCCTTTGTGACGCCAACAGCAACGTATCTGTGTCGCATTTCCTTTTCTATCCCACGACAACCCTGCTTTACAGTAATAAGGAGGGACACCTCCCATCTCTGTGGCTGTGTCTTCACTGCCTGCGTTGCTAGCTTTACTGAAAAAAAGTTCTTACTTCTGATCAAAATAGAACTGTTCAATAACTTACCTCTTCAGTTTTCTGACCAGTGCTTTTTCTTAATGTTTTATGTTGCATATTACAAATCTAAATTAAATGGAGCTGGTAAGCTTTTAAAATGTAAACAAATTTACATGCTAGATGAATCATCCTCCAGCTGATTCGAATGATACTTTAATTAAAAGCAACATACCCTGTGTTTGTTGTGGTTTCAGTTTTCATTTTAGAGAACTTCAAGATAAGGAGTGCACTAAGGAAACAGACCCAGGAACAGATGAACAGCAGAGCTCTCTGGGGCTGTTCGCAGAGCTTAAATGAAATGTTTAGAAATGGACTGTGGGCTTTCCTTATTCCAGAATGTTACGACCCCAAGTGTCTAGGGGAAAAGGGGTGTAACATTTAGGATAATTCTAAACAAACTTCCTGAGCTTTGCCCACTAATCTACACTGCAAAAGCAGTGACCAAACCTCCTTAGGCCAATGGAGTGATGTGGCAATTCGCTCGAATGCACCAAAGTATGAATCAACTTCCGTCTCCCTAAACAGAGGAACTAAAGCAATGTGCTTACTTACATCAAAGGTGGTAGAGAGTGGATCTTGCAAAGGAGACACACTAGAGGCCTCGGAGCTTAACCTCTTTCTCCGCCTCGATCTCCATCTTACGAATTGCAAGGCGCAAGTCAAATTCTGCCTGGCGTACTTGGGCTTTTTCCTGCGCCTCCATGTGCAAGCGGGCCAAACGAACTTTCAGACGAGTATCGCTTTTTGACCTGGTGGAGACCGGAGAGAACGGTTCAAAGGGAGGCAAGGTGGCCTTGACCTCAGCCCCCGCTAAGTCTTCAGCCACCCCCTGCACCTCGTCCTGTTCTTCCACCATCATAGCAGGTTTAGCACCAGCCCCAGGAGAACCGGCGTCCTTGCTCGTTAATGCAATGACCTCTAACGCCACCAACCTATCCACCACAGCTCTCTTGATGTCCCTTTTAAGAGCTTGCGTCGAAATCTGAATCTGGAAGTGATCAGCAATTTGGCGCAATTCATCCTTCCTACACTTATCCAGCTGCTCAAAGGAAGGTTCCTCCACAAACTTTCGCAAATCAAAAGTAGCCATAATTACATTACCTTGCCAAAACACAATCCACAAATCAAAATCCTGTACCAACACCAAAATTCTGCAACACAAAAAAAAATCCTTAGGACGGGAATTTGATATCCCGGACGAGCCCCCAATAATGTTACGACCCCAAGTGTCTAGGGGAAAAGGGGTGTAACATTTAGGATAATTCTTTTGGAAGCAGGGGGGGGTTTTGGTGAGGGACTAGGAAGCATGATAAGGGTAAGGAATTAGAGTGGTGCCAAAGGAAAGAAAATAAACAAAAATGGAGCTGGCTAGGACAGTGAGGGAAAGCTAATCTGACTACAAAAGAAACCCCGAAACACACGGTCTTCGGCGTCTTCAACACCCTAGCTAACCTGCACTGACTACCCAAAACCATACAAGACAAACGGCACTCACCCGTACTAAACTAGTGTACTAATACAAAATCAACTAAGTGTGTAAGTGTACCCAACAACCTAAACTAACCTTATATACAAAAGTTCACACAAAAACACAAGTGAACCAGGAAGACAAATAAGGGAAAACAAGAGTAATAAATAGGAGCAGGGTACAAAAAGAACACAAAAGCTGAACATGTAACACTGGGGCAAGGTAATGACAAAACAAGGATGAACACACAAAAAAACGAAAGTACAAAGAAACTAACGTAAAACCAACAAAACAACAAAGCCAAAGCTATATGAAAATACACACACACAAAGCAAAACAAACCAACAAACGAAGCCGAAGCAATAACCAGGACCGAAGCGATAACCAAAACCGAACAGGACCTAAGTCAAACGAAAGGCCTCTCCTTTCTGAAAGCCTCCATGTTATATAGTGAATAAGATGTGTTCTGATTGGCTGAGGCTAATTAATGATGACATCATACTGAAACAGTGGAGTGATGGTGGGCCAATGGGGAAGGGAGAACAATCAAGGGTCAGCAGTGTGGAACATAGAAAAAACACACACACAACACACACTGGGACGTAACACAGAAGAACATAAACTGAAAGGTGAGAATTTTGAAATGTCTTGGAATGATCAGTGATTAGAATGATTTGTTATTCTGCTAAGGTCTCAAGAACCTCTTTCGCTTTTATGGTTTTGCAGATTTTGACAACACCTTATCCTCTATACACAGAATCTTTAAGGTAACCTAAATCTCAAAGCACTTTCCTTTTCTTCTTAATCCAACAGAGGGCCACAAAGAGCAATTCCTGAAGATCTGCTTCAACAAGGCTTCTTGTAAACAAGCATTGAGGATGGAAGTCATTCCAAATGTGAACAGAACTCATTTACTGTACCAATAAAATCCCAAGTAAGCTGTCATTAGCAATCAGAAATAGACCTATTTGCGGGAGCATAATAAATAAAATAATGAAACCTCTGTCTAGTCCGAACAGTAAGCTTAATCTGATTAATCCTTTCAATGTAAAGTTCATTTGTAGAAGATCCCTGGAGTCTATTCAAAACAATGTGGGCACATTTGCATGTTGTACTAGTAAGAGCTGAATAAAGGAAAAAGAAAACTATGACAAAATGTCTGCTTGTAAATCATACTCGAATGCTGCAGACATCTACTGGGGCTACTATATTAAATGTAGTGCATGGTCATTCTATGTGAATAAGGAAAACAATTAATTTTCCTTCTGAAACTTTTAAAGACAAATGTATTAAAGACAAAAGGCAATGTCACAAAGATTGATTCTGTCCATATTGTTTTTTTAAGGTGCTTGTCCTAGTTTTTTAGGAACCACCATAACTACTGTCCACCAGCTTAGAAAAAGGTCACTTCTTAGAACAATGTGATCTTTGGTCTTCTGTGGCGAGCAGTCTAAGGAGTCCAGGGTGCCTCTCCAAAGGTAACGTTGCTGTCTGGTTCATTGTATCCTTCATTATACAGTTCCATAGACGCTCATCTCAGAAAGTCTTTTGATAAAAAAGCAGAATTGTAAATCAAAAGATTTACACAGCTCCCATACTTCCAAATATATCCTGGTTTTCTTTGAAAATGCTTTAAAATGATAAATTCTCCATTGTGTAGCAAGTGATGAGGATACCAACAGTGCTGGAACTTAAAAGTCAACATTTTATGATTCTTCAAATATCTAAAATAATTCCCTTGTGTGAGAGAGACAAAAGGCTCTGCAATTCTAATTTGTGAAGACAGAGCATTGTCTTTGCCATATTGAAAAATAAAATTATGGATGTGAATCAGCCACATATGTATATTTCTGCACAAGTTTGAAAATGTAACTTACTGTATGTGTGTTTGAAATCCAGTATTTTTCAGAACTGAGGTTAGAGAAACTATTATTCATATGAGACAGTCTAGGTTAAATAGCAGGCAGATGTAATACAAATATTTCTAATCATCCTAAATAACAGCACACCTAAGTAAGGATAAAAAATGAGGTAATTGAATGACAGTGAAGGAAATGGTTTTTCAGTTTTAAATGTAGACAGACTTTTATCCCTAAAAATTCAATAATAAAAGCCTTGAGGTGGTTTGAATAAAGAAACTGTCTAGGGGGTTTTAAGGTTTATCTTCTTAGGAGGTTATTCCATCCTGTGCAACTGTATTTAAATTGATCTCAGAATTATCTCTATTAATCTTTTAAATGCAATTTAAATCTTTTTGTGAATTTTAAATCTTTCGTGGAAATGTGTACCATCCTATGGTAGAACATCAGACCCAATAAATGAGTCATTAGGTGTACTGTAATTGACCTTTCTGTTCTTTTATATGTTTTAAAAATGAATATCATTAGTTTTCCTAATCCACCGCAGGTGAAAGTTAATTCTATTCTTGCAGATGTATGTCTCCACAGTGTACCATACAGAAAAAAAACAGAAGCATCTTAAAAAAAGAGCTAACTTTCATGCACCATGACTTTGCATGCTGATGAAATTCACAGCTGATTGAGATTATGGCCAGGGATTAACTCTGGGGAAAGGCAACAGATTTCACAAGCAGAGAGGTACAAAAGCAAAACCAGGCTCCACCGCAAATGTGTCTGTGCATCTGTAATGAAAGAAGTCAGTCCAAAAAACCAGCACAAATAGGCCTAGTCACACAGAATACCCCATAGGACACAATGTGTGGATGCAGTTTTCACACAGGCGTAATGTTGCATTCATTAACTGTGGTGATTTCTTAACCTAACAAAGTAAATAAGTAAGATCATTTTTCACAGTAGCATGCTTTAGAAATGGCTAGTTTGGTTGGAAACGATTGTCACCACATTAGGGACTTCGAAAACACCAAAGATACTTGTTTTTAGATTCGCTTTTATTGATATGGGGAACTTTAAAAACTGTAATACTCCACCATAATTACCATTGGTTTATTGCATGCCATGCATAGAGCAGTAGTCACATTTACCAGGACGTTCATGTAAGATCTGGGGGCTGGGGCTGGAGGTGTGTAAGGATATACAATCAAGTACTTCACGTGAGAAAAGTGTTTGAAATGAGTTCAGTTCACGATTGCGAGGAAGGGCTGGTGGTTCTCACATGTGGCTTTGATTAGAGACAGAACACCTACATTTATAGTTGGCCTGCTGTAAGGTTGATCTCAAACGCTCAGCTTTCTGTATAAACAATTAAGGAGTAAAAACCCTAGAGTTACCCAAATGATTATCATGTGGTTAGGACAGTTTATTGCAACTGGGCCCTGATACGAAGAAGCTTGTGAAAACGAAGGCTCTTGTTTGCTTCCTTTTTTCCTTTCGCAGACAGTATGATCACTTTCTGGACAAGAACAAGGACGCAAACAGAACAGGTTCTTATTAAAGGTGTACTGTATGCTGACCCTGAAAGGATAAGTATATGTTCACCTTTTTCCTGCATAGTTGTAGGCCATTGTCCCTAAATGAAGAATATACTGTATTTTGTCTAAATAAAAGATAACCACAAAAGCACCACTCACCATCTCTTGAGTTAGGTCTTTAGATTTATCCTGTTTTAGCTGTTTAATAGTATAATAACTTTTTATTTGCAGGTTATGTCAAGTGAACCTTTTGGGCAGTCATAGACAGATGATGGTTTTTATTGTCATTCCTAGAGGATTTTTTCATTGACTTGTAAAAAGATGCAATGTCCTATAAATGCCTAATGGCCTCTAAAATAAAATAACGTTTTATTTTAAATATAAATTACAAGCATGTAATATTTACTTAGGATGGACTATTATATACAATTGACTACTGATTGATTACTATAATCTACAATTTTAAAAATTAGGGATATCAGAATTCTTAGTAGACATGTAAAAACATTTGTGTGTAATAAATGACTAATATAAATATGAATAATACTGTAAGTATCATACATACCTTATAATGACCAATAGCCAAACCTAATACCAATCAATCAAATTGATATTAATGAAATATATAATTTATTCATGAGGCAAAAAAGCTTAGTTTTTTAATTTACAAACTCCATAAATGATTTAAAAATTAAATTAAAAAGGATATTTTTCTGCAAAATTATTTTATTGGAATTCTATTTCTGTATATTTTAAATGTTTCACTCTGTTTTAACAATTATCCATCCACCCATTTCCTCACCACTTAATCTAATACAGGGACACAGGAAACCTGTGCCTATCCCAAACAAGTATTAACAATTATAATAGTTATAGTACTTTTTGATTTTGTGCAAAAGAATGCACAAATAAAGAATTCCCATCAATTCATTTGCAAATCATAATTGTCTCCTGTATTATATAACAATAGGTATTAACAAAACTAATCTTTTAAACATACATTAAAGAATGTTTGGCATTTCAAAACAAATGACCACTTTCTTTAAATATATTTTGACCAAATGGGAAAATATCTAAATATACTGTACCACCCCTTAAAAAACAAATAACTACATAACTCTACCCACACATGAATAAACAGGGCAGGATTCCGTTTGCAGTTCCCAGTCATGAGGGTGTAGTCTGAAGAGTCTTACCGTTCAAGAGGTTTGAAAGCAGGCTATTGCAACACTAATTATTTTTTGAGGAAAGACATAAGCAGTCCTGGACTCCATCCCTGTGTGGTTATGTTTTCTCCTGCTGGCCAATGAATTCAGAGTGAAACATGTTTCCCGTACTTCTGAAGCTGCCAGAGCACATTGTGTTAAAGTAATTTAAAAAAAAAGAAATGCTGCATAGCAATGCTGTTATCTTGAAGCATTGTTTTTTCTTGCTTTTGCATAACGATAGTTTTTAGTCCACATCAACAGAATTAGTTTTATAATGTTGGTTATGTAATACATCAGCTTAGAGTGGCGCATATGCCTTTTATTTTTTGTGATCCATCTGGGTTTTGTGAAGGTTTCTTCCTTTTATATGTAAAGCCTTGACACTTTGATAACCTGTTCTTTGAAGAGGTGAGAGTACAGAACTCTTTCTAAGTTCAGGGAAAAGACAAAATTAGTTTCCTTCTCATCATCTCACCAATCAGTTAATGCATTAATCACTTATTCAATTAAAGAGGGAGGCAGATACACATTCCTTGGTGTAACAGGGCATGTGGTGTTATGAATTTGATACAGTTATCCTTGCGATAGCGCCTAAATACCCTAGGACCCTAAGATACTGTACATGGTCAATTCTTCAAGACCCAGCCTTCAGTCATAACTTGGTAGTGTGTTATAGTTTTCTACAGTGGTGCCGTGACTCAGAAAGTAGGTTTCTGCCAGTCGATACCTGAAGTTACTGTGGAGGTATGTGGGGAAGAAGGGCCACTTCATTTGATTTCTTCTAATTGTTATGCAGTTCTACTGTTGTTTGAAATAGCAATACCAGAGTGAAGGTTGGTGAGCTCTCATCCAAAGCGGTTAAGGAGGCCATGAAATTTGTCCTGCATTTTATTGCTCATTTCATAGTGCGTCCTACAAACCTGGCACAGGGTACATTACTCCATGTGAAAAGGGTCCCTTCAACAATGTGCAAACCTCAAATGTGGTATTTTGTAAAAATACAAAACCTCTGAATAAAACAACATAAGAAATGTACCGTCTTTTTCCTCTCTAGTTTTACGATTTGTGAGTTCCTACTTAACATTATTTATAAGTATACAAAAAACTTGTCTGGAAACCATTGGAAACTGAACATTTTTAGAACTGTTACAACTGAGAGTTTCCAGATTGGCGAATCTTTAAACAGGAGTTCCTTTGTCTTGTGACGCTGCCTCAGACCAGCAGAAAACGTGTTGCTCAGGAAACTACAGGAGACTGTTCAATAAGCAGAGTGCTGTGCTGGGCACTCTTTATCAGAGATTAGTTCTTCAGGATGGCTTTCAAGATGGTGACAAAGAAGCACATTGCTGCCTGAAGAGGTACAGTATGTGAGAATGATTGTAGAGCCAATAGCATTAGCAGCAGTATGTGATTCAAAATATTTATACAGATCAGGCTGGATATTTCAAACAAAAAGAACTTTTAGAACTGTAATTTATTTGTTTGTAAATACAAACACAAATGTGCTGCACGTCAGGTTCGAATACTGTTAGCGTGTAACTTTCTTAGCTTGTACAGTCTTTGATGGACTACTGCAAAATAGGGTCTTAGATCAAATTAATCTGGGACAAAACTGATAGCTTCCCATTCTTGGCACAGGCTGTCGCATTTGGAAGGTTTGGTATAAGACTAAAAAGAACACGTATTGAGGGAAAGGTGTTACAACTTTAATAATCCTGAGATGTTAATTTCTTATAGTTCATTAGATGACATAGCCATAACCCCGAACCATGACTCTGCACTGAGGCTAGCTTGGCAGACTCTTTGACTGGTGAGCCACTTCTAGGTTTTTGCTAATGACAATATACTCATATGACAAATCCATTGTAATCCATCTTTAATGGAGACACGCACTAGACCTTGACTGCCAAGATTTCTCTCTGGGGTGCCCTTAAGCAGACTCAGCCATTCTTTCCAGTGTCAGATATGAGATGCTTATGCATGCAAATATTACAAAATAGACTTTATTAAGGTCATAATTTCTGTCAAAGTCTGTAAGCCAACAGTAGTTAGGGTCATTTTAATACCTCCTGGGTAAGCTGCAGTAGGGCCAGTTTATGAGATTTGCAGCCTCAATGAGAGATGGTTGGAGTTTAATGATGTTTAATGATAGGTTTATGACTCCAAATTGGACTGTTTAACAGAGAACTACATTAATGCCAGACGAAAATATATGTGTGTTCTTCAAATTCATCATAGAGAAGGAAACTTAACGTTAAGCAAGTGGCCAACAAAAAAGGGGAACGGGGGCAGAGAAAAAAGAAAGCAGCACAGGCATTCCCAGTTGTACTCCAGTTAATGGCTAAAACACTTTCTTCTTCAGAAAAGCAGGAAGAGCTGCTCCAAGATGAATTACAGGTTGCACGTTATGCTCACATAGAGACTTTTTAGCACCACCAACATTGTCTGAGATAAAAAAAGTTGCTTTGTGGTTGTTTTTTAAAAGTGTTGATAAGTAGATTGTGCCAGACAAATTGTCCTTTGTGCCCCACAAAATACTAATTAACAAATATGAAGAAAAATAATTACTGTAAAATAGCTAATTGATCCAAGTATCTTATTCGGTCATTTATTGTCAGAAGGTAGGCTATTGGTTTCAAATATATGGCTAGGACATGTATCCCAGTCATCTGCAACCCCTTGAGTTAAAAGCTACTGTACTTTCTATTCGGAGTTTTAAAAGTTCTTCTGCATAGATTACATCTACGTCCTCTGGTCTGTGTTTCATTCTTGGTTCTGAAGACATGCACTGGATTGACTTTGTCAAAGTCTGTAAGGATTTTGAAAACTTCAAAAAATCCCTTCCTATTCTTCTGTATTCAAGACTAAAAGGATTGTTTTAGCTTGCCAGAGTAGGACATTCCTTTAAGCCCAGGAATGTATCTGGTTGCTCCTCTCTGGACTGATTCCAAAACAACAGTATCTTTTTTCCGAATGTGGTAAACAGAATTACAAAACACAACAGAATGATATTACAACACAATTACAGCAGAATGATATTTTAAGAGAGGTTTTTGTAACAATTTGTACAATTTTAACATTATATTTATTTAAAATCTATACCTTAAATGATATATTCCAATACCAGTTGGCCAGTTTTGTTAAAATGTTTTTTATGTATATAAATATAAATTAAATAAATATTTTGAGGATACAAATTGTCCATGTTTTCTTATTTATTGTTTAATGTTTGTTTGTGACTTGATGCTATTTAGTCTGAGTCTTGCTTTGTTTTGCCGAGCCTAAATAATGATTAGAAAATAAGAACTACTGTGGTCCAAATACATATCCCTGTGGTACTCCACTAATTATGATACTCCAATTTTAGTATTCATTCCGTATTGCTTACAAGAATGCTTGTAAGAATGCTTACAAGACAATTAAGCAAGACCAGCCTTTTATATCAATGTTCTAGAGCAGGAGTGAGCAAACTACAGACTGTGAGCCACATCTGGGTCATCTTGCCTGTGGCACATTTCAGAATTGTTAATATTCAACTGTGGTGTTAATTATGCTTGGTGGTAGCTTACAAGATTTTTTGCCTGAAATATATTACTCATATGCACTAGAAAGTGATCTGCAAATAGATGCCTGGATTTTTTTCACCTAGAGGTCAGGTTACCATCTCTACTTTTGTGCTCAAATGTGTAATTGTCAAATGTTAAACAAAATTGTCAGAAAAATAGGCACCCCCTTTCTCAAATGAGTAATTTCCGAAGTTACGAAAAGATGAGAGCAAAGAGTTATTGGCTAAGGACACCCAAATTAATTTTCACAGAAGTCAGATCAAAATACGTCTGATTTGTCAGAAACTATTGTTATGTTCAAGGAATATATCATCAGTCACCTTTTTTCAGCCAAGCATGATTATAATAGGATTTTGTCTTCTTAATGAAGGGAGAGTAAAGCTTCAAAATTATCCATACATTTACAGGCTTTTTAAAATATGTTAGACAACAGTGTACAATTCAGTGTACAAAGGCAAGCTATCTACTGGAATATAAAATTGGGAAACAGAGCAAGCTTTTCATGGATGGAAAGTTTTTGAAAGAATGCTTGGTAGAGACGACAAGATTATCTTGCACTGAGAGAAAAAAGCAAATTTGAAAATATTTGCTTATTGAGTATAACTTTAACTTGCCTTGTTACATCAATTGACAAAGACTTGGCTCATGGGCTAAAAAAGAAAGGAGAAGCTTCTAAGTTTTATTGATTGACATTGGACCTTAGCACTAAAGTTAAGGACACTGCTCAGTCCTTAATAGTTCTTCTTGGAGCAATTATTAAGGTTATAATATCATTTTCTGTGGACTAATGGCCAAAAATGGAGCACTATATTCTATTGTCTTACTAATACAATATGAATCCTAAGCATACCTTCCCTGGATTTTAATTCCACACTTTTACTTTACCCAAGTCTTATGTTTGCTCATTTTGCTACATCACATTGTCTTGATGAACGAGAACAAGAACAATACTTTTTCATGTGTAATCTTTCTATAGTTTAAAATCACCCATGTAATATGAATAGTGTATTTTTTCTACTGCCAGTGTAGACCACTTATCCAAGTTAAATTCAATTTGTCATGTGTCTGCTCACTCCATAACTTTTTCTTTTCATTCCATTAACACTATTTCTGAAAATTAAGCTAATATGCTCTATATATCAGAAAGTAAATTGTTGATATAGATCAAGAAGAGCAATGGGCCTTGGATGGATTCCTGGGGGACACCACTGTTTAATCTGCCCAATGAGAAACTGCACTCTTTAAGATGATACACTGTTTCTTATTTGATAACCAATGCCCAATCCACGCGCAGTTATTTCCTTGACTTCCTATTGCTTTTGATTTGCGATTTAACCTTTGGTGAGGGACATTGTCAAAGCCTATCTAGAAATCTAAATATATTATATTTTATGTTCCAGTATTATCTATGTTGTTGCTTTTTCAAATAATTCTACAAGCTAGTAGAAAAGAGCTAGTAAGAATGCTTTTTTTCTGATCATTCTTCTGACTTGCCATTTCCATAACTTTACTAGTAACATATGGAAGACTGATTGGTCTGTAGTTTCCTTGTTCAATTCTGTCACCTTTATTATAAATCACTGCTCCCTTTCTAAGTGAGAGCATCCTAATTAGGAATCTATGAATAACATCCCTCATTCCTTAAGTATTTCCTTAATTTGAAGTCAATCCACTCCCTTGAAGTAGCATTTACTGTATGAACTCCAAGGTTTTATAGACAACGCAAAGAAATTCATGAATCTGAATACCCCTGTCATTGCTGGGACATCCATTTTTTCTTAAGCACTACACAACTTTAAAGTGATGTCTGTGTTACATTGCAGAAATTACACTGACGGTACAGCAGACACCCTGGCCTTTTTTAAACGAGGAACCAGACAAATGTTCGGAAAGAAAAACAGGTTATGCCATTACTCAATGGCATGAGGCAGGATGTCAGTACAAGTTGTATACAAGACCTGCCTAGTGATTTGTTTTATACCCACATTCTTGGCATTTTTATGATGCATTTTGGAGTTCAACACATGTGAAGGGCGATGGCCCTGCCTTGGTTCAATGTTTGTGTGGGTGCTTTGGAAACGATAAGCTATGTCCAACACTTAATTTTTCCTGTCTCTTGTTTGAGCCATGCTCAGCGGGTCAGAGCTCAAACATTGAGCAGTGATGTCTAAATCTAAACAGAAACAGCACAACAGCCATCCCTCACAATACAGCAAGCTGTGCACCATTGAAATGCTCCTTATGGTGTGCATTGCTCCCTCCCGTTGGTCTGCTCCATGATGAGAGGCAACTTTTTCCATAACTGCAATACAAAGTTTTTCCTAGCTGCTGTCATGGATTCATCCACCCAACAACTAATTGTAAAACAATAATTTGAGCATTTCTGTAACACCACTAACCATTTCATGGAACAAACATTGTGGAAAGATGAATTAGGTGTCGGGAGATGCTTAACAAATGCTTCGGCTTCGTAAGTGAGTTTTTTGTTTGCTCCTGAATCATGCCACGCTTCAAAACAGACAAGACAGTGACAGAATGGTGATTTCAAAACATGCCAGAAAGACTTTCAGCTGTTAGTGTGTCAATAAATAAAGCCTAAGTTCACTGCATGAAAAGAAGGATCTAACTGGACAACAGAAGAAGAGGAGATACATCAGCTCTAGTGATGCTGTTTTTTATAAAGCAATGGACAATTTTAAATGTGCAAATCAGCTATGGGATGACAAAAGCCTGGAAGAGAAATGCAATAGTATACCTTTTCCATTTCAAGGTAAATGCTACAAAAATGTATTTTCTCTTTGTACTGTATGGCCTCCTACGAAATTAACCTGACCATTTCAGGGGCATTGAACTTGTTACAATATCATTAGCTATAGTAAGTGCCTTCTGCACCATTCTGCTATACTTCATTTTGACATTAAGGGTTCCATGTTACTGGTCTTGTTTTTGTTCCTTCATCAACACAGTTGATTGTTAAATTAAGACCTGAGTGTTGTTTCTTTTTTTCCCTTTCAAACGTCATCACTTCAGTCGAGTTTCTCGTCATGCTCTACGTATTACCAACCAGTCACTGACAGCTAGAGTTGTACCAGGACGCAGAGACCCTGATCCCAGAAAACAAAAAAATGTACCTTGATATACAGTACTTAGCAGAAACAAAGCAATGCATATTTTGCCATATTTTTGTCTGCAATTGTGGAATGGGCAGTGACAGCTCAAATAAACATTTGATGACGTTTATTTGAAAATGTACAGTGGTTTTAGGGTGAAACAGCACAGTGAATACTCTTTTTAATATACAGTAGCATAGATCTACTATTGATTGCTGATTCTAGTTTATCCATATATTTATTCTACTGTATTCTACATGAGTTTGGCTTTTGCCACTGTTTATCATGCGCTTTTTACTGTGTTTAATGTTCTAAAAGGACAGAGTAAAAGGACTAAATATTTGAAGTTTCAAACAGAGAAGAACATGGGAAAAACTTAATCCAAATGTCAACTGAACTCACTTTTTCAGAATCAACACTGAAACTGGTACCTGACGAGACACGTGGAAATAGCAGGGAAGTGTATTTATATCTGTGAACAGGAGACACTTCTTTACACAAGTGCTATGGGAGTATGGATCAAGCTACCCAGTCATTTGTTGAAGCTGATGTCCTAGCTTCCTGTCATTTTCAAACTTTCTTATGTTCTTCAGTAGGCTTTTAAGCTGTTCATATCTTATTTGTCTGACAGAAAACAATTAAATTGGACTATTTTAAATATTTCAAGTAGGTGGCTGCGTCAGTTCCAAAGGAACAAGTAAAGGTTTATTCCATGCTGAGAAGAGAAGAAAAGAAACACATTTACTGTAGGCTGTGGAGCCTACATTGGGTGTGACACGAAATATGTACAGTATACAGTTTCTTCTAGTGTTCCTCAAAACTTAATACATATACAGTATATGGATCTCTTATATATATGATTCCTTCTCCACACAATCATTCACCTTAATGAGTTTAGTTTCCATTAAGATTTTGTTGCTGACAATATTCCAGTCTCTATGCAGACTAAATCTGACTTTGGCCTTTAAATCTTTAGTCTTTAAATACTTTAGTATTGTTATTGATACATCAAAAATCAGCACTTTGTTGTCTGTTAAAAGCATCTTGCTGTTCTTTTTGACTTGATTCTGTCTTTCGAGACTCAGATTAGAAATGTCACATACTGTACTGTAAGTGTCAGTGGCTAAGCTATCTCAGGGGTGCACATGGAAGTCATGAAAATATAGGCCTGACACAAAAATAAAGTGTAAAAACTGGCTGCTTACTGAGGCGCTCTTGTACAAGGACACATATTTACAGAAGAAAAAACGAAATATTCAACAAAAATAAATTACAGTTAAGAGCATAACAACATATGTGGTGACTATTCAGCTCATGGACCCCATTTGGTACTTACTGTGGTAGATAATTGATCCAAAGATCCCATCCTGCTGTTTCTTGGAAGAAACAAGTAAAGAAGTGCCTCCAGAAGTGTGCCCTTTTTCTGTGCTTCACTGTTCATTCTGGAGAAATCTTCTGAGTTAACTCTGTCAATGTCATTGTGGATTTGGAATACTTGTATCAGGTCCCCCCTTAGTCTTCTGGTTCAAGACTTAAAAGGTTCAGTTCACTCAGCTTGTCAGTGTAGGATATTGCCTTAATTCCTGGAATTTGTCTGGTTGCTCTTCTCTGCATGGATTCCAGAGAAGCCATTGCAGGGCCTGATGATCTACAGAAAGAAAGTTCTTCCCAGCAGGTAGTACTGGAGATTCGCAAGTGCCCATTTAATGGCTACGTCTTCATAGTAGAGTGATGAGACTCAGGTGTGTGCTAATCATAAAGGGTTAAGAATCATAAACTGTTAAGATCAAGAGAGAAAAAGAACCTTGAGGGGCTCCAGTGTTCAGAGTCAGGGAAGAAGATATGTTGGTGCCCAACCTCACCACCTGCGGACATTCCTTCAAGAAGTCTAGAATCCAATTACAAAGGGAAGTGTTCAGTCCCAGGTCCTGAACCTTGATGACAAGCTTTGAGTGCACTATGGTATTGAATGCTGAGCTGTAATCAACAAATAGCATTCTCATGTATGTTCCTTTCTTATCCAGGTGTGAGAGGGCAGTATGGAGGGCAGTGGCAATAGCATCCTCTGTTGATCTTTTCTGTCAATAGGCAAATTGCAATGGGTCAGTGGGTCTAGTCGAAGTAAGGACTTAAACTTTTCTCCAAGATGCCAAGCTAAAAGAGTGAGTCAGTTACAGAAAGTACAGAATTCTGCCCAAGATACTCTTTTTGACAAATCTTGTCTTCAAAAACCCACAGTCATTTCTTCCTCATGTACAAAATAAGACAGTTGGACTCTATTTTTTCTCTTTTTTTGCATATTCAGTACCAAGCTGTAGTCCGGAAGAACCATGTTCTTACGGCCAGACTGAAGTTCAGCAAGATGCTAACTTTGGCAGAGCTGTCCTTTGCAATACTAGGCGAACCTTTTTTCTGTGCCCAGGACACTCCATGCACAGAGAGCAGCTGCTAAGTCAGACCACGGCCTAATGCAGTCACCTCTGTCTTCTCAGTGAGTTTAAACTCATTTAGGATGTTTGGCCAGCGGATCTTTGTATATAAACTTAATTATTCACATTATAATTCTCAGGAATTGAAGAATTATTCAAGTCATATTTGATGGTTTAGTTCACAATAGTAAATGTACAGTATATTTATGTATACATGAAAACCTATGAGCTTGACCATAACATGTTATAGTCAAATTATTTTAACTAGCCTTTCATATCACATTAGATGCTTTCACAAATATATTGTATTACATTTGTTGTTTTCTTATGCATGTTTTGCTGCTCCCATGTTTGGTGCCCCAAACATCAAATATCTATTGCAAACATTCACTATATAGTCATTTAACTCTTTCTTTACACCTATAAACTTTATACAAAGATATTAAACCTTCTCTTATAGATTCAATCTCTGAAGTGGTTTTCTCTGTCTATCCGGATAATGTCTTTGTACACTTTTAGGAATTTAAACAGTAGTCTCTGCAGGTAGTGAATCACTAAACTGTACATAGCAGAGTTCTCAGTCTGTTTGTCTGGTGATCTCTGAAACATTTCATTAACTGCTAGTAGATTCGAAGTAAGGATTAGATCCTCGTTTGTATTATTTGTCTATGATATTTTTGAGGTTGGTGTCGACTCCCCATGTGTTTGAACACCTGATCTGATCCACAGGCTTTCTCTATGTGGTGTCTCCAACATCAACTGTGCAAATTTAGGTCCTATTCAGATGATAATTTGTCTTTGATGTAATTTGATGTTAAGTTAATTTGATGATCTTGTGCAAGAACATCCTGTCCAACACTGAAACTCCTGATCAGTTTCTAATTCATTTGTTTAAATTGTTTGTTTTGTATTTCTCTCTGGACATATAGTTTCAGGAGACCCATGCGATATCTCATTTTCCTGTTTCAAAATATCATCAGTGCTACTGCATTTGCTGTTATGTGACTTGCGATTTAATATGCAAAAAAAAGTAATTTTGTGTATCTTTCTCCATTGCTTTGAGAGCTTTTTTAAAAGTTTGGACAAATCACTCTGTTAAATTTTTTGTGGCAGGATGGTGAGGACCAGAGGTGATGTTTTTAAAGATATTCTACTTCATGAAGGTTTGAAATCCTCAGAAGTAAACTGTTATCCATTATCACTGCAGACTCACACATCCTTTCCGATAACACCATCTCTCGCTCCTGTCATCTTTCCTGTCCTAGGGATTTTGTCAACCAAGTCTTGTGCAGTCTTGTTGCCAATTTGCTGTGTTACAAAAAAACCTACACAAGAAATAAAGAGTTGGAGATTCAGTCGAACTTTGTCTGTAACTTTTCTTAGAGATGCTGAGCCTTGCTCTTGCATATCGTATCAGGGACCACTTCTAGATCCACTCCAGAAAATAGTAAGTTTTTCAGAAAGTCAACATGTTCTTTCTGGCTCTGAACCCAGGTTACTATCACATTGCACAGTTTACTATGGGGAACCATATCTGGCAGAATGGTAAGATCTTGGTCTAAAATCACCTCATATCAGAGGATAGGCACTGCTCGCACTGATAATAAGATGACCCATCAACTTCTACATAGACTTTGGCAGCACAGTGACTTTTTTCATCACCATGCAAACATTTGATACTTAGTGTTGAACTATTATTCAAGCACTCCTGCGGCAATAATACAAATCCTACTTAATATAGACTTGCCTTTGCTTGAGGTATATTGTGATTTTTTTTCCTTGGATAAAGACATCAGCAAGCTCAAACCCCAAATACACAAACAAGCAGTAAGTTCCGCTTAGTAGCGCTAATTAATCACATAATAGTAGACTTTAAAGTGAAAACTTAAAACAACAGTACTGCACTTCTTTGGGTTGTTTGGCAATGCTGCCACTGAAAACCTTTCAAGAAAAGAAAAGAACTGTATTAACATGGACCCCATGCGCTCTGAAAACAGTAGCAAACATACATGTCGCTACCAAATCTGACTACATGCCAAACTTTACTTTCCAGTCCAAAATATGTATGAATATATCATATTTTTGTCCTGTGCAGGAAAACGTTTTTTCTTAACTGATTGTGCACTTGTCTGCACATCACCGGAAAAACATAATGGGCCAAACAGGGTGTTCTGCAGACTCGCTAATCCCCCTGTCAATTGTGTTGTTTCTCATGGTGTTAATAGATCAGCGGTGGTTTGCAGCATTTGCAGAATTGTTAATCTTTTCCTCGACAGAAAAATGTGACGATTACCTAATGCTTCAGCCAGGAAGCTTTGCAGAGGACATTTGCTTAGTAATGATGCTGTGTGGGGAAATGCAGACAGTGCCTGGCAATGACTGTCCCATTACAAGTGTCAGTGAGAGAAACAGGACAATGCAAACACTGGAGCTTGCAGCAGGAAAAATATATCATGATTGATGGATACATTTCAGTCCATATTTATATTTTACATTTTATACATATTATTATAATTCCAGATATTTGTCAAAGGATTACGCCTAAATAAATTCCTGACATAGCTCCTTTCGCAGAACAAAAATACAGATGCATGGAAAATTTGGGGGAAAATTCATGTTGGATTATGTAGAGGATGAATAGCTTTACAATATAGCGAATTGTCTACATTTTATTAAAAGATACACTGTAAAGATGCATATAAATAAATTAATTTATGGGCATTTATAAGTCTACATCTGTGTAACGTAGTTGAATTCTTACTCTAAAATCTATACTCTTGAAAACACAGTGATAGTAAAATGAATTTTACAGAATATTAGAGGAATCCTGGATATCCCAAGTACTTCCTCTGTATTCTTAAAATGTTCTGGTGTCAGATAATGCTGGTCAGATGAAGATCATTATCAGCCCAAATTTCAAAATGAATAAGGACTGAATTTACCACCATTTTAAAGTCTTATCCATTAAATTATTGTTGATCATATGAGAAAATTAATGTTATTTTTTTCAGTTACTTTCAAGAACCTTAATCAAAAAAGTGTACATTTCTGTAAAACTATGCTTTTGACATGTAGGACATAAATGCAAAATATTCAAAAAGCACTTGGAAGAAAGACAAATCACTTTGTTGTCCAGACACAAAAGTGAATTAGAGTGTGAAAAGAGGTTCTGAGAGGTAGACTTTCATTGCCTCAGAAAAAAATAACTCAATTGAGTAAATAGGTTCAATGTTTGGAAGCTATGTGGCCTAGTGGTTAAGGAAAAGGGGATTGCTATCAGAATAATTGAGCGCAGTGAGTCTACTGAGAAACCTTTATGAACATGTACCCTAACCTGCTTGTGTTCTGTCCTTCAGATGAACAACAATAATGAGGTCAAATTCTCAACGATTTGGCAGGAGCAGATTTTTAAGTGTAGTTTACCTCCCTAGTATCTGGGATAATGCATACACATTTCTTGATTATTCGTTTTAAATAACCTGATCTTTCTTTCATTGCCTATGCAGATTTCTTTTATGACATAATTTGTCATAAAAAGTGATTTGACTTTTGTTGTTTTCATACATTTAAAGACCAGATAACAATAACATCCAAAAGAAATCCATGCAAACATGGTGGGAACATACAAACACCATGCGAGTAGACCCCCAGGAATTGACCACTGCCACCCTGTTTGTATTAAACTTAGGCAAAATGTTATGCTGGTAGTGTACTTCCCCCGTGAAGTTCACTGTTGAAATTGTAATTGATGGGTTTTAAATGCGTTTTGCAATGTTCTTTGTGTGACGAGAGATTCACACTGTCACAGCGTGGGTCTCAGGGAGTGGGCAGCTTGTATAGGAGAGATATGAGTGTTGAGCAAAGCGTGTGCCCTGTGATGGACCGGTGTCCCATTCTGGGTGTATTCTGCACGCTCCCATTTCTTGCTGGGAGTGGTTGGGGCTTCGCCGTGACCCTGAATTGGATGAAGCACTTAGAAAATGCATGGATGGTTCTCTCCTATGACATTCTAGTTCTAATTCTTAAGTATTAAGTATTCTCACAATCCTTCAAGTCTATTTTTTGTCCTGTTAAAAGTGAGTTTTCACCACAACAAATCTTTAACAGATAGAAACAGGTCTCCATCTAATTGCCTATACTTTGTTTGTACATAAATATCCAAAAAACCCCAGTTCTATACCTCTACTGACACATACTCCAGCTTCTTATAAACACATAAATAGTGAGATTTTTAAAAAAGGGGATTACCTCCAAAGCCCTACGAGTCAATGTTGTTTATGCTAATTACATTTCATATTTAGAAATCTAGAAATTGCATCTTGAATCTGAAATCATCTTACATTCAGACCACTACCCAGGGCTAATGTGTATGATGATGGAGAACGTATATAATTTCTATAAATTACGGTCCAATGCCAATCAGCAATGAGCAAAATATGGCCTCTCTTCTGATCTTGTGTTAATTAACAGAAAAAGGTAGAAGAGGAAGGGAGATGAGTAGAGGGAGAGAGGGTATTTTCTACAGTGGAAACAGTGAGAAGATCAGAGTCAGCAGAAATATAGAAGGAAACCAATGAAGATTGAAATCCTAATTTGTTTTCTGTGGCTTTGATTTAAGATATTTTCCATATGTATCTGATCATGGAGGGTCTCCAAGGAAGTAAGATTAGTGAGGACCCCAATAAAACTAAAACTCAGCTGCTTCTACAAGTGCTGAATTTTGCCTCCATGACCCACTTGTTTCTCTAAGCCTGCTTTTACCAAACATTGTGAAAAGATTACATAAAAAAGTTGTATTTCATGCCCATACAATACAAACATTGGTGCCATTTGGCATGGTCTGCGATTATTAACACACATTGCTTGTCTGGTATAATCTTGTGGTTGCGTGAAAAAAGGTTAATTGGGCATTTAGCAGCCAAATTGAGAAAACAAGATTAATCATTCTCTGACATGTGCCATTTGCAATTTAAGATGAAAGTGCATTCAGAGCTGAAAACATTTAAAATGCCATATTTGCTGATTAATTTCTCACTGTCAGATATAATACCATTATTAGGTTGTGGTCTATATTATCTGAAAAATCAGACACAATATTTGGACCTATATTAAACAGTCAAAATATTTCAATATATAAATAACTGCAATGATTTAAGTGGTCAGGTTGCAAAAAAAGGAATCTACAGTATATACTGGAGGAAGCATGTGCTTGTGTGATGTGTTTCCACATTTTGATTTGCCATCTCTTTATACTATATATAAACATGTGTCATGGAGTGGGAATAGGGCAGTGGCTTGGGGGCTATGTTTACATGAGTTATACATGGAAGGATAGATATATCAACTGGCAATCTGCATATTTGCAGAACAAGCCGGTTCTGTCAACCTGTGAGAGCATATGGGTCCTTGCACCTTTCAAATTCCTAGATGGATAAGTCAGCTACAGTTCCTGCAAACTGTGACTATTGTAACACAAGTACCATTTTCCCTTATGAGGCTGATGCCTATTCCTTTTTCATTGTTTATTTTTTGTGTTTCACGCACATGAATGCCAAAGCTTATAGTTTCCTTTATTTAATTGTGCATCAGGTCTAAAAACATCTCAATCTCAATTGCACCTATGCCATTACAAAAAATAAAATATTTTACAAATAACCTTAACACAATATATATATAAAATATTTTTTGTTAGATTAGTAATGACTGATATGTTGATTCAGAAAATGCTGCTCTCATCCTGGATTCTGCAAAGAAATTCATCAATATACTGTATCAGGAATCTTTCACATTTCCAACCACCCTGTTTGACCTTCTCATTTGGGAAGATAGATGTACAGTAGACTGCAGACTAACCTAGATCTGACCTTTATTGTGTTTTAATACTGATAAAGGCTTATGATTTAAAGAAAAGGCTTACGTTACTCATCATTTAAAAAATATGTTTCTTAATTAAAATAAGACAACACTAAATTATACATAGGTATGTGCCTATTTCTGAGAAATATAACTTTTAGCAGCACATACAGTAGTACAGTATATGAACTTATCATGTATTAGAACTAATATTTGAGATTAATGTTCTAACTAAAACCAACTTTTTTTGTGCACAAATACATTTTTAAGTTTGTTAAAAAAAACAACAAATAAGAGCTTCAATTACCACAGAAGCGAAAAACAGTATTCCTGACTTGTAATGTGCATCAATAAACAAAAATCACAATCAGTCTTGTTGACTGATTTTAAAGAAGTGGGTATTTAACTCTTAGTAACTTACCAAGCCTGTTTGAAAAAAATGCTTTATAGTAATCGATGAACTCCACCAATTGAACTTGAAGACAAAAAATAATGTAAAGCGTATATTCTGGTATGAAGACAAACTACTTTAATGCAGTTTATCTTGTCACTTTAAGTATGCACTCAATTCTATTGTGAATACTCAAATAAATGCTGGCCTGTCATCCCAATAGATGAATGTGGATCTCAAGAATGTTATGGGAAACATTTCCTTTGAAATTCTTCCCAATGCTCCATGCGAAGGATTGATCAGAGTGGAAACAATGTGCCCAGAATTCGACTGTTGCCAACATATGCTGACCACATTTCTCTTCATTTACGGGGACAGATTGTGCATAAAAAGTTCATGCACCAGACAAGGAAGATTTACACTCACAGCTTTGCGCTGTTTCCTACATAATGTCCATAGCATATGACAGACACTAGCTAACCAACAACATCAGCTGTGATTAACAAAGGCAACAAAACTGAACCTCACGGACAACAAACAGTGCAAAATCAACAGCTCAATGAGAAGCAACCTGCTATGGGAGCTAACTCTTCATCAGCTGAATGACATGCCTCTTCCCTGTGTTTTATCTACTGTACGTTGAGAGTTTTATTGGGCTTTATACCTTTTCTAGACCAAAAAACAAAGCAAGCAATATAGATTTAGTTAATTTCCTTAAAATGTTGCAGACACAAACTCAGTTGGAATGCCATTAAAATGGGAAACCCCATGAAAACTCTCAAATGAAAACATTTATTGTCTTTTGTATTCTAAGAATATACTGTACTGTACATTATTCTGTACCAGATAAGTCAGAATAGGAGAACAGCATTTAACAAAAACATTACTGTTTCACCTGCTATAATTCAAAAAACAACAACAGACCTGTCATTATGAGAACAATTTAACATTCCATCTTTGATGCTGAACTTAAAAAAAACAACAAATCTGTTTACCAAAAACTCTCATTATTAGCAGCTGTTAAGATAATTTTGAAATGTTGTTTTGGATTAGGAGTGGAAGCAAATGTCATCTTTTGCCAGGGCTCTGTGCATGTTGACGCTAAAATAACAAATTGCTTTCCCCGCGTTTGTAAGAAGCTTAAAAAAGCTTAAAATTGTTAGCCGAGTTAAAGTACCAAAACAAATAAATATATACAGAAATTGTAAAGAAATCTACCCAGATTTCACAATTGTTATAACAAGCTACCTAGCTTAGCCATAAGCCATAGCAAGGTAAGGGCAAGCCAAGGACACAGATGTGTTTCGGGTTAGACTGTATCGTGAAGAGGTTGGGGGTGGTGGCTGGTGGGGGGTTCTTACCACAGGAACTGGCAGGGAGTTCCATGGCAAGGATTTTCATCCTACGCACAGGAGGTATAAACAGGCCAAGCTCACAGGATATCAATTGCCACACTGGAAGGGTGAGCTGTACAGAGAGATCATTAAATCTGATACTGTGCAGACCTCAGGAGATTAAATCATAGTTAAGCATGGCTCATCTTACAGCAGACCTTCCAACCTAACCCATGCCAATGGTTTTATCCAGCCACCTCATCAGCTCTGTGATTGGTTGGAAATGAATTCAATCGCATTATTGAATTGTGGTGATGGCTGCAGACTTGCCAGAGAGCTTATCGTAGAATAAGTTCACCACCTGCCCTTAAAGGAAAATGTGGATAAAGAAATTGAATACATGGCATTGTAAAGGCGTTTTAGGTATTGAAAGACAGATATAGGGACTGCCAAGCTCAGTGAGGATGAAGGAGCAACAGAAGACATTATGCGCAGTGGCGTGAAGGACAGAAATTGGAATGTGCTTTTTGTGAATCAAAAACTCTCTGGGTTCCTTCAGGAAACAGCTGGGTGACATTAGCTATTAGCAGCATAAAAAACAAGATGTGTTGGGTGACTTGTTGCTTGACATTTCAATCCATTCCAAAGCAAGGCCTTGATGCTGCCTGGACTTTAAATACATACTTGAATTAATTGTTATGATAACCAAATAGATAAATATGTGGCAGTACTCAAATTCTCCAATGGAATAGATGGGAATATTTATAGAACAGGTGTGAGTGGGCATGAGCTTGGTTTAACACAATATAGAGAAGTCAGGTATGCAGTGATTTGCTCACACTGCTTGTTTGAGTTGGCAGATGACATTGAGCAGCTGAATCCAAGATAATGGAGCAGGTCTGTTTAAAGATAAAAGTGGGATTTAATGGTGAGGTGAATGGCGTGGGTGTATACTTATCTCATCCATAGGTTCATATTTCTGATTTTGACTGAAGTGATTATTTCCCTTTTCAGATGTAGCAATCCCGATCCTATCCAATGACCTAAAAAGGAAAGAACTATTTCTTTTTTGACATATGTAACTCAAAACAGATGCTTCTTCCATCTGACTGCCCTACTCCCTGCTGGTTTAATATAAAACCAAAAGAAAGGTTGAAAACAAGAGGAGGCCTTTCAATCCATCAAAAAGTATTTTCCAACTTGTTTGATTTTAGTGAACTGATCACAGGGAGTCATCTAACCATTAATTGAAAAATGCCAGGTTATTGGCTTCAACAGCCGGACTGAGTAGCTTGTTCCATACTCCTACAACTCTTTGTGTAAGGAAACCAAAGGTGCGTTTCACTAAACTTATAGAATCTCACCCATACTGTCAAGTAAAGGTTTTCACTTGTACAGCCTGCCATTTGCACTGCCTAAATTTATGAAGCTTGGTGATTGCACTTAGTTGAAGCTCTCTTTTTTTATTCATTATTTAAATAAATTAAGTACACCATATTTTCATATTTCATGAAGATTGAAGATCAACACATTCACATGAAAGCAAAAAACAGTGAGACCAACACCAGAAATATCCATATTTTGCACTGGCCATCTCTGGCAATCAAATCTGTTGCATTTTTCATACAATCAGTGATCCATTCCTTTGTTTTCCTTTTAACAGTGTTGCGCCTGTCAAATTACCATTTCTCCAGTTTGACCTGTTGAAACCTGTTTGTTAAGAATCTTATCAATCTTATCAAGTTGTTGCTTAAATAAAGTTCTTTGAGATTTTCTGTGCAAGCAGCATTGGTTGTATTGCATTAAAAGCAGAGAGAAAATTAACAAATAGGATCCTTACATATGTTTTTCCTTGGTCAAAATACTGATAGACAAGAATTAACATGGAAAGAGTGTTGGGTCACCTACTCTCCTCCTTTCTCTGTGTGCAAGGTGCAGGGGGTCAGAAAGGTTCTGTGTGCTCTTGGTGATGTGTTGCTTTGCTGCTCTCTCCAGACTTCTCACTGGGAGAGATGCAAGAGAAACTGGACTGTAGCTATTAACCTCACTTGGCCTGGCAGTTTTTGGAATGAGAATAGTAAGTTTTGCCCTCAGAGAGTAAATCATTTATACATTTAAGGACATCTGAAAAAGGAAGCTAAAAATATTACATAGCTGATCTGCATAAGAACTCTTCCCCACACTTTATCTGGACCTGCGCTTTTCCTTACATTTTCCTAACCTTCCTACACACCTCTGCTGTCTCAATTTTAATAAACTCGCTGGATACTGGAAGATCAGCAATGTTAGCTGAGGTGGTTGTGGGTTTTAATTCAAAACAGGTATAAAACACATTTAAATCAATTGCAACTACTGCAATATACTGTACAGTAGCTAGCTTTTAAACTAAACTGCCAGCTAAAGAAAAATATTTACATATTGTACTGTACCTCAATGTTTCCTTTAATCTGATGGTGAGTCAGGCAGAGATTTCCACCACCTGCACTCATTGTAATAATTTTACAGAGGGACCATTTATGTACAGTAAATTGCTGATTGTGGACAGAAAATACCCCCAACCTTATGTACTCTACACTCCAGCCTAAAAGCAGAGTCCAAAAAAATAAAAACACTGCCTTAAGACAGAGAATAGCTAAGAGCAAACAGACTACACTGCTAGATAAGTTAAAAAATAACTAATTTTTCTTTAAACAGTATTAGACTTTTCTGTTTATACTATGTACAGTATTTAATATAGCTATATGTAGTTGCTGCACTTCTAATAAAAATAATAATAAAACATTTTATATTGATGTAAAATTTGAACTTAAAAAAGTATGTTGATGTTGCTTTTATCTTCATGTGTACTGTACAGTATGTACACAATACACTACAATAATGATTAAAATTTGAAGTTTAACATTTAAATGAGGGGAATGTTTAAAAATGCTCTTAATTACACACAGTAAAGCTCTTTTATTCATTGTTAATTTTGAATATCTAAGTGTTTCTAAAACATACTAAATTGCATTTAAGCTCTCACCTTTATGGTTTATTGCAGTTATCATTCTGTTTACACTCGGAAATCGTGAATGTACACTACTGTCAACTTCTGTTGTCATGTCCCAGTCTCTATTACTGTTAAAATACATGATTCTTGTGAAGAAATATGTCACACTTGAGCCTCCAGAGAATATTTATGTCCTCCCAGTCCCCCTTAATCCTATTTCCATCATTTGTAAGGGAAATAATTCCATTTAACATTCATGTTTTACGGTCCCCTCTAAGGACATTAAATGTGGACCCCCTGAATTTCTTTTTAGTAGTAGTATTGTGTTTGCTGAATGGTCATTTTAAATTAACAACACAGTCTATCACTGGGCTTCATGACAGTATGTTGCGAAAGCAACAACACATTGATAAGGCCTAATTTAGAATATTGAGTTATTCCCACATTATGGAAAAGACATTGCTGCTCTGGAATCAGTCTGGAGAAGAGCAGTCTGATACAATCCGGAGCTTTAAGGAATTTCGCTGACAGGCTGAAGGAATTTTGAACAGAGAATACTATGAGGGAACCTGGTGGAAGTATTCAAAATCCTCAAAGTGGACTTCTACAGAATGAACCACTCATTGTAATATTTCTTATGTTCTGGAAATACATTTGTTTCAGCAATATTTTTTTTTTAATGAAAACGACAGTAGCCCAGAAGGCGGTCTAGTGTATCTGGAGGTATCCCAGAGCTGTTCAGCTGTTTGAGTGAAGATCATGATGAGCTGAGTTGAAATGAACTCCTGCAGAAACACGGTCAAAAAGTTAATATCCATGATTTATTAATATATTTCTCAAAGTATTTCTTGTAACCTTGTAACCTGACTAAGGATACAACCTTTCATTAAATAATAATATTATAATTACAGTATATTATTGCACTTTTTAGTCAGGTTTTCAAAGCCTAGAGCAATGGCTATAGCTACTGTAAAAATTATTTTTCAAGATACTTTGCTTCATGTTCTTTCCTTCACCATTGTATTTCACGTCGAAGAAGGATGTGGTTTAAAGCTGGACATTCAAGCGCTTGGTATGTCTATCATCACCCATCTGCTTTTGAATCACGGTAGAGTATATCCTTGCAGATTGTTCAAGGATAACCAGGCGTTTTTCTTTTCGGATCAGTTTCCCTGAAAGCACGTCAGCGGGCACTGGGGAGAGGATGTCTCTTATTAAGCACTCGTATAATGTCAATAGCAGAATAGAGAAGCATTCAATTCTGAATGTTTCTTGCACTAACCTGCCAGTGACATTCAAAAACAAGACCCAGAGTGAAAAATAAACCAGATAAGTGAGAAAACCGACAGCTCACAAAAAATAAATCAGTAAGAGGAAGATATGTTGTTCAAGGAAGGGGTCTTTTTGTCTTCAGAATTGAAATGAAGCTTTTATCCTTAAACCACCTCAATAAAGAAGCATATTGAGGCCTAAGAGTCAAGTCAACAGAGGTGCCAAAAATGAATACATTTGGACTTTTTTGTTATCAGACGGTTTATTGAGGTAGGTGGTACATAAACCGCAGGCAGATGTGTTGGCATGCTGAAGTGAAGAAAGCTCATTAAATATCAGCGTGGTGTTTCTGGTAATAAACAAGGTGCCCACAGAACTGCAAGCTGGACAGAAAAGGAGAATCCATATTCCTATTTTTAGATTAAATAGAGTACCTCCTCATGCTTTAGATATTTCATTATTTTTCCTCCTTAGATTTACACGAAACAAATTTCAAATAAAACAATTGCATTGACTACTTTAAAACTGAATCTGCCCCTGCAGAAACGTCTCTGATTATCTCTGAAGTGACTGAACAGCTACCGAACAGAGTAATGTGAACTTATTTAAACCAAAATAAGGTTTAAATAAAGTAAATGTGGAGGGTGACTCCTGAGTGGCTCAAGCAGGAAAGGTGCTTGTCCTGAGAGCAGGGTGAGCTCTATGATCACAGGTTTGAGTCTGGGTTATGTGACTAGCTGATTGTGACTGGAATTTCCCTGCCAAGACTCTCAGTTCTCTGTGACAGATGAGACCTCTGTGTTGACTGTTCAGAGTCGATTGGCTCAAAGTAATCAAAAGTGAGAGCATCAGAGGAGTCAGCTCACAATTCTTTCTTCTCCTCTGGTGTGTCCACAGGTGGCTCTGTAGCCCTGATCCCCAAGGTGAAAGACATACTGCAATTTTAAAATCCAAATTGGATCAATCTAATAAAAACAATTGGTGAATCTAAATGTAAAGTGATAATAGATTTTGCATCTAAGTTTTTAATTCAGAATTATTAAGTGCTTAACAATTTATATCAATGCGTGAAATATACAAATACATGACAAGCCTGAAAAGACAATAAGTTAAAGGCTTTGGCAACATCAAGGAGAACTCTGTAGTCTGGCTGGTTTTAAACAACAAAGCCATTAACTGGTTGTAACTCTATTTTCCCATACAGAAGCACATAACTGGTAAAATGAAGCCAGGACTGGGCGAGTCCAAGTTGCTCAGGGTATCCTCAGCTAGTCATGCAGCAGCCTCTGTAATACGCTGGGTATCTGTGAGCTTGCTGTGTCATCAATGAGAGGCACTTCAGGCCTTCATTGTTCTGTCAGATGCAAATCATTCATACAGTACATGGAGATGGTAGTGTAACTAATGGGCTACGCAGGGTCCTCATCCATCCCTGCGATGGTGGTACAGTAGCATGAACCCAGGTAAATGAGTGGTTATAAATTTGGGGAGGTAGGGGGAAATATTCAAAGAATATTCCAAACATTTTAAAAATCACACTACAGTTATGCGTATAATCATATCTTGAGGTACAAAAAAATCTTGAAATGCAATGGATTGGATCTGAAGATTGTCAAGGAGTCTCAAGGAGTCTAATTTTTCTTTGAGTTAAGATGCTGATTGGATAAGGAAGCCTGTTTCATACTTGCGTCTATGAGATCCAATGGCACATAATGTGAAATATGACTTATTCTAGCTCCTAATGGTAAATGGATTTAAACATGTAGTGGTCCTATCCATTAAAACATATTAGAATACACAGATCAGCACATTATTTTACTTACAGTATGTTCCACTCTTGCATGCTCAGATGAATAATCCACTCTCTAAAGCATTGGTTGTGAAGCTGCTGTAATGTCAGGTGTATCGAACGTGGCTTCTATTTCCAGAACCAATATATACACAGAAATGTGAATGAATAGAGATGTAGATTAAATTACAAAGACAACACTGTCATGTTCAAATGTCTTTTCTGCCCTTCCCCGTATTCACATTTTTCTGCTGTCCTTTCTACGGGTTCCAGTGGTGTGATTACATCACTGTTTGGTCTGTCATATTCAATAACAGAAAACCTTAGCTAAATAAGAGGCTACATTGTCTTTGACATCTGGCTGAATTAAAATCTAGGAAAGGACAGGGGACAATATTTTAGAATTGCACTACAGTAATATTGAAAATGATTGCATATTCTTGCATGTTAAAAATTGCCAACTCCGCTTAAAAAGCAGTGAATTTAGACACTATTTTGTGAGCCCAGTACCCTAATAGCAGCACAATTGGCTGGGTGGGTCATTTTACAGTATCCTAGCTGGTTATGGAGTATTCTGATCCACATAAGTAGTTTAAAACATGAATCTAGTGTTGAAGTGCTTTTCCAAACTGCTGCCTACACTCCCAAAAAGGCACTTCTAATCTTCTCCAGCCTTAACTGTCTCCGTTTATACTGTATAACTTAGAGATTTAATGAATGAGCAGAAGCAACACGAAGTGATTCCCATTAAGTGGCAAAGCTGGTCCGTTAATTCAAAATGTGATTGACACTTTGAAAAACATTGATTGCTAGGGAGCCCTTAAAACATGCAGCAGTGAATAAAATCACAGAAAATGCTGTTTATCTTAGGATTACTTGCTAGACCATCTTTTATCCTATTATAGCTAATAATTTGGGATGTTTCTGCTTTTCTCTTTGTTTGAGACTATTAAGAATTACTACTAATTCCCTCGTCAAAATTCAGGCACAGAATGCAAGCACTTCTGTTATGTCCTCGAGTAAGGTACTGTATTTTACGCAGATGTACAAATTAATACAACTATTCTTGCTGACACTATTGTCTATTCGTGCTGACGTGCAATAGACTGTTGTCCTAACCAGTGGGGACCCGATACCCTCAGTTCACTTAACACTGAAGCCAGAATGAGCTCTGACTCCAGTATCCCAGCAGGCCTATAAAGGAATTTAATTTAGAGCTATAAAAATGGAGAGTACACGCAAGACATAAAATATAAAAAAAAACAGGAAGACATGAATGATTTAAAGTAATAGTTTAAATATCATGTGTAATTAAATACAGTGTTGGTATTCAAAGATTTACACTATGAGGTATCTGTGGGAAAAGTTAATGTCTGCATTGGGTTAGTAAAGATTCAGTCCATTTCCTGTTGCAAGCAACTTGCGTATTTGGTGTCTACAGTACGTTATTCTTTGAAAATGTAGCTGGTGAAAGATGTGACAGGCCAACAAGTGACTTCTAAAGAGTTTGGTGGGTATGTTTTCATTTTGAGAACAGGAACAGTAACTATTAAACCAAGAGTCTACTGAAACCTAAATGCAATTCTGCCATACCTGCACTGCAAAGACTGGAAACTCTTTAACTCTTTAATACTCTTTAATACTCTGGCTGGTGTGCTAATGTGCTGAAAAACAAACCACAATAACTGATGCTGAAGGGGAAAAGTATGTTTTCAGTGATTGCTATAATAGTAGAAGTAGGTCCTCTGTCATGTAAGATATTTTCCACCTCTTTCCCACTTCCTTTGGCTTTTAGCAATTCGTAAGTTCTTTGATCAAATTTTGATCAATTTAATAACTGAGGGATTATGTGTAACATGATTCTTCAGCAAAGTGCATTGGAAAGGCTTTGTTCTGATTAATTCTGTCTTGGAGTTACTAACCTTAAGGGCAATAGGAATATTAACAGCAATCAGTTACTGAGCAGAAGGTTATAATCAGAGCTATTCACAAAATCCAGAGAGTGGAATATAAATTAACAGTTTCTGTAGAATCACATAGTGCAGAGCAGGGAGACACAGAAACAGAAAGCAGAATTCAAAGTACAGTAGCTCAGTGGATAAGCCAGGGTCTGTACTGGGAACCACTTGGCTGTTGGAGGATATCTCTTCTGTAGCCACTGAACCCCCTTATTACTAATAAGGGGTAAAGATATGCAAAACTCTTCTTCCTGGAACTGCTTGTATTTCTGTCCAGACTCTCAACTGTCTATGAGAAACGTCAGAGGAAAGGGTCCCTCCACACATATACTTGTATACTTGTGTTGTGCTGTTAGATATTAGTTGTTTCTTCTGGTAATTGCCTCTCTATGAACTTGTTTAATGACTAGAACTTAAGCTCCATCAACCTGTCCTGTCACTGACCAGTGTTGATTATCTTTGTTAAAACAAAACACTGTCTTCTTTGACAGAAAACAGGATTACAATTTTTTTTAAATTGTATTTGGCTGTTCCTTGCTGTACCAAATACATGCTCGTTTCCACCTCCACACGCCTACTCATTCTTCTATCCTACCTCACTTGCCATTTGCTTTCATCACATCTCACAGAGGCCTTATGGGTCTCAAGGGGCAGTGAACAGCAGAAACTAACTTTCTCAGATTGCAAAATGTGATCAATTCTAAAAAGAACAAGCAGCATTCTTGTTAAACTTTCAGAAATTATTTAACATTACCTTGGAAAAGGAAAAGAAAACTGTGTGAATTAGAATAATTCATGGATATAATGGAATGGAGTAATTTTGTTGGTTCTTGGTGTATTACCCAGTGCCAGCCTATCTCCTAACTGAGGTCCAGGTGTCTGGGTTACACAGATAAACAAAGGTCTATGGGAAACAGCATTTTTGGATGAGAGAGCTGCACAGTGAGGAAAACAATAAAAGAACATTATGGTGAAGCCAATAAAACAACCTCTATTAATTTCACGGTGGGGAAAGAAGCTTGGTGTGCAAGAAGGGAAAGTGATTATCAAGACTATGAAAATACAGTATTCTGTATGTTGACTGAAATAATGTATCCAGAATATTGTTCCTGTTTGTCTTGCTGCAAGCCCTGATGTGGTTATAGCTGAATTATTTGCACTTTGTTCTGATGTTCTGCTACATTTTGTAACTGTGGCCTAATTGTAAAATATTGCTGTTTACTTAAGCACCTAAATAACCTATTTGGTGGCACCAAAATTGATGGATAATGATGGTAAAAATGCCTATCAAGCTTATTTGTTTCTGTCTGATTAGAGTTTGGGTTGTAAATGACATTTGTGCTGTGAATACTACATTTTGGTGTATGGCTTTCTTAAAAGTTCCAGGTGACATGTCACTGATGTGGAGCTGCTATACTTAATGCTTAAAAAGTGCTTGATTCATCATTGTAAATCTAGGTTACATACTCCTGAAAGCATGACAGTTTTCTACATTGCTTGGACATGGAAGGCTAGCATGGACTTCCTACTCTGCAACTATGGAAAGACAGTGGTTAAGCAGATATCATTGCATTTTTAGAACATTTTGTTTTCTTGCTTCTACATTGTTTCCAGCTGCAGTAATGGACTCAATGCCCAGGTGAGTTGGTTGGTTTTGTAATTTGTAGTTCCTTCCTGTAAAAGCTCGTATAGCACTGGGAATGACACAATTTGCATGACTAAGTAATTAGACATGAACGCTTTGAAAAAAACACGCTGTGCTCAGCTCAGAAAAAGTCTGCTGCTGGAACAGGACAACCTGACTATAGGAAAAACTTAGAAAGTATAAAACAACGCATCACTTTGCACAGCAGTAGAAAAGGACCTGGTCTCCATAATTTTTAGTTTTATTTTATTTTTGTATAGCACCCTTCACAAAAAGTTGTCACATAGCACTTTCAAAGTTTTTTTACACAGACTATGCAAACATATAAAAAACAAATTAGTGTTTTCATAGACTAGGATCTCTCATCTTACAGTATATAGGACAGTCATGGTCCATACTGTATGTCCATATGTCCATATACTGTACATACTACAGTATTTATATTAAGGTACTATTTGAATGACAGTGTATGTGTAGGATCTTTCATCTTATACAGTATAGGACAGTCCTGCTTCAGCTCAAGTTTCAATGTGGGAAGCCAGGAGCAGCCAATTTCAGTGCAATATTAAACATGTAGGTGTTATGTTGGTAATATAATTCCAACACTGACTGACATGGGGGTTGAAGCAGAAACTGGAATTGTATTCTTAGTTTAGCACTTAGTCTTTTTCAAATGTTTTAGGGAAGGTCTGCCAGCCAGTGAGTTATAAGACACGTTCCGTGCCCACTACATTTTTTTATGTCTACAAAGATAAGGCTAACCAGATGGGACTAGATTTGTTCCATACTCTTTATTTCATACTCTCTGACACAGGAGACCTTGATTTCTCAGATCCAGCAATTCCCATCACTGTTCCAGCAATTAGATACACTGTATGGCATCGTAAAGTAGCCAATAGTTGTGTGGAGGTTTTAATTGTAGGCCTGACATAGAGTACACAAAGACATTGACCTGTTAATTATTATGTTAGCTGATAGGACTGTATATCTGCTTTGTCAGGGGCAAATCAAGTTAACCACTTGAGTGTTATGTTGGTAATACCTGAGTGATACTGCTTCTCTCCTGCTCCTGCTTTTGTTCTCCTTTGCTTTATCTACTGACGGTTTTCCTCTCTCCGCTTTGTGTATCACTCTTTTCTATGGGGAACATGTGAAAATAGACCTATGTGGAGAGTTGTGCAGTGTTCCAGCACACAGCCATTAACCATAGATGATTTATAACCTCCACTATAATTGCCTGGAATTTGCCTACTAACCCATTCCTTATAGACACCTTCATTGCATAGTGAGGCTTTCCCACTAAATCATTACTGGCAGTCCAATACAGTTATTTACAAGAATAAACAGAATTTACAAGTTGTTTAAATGCCAGGCTTTCACGCACAGTAGGAAGGTGATTTTTTAACCAGTTTAACAACATTGGTGAAACATGAGTCTTCTCAACAACATATCAGAACCAACCAACACCAACCTATTGGTAGGGCCTGAGAAATGGGTGGCTCTGATAGCTTGGTCCTTTTAATCAGAGCTGACCGCAGAGTGCCAGACACCTGATGGACTTTCAAAACTGAGACATTAAAAGGAGGTGTTTGTGGAGAAGGTGATGTTTCTGTGTCTTGCTCCTCTGGCATAGTTGTACAATACTGATGTTTTTTTAATGATTGTTGTAATAGCATTATGTTCATTATACTTACATATTACATTGTACCATTTTACCATGGAATAATGAACTCTAAAATTTCTTCCCTTCCTTTTTCTCTGGAAAAAAATATAAAAATTGTTTAAAAAAATAGGAATGGAATGAAGTAGGCGTGTATCAGAACGATCTTGTTTTTTTTCTGCTTTCAGTACTCCAGCTGGATGATGAGCTCTGTTCCCATCTTCTGGAAGAGTCCTGCCTTGGATCCATCTTGTGGTTTTCATGTACACTTCAAGCTTTTAGGAGATTATTTCCTGACTTCTGGAGTCAGTTTGTGGTCCAAAATTTATAATAAATATGGGTTGTTAACATGTCTCATTGGCTGCACTACCCTCTGTTGAACTCATTAAGAAAAAATCTGTTTGTTTGCAAGCCCTTTTTTAATGGTATCATAGAGCTTCACAATTTTCCCATTTGTTCCTGAAGTTTGCACGCTAAGGGGCTCCTGGTGGAAGTTTCGTGCATAAGATTTAGTTGCTGCCCATTGAGCATGTACCCTAGGTAAAAGAGAAAGTTTTACTTTGGTCATACATCCTCTTACATCATGTTCCACCTCCCCTTCTTTTTCCCTAAGCTTTCTTCCCCCCTCCCAGGAGCATACTGTCCGTGGTAAACTATATATTTAAAATAATTTAAATAAATCTGTGGCGAGACATTGTGTTACCTCTAGGGCACAATTTGTGTCATGAGTCTTTAAGCTGGTTTCATTATTATGGGATCAGTGCTAAGCTCAAGGCATAAAAAAGAAGAAGCACAATTTCATGTTTCTCATCCCAAATGACTACACCACATCGCAACCAAAACTTGTGCTCCTTAAGCTCTTTCTATAAACGATTAGAACAAATGAACTGGGATTCATGCTTCATTGCTCCCCTTCAAGAAGAACCTAAATTATGTTTTCAAATCAAAGTTTAAGGAGAGAGCACTTAACAACGAGCAGCAACAACAAAAAACGCCAGATGTTTCAACTAATAGAGATTTAAGAACTTTATCCTTGTGTAAATGTTTTGTAACATTATATTAGTCTCAGTATTCAACAATAAAATATAATGTCATTCAAGCAGAACCAAGCTAGCTCATTTTGTGTTTACCTTAAGTGACACTGAAATAACATTTTTTTTTACCCAACAGCACAAAACACTAAATGTTTTGCTGGCTATCTATACACAGATTGTGGTACTAGAATGAGTGTCCTGACTTGGGATGTGCCTAATTAACAATTATTACAAAGGTCCAAGCACAAAATGGAGCAGATCCCATATGGTACTGAAGCTGCAAGTCTCAAGGCTTGGTGGAGATGCTGAGAGCAAAGGTGAACCAGATTGAGATAACAGAACATAAAACTTATATTTGGAATTTGTATTTTAGTTTACTGACAGTTTAACACTGCACAACCAAGCTGGTTTAACTCATTCTGAATAGTACAATTCACTTACAATGCTGTCAATAAACTGCTATTTAATTTCTCGAACAAAGTAAAATCATCTTGAGCTCTAAGTGCAAGACCTTAGGTTAATTAAGAAGACCAAAGCCAGGACAAACATGTTCCAATTTGAAGCTGTGTTCTGAAAATTTGTGAAGTGAACATTGTGTTTTAAGTACTAAAAAAGGATCTGTTATTAAATAGAGAGTAAAATAATACACCAATGAGCATATTTTTGTGAGATTAGTTATAGCACTCCAAATAAATAGCAGCACGTAATAAATATTTCTTCCACCCCAACTGGTTAGAAATGTACTGTATCTGTTTTTAAAAATGAAGGAATCACGGACTGCCCCAGGATACTTAAATCTTTGGAATCGTTTTTTGGATCACATACCACCTTCACATTCAGTATATAAGTGTATTTCATATTTCAATATGCACACCCAGAATGGAATGAAGTTGATGGTTTTAGTCACACGTGTTTTTAGACAATAACCAGAAATGCCAAAGAAATTTGGTAGAACAATTTTTAGGGAGAAATAACAATTTGTTTGCATGTCTCAATGAAGCCTTAAGCACAACTGGAAACTTGTGAAAAAATGCAACCTGGGAGATGTTAGTAACTGCAGCCAAAGCGCCCTGAAAGCAGGGGTTAAGAATGCATGGATACCATAGCTACTTTTTAAAGAGGCCACAGGTCACGTTTCTGTTCCACAGATAGCTGTTTCAGGGCTTCTTTTTTGTGCTTAATTTCATCTTCACATACAGTAATTGGAAGAGTAGAGTGGAAAAATAATCCCTTTTCTTTCCATCCTGTGATTCGCAAGCTGCCGGTGAAAGAATATATTCTTCTAGAACAGAGGGCAGTGTTTTTCTCACATTGCCTTATGAACGTTTGCATGTCTTAAATTGAGACCATTTAAGACATGCTTTCGAAAGTTCTTAATATATTGGTGCTTAGCAGCTGTTGGCAGCTTTAGAGTATTTCATGTTAATATTTGCACAAAGTCCACCCCGGTTTTGTGATTTCTTCCAGGAAATCCCATAATTAATTATGTGACTTTAGCCACATTACCAAGAAGAATTAGCTTTGCAAAACATTTCTTAAGACCTTCCAAATATCGTTGCACTTGTTTAGTACCTCTCCTGGCACTAGAGGCTAATTTGCAACAGATTTTCCAACTCATAAAATGTCATTTTATACTCTGTCCTTCCTTGACATATTACCATGTGAGGGGGTGAAGTGATTTATCAATCTATTAGTTTGCTAGTTACTGTAGTACCATGTCAGTGCCTTAAAAACATATTCACATACAGTATTATGATTATTTGATCATAATATTGAGCAAAACGTGAATGCTGGACACAATGAATTATAACACACTTTTACAGATTAAATAAATGAATTGTGCACAAATATTGCAAATGTTGATTGCATAAGTATTCACACTCCTGGGTCAATACTTGGTGAAAGCCCCTTTGGCAGACATTACAGCTGCGACTCATTTTGAACAATGAATGTCTCAACCAACTTTGCACGCTTGGTGTAATTTTCATTTTGTATCATCTTTCTCAAGTTCTGTGGTTGGGGATTGTTGATTTACAGCAATTTTCAAGTCTTGCAACAGATTTACATATCAGATATAAGACAGTAGTTTAACAGAGCCAGTCAAGAGCATTCAGTTTCTTCATATTCAACCACTCCAGTATAACTTTGGCCTGATGCTTTTGATCACTGTCCGGCTGAAAGCAGATTTTCCTCTAATAAAGGAAGACAGGTTTGCCTGTACTTTACTTCATCTGTCTACTAGATCCCTAAACTGCGTTGACTGTAGCATAGTGGCATATTTGCATATTTGCTTGGTGGTACAATACAACTTCTACCTCCTAACTTAATTAAGCTCAAATTTATATTTAGTGTCTTCAAGCTCCCTGGTCTTTATTACTGAATCTTTGCTTGAAAGTCTCTACCTGAGTGATGGAACCTTACAGAGGTATTTATATTATATTATATTCTGTTGGCATTTAGGTTTATATGGTAAAGAGTTATGTTTGATCATTAAGGTTCTGATTTAAAATATTCATTTGAAATTGACATCATTTGTAATTTAACAAAATGGGATATTATTTGAAGGGATGAATACTTTTGCAAAGTACTGTACTGAACTAACACTAAGTAACCAGAAATAAAAATGAATAAGGTATTGAGGTATTTTCAGCCAATTTTCAAAATCTAATGACTTTGACACAGAAAATAGTATTGCAATGATTTAATATTAATTTTAAAATATAATTTTAATAAAGATACCTGTATACAGTATACCGATACAGTATTGAAGTTAATTATGTTAAAGGTTTCCATATTTATATTAGACTAATTAATTTAACTCATTAATTAAATGAAGAACATGTAATTGTAATTGGATTTTTCCACATTTGTATCTATGCAGGAAGAAACAGAAACATTTTTAGCATTCCTTTAATATACATGAACACGAATGATCTGAATTGTTATTTATAACAAATGCTAACATAACCTTGATGGATTGCATAGTTCCGTAATATACAATTAGTCATGAAACTTGTGTATTGCAATTCTGAAGTGTTACTGAGTTGTGTTAGTACAAGTACTGTTTCTGAGCCAAAATTGGACAGATAGAAAAGAAAAGTGTTACTGCAAATGCTATTATGTTGTTGTGTGTGGTGAGACAGTTAAGACTATTATTCATGGAACTGCTTTGTTACTTGTTTATGCTTATCTACCTGTAAATAGTGAAAATCGGCTTTGTGCTTTTGATAGTAGAGTGCACAATATGTGCTTATAGATTTCATTTGATTTCAACGTTTTACCAGAAAACGACCTGAAAACGACAGAACATAACCAAATTAGCAAGGAATCACAGAGAATAGAATCTAGTTGACTGTCATTGCTTGCAGAACTGCATGAGGGTATTCAGTAAAGGTTTTCTTTTCTTCTTCTCAATTATTACAGTACCTCGATTAGTTTTCATAAACTATGAAAACATACATATTCGTAGCACCTGAAATCCTCAGTGTTTTAATGTTTGGTTCTACTAGTTAAAATAAAAGAACAGCTGTTTCATGATAAATGGCTCACACAGAAAGGGGAAGAGAAAATGTGCTGTATGAATTCATCCTTATGTTTCTTTCTGCATTCAATTCAACTGAACACACGGTGTAAGACACAATTGCCAGATGGTTTCCTCCAAGTCTTAGTTCATTTTTAAATGTCTTCATATTTTTGAATAAAAATGGGACAGAATCGATTTCAGATTGTATCAGCTATTCAATCAAGTGTGAGACATTAGTGGTTTTAAAATTCTGAAATGCCTTTAACCTGATGAACCACAGCCTGTTTACAGAAAAGACTTGCACATGAAGTTAGTCGCAGCTGCTTTTACTTTATGGAGCAATTTTCTTGTTCAAAGTTCTTCTTTTACAGGTATTTAAGCCCTGTTTCAGATTATCTGAAAAATGTAGACTGTAGTTTGAAGAACAGGTGATGCATGCCAGCGCATGACTTATCTTATAGTCTTTCTGTCAGTTTTAGTTTTTCTCTCTCATATACTGTATAGTGTATACACTGATGGAAAAAAGAAATGCAACACCTCCTCCTCCACACTCTGGCTCTCCCGTCTGTGTGGAACAGGCTGAAGAGTGACTCATCTGTGAAGAGGACCTGATGCCACTGCTGACGCGTCCATCACAGCTTCTGTCTAGGCCAAGCCAGTCGAGTGTGATGTCTAGGAGGTGTGAGCAGAGGGCCTCTGACAGGTCGCCTTGCTCTAAGTCCAGCAGCATGGAGCCTCACTGTCCTGTCACTGATGTGAGCACTGTGTCTGCCGGCAGTTTCAGCAGCAGTATGGGTGGCAGATCTGAAACAATCCCTCAGATGGACCAGTCTGATCTGTCGGTCCTGCTCTGGTGCGGTCGCTCAAAGGCGACTGGATCTTGAACATCCATCTGTCCTGCAGTTCTGCTGAAACCTTCTTTGCATTGGGGACACACTGGAGCTGCTTACTCCATAGTGTCTGGCAACGCTGGAACATGACATGCCTGTCTGCAGCATGCCAATGGCCCTCTCCCTTGCTTCTGGTGACATTCAAGGCATTATGGAATGCACAGAAAGCTGACTAAGTGTGGCCTTTTTCTTGCAGTGACCTAAGCTTTGAATTAAGGCCTTTTTAAAGGTGACCTGATCAGGCATTGTTTCTGCCAAGCACTGGTATCACCCTCTCACTGGGTTCTCTTTTTATGGGCACAAATGATATGAATGACACCTGGTTTGAGTTTTGGTTCAGTGTCTGACTTGGAAATATATTTCATATTACAGAATGTCATTCATCATAATCATGTAAGCTCTAAAGCAGAGAGAAGTTCAATACATGTCCAAGATTTTTTAGTTTGCTATCCAGATTTCATACCCGGTCTGGGAAATTGGGACTGCAGTTCCCCTTAAAAGTGAATTTTCCAGTAGTCTCTCAAAGTAGTTTTAGACACAAATGTACCAAAGAAAAGCCAACATTCAGTGAAATAAGTCAATAAACTGTTTAACATTTTATCCATTTAATATTATTTACTTAATAATTTACTTATCTTAGACAACATTGGCCAACAGTGGAAAAGATTATTCCTCATTAGCAGATTGTGATCAAGCAAGTCTTGAACAGGCTGTCACAGGTAACTATAAGCTTGTGATGTTATCAGAAAGACCTACGACAAGTCATCCATCTGCTGTCTCAGCCTTGCTGTTAACACTGTAGATCTGCACGGTGACAAAGAAAGAGAATGACCTAACTGTGTACATTCAGATGATGCATGTACTGTATGTCTTCCACTCTCCTCTGCTGGTTTAGAAAGAGTTGGTATTTCCCATTGGGTGTAAAATGTGTCCAAGTTTTAAAAAAGAAAATCAACCTTTGCAATTCCTGAAAACCAACATCAGTCTATTTTAATTGCCAGAGAGACATAAAAAGAATATGATTCACCAGCATTAAAAATACTAATGTTCTAATCATTGGTTAGCCATGACGGCTATAAATATCTTCACAATTCTTCTCTCCCTCTGCCACATAGTGATTTAATTCTACAAAATCGTACTCCCTTTCAAACCAAGACCCCCATGTATAAGCTACTTCAGGAGCAGATACTTTGGAGCCGTCCGTGTGATTAATCATAAACCCCTTGAGGTAAAATAAAGAAAGAGCGATTCATTAATGAAATACAGAACTGCCTGTATCATAGTCCATGGGGTGCTTTCTTTCTTAATCGCTGTTGTCAATTTTGCAGTTTTAGGCTCAGGTGTTTTTCATATCAAGAGCACTGAGGCTCAGTAGCGTTGCTTTGCTAGAGAATGAGAAGTAGCACACAATTCATTAATGAACATGGGGTGCTTTATAGGTTACAGCTAAAAGCCCCATAGCACTGAAACAGAGGAGTTCAATCACACTGAATAACTGGAAAACTGTGTTTATGAGCTTCTGCTCCACCGTACTCGGGTTACATATCACTGGAGGTCTACAACTGTGATTAATTTTGTCTACCAAAATGTTTGTAGCTTATCTTTTGCCTTTTACCTGTGTGCCTTCAGTCCTGTAAAGCTTCAGCACTGATGTACTTTGCTTGGAGTTCACAGACGTTTCTGAGCTGTCAGCTTGACACGTTATGCTGCTCCTCCATTCCAAATGAGCTTTCAATCACTTTATTGTGTATGTTCTCTACTCAGTCAAGGTATGCATGGTGTTTAGAGACTGAATGAAAATACTTACATAACCACAGAACTGGAGATAGTTGTGACTAATAGAAATTACTTGTGATTACTTGTGAAATTACTTTGTGAGTCTTCCACTTTAAAGGGGAAAATATTATTATACCAATAAAAATTATACCAATAATGAATTGTAATATTGTACTCCATGTTGTGCTATGCAGATACCACATTGATATTGTTATAATTATAATAATAATAATAATTGCTTACACTTATATAGCACTTTTTCTGGACACTCCACTCAAAGCGCTTTACAGGTAATGGGGACTCCCCTCCACCACTACCAATGTGCAGCATCCACTTGGAGGATGCGATGGCAGCCATAGTGCGCCAGAACGCTCACCACACATCAGCTATCAGTGGGGAGGAGAGCAGAGTAATGAAACCAATTCATAGATAGGGATTATTAGGAGGCCATGATTGGTAAGGGCCAATGGGAAATTTGGCCAGGACGCCGGGGTTACACCCCTACTCTTTTCGAGAAACGCCCTGGGATTTTTAATGACCACAGAGAGTCAGGACCTCGGTTTTACATCTCATCCGAATGAGGCACCAGTTCACAGTATAGTCTCCCCATCACTATACTGGGGCATTAGGACCCACATGGACCACAGGGTGAATGCCCCCTGTTGGCCCCACTAACACCTCTTCCAGCAGCAACCTTAGTTTTTCCCAGGAGGTCTCCCATCCAGGTTCTGACCAGGCTCACACCTACTGGCTTGTTACTCTTTCCGCATGCTTTCCTAAATGGTTTCACGTTTCCACACGCACTGTGTTAAACAAACACTCATGCCACAACTAATTGTCCTATCACAGTTCACTCCCATCACTATATCTGTTCCCCTCTTTTCTCACTTCCCCACTCACTATTGTCGATTCTCTTCTCGAGCTCCCTAGTGCACGTTATTTTCTCCTTCATTTTGTTCGCTGTCTGACTTCCTAGCTTGTTTTCTGGTTTACGATTTTTGCCCTTGTGATTTGGTTTGGTAACTCACGGTTTAATCGCCCTTTTTGTCCAGCCTTGTTTTTTAAGAATCTGCCTAAGGCTTTCTTTTTGAGCCCTGCATGGGGTCTATTGTCTCCTCTCTGCTGTTTCCTTATGGAATAGCGAGCCAGCAGCATGGACCCAGTGGGCCAGAATGATCCATTAGCCATTCTTCAACAGCAATCCCAGGCTCTTGGACAACTGACCATGGTGGTTCAATGATTAGTGGACCATGTCGCCCGTTGACCACCCCCTCAACACGTGGTACCCATTCCAGTCCCACCCCTTGCCGGCGTCTTTAGCCCCTTACCCCTCCCTATCCCGGAAAAATTTGATGGAGAACCCGCTAAATTCCAGAACTTTCTAACCCAGTGGTGGATGGCTTACCACCTTCGCCCGGACTGTTTCCCCACAGACAGAGACAAAACAGCCTTTATTGTCTCCAAGCTCTCTAGTCGAGTCTTGGACTGGGTGACTAATCTCCTCGCCCACAATATCCCTGAGACCCTGCATTGAATACAGGGGTCTCAATGAACTCATAATCAAGAACCGTTATCCCCTTCCCCTCATCTCCTCGGCTCTCGAATCACTTCAGAGTGCCACCATTTTTACCAAACTCAACCTTCGGGGTGCTTACAACCTGATCCACATTTTTGAGGGAGATGAGTGGAAGACAGAATTCATCACCACCTTTGCCCACTACAAATACCAGGTGATGCCTTTTGGTTTGGTTAATGCTCCTGCCGTATTCCAGAATTTCATGAATGATATATTTAGGGACATCATTCAAAAATACGTTCTAGTCTACCTGGATGATGTTTTAATTTTTTCCCATAACTTACAAAACTGTATTCTTCACATCCGCAAAGTCCTTACTCGACTTATCCATAATAAATTATTTGTCAAATTGGAGAAATGCACCTTTCATGCTTCCAGGATCCACTTTTTGGGTTATACAATCTCATTACTCAGGATTGAGATGGACCCTCCTAAGGTTACAGTAGTCCCGGACTGGTCCACCCCAATTAACCTGAAACAAGTACATCAGTTCCTAGGCTTTAATAATTTTTGCTCTATTGTGGTACCCATCACTGCTCTGACCCATAAAGGCCCTAGACAAGGCAAGTGGACCCCTAAAGCAGACAAAGCTTTTAACCGTCTCAAGCAGCAATTCTCCACAGCACCTGTCCTCCGTCATCCAGATCCTACTCTTCCCTTTGTGCTCGAAGTCAATGCCTCAGCCCTTAGAGTCAGTGCCATCTTGTCCCAACGCCATGGAGAGAAAGGTACCCTGCATCCATGTGCCTTCTTTACAAGAAAACTGTCCCCAGCTGAGATGAACTACGATGTCAGGAACAGAGAGCTTTTGGCCATGAAGCTCACCTTTGAGGAGTGGAGGCACTGGCAGGAGGGTGCCCAACATCCATTTACTATCCTCACTGATCACAAAAACTTGGCCCGCTCGCAATCAGCTAAATACCTCAACCCTCGCCAGGCAAGATGGGCTTTGTTCTTTTTCAGATTCCTCTTTTTCATAACCTATATCACAGGTTCCAAGAACATCAAGGCCGATGCCCTTTCCCGCCTTCACGATCCCTCTGAAACCAAAGATCCTCCCAAATCCATCATACCACCTACCACAATTCTGTGTGTTGGGACATTGAAGATCAGGTGAGACGTGCGCTTAAAGACCACACAGTTCCCCACCAATGCCCTCTGGACAAACTGTTTAAGGCTACTGATATAGTGGCATTCCTAACAGGCTGAGAATGCCAGTGTATCTTGCCAGAATGAACTGTGAGACAATGGTTTGAGAAGCAATCCAAAGGCAATGGCTGAAGATCTCCCAAACTCTTTGACATCTTGTGTTGAAAACCACCATTCAAAGTTGCATGCAAGAATGTAGCTTATATATTAGGATTTCAAAGATGAAGACTCTTCTGAGGCCAAGCCACAAAAAGAGGTGACACAAATTTGCTATCTAAATTACTCCCACATTGCTGCAGAGACACGTGGACATTACTATGGTCAAATCAGCAGTTCTGTAGAGCAGCTCAGATAAGGTATATTTGTGAGACATTACTTTGGCAATCAAACTAGAGGAGAACATTTTGACAGTCATCAACAGAGAGATCATGAACTTTAAATTAGCTTCCATCTCTTTTAAATACTGCCATGAGATCTTTAAAGACCACAATTAGTCAGAAACTCGCTTTAGCATGTCCTTCAAAAGAAAGTTGCTACCAGCTTTTCTTGTGTTGTTTGGCTGGTTAAATCATCTCATTCGGTCTTGTCTCTTGGCCTAAGTCTGTGTTCATGTGCTCTGTGGGTGGTTAAAGAACCCACAGAGTTTCATTTAATAGACATAACAGTTCAAACATATTGGCTTGGTGTAAAGAGTAAAGCCTCTTTACTGAAAGGATAATAGGTTAGATATAAAACAGGTTTTTTAAAACTGGGAATCCCTTCTCTGTGGTCTAGTACTTACATAACTTTCTTTTCTAACAAGTTTTTATTAAGTTTGTAGAATTACAAACTTCATACAAAAAAACCCTACAATATAACAACGCAGAAAGGGGAGTTAAAAAAACATTAAAACAGAAAGTAAAAGAGAAGACGTACAGTAAGCATTGGCCAGACAGATCCAGCTTTCTGTTCTAGCACAGCACAGCTTGGCCAAACTTCATTCTAAGAGAACTACTGTATTTCTGTAAATGAGTATCTCAGTCTCTGTTGTCCTTACAAGATTGGTTATTTGTTGCTGTTAGATCTACAGTATGAGTTAACGATTTCATGCATGAAAACTGACTAAGAGTCATCATTGAGTAGGGGAAATCTGGAGCTCACTAGCACAAAAACATGTTGTTTTTTTACAGCCCTTATTTAAATCTTTGGGCATCCAAAACAAGGTTCTGCTTTTGTCAATCAGCCACAGGTTGGCTTCAGAGAAATTGCTCTCATGTTCATTGTCAATACTATAATCCTGTGGAGTTTTGTGTAGTTGTGTGCAGCTTAGTCCAATATTTAGGGGGAGACTTAGAGGGGAAGAATATTGCATATAATTGTGGTCACCGAGTAGCAAAAAAGATCTTGTTGCTCTGGAGTCAGTCCGGAGGAGAGCTACTACATACATTCTGGTGCTTAAGGGAATGTCCTATCTTGATACAGTAAGTTGACGGAATTGAACCATGGCTTCTTAATTTCTTAGAGTGGAATGTGAATTCTGTCCAGAGTACTGAGGAGTGATGTTGTCTTACACCATGAGACCTGTTATATTTGTTACAATAGTGTTCCTACTTCAACCCTTTGTAATTAAAGTGGGTAGCACTGGAGAACAAGCCCACTTATAGACAGGTACAGTAACAGTTTTTTAAAAATATTTGTATACAGTCAGATCTATATTTGGACTCTGGTGGCACTAATCAAAACATTGATTTCATGAAAGTACTGTATATGCATTCCTCAGCTACTTGCAGCCTACTATGTGTGTAATTACTTTCTTGTATACTCTTTTGGAATCCAGTGTGGTAGGTGGCAACACAAGATGGAAAAGAACAAGTTGTAAATGAAAGGGCACTTATCTGCTTGTTTCATAGTTTTGTGCTTAAGCGATGCTACAATTTTGTTCAAATGTTTCTTGAAGGAGCCCAGAGATTAAGGCCTTAACCACTTGGCTGTGAACTATGTTCCATAGACCCACATCTCCACTTTTACTAAACTGTCAAATTATTTCCTTTTAGTTTCAAGATCACAAATTGTTCAAACAAAAATAAAATCAACATGGAACCCAGAACCACACATTCAAAGGATGGATGAGATTTTTTTGGTCAAAGAACCATTAAATTATGTTGTTACAGTACAATGATGTAAATCAGGAATGTCAGAAGCAAAAGGATTGACAGTGGAATTTCTTTGAAGCCATTTTGGAGAAATGCAAGACCTCTTTCCCAGTTTAACAAGCAAAGCTAAACATTTAACTGTTCTTACTAATTGGGAAGAAGCTGAAACAAGTCTGTTTGGACAAATGTTTACAGCGTGGTGTCAACCCATGAAAGAAGACCAGATAAGCAAACTGCAAATGCTTAAATATAACAATGTAAATGTACTTACGTCTGATGTAATTATTACATTGAAGAATTTGTATTTAATTAAATTATAGATAACTATCACCTTTTTTTACTTTTACATCACATTCACAATTCCATACATTGAATAATAAGCACATTTTGATTTAGGAATCTATCAATTCCTTTGTTGATTTTTTATTTACTGAATTTTCTGTTCTAGGAGGAGTGCCAAAAATTGCAAACTAATCATGAATAATATAACTATCCTTTAGACAAAAGATATGGTTATACGAGCTGAAATTTAGTTAACAAGGAACTATATTTATTGTCATAAATGTTTCGTGTAACAATGAATTAATAAACGATCTCGCTGAAACAATGTGTCTGACTTACTATTTAAAAGCCACTTAAATATACACACAATCACATGTTGGTCCACATTCCTGTTTGACTGATACTCATAAGGATGAAAGAGTTAAATTTCTGTAGCTGTCAACAGTGCTGTTTATATGCCAATTACATACATTGTGGGAATCATAAGACTAATAATACTGATTATAATAACAGGAATGATTGTTGAATGATTACCAGCAGTTCTTCCATGAGTTACATAGCTACAGTACAGTATATCAATGCCCTGACACACAACTGGAAGGTTGCTGTTTTACTACACATAAATGTACTTACTGTAACCAACAATTTATACTGTACAAGGGTTGTCTATGATGCATTGAAAGGTAATGGCCAGTAAAATACATTAATGTCTCAAAATCAGATATCTAAACTATTGTTTCTAACAACGGGGTGGTTATACTACAGAGAATATGATTTCTCTGGAATAATGCAATCTAAAGTATTCATCCCCAGGGGGGCAATTTAAGCATAGTAATGCAATTCAAATGTGTAATAAGCAAGTGTATTTCAAACAGCGTGGCACACGGATGTATCCTACACAGGTTGTATAAAAGTATTTGATGCAAGCTGCAGGTGAAACAGGCCGTGTAATCATGCAGCAAACCACACTCCTCAGAAAGAATGCTTTTCTGTGGGTCTCTGCTCACCTCATTCTGTAATGTGAGCTAATGCAGTTAAACTCACCTAATTTAAAAACAGGTTAGCATTTGGCCTGTTGTTTCACTATTGATTTGGTGTTTAGTTGCATTTATGATTGTAGTTTTTTTTTATTTTTCTCAATCTGCTTTCAACTGAGTTTGCATTTTTGCACCCTTAAAATTTAAAATGGGACACGGTGGCTGTTGTGTGTGTTTAGAATTTTGTAGGCCAACGTACGTCAGGACAAAACATTACAATTTACTGAAAGTTCCTTGGACAACAACATGTATAGGTACACAGACATGTTGTACATACTATAAATATTAAAGCTCAAGTCGGTAGCTGCGTCAGCATGCATAAGCTGCAATGGAACAACTGAAGGTTTTTTCCCTGCTGAAAAGAAAAGAGACACAATGTTTTGGTTGTGGAGCCTTCTTCAGGTTTGGACGTAACGTATTGGACATAACATATCGTGCAAGGCAAGTAGGGAATTTCTGAAGCAATTGACCCAATGTGCTTTCAGCTGCCTTGGCAATGGTTAAGCGTGGATCAATCCTCCTCCGAGCTTTTCCCTTCTTGAGCCTCTCCAGAAGTCGGCCTGAAATGGCACAGATTCCTGAAGAATTGTTTATTTTCTGTAGATAGAGTAAAGAAAGAATGTAAGACACTGGATTGTTTTTAACCAGAACATTGGCAGGTACTATCAATGTTTGCAAAAAAGGGGGAAAAATCCTGAATTTCCTCCATCTATTGCAATTATCCTAACAAGAAAGAATCAGTCTCAGATGTTGCAAAGAAACTGCAACAGGGTGATAAATTGTTCACTTTAGTGCCTTACTTCAGCCTGGGAATCTGGCAGTCTCAACAGCAATTTACAAACCTGAGCACATTTAAGAGGCAGTTAAAAACAACATTAAAACATCCATGCCAATGTCTGATAACATTCTGAATGTACTCCAGCAATGCCCCTGGATATTCTTTCCCCAACCCTATTTATAGAATAGGAGGCATTACTGTAGGCACAGTACCTCCTGGGATTAAACCTATGTACTCTATAATACTGTAAATGTACAGTAGATTTCTAATGCTAATCAAGACAGTCGCTGTAAACAAGCCTTAGGATGCTGGAACATGTTACCTTATTATTTTGGAAGGAAATAATAACCTGGTGTGTTATTGCAGTTTGGGGTATGATTAGTACACTCAGAATACAACTCAGAATACATTTTCAGTATACTGTACATGTAAGAGGGTGAGAGGGCCAGGGTAAAGAAGAAAGGTGCTAAAGACTCGGAAAAATCTGCAACAAAAGCAATACATCGTTTTAAAAATTATTCTGGTGAATATCACTGGAGCTGAACACTACAACAGTGGTGCCAGCAATAACCGTGAACAATCAATGTCATTTGCATTTTGTATTATGGTAATAATAATCAAAATGCTACAAACAAAAACAACAACATGGTTTCTTCTTCTTTTGTATAAGGTCCACACACAATTACTTAAACATGCAGTTCTATCCCATTGAGTTCGGCTTGGTTTTGTGATCTGTCCATTACTGAACTGACGAATGGTGAGCAGCAATAATGGATGTTACCATGCAAAAACAAATCCAACTTCTCAAAGGATCTCAAACGAGAAAGGTGTGAGCAAAGGAGACCTGTTAACTGCAAAGAGTGTAGTATGATGCAACAGATTGGAACCAAGTAATCATAAAAAGTACCCTGATATTAAATTGTTTTTAAGCTGCCTTCATGTCGATAAATTTAAGAGCACATTTCTGCCTTGCAGTACTTTTAATAATGAAAACAACAAGTTGCAATGAATTTGAATAGCAACCAGCAGGCACAACTTTAATGATTAGGACAACCGTGGAATAAGAAAGATTGTGCTCGAATGAGGGCTGGGAATTCAGAGATTTATCCCCTCTCTGATCAAATGATTAAATAGGCCATGTTTTTTATGGACTTCTTTTGAAGAAAGGAGAATTCTGACCATTTTGAAAGGTGATCTAACCAAATCCATTGATTTATAATGTGGCTCAATATCAGACTCAACTGGCAGCATATTTTTTAACGGTTTTTGGAAACAATGAGCCAGACAAAGCTGACATCACATGATGACAGTTTGCCCTAACTTGGCCCTCTGTAAGTAGGTGTTCTGTCACAAAAGGATAGAAGAACTTTTATAGTGTGGTGAAACGTCTGCTTTAGTTAGACATACTAAGCTATGAGCTCATCCCTAAAAGACAAATTTGTAATTCAGCTAAATTGATTGGCTACTAGTTATCCAGCTGACAGAATGGAAAACAAATACAAGAAGCCAGAGCCATAATTTGTCCTGATTCCTATCAAATATTTATTTTTAATTGCTATTTTTATCGGGTTAAAATGAGGAATGAAAAAAACGTGTTGATGGAAAAATAAAAATAGCTTCTTATTAAGATTGTGAGTGATTTTTTAAAATTTGAATAAGAATGCATGTACTGCAGTTTAGTTTTTGTAGTAAGCGATTTTAGAATTAAAAAGTCAAATCTGTTACATTTTCTATATATAAAGTTCACATTTGTGAATATAAATTGACCCAAAATATCTGTGACAACTTTAAAGAATGACATTGTGCTTGTTTCATGTATAGTGAGCAGTTTAGAGCAATTATTTTGTATAAAGATATAAAAAACATCCAACACAGATTAAATATGCATGAATGTTAGCTATTAAAATTTCACATGAAAATGCCTGATTCTGATGAGTGATGCCTATGCAGGTGTTTTTACAGGGAGTAAAGATTTTCTTTGAAGAGCTTATCATAGACCTAACTCAACATTTCCTATAGAAAGTTTTAATTTAGTCACAGTGGTTGTACTCAACGAATAGCTCTCTGTCCATGTTTTCAACATGTCCAAAAGACAAAATAAGAAATATTAATGTCAATGTCTTCACATTGTGTGAGACAGCAGTCCACATTGACTCGCACAGATAGAAAATAACAAATTATGAAAAAAATAAATAAGAAGTACAGTATCTGTCATAGATTAATGGTAAGAATAAAAATAATCAACCCATAGAAGTAAAAACCTAAAAATTGGTCAAAATGTATCCAAATTAATCCAGAAATATCTTTAGATTCTTTCATATACTGCAGTGCTATTTATATTAGTAGCTGCTCTTTTCATTGAATTCTACCAGGTTGGCGTTCCAGGTCTATTTTCTGAACTGGCAGTTACAACTGGATAAGAATTAGTTTTGCCACCAAAGCTTTTCTTAATCGTGTGTTTTTGAAACTGTGGGTAAATGCATCTGATATAAGATCCTGTACAAGAAAAACAGTTTACAGTCTTGTTAACAACTGATTTGAATTATTTCTTCTGATTATAATCATCCAAGAGTTCGTGATTTGAGTTATTGTTTCACCAAATCAAACACAGATATTGAAGCATTCCTCCTTGAGTGGTAGCATAACGTCAGCAGATGTTCACTAATTAGAAACAAGGAAATGGTAAGTCCAGACTTTTTAATGCTAAAAGAAAAACAAAACCTGTTTTTCTGGACCCTTCTGGAGTAAGAGGCTGGCAATGAGGAAAACAACAAGACTCTGTCTGTAAACAGTAAAGCTTTTGAATTTTTAATGCACAATAGTGTGTGTCCTTGTGTACAGTTGCCTTGATTTCTATTCTTAACGTGTTACTGAATTATGCTACATACATGCTGGAATGCATTTCAATGATTCATAGTTCAAACTTTTCCTAACAGGTAATCAGGGATCAAAGCTATAACTTTGTCACTCGGGGCTTCTGAATTCAAGCCTCTGTTTTACTATTGACTCATGTCACCCCGTGCAAAGGAATTTAATTAGCCTTCAAGGACTTTCTTTTCTGGAGGGTGAAGCGCCACCTACTGTTCCACATTTACCAAAACCTGATCCCCCTTAGAGCTCTCCCACTTGGATACTGACCAGGCCCAGTCTTGTGACCTTTATAAAACGTTCTGCTCTGTAAACACTGTACAATGGGAAGACAGCATATAATAATGTAAAAATTCCTAAAAGGCGTGTAGTGTGGCATATGAGGGAATTACCTATGGCAGCATGGTGAAAGCACAGCCAAACCTTGGCAAAGACAAGATGAAACCTCACCAAACATGTCCAAACGCCAAGACAACTTCACCATGCTAAACTTTCATAATAATACTGGGTATCTGTGGAGTAAAAATAAAAAAGGTAAAAGTGGATATCTGGGTAAAAAGGAATAATCTACTTACAACCTGCTTACAACTAGATGTGCTTTGTTAAAATACAGTAAATATAAACACATAAAAGTTTTAGACTAGTCTTGTTTATTAAATATTCCTGAACATAATTTAATTATTCACTGTATTAGGTGCCAGAGCAGTTCAGCTTTCTGAGTTTTAAACAAATATTTTCTTTGTTTCCAGGTATTTCCTCTGGTGTGTGTTTCACTGTTGATGTTGTTCAACTGTGTTTGAGGATTTTGAATAATCATATTATGAATACTCACAATGTCTCCTCCAAGTCTTCTTTGTTCAAGTTAACTAAAAAAGTTTAATTCTTAAGCCTGTTAGTGCAGGACATTCCATTATGTCTGGGAATGTATCTGGTCACTCTTCTCTATTCCAGAGCAGTAATAACTTTCTTTTATAATGTGCTGATCAAAATTGTACACAATATTCTAAATGAGGTCTTACAAGTACAGTGTACAATTTTAAAATAACATCACATGATTTATATACTACAACTTTAACTGTATATCCTAGCAGTTCACCTTTTTTATTTTTTCCTCACCTCGTGTCAAAGATATAAATGATGTGTCAACATAAATATTTAAGTCTTTTTTCATAAGCAGTTTCTTCCAGTTAAATATGTCTACACTTTAATGCCTGCATGTAATTTGCTGCACAATAACTCATCAGTGAGGTGTTTGCTCAGTCTTGAATGTTATCTAATTTTATATCATTGAATTAGGACATACATATAAATATATTTATTTAATTGTCCTTGCTGCTACTATAAAGTATGCTAATCCACCTATTTTGGTATTATTTGCAAACTTGATTGTATCAGAATCTAGATCATTGATTGGTCTAAATTTGGTAGAATAGAATTGTGGCACTCCTCAAATGCTCCATATCTACATGAATACATTTAATCTCTCTCTGTACTTTTTTCCTTTAGCCAATTCTCAATTCATAATGAATTACATTATACACCTACAGCCTTCTCTTTAGGATTTCATCTTTTATGAGGATCTGAAATCTACTGTAGATGTTTCTCACCAGTTTGGCAGAGCTCCTACAAGATAGGGGTGTCTGTACTGAGAAGTGTTTTCAAAACAATCAAGAGTGAGGAAGACAGCGAGAGCATGATTTGGAAACTGCAATTATTATATTGTATGCCCTGTTGAATATGTTGAAACTCTGAAAAGAAATTCCAAAATAAAGCTGTAAAAGTTCAGCAAAGCAAGACTATACAGTATTTGATGTGAAGAAATGTGGGTTTCAGAGAAAGAATGAGACAGAATGAGACAGGGTAGATATAGAATTAGTAGAAGATGGAAGGAAGGCAGAGCAGACATATCCCAAGAGGGTCTAAAAGGGATTTATAACAGACAATTAACAGCGTAGCATGAAGTCAAGTTTCACAGTCATACAAATGGCTGGTATATTAAAATGATTGTTTTGCTTGTGTTTTTAACAAGGATTAGTCAACATGCCTTAGGCCGACACCACACAAAGGCATTTATTAAATAGTATTAATATAGAAGAGGCAGAAGTCTTAAAGGTACTAGAAGCACTGAAAATAAACAAATCTCCAGAGGTTGATGGTATTCTGTCAATTAAGAAAACGTCAGATTTTATTCATACGATATTTGCAGAACTTTTACCACAATCTGTCAAGATTATGTAGTACACACTGCACCAATTGACTTGCTAATACACCTTTCATCCATTAAAAGGGCAACAAACAGAACCAAGTTATTATAGTTCTATAATATATAATATGTGTTTCTACTGTACTTGTAAGGTGATGGCAAGTATAACTAAAACATAGCTTAGATTAATTTAGTGGTTCATCCGTATGGCAATAGGATTTTAGTGGAGAGTCAGCATGATTTTGAAAATGTAGATCTTGCTTAATTAACTTGTTTCTTTGATCAAACAATTGCAATAAAACATTTGAAATGGCATACTTACAGTACAGTAAGTGCTCTACATCACAAAGAATGAAATAAGCTGCCAATGATGCACGGGCAGGCTCCAGGATATCCATTTTCCTCTTTACCAGCAAAGAGGAAGAATAAAGGAATCCAAGGTGGGTAAGAGAGCTGAGTTATTTTAATCTGAGAGGAAGTTAAGTACAGGTTAAGTTCAACCCTGCCCTAACTGCTGGTATTGGCAGGATAAACAATGGTTTTGGTAAAAGCTTAGTAGGAAACATGAACTTGTACAGCCACACAAAAGACTCAGCATTGATTGTTCAAATATGGCAGCTCTTGCTGATAACACCACAAAGTCACTGGCACTACGAGGTTGCAGGAAGCCGACTGCATGTCAGGCTGCATGTCACCCTTCTTCTGAGATTGTGAGCCACTGCTCAGAGCTCAGGTCACCAGCTAATGACATAGCCCAGACTGAAGCCCATAATATCCCTACTACATGGTTCAACCTGTGGTAGGATTTAAACAGTTTGAAGATTTCTGGATAAACAACCCGCTATGAAAATTTAACATCGGAGGTGCCGGTATGTTTTGACCCTGGCCTTTACACCTCGTTGTCAAAGATGCAATGATCTTATTACAAGCAGTTCAGCTTCTGGACTCACATACTGTGGAAGGAGCCTTTAAGAGGACATGTGTGCCAGACGCTGCAGGTGTTTGTGTTTTCAGAGGCTGGCAAGACTGGGGGAGCTTTTACATATGGGGGAGCTGTAGATCAGGAAGATGGATGTTTGACTTAATGTTAGGACGAATATTCCTAGGGGTGGTCAAACCAGCGGGAGCATGAAAGATGCTGGCTCAGTCGTGACTCACAGCAATGGCAAACTGTGTCCTAAAACAACCCCTGTGAGAAAAGCCTGTGCAAGAACTCCCTCTTCCGACTCTCCATATCCTGCTTTGCTCACAAAGAAACCGCTTGAAAGGAATCGGAGAATGTGCAAAGTTCTCCAGCAACCTTCTCCAACAATTTAAGATAGTTAGAGGCCTGGCTGGAGTCCAGCGGGACTTTCCTCATCAATGACTTGGAAACGACATTACTTGCGTTCCGCGCTTTTCCTATCAAATTGTGATAGAAAACATTCGTCTGTGTGTTTCTCGGATCATTACTGTTTCTCTTCCCATAAACCTTAATTGGCTCGTGTTTGGCTCTTGCCAGTCCTCCTCTGAATTTTAGAGCTGTTGCAGTCATCTTTGATATTTAGCACCGTCTATATCCACACACACACACATATATATATATAGCTTGCCTGCCATTTATTTTTACACTTATTATATTTTTAAATAATGATAAATAATTGATTATTTTGTCCTGTCACCCAAGGGTAAGTATCATGATTGTAGAAAAGTATCACTTCATATCCCTCCCTCCAGCCCATCATCAGCCTTGCAGCAGCTCCCTGGTTTTTCCGTAGTGAAAATGAGGGGGAGGGGATTACAACAGCCCCTACACTATATTAGTATAATGTAATTTTCATGCTTTGAGTCCATTCACTTTGGGATTTGTTTTAATCCAGACTTGTATAACCCAGACTGAAAATAGGATACGTTTTGGACATGAAACGCTATTCTGTTTTTTCTCATTTGAAAAATAATCTTAATCAGTCAGTAAGTACCCCTAAAACGTGGGGAAAAAACAAATTAATACTGGTGAGATTTTCAAAACCAGTACAAAGCAGCAACATTAAATTAATGAGAAAGGGTGTTCTTGTTTCAACTTCTGGCTGACAAGTTCATATTTTTCAAAAGCAATGTCCAATTTACATTAAAGCAGAGTGGCTGTGACATGTATGTTTAGTGTCTAATTAGATGTTAGTTTTGAAAAACATTTTTGTGCCACTAAATTTCAAAAGGTAAAATATCTCAATTTATTCACACAGAATAAGTAATGTAATATAAGTTTGGAGAGCAACATAGCCAACTGATAAGCATGGTTTGTCAACTAAATTATTAGATTAGAATGAACGGAGTGAAATGGATTTCTTTTTCTTTTGCACATCATAAACATGACATAAGAGATTTATCCACGTCACACTTTGTTGTTTCAACTGGAAATATGAACACTGTGAGCACAAGTTATCACTTATATAAGGATCACGACCAGCGGTATCTAACATACCTGGCTATTGGACATACTTAACAACTTGTTAGGATTGGAGAGGGCTGCTGAAAAAATAATCCAAAATAAACATATTTTTTGCAAGTTAAGCTTTTTTCCTCTGTCTCAACCAGGAACAGATGTCCATGCTGCCTGATGAATTGAAACCATCTGAAACAACTTTTGGAGCTGAACTCTAATAAATACACCTTTCATCACATTCCCTCAAAGTGTTTGTTGAACAAAAAAGAAAGAAATGGCCCTTTTGATGTAACCTGTTTTAGCGCATAACTCACTGCTTCATGTAGATAACAAATAAAACAGAATAAAGAAGAAAATTAGGGGTCAAAGAAATTCATCGATGATGAAACACCATCCTCAAGTAAGAAAGATAACCAAATTTAGAAGTATTGTATCTATGTTCTAAAATTTGAGTTGTAAAACTGAATACACAAAAAAGCAAATTTTTGTGCCTTGGCGCAAAATGCAATAAACGAGACAAAATGTTCTTTAGCAATCCAGTGCCAAACTAAGGAACAGCATTGCACAATCCGTGCAGATGTTCATTACTAATGAAGGCAGGCTCTTGCCTTTTCTCTTTCAGATTGAATTTAAATTTAATTTAAGGACAAGTTCAAGAGGATACATTGTCCTTTCTTCTTGTGTGTGGTTGGAGGTTTTACTTGAACAGTCAGCTGTAGAAGCTGGCAGAACTCCACCAACCCAGTGTGATAATTATGAGCTGGTTGAGTGAAGTTCTTCCGCTTTCTAGGTGCTGAATAGGGCTTTCCTCCACCAGATTGTCAGAAGATTATTTTTCCCCACATTCACAGTTCCATGAATATCTCAGCTGTGTGTATAGTAGTCAAAGCACCCAGAAGTGGTTCACCATCCATACTAGATGACAAACATGCCATATTGAGACATAATGGAGATGGGTAGCAGCTGTTGCAGTCTGCTAGAGGGTTTTATCCAAACCAATTTGTATTTGCACCCTTTTATATAGCAAGGTGTTTTGCCCGAGCATGCAACAGCAGTGTCTCACTTGGAAATTGTTCCACAAGGTCATTAAAAAGAATAATAATTTGAATAATAATAATAATAATAACAACAATAATCATCATCATCATCATCATCATCATCATCATCATCATCTGTCTTAGTTTATTTTCAATTTTGATTTAATCTTTTAGTTTTTCATCAAGCTTTACAAGAATGGACATAACAACATTGGGCAAAAGAAGAAGAAATGTAAACATATACAGTACAGGTAAGTAAGAAAAGAAAATTGAAATTGGTGATGGGCGAGAGGAGAGGCATATAAATGTGCTTGTGTTCTCCTCAACCAGGACCAGAAATAAACCCTGACTGCTGCTTCACACTGCTGTTCACGGTACAGTAATTATCATTCCTGTTTTGTGAGTCATCAGATTAAATGAAAGCCTAGCCACTGCCATGAAGGGATGTTGGCACCTGAGGTATTGTGCTGGCACTATCTGGAGCATTCTAACACATTGTCTCCCAGTTGTTCAACATACATCTTCTAACTAGTTGAGGGTCATGTGGGAGCCCGAGTCTATCCCAGCAAACAATGGGCTCATGGCAGGATACACCATGGATGGGACACCAGTACATCACAGGTCATAATTGATGAAATGTCCCTACGGGATTAATAAAGTATTATTATCTATCTATCTATACACAGATTCAAACACACATACTGGGCCAATTTGGCCAGAAACCAATTTACCTACCAGCAGGTTTTTGGACTGTAGGAGAAAAACAGAGCACATGGAGGATGTGAAAGCCAACATGTTTAACTACTATGCCACTTTATTTTCATTGCTACATTATTTTCCTTTTTTTGTTGTTTTTGAACTAATTTCTATATTTTTGGCTGCAAAAAAACTAATATCCATGAAAAAATATTTTTAATACAGTTTTACATTAAATATTCCAGTAGACATAAACAGTACAGAATGACTCTATTTATCTGGTGATGAATTACATAAATATGGTCTAAATATATTAATGCAGAGGAAGTGTGAGATTTTGTCATTGAAATAATAATTTTCAGAACCGTAACGAAAATGTTTTTTTAAGAGTAAATGACCTACACTTTGTCTGGATAGTCTGTTGCTAAGTGAGTGTTTTCAGAGTAGTTCACTTCCAATCTCATTAGACGTGTCATATGAGTGTCCACCAGAAATGTCAAACAAATGAATCCAGGCCTCATGTCCTGACAACCTGAAGTTAGCCTAGAATCACTTTTCTTTGAAACATGCAGTGTAATACTCTATCTGCTTTTGTAACTGGTATACTGCTCTGATAGAAGCATACTTTGTCATGTTAAGTTTCTATGTTTAGCTATAAATCGTTCTGAAAAGTTTTTTAAAAAAGGATAAAATCCAAGATTTCTTGTCATTTTCATTTTGTAGCAATGGCCTGTTGATTCTGGATGATTTCAAGAGCAAATGTTCCTGAGTCAGAAACTCGAGGATTATAATTGAGAAAGATCTTTTATTTTTATTTTCCTGTAGCTGATGCCCAAGTGTATGTCTGTTGGTTCAGCTGGATCCTTATTGTGAAGTTCTCTGGGATTCTTGTTTATGGAGAAAGGTGATATGTAAGCTGATGATCCTGAGAATGACTGGTATGTTATTGTTGTGTTTTGTCATGCTTATTTCTGGTCAACTGCATCATATTAAAGCAAGCTATATCGATTTGAATTGACTTATTTAGAACTGAGTTTGTTTATCTATTCACTCATTCATTAGTTCATTCATTCTGGCAAACATTAAACTGTTAAAATCAATTAATCTCCCAGAAGCTATTTGCCACTTTTTTTGTGGAATTCTCCCAAAAGAGACTAGCTTGTTAAGAAAATAAAATAAAAAAGAATATTTTTGTGGTCAATCAGTAGGAAAAACAATATGTAGTTGCTCACCAGAATTTATGAAGGAATTTACCATGTCTTCAAGTTTATATATAATTCAGATGCCTTTTCGTTAGTTTTGTTTAACTTTTGAATGCCACATTCTCTCTAAGACAAAGAAAACTTTTCCATTTGCAGTAGCCAATAATGAACTTCCAAAGAAAATGATACTATATTGTAAAAAGAAATGTGAAACACACCATATTGAACAAATAAGTCAATTTTGGAATTTTGTTAATTTTTGAAGGAATTTTTAACTCTTAAAATATTTTTCCTAAATATGGGAATCTGAAGAAAAAAAAGGAGCATATGTTTGCTTTTAAGCATTTTTGCTCATCATCAATGAAAAATTAATTACCTTTGGCAAAGGCACACACATCAAAGCAGACCTTTGGCAGAATGGTAAAGTGAAAACAGAAATTATTTTGATTACAAAACATTTAATTGCTTAAATGTTTGTTTATTTCTTTTCATCCTTTTGTGAAACTGATTCAGAGAAAAAATCACTAAGTATAAAATGGAAGGGATTAGGTAAACTAATGACAATATACCAAAGGCACTTCGTTTTAATATACTTCTTCTGACCTTTCACAGGTGAAAAAGCTAGAAGGTGATGTTTGGCTGTCTAAAAAAAGACGCAAGGCCCTTTCCAAGGAAATCCACAGCCTAGTCCTGTCTTTTACCAGGGATTTTTAGCTTATTCTAGGGCAGCATTTTTCACTTATGCTGGCATTTCAAAGATATCTATGCAATAAAACACTAGGAAATGGGGCATACATTTTATTCCACAAATAATTGTCCAAGTAAGACCCATATGGACATGCAATTGGCTATGTGTGTTGCAAGCACGCATAGGTTGTGGTGGCAATCTAAAGTGCAAAGCCAAAACAGTAAAAACAGTATCTTAGTGCCCCTTAGCTACTAAATTACTGTGAACTCAGAATACCAAAACGAATATTAACAGCATAGAACTGCCTTTATTAGATAGTTTTGCCTCTGTGTTTAGCTGCTTATAGATGTCAGTTTTTGTGTATACTGTCATAGATGACTGTGTGATGCCAAAATCAGTATTTACTTCTATTGGTTATAGACACGCTAATATTTGATGATAGATAGCTGCTATAATTGAACTAGTTTTGAGAGTGATTTCCTAAATCACTCAAGTGTCTCTAACTGGCTTGCCATAGTGAAAGAGTGAGGAATGTAACACTAAGTATGATGTACCCCTCTAGCTCTGAGGCTTGTCCTTTTCTGCCAGTACACAAGACACATGTGCTTTGTGTAAATACTGTATAAAGCAGTATGATTAATTGTATCATTATCTTAGTATACAACAAGCTTCACAATTTCTTTGGTAAAAAATAAAATAAATGTAAAGGCACTTGTTCACACAACACATGCTAAGTCATGTATCAATAAACATGTCTGAAGATGGTTTATTTTCTCATCAATGATCAAAGCCATAACAGAAGATCTCTTGAAATACCTAAAGCATCTTTACGTAGTTCTCCCTTTTGAGTGTAATTTAAGGTTAGGAGTACATCTGAGATAACCAAATTTCCCTCCTTAATGATATTCCCTTCAGTCAACAATTTTTGTTTTCTTCTACGGTACATTCCTTTTAAAATATATACATTTAAAGTCAAAATGTTCCTTTGAAAGTACAGTATCACATTTGCAATAATTAAAAGCAGGAGACATCTGGGAAGTTTTAATGTGCTTGTAATTAATCTGTCAGCATATTATAAACACCATGATTCAAAACTCTTTTGACCATTAATAATCATGTCCTCAAAAGAGAGAAAAATGATGGCCTTTTAGAAACCCTCAAAGCATCATGTGTAGTAACCAGCATTAATTGCCATGTAAACATTTATAAACTTTTATATCTTTTATATCTTTTTGTTTTCTATCTGTTATACCGAACAGCTTTAGGTGGTCACTTCTGTCAGTCAAACTGCCCAATACTGACATTGAATTGATTGGTTCTTCACATACTGTAATACCTTGAAGAGTTGTCCAAAGTGTGGTTCAAAAACAACTTTTCTCCTCTGATTCCCTGTGTCATGAAGGGAAATAAGAAGGAGAGCTATGAGACCATGCATCTACCCTCTAGTAATGCAAAAACCACTCTGTTTCCACTGGGAGCGTTAGTTATTGTGTGTACTTGTAAAGGTTGAGAGAAGCAGACAGACCAAATAGTTAGTATAGCTTACAGACTAAACCATTGGAGAGCATGCTAAATATTTAAATATTTTCTACACATCTTGAAATTCTGGATTTGAACTAGGTGAGTTATAAGACTGAGGGTTTAAAGCTTAAAGTGAGTTGTGATGTTTATTTTTTTCATTTTCTCTACTTTTTAAATTAACTTTTTAAACTTCTATTTGTTCACTAGGTTAATGCCTTCACATCTTTTCACTCTAGTACAAAATGCGTTCCTTTTTCTGAACACTTCAGAAAAGTGACCCTGCCTATCCAGGTCCCATTCCACTGGATTTTAGAAAATAGGTCATAAGACCCAGACTCGTTTTCCAGTGAAGCAAAGAGAAAAAAAGCTCAGTTTTTGTAAGTTCTTTTCCTGACAGTTAGGGAGCAATTAACAGTTCAGTTAAATCACCTGTCATTTTAGATGTAAAGAAATGAAAGACAAATTGGGGATTCAGATTAAAAGTATTGACTATACCTCTTCTGCATGTATAACCCAAATTTTATAATTTAAATATGTGAACACTTTGGAAAAAAAATAATTTCAAGGAAACTGAAAAAGTGGACATCCTGTGTATTAACAAGTAATCTGATGTGAAATACACACATGTTTAACTTTTAACTCCAACATACTACACTGTTTATTGATTTAAGTTATTTTTTCCTTGGTTAGAATACTGTAAGGGCACAGTAGCTTCAGACAAGAAGGAAATCCTTATCTGAACCATATTCCCCAGAAAGCCGTGGGGAATTAACTGCTACTATCGACTGACCAGTTGGGGGAAGACAATTGGTCAGATGATGATTTAAAAACCAGGAAATGGAGGCCTTTAGCTGTTTGTATGTCATCTGCCATCAGGACAGGGGGTTTGTCCTGTGCTGTCGGATTTCACTTGAGAGTGACTGTCTATGGGAATGTGGAACTTTCAGAAGTAGTTTTGGGTCTCACAGAAAAACTTTTTTTTTTAACTTTGGACTTTGCTGGTAAGCAACTTGGCTGCCCAGTTGTCTAGAAAGGGAACAGAAGCCATAGGCAACAAGAATCTGTACAGCCAGAGTGTACAGGGGTTACACTAAATAAAGTTATTAACAATGAGGACCTTAGTTTTATTTCTTGCATTTAAAATATCACTAGTTTTTTTTTTACTTGCAGGTGCATTTATCACAATATATACTTTCTCATGCACCCGAAAAACTTGGTACTTGGTACTTTTTTCTATATTTACCATTTCTCCATTTAAATCTGTATTGATTTGCATATGAATAAGCCTGTAGGCAGAGATCTGTCTGTAAGTGTAAAGTGTTCTTAGAATGGTGGTGGTGAGGTTCATTTGTCTACAAATGAGATGTTCTAAAATGTTTTTTTTTAACTCTTCTGAGGCACTGACTGGTCCTGAGGATGGCCTGTCTCTTGTTTTGTTGTGCATTTTAGTTTTAATATTCAACCCTTCTTTGAAATCTCTTGTTTAATTGTGTATTCCTTAATTCAGTCAAAGCCGCTGTGCAGTAGAAACAAGTTAAACTTGATGACACTAAATAGTAGAATAAACCTAAGAAGAATGTAAAAGTTTTGATTCATAATGTAAACATACAATTGTAGTACCAGTGGGGGATGTAAGAATATACGAGAACAGTTACAAACAAGAGGAAGCCATTAGGCTCATCTAGACCTTTATGTGCAAATGTTTCTTCAGCGTTTTGCTGTACCATTGGTTGATTTGGTTAGAAATCTATAAGCTAAAGGCAAGGGACATAGCCGCAAACCCTGTATTCACAAAAAGATGTTTACTTGCAAAGATGTATAAATCTATCTGTGTGGAATATGCTAATGTATGCAAATGTTAAATGTAGAAGTAATAAGGGTAATAAAATGCACATGGAGTTCACCAAATCCTTTTAATTCTATGACATGCCAAACTTGCGTGCACAATGCACTGATGCAAAGCAGGTGGAATGAGCTGATACCCTTCTTCAAAATGTTACCATGCAGCAGGAGTGTTCCAACTCTTCATGGCAGTGCTGTAATCAAAGCAAGGAGGCAGTATATTCTCCAATCAGTTGTTTTTTTGGCTTGACCTCACATACTCCATGTTTTCGTCAGTGGTACCCATTTACAGAGTTAATACACTGAGATGCCCATTATCTTCACATAAAGAATACATTTTCAAGTATGCATACAGTTGTGCAATGGAGATCACTTCCTCTCATTATCGGATGTAATATGGCACCTACGTTTGGGCATGAAATGGAAATCTAATAAGTAAATTGATTCTTAAAATGTAGAGAGCTTTGCAAAAAATATATTGGTGCTTTTAGAAAATAGATTTCAAGGATGTAACTGATGTGCTACAGGCAGAATTTTAGAAAAGTGCGTCAACAAAGTACTTAGGTTACTTTAGAAGACGATGTACCAAAACAATATATGCTGTCTGGGTCATTAAATTAGCCGAAAGTAACTGATAAGCTTTGAAAAACAAAATCTAGTGGTGTTTCTTCTTTCATTTTATAATGTAGTCTGTTTTGTCTTAGGGAAAGGGGAAGTGTTAGAAGAGACAAAGTGCTGAGCTTTCTCTTACAGCGCAACGTCTTATAAAAACCCTGTACTGCTTGTAACAAATTGAGTCTCTGGTTGCACTTGGCAAAGTGGCAGCAGGGCTCCCAATATTGCAATATTGAAATAAAGACCTTACTCAGGTGAGAACTTACTCTTGTGGCTTCCTTGATAGTTATATTTCCATGACAGGCATTTCACTTATGATGATTGTACTGCTTTTGTGGTTTTTGTATGCTTTAAATACTTTTTATTTTAAATGGGGCCCATAAAATCTGCACAGGACAGTACTCTGCCTAATTCACTAAACAGCTAATAGCCTTGGATCTCTCTGCATCAGATTTCACATGTGCACACTGTAACACCAATCGTGGTGTGTTAAAATAAATCTTTATGTCAATCACAGGGTGCAGCCTCTATTCGGGCCTGTTGAGATATGCAAATCTCAAGGTAAAGACTCCTTTCATTTGTACTTTAGCACTTTTCAGCTCAAAAGACCCCAAAGGAGGGGTTTCGCATCATCACTCACTGAAGTACTGAATAACCCATCACTTTGGCGACACCTGGCAGCCATTCTTGACCAATAGCCCCTCTACACAGCAGATCAGGTAAAGAAGTGAGAAATTAAGAGATTTCAAAAGTCAAGTCTAAACATGACTGGAGTGGAATTTAGCCATGACACAAGGATTAACACTTCTACTCTAATGAAATGTGCCATGGATTCTTTAAATGACCAAGTAACCAGGACCTGGTTCAATGTCTTATCCAAAGGACAGTCCCTTGTACAGCAAAGTGACACCTCTTGGCTTACTGGACTTCTGGATTGTAATATTCACTTACTGGTCAGCCACAACTACTCCCAAAAGTAACCAGTAATGATCACTGTGCCCTTCATTGGATGATAATTTCACTAAACTTAACTAAGTTTGTTTTTAGTTCATCAACTGTTAGAAACTTAAAATATAGAACTTTTAGTATCTGAAAATGATTACAAATGACTAGTGAAGTGACTGGTGTAACGAACAGTTCTTTCCGGACCCTATGCGGTCGACACAATCCGACGAAGTGGGGAAACACTGGGGAAACGTCATGCAGGAATACAGGGCTGAAGACGGGGGGGCGTGTCCAAGGTGCACTGGTGCGTGGGGGAGGTGTGGCCGAGGCGAACAATCCGAGAGAGTAGTCCTTAGGGAATATCCAAAACACAAGGGTAAGTCCAAAACCAGGAGATCCATCAGAACAAAGAATTAAAAACCACGAAGGCCGGGTCGGAACCGGCGGACGGGGAACAGGAACGGGAACAGAGGTTAAAACCTTAACGGGACCAGGCGCTTCCAGGACCCAGACTTGCACGATATGGAAATCAGGTGCAGAGCCCGGATGAGCGTCAGCACCTGGCTTTTAAGGTGGGCTGGGAATGGGAAACAGGTGCACAGAATAAAGTCTTGAGTGAAAGGGCTGGAGCACCCTTAAGGAGGGGGGACTATAATCGTGACAACTGGGAGCTCAAATTAATTGAGCAGATGCATTTTGGATTTTGACCCTGTCATGGACTGTTAGCTGCATGTCAACAAAGGAATAAGAGCTGTCAGCTTCTATCTAATTAGACCATTTCAAAAGAATTCATTTTTGTAACAGGTGTAAGTGCTAGACCAACATAGTATTAAATTAAACTCACATCAAACAATTAGAAAGATCTAAGTTATTTCTTTAAGTCCCCAGGCCCAGGATGAAAAAACAATTAAAGTTGAATTATCTTCCTTACCATGCAGGGAAGCAATGCGGTTATACTGTATACATATACTGTAGTAGTAACAATTTATAGTGATGTTATGTTAAAATTGTACAATGTGTTATGTGTTAATACCTTGAAATATTGTGCATAAGCAATTTATAAGAATTATAATAGACTTTTGTCATTTTTTTTCTATAGCATCAATCCCCAAAAGAGTGTTGAGTTAGAAGGAATGACCGTCTTACACAGACTGAAGCATTGAATACAGATGTAGAGTTGAGTCTCTTTAGTCCTCAACAAAGGTGACTATGAGCGGACGTGACTGAAGTAGACTGAAGTGTCATCTCTGAAGACAGGGTCAGCCCAATGGATTTCCTCCATATCAACAGTGAAACACAACCCAGGAGACACATTGAAACTTACAGGAAGTGCAGACCCTCTGATTAATTACAAACCTAGGGAGCTACAGTAGATGATCCAAATATCCCCCCCTCATTAGTAACATTTTTTAGGTTCTTATATATACTAAAGACAGAAGACCTGGTGACGCATTTGGTTGATAGTTGCTCACTAATCTGTGGGTCTATTCCCACTGGTCGCTTTGACAAATCCCAGGGAATACACTCCAACAATATGATCAGGCAGTTTGTTCCAGACATTGTCAACCTTTCTGTAAGAAATTGTCCTGTTTTCAGCTCTGAATGCACATCCTCTCAATTTCCATCTGTGTCCTCAGGTCCTGTGTCTTGCAGTTTTCACTGGCAGTTGCTAATCCTGATTTAGGTTTTCCTTCAGTGTAGATCAGATCTCTTTTACAAATCAAGATATTTCCTCCTTTAAAGCTCTGTGTGCAAATGACAATCTTAAAACTCTGAACTAATAAAAAAAACATTTTAATTAACAAAAAATTGTATGCAGCAGAGTACAAGTATGTTTCACCTCCTCCTAGTGCACACAGGATAGCGTAGCTGAACTATAGCAAAATAACTCACCCTTGTTTGAGACAACCAACGTTTGCACACAAGGAAAAACAACAAACAGAGCTACAATTTCACCTTCAAATTCATCCCAGCTGTTCCAATTTGCCTGCTTTGTGAAGATGGTGATATTTAATCCACTGTTATTTCTACTATTTTAATAGACTACAAATGGATTCTGACATCCTGAAAATAGATTATCAAACACTTTCCCCTGCAGCTTCTAAATAATGACATCTGTTGGTGCTTGGCTCAGGTCAAGCCTTTAAACTTCTAAAATACCTACTTACTGTCTCCATCAAAGGACTCGCAAAACTCTCAAGGCTCATAAATTAATTGATGGCTATAAAACATTGATTTATTTTGCATTATTACAAGGTGGAGAATAGTGTTCTGTTCCCAGAAGGTCTGGAAATACCAAGACGAAATGTAAGCAAGATGATAGGCTTAGGGAGTATGAGTTATGTCTCTTATGTCCCTAATTCATGAAAGATGGGCCTAACCCTCCGCATGACCTTATCACTGAGATCACGACTGGGATTAACAGACTGGGGCTGAGTTTATCGGTGTCTTTATTATTAAAGTTACATTTACATTTCAAAGTTGTTGCTCAGCTTCTTTGAGCTAAAACCAATCAGACAAAATGAGCAATATTAAAGAAACTCTCCTTGATGATTGAACAAACATATTTCAGTCCAGTCCACGTGGTACTTAATGAAGCTCTCATATTGTAACTACACTGTAGAAAAAGGTGTATACAGTATATAGTAAAATTGTGAATCTTGTATGCCTGAGAGTTAAGCAATATCCTCACCCTCCCCTCAGTTTCCTGGATCTCTCCCTTCAAATGTCTTGTCTCCCATCCAGGGAGGTCATTATTATGGACAAGAGAAGGGGTAAGGTTTCTATGGCATCTTAACATAGCAATATTTTTTTGTTTCTTGCAGTCTTTATTCCTGGAATTACAATAACACTTGCGAAACTCTGTTATGATATCACGATAGGAACATGTGAACCCTTATGCCTCAAAGTCATACTTCCAGGATTTTTTGTTTTCCATATGAAGAAAAACATTCTTTTAAGTTCTTGTTGTATTGAAATTTGCTCAAAATAATCTTGATTACGCTATTTTGTTTTGATTTTTTTGGGGGGCGTTGTCGTTCCTCACAGAGAGCTGCATTGAGATCATCATATGGTCATATGGGCACTAAACAGGATTAGAAAGCCCCTAAGGTGATTCAAATGCATACTGTAGGTTGCATGAGTACAAACAAATCCTTCTTAAAGGATATTGAGATTAATAAGGCAGTCCTGTCACATACTTGTAGGAATCTGTGAGTACCTGTGAGTTCAGTAGGGTTTTTCTGCATGTTTCTGGAAGGATTGGTTTGAATGGGCCAGCAACTTCCTTCTGCTGCTTTCCTGATATATCAGCTTTAAAGTACAAAATCCTGCCATTTTCAAACTGGTTTAGGTACAGTAGTTTGATTGAAAAACAGCCTGTGTCTAGTTAATTTGACTTCTGCACTGTGCATGATCTGATATACTCTTGTAAAAGACTAATACGTAAGGGACAGGAGTGTTGTGGGAAATCCAGACTGGTTAGAGTAGGTGCTCTGAAGCATTCTGCTGAGGACAGCATGTGTATATTTTGGAGTTCATTTTACCTTTCCATTCCTTGACAGTCCTGGCTGCCGCCAACAGGCAGAAGGAAACATAAACCATGTTGTTTTCACAATTTGTCATGCTACAGTATGTCAGTCACTGGCTGCGAAGGCACCTCTTTTGCACTGCAATTAACTGGAAAGCATCATTACCAATGTTAAGGCACATTCTTTAATTGTTGACATCTGCGATAAAAGGTTGAGGATTTCCAATCACTGAAGTTGTTTTATACCTCGCAATGTGAAGCAATGATGTGGTTTGTTGATGCAAGAATCAAATTCTGTGGCAAAACTCCCTTTCAGTTTATTCCAAAACCTGCCTGCTTTTAAATGTGTTGTACATTAGCAATGTAAATGAGGTACTGATTTATATCTGTTTTGCATGAGATCTTTCCTGAGTATGTTGAAAAAGACTGTATTCTGTGCAGGCTTCAAGCCCTTTAAATGAGAGAATGTAAACCATATTTTAAAAGTACTCAAAACTGGAGATGTCACATGTGGTAAATACTTTGTAAGAGCTCTGATCTTGATTAAGGTCCAACTTAAAGATTTTTGTATTTTGCAAAATTATGCTTAAGCTCTGCTTGTTTGACAAAATTCTGACTGTCCAAAAATGACAGTGAAATACTTTTAAAGAAAATAATGAAATAGTTAGCAATTACAACAACTTTCACAGATTCCCCTTCAACATGTTCACAACATACTGCAAAGACACTACTTTGTGTCACGATCGTCATCCCTCCACTTAAGGGGGCTCTTACCCTTTCGTATTTTAGTTGATTACGTGCACCTGCCCCCTGTTTTGCTTGTTATTATTTCAGCCTGCCTCTAGCTCAGCATTGGAAGATGGACGCCCGGAAGCCCACCTACCAGCAGGTCCAGAAGGGCATAGGCTTTAACACAGCATCCTGACCATTTGAGTCTGGGGCTCGGAGCACCTGGCCTTGTTATCCTGTTTTTAACTCCCTGTTCCTGTTCTGGATCCCATTCCGGATTTTAACCTTGTCTGTCTTGGATTTTTCTCCCGTTACCTGAACACTGGACTGCACCCCGGATTTCCCACTTGGACTCTTTGGACTTGTTTGCCTGCGACATGCCCCTTGAGCACCAGATCACCATTGTCACGCCCCCCTGGCTGTCATCCCATCCTGATCCACATCCTGTTTTCCTTGTTGTCCTTCTCCAGTTACTTCCGGATTATACCGTCTGCATAGGGTCCTACGCTTCAGAGGAGCCTGGACTGGCTCCCATTACATTTGAAAAGCAAATTAAGCAACATACTTGTGCAAATAGTGTACACAAAAAAGAAGAGGGAATGTGCATGTTTTCATATCTATTTGTCGATTCTGATTTAATATTGTGTCAATATAAAAAAGTCTGAAGGGCATCTGTTGTCAAAGTTTCAAATACATCAGCAAAAATATTCAGGCAAAGTTCTTACGCTAGCTGCACATGAAAAAATAGAAGCTATTTCTGTCTTAATTATGTCATTTGCAGTAACAATTCCTTTATGCCACAATATTGTGAATTATGATTATGACTGTGAATAAATGTCAACAAAACTTACTTCTTAACTGTGGATGAAGCCTTATTGTTTGCAATTGTGTACTGTGTTCTCAAACACATCAGACAAGTGATGATCGATGCTACAGAGCTGCAAGCTTTCAAGTTATTTTCAATGCATCAACTTTTAAGGGAATTTAGAAAAAAACTGTATATACTGCTGCTGTTAAAAAAACATTTTGTTGAGATGAACATAAGAACAGTTACAAATGAGAGGAGGCCCGTTTGAACCCATCTCATAAGAAAAATGTCAGAAACATGTACTTGCATCTGTTTACTCTCCTGTAGTGTATGACCCTGCTTTTTCAGTTCAATGTGTATTTTACTACTACACATGTCCAATTTCAAGATTTACTGATTGCAACACAGTTATGAACCCCTCTTTGGATCATTCCAGCTCTTCAAATACCGGTGCCTAGTCACATGCAACATGCAACTGCAGACTTAAAACACTGCATATCGGATTTAGATTTAGTTGACCTATTTCAGGTTTTCAGTCCTACAGCTTGAATAGACTATATTTTTGTATCCAATTCAACGGGTTCTCTTATGCAGGGCTGTGAAGTACTGCAAAACATTATTTCAGTTTATTCTTGTTAAACCAGCAGATTGATACTAACTGATTCTCCATCTCCTGCCCCCAGATGGTGTTTCAACACATCTCTATTGTATAATACAGATTTTTGTCTGAATTTCAAACAGTAATTCCTTGAATTTATGCTTTCAATAAGGGCTCAGTTAAGGATCCCCCATATATCATAGGATTCACTGAAGGGGCTTGTCAGGAACCCCTCCAATCAATTTGCATCCCATTTCAACAAGAACAAGTTTTTAAAAATTTCAATCCTGGAAAATCAATTAAAAATACAAGAATGTATCAAACAGTCCAAATTCTCTGACACGAATGCCAAAGATCTTAATCTAGTTAAGAGTAACTCATTACTCAATCAAAGGATTGAATCCTTAATTAATTAATTAGAAAAAGGCATGCAAGGGGGCTGGTGTCGGGGGAGGTTAGGCCGAGGCAAACAGTCCGAGGGAATCCGAGGCAAATCCAAGGGTGTAGCAACTGTCCAAGACCGGGTAATCCATCCTGACAGTCAAACTGAGTTAAAAGCCAGAGCAGGATCCGGCGGAGGATCAGGGTGATAAAAAGGGGGTAACAGGACCAGACGCTACCTAATCCCGGACCCAGATGGTCATGGTCATTGTGAACCCTATGCGGTCGAGTCGCTCCTGGACTCGCGGGTAGGCGGAACCAGAGGCAGGTGTGGGAGATGAGTATCAAACAAGGAAGGGCTGGAGTGTCCTTAAGAGGAGGGGTGAACGATCGTGACAGTTTTCTGTGGCTTTTTGGGGCAAAGAGAAGCTCCCCTTTGTACTGTAGTGCCAAATGATTTTCACCCATATTCTCGATGGCATAGATGCCAGAATAAGACACTTTAGTTCACATCTCGCTCTCTGCCTCATGCGGTAACCTGTCAGAATGTTGTGGCCCCATGCTGTAAGACAGAGGAAAGATATTCAGGACAGAATTTGAGTCCTCATCCATAGTTTAAAAACTCCCAATCTAGAACACAAAAAACAAGAAAAAAGATGCTTCTTTCTTTTTAACTAAAAACGGGAATATATTTTTCAGTGTTAATAAGTTCTTAAACAAATTTTAAAAACACGTGAAGAAGGGAAGAAGTCACTGTATCTATTTGGGCATTTCATCCAGATATTCTTAATGCTGGAAAGCTTGTTGCACAGCTCCATTACCCTATACGTAATGACTTCCTATTCTCACTTCTCAGGTCTTTGTTGCACTGTTGGCCCTAAAGTTAACCTGACTTATTCCATGCATCCTTTCTTTGTTAGAAAGTCTCTTATTCCTGATAGAAGTGCAGCAATATGTCTCAGAAGCATAGGGTGCCAGGAATGTCTACACTTGGAAGGGTCACCACCCTATCACAGGGCAAAAACACAAGCACACAGGGATAATGATAATTGACCCAGCCAGTATGTCATTGGAGGTTGGGAGGAAACCCCTGAAAACACAGGAGAAAATACAAACACAAGGTGTCCTGATCCAGACATCAAGAACTACATTAATAGTTCTTTAACTCTGTTTAGTTCAGAGCTAGTTGGCCACAATTAAAAACTTAATGCTTAGAGAACATGTTCTGCTTAAAAAAATGTTATCAAAAACTATGATAGCTGGTGTAAATTATTACTGTTTCAAAACAATAACACAAAAAATCACAAAGCAAAGAAAAGCATTGCATGTGTCAAACTAACTGGGAGACTTTAAAAGCTTTTTTAATCGAGAATCAACATTTTCTCCTGTTTTTAAAATATCATATTAACTCCAGACAACTTTCTAAAACACTGTTTCATTGGAAGTATTTGCTTTAATTCTTTTTTTTTTTTGCGTTCTCTGGCCACTTTTGTGTTTCTAAAACTTTGGCAAATTGCTCTTTACAACGTTATGTTTCAGGGGTATCGTAGTTATACCAGTGGGTTACACATAGCTATGGAGCATTCTGTTCACCACTCAGTTCAATTAGAAGTCACTGTTTAGATGGGTCTTGAAAAAGATACTCTTCACGACATACAGTATATTGAACGTCTTCCCTTTTTATGATAGGTACACCTAGGCAAAAAAGATACTTGAGTTAAAGAATCCCTGAAACAGGAATGATACTACAAGCTAAGAAGTGAACTAAGAAGTGGTGGATGTTGCACTTTGGTGGTAGTGGAGGGGGGTCCCCAATACCTGTAAAGCATTTTGAGTGGAGTGTCCAGAAAGTGTAAGTAATTATTATTAGGAATTATTATTTAAGAACACCAGCTCAGTATATCAGAGATTCAGCCATTATAACACCTTATCTATGACTCTAGAACTTAAAGGAGGAGTGAAACCCAACAGGTAATGTTACTGTATGTACTGAAGAACAGGAAGTAAATTTAAGGGAAAGGTTTTTTATATTTGAGAATTGTCATTAGTTCCCACCAGAGGGAAACTGGGACATATTATTGGGTATGCAGAAACACTTCTTCCCATTTAGCATTAGGTTTAGAGAGCAGACTGAACTTATGTTGTGTAGAATCCATCTTTCTAAACAGTTGTTTCTCGTTCCATCTGTTTTTGTCAAATTTTTCATGTATCTTTGAAGGGACTGTGAAAGTATTTCTGATTGGCAGAAGGCATGGATGTATGTTTAATAGTCCTTGTAAATAATTTGAAGATAACAGTTGTGTGTGTTCTGTATTGTGTTTGGCTTTTAATGACTGTAAATAAACTTTTTTTCTCTTTAAGTATCAAGTTTATTACTCTGAAATGAAACAGCCAGAATCAAGGAAACACTAGGTCACACTTGGAATAATTCCTGACCATTTATTATGTTTAACAAACTATATTATTTGTGTTATTTATTAAAACTGTTAGGATTTATATTTTTAAAGCAGTTGCTTCTTTTTCGTACTGTCTTCAGAACTCTTATCCTGGACATTAGAACCCAGACCTAAAGCAACTGAAGTCAGAGCAGGATTTTCTGGTTTCAACTATTTGTTGATGGATTACATTTTCAAGGTAAAATTAAAGTATTTTTTATTTCACAGAGGTATAAATATTTTATTTACTTGCTATGCTAATATTCAGGATTTCAAGAAAGAGGGAATCAATATCAGAATACAGTTAGCAAGACACAGGGACATGTAAGAAGAGGATTGATCAACGGGGTAAATGGATGAAAATAGTTGAAAGTGAACAGTTTTCTGATAAAAAAACAGAAGAGACAAACTTTGCTGTGGAGTGCTTATCACGACAGGCTCCACAGTTCTGTCTGTGTCCACTAGACAGATACGGTTTCTTTGAGCTCAAATACTTGATCAGACTTTGGTCAGTTCTGCAGATTGCAGACCAACGAGTAACACGCAAAGCCCAAACGATCATACAGCAGACTGTGGATATGCTCACAGGACTAGGTGGTGCAGAAGATGTCAACTTCAGTTACAGACTTTTCCATTTTATGCCAGACAACAAACAATGAAACCACTGACCAATGAAAAAAGTGAATGGTTCACAATTTGAGCTCGTCATAATAAGTGGGACAGTTCACAAAAGGTCTTAGGTAACTGGATCAAATTGGTCTTTCCATTTGGAAGGAGCTGCTGTACGAATTCTTGTTAACTTGGAAATATGGACAGAATCAGACAGAAATACCTAGGCCCAGAGATATGCATTGAGATCTGAAGCACAATCTATGGAGAGTTTTAAGAATTTCTCCTACTGAAGTTCCAGAATGCTGTAATGACACACTTTTAGTAGAAAGGCTTGTTAATGTAATCATGTAACAGTGCATTAAATTGTAGGTGTGAAAGGAATCCAAAACTACTTTTGCTGGTGTTCTGGAGCGTGTGACAAGACTGGAAACAGTTTTCAGGAAAATATAGAAAGGCCCCTGCAAAGGCAGGGGGAACATTACGATTTTTTTTTTTTAAATTAAGAAACACACAAAAATAAAGCCAAAGTAACAGCACAACAGTTGCCCATGTGACACCTGGACTTGTCACCTTAGACATTTCCATTTTCAATGGGGATTGAACAATAGTTTCTTCTCAGACATTATGTCATTCATTGTTAAGATAAAAATAAATGATGGAATTAATCAGATACTGTTAAGCACCAAATCGAGGCCAAAGAATGTATGCAGAGACAGATTGTGGAAATAAGAGAGAACTAAGAGCACCCTGTGGTTGGCATCATGATAATTGTTTCAATATGTGCAACTACTCCGTCTCAACATTTTTATTTTGTTTGTTCATTGTAATTTGGAGTATTACTCTTACTCTATTGTTTCACTGTTTTAATTTGAGATAATGTTTCAGTGTGAAAATTATTTCAACATTCTTTCTTTGTAACTACAAGTGTCTTGTTTGTTTAAGAAAAATGCAGTGGATCCACATTAATTTCTATTTACGTTGTAATTGCACTGAAACTTTATGTTGTAGGTTTTTTGTATTGTTACTGCAACATTTTTGCAGGTAGCAAAACATAAACTACAAATATAAAATGACAAATACTGAGGCTGAAGTAGCTACTTATGAAAGACTCAGGGGTTTATACTGACATATCATTTCCATCGTTTAGTCAATGTGGTAAAGCAAAATGGGCACAGTGGCGCAGTGGTTAGCATTGCTGCCTGGCAGTGTTAGGGCCCTAGGCTCTGACTCTGCTATGACTCTGTATTGGAAGAAAAAAATGGATAGATGGTAAAACAAGAGTAACTTCTCTCAATCTGTAATCTTTCTTATTTTCTTACATTGCAGATACAGTTAGAATATAAACATAAAAACAATAAAAAAATATCCACCAAATGTATTTTGCTAAAACTTTACTGTTTTGTAATTGTAAATGTTTAAGGAATGTTTTCTTATTTGTTTCTATATTTTAACAACATTAACAACAGTAACATAATAACAACATTTGTATCATTTAACAACAGTAACAGTGAAAAAATGGCAAGTAGAAACTTTCTCACTTTTCATATTGTGATGCCACTGGGGTTGTGATCATTAAACGGGTTGTACCAAAAGTAGGTCTCAAGACAAAACACACCCACAGCCAACATATACAGTATGTGTAATACAGTATACTTTATTTAATAAAGGAAAATAAAATAAATCCTAGCTCATGTGCTGAGGATAATCTCCTAACTAAATGTCGGGGGTAGCTAGTCATCCCCCAGTATGTCAGTAGTATGAAAAAAATGCATCACTGTTTTTCAAAGAACAAACAAATATATGTATATTTCTTCTAATTCACAATTCCTAGTCTTCATGAAAATAACACCCAGCCTCTATACATCACCTAAAGTCATCACAACGTGAAGCTTTATTGTAATCTTAAATACAGCTACAGTATACATACTCACCTCTACTGTCTCACATATGAAGGATAGGCTTTGGTCTAGTGGGTTCAATTAGTCTCTGAACAGGGTTTGTGAGGCATCAAATAAAAATGAAAAGACACCTGTGCTGTTAATCACCTCTCAGAAACAGATACTAAAGCCTGAATGTATTGTTAAAATGCAAAAATGCAGATTATTTTCACTGTACTTGATGATTTGGGGCTACCTATTATAGGCGACAAGGTAGTCAAGTATGTGAAGACCATTAACCATACAATCTGCACAGCACATGTGTTGGATACAGGGAGATTTGTCATAGTTTTATTGATTGGGAACCCTCTTGTATTTAAGAGGCTCAAGATGGACAAAACTCAAAGAAATGTGGTTGTTTTATTGTTAAACCAAGGAGTTTTAAATATTAAGTCTTAAATAATAATGACCCAGGTAAATATACAAATCTGTGACACTTCTTCTAGCAGGTATGATGATATATCCTCTTCACAATATGAGCAAGCATACTTACTGTTCAATAATTACTGTATGATCATATGACATTATGTCATAATAATGAAGGCAGAATAATGCTGTGTGTCAGTCGTTTACAAGTTTTACCAGTAAAACAAAAATATGGTTATCTTTGGGTTACACATCAATGCAAAGCATTCTCTTCTCCTCTTTGTTTAGAGGTCAGTGTTTAGTTAGAGCCTCAAAAAGAAAATGGTGTTTAATGTCCAGAGTAAAGATATCACATACTATAAAAGTGAATGGACAGTCTAGAAGACCTGCTCAGTATATCAGAGGACCAGCCATTATAATACTGTATTTCTGTCTCCATGACTGAAAACCTATAGCCATAAAAACAATTAATCTCTGTCTATAAAGAATTAAAAGGGTTGCACACCACTCTGCAAAGCTCTCAAAACTGTGTAACATCACAATAAATCCTTGAAATATACACATCATGATTTTTGTGATTTCCTGCAGCCAAGGCACAGTATGGCACAGTGGTAGAGGAAAGTGTGACTGCTTGAATCAGTGAAGCACATGAGATGCATGGTGTAAGCATGGTAAAACCATTGCAAATTTGGGGATGTGTTTCGCAGCTGTCCCATGGTATCTTTCTTAATGGATTCCTTTAAGTCTTGGATCTTGGATTAAAATATTGTCTTTGATAAGATGGTTCAACGATGCAAAGAATAAGTTACAAAAGGATAAACTCTAAGTGGAAGAGGTGGATGGAATTCTGAAATTAAGAAGGTGTTACATACTGCCTGCACAAGGGTTGATAGGGGCCCTAGACAGCTTACCCTGGAAAGGGACAGAAGAACAACTTGCACAAGGGTCCTTGTAAATTCATCACTGGTCCTAACTGCCTTAACGTGCTACAACAGATCCCCTACTGCAATTACTGTGAACTAAGTTAAAACAAAAGCTTTCTGGAGCAAGACATGTTGGGACTAGTTGACGTCATTAACAGATTCAGTTAGAAGCTGATGACTGCAGAAAGCTGTCTTGACAAATGGCTAGACAGAATCCTCAGATCAGTGAAGTTTAAGCAACCAAATGAGCTAGGCAGACCGATTGGCCTTCTCTTATTTGCAACCAGTTATATGTTCATATCTTTATCTACCCCACACAGCTGTAGTCCTTTACTCCCTAACCTGCACCTTATCATGACTCACAATTCCCAGGCCTGTTTCTCTATCCTGACACCCTGGAGCTTTCCCTATCAACGCTTAGACTTACACCCCTGCATATGATTAATAAGTCATCATTTTCTTTACCTCTTAATGTTTATTGTCACTTCAATAACTTATGCATGCACCCACAGATCTGTTTATTTTGTCACTGTGATGAAGAAGCTAGTTGCTGTCCATATTTTGGATACTGTGTTGTAGGTTTGGTGCAGTGTTACGAAGTAAGCCCGCATCACATCTGCTACCAGCAGGAGTGCATTGCTTCCCAAGTAATATTAGCTTTCACTTCATGGATGAATAAAACCTGTCATTTATATAATGCCTCCAAATCCCTGCCAATAAATCTATGCAACATTAACTTCACACCTCTTTAATACAAGCCATTTAGCAGCGCAAGAGACATCTGACATTGCTAAACTGTGTCTAAGCAACACTCAGTCAGTTTATATAGTGTCGGCCTGTATCAGTCCTTTTTCCTCTGAGTTTGAAGAGTTTGTTGCTCACCAAATGTCAGGGAATCGTGAAAGGGCGAGAGGTTTTACAGCACGTGTTGTAAACAACCAAAAGCAGAGTCACATTAAGGTGTCATGTAATTCACATTTACCTTCTGCGGGGGAGAAGGACAAGTAAAAAGATGGTTTTTGAAAGCCTGTGCAAAGTCAGCATGTGTTCTGGACACTGCAAAGCGCCACATTCCTGAAGTGTAGTGGGGTGGGGGGGGGGGTGTAGTTCACACTTCCTATCTGCCTGGTCAATTTAAATATTTGGTGTGTTTAACTGCTTCTTAACTTTTCGCAGCCCTGAGCCTTGCAGCAGATATTTTCCAGATGTGCGCTCAGAGGTGAGCAGGAGAGCATCAGCCACCTCGCCAGCATAACTTGCAGAGACCAGAGAGAATATGGAAACAAAAGGGTTCTTGATCATTCTGTTAATCCTTGAAGAAATAAATGAGTTTAACGTACTGTATGTACATTATAATAATATTATTTTCTTGAACTCTGCAATTTCTGAGTTTCATGTTGTGATATAGGGTGACATGAGGGCACAGTAATGTACTTAGCATTGCTGCCTCACAGCTCTGAGGCACTGGGTTCAGTTCCTGGGGTGGTATCTGTGTGCAGTTTGTATGTTCTCCCCATTCCCATGTGGGTTTTCACTGAGTGTAATGGTTTCTTTAGACAGTCCAAAGACATACTGGTAGGTTAATTGTCTCCTGGGAAAATTGGCTCTGGGAGTGAGCGTGTGTGTTTGTGTCTGTGCGTCTGCCCTGTGATTGATTGGATCTCCTTGCACCAGTTGCTTACTGGGATAGGCTCTGGCTCCCTTTCCACCCTGAATTGGATGAAGCAGTTTGAAAAAATGGTTGGGTGTTATAATATTAGAGAAAGCAAGCTTGCAGATAACACCATAAACATACCCTGCAGGACTACAGCAAATACGAAAAGCAGCAGGAGATTATGTAGCCAAAATCCTTCCACTATCCACCCTGAGACTTTCCCGTGGGACTCTAGAATTAGCTGTTTGCAGGTAGAACGTAATGTAAAACCTTTTGAGCTAATATTTACATAGTCCGGCTTATTTTCTTCTTAAATAAACTCTCATCTTGTGAGGCAATGGCTAACTATCCTGTGATGTACAAGACAAAATATCTTAGTAGTCTCTAGCAGTGTAGTCTAAATTGGCAATCTGTGCTTCACAGCACATTACGTATTTACCATTTTTACATTACAATCTGTGCCTTTAATTAATTGTTTATAACATTAACCAGGACAAAGAGGAGAGAAATAGATGTGGTACATTAGAACATTTTTTTAAGAAGCCAAAGAACTGCTTAGTCTTCCTGGCAAATGGGTGTATTAAAACGACAAAAACCAAGAGCAGTGCTGTTACACAACCAGATTACCAAAGTCCCAGCAGCATGATGCGATGGAAATAACGACAATCAGACAGCATGGAGCTTAAAGAAATCAATCGTGTTTCTGTCAGCACCGTCTGAGTCCATGCCTTTGAAACTGCATTGCTTCTGCTCGAATTAATAATTAAAGCAGTGGCGTTTGGAAACCCAGGAGGTGCCTGCTGTGCCTGAATAAGTTCTTTAAGGAAAGCCCTTTCAAGAATTCCTGGTGCTGGTAAATACAAATGTCAGGTTCCCAGGGAGCAGGTGTTAACCCTTCATCTCCAGCACAGCTGGAGAGGCCTGAGCTCCTCTCACAACATCTCTCCTCATTTTGGAAGAATATGTTTGATCTACATTTTTTTCAATTTTAATTAACCTCTTGCTCTCGATATTTCACATTCCCTTCCTGACCAGATCCTGGGGGCAGAGGAATTATTTTTTTGTCAATAGCCCTAATGGACATTTCATGAGACCGCGCCTTTTCCATTTCTGGCAAATGCTTTTCTGCAGACTACAGACAGCAACATTAAAAACTGAAGACAAAATTCAACAAATCGGTCTGAACTTGTGGATATAAAAAGTTGTTTTTAAAGAAAAGTACAGTATAAGTAGGGAACAGCGTTATTTTATACAGTATGTTGCAAAAATGGATGCATTCTTTAAAAACTGGTTTTAATCATTAAAATGCAAACTTCTTCAACCATTTGAAAATTACCTTAGTGCAGTATTATTTTTCATATGAAAATATATTAATAAAAAAAGTTAATTGAAGAAGAATGCTTTACATTATATACAGTATAAAATGTATTCATAATTATACCTTTAATATTTCTTAAACATCCATACTGAGAATGCAGAGATTCTCAAAACTGATGTACAGTAGCAGCTTTGATTCCAAAATATTTCTAACAGATTTCTGTCACCTTTGTGATACAGATCGCTCACCATTATGTACTTTGTTGTTATATAATCCAGTCTACCTCTTACACTTCTCTCACTACGGGGCCCACAATGATTTGCACGCCAGGACCTGCAGAGAGAGAAATATTGAAAATTCTTCATTGGGCATCTTCAAAATCCAAACAAAATTGCAATCTTTCACCTTGAATACTCTTTTCTCTCATGATTCTTGCAGAAAAAACATTCAGAATAGAAGGTAATGGCTGAAGAAAAGGCACATCTTCAGCACTGCTATCTATAGGGTTAGGGTTAGAGTTAGTGAATCACTGATCCCAGGTGTTTATAAATGTTGTTAATGCATTTTAATTCCAAGTAGAATGAAGAATTTCATGGAAATGTTTAATTTCATTCTCATTTTTAATGAGATTAGGTTATGTACTGTTATGCTCTGTTACAGAAACACCATAACAAAATTTTCCTTCGTGTGCATAAATACATTAAAAGTTGAGCAATTTGGCCCATTGAAATAGATTATTCAGATTCTTTTCACTCAGATATTGCTATGATTATAAAGTCGACCTAGGTAGACTCTCCCTGTTAAACTACCCTCAATACAACGACCTCAATGATTTGCACGCCAGGACCTGCAGAGAGTGAAATCTTGAAAATTCTTCAGTGAGCCTCTGCAAAATCAAAACAAAATGGCAATCTTTCACCTTGAATAGATATTTCAACTTCTTAATGAATTTATCGAAGAGAATGGCATCGACTGGATAGATAGATAGATACTTTATTGATCCCGTGAGGGAAATTGCAGTGCAACAGCAGCTTAACACACACAACACAGCCACAGTGTAACGAATTATATACTAATAGTACAATACATACAATACAATACAATACAAGAGTTACTCACAGTCCGGACACACAAGAGGAAACTAGAACAGAACAGTACACAGAAAATCGTATCACACGTATGAATATAAATATAGATGTAACCATAGATATAAATATAAATATAAATGTATTGCACAGGTCCCTGGCATATATTGCACAAAAGTGGTTGTCAACGGGAAAAAGAAAAAGAAAGAGAACAGATGTAGCAGTAGATGTGTATATGCGTTTAGTCCAGAAACAGGTCACTGTCGCTGTTGCCTCTGCCAAGACGCACAGTTGTACAGTCTTATGGCAGACGGCAAGAATGACCTCCTGTAGCGCTCCCTGTCGCACCGTGGATGAATAAAATGCATCGGAGTTTCTACAGACGGTGCTAGGGCGATGGCAAGCCGACACAGCGGTGTAGTTGCACGAACTAGAGAGGTTGCTCCAGATATGAAGTGGACACACTGCAACCTCCACCGCAAAGCCTTGGCCATCAAAAAATGCCTGATTATTTAAAATCTGTTTGATTCAGTTTTGAATTGTGTCAAGGCTCGACCAATGAATTAATATCTGCTTTGCTCGACAAAACAGGCTCACCCCTCTCACTGAAATGGTGCTTTTTTATTGTTCATTTTTCATTGTTGTTGTTCCTGTTCCATTCTGTAAAGCGCTTTGAGAAGACACCTTCAAAGGCATGCGTGTGAGTGTGTGCGCACATGTGTGATCGTGTTGGTCATTGAGATTTTCTGGGGTTTCTATGAGATGATGACTTGTAGGTGGTACTTGGATGCTTTGGTTTGATCAGGGGTGGTACTTGGTCCAAAAAGTTTGAGAACCACTGATCTATATAACCTATCCATTGATTTTGCAACTGTTTTATCCAATACAAGGTCTCAGCAAGAGTGGGCTCAAGGCAGGACACACCCTTGATTGGGAGCCAGTTCATCGCATGGCATATAATTTAGATATGAAGCACAATTTCTAGGTCTATACTGTATGCTGTATAGTATATACATTGGTGGTGGTTAATTTTGTAGCTCTGTGTAAATTAGTGTTACTATTATTATTATTATTATTATTATTATTATTATTATTATTATTATTATTATTTACTGTATATCTACAATAAACAATATATATAACAATATATAAGGTGCCAATTTTTACTGCTATTACTAGCCAGCATTTTTTATATTAAATTATAATTAGATTGCCTTTTAAAAGCAAAGTGAGTCAGGTCCAGAACAATGCTAGCTCAGTTCCAGACTGTCCTACTTTTCAGAAGCATAATCTGCCCCTTCTTAGTTCAACTAGAGAAGCAAATTCTCACATCTCCTCCTGAGCCGCTGTTTAGCAGGGCTGCAGGTGTGCATATCACCCAGATACTATACAGTATGTTAAGCCCAGTGAGACCCTATGGGAAGGAAAGCATTGTCTTAATTCAAAGGAATTACTTATGTGCTGTAGACCTCCACTTCTTCACCATGACTCCAACGTGTTTGGGAGCAGAAAATGCTTGAAGTGTTTAAATTGATAATATTATTAGATCAATAATCTCAGTTACATAACTGAGAGTTTAGCTGGTACAAAACCCCGAAGGAGTGGAATTCCCAAAGACTAGAATTAGGCCAATCTGAGGCCATTGAATGCTTGATTGGTTCCTGAAATGCAGTGGATTTTCTTTCACTTTTTTCAAACTCCAAATGAAATCCAGTAAATAGTCAAAAATTTGAATTGTTTCAAACATCCATGCGTAGTTCAACATCTGCACTGAATCTTTAAAGATTCCCATCTTTACCTTTCTACTTTAGAAGTTCCTAATCCCAGCCCTCAGAGCCTAGAATTTAGCGTGATTTCTAGGTCTCTTTAAATCGTCAGCAGTTTATGGTCATGAGGAAGGGGGTGTCATATTAAAACTTAATTGGATCTGTTAAACACTTCTCCCAGATGAGGAGCTATTTATAAAGAAACACTGCAAGGTTTCTGGACAGTGGGGACCAGAATGTGTTTCCTTACTCTGTGTTTCTATTCAGAAAATAAAAGGCATGTTTTCTCAGGAGTAAAACATTTTAAAATCATGTAGCAATTCCAGAAAGAATTGCTATAAATGGTTAAAACGTAGATCACTTTCTTATATTAGAAAGTACATGAATTGTTGGGATTCTTTCTCTGACTAATAATATATTTAATTCATGTTTGACTCTTTAGAATTTTATGACTTTTCTTTAGAATGTGCAATTATCTTCCCAGCTGATGAATCCCACACTACCCTGAGAGGAGCTCTGCCAGTTATCCACTGCTGCTCCGGAAGGTTCCAGTCACAGTCTGCTAGTGACACTCCAGTCACAGTCCACTAGTGACATGACCTGCACTTGAGCGATTCAGGGGGTCCTTATGTTGTTTAATAATAGAAAATGAATTGAGTCAGAATAAATCATTGGAAGTAGAAATATACATTGATTCTTAGAACCGTCTGTTGCTAAATCATACCTATAGGTTTTAATTTTAAAATATTTTTTTTTATAAGGAACCTTATCAAAAGCTTTCTAGAAATAGAAAATATATTGGCATATGTTTTAGACTAGAAATATCAACCCTCCTTGTAACATGTTTAAATCATTTAGTAAATTAATGAAAAGACCTTCTTAATGAACACCTTCGTATTCTAAATTAATGTTGATTTTCTCTTCAAAATGACACTAGTTTGTAATATTCATCTAGTTTAGCTCTGTTGTGCCCATAACTACATAACAGAAGATGCCTAAGTTCTAGTTTTCTGCTCCTCTTTTTTTTTTAAGAAGTTATGTAAAATTTCCAATTCTCAAGTCTACACATATAGTTTCCATCATTAGGGAGACGAAACATTCTAGCTAAGAACCTATAAATAATTCAGTCAATTCATTTCTTTAAATATGACTGGGAAAGTACCATCAGATCCCAGTATTTTAAGCAACCATAGCCTATTTGAGCCTTTGTGTTAGTTATCCTAACATTTCCCAATGCTGTTGAGGATCCTTTTATATCCTGGAGCATGTTATTGACATTTAGTTTAAAAACATGCTTGAAAAATAGATTTAACAAACTTATTATTCTTTTTCATTTTCTAGGATTGCTCTTGTCAAGGCTATAATCCAAAATACATTTTCAACTTTTTTTAGCCAAACAGGCCCCTAGTAAAGTGCCTTATACCATTTTTATATACACTATATATAAACACCTATCAAGAAAGGCTCGATTGAATTACCAGAGGTCTTTCGTACTGGCTGTTGAAATAACCTAAGTTAAACCAAAGGCGAGTAATTTATGAGGGAAGCCTAGCGAGATGGACTCTGCGGTGCCAGATTTTGCAAGATGTGCCGCAAAACACCCTTAATAGGCTTAAACCATTCATCACCAAAGCATGAGGGATCCTAGTTTAATTTACAGGATTTTTATTGCTTTGACGACTGGAACTGAGAGACTGTTGTGGTTGGCTTCAGTAACTGAAGTTGAAGATGGCACCTGCATGAACTTTGTCATCATAAAGGAGCTGTCTGTTTCAGTGGCGTCCACTCCTTTAAAGCTAGAGAGACAATGTAAGCGAGTCACAGAAAACACATGCCACTTCCTGTGACTCCTTTTTCTACACGTAATACAGTTATCTTATGAAAAAGAACGGTCCTTTGTTTGTGGGCAAATAGCTGCCTGCAAACAGTCAACCTGTTAAATAAAAGTTAGGACTCAAACTGTTTATGATTTACTGTGTAGTGTGGACCTGGAATGAACTTGAAGGTAAGCCTTTGTCTGGCTTGTGAACTTACGATGCTTTGTTCCTGCCAGGAACTCAATCTAAGGTGGTATGTCTGCTGGCACAGTACCCTGCAAAAGGGTTTCTCTCGGTGAGCTGTTGGAAAAGAACACATAAGAGGCGGTAATGCACAGTAATGTTCACAGGCCCTGCAGAGCAGCTCACACTGCTGTCTCCAGTTGTCTGTGCTGATTTCCTCTCCTCTCCTCCTATGCTTGGCCCGTAAGTCATGCAGAACCCCTAAAATTCCAGATAGCCCACTTGGCTTATGAGGGGTTTCCATATAATGATGCAAGGACATTCTGTTTTCTATTTTAATCATAATTTGTCCTTTTTTCTTCCTAATTCATGATAGACTACTATCAAAACAAGTAAGCTAGTTTCTCATCACAATTATGCCACTGAAACACCCTAATGTGAACAATAACATTGGATAATTGAAAGCAGCAATTATGGCACTGAGGGAAAACATTACAAATTGAACATGAATATGTGTGTACTCAGCGTCTGTAACAGCTGAATCGTACACAGCAGATGAAGCACAGAAGTGGAGGTGGATATAGAATTCACATTTTAGAGACATTCTGCATTTTGGAAGTTGGTAAAGGAACACTCAAAATAAGGATGATGCTCGCCTGGCAAAATATCAGTGCTGTAGAGCCCTGCAGACATCTTGAATGCAAGCCTCAGAAATGTATTTGTCGTTGACATTCACTGTGGGTTTATGGAGAGAAAGCACTTTTTTCCCTTCGTCTGAAAAAGAAAGGAAAAGATGACAAGGGAGGGCTTTGGCCTCTATGGGGAAGAAAAATAATCCTCTCACAATAGTCTCATAGAGTTTCCTTATCTGCTCTGTGGGCTCTCTGCAGTTCATAACATTCTTGTGGCTTCAGGTTTAATTTCTCCGGGATACAGCAACAGGTTACACCGTTTCCCACTCTCTGCACCCTTCTGCTCTCCTTTGTAATCTTGGTGATTGAACAGCCAGCCTGGTGTTTGCCCTTGAACAATGACATTTGACTGATTTTTCCCTCACTTAATACCTTTGTAATTTAATTTCTGTCTGAAATGCCAGCTTATAACCAGACCAAAGTAACGGTACTCTCCAATGATTTTCACACACTTATAAACTGCAGAACACTTGTTCACGTAGAACATAGACTTTGAAAAATTATAGTTCTAGCTTTGTTCTGTTATTTGTTTCTTGACTCACCATTGTCAAGGTGCACCTAGTGATCTCCCTGCTTAAATACAGCAGTTGCTGTGGACTTAACCTTAAACAGCCCGATGTTAGTGTAAAAAATAAGTTTCAGTATAGGTTTCCACAAATTGCTGATTCACTGTTGTTTTTAAGCACCGACCAAATTACATATTTCCAAAACTTAAAATCCTCAGACCAATTCATTATAATTAGGAGTATAAAGTAAAAAAGTGTCTTATCTCACCACCCCACAGTTTAGGAGTGATATATATTGAAATAACTGCTATTTAATTTCATAATGCTCTGTAAATAAGCAAAACAACAGTAACATTCTGGGCTAGACAATTGCTATAAAAGAACAGGAGCAGCAGAACTCTCACTGTTTTGTACATGTTAACCAACAAAAACAATAAAAAATCAGAAAATCACTTACCATCGTCTGATTCTGTACAGTACATCCTAACTACACACAATACATGCTTGTAACAGCAGGCTTTGTTTTTTGGCTTTATTTGACTGAACATATGTTCTAATTTCAAGAATGCACAATCTTTTTTCTAGGAATAATAGCTTTTGGACATTTGGATGAATTCTCCATGGCTTAACTTAAGCGTGCCAAAATCACTTATTTCGTAACATTCTGCATTGAAGCCCTCCACATAACTCACTTATTTTGCAGCTCTGCCTTGAGGATCTGAGCTTAAATCATATAGACTTTTGTTCCACTTAATATGTCTGATGACTAATGCTCCTAAGAGACCTCTAGGAGGTATGAATCCTTTACCATTGACATGCACAAAGGATTTATATCATAGCTTCTGTGGACTTATGTGGACATCCCTCTAGCCTTATTCATTATGTCAGACTGACCTTCCAGCTTACTTGGAGCACACAGTGTCAGATGTAGTACTAAGACCTGTACACTTGCATGCTTCATGTAATTTAATCCCAAGCCTATACTGTAAATGATTACACAAAGCTTGGCCTTCATTTTTGCTTTTCAATATCGCTGTAAATATTTTCAACATGGCTTTCTTAAAGAGTCATTTCCTTTAGGCTTCACAATATAGTATCAAGTTTCACAGAAAGAATTAGCTTTAATTCTCTATATATTGGCTGCAATGAGTCCTGGAGAAAAGAAGCAGAGATAAACACAGTGACATCTTGTTGACATATTGCTTATGGATTAGGAAATCATTCTTCTCTCCCTTCGTCTTTTTCCAATCTGCAATTTCAGCCCCCAGAGAGCATGATGTACTAAAAAAATCCAGAGATGTATTCAAATATACGCATCCTGCAACAGATCAAAGGAATAGGCAGAGTTTAGCATAGGGTTGTCAAACCCAAACATGTCCACCTCTGTCTGCCAAAGACACAAAAACAGGTTACACATCAAGTGCACCATCACGTCCCACTCTGTTCCTTTCCAGTACCCAAAAACCAGAAATGCTCTTAGAGTACTTTGTCATACAAACATGCAAGAATAAATTCAAGCCCTTTGTGAAAATTTTCAGCAGCTTCATATTTGAACATTCACTCATTCACAAAGTGCATTTCCTTTTTTCAGATTATTGATTCAGCAGTTAATTTTCCCCTGACGTACCTGCTATTTCTTGGTTTTAGATTCCCTACCCCAAGGGTTCAGTATCAGGCAATGGTGGTGATAGTGGCAGAGGAGTGGCACAGGCCTCACCGATTACCACATACAGTACAACACATCACCAGAGACTCAGTCTGCTCCAGCCCTGCCGTTGCCAGTGGCTCAGGGACACTTGTACACTGCCCACTGATTTTGTGCGGGTCCTGAACCTCATTACCGTGATTGCACAAGTGACATATGATAGCTCTCAACCTCTAAGGGCCCTTTTAAATTCTTTCCATTTCCTTTTCCATTTTTTTCCCAAGATGGTTACAGACCCCAATTTATTTTTGAAGCAGACATTCATTAATAAATGAATTATTCTGGCAAGCAACGGGCACAAGGGGGGATAAACCCTGACAGGATGCCAGTCCATAAGAGGGCGGACAGACACAGACACACTACACCAGGGCCAACTTTCCCAGAAGCCAATTAACCAGCACTGCAGATTTGGAATGGAAACCAGGGCCCCAGTGCTGTGAGGCATGCCTTTCTCCTGCTGCTGTATACGTTTTTCTTCCACAAGAAATCTACCCTTTATACTTTGTTGATCACATGGGGTCACTGACCACTCTCAGAAAGCTTCACACTCAAAGATTAATAAGTTACCCTCCACTTAATTAGGGGCTGCTTATCTGACCAGATAACCCTGTTAACTGTGCAACCATGTTAGCATATCAATGTGCCTCTCTATCTAACAATTCCAATTACATTGCAGCTGTAGGACAATAGAATCAACAGTATGAATCTCCAAGGTGAACTCAACACCTTACAATCTCATTCAAATATCTGCACTTGGAACATTGCTTCTTAGAATTAAAAAGTAGTACATTTTATAGCGTCACAATCTCTTTGGAAGCACATACAGTATCTGTTTCTGTTATTTGAATAACATAATATGTGATTCAATCAAATGTCAAAGCTGTGAGTTTAAATACAACATTGAGTACGTCAGCTCACATATACTGAAAGAAATGCAAGACATGGTACTGTATTTTACTTCAGTAAAATAAGGAAACATCCTCACATGTGGATAGGGGGCTTCTCTATGACAGGAATGCAGACTAACTTCTGGGATGAGAAACAATATTGCAAGTGCATGTTAAACTTTTTGCTGGCTGGTCAATGGAGGGGCAATGGAAGAAAAACAGCTTTTTGATAAATCTCATTATTTAACCAGCTGGGCAAAGGAGCAGTGAAACAGCACAATCAGGAAAGGAAAGCAAGAGTTGGGAGACTGTTTATCATCGTCCTGACATCTCTGGTAGGGTCATTAAAGAAGTGTGTGTACTTTTGGAATAAAGATGACAAAAAACACCAGAGTCTCACAGTCACAGGTTCTGCCTGGTTCCTGGATTCAAAGAACTGCAAAAGTACAACTTCAGAAATCACACTTTAGCATTTTTTCAAGTATCAGCTTTGTGAAAAATGAGTGTGGCAGCAATACAGGTTGCTGAGAAATGACTGTTCAGCTATTCTGAACTCTCCTCTGCATGAGAATGCATACTGTCTCAGGGACTTGCCTGCTGTCAGCTGCTTGGGCTGCAGCCTCCAGCTACAAGGGTCTGGGAGCTGTGGTGTGACTTCTGAACTCCGTGTCTCTGTATTTCTAACACTAAAGACTCAGAGACACCTCTTTTTGCTGTAAAAGACCATTCAATTAATTGCATTTACTCTTGAGCAGATAACAATTAAAACGTTCTAATTGTTGTCAGCACTTAATTAAAGTAGGGGATTTCAGGTTATTTGTATCATTAAGGAACAAGAGGTTAAAAGGTTGAAAATAAATCATTAGGTTTGCTTATTTTACAAATTTTAGATTTTTGTTGTGCGCAAAATAAAGTATTATAAAAGATTGTCATTTTGATATGAAGCGTTAAGGCTGACTTGCTTGTTTTAAATTGTAAAATTGTTGCAAAAATAACTATGCAATGATAGACATTCATATGTGCTTTTAAGCAAACTGAAAGAGGTAAACACAGCCTCACATAATACAAACATAAACACTGAATTAAGACTAGCAAATTAAATATTTTAAGTAAATAAGAGTAAAAAATGAAAAAATACCCACTCCTTCACTATTTTACTAATAAATAATTTAAATCAGAGATGGTCACTGAGGCAGGCCAAGAAACATTAATACTGTATATAAGTTTCAACTGACCTGCCACTACAGGTCATATGGCCCCGAATCACTTGTATTCATGAGGGGTGAATTAATTAATTGGCTAATTAATTGGTGCCAATTAGCTAAGGAATGGTATACAAAGAGTTCCACAGGGATAGCTATTGATGGTTTAATTGAAAGGGTTTGTGTGTACTGCACACCCTAATTGGCCTAAATCCTTATTTAATGCTATTTTCTGTCTCATTGTGATTTGTCGAAGTGCTCAGGCCTTACAAGCCACGTGAAGAGAAGAGACTTATATGTCACTCTCACAAAAAAAGTAAATTCTGAAAGTAAGAAGAATATTTTAAGCATGCTATTAGTCCAATTGGTGTAATGTGTTAACTGGCTTAGAGTTCAAATGGAAGAAATTCTGAAGATATCACCAGGGCTGGGTCATAGATAAATTGTCACTGAAATTGGCATGTATTGGTTGAAATATTGGGGGACTTTCCCTAAATGACTAGTTAAATATCTTCAAGAAGCAAGAGTATGTTCTATATAATTCTTATTGCATGTTAGTAATTAAATAATTGCGTTTACAGTATGTGCACTTTTCATTCTAAAATACGTTTACACACTTCACACTGCAGTAGGGAGGAGCCCACTGCATACACCACTGAAACACAGCCCTCCACCCTGGTGAAGACTGGTAGCCATTCTGCACCAGCAGCCCCACTACACAACAGATCAAGAGGAAGAATGAGAAATTGCTTTGCCCATTAAATTAAAAGGAGCTTCTGAAGGAAGGCTTGAATATAACACCAGGGTTAACACCTCTAATGTTATGAACACCAATCCAGTACTGACTAGCCTTGCTTAGGTTCTAAGATTTGATCAGGTTAGAATGTGTTAACCAGGCTGTGGGACTGATTAGAAATGAAAGATGGCCTTTATTTGAAGCTGTGATGAGGGCAATGGAGTGAGGCTTTGAAATGCATGTTCAACCAATTCATACTGCTACATCTCTGTCATGTATTTACCAGTTCTTCTGTTCTGGCAAAACCTATTCAGTTCATCTGAGTCACAGATATCAAGTCCAGCATAACCCCATTTGTCATTTGTCTCAAATTCCAGCTGGGCGTTCAATTACATAACTCATCAAATAGCTATTTATGGCCATGACTGAAATAATTTAGCCATTTTCTGTGGTCTTAACGTATATGTAATTTAATGAGACCTATAAAATCTAGTGGAGTTTGGACAGCTAGAATGGAGTAGATCACATTGCATATTTGTTTTGAAGAAGGCAATGCTATTAAAAGAAATGTTCTTCTATAACCCCAGGATATTTTAGGAAATCCTCATTTATCAAAACAGACTTGATAAAACAAAAGGGAAAAGCAGCCAAGGAGGTATTTTTTTTTTCATTGAAAGCTAAGACATGTACTGTTTTCTTGAAACCATTTTTTGCATTTTTTCCAGCTCTTAATCCATGTGTACTGCGTTTCAGAAGTCTTCCAATTTAAGAAAAGATTAAATGAAAGGTGTGCCAAATAATTTGCAAAGGTGATTTCCAATGCGTGGAAGAACTAAGCCCCTGGCAACGTAAAGGCCATTATCCAAAGCTGGGTTTGTGATTCATTAAGGATGGTTTGGCCTAAATTTTAATGTAATCTTAACCTTCATTTTATTCTTTTAAAGACTGCCCTGGCATTAAGGCCTTGAACAGTCCTGAGAGCATTTTTGGATATGAGTATTAGATTCATCGCAGTTTCCATCTTGGGCTTTACATCATTAATTGCCTATTACGAGTTGTTTATACAGGTATAGGTGTGCAATATGAGAAACGAAAAATGTTTACAAATGATATGTTCTGTTGACTAAAGTTCCTGACAAAGGTGTGCCCCTATCATGTCGTGTCTGAAACCAAAAACCTAGTGTAGAATAAAGAGTTTATGTCAGCGTTTAATAGACCTTAGTCATTAAAGACTTAAATGGGAACAAAAACCAGAAGACTCAAGTGTTGTGCAGGACCCAGGTTTTAAAGCCTTTTGTTTTAACATCCAAACTGTGCTCTAGGGGATGCTGGGTTGTCAGGCCTGAACTTCACAAACATCTTGACACAAAACAAAATGTTGATGACCAGACTATTTGGAACCCCTGGCGGCAAGGCAAGACTTATCACCACTTTCTCTGTTCTTCCAAAGGATGCCAAGATGGTATCTAATGATCTTCCTGGGATTTTGACACACTGCAGAACCCTTAGATTCGCCATAAACAGTAAAAATGAACCTCTACCGAGAGCTGTAGACAAAGGGCTCCAAGAGTAGCTCTGATTGAAATACAAGCCAATAAATGCTGTCCTATATCAGGTGCCTGAAATTCCAGACATGGTCTGGGATTGAACCTTATGTTTCTTCAAATAGATTTTGTCTTTAATTCTCTGCTTTTTACAAGCTTTATACTTACTGCTTTAATGTAAAAATGGTACTTCCAAAGATATTTGAGGATTTTTCTAGATATTTTAGATTTTAACTCTATTTCAGCACTAGCTAATGCACATCAGACAAGATTTTTCGTGAACAAATTATTTTTAATTTCAAACTTCACCAAACACAAAATAAAAAAAGCAATGCATTGTCCCATCTGCACCAAGAAGGCAGTTTGATCACCTGTAAATTTATATTTACATTACATTTAATATAACCATTATACTGTTTATACATTGCAATTTTTATTGAAAGTATATAGTTTTATCTGTCCATATATAAGAAAAAGGGCTCAGCTGTTGTTAACTGTTATCTAATTCAAATCATTAGAAGATATTTTTTTCATCATAAGTCATTAGATGTATAATAAAGGATTACTTTAAAGGTCTACAGTAGCAAAGAACCATGACCCCTTTAAGCACTGTGTTAACAGAAGTTGCTTTTTCTCTGCTCTCTTAAGTGATTCCAGACCTTTGTACAACACAAACACACAAACCTTCCTTGTTCAGTAGAGTGAACATCACAATATTGGGAAATGTTGCCACCTGCTCTGTTTTCTGTTGCTTATGCAGTATATTAGAATAATGTTTTTATACAGTATGTGTCTGCAAGTCCTGTTTTTCACATATTGAAGCTAGCAAATTTATTTAAATAATTTTGACCTTTTTTTACAAAGATTTTAATGAGTATTAGGAAACACCAGAAATGTATTGAGGACAGAAAAAATAAAAATGTACAAAGCCCTGTCATATTACAAAAAAAATATTTGTGCTTAAGCAGAACACACCATGGAATGGAGAGAAACTTCTCTGTGTCTGATAATTTAACCTGCTGTAAATAGTCACAGAGATGACTAATATTCATACCACAGGTGCAGAAGAACTGCAGACAAATTGAACTGCTATATGTTGTATGGTATTTCTTTTTCTCCCTTTTTTCCCTTACTATCAATCTGCAGTTTTCTACCTCAAATGCCCTGCGTTATATAAACTATAGCACATTTTGAACACAATGTGGCTTCCTGTGTGTAACATGTTGAATGTGCTGTTGGGCTTTGGAAGACATTTCCAGAGTTTCATGCTTTGTTATTAATCAGTGCAATATGGTGTTACTAAGGTTGGTGTGTTGTGTTCCAAATACTCAATGAGCAAATAATAGATAATGTCAGCTGTTAGCTGTGTTAGCTGTGTCAGCATAAGTAGGCTACAAAGGAAAAGATAAAAGAAAATAAAAGAGACACAACGTTTTGGCTGTGGAACCTTCTTCAGGTGATACACAAACATACATAAGGACTTTGTGCTATTGGCATAGGTAAGATTCTGTTTTCTTTCTCAGTCTTTTTCTCAGATGAACAATCTCCATTGCTTTATCTGCTGTTCTACTTTGCTGTACTTGAATAAAGACGTTTCCACTCCCCCTTTAAATTGCGTTGTCATTCTTCTATATCATGGCTAAGTTGAATTGAATAGAAGAATCCTAAAGCCAAGTATGTTGTTAGAATATGTTGTGAGAAAGTGTTTTTTTTTCTTTAAATGACATTGTTGAGACAAAAAAGAAGTATTCTGTGCTGCTGAAAGTTTGTAGCCCTGACTACTATATCACACTACAATCTACAGTGGCAACCGCCTTAGTCACACAGATGCCCTCAGTTGACTTAGTGCATGGTTTTCAATCATGCCATTGTCTGGCAATTTCAATTTCTCCAATGCCAGCAACAATGAAATCTGAGTATCATCGTTCAGATGCAAAACTTCTGTGTGCAATGGTGAATTTGGAGACCAGTTATAAATTCACCATGGGATTGAATGGTCTGTGGTGTGCAAGATAAGGTGTTACAATGCGGCCTACTGGCTGAAACCAACCAGACATTCCTGGTGTTTGATGAGGAAGCGTTGTCTGCAGAAACTACCTCAATAAATGCCTGCATGCTCCGCCTTGCAATATGGTCCAGTGCATCTACTGCAGCTGAGGTTTATCAGACTACCTCCTGGGTGGGAGGAGAAGGATATTAACAAAGCTAAAGCCACCAAGCCCTGCTTTCACTGACAATATCCATAAGCCTGCTGAATATCACTTCACTATAGCTGACAAAACAAGATATATAGTTCATGTTTGCATGACAAAACCGAAGCCAAGAAAATCTGTTTTAAATTTCCAACAACTCACCAGAGAATGGCACCTCACCATGCTGAATGTGTTGTAAGTGGAGTATGGCCCAACATGGAAGCTGACTCTGGTTGTAGCTCAGTTTACCTACTTATCAGCAATGACACATTTCATACTCATTGAGGACAATTTCAGCTGTGACAGTGATCATAAGCTCTACTCAAGGTAGCAGGCAGTGTTTCTGTAAATTTTGAGGACCACAACTAAACACCAAATTCCCAACGGTTGTTGGTCAGGGACAGGTGGTCATCAATGAAGTAAATGCTGGAGTGACTCACCTATTTACATTGTATCCCAAGGTCTATGAGATCTCCAGTGTGTTACACTAATAGATTCCATCACCAATAAAGGTGGTATTATAACAATTTGTGGAGCATCGTTGCTCTGCCAATAAATAGGTGAAGCCTGATGTTTACTCTAAACTCACTGTGTCTCCGGAGTTTCCCTCTCCTTTGTCCTATTCTGTCTTGAGTAGGACCTATTATTCTATGGATCACTCTATTCTTCTGTCAACATTTGCAAACCTAATAACTTCTAGCACTGCTCTCACTTTCTACTTTGCTGATCATGCATACTAGGTCTACTGGTCTGACTCCCCCTTTTCCTTATTTTCTCTCCCTGTGCCATGTTGGCGCACAGCACATTTGTGTTTACACCACTGTGGGATAGTAAGGTGCCTTGGCAGGTTTTTGCCATTTTCTGTCAGTTCTATGAGATACACTGTAAAAAGCTGACATCTGAGAAAGTACTCCACCTCAGTTCCTCGTTTCCTGTAGCATAACACCCGGTGTCACTCAACGCTCTGTCCTTATTCTCCCCATTATTTGCTCTCTATACTTGCTCCCTGGGATCTCAACTCTTATCTCTTACCATAGCTTTTAGTATCATTTTTGGGCTCCTGATTTTTTTCTTTTCCATTTTCTTCTGATACTCGGGTTTCTTCTCATGTTTCTTCCTGTCTCACACCCACCTCCTCCCTGATGTTCTCCCACCATCTTAAACTTGGTCTCTCAAACCTCCTTTTTTCTTTCCTCTGCAGCCTTCTCATTTTGATGTTCCCAGCACTTTTCTTCTCAGGTGCATTCCTCTTGCTCACTGAGCACTTCCAACAATCATCACGCAGAACCCACCTTTCCTTGCAAATTCTCCAACACAATTGCTAATTAAAGCCCTGGTACTGTCCTGCCTAAACCATGGCAGCTCCGTCTTGACAAGCCTTCCTGCCAAAGCTATCTGTCCATGCCATGCCATCCAGAGTTTCAACACATTTTAATCATTCCACAATCGACTTAAATTCACTAGTATTTCTATACAGTTGAGGAACATTGGAAAAGCCAGTCTCAAACCAACAGGGCTTCTCTTATTGAACAGTGGCAACATAAAATTGCAGTGGTATAGTTGAGGTTAAAGGGAAATTTGAGGATAATATTTTGGCTTTCTAACATCAAGAGCTCCATAAAAGGATTCTTATGATGCACACAATCTGTTCCCACCTCATCAAAAGAACAAAACAGATCATATAAAAATGCTTTTTTACAAAGTACATATCCACTTTTTGGATATTAAATAAAATGTTTGCATAATCACCTGCAAAACATTATTTTAACAAAGATGAATGACCAACTGCTATCATTTGGCCATCAATCTGTTTTTAATAGATACTATTTTATCTCTGTGAATCTCTGCATGGGCTTGTCAGTTTTATAGTGTTACTGATTTATTGCCTTTATTTGATAGACCAAAAACTGACATAGCCAAGATTTCTATTTAAGTGGACACAGGTTACAACGAGATAAAAATAAGTTGTAGCATTCAGATAGCCTACTTAAAATTAACAGCTGTGCTCTAATAAGAAACTGCCACTAAAAAGTGAAAGTTTTACAGTGCGTTAGGATTATACCATTTCCCTAAAGTAGACAAAAACATCTAAGTGATAGAAAATCTGTTCCTTCTTGAGAACCTTTCAGATTTCTTTGGGTGGAAATGGAGCATCACAGTACAACCATCACAGACTGGTAATGTACTGTACAACTAAAAACATTGGATTGATGATTTCTCTTAAATGAAATATTAACGAAATCACACAAGGAGTGTTTTGGTGCAAATTCTTACTGTATATTAGACCTACATTTAATAAGATAATTACCACTTATAAACTACATCATACAAACTGGTAACTAAAACTTGTGCAGTGCATGACATACATCCTTTGTTTAGGTTACAAGGAAGAATGTAGATCTGATCATCTGTGGTTTCTTAGTTACATATATTTGCTGGTCAAAACAACCATCTATCTAGATTTCTCTAGAAATATTGGAATAGAAATGTTAGAAATATTTCAGATATTATCAAAGACAGTTGCAATTATATTGCTATGTAACATCAAAACACTGCCATGCATAGTTACAACTTAGAAAACTAATTTGAAACATTATTCTATGGAATAAAGCATAAAATAAGATGTGCTCGCAGGATAGCAACTGAACATTTTTGTAGTATTTCTGTCTTTCTTAATTTTAACCAGCTCTTTTTGTGTTTAGTCGATTAAAATAATGGAACAGATCTAAATCACTGTCAGTTATCACACAGTAGGTCCTTTCCCTTTCCTTTGTTAATTTAACTCACAGCAGAATGGCTGTGAGAAATAAATAGCTTTTGACTCTGCAGTTCCAAATGGTGCACTTAGAACTAATGCACTCTCCATTGTTTTTACAAGAATAAAACATGCAAATGTTGGTTCTGGCCTTGTTCAATAGTATCAATTGCAATAACTATCCAACTGTGGTAACCACTTAGTCCAGTACATGTGCGTAGTAAACTGGGGCATAACCTAACCTCTCCTTCAGAAAACAATATGCAAAACTTGTGACAGAACATAGAACAAAAGATCCTTATTGCCCCTAGGGATCTGGAAGACACCTTCCGAAGCGACATCATAGTGACTAATGTACTGTATCTAGTGGAACCTTGAAACGGCGGGGAGTCCCATGCTCACACACAGCGGCTGTCCAGTGAACAGTAGGGCTCACCTCGGAAACACTTGAACCATTGTAATTCTGTCAGTTTCACCTTGCTGTCATCAGGACCATGTCACAGTGCTGGGCTACTCCCCACACCTACACACCAGAGGTGCTGTTTGGTTTAAAGCAGATTTTGAACACTTGAACACCAAATGTATTTGGGGGTGGGGGCATTTTTTTACTTTTTCTTAATGGAATGATCTTTTTTAGTAGATTCCATTCTCTTTGTTCTCTGCTGTACATGAAAACCAAGAAAATGCCTGAACAAATTAGAGAAAAGTTAAGATATCAGGCTTATAGAACTCTTTGTCTAGGGTAGGATTTCAAACAAAAATACATGGTAAATGCTGGATAACTACAACACAATGTTTGGGATTGTTAGACCAAATCTTGGACCACTGGGACTAGAAAACTGAAAGGCTTTGTTTTATTTGTTGAAACTATCCAGTGACCCGTACGGAAAAATGTTAAAATTTACATTTCTTGTTTAGGAATTAATTTCTGAAATATTCCTAGGTTTTACAATATGGACATCATTGAGACCTACTGCTATATGCTATAATGTTTTTTCAAATAAAACAGATACCCATAATATCCACTGGAAGACCATGCATGAACCATGCTAACTATATGCAAAAAATATTGCTCTTTTGGCATGACATTACTCTGTAGACAGACATATTTTAGGTCTGTAGGGATTTTAGTTTTATTTCTTTTGAAAGAACAACTCTTACCAGAAAGACAAATACAAGAATCAGCTATTGTATTTGAACTTGAAGGAGGACAAATCAACAGAGGGATAAAACTGTTTTGCATAGTTCTCCTGACCCCACAATGGAACTGCTGAGATTTGTTTGAACATCGGAGGAGAAATAGATTCGCCAAGCCACAGGTCTGGCCCTTCTTCCTTCTGTAGGAATTCAAATGAGGAATCCAACATTTTCTTATTCTTTCGGAACGATGTGCTTTATGTCGTGTCCCACAGTGGTTTCCAATATTTTCCACCCTTTCTTTTGGAGAAATTCTCTGACAAATGTTCCTCTGTGATTATCTTTCCTATCCATCAAGTAGACACTAAAAGTTTCCATTGCACGTAGAAGTGCAAACACTATGGCTCAGTATCACATAATATCAGGCAGACTTTTGTGCTAAATGAGAAGACCCAGTTGAACAAGCAGCTCTCTAGTCTCACTGACGTTTTACTGACTAACAAGTAATAGGTTTATTCCATGCTAAAAAAAGGAAGAATGAGAACACAACGTTTTTTCCGTGGAGCCTTCTTCAGGTGTGAGAGAGACAGGGCAGAAAGAACTGCAGTTACAACTGACCTGCCACTAGAGGCCGCTATAGCCCTCTAATTCCATGTAAATAGCTACATCAGGGGTGACTACTTAAGTAGAATTCATTCTCACATGCTTGTAAGTTACAGTAGGTATTTAAAGGAGGTATTCAGTGTTTGGGGTGTATTTTAAGAGTTTTGCTTTTCCTTAAAAGGAAAACAATAATAAAACCTTCTGAATTACATTTCACTGGCCCCTGTGAGATTTTAGATGTGTGACCTTTAGGAAATTATGTAACACTGCAAACAATGCAAACTCATATACACCCATAAAAGTAGAAGCTACCACAGGTAGATACATGCAATGAGTATTTCTGGTGTAACACTCCCAACTTTTTATTTTCTCCTTTGAAATGATAGAAATTGACATTCTCAAACAGAGAATTTGAAAAATATGCACGGTGCTATTGATGTTTTCTGTTTCAACTAAAAAGACAAACAAAGCCTCCTGGATTTGGCCATTGTGAATTCTTGTGCATGCAGGTCCTTGCAACAAGCAAGTCACACACTTTATTTGAAGACCAAGGAAACATAACCATTGCGATGGACTGGCATCCCATCCAGAGTGTATCCTGCTTTTTGCCTGTTGCTTGCCAGGACAGGCTCCAACTCCCCCGTGACCCTTAATTGGAAGAAATAAGAATTGGATGGATGGATGGATGGATGGATATATAACCAGCAGTGAAGTGTTATGAACAGCATTTTCAGCATTCACTGAACACATCTGACTAAAAGTGCCATATTCAAGGGATCACCCACCCACAGCTTGACACATGGAATTTAAACCTGTAATGCTCTGATCCAGAGACTATAGCCCTAAACATACACTAACTCTGCTACATATGTTTGTGTGTAAATAATTAGCTCAGGTTATCAATTAAGAGTTTGGTTAGAATGAAACTATAAGGACCCCTTGGACCTCAGAGACTGTATTTGGAAGAATGCTGTTTAGGTTAACTTTATACCTAGAAAAGGTTTAATCTGGAACTTGGGTTAAATGTGCATATTGCCTTCAAAAAGATACATCAAGGTTAGAGGTGACTTATAAAACTACGTGGATGCTGCATCTATGAATAAGACATAATTCTGTTCTTTATGTGACCTAATAAAGTTCATGTTCATAACACATAATGTATATGTAACAGAGGTTGTTTGAAGACATGAGTGATCATCATGGTGATGCATGCTAGGATGTCTCTTCCACCTTTAATTAGCAATGCTTTAAACTCAAGTGAAAAAAATGTATTAGATCTCCCAAACTGCTCTCAAGCCTCTCCATTGGCTGTCCTTACAGAGACTGCAGTTTTCATACACAGACAGGACTACCATACAGCCAGGTGTCCCCAGGGCACGATGGAGTAAGGTGGCCTTCTCTTTGCCCCTCTTTGAGGTTGATGTTGTAAAGTCTGTGAGGCAGTGAATGAGACTTTGTGAAAAGGCCCTCTGTTAACTCTCTGTGAGTCTTTAAAATTGCTTCGAACACAAAAGGGAGAACTCTGCTGCCTTCAGTGAAAGAAATCCTGTAGAACCCCTGTTCCTGCAGTTCCAAAGAGAGTACACCTCTTAGTACACTGGGCAAACATACAAGGTGAAATTTCTTCCACAAGGAGGGTACCTTTAAAACAGAGACAGAGGCACTGAAAATTAAAGATGTCCTTTTCTTTAAAGCCCCAGCCAAATATGTACAGTTAAAACGCAAACCGAAATAAAAACTATACATCCCAGTTAACATGGCGGTGCTTGTGATCAGAACCGAAGAAACAGGGCGAAAATTCAGTCATATTACTTTGGGCCTGGGTTTAAAAAGCTTAACCTATCAGCAACAAAGCGAAATTTTCAAGATAGGCTACCTCAAACTGTCAGCTACACACCTCTGTATGTCTCTTAGGCCTCTTTGGCTTTTTAGTTATGGAGGTGGGAAGACCACCTTCCCCCTGGGTGCCTGACTTCATGACCTCTGTTGCTGGTCATGCCAAAACTTGTGGGAAATAGTGGTCACCATCTTACAATGACATAGACATCACAATGTAGAGCAGGGTATCGCAGTCCTGGTCATCAAGTGCCATGTTTGTTTCTGGGTTTCATTCCATTCTGCCCTTATTAACTTGATTGAAACAATTAAGTGGATGAGATATTAAATCAGCTGTGTTTTCCAGGTCTGAACTAAAAAATACATGAAAGATGCTTCAAACACCTGGAGGGTACTGGCAAGCTGTAGAGACACTCCAAGGTCCTAATGTTTCAGGCTATATCCACAGAATGAAAAGGGTAGCTACAGTAATTTCAAATTTGTTTTCCTTTTCCACCTTGAAGGTGGAATCATCTCATCTTCCCCCATTCCATATAACCCAAAAACATTCATTTAATATCATGATATTTTAAAACAAAGATGGACACAATTTACCCTGCCAAGTCCTGGCAGGGCTATATACTCATATAATTAATTAAACAAAAGGTTTATCTTTCCACTTGACATATGGTACATATGTAAAAATTGCCTGCAGATGTCCTATTAGGGCACTTTAACTCTCACCCTGAGCTAGAGCACTCCCTCAGAATGGAACACGTTTGAGCCATATGTGAAATTCATGCAGAGCTTCCCATTGACTCATTTAGCACTCTGTTAAATACACAAATTATGCTGTACTATCAATTTCAACTCCTTATGAGTGCAAACACCTTTTGTACCCTCCACTTTTGGACAAAGCTAGCAACCATGCCTCTGCCAGTTTTCTGCCAGAAGAGTGTCTTTTTCAGATTTACAGGTACTGGCCTATTCTTCTCAGGTATGTTTTCTATGAGGTACAGACTGCAGGAATACCTCATAGAAAGACTGTCTGCAGACTGTCTTTCACATGCTAATATTGCAACCTTCACTTTGGACATTAAATTTGATCGGGGGAAATGTAGGAGGTTTCTCCATCCTCTTCATTTACCCAGTCTCTGTGTCCTGCAGAGGCTGCTGTATTGAAGGCACTAAATTCCCTGTCTGGGCTACTTGAGGCAGTTCAGGACAAAACAATGGGTAAATCTCCTGGCATTCATGGTATCCTTCTTGAATTTTATCTGACTTTTTGGTCCCAATAAGCTCTCCTATAAATTGCATTCATACATCGACCTAATGAATGACCAGGGGCATTTAAAACAGCATCCCACAATCCCTCACTGGTAAACTGAACAAGGACAAGGTGTCAGCCTCTGTATGAAGTAAAAAGCTTAGACATCCCATATTAATGTTCAGAACAGTGTATTAATTTGTTTGTCCATTTTCTGTATTAATTAATTTTGCATGTTTGCTTAAAATAATTATAAGTCTTATCCTGTTTCAAAAACTATCTGTAATACTATATACTTTACATATATTTCTATTAGATTTGTTATGGTACTTTTCTTTTGCGTGATCACTGTGTGATATTGAATAGCCTCTTCATACAAAAGCCATTTAACTAATACTTCAAAACTAGAAAGCTTAACTTGTGATGCACACAACACAAATGTTGCAACATAAAAAACAGTTTTCATTACTTTGTTCGTTTAAGCAATTTGTAACAAATTCCAGATGTGCATGCTATAAAATCTAACGAGGTCTCAAACTTCTTTTTATCTTATAGGGGGACTTGCATAGTCACAGATTGAAAGAATTTGATCTCTTCAGCCCTGAACAGAGGATGTACAGTAAGCATAGGACTGAATGCAAGTATTCCAAAGCCTGGAGGAATCTGACAATTCAATGGAATAGTTGTTGATCAACAGTGATACCAGATCCTGGGTGACAAATGAAAATGCAGTACATTCATGAAAGGGTGGAAAACATATTTTATAATACTTTACAAATAAACACTGGATGAAATTCTCAGTTAAATTAGGTACTAGTAACTAGGGAATATGGGTCAAATGACAGCCTACTTTCTTTTGCAAGATTTCTTATGCTCTTGTTTCCTCAATCTTTTGCAAGCTCCAGCTCTCAGCTTGGAGACATGAACTGTGCCTGAGGTGAAACTGAGTTTTGTTCTCTTGCAAAAAAGGTTTATCAAGACAGAGAACAGGATTTACTCTGGTTTGCTTTGAACCTTAACAAACAGACACATTGGAGGGAGAGAAAGGGAAGTCTTATCACCCAGATAATATGCAGTGAGCATGCATCTCACCACCCACCCATGTGTCTATCCAAGCAGGCTAACTCATACAATGAGTGACCTTGTGTCATTATCAGTGAGCTAACAGATAAAGGGGAGATACCACTGCCCATTACGTACTTGACTTGCATCATATCTATGGCTTGAGTTGCCTCTGTAGTCTGTGTTTGCAATCCTTGCGTGTGACTATGGTTGTGGCAATAAGAGATCCTTTCATGACATTGCAATGGCTGGAATTAATTATGGCTTTTAAAATAAGACGTAAGTTCAATATAAAAACAAATAATGCCACTGAGACATCAATCTTGAGCTTTTCCTTTAAAGTATGCAGAGCGGTAAAGTTGGTTGCATACAGAGAACCCAATCACCCCCACATGGAAGAAAAATATCAAGAATACATATATTTTAGATTAATAGTGCCATCTCAAAGCTGTAGCTGAGAAGAAACAAAAAACAAACGTGTTTCAGTAGATTTTTCCAGTCATTTTTTAAATGTTGCAATATACATCAAAAATATCCTTTCACAATCGATATATTTATGTCTTTTTTGAATGTATAGAGCGTCCCTTTGAGAAGTAATCCTTCTGTCTACAATAACAGACAAATGGGGAATGAAAAGATATATTGGCAGGGTTGTAGCTACGCTCCATATACTTTTATAGCAATCTATCCTGGCAAAGCCACATGAATGTGCTGAATATTAAAATACTTGCATGCTGATCCTTTCTTTTCCCCTGACAAGGAAGCCTAGTTCAAATTTTCCGCTAACTCATAGGACAGGTTGAGACAAGCTGGGATAGAATTTCTTAACACTCTATAATGTGCACTAGTGCAGAACTGTCCATCTATCCAGTTTCTAACCACTTTATCCAATTCAGGGTTGCAGGTGAACCAGAGCACCTCCCGACAAGCAATGGGCACAAGGCAGGGTGCACACCAGTCCATCACAGGGCACACAGACAGAAACACACACACTCACACACCAGGGCCAATTTTTCCAGAAGCCTAATTAACATACTTGCCCGTATGACTTTTGGACTGTGGGAGGAAACCGAGATACCCAGAGAAAACCCACAAAAATGTGGGAAGAGCATACAGACTCCACACAGAGAGCACCCCAGGTCTGGAACTGAACCCAGGACCCCAGCATAGTGAGGCAGCAATGTTAACCTCTGAACCACCACACCACCCACTCAGAACTGTGAGCAGCTTAATAACACTGCCTTGCATTCGTGTGGTGATTTCATTCGCTCCATTCCTGAATGGTCCATTTCAAGGAAGCATGACCTTTGGCAGAGACTTACCAGCTCAGGGGATTCATAGCTTCCATAGTGCGTAACAAACATTTAGTTCCAAATTTTGTAAGAGAAATGTTGGTAAAAGTCATAAACTATGACTTAAACTATGACATAAACTATAATGTGTTGTGCTGTGATGTTTTCTTCTGATTTTTGTTTGGCTTTTAATTTTTATTGAGGGGGTCGGGGGAGCACTTTCTCGTTTTAGTTAAGCAAGGTAGTCTTCCGGATGCCCAACCATGACACATCAAACAGATGTATGTTTATTGTAAGTAGCAGAAAGTTAACAAATTATAGGCACCTTACAATCATCACTGAGGCATTTCAAAAACACATTGTGTGCAGAGCATTTCCTGACCCAAGAAGCTAAAGGTCCAGATGTTCAGAAATTTTATATATACAGCGCATAAATACAGAGGGAGTCACAGAGCAAGAGTCAGACAATATTCATTTATAAACTGTGAATCTTCCAGAAGTGATGTTGTCCACTTTTCCCACAACGTTTTGGCTATAGTGAATATTAAACTCTATGCATGCGCTTCTCTGTCAGGCTCTGCGGGATCAAGCTACTAGTTGCTGCTGTGTTTGTGTCTTCTCCTTTTTGTCACACACAAGGTCTCTCCAATATCAAGGGCATTCTTGTGAAAATGGCAAGGCTGTTCTTACATCTACTGGCAACACAGCTCCTATGAAAGAGGTTTAATGTGTTTTGATAATATGCCCAATTGCTGGACTGACATATCAAAGTATTTCATTGCTTTCTTCTGAGCTGAAGAAACAATCTGGTGTCAAACCCCCAGGATGTGGATGTTGTCACTTCCAAAGTTAAAATGCGTTGAAAGATATAATGATTTTCAGATGCAGTTATACTACACACTAGCGAAAATCTGTTAATGTTAGACCTCTAATTGGGAACTACTGCTGTGCTCCACATAATTGTAACACAGCTATTTACCAAAATGGTCCTTATTTGTTACACTCCAGTTATTTTATGCACTCTCTTTTTATAGGAAATGCCTTCCTTAGATGAGTGTGTTAATTTAAGCAGAAAACCATAATTTAATAAGTGAGCCAATGGATTATAAAATTGAGTAGTATCATGCAAACACATCAAAATGGCTGACTTCTCCTGGATTTCTGTGACATGAAGTCTACATCCGTGTTTCTTTCCTGCCCTCCCATGGTCTCTAGTACTAGTCTCCAGGTTTTATTGATGTCTTCATTTAGTCTCTTAGCATAATGTGTGTCTTACAAAGCATACCAATTAGGCAATTGAGAGCTCAGCAGGAGTAAAAAGCAGAAACCCATGTGTGTTTTGATCTTTCTCAAAGTTGAAAGGGAAATACTTAAGTAGCCAAAATCATCTGAGATGTTCTAATTTCACTCTTGAAAGAGCAGTTGTGTGTCAGAAAATGCAGAAACTGAGTTTGGTTTTAGATGGGAATAAAAGTCAAAAACATCAGCACGGGACCCCTTTCATAAACAGTGATTGTATCACATTTACAAGCCTGTAGCTGGATCTCTGGGTGGCATGATAGCAAGGTGATTAAGCAGCTCCAGAGTCCTGGGTTTGATTCTGTCTGTGCAGAGTTTCCACGTTCCTTCCTGTTTCCTCAGGTGTTCCAGTTTCCTTCCTTTTCCCAGAGACACGCTAGCTAGGTTTGATAAGCTATTTTGGATTCTTTCTTTCTTCCCAATCCTGAAATGGGCTTGCATACCAAACAAGCTACTCTCAGTCTCACTTTGTGCACTGCGATTCTTAAATAGGCTGCCTTAACCTGCACCTGTATACCAAGCTTTCTATGGTTGGGTGGAATTTGATTTTTCATCTCTGGAACAACTGTTGTTAAGTACAGTTTTCATACTTTCACACTACAGAAGTACTAATACAGAAAAAAGCAAGGCACTTCAGAGCAAGCTTTCAATCATTTTCAAAATATTTTTGCTGGGTTTTACAGTTTCACTGGTAACATGTATTTTGCATGTTTGAATTTTTACAAATCTGGTGCACTTTTTCTGTAGTGAAAATCTCCTCTGAGACCCATCCAATTGTTGTTTTGTTGGCCTTTGGACTACCAATAACAGATGGCTCACACAGTTCCAGAGACAACACTAGTTCCTTTAAAAGAGGTCTTGATCTTTATTCTTCATGTATCCTGGCCTCTTTTATTACTTTTCATTAGAAAAACCAAAAGGCAGACATTAAAAATGGCTTAATACATGACTTGCTTAAAATGTGAAAATTGTTTCTTTGTTTTTTGCTTACACTCGTTGACTAATGATGTCTCATCTTGAAGGAAAGAAGAAAAATTTAACAAATAGGACAGGCTCAGTAAGATAACTTGATTGCTTCAATTTCAGTTGAATTTTGAATTTTATTTTGTCACACTTGTACAGTGCTTTTCTGGACATTCCACTCAAAACACTCTACAGTTAATGGGGACCCCCTCCACCAACGACAATGTGTAGCCCCCACCGGGATGATGAATTTCTCACATTAAATATCCTCTCAAGCTCACAAATACCTGTTCCATGCCTTGGAATGCAATGAAATCGAATGCAATAGGGCATACTGGGGTCCTACTGTACTACTGTACTACTGTCTCATGTTGGCAGATCAGATCATTGATGATGCCACAAGGAGTGTCACTCAATGAAATATGGTAGTGTTAATGTGAATGGTCACAGGTCCCACTCAGTAAAGAAAAACAGTAAATCAAAAACATCAGGATTTTGCAGGTTTTTACTAGTGGCCTGGTGTCACCGGAGAAGTGTTTTTATGGGAACACATACTGCTTATGTATGACCTGCCTTGAACATTTTTTACATGCAGTCTACACAAGGGATGGCCAGGTCTAGGACCAAAAACCCACGTCTAGAACTGCCCTAATCCTAATTAATCCTTACTCAAGATGAAAGGAATACCTTGCCAAACTCATTACAAACCACGGCACCATGTGCTTCAGGCCTCTGAACGTTCAGCTTCAGCAACAGTGCATTTTCTGTTTATTACAGAAATCAGCCACACTTTTTGTTTAAATGAACAATATGTCTCTCTTTGGCCTGGGCGGTGGACTGGGGAAAGCATCTGAATTTGAAAGTATTAGTAGCAACAGGTCAAGGTTGGAGAGGTATGATAACAACTCTATCCTGGTCTTTTCTAATCTAGAATTATGTTGTGCTTTCACTTGATATGTTATATAACCTGCTGATAAAGGAAGCACCCTTGAATATGGTCGATTCCGAGTGTCGTAGTACTTCCTATGTGAAGGTTCCGAACGCCCATCATGCTATGGATATTTTTCAGAACACACACTATTTTTTTTCTGTTTATACACAAAATAAATTATGCAAATCCAGGTACTGATAATAGACACCATGTTGTGTTTATTAACAGCTACTTTCAGATCATTTCCAAGAGCAACTTTGCTAATGGATTAATCTCATTAGTAAACTACTGTGTTTGCTACTATTTCAATATCTTCAACATTGCTCTACTAAATACATTGTCAATGGAAGTCTATTCCACAGTTAAAACTCTTTATTTTAAGATGTTCTTCAGGAATTAACTGCTCCAGCACAGAAACCCAAAATATTTCTTCAAATACTCTAAAGAACTGTAGGGTTGCCTGACTGGTTTCAAAGTTGCTAACTGAATAATTTGGCTAAATAGCCTTCCTTTATAAGAACTGGGCAACTGGGATCTAAGATCTGTCCTACAGTATATCTGATTTCTTAACCATTTCATAAGATTATTTCTGATGAATGAAGTTTCGCAAAAAGGAGTTTAATTCTAAAAAGAAACATGCGTTCATAACCCAGGTTCCGTCAAGCACTGCAAAATGCCCCAGACAATGAAAGGAAAGCCTTATTCTAACATAACACAGGTTCTTTTTTTCTGAGTTTACCAAAATCTGACAGAAGTCCAAATTCTGACATTACACCTCGGATCTGAGTGTTTTCGCACGAAACCAGGACTACTAAAATCACGGTGTGCAGACCAGATGCACTGACGTGATGCTTGAACCCCTGAAACTCACGACATTTAATAGCTACACAGTCGAGGAACATGTTTACTTTGGACGAACTAAAGACAGATCCACATCTGCCAGCTACACAACACAAGTGCTTGGCACTACAGATCAAACCCTGCACAGGGCGAAGGCAGAGATCTTCGGCACACAAGGGATCATTTTCCATTTCTTCTCAGATTAGTATTTTCCCTCAGTTCAAGAAATCACAAGGCAGATGTTTATGTTATCAGAAGGTAATTATTTTATTGTTATGTCAAACGTGCAGATAGCTCACAGATTTCCTTTTGAAAGACTAGAATTATAAATAAAATTCATAAATGCGTTTCTATGGGTTGCCTGTATAAAGACAAGTCCACAGTTTTTCTGGTTAGTATTCTATACTACTTGGTTCATTCTAAAGCTCCTCTTTGCAATTATTGTCACTTTTATTTTTTTATTCAATTATTGCCAGTTTCATACAGTACAGTACATCATCCCATAACTTTGGATATTTCAACACTTCAGGTGTTGAAATATCTTCAAGAATAACAAATTCAGTTCTATTTAGTGTGATACATTAATACAAACCTCCAAAAACTTCCAAAAAGTGTCTAATTGCTGATTCTTCTTAAAATGTAGAATCGTATTTAAGCCCCATATATGAAATCTTGTCTGGAAAACATGCTAGCCAAACATACTAGCTAAGATGATGTGGTGATTTTTGGTGAATGGAAGCAAAATTCACAGGCATAGAAGTTTAAACAAAAAATAGCTGTGCATTAAGAAAGAATGTAAGTCCCCTGAAATATAGTGTGTTTTCCATTAAACTGGGCCAAAGATAAGCTATGGATTAGTGGTTAAATGTCACAACTTTACATTGTGGTCTGTCACCTTAAGCAACCTTGCTTTTGTATAGAGTAAGGCCTATTGCATTGTGGATGCTTTGTTGGACATTGTTGATGAAGGCTGGGCAGGGAGGCACTGTGGCTACCACCCTTCTTTAAAAAAAACACATCCAAAACACGGGTGGGGTTTTGGGAAGATGAGGATAATTTAAACCACCTAATGTTAAACGTTATTGGGATCTCAAGAGAATTAGGTCTATGGCCCATGATGTAAGCCTTACTGAAGTTTGTGATATTGATGTGACATGAATACAGATAAACAATTGGTCAGTTAGTAGAGGCCTTTATCCAGATTAACTTACAGAGAGCAGTGGAGTGATCATATTTAAAATAGACCCTTGGTTTTGTGTGAAAGGGAAGACACCCGTAGATTCAGCAACTTTTTAAAGAAAGCAAACAATAAGCAAGTGACCAAGGTGCTACTGGAATTAGGGGACCCCGTTCTCCAGAACCATGCTTTGCTGGGTTCTTTTAATTGCCATTAGTGTTTGATTAGTTTTGAGAACACAAGCATGTTCTAAAACCAGAGGACAGGTGTGATCTCCAGCCTTTTGCAGTTCTGCTTGTGAGATACTGTATTTAAATGGAATTGGTTCTGAAAGAGGTGCCTTGAAAATAGGATGCATTTCTTTCTGCTCCATTACAAAGCTGTTACTTTGATACACTCTTGGACCCTTCAGAGAAAAGCTGTGTGAGGTTCTGCTGTGTATTAGTTTCTAGCAACCTAAAAAGCAAGATGTTTTGAAAGGACATTTCTCATCTGTGACCATATGTTCTTATAATAGTTTCATGAAGACAGGATCACCTACGACAACAAAATGAATTTAATGTGTCTGTGCCATCTCATTTGCAATGATTCTAGTGTGGGTTTCTGTCACTTCTACAGGAAAGCGCTTGTATCATTCAATACACACACACATCTTTTAAAACTGAAGCAATTTAAATTTTGCTTCTTATTTTGCTCACAATCACTACCATATGTTTCACTTCAGATATCTATCTTCCCAGATGAAACATAAGAAAAAGTGGAAATGTATTTTAAACTAACTAATGTGGTCTTTAAAGTGTAATAATCAGAGAAAAAATAACCACAGAAAGTTCAGTTTACAACTTGGAATAAATCAACTTTTATTATTATGTTAAGATACTTCAGCACAAGTAAAATGGTATCTACACTAATGTTCATAAAATAAACCACTTTTCATCTTGGTTATGGGAGGAATGTTTTATTGATATAAGTGAAACACTGAGCACAGTTTTGAATGGCAAAGGCCACAGTGGTTAAATCAAACATTTTGGTATAATTTATTGGAGACAAAGAGAGAAAAAATAAAAACTTGTTTTGTTGCTTGTGCAGGAAGTGGTTGGCTCAAATTTACTTTCCATTTTTATTCTTTCATAGTTTGTTATTTTAAAAGACAAAGCATGGCAGTAATCTCTTGTTTTTTTCCATTTGTATTGTGCCACTAGAAATGAGGGGCACCGTAGTTAGGCTAATATTGAGTTTATCGTTGAAATGTAAGTGCACCTTATATTCCAACTTACCATCCATCTGTGGAAAGATACTTGTAAAAAAGGCAAAATTGATTATTTTATTTTTTCAGCATCGTAAAACAAAAATGTTACTGCCTACAAATAAATGTCATCTGATTGCTTTTTGTGAAATGTTACAACAAAATATTAAAAAGTAACCATTGATGTCTTGATTGCCTAGAATAGGCTGTAATGCCATTGCCCTGTAACAGAAAAAAGTAGAAAGTTGGTAGCAGCCTAAAAAGAGGTGTCAAATTCAGATGCACAACAATAAAAAATCCCTTTCTTGGCATTCATTGGGTGTTGCTATTAACTAATGATCAAATGATTCTCTAACAGTGATTAATCAAATATTGTAGCGAGCAGAAGTGAAGTGGGTAACACTAGTTTAGGAATTAATGCCTATAAATAACCTATTACCATGTCATTAATGTTGTTATTATGTTAAGATGTGAAACATTGTAACATATCTCTAAGTTTAGGATTAGGTTTAATCATGTAGTTGACGCTATGTGTTGTTAGGATTAGGGTAAATTACGAACATCACAGTAATCTACAGATTGATGTATTACTGTATTACAGTAGTTTATAAACTATAAATTTGGGCTCTGGGGTGAAAATATGATTGGTTGTGTTGTGAAAAAGAGTTTAAGTGAGTTCCCTACCTCAGCTGCACTTTGCTGGTATACATGGGTTTTTATAAGAAGAGAACATAGCCGAGTTTAAAATGCTCGTCTTCCTGCAAGGAAGTAAAGTTTACATATTCATGAAAATAAATAATATTTATGACTCTGCTTCATTTGCTTACTTGCCTTTTGTAATTTAAAAATAAACAACTCAAAGATAGATGTTCAACGGAAATGGTTGAGTTATTAATGCTTTAGTTTCCATGATGATTTTTATGTAACACATACCTCAGATGCGCTTTCTAAAAAGGCAGCTTAATGACACAGAGCAGAAGGCTCTGCTAAAATTATACTGTGGAAGTTTACATGCAGAACAGAGGTCTGCAATGCGATGTTAAAATCTGTAAATGCCATCAAATTAATGAGAACATGTTTAAACTCAATTCGAGCTTTTGTCAAAAGATAAACCATTGATAAACAATTGATGTAAATACACATCTTGTACCACTCAAACAACAGTATGAAATCTGAACAAAGAAAGTAAAATAAACAAGAGGATGACTTTAGCACATTAACACAGTTTTAACACCACAAATATGCTTTAATCTCGGATTTCTTTTTTTCTTCTTTTTTTTCTCTATCATAACTTTGTGTTGAAAAGGATGCTCCATTTTCCATCTTTAAATTCTCTTCCATTTATGGAAGGCCAGTATGCTCCCCTCTCAGCTGGCAATTCACTGCCCACAGGCAAAAGAATTGAAGGAAACATTAGCAGTGCACAGGTTGAGAGATGGTTTCAGAATGATTGTGTGTTCTCAGGCCATATTGTGCTGCCCAGCCAACCACACTAGAAGACAAATCTGAATCTTTACTGACCCATTACTGACAAGAAACTTTTAGAATGATAACTGTAATATTAAATATTATAAGTAGAATTTTAATTATATTGTTTGCATAGTTTATTTTCTTTGTTATTTTCAACCATTTTCGAGCATTTATGTTTTTAAGAAAATGACAGAGACACAGAAACTACTATATATACTCTATATAGCCAGGGTCCAGAGGATGCTAAAACACTGTTGTAGGCAACTGAAAGTCTGTAGAAGAATTATGATGAATTCACAAAGAGGAACAATTGCATTATTTTCAGCATGGGAATCCCCTGTCAGACAGGTAGAAAAGTGTTTAAAGTTCACCAGTTCACCAGGGTTGGGTGAGTGAAAGGTCTTAGTTAACTGCACACTAGAACCTAATGTAATGAGACAGACACCTGTGTTCCAGTCAGTCGGAGCTGTGTCAGTCCTCTGTGTCAAGCAATATACCATAGCTCTGCTGATTGCACTCTAAGATCACAGTATGAAAAGAGGCGAGCTGGTAATGGTGTTTTCATCTTTCCTGGGCTAACTGAAGGCTTCTAGCAATGATCTAGGTATGATGTTGATGTGCCATTCCAGACTGGTGGATATAAAGTAGGGGGAGAATAAAAAAGGAAGTGGTTTTCAGATAAAGAGGTGTTAGTAAAGAAATTGATGAGTAGAGCCTCTTTCAGAGGTGAAAAATTCAGCTCAAAAGCAATCTGAATTCTAAAAATGCACTTCAATGAAGAAAAAAACCTTTTTCTCAGCTGCAAACATTGCCAACCAGAGGCCTTTGTTTAGAAGGGTGATCCTGGTCGCGTGTTTAAGACGGGAGTTATTTACAACAACTTAAACTACAGTAAGGCTTCACAATTAAACTTAATGCAGCAAAAACTGATCACAAGAATACATGAAACATGAAAAAATGAAGTGAACTCATTCCGTGATTGTCCATGGGCAAAACACAATTCTTCAGGATTCTTAGGTTTTCTTTTCTTTTCTTTTCTTTTTTCTTTTAGGTTTTCTAGGAATCAGAAGAGGGATATGTGTGCAGTCTTTTACCTTAAAGTGAAGTGATCTGTTTCCTTTTGTTTTGTCATTCCTGTTGTATCTGTGATCATCTGGCACACCAGCAATGCAATCCTGACTCAAAGCAGAGCCTTCCCTAATGAAGTGTAATGAAATATTATCCACAACTGCTACACACAATTATTAAAAGAAGTATTTCAATCTGAAGTGACTTAACTGAAATGTAATATTTTATACAGCGCCTGTTATGGTATTTTCCCCAGTCTGTTAGCCAATACCTTTCAGCCTGTGTGCCCTTGCATCTGGTATTTGTCTAGCAATAGTGTGGCGCTCAAATGTTTTCAATGGAAAGAAAATGTTTATAATTCCTGCCACAATGTATTAAAGCTTAACTGCATAACAGCAAAGAAGTAATTGTCTAATTGCATTGTTTATCATGAATAATGTAGCTCTTGTGGGTACTGTGGTTTTACCCTTTGCTTTAATTTTCAACCGCTGAGGCCTACTGCTCTTGCTGGAACTGAGGCTTTTTATCTGTCTTCGTTTAAAAAAGCTTCAAAGTGGATTTTTTTCCCCTTCCATGAGAAAAGGGACAGGAGACAAAATTCCTCTCTTCAAATTAACAAGCCCTGCTTTAATCTGATCATATAAAAGTACTTTACTGTTGAGGACAGTGTCGTTGAAGAACAGTGGGCAGGGTGTCAGTATGCAGCCATTGGAGTATACAGTTATTGTAGTTAATAATTCTTTACACTTACTGTACTGTATATAGCGCTTTTCTGCACACTCCACTCAAAGTGCCTTACAGGGAATGGTGACTCCACCACCACCAATGTGCAGCCCCACCTGGATGATGCGACGGCAGCCAGAGTGCACCAGTACTCTCACCACACACCAGCTCTCAGTGGGGATTAGGAAAGTGTCATGAAGCCAATTCAGTGATGGGGATTATTGGGAGGCCAAGATGGGTAAAAGCCAGGGGGATATTTGGCCAGTACACTATAATGACCATAGATGACCAGGTCTGTGCTTTTTTTGCAGTATAGTGTCCCTGTCACTATACTGGGACATTAGCACCCACACAGACCACATGGTGAGTGCTCCCTACTGGTCCCACTAACACCTCTTTCAACGGCAACCTTAGATTTCCCAGGAGGTCTCCCATCCAGGTACTGAACAGGCTCATACTTGCTGAGCTTCAGTGGGTTGCCAGTTGTGAGTTGCAGGGAGATATAACTGGTTGCTAAATGTTTGAATTGTAGGATGTAAGCACGTCCATACCAGAAGGTTGTACTGTATATTGTGAAGAGGTGGTAGGTATAACCAGATTTGACACACTTTGGTGGTCAAATATCTGTAGCTGTACAGATTTAACACACTTTTCCTTTACTTTTTCCTTCCAGAAGTACAGAATTTTGCTGTTGTTAAATTAGTCATTTTAATATTGTTTAATTTTTATTTACAATGTTTTGGTACATACCTAAACCTATAACATCAGAAAGAGGCAGACTGTCAATTATTGGCAGACATAACGCCAAATTAGGAATTTTTGCTTAAGTAATCCTCTGTCCCACTCGTTTGTATTCCCCAAACAAGATTTTCTTCCATTCTTCCAACGTCATCTTTGCTTTCGAGGTTTTTCAACAGTTCCCAAGATGATGCTGAAATAAATCACATTGCAACAATGTGACAATGAATACAATTTAGAGCCAATAAACACCTGAAATCCTCTTAGTGATCGCCCATCTGTCCAGAGAATGCTCTGAGTATTTTGAGTGTTTCCTAACGTACAAATAACTTGTACTTGTATGTCTGACAAACATACACAAACTGCTGTGACACCATCACTTCCATCACTGCTAGATTACAACTGCTCCCAGCTCTCTCAGTCACTAATGCACACAGTGTGTCTATGGTACCAACTTACACTTTTGAGCGCATGTGGAAATACTGTATGAGACCTATGTCCTCTTTGGCTTTACTGGTGTGATGGTGAGCGAGTGTGTGAGTGAGTGTGTGAGTGAGTGAGTGAGTGTGAGAGTGAGTGTGAGTATGAATATGAGTATGAGTATGAGTATGAGTAAGAGTGAGTGAGTGTGAGTGTGTGTGAGAGTGTGTAGCTGAACCACTGAATGCTACAAGGTGCCCAGCAAGCTGGAGACACAACTGCTTTTGCTGGGAGGCATCTAACTGCAGCTCCAAAAATCAACTTTAAAATTTAACTTTAAAATCAAACTTAAAACTTTGTATTTTAAGCTTCATTTTGTATTCATCTGCAGAAATTGTTCTCATGGGAAGGAGTGTCTCTAGGTTGCAAACCAGCTCGCTATGCCTCAGAGGGGTCGCTATGCCTGAGACATCCCTGGACGAATGAGCCCAGACTGCTCTGCCAGTCATAGTTAGCGACAGGACCCAGACTCAGACCCGTGACCACAGAACTCAACATATAGTTTTGGTCAGAACACAAAGCTATCAAGCTCTTGTATAAAACTACTTCATTCATAGATTTACACTTGGAATTAATTAATTTCAAATGCTCCCCAATTCAACAAACAGCCCCAGTCGTCTTCACTGGCCTGTGTACTGTATGTCTAAACCAATCAGGAGCTTGCTCCCGGCCTGTCTCTGTCTGGACTAAGCAAGAGCTTGCTCCTCAAGAATTTTCTTCTCGTGTTTACTATTAAAAGTGTCTTATTAGCAGAAAACATAGAGGGGTATTTAGTTAAGAGCTTTGGATTTAGGCCGATGTGTTGTAAATGCCAGGGTTGCTTTTTAGTCCCGGTGCAAAGTTGACTGTTTAGCACTGTTGACTGTTTAGCTTTGCTCTGTTACACCACCTTGTGGACATTTAACAGGTATCAGGCCTGGTCCCTGTCAATACCACTGCCCACCCACCAGCAGGCTCTGCAGTCTTTGCAGGTTAAGACCTAAGCAGCCATCGGGAGCAGGAGAGAACAACCAAGGAACTGAAAATATTTTGAAAAACCTGAAAGAAGGCCAGGTCCTCCTAAGACACAAAAAGTCCAATCTGCATCCAACAGGCTTTTGTACAAGCATGTCTAGCAGAGTACATCTCAAAGGAGATGAAACAGAGTTGAGTGAAAGATGATGTGCTGAATGCAAATGCTTTGAATTTCAAATATAAAAAAATCTATCATTCTGATGTACAGTATTTTACGTATTATACGTAATATACGTATTTAAAGTATGTGTTTAGCAGTAGTTTGAATGTGAAACAGTACGCTCTAGGGTTTATCTTTTCATGCTTAGAATAAACCCCTTGGCATTCATTCTTAAAGAAAATGACAATTGCCTGATACACTGTATATGGCTTAAAGAATTGATCCGGGGTCTCTGTCTAATTTGCTATGCTTTTACCATTTGTTTTGAACCAGCCCCTTTAAATTAAAAAGATTCTTGCTAAACAAAGAACTTTCATTTATTAAAACTTCTATTGGGTATTAAATGTCATCATCATCTCTTCGTGGAACAAGGAAAAGACAAATCACTAAAGAATTTGCTAAGTGCAAATGACTAATGTAAATCACCACACAATGCACAGCCCTGTGTTAAAGAATCCCTTTTAAAGAGTGCAGCAGTTTGTCCGTGAGGCGCACTCATCTCCGTGCTGAGGGATCAGCATTACAATTTGTTTTCAACAGCAGAAAAACAAACAAAGCGATGAGAATTTTGGCTGGTAATGACTTGACTCAGCTAATGAATCCGTTGATACAATAACATCCTCAGACAACCTCACTGCGATTGATGGACGAACTGTAGTTCTGTAAATAGATGGCGTGAGCTGCCCCTGCCAGAATGAAAAGCAAAACAAATAAATAACTCTTTCAGTTATCACAACCTCCTGAAGTCATCAGAGGAGAGCTCACCATCCTGCTGTTTTACAAACAACCCACATTTTGTGAGCTGAGAGTCCTTTTATGTGTGCTCTATATTGTCTTTATGCATTTCAGATGAAACAGAGACCTTATTTTATATTTTAAAATACTTCTAAATCTGTTCCCCGTTGCAAAATGTAATATAACTCTGCTTACTAGCTAGGGTGGGATAATCTTAAGACTGTTAAAGCTGGGTTCTAGGTTTGATTCTAGGCTGGGGTGCATTCTGTGTGATGTTTGTATGCTCTCTCTGAGTTTGTGGTAAACAAGTAAATCACAAGTTATCACCTCCTCCTTTCATCAGAGGAGAGCTCATAATTCTGCTGTTTTACAAACCACATTTTGTGAGCTGTTCTTTTATGTGTGTTTTATATTGTCTAACTTTGGACTCTAAAGTTACGCTCCAGAAGTAAATATCTTTCTGAAAATGGATGGTTGATTAGACCTTCCATGACACACATCTTATGCTGTATTTGAACTAGGACTTTTGTACCGTACATCATATATACAGTATGATGTCGTGTACACAAAGCAACTGCCTCCACGACATCCACCTGTTTGGACTCTACCTTTGAAACGTGGAACTTATCACTGGAAGTTTTTCAATTGTGTTGCTTTTGTTTGTAAATGTAGGCTGTACTGCTTGTTTTGTGCATTTTTACATTGGTAGCATTTTACAGGTCATTTGTAGTTTTGAACGAAAGATGCTGTAGATAAAGACATCAGGAAATATAGTAAGTTTATGATACTGAAACTAAAGTTTTCTATGAGAATTAAAAAAAAACATCATCCAAACCCTTCAATGCATGACAGCTCCACAAGAAAAAGATGATGTAACTACTACAATTACTGTACATACTGTTCATATCTTAATTAATAATGATCTGACAAGACTTTTACCACACTTAAAATCATCCATGTTTCGATATATGTTTGCTTTAATTGTGCTCTCTGGTTCAGATTTCATTGCTGATTTTAAAACCGTCCACTAGGTTGTCAAAGCCTTTAAATCGTCTGAATATCAGTGAATATCTTGTAGCTGTAAGTATCTTGTAGTCTTCTCCATTCTGTTTAAGGCTGGGCTGGTTCAGCCTTTTAGTTTGTCAGAGTAGAATGTCCCTTTCAGAGCATTCAAAGGCTTTTTTGTGGCATTCAAAGACAGAGCAGCAGTATCTTTTTTGTATCCTGGCACCAAAAATTGCATACAATATTCCAAATTAACATACCTGTGCACAGCACAAATTCTAACATGAGTTCTATTGAATTATAAGCTGCTAACACTAAATCCTATCATGCTCTTCGCCTTTTCTATTACTTCCCCACAGTGTTTGGAAGATTGTAAACAATGTCTCCATAAGCGCCTAAGTAGTTCTCTGAAGTGATCTCTTCAAGATCAAGTGTTTCCCATTTTATGTTTGTGGTTTATGTTCTTGGTACCAGCAAGCATCATCCGGCTCCTGTCTATATTCTCTGTCATCTCCCAGGTACTTGCCCAGTCCTGAAATTGGTCTTAGTATTTTCGTCCTGCAGATATGTACTTGAATGACATTTCTAGGTGTCATGTGCAAAACAGACTAGTTTACAGGCTATACCAATACTGTAACTATATCCATCAAAATTACCCATATAAATTAGGAAGACCAATAGAGACTATAGATACACTCACCTTATACTGAGCATTAAATCCATTTATGTTTCCTGTCCGTTAGCTAATTCTTTATCCTGCTACACATTTTGCATTTAATGACTATTGCAATTTGAGAATTAATCTTTTGTGAGGAATTTTATTAAAAGACTCAATAAAAACTTGAAAAACACGCATTACTGTGTGTTAATACAAGTACCCCAGACTAGGGAGACTGCTGACTGCTGGAAGACTTATAAATGACCTATGAATATAACCTCTTGATTTGTTAAATACAACTGATGGAATATAATCAGGCTATTCTAAGATAATACTATTTAATACAGCTTGCACATGACCAGCCTGAGACATTTTGTCTCATGGTTAGCACCTAAATGAAACACTCCTTAAGTACATCAGCCATTTCACTGTCATTATTGAGATGTTTCTAATGTTTTAGTTTTTTTGTTCTCTTTACTTTGACACTTGTACTTCACCCTTTATTTTTGTACTATTGTAAAAGTGAAAAAAAAAATCTTACAGTACTGTATGTTAGTCTCCATTTCAAATTCCTTTCTATATCTTTCAGCCTTTTTAATATCCAGGTTCCTGCTCTTGTATTGCATCATGCTGCTTTTCTTTAACTGTATTTAAAGTGTTTTTAATCCTTATATCAGATCCTGGAGGTTGTATTTACACTGATTTTCATTCCAGCTCAGCTTATAACAAACTAAACTGGCTGGTTACTGACTTAATCACACACATTTGTTAGTTCCTCCCTGCTGCTCAGACACTGCTGCTTTAAAAAGACTAACAACCTGCAGACACATCAGCCTCCCTGGCCTTAGAATGGACATTCCCTGCCTTATATTGTTCTTAACTGATTGATTAAAGATCTGGGCAACTGCTTTCCTGACATTAATTTACTTACCAGTGGGATGAATCACACAGAATGTCTTTAAGCTGTTGCCATCTATTTTGCACTGAATCCATATCTAACTTATTCCATTCTACCTCTCTTAACTTCTGCCTCATTCCTTGATAAACTGCTTGCCTGAAATTGCAAATCTTTCATTTGGACTCCCCCCTGTACAGGTTCAAATTATAATTCAAAACTAAACCATTTTATGGACACAGTTCTATAATGATTCTTTCACCTCTGTTCACCTCAGTTTATCTGGATTGTTTGAGAAAACTAAACTACACGTTGCTTAGGACAAGTGTTTCCTCTAGAAAGTGCTCTGATGGACTTTCTTTTCCTGACAATCCTATTGGTGCCCCATTCTGTGTAGGGATGGCTAAAATCTCAAAAGGAGAACCACTTCTTTCTTCACACATACATCTTTGATTTCATTAAAGACAACATTTTAATTTTTATTTGAATTTGGTCATCTGTACTCCTAACACAATGTCCTGTGAATTATTTTTTATAAATTCTTATATGGGTGTTTTTTGGTTTAGGCTGAATTTGAAAGAGGAAATGATTGAGGACATAAAAGGGACTAGTTAAGACAAAAATATACCAGTTTATAAAAGGATAAACAGAAAGTGGCATAGTAACACAAAACATTGAATAAAATTAAATTCTAACAGTTCCTTCAGGATTTCAATTTGCCACCAGGGAGTGCACTCTGTCCCAGAATTCCTGCAAATCCCCATTTTTACAGTAGAAGCCTGAGCCAGTTTTCTGAAGAGCTTTGGACATCCTGTCTGCTTGGTCCCACACAGAAGGAAATGGCTCTTACCTAATTAAAGTCCTTAGGACGTACTTTAGTTTCAAAGCTAATTACACAGTAAATGACTTGTTGAAACCCCTAGAATTAAACACTTACAGTATTAAGTACAAGCATTAAGTTACTTCACAGTTACATAACTTAATACAGAAAATTGATCACATAAAAACACAGAACACAAACTGCCCGTCACTTTCATCAATATTAGTGGGATTTCTCAGCTCTGACTTTGGAGGGTTGTTTGAAAGTCGACCTAGAACCACTGTCAGTATCAGTGTTAGGCACTGCAACTTGAAAAAAGCTACAATGGTAGGGCCCATAAAATCTGAGCTGAATAAGAACAATTTACATTAAACATTATATGAGTTACGCTCCTCTGCTCCCTCGTTGCTGACTAAGAAAGCAGACTTGAAACTAAACCACCATTTGGCTTCATTTACTTTGTATTCTTTATACTCTCCGTTTTTTTTTGGGGGGGGGGGGGGGCTTTTTTTGCTGATATAACTAAAGCTGTACAAAATGGCAAAAATAAATCACAAGCTGAAAAATAATGCATGTGGGTTTTTTTAAGTCTAAACAAGATTTTGGCATGAGAAAGAATTGAAATCAATTTTGAAAAAAAAATGTAACTACAGACAATGTTTAATCTGAAACCTCTTATTTTTGCGGGGTGATGCCGATGTTGTCGGCTCCAATCGGGCAAAATGAAAAAGAATAGAAAGCATTCTTCATTCCACCCTTTCCTCTGTTGCTGCATCTGAGCTATTAGCCTGCAGACAGACCAGCAGTGGCTGCCTCATTAGCTGAATGTTAGCCCTCTGTTGAGCATTACGCTCAATTGCTTGGTAAAATTTAAGTGCTACAAACTGTTACTGGTCAAAATATTTGGAACCCACACCAAATGTCGCACTGGGCCTCTGTAAACGACTTGAGTGGAGTGTTTCACACAGCTTCGAAATACTTGCAGCCCAATCACTTCCCATTCCTCATGTATACCTGCCTTCAGCCGAGGTTGTGATGAGGGAAATGGGAAATGCGATTTCAACTGTACGTTGCATCATCTCCGCCAGTTTTCTGCAAGTTCTGACCAGAGAAGGTGACGGTTTCCTGTCTCATTGTCCGCAAGCCAACAACCACTGAAGGAGTGATTGATACAGTATGTCCCTTACCGAGTTGAGAAGACAAACAACATGCTGATTTTCATTATAAGAAGGTAATGAGACACGAGAAACATATCCATGTTTATAAATATCTGAATTTCTTGGGCTTGAATGAAAGAGATGGCAAAGAGATTTGTCTGAAGTATTCAAAATCTTTAGAGGTGTTGACAATGTCAAGCTAAACCACTGCTTAGAGATCAACAATAACACAAATGTAACTGTAAAACGGCATGCTTTTTAGCAGGACTGCTGTACTGCTGTTTGCTTTGCAAGGCAATGGAAGTGAACTGCTGCTCTGTAACCTACATGGCCATTCCAGGAGATTGTCTTACGGCAATTATCAGTGTGATAATGGTCATTTGACCTGAATGGACTAGGTAGATCACATGTTTCAGAAGGGTTAGAGAGAGAGAAAAAGACTCACAGAGCGTCTAAGAGCCCATAACTTTGACGCCTTACTCCTCACAGGTCCCTTCCAATGGTAAACCCAGGTGTGTCTCCAAAGAAGTACAGTAGTTCAGTATGCTAGAGCATATATATCTGAGCCCCAGGACTAGAGATTATGCAGGTGCCTAATGAAAAGCCATCCGACTTTCTGGCTTGTCTGAAGATACTTATACAAAAATGTCAAACAAGGTTTGGAAGTCACAACCCTAGAAAAAAGCTTGCCTAACTACAAAAACGAGCTCTGTAGGCTGACATTCAGTTACTGAACATTAGGTTAAAAGAAAAAACTTGAAATCTACTTGGTTCTCTGACCTGGTAGGAGTGATCTAAGATGAAGATGAAGAGGGCAGGCAGAACATTTAGAACTTTCACTCCAGTTCCAATTCTATTACTTTTAACTTGAGATCCAACCTTTTATGAGGAATCTTATCACAGGCTTTTTTTTCTTCTCTAAATATAGCATGTCGTTTGGATTAGTTTTATCTTCTATACTTGTTGCTGCTTTGAAGAATTCTAACAATTTTAAAATAACTTTTCCTTTCCCTAGTCCATGATGGCTACATATTAAAATGTTGTTATTTCTAAATATTCTTCAGCTCTAAGTATAATTTAAATTTTAATTTACATAAAACAGAAGTAGGACTCATTAGTCAGGAATTTGGTGGTTCAGTTCTGTCACCGTTTTTATGAACTGATGTTACATCTGTCTTTCTCCAGCCTGTGGGGAGACATTAGCTCCCACAGAGTTGAAATATCATATCTGTGGGTATATGAATAATATCCCTCACTTCCTTGAGTACAACTGAGACAACAACACCAAGCTCCAGCAATTTATTGGCTTTTAGGTTCCATAGCTTCTATAGAACCGCAGTAGCAGTTATGTTAATATTACGCAAAGCTGATGATTCTGTAACATGTGGCATGGTATGACTTCTATTGTAAAAACCTATGGGGAATATTCATTCATTGTGGTTGCTATATCTTTATTGTCTTCTATTATTAATCCCATTCATTCATAAAACCCAGAGCTTTACTGTTGTAGTGCTGGAAAACCTTTGATTTTTTTTAACCTGCAGTGCAATATCATTTTCTGTACCCCCCCTTTACAATTCTTATATCTTTCTTCAGCTGCTCCCAGAGCTCAAAATATTATTTTTTCTGTCTTAGAATCTTAAGTCCGTTTACATGGTATGGTCTTAAAATCTCCATTCCACCTTTAAGGCAATATTTTTCTAGACTTCTCATTTTTTAAGGCTTACTTCATGACGTCTTTATCATGATCGAGTATAACCATTCTTCATCTGTCAGGTGTGTATCTATCTGTCTGAGTCTATTCCCAGTTCACCGCCTACTAGCTCTCCCACTTTTCTTTATAGTATTCTTTTTTAAAATTATGAACCCCAATTTACTACTCACATTTTAAATCGTCTTAATCATATCCAGTTTGTTTTAAAAGATTGGGTCACGATCTTTCAAAGTAGGTGCTTTTACAAACTGGATTAAGAAGAAATCTGTAACCATTTTAAAAAAGATCTATTTCAGTTGTATTCCCCATCACAATATTTCAATTTATGTATAAAAATCTCCCAGTAATATAAAATCACTATTGCTCCCGACCTTCCTGATTGCAATACATAGAGCCCTACTAGTTCCCAAGTCTGCATTAAAGGGCACATACAGCTATTATTAAGTCCTTAGAAGCATTTATTCACATAAATGTTAAACTGCGTGTGCCCTCTAGCTTCAGTTCTGAACTTTGCAATTCATTTTTGATATAGTCCCACACCACCATTTCTTCTGTCCTGCCTGTCCACCCAAAAAATAAAATTGCTTCCATTAACTTTATATTCTAAGATCTAAGATTAACATCAATTCCTTTCTTAATGGAACCCAAAGAGCAGCTTCTTCACAAGTATTCCCATGACTTCAGACTCCCACGGCACTCTATGCAAAGGAATACCTCCTGTTTTGTCCAGAACGGTCCTACACTTAATATCCCTGAAAGTGCAGCATATTAAAATCGTCAGAAATATCGACCATCGGGAATTTGCTTATTGCAACCTTCCGCAGAGTAAGCAGACTGAAAATGGACCTTTCAGGCTGGCTTTACCTGCGTTGACATGCTGCAGTATTTTTGTTGGATTTTTCTTTTGATTTCATATGCAATGTAAACCTGCAGGAGCAACAGGCATTCCCATAAAGGGGAAGTCCACAGTATAAGGTCTTGGTGCTCCGCATGTCAAATTCTGGCCTAGCTTCACGGCAAGTGTCTTTCAGCCTTTAAAACCAGCTTGTGCTCCAGAATGAATCTACTGTATTGCTCTGTCAATTTGGATGTATATTTTAAGGGGTGGTCTGAGGTGCGTGAGCTTAGCTGCATGGAATAAAAACAGGCTAACATGCATACCTACTGTACCACAGAGCAGCCAGTTAGGGCATTTTGTACTTAATCAGCAACATCTTTTGTCCTTTTTCTGTAGCCAACTGGCTTTGCAGTATTGGGGAACAAAAGATCCTTTCCAACTATTTCTCAGACTGCTTGATTACTACCGGAGTGTCTTTTGTTCGCCATCGAGTTCCATAGCTGATGGATCCTTTATCTAGAACTTCTAGCCAACCTTTCTGTTGTTATTAAGAAGGGTTTCTCTCACTCACTCATTGTGACTGCCAAGTAGCTCCAAGGCTTTCTACTCCAGATTGTCAGGCTTTAAGAATTAGGTCTTTGGACTCACTTTTTACATGAAAATTAGCATGTTAACATAAAATCCACTTGAACTCTGCTGCACTCTCTGTTAGACATATTACACCGAGAGATAGGTTCCATTTGAATGCAAAGGGTTGTCTTTTGTGAAAATCTGTAACACAAAATCTTTGTAATTCCTTCTCAAACTCATACAAAAGGGATAAAGCTTATTTTTTAAATCCAACTCTTCCTGTTTTTCATTGGCTTTCTGTTACCCCTGATTACATTAGATACGCATTCCAAATAGTTTCTATGCATGTTGCCAGTGCACCCATTAGCTGTACAAACAGAGGCATCATGCAATCCCAGCTTGTGCAAGAGCTCTGGCAATTTTAATTAAAATGGGCACAACCCCCAGTCAGATTAAATAATGCTTTATTTTTGCAACATGTCTCCTTGTGACATCTTTGCTTTATTTATGTATTAACGGGTTATACAATTTTGTCACTCTTGAACACTGCATGAGTGGACTAATAAAATGTTCTTAAAGAAGAAGTCAAATTGACAGGAATGGGGAAAGTACCTTAATGGAGGTGAATGCTGAGTAGGCTTGTGCCATCTTGGCTCAATACTTCATGGCCCTCAGACTGCATTGCTGTACAGGAAGAACTATTTGAACTTACAGGTCAGTTTTTTATTCAGTTCTAAACAACTGGTTGTGCTGCTATACAGTGGTTCCCTCTTCTGGCCAAATCAGAAACAGACCAGGTTGAGTTTCTCAGTCCAGGATATTCTAATCTACTGTTTATTAATTCACATCACGATCTTATCAGTCAATTTTGATTACTGGGGACAAAATGTATATGTCATAACCATTACCCGACAACCTACAATTGAATATCTTCATATAAACAAATATGCATATGGTCTATTATTTCTGCTGTTGAAAAGAGGTAACAATCATTAACTTATTTAATTATGCTCAGTTACTTTCTATGTTCAACCCAGTCATCATTTTTACAAAACACTGTTTAATATACACTTTATCACCAATAAAATGCCACACAAATGATAAAAAGGAAGCATTTTAAGGGATAATAAACATCTAAATGACTAGCCCATTTTCCCAGAGCCATAGACAAGAATATGTTAAAGGATCTGAAACTGATAAAACGATAGGGACTAAGCACTGCTCTTTAATCCAAGCAGATTGTGCTCAGCAAAGGTAAAAAAAGGGCAAATAGTTATTTATGCCTTTTTGCAGACAGAGGGTAGATCACTGTGAAAACTGAAATAAAAAATTAAACACTTATCAAGCACTGCTATTAGGCCTGTCTTTAATTTGTAACATAAGAACATTACTTTCTGTGCAGTTTAAAATACCTATATTATATTTCTATTTTTTTAAAGTAATGTATAAACATAAGGATGTGCTCCGTAAAATAAACTACTGATAATATGGCGTACAATACACGAGAAAGTCTGCTACGCATTAGCATCTCGAATTAATGATACATTTTATAGATTTATAGATATAGATGTAACCCTCATTACCTAAAAAACATTACAACCCTGCATTGACACATCCGCTCCACCTTAAGATGCATGGACTGGTCGCTGTTTGATGACGCTTTTCCTGCTCGACTATCGCAGCTCTTCACACGTGGAAGGGCACGGGAGTGAAAGCTTAAACCTTTTAAAAAATAAAACCTTTTTTTCGTTGTTGAAAACGGTAGAGCTTTTCTACAACTAATCGGAACCATGGTGAAGCCACGGTACAAGGGCAGAAGCACCATCAACCCCTCTGCATCTAGCAGTAATCCAGGTAAGAGTTAACCTATATCCGCTGTGTTGATTTCTGATTTTGTTGACGAAGAATAAAATCCAAACACCTTCTTTTAAATAAGCAAATAAAACCACAGCATTGTGTATAGCTTACGTAATTAATCTAATCTTCTAGAGGCTTTAGAAGCTAGAAACACAAAATGGGGCCTAATAATTGTAGATCACAGTTGTGTATGGTGATACCTGGTTAACCTGTTGCTTGTATATCGTACTCGACGTTTTATTCAGTTGGATTGAAAACAAGTGCGATAGACTTTTTTCATGTGTTTGTTTTTACTTTATAAATGGTGCGCACTTTAACCAATTAACATGACACTTCTAAGACATACTTTTGACTTATCCTAGTTTTTGACAGCAAAGTTATACGAATATTACAAGTTGCTAAAATAACTCGGGCGAAGTGATAGGATTCCTGGTGGCTCAATATTTAATAGGTTTCGGGTGTCATTGTATTAAGTGCAAGAACATAGACACGCATTTCAAGATTGAAATAATATTTCAGTAAACATCTAGTTGCATGATGTTAAAACGCTAGTTAATAAATTAGTTATTTGTTCTCTTGGTACCTTTTAGATGGATACAAAAACGTAACAAGTGAAAGAGGAAAAACTTACATCCATTCATAATTTCATGTTTCCGTGTCAATAGTTTTTTTTTTAGTGTGATGGCTGTGAGGAAAACTGTTCTCAGTTCTCAATATGGAAATACCTGAAATATGGACTAAGATAAAGTTTGGGTATTCTCAGTGATTTTTTTGCTAATTTATTAATTTGCAGATCGATTAGAGAATTATGAAGAAAGTAATTTTGTCTTGTTTCTCCTTTTTATAAAAAGATCGACCCAAGGGTGCTGGTGGAAACAATATGAGGGACCGGGCCACCATCAAACGTCTGAATATGTACAGGCAGAAGGAACGGCGGTGAGTATGTAATCTGGCTGTGCTCTTGCTGCCAACGGGGAGAAATAGAGACAAAAATACACTTCCTACTGCACTGTGACAGATACTCTGGGATTAGACAAACATCCTTCTCCAAATGTACAAATCTAATCTCATTATTCCCCCACCTGCCAGAATCACAAGATCTCCCAATCCTACTGGGAGAAGGGGAGGGGGGAGGAACTCAGTTGAACTGGGTATGTGACCTCCTGTCACAGCCTGAGGAACAGTGAGCTCAGTAATGCTCCATATGTTTGTATGTAAATGTATTATGATGTGGTAAATGCCTGTTGATTTTATGTTAATTGTATTTATATTGCTTTGGTACCACTGACCTATTCATTGGTCATGCTAATAAAGCACCTTGAATTGAATTGAAATGTAATCAACCGAAAGGAAGAAGAGTTACAAACGAGACAAGGCCCTGTGGTTGATCATAGTGAGCTGATCCAAAGATATGGTCTTGGCTGTATATTGAAGGATGCTTACACCCTGGTTTCTACTACATGCCCGGTTATCGTGTTAATTGATAAACGCACGTCCCTGCCGATTCCGCTTGGTTTGTGTTTCTTTGTTGATTCTGCAGAAGTCTGCTAGGTGGCCTGTCAGCGCCCTTGAGAATTTTGAATACTCGAATGAGATCCTTGCACAACAGAAAAAGTGCAATGATTTTAGTTTGTCAAGCCTGAATGATTAGGAGCATACCTGGTT